>NC_039480.1:4452991-5742310 GCF_003590095.1 Trichoplusia ni
GCTGTCTAATCTAGCTTTTAGCTGTTTTTTTTTCATATACGAAATTATATCTGTCTTTTGTTATTACAGCGCGCCCTAGTGGCCATTCAATGAAGTTTTAATTTGAAAATGGCGCTGTTTTTGACAATTATGAATCAACAACGTTCTGTCTTTGATGGCATGCATTATTATCGGCCATTTATGGTAATTTTATATTTATTTTGTTAAAATCGGACTAATTGGTAAAAAATATGGGTGCGTCGACTTAAGAACCGCCATTTTTCGCTGAAAAATTAATAGTTTTTTCAGGCATATGTGTTATGTAATAAACAATTATAATACAGTCTTTGAGTCACAGATAAAAAATAATAATATAAAAGTAAATTTGATCTACAATATCATTCCATTCATTTCTTCTCTGCCGTAGTTGTCAGATAACTCTTCCACTCAGAAACCGCTAAGCCGATTTTAATGAAACTTTTATGTAAGTTACATTCCGAAAAAGGCATAGAGATACTCTTTATTATTTTAACAGATTCAAGCAGTCATTGCTTCACTGTTTTCTAAGTTTTGTTAGCCGTCATCCACGCGGCTATAGTCAAACGTTATTGTCTAATATATTCAAAAAGGTCATCATTATTTTCGTCGTGCACTTCTTCTATCGTAGCAGGTTCGTGTTCTTCCAGACTCTGGTAGTTTTCACTTCTCTGCCTCTTAGCCTGATGCCTGTATATTTTCCGAAGTATACCTGACCATCTTCTCAATAACTCTGTCATCTGTCTTTCAAATTCTTCTCTCAAACAATCTAGATTACAATCTAACCATTCGATTGCTGCTTCAAACTCACCTTTCATGAATTCCCTTTCTTTTTCAGTAAGCTTTTCCAAATTCTCTGACACGTTCCTTTTAGCTTCGTATACATAAGATTCTAGTTGATTCCTTGCTTCCAAACGCCGTCTGCTTTCAATATCATCCTCGCAGTATTTAGAGGCATCAGCCACCATCTTTGCTATCTGCTGTTGGTTCAATCTATTCTCATTTGTAATTGTCACGCTTTCTGCATTCCCCGTACTTCGATCTCTGGCAATAACGCTTAATATACCGTTTACATCTACGCTAAAAGTCACGTCAATTTTAGCAATGCCTCGCGGCGCTGGTGGTATACCATTCAGCTCTATAACACCAAGTAGGTTATTATCTTTAGTAAGACTCCTTTCTCCCTCAAATATTTCTATTGTCATACTGTTTTGGTAGTCGTCTAGTGTCGTTATTTCTTTGGTTTTTTGACATGGTAACGGTGTGTTACGTTCTATAACTTTGTACATCATCCCTCGGGCTGTTTCGATGCCCAAAGAGAGTGGCACAACGTCGACTAGGAGCAGGTCTTTGATTTTCTCATGGTGTTGTCCATTTAGAATGGCTGCTTGTATAGCAGCTCCACACGCCACAGCCTCATCGGGATTCAAACTAGTCGTCAACGGTCTTCCTGCGAATATTTCTTTAAGCATCGCTTGTATCTTTGGTATTCTTGTACTTCCACCAACGAGGATTATATTATGTATATCCGATTTTTTCAAACGAGCGTCTGACAACGCCTTCTCTACCGGCCCTAATGTGTCTCTAAATAAATCAGAACATAGTTCTTCGAATAAAGCTCTGGAAATACGTCCTTGATAATCTATCCCGTCGCATAAACCATCAACTTCAACAGTGGCTTCGGTATAAGAAGATAGAAAACGTTTTGTTCGTTCAGCTGCTGTTTTTAATCTCCGTAACGCCTTAGCATTCCCTGAAATGTCCGTGTGATACTTTTTACGGAAATCCTCAGCGAAATAAGCTACTAAACGGTTGTCGAAATCTTCGCCGCCAAGTCTCGTGTTGCCTGCTGTCGATTTCACCTCGTATACGGAATCGTTGATAGATAGAACTGAAACGTCAAAAGTGCCACCGCCTAAATCGTAAATTAGAATGTTCCTGTTACCTTTCGTGTCTAATCCAAAAGTTAGGGCCGCTGCAGTCGGTTCATTAGTGATCCTTAATACTTCGAGACCAGCTATTGCGCCAGCCGATCTCGTGGCATGACGCTGTGAATCATTAAAATACGCTGGCACTGTAATCACAGCCTTATCAACTTTCGTACCGAGATAATTTTCGGCGATCTCTTTCAATCTACAAAGAACCATGCTACTTATTTCTTCTGGCGCAAAAGTTTTTTTCTTCCCCCTATAATCAACGACTATCATTGGCTTACCGTTTTGATTTGAAATTTGAAACGGCCAATGGCGCAAGTCCATTTGTACTCCGATGTCGTCGTATCGGCGGCCAATCAGACGCTTCGCGCCAAAAATTGTGTTTCGCGGGTTATACGCGGCTTGGTTTCGCGCCTCTTCGCCGATCAACCGTTCGGATGGAGTGAAAGCGACAAAAGATGGCGTCGTTCTGTTTCCTTGTTCGTTTGCAATTACTTCCACAGTCCCGTGTCTCCAAACTGCGACGCAGGAATACGTTGTACCTAAATCGATGCCGACGGCAACCATACTTTGACGGTAAATATTTGTTTTTACCGAAAAACTCCCCTGACTCAAAGTTTTTGAAAGTACTGGCTTTGCCGCGCTTCCGGTCGTATATATACTTTCTGCCAGTTGGTTTCGGGAACTTTCTATGAATTGTAGCCAATCGGAGATCGAGGACGATCGCATGTTCTCGAAGTGGGTGGTGAGCGCTAGAAATTGAATTTACCCGACTATTTAAAAAAAATGTTAAGTTAGTTTTGATTTTATTTGAAATAGCTAATAATCATTGTGCGACATAAAACGATTGCAAAATTTAAAAGCCAGTGAAAATTTAATTAATTTGTTGTTTTTTTTTTTCAGTAGAAGAACTTTGACTTTATTTCGTTTCGTAACAGTCACTTGGAACGACAAAATCACCTTAATGAAAAAAGTAACTCCCTACTGATTTGAAATTAAGATATCCGCTTGCTAAGTTTATTCATTAAAATAATAATCGTCCTCAAACCAATTTGATTTAATTCGAATAACCTAAAGTAACTTCCCTATCACAATTTACCCATCAAAGAAATTACCTCGTATAAAGGGAAAATTCTAGCACTCGCCACACAGCTCATTGAAGTTTCTTTGACGTCACATCCGTACATTTGTCTATCCTTCACGCACTCCCAACCTTCAACCGTACGCAACATTGCTATCTCCCTCTATGTTTATATTCCCTTCTTTCTCGCACTTGAAAGGCTTTCGTATTCGCATCTCTTTCACTTTCTTACGTCAAATAATGTGTTTTCATGCTTTAAAATACGATTATTTGATTCCGATTATGTATATTTATTATCTGTTCGCTTCACTTCGGCCATTGTTTTAAATGGTGATCTATATTTTACCCAAAGTATTGCGCAATATAAACATTAATTTTGTACTTTAATAATATAATCGTTATACAGTAATAGGTCATTGACTTTCATTATTATTGTAAATAGTGGTTAATATGACGTAACAATGACATTTTCTTTATTTAGATTTGTTTACACTTTTCGTATTTCTTTCGGTATTTAGGTTATTTTGTTTATCTTTGGATTTAAAAACAATGTCTTCTTCATATAGAATCTGTAGGTACCTAGATCTTCAGTATAATTAGATTAAAAGGAATTAAATTAAAAGGTTCTGCTTGATAAAAATTGTGTTGTTGCATTGTCTTACGATTTCTACAAACCACTTTTGTTTTTCATTCATATAATATATTTATTGAATAAATGGTAATCCTTAATCTGGTCAAAACGTTCTCTAGGTTCTAAAAAAAGGTTAACAATCTAACAATACAGAATTCAACTCCTAGTACAATCCACCCTAACTATTAAATAAGTAAATATTATTAATATTTATTTATTTTAGAGATACACTTGATTTTTTAGTATGTTTAGCTGCTTTACATTTGTTTTATTTGTCCTTTCATGTTTTTGTCGTGGTAACTGCAGTGCGGCACAGGTCACTACGATAAACCAACTATGCGACGTTTCGCGGATTCTATCCTAGCTTACATTTTTGTTTGAACCACGAATGCTTGTTCTGAGTCTGGGTATTTGACTTGTGTATGTGACTTGAATGTTTGTGAAATCCCCCGCGATGGAAGGGTGAAATTCCTCAAAGGTACAAAATTAAATAAAAATGTAATGTCACTCGGGTGTGGCCCGAAGACTATCATTTATAATGTTGTGAAATTAATAAAACTGTCCATTATTATAGCCCAATGGGGTTCATTTTTACAATTGCGCAATCACCAAACAAAATTTCCAACTCTATTCACCCAATATAATGAATAGAAACGTCACTAACGCCAAAAACTTACCTGTTTCCCGCCAACACGTCCCGTGACGTAATCGGGGCTGGTATCTATATACAGATAGTCTTCAAACCCGTCTGCCTCCTTAGCGCCAACCTCTCGTAATCGGGTACAAGTCTTCTTCTCTAAAATTCTATTTACTTCTGCGAGCCTCTCTCGGAGATCATCTAAGTCATCTGAAAGGAGAAGCATTTGTTAAAATGATGGGTAACTCACCAAAAAAATTATAAGTCACCAAAATTATGTTTTTTCTTTTTTTTGGGGATGGTCATAGCCATGGTCATGGCCTCCTCATTGGGAGGAAGCGGGTCAAACTCTTGCTAAATGAACTGTAAAAAAACAATAATTTAAAACGACGCAACTAGAGCCATCACCTTAACGTTTTGAATGTGCCTGGAAAACGGCCTACTTGAAATAGAAACTTTTGATTTTGATTTTGACTCCGTTTTAAATTATTGTTTTCTATCTATATGTAGTATCTATTTTTATGTCTACAATTCACCTAGACACAAAACAAATGATCGTGTTCATCACAAAAACATTTGTCCTGGGTAGGAATCGAACCCACGATCTCCGGTATAGCAGTCAGGGGCTCTAACCACTGGACCAACAGGCCAGTCCTAATCAGATGTGGTAGGAAGGATTTTAAGTTCTTACAAATGCCATTCAACGTGGCAATGTTGCCAGCTTTTTGGGCACACTCCCAGCCGGCAGCGATGCCGATGAATTTTTTGATGCATTATTTTAATTATTGTATTTTTATGTACTTATATTAAGTGTATATATGTCGATTGAAAATATCAAAAAAATTCTTTTTCTAAATGAACTATAGAAATACTTACATTCTTTGCTAGGCTTCAGCACGTATACGACCTGACCATCTGGCCATCGCCTCTCGTTATAGAACTCTTCGTTCAATTTGTTGAGTTTCACAATCTTCGGCAGCGAGCCGCGAGACCGCTTCCTATCTTTCATTTCTTTGGCTTTTTTCTTGTCTGACCTTGAAGAAGATTACTTTGTTATTTTATATCGCAAATACATAGTTTTTATAGATGAGTCCACGCACTATCTCGGACGCACATAGTTTCTATCCTGACCATACATCAAAGCAAGCACAAGCTAATCCTTTTCGAACTAGCATTTTGTTTTATATAAAATGACTCCCGCACTAAGGTATTTAATCCTTGTGTTGCGGGGATTTTAAAAACATTCAAGTTGACATCATCGTCCTAATCTTTTCCCAACTATGTCGGGGTCGGCTTCCAGTCTAACCGGATTCAGCTAAGTACCAGTGTTTTATGCCGCCTCTACACGCAGGCGAATGCATCTGCAGATGGCATCGGCGGACGCGTCCGCCGACGTGTTGAGGGGGTGATTTGCTCGTCTGTGGTAGGTATTTACAAGGAGCGACTGCCTATCTGACCTTAACCCAGTTGCAGGCAACACGATACCCGTTAGTTAGACTGGTTGTCAGACTTTCTAGTTGAAATAATATCTAAAAGAACTTACACTTTTTCCTCCGTCTGGTTTTCTTCAACGCTTAAGACTTGAGTTTCAATCGGTTTTTCCTTATGCCTCTGCTGTTTAATTTCAATCTCTGATTGTATTTCTTTCGCAGCCGGTCTCTCATCTACACTTTGATCAATCTCCAATCCTTCTGGTTCTTTGCTTTCTTTACTCTCTTTGCTTTCCTTGCTGTCCTTGCTGTCTTTACTGTCTTTACTGTCTTTGCTGTCTTTGCTGTCTTTGCTGTCTTTGCTCTCTTTGCTTTCTTTACTCTCTCTGCTTTCTTTGCTTTCTTTACTTTCCTTGCTTTCTTTGCTGTATTTGCTTTCTTTGCTCTCTTTGGATTTGTCAGTTTCGTCTTTATCTACTTTTTCATCGGAGCCTGAGTTTAAAATTTCATCTGCTTCGGGACGCTCGTGTCTCTTCTTCCCAGTATGTTGTGGTCCCATTATTTCTTTAGCTAATGCTTGCTGTTCCCTTTCATTGTCAGCTTCCATTTGTAATTCTTGTAGCTTCTCTCTCTCCCTCTCTCTCTGTCTTGCTGCTTCTATCTCTTGTTCTCTCTTGAGGAACGCGCTTTGCATCTGTTTTTCTTTATCGTTAAATGCACTTGTTCCATCCCATTCTGGTCGCGGGCTTTTTACCCTGAAGTTATAGAATATTTTAAAGTGTTGTAGGCATTTTCAACCGCTTAGACACAACGCCATCTACTCTCAAACTAAGCAAAGCTTGTATAGACCAGTAGGCCAGTCAACTAACAGTCATTTTTACTTCTCTTACAGACACCTTTTGCAACGACTAACTATATAGTCGTAATGCTTTTGTAGTGATGGCAGCACGGAGGTTTAATACAATGCCTAAATATAGATCTGTTTTGTACAAGTGTAGGATCGACAAGGCGTTTACTGGTCAAATATTTTTTTGATGCATGACACATTCATATATTCTACTAAGTCTTTCCTGTGTTTGTATGTTTGCTTACCTACATGTGGGATTATTATATACCCTTTACAGGTTGTTTATCAATTTGTTAAGTTGTAGTTATTATCAAAAGATGTTATTAGTGTGTAGGCCTTCAAATTCGTACATTTATACGGGGTGGGAAGGTTTCTCGAATAAGTTTTATTATTTTAAGAATATATAGGGTTAATTTTCAACGACCAGCCTTTTCTTGTCAAACGTGATCTTGTAGTAGATAGTATTCTACACATGTTTATCTATTCGCATTCACCTTGCAGTGGACGGATACTCGCTATTTGTAAATGTTCTTATATTTTATTAATATTATTTAAGGGGCGTTGGTAGGCCCCCATATAAAGTCTAGAGTGAATACGGAACTAGTTAGGTAAATAATTGTATCAGGTGGCGTAGGGGTTGAATCCTTTCTAATGCATTTTTAGCCTTTTCCGAACTATGTTGGGGTCGGCTTCTAGTCTAACCGTGTTCAGCTGAGTACCAGTGTTTTTACAAGGATACCTGGGCAACACGATACCCCTAAGTTAGACTGATTGTCAGACTTTTCAAGCTTCTGACTAGCTGTAACGACTGTCAAAGATGTAGGAATAACAGCCGCGATCCACAATATAACGTGCCTTCCGAAACACGGAGGGACTTGTTATGACAAAGATGGTCACCCATCTACGGACCAACCGCGTCAAGCGTAGCTTAACCTGTACTCGATTCACTTATGCGGTTAAAGCTTATTATAGCCACGAGCTCCTGCTGCATTTTTATAATAGGTTATGAATTTGACATTCTTATTCAATGTACAGGTTAAATTTTGAACGTTCAGCCAAATTTTGATCATATAATAAATAATAATAATAAATAAATGCGGACAACATCACATACATTGTTCTGAACCCAAAGTAAGTTGCTAAAGCACTTGTGTTATGGAATCCAGATACAACGAATGCACCACAAACACCCAGACCCGAGACAATGTAGAAAATATGAATTTTTACATTGACCCGACCGAGGATCGAACCCGGGACCTCAGAGCTAGCGACACCTTGAAACCGGTGCGTACGCCACTCGACCACGGAGGTCGTCAATCCAAACCAACCATCATCGTGGAAAAAATTAGCGTGTGCCAACACAGGTGCCCTCTCTCTTTCCCTAACTTTATAGTCAGCTTACCGCAACCCAGAAGCTGTTGGTATCTATTTTAAATATATTGACAAAACTCGGAAAGTCATTTCGTATGCTTAGAGATAAAATTCGAGTTAGTCTATTGAAATTTTGCATTTTTCGGCCTAACCCTGCGTTTTTTAGAGGAATCAATTTTATTTTTCTGTGTCAGCTTAAAGCTAAAACCAAGTTTAATTTTTTTTTCTCGAACTTCTGAACTAATGTATCACTCATAACTGTTTTCTTTAGTTCCACGACAAAAAAAGAGATGTCTTATAATTCTTATTACGCCGAGTATAGCTCACTGTCTTACTTTAAGGACCTTATCATAATAGTAGACGCGTGGCGAATACGTTACGCTTTCATCGCGTGTTCGTAGCACACTATCACCGTACAATAAACTCAGTAACAAAATGGATTCCGATGAGGAAGCACTCCTGTTGGCGTTATGACTTCGCAGACGACATGAAAACGAAATCATCGCCAAATTGTGAAGATTCATTATCAGAATCATTATAGTCGGTCACGATCATTATCGGACATTTTCTTTTGGGATTAGCCCGCCACATATGCCCGTCATTGCAACTCCTGTAAGCCAGAAGCTACAATGAAACCAACGAAAACCACCGAAACACTTAAGTTCGGTGTGTCCCAGAACTCCGAGATATCGGTCATTGTCCGAAGCGAATTAAAGCTAAAAGCGAAGCGAAGCGCAGCCGCTCCTAAACCACTAGTATGACAAGGCCCTAAGAATTAACTAAACCCCGGTTGCCTAATATTACGAATACGATACTGAAAAACCCCACATGTGTAATAAAAAAACAATTTCAGTTTTTAATGTTTATTTGAAACAAAATATATTTTTAAAATACATACAAGAACTGTCTTCTTAACGGTTAATTTCCTGTTGTTAAACATGTGGGGTTTTTCAGACACCATTATAGAAGCCACGACCTGAAAACCAAAAAATAATTAGACATCGATAGATGTCGCTGTAAATTAGGTTGGCTATGTTATCAGAGGTGACGAGATACAAAGTGGGAACGATGCACGCAAGAGAAGGAAAGAGAAAAAAGAAGAAACTTATCTGAGGATGGAAATATGATTTGACTTAAATAGTTGAGAAAACTTTGGAGATAGATTGGTGCGGGAGAGAAACGATAGGAACAGTTTGGAGGAGACCTTTGCCAAAGCTTATAGCCTATTTGCTTTCTCAGGCTCTGGTCTATCTGTGTGCCAAATTTTATGACAATAGGATCAATGGTTTTAAGGTGAAAGTGAGTTTCTTAGACATAGATTAGATTTGTTTTTTTTTTATCTTTTCCAAAGAATGTAATGGATCAATTTTGATCTCAGACAAAACTACACCGTTTGCTCTTTAACGCAAACTTTGCTTAGTTAGAGACTAGACTGGTATGAATATTGTGGATTATGAAAATTAGAAGAAGAAACACTTACTTATATCTTTTTTCTTGAAAGAATCTTCTGGTAGCATTCAAGGCAAGCGCTAAAGATCCATTCCCATTCTTGCCAGCTTTCAAACCCATATCTTCCTTTTTTACTTCTTTCTCTTTCTGCGGCTTAACCTTCTCTTTCAAAATCTTCTTTTCTTTGACCTTCTTTTCTTTAGCTTCTGCTGACTCTGTAGCTTCTCTTTTTCTTCTAGTTGAAGGTAGTGAAGCAGTTGTAGCAGTACTATTGTCAGTTGAAGTAGTATTAGGACTTAAACTCTCAGTGATACCAACTCTCCAAGATTTGTCATACGAATATTTGTTGCCCGATCCCTCGTGTCTCGTAGGTTGCTTGTAAACAGGACGATGCTGCGTCGAGTACCTCACTGGACCAAACTTCGTTGACTTAAAACTCTTTGGACAACGACTCTGATCAGGACCCCCGCACCATTTCTTCTGGCGTTGATACATAGCCATGGAATCAGAATTCTCACAGAAGACTACTAGATTTGATACAGCATCATCGATCATTGATTTCGCGTAATCCGCTATGATTTCTAGTATACCTAGTAAATCGGAGCTGTTGCCTCTGTTTTTCGGGCTTTCAAATTTTAAGTCGACTATTGTGGTGGCATTTGAGGATACGTTGCAATATTTTTCTCTTGCATGTTTTAATGCCAGAGCTGAAACTTTATAGACTTGTTCTATTATATCTTGTGCCTCTTCTTCAATGCCTAGAGCTTTTAAATTCTCTGTGATGTACGTTGTATCTACAATAGTTTCTCCTAAAGGTTCTGGTTCTGGTCCAGTTGGCACGGTAGGTGAGGTTGGTGGTGTGATATCCGGGTTCACCCTCAGACTACGAAGTTCTGAAGGGTGGATTTCCCGTTTTCGTCTCGCCACACCCGGGTATGACTGACAGAGTTCGATTTTTTCCTGACGGTCCCTGTTTCGGCATTCCGTACCGTAAACCATTTCGATTTTACGGATGTCGGTTGATGAGAGGCCGACACGGTTTTGTCTGACATTCGGGTTCTGAAAATTCAATTTGTGGAGTTAGGTCAATGGAGTTTAAAAATTTTATGGTCGAGAGAATTTCACATCTTATGTAAATGCATGTAAGAGCAAACATATACAATATTTTAAGCTTATTCTTCTTGGTGGTTTCTTAGATATTACGTGAATGTTAGACATTGAAATGAAACTACTTTTACGGATTTTATCGCGGTTTAATTTTTTGATTTTAGTTCCCGACGTTTCGACACCTTTGCAGGTATCATGGTCACGGGCAAATTAAACCGCGATAAAATCCGTAAAAGTAGTTTCATTTCTTATTCTTCTTCTCTGGCTCAAGCAGTCCAAACAAGAATTGGTTTTGTGCAGCGATAACCAAGCTAGCTCACCGCTGGCACATTTCGCCGTTTGTCAGTGGTTTATTTTTAATTATTCTAAGATAATTAAGAACGTAATTTAGATAGATTACATTCCTACGCTGGTATCGAACTAACAGCTCTTACAAGTGGCAAGATCACTACGAATTGATATGATAATTATTATCATCATCATCACCAGACTTTAATAATATATATAATATAATATATATATATCATGGGACAACTCACACACGGTTATCTGATCCCAAGCTAAGCAGAGCTTGTGTTATGGTAACCAGACAACTGATAAACTTACTTAAATATTTCTAAATACATACATATTATAGATAAATTACACCCAGACACCAGAACAAATGATCATGCTCATCACACAACATTTGTCCTGGGCGGGAATCGAACCCACGACCTCCGGTATAGCAGTCATTGTCACTAACCACTAGACCAACAGGCCCGTCAACGAGACAAGACTTTAATAATGCAGTCCTGGCCACAGGTCCCATTTTATTTCCTCTTTTTATTCTCCTCTGTCTCTTGGGCTTCACATCTATCTTTAAGTTATCTAAGTTTTAACTACCATTCTACCTTTATCACGTCTGTCATAATATTTACTGTAAATACCTATAATAATTACTTACTTTAATAATAATAGTTCTATGTCCATTTTTGCTGAATTCTCTTTCGCCAAAGTGCATTACGCTGTTAACATCGTACGGCATTGATCGCAGTGCCGGTGGAAGCACACTCTCCTTGGTAAATAAACCGATGGCACCTGTAGATTAACATTGGAGATACATAACTGTTTTAAAACCGTTCAATTGCAACTGGGACTTCGTAGTTCGTAACCGTCACAGACGATTGACGTGAAACTCTTTTGCTATTATACGAGATGGCTCTAACTTACAAATTAAAAAACAAACTTAGTATAAATAACTTACTTCTAACTTACTATAAATAAAAAAACGAAACTGTAACATATATGATATTAAAACGTAGGATCGGCTAGGAAGTCATCGATCGAATAATAACAATTTTTTTTTAAACGACTCCCTCACTAATCCTTGTGTCGCGGGGGGTTTACAAACATACAATTCACATGCACAAAGACACCCAGACTCAGAACAAGCATTCGTGGATCACACAAATGCTTGTCCTACGCGGGGATCGAACCCGCGACACGACGCGCACAGTGGGTTTGGCGTGGTGACCTCAACCACTCGGCTATCCGTGCAGTCAAATTTCACAACATTGTTCTTGCAGTAAAAATATCAATTTCTTTCGTCTCTAATATCTGGAGGTATTTTGTTAAAAATGTCCGGACCCATCCCAAAAATATTTATTTAAAAACCGGACGGTACAAAAACGAGACGCCATATTGCCGTTGCATTGTTGACCAGTTACCTCCCAGTCGCGCCTAAAGATGTTTTACGTCAAACATACAAGTCAAGTGCGAGTCGGAGTCGCAACATTTAAATTTAGGATTAATCAAATCAAACCTACTATAGGGATGATGACAATTTTTTTTTGCAGTGTCCGTCTTGTAGTTTTTTGTATAATAATTGATACGTATTTTTTAATTTGTCCCGCAAACATAAATTGACCAAATTACACTGAATGAAACTTACGCGTGACGTCATGATTGAGTATAAATTTTACTCTATCGTTACGTCACAAGCCCCCTCTCCTAAACTTTAAAGCAGGTAATCTTTGTCAATTCTAGTTTTTTCTGAAAAAGGAAAAAATACGTGTCTCATACTTTTCAATTAAATAACTGAGGGACTAATGAGATTTTTTCTTTTTATACCATGTCATCATCCCTATTGCCGCCGTATCACAGTTTTGAACCCCGCTTACGACAAGCATTTGTGTTATCAACGAATATTAATTTGTCCAGAGTCTTGTGCATATGACTGAAAAAATGTGAAACCCCCGTGACACTAGGACTTAAATCCACATCCATAGCAATAGAGTCATTTAAAAGAGTGACTTGATTACATTCGACGACTGTTGCTAGACAATTGACTTTATCTGTACATTTCTTATCCTTGCCTTATCATATTATTTTTAATCCAAGCAGGGCAATGTACGTTAATGTGCCCTTCTATACTTTGATAATTTTAATTATTGAGTTCATATAGATAAATACGTTACATTCCTTATGCATCCTAGTGCTATATATTATAAACGCGAAAGTTTGTATGTATGGATGTTTGTTCCTCTTTCACGCAAAATTCACGGAATGGATTTAGACGAAACTTGGTACACAGATAGTTTATAACCAGGATTGGACTGAACCATTTTTATCCAGATTATTTTTATTTATCATTTTCGATTAGTAGCGATTAGTAGTAAGAATTACTGTCAGATCTGGTCGCCATTTTGCTTTCTTAAATTGTCATTGTTTTGCGAAGCATTTTGCATTATGCCAATTTTTTTGCCCCTAAAAATGTATTTTATGAACTAAATTGGTATGATGTGTCAAATGTGTCTTGGAAATATATCAAAAAAGTTCTTTGTATTGTATTAAAGTCCGTTTTAGTATACTGGAACCAAGATTGGAAGACATTTGCATCGACATAAAAGTTATTTAAGTACATACGAGAACCGGTAAATAGGCAAGACTCACAAAATTACAAAAACAACAACATAATTAATAACATTTAATAACAACAGTAAAAAAAAACGCAATGCAGTAAAATTATCAAAAATATCATTAATAAATCACTTGCTTATCACATTAAGACCTTATGTATCTGACACAAAGTAACTATTGGGACGGCAGATGGCTCGCAGGGGGGTGCGCCGGCCGCCCCAGCTATATCCAAATGAGTATACTTAATATTCTTGGTTTCCAACCCTCCTACTTTGATAAGGAAGCCCGCAGCGAGCTGATGATGACGGCATTTAGCGTCCGTATCAACTTGTATAAGGTCATCGCCTCGGCATTTGCCAACATTTACAGAAAAATCTTCAGGACGTATTACTGAGTCCTCGAAGCCCTCAGCAACTTTGCCTCCAGTTGACTGCAGGTCTCTTGAATGACCCACAGCACTGAAATTATCTAAAGCAGCTGTGTAATTACCGTAACACAGTCTAGCATGTCCAGTCAAAGTGGCTATCGTGTAAATATGCGGGTTTAATTCAGTATCAGCGATTTCGCCCATTTTAAAAAGTGCATCGGCCATCGCAAATCTTCCTTCAGCGTCTGTGTTTGTAACTCTTACAGTTTTCCCACTACGCGAAATGAGTAATTCATCCGGCACGTACGAATCTTCACCGATGGAGTTTCGGCAGAGGCATAGAACACCAATTACCTTCAAATGTGGAGGTTTGAGGATTGCGCAAGCTTTGAGGAAGCCAGCTACAGCCGCGGCACCACACTTGTCGCGAGCCATACCTGCCATCTTACCCGAAATCTTTAAATCCGCACCACCAGTGTCATACGTCACTCCTTTGCCAACTAAAAGTAATGTACTCGTGACCCTTGCTAAATCCGAAGGTCGATATTCAATTTCAACGACCCTCGGTCTGTGTCTCTCAATTTGACTGGACGCTCTAGACACCGCTGCTAAAAGAGGATACTCCTTGTTGATAGTTTCCATGTCATCGATGACATTTAGAGTTATGTTACTGTCACCTTGAAACGTAGTTTTAACATACTCAGCGATGTTGTTAGGAGTCATTCGCTCTGGGTCAGAACCGGCGATGTCTCGAGTGAAAATTCTAGATTTTTCGATCGCGATCGCATTGCGGACTGTCCTTTCAAATTTCTCGCTCAATTGCTCTTCGGAATGAAGTCCGATCCTCAAGAAATTCTTCGTTGCATCTCTCTCTCTGATCTGTAGTGGCACGTACAAGGACTCCAATGCCCCAAGTATGCAGACCAGCTGACCAACTGGGAATCTTACAACATTTTGAACAACCAACAGCGGTTTCTTCGCTCCTGCATCGAGAGCTCGTTGCATCCCTTTGATAGCTGCATCTTTAACCACTCTTGCGTCATGATACGGCGTTATCTTTCCAGTTGGAGACAGCACAAGTCTTCCTCCAGAAACGTACTCACAATTCCAGACTGTAGCTGTCTTGTGAATGTGCTTATCGACTTTCGCAATATTATCGATAAAACTCCCGATATGCCTTGGCAAAGGTACATTCAAATCCTCCGGGTAGAGAATAAGGATCACAGCGTCATAATCAATTGATTGTATATTAGTTTCTATAAATACGTTATCGTATAACTTAAATTCGGTTGCAGACATGTTGTTGTTCGCACTGTATAAGTCACACTGGGACGAAGCGACGGTGTTATCTCTATAATTATTTATTTGTCAACTTTTATCTTTGACGATTTATTATGATTACTTTATCATTGTAATTAACGTATTGTATAATTTTATTGTTGAAATGTTTATTTTATATTGTTATGACGTTGTTTGATAGTAATGCATTGTTTTATTCGAATCATTTACTTATGGGTAAAATAAATAAACCACTTTATGTGACAAAGGTTCTGAACATAGTAATGTCACACAGAAAACGAATATAAAACTTCTAATGTATTGGATGAACATTCCTTGTCGACATGTGACGTGACTTTGACTTGTCAGTACATTGCACTGAAGCGATTCGTCAGACTTAGCGTTCGGCGCATAAAATGCAATTTATTTTCGTTCATAATCAAAAATTTACCTAAAAATTTAACGTCCGTTTCATGACAGTCGTAATTTTTGATGCTATATTTAGCACTGGTAACACAGTATTGTTTAAAAATACGTCTAAAAAGAATTTAGGCTTATGTACAGGAA
This sequence comes from Trichoplusia ni, assembly GCF_003590095.1. Taxonomy (NCBI): domain Eukaryota; kingdom Metazoa; phylum Arthropoda; class Insecta; order Lepidoptera; family Noctuidae; genus Trichoplusia; species Trichoplusia ni. The sequence continues at coordinate 4,468,607 of NC_039480.1, forward strand.
ACTTTGATACAAACATGATTGACTGCGCGGATAGCCGCAGAGTGGTTACCACGCCAAACCCACATGTCGCAGATCCCCGCTTAGGACTAGCGTGTGATCCACGAATGCTCGCCCTGAGTCTGTGTGTCTTTGATAATATGTGATTTACGAAGAATTAAATCGCTAAGTTTGGGACTCATTATTTTTATGCCCTAGAACTAATTTGCAAAACAGCGTTTGCTGAGGCAGCTAGTCTATTATATCAAAGTCTCGTGACGAGACGGTACGACGCATTCACATAGTTTTTTTTGTGCATTGTGCACAATCGTTTTTCTTTCAATCCCCTTGATGTCATTTGGCATAAAAAGGTTTTCATATATTTTGTTACTTTACATACGACAGTTCTATAAATAATAATAATTTGTTTTAATGGTGCCGTGTAAAGGCAAGTTTAATTGCCTCGTAATACTTACTGGGTTCGATATTCTCGATCATAACATCGATATAGACATCTCGGCTCATTCGATTGTGCTCGAAGGGGAATCCTAGAGCTCTCATGACATACATGTCGATTTGAGGAGACTGGAGACAATCGTATCCAATATGAACAAACTGTAAGACAAACGAGAAAAAAGAAGTAAGTAAATAGATTCAAAAAATCCAAAAACCCTCGTTTTCAAATGTCACTTCATTAAAATTTCATCAAAATCAGTTCAGCAGTTTTTATAGTTGTAAATTGCATTGTCATCGGGTTTGAAGCTACCGTGAAAATTTCAGCCTGCTAGCTATCGGGAAGTGCCTCAAAATTGAGTTGCAAAAATCTAACCGGAACTATAGAAAAACAAGAAAGTGAGTGTATAAAAACGTGGGAATATTGAAAAAGTCTTTAAAGTTAAAAACAATAGCCATCCATCTTTATATTATAAACGCGAAAGTTTGTATTTATGGATGTGTGTTACTCTTTCACGTAAAAACCACTGAACGGATTTAGACGAAACTTGGTACACCGATAGTTCATAACCAGGATTAACACATAGGAAAAGCATTTTTTTATCGCAAATATCCCCGTGGGATCATTTTCGAGTTATAGCAAGCGGGCCCTTGGGACAGCTAGTACATCATAATAAATTTTCACTGCCCATAAGTTTTTAAAAGCTCAACAGATCTTTATCAAACATGTTGAAGAACACTCGCACATAATTATTCACCTTTAATTTAAAACAAATTGAATTGAAACCGCTTAATCTGTTCGTGAGCTATGATGCCACAGACAGACATACACGTCAAACTTATAACACTGCTCTTTTCGTCGGGGCCACGAGTTAGGCAAAAGTTTTTTAAGACGAAACGTGTATCCAATTTATTTTGGAAATCCGTCTGACAGAATACTTGTCATTTTTGTACATTAGGTATGGATTCCAATTGGAGGAGCTCGTGGCTAAGTTATAACCGCCGAAGTGAAACGATCACAGGTTAAGCTATGCTTGACGCGGTTGGTCCGTAGATGGGTGACCATCTTTGTCATAACGAGTTCCTCCGTGTTTCGGAAGGCACGTTAAATTGTGGGTCCCGGCTGTTATTCTTACATCTTGGACAGTCGTTACAGGTACTCAGAAGCTTGAAAACTCTGACAACCAGTCTAACCAAGGGGTATCGTGTCGCCCAGGTAATTGGGTTGAGGAGGTCAGATAGGCAGTCGCTCCTTGTAAAACACTGGTACTTAGCTGAAACTGGTTAGACTGGTAGCCGACCCCAACATAGTTGGGAAAAGGCTAGGCCAATGAGGTATGGATTCCAATTAATTAATTAATAAATACATAATTACCTATTAATACCTATTTTTTATTGAAATCGATCTTAGTTATAATACTTACATGTGGTGTGAAAATTGAATGTCCCTGTGTTTCAATTTTACATCGTCGTACGCCATCCGGATTGACGAATACCATAACATGTTGATTATTTGTGGGCGCGGCCATTACTGGCGCGAATTTCAAACATGTCTTAAACGCAAACAGGGATAGTGACGTCATAATCGCCATTGCTTGTTCGTGATCTGTGGAACATACATTATTATTAAGGACTATATTATTGGACTAGCTGTTGCCCGCGACTTCGTCCGCGTGGTTAGAATTTTTGAACCGAAGCCCTCGAAGATGAATAATTTTCCCTGTTTTTTCCACTTTTTCCATTGTATCTTCGCTCCTATTAGTCGCAACGTGATGGTATATCCTAAAACCTTCCTCGATGAATGGTCTATTCAACACAGAAAGAATTTTTCAATTTTTTCAATAGCGCGTTCAAACAAACAAGCAAACTCTTCAGCTTTATATATTAGTATAGATGACGATGGCTTGCAATTGAAGTGGCCTAAGGCCAGGGTTGCTATACCGCTTTTTATAATAGCCAATGAATGGAAATAGGATTAAAATGACATTACTCGAATTCTCCTAAGCATTTTTCCTACACAATATTTGGAAATTCAGTACGGATCGGAACACTCAAAGTCAATACAATGAATTTCCAATTATTTATTTTGGCAAAACCCTTAAAAGAATAGGAATAGTGTCAAATTTAATCCAAATGCAATTCATTCATTGGCATTTCCAAATTGGGGCCCAGACGTGGACAAATATGGGCTGATGATGATGATGTTGACTGGCCTGTTGGTCTAGTGGTTATCAAAATCAAAATTCATTTATTCAAATTAGGCTACTAAGTAGCACTTTTTGAAGGTCATTTACATTGGACAGCACCCAGTTTCGCCCACCCTTTACCGCTTCCTAAGTGCTTTTGCTGTGAGAGAAGAAACGGCGCAACAAACTCCCCAGCAGCACGCTGTCATTCCGTTTACAAAAAATATTATAATTGTACAGAACAATAAAAAAAATAGGTTAGTGGCCCTGACTGCTATACTGGAGGTCGTAGGTTCGATTCCCACCCAGGACGAATGTTTGTGTGATGAGTACGATCATTTGTTCTGTGTCTGGGTGTAATTTATCTATATTATGTATGTGTTTAGAAATATATAAGTATATTTATCAGTTGTCTAGTACTCATAACACAAGCTCTGCTTAATTTGAGACTAGATGGCGTTGTGTGAATGTTATCCAATATTATATTATTATATATTATGATGTTACTCTCTCATAGTCCATGAAAGAGTTCCAGTGAATGTCGTGAATTCTAAAGCATTTCTGTAACGAGTGGTTGAGATCACCTCATCAAACCCACTGAGCGCGACGTATCGCGTCTTATCCCCGCGTAGGACCAGTATTTAATTTTGCATGATCCACATTTGCTTGTTCTGAGTCTGGGTGTCATGTGCATGTGACTTGAATGTTTGTGAAAACCCGCTCGATATAAGGATTAAATTCCTTAGAGTGGGAGTCCTTTTGTAAATAAAAAAAAATGATTCGAATCCGAACTTCACTCTGTAGATTTCAAGATTGAATATGGGTTGTGTATACTTAGTTGTCAACTAATACTTACCAAAATGGTCGGGATTTATGAAGAAAGGTACCGTAGCATTTGGCCAAAACATAAACATTTTCGTTGTGATAACTGAAATATGAATAATTGTTAATAAGATACCGATTTAAACTGATCGCGCGAAGCCAATAAATACCTACGCGTGAGTAAAGCGTTACAAAATCATAAAAATATTAAATGTTGGTAAATAAAAACATTTTTAGATTTAAATAATGTCTATCGCTTAAGATGATGTAGATAAAAATGGCCGTTTTCATTCGCCATTTTGAAATTCTCGACTGAGGGATGACGTGTTTTCGATGTTACGACTACTCATTTTTAACCGACTTCAAAAAAATGAGGAGGTTATCAATTCGACTGTATTTTTTCTATTACTTTTTGAATGAAGCGATTATTATTTATTGCACTAAATTGCGCTGTTGCGCGTGGTTTCGTCCGCGTGATTAAGAATATATATAAGTTAGGATTTTGTGTAATTGGCATAGTTTAAGAGGGCCCGATCTAAGCTTCTCCCCGAACATAACAATTTCATAACTATTCTGTTCCTATTAATTATAGCGTGATGTTAAATGTCCTATAGCTATAGCCTTTCTCTATAAACGGGCTATTTAGCACTGGAAGAGTTATTCAAAACGGACTTGTAGTTTCTGAGATTAGCGCGTTTAAACAAACAATATTTTGAGTTTAATGTTATTAGTGAATTAAACTACCTAGTCGTACATCGTAGAAAAGTATCAACTGTTAGTTTCATTTAATTTTAATTGAATTGCAATGGATTGATTCAATACACTTTCAAGTAGAAAAGCACTGCTCAATTTTGTTTGGTGAACTCTTAACACTGAGATAGTTTTACAAAAAAATATTTTTTTTTACCTTGTGTTCCTAAAAATTCTTCTATACAATAACATTTTGTATATAAATAACTAAATATAAAAATATATTTTAAATAAAACATGGCGCTAACGCCGTGTTATAGCAAGAAGTATATTTTTTAATCTAATTTAAATTTTATCGCATTTTTATTGTGAAATGTTACTGAAGCAAATAAAAATATAATTCGGTTGTTTCGAACTAGTTTTTTAACTGCGAGTTTTCTTGTTAGATAGTAACTAGAAAGCCCGCCGTCCAACACTGAACAAAAATACCTTTTTATGTCTGAAAAATATAGTGAAAGAAATTGGTCACGTTCTACCGTCACTAAGAGTTCCGTACAAGTAGGGTAAAGAAAAACAAGTTTAGAAAAATAATTGGTTTTTCATATAATTTTTGACGGCACCAAACGAAACTTGACGTTGATTTTCAATTTCGTTATTTGTTTTTATTACGGCAACTTTAATCTTCTTCAACAATTTCAACTGTTTAGCTATAACGGTTAAAAACAATTTGTGTTTTTTTATGAAAATATTAAGTAATTGCGACAAACTAAGTCCCAACTTCGCCTTGGTTATACAAAAGCATTTGTTTTAACCCAAGTTGTGTAATCTTATGACTTTTTTTACCCAAAGGAAATCCTCATGGACTTCCTTCGCCCCGGGGAAGGCAGAGGGGTGTGCTGGACTCCTACCGGCTAAACCACTGGAATGCTTCCCCGTTCCCTTTCCCCGGTCCGGCGAAGCGGGAACGCTTTCGCAAAGTACCGCGAAAGTGTAATCTTATGTCCTACGGCAACCGTAATGTCAGGCCTGCGAGGGGTGGCTAGGGCTCCCAGTCACTCGATCAGCTGACAGGCCAAGAAGGAGAGGGGCGCATCGTTCTGTGCATCCGTTCTCATGAATAGTGAGAGATGGGCGCTTCACACCCATTCTTCGAAGGGCAGTTTACAGGGCTAGGACGTGCCACTTGCAGAGCATACGCGAGCGATCCCGTGGCTCACATTCAGGGGACCGAATGAGATGAATACCTACCACAACAATCATCGGCCTAGCCTTTTCCCTACTATGTTGGGGTCGGCTACCAGTCTAACCGGTTTCAGCTGAGTACCTGTGTTTTACAAGGAGCGACTGCCTATCTGACCTCCTCAACCCAGTTACCTGGGAAACACGGTACCCCTTGGTTAGACTGGTTGTCAGGCTTTTCAAGCTTCTGACTACCTTGTAACGACTGTCAAAGATTTAGGAATAACAGCCGGAACCCACTATTTAACGAGCTTTCTGAAAAACGGAGGAACTAGTTATGACAAAGATGGTCACCCATCTACGGACCAACCGCGACAAGCATAGCTTAACCTGTCATCGATTCACTTATAAATGCGGTTATAGCTTAGCCACGAGCTCCATAATGAATACCACAACAAATGGACAGGGAAAGCTATAAGCCGGACCGTTATAATAATACCTACCAGCCTATTATAATATGTCTCATTGCTGGACACAGGCCTCTACCCAAAAAATGTTCAGTTATTTGCGCGTTAAGTGTAACAAACACACAAGTTTCGTCTTTGTTATATTAATATGATGTTTATGTTTTCCTTTTTTAGGTATGTGGCTATGCCATGCATTATACCTGTACTCGATATGTATTTCGGTGGTTCCGTATGTAAAGGGTAAAATCTGAGTCTTGTCTAAGGCACCGCTGTCTATCCGTCCTTCTGTCACCCAGATTGCATCTCAAGAACCGCGATAGCATAAAAAATATCGTGGTTTAGCAACGCTGCGGGTTTTTTTCAGAACAGAAATTGAAAGTTGTAAATTTCAGAACAGAATTTTAGCTTGATACCACTTTCAATATACAGAAATAAGTAATACAAAGAAGTAAAAACTGGTTTGTTCAAGTTTAGAATTCGATTCTACTCTGTTTCTGGTTTTGAGGTGGTAGGTACTATGGACCTAAATCAAGATCGAGTGGTATTATCATCATTAGCTGTCGATCAGGCGTTGGAACTTGTGCCACTGCACGAATGACAGCCGGTGTCAGATCCCAGAATACCAACTGCCTAACTGATAACCCAATCTTAGGTTGAAAAAGAACACGGATATCCAGCTGCGTCCATTCCTTATAGCCTGAAACTATCCTACAATTGGGTAGACTATAGCTGGTTGAATAATATTTAAACATATCTATACTAATGTATAAAGCTGAAGAGTTTGTTTGTTTGTTTGAACGTGCTAATCTCAGGAACTGGTCCAAATTGAAAAAATCTTTTTGTGTTGAATAGACCATTCATCGAGGAAGGCTTAAGGCTATAAACCATCACGCTGCGACTAAAAGGAGCGAAGATACAATGGAAAATGTGAAAAAAAACAGGGCAGGTAGGCAGATATAAATCATAACTTATATCTTCTACCCACGGGGACGAAGTCGCGAGCAACAGCTAGTCTTCAATAAAATCTTTCAATAAAATAATGATATCTTGCGAATTGCTCGTTCACTACTTTGCTGCGACAGAATACTTACTAAACCAAAATATACGTGCAACTCATTTGACGTCTGAATATTCTTACTGGCTCTTTAGACTCTAGTAGAGTAAACAGGCGGAACAACAGCAACCGTTTAACGGTAAAAGTACAAATTAACAAAATTATGATGAAAAAAGTACAATAGCTACAAATAGCTCGCTACCTAAAACAACTGCTCGAAAAACCAAAATATCTAAGAAACAAAAAAGCAATGCAAATAAAACAGCCTTACCTGTAACATCGTCTCCTAAACATTCACGACAATCTACAACAGCTACTTGTTCCCGCTCAATAAAGCAAGGAGTCGTTGACACATGCGCTCAGAATATTACAAACACCGTTACTTCTTGTTATTCAGGCGGAAAAAAAGAAGTAAAAAATAGTGAGATTAAGAAACGAAATAAAATATGTATTATAAGTAAAAACAGAATAAATAAAATACGCTCAATAGCGGAGAAAATACTTAATAATAACTCTGAATATGAAATATGTCACTATTTGAAGCCATATTGTGGAATAAAAAATATGATCTGTGAATTAGAAGATAAATTGAAGGAATTTACAGCATACGATTATTGTGTTATTTTAATTGGAGGAACTGATTTTGAAAAGAGCCAGAATTATTCTTCGTTAGTAGAAAATATCCCACCAAAAACATTAAATGTAAAAAAATGCCAAGTCTCTCGATGCAGTCTTTCCATCGTAAAAAGTTTTGAGATCTCATAGAAGCCAAGTCCTATTCAAAATATTTTGTAGTTATAAATCAACATTTAGTAATTGTATCAATAGTAGTGACTTGGCAATGAGCACAAATTAAAAGCTGCTTGATGCCTGGAATTATGTGCAAATGTTACTGACGAGACCAGTGATCAGATTATTTGTTATGTGTGAATCATGATGGTCACTACCGACTACATGCTCCTATACAATAATTAAGAATACCTTACGGGCCATCGCTTTATGAAAGTAAATGAATCGAGAGTACACTAAGACTGACTGCCGTTGCCGAAATTCGGTTGGGACGACACGGATAAACCAAAAGAAAATTAATTTTGTGATATTAATGTTTACGCATGCGGTGTGTGTAACTTTCAACTCCTACAAATATGCCGTTTTATTTGTTTCTTCTTGTGCTCATTGCCAAGTCACTATAATTATAATATAAAGAAAACTATTGATACAATTACTAAATGTTGATTTATAACTACAAAATATTTTGAATAGGACTTGGCTTCTATGAGATCTCAAAACTTTTTACGATGGAAAGACTGCATCGAGAGACTTGGCATTTTTTTACATTTAATGTTTTTGGTGGGATCTCATTTATTTTTTGTAAGTGTATTTCTTTCTTTTTTTTTAGGTGTCATAATTTCTAGGACTTCAGCTACTGCTTTGCTTAGAACCCATTCTCTATCTCTATCTCTTTTGTTTCTTCTCTGAGACTTCGTTACTTCTAATGTAAACAAGCTTAAACTTATATATATATGCATATATATATCTACTAACTTACAAACTATAGCTAAACTAAACTAAATAACACGTAAAGTTCTCCGAATATCAATTATCACTACAATATTTTTTAGTTTCGAAATGGTTTTTCATAGACAGGTGGCGCTATCAAATGAAAATTATCGAATTATTCTGAAGTACTACTTAGACTGCGCTTTGTAACGAAACCATAGCGCGATTCAGACACGTACAACGCCATCTATCGAGCGCGCATACAATATTTATCGCAATACAATGGAGTTTTAGCTTTATTAATTTAATGAATTATGAATTTTATGTATTAATTTGTATTAATGATAGTCTGTGTATTACATTTATATTATTCTTTTCTATTCTATGTATGTATTCATCCAATTGAATAGGTACTTAAACAACGAACAAAGTTAACAATGCAGTCAAAATCCATACATAATGTTCTTGCCAAACCGCAAATATAAAATTGTTTTCTATGGCATATTATTTTTTAATGTTTTTATAATTTTTCCTTTATATGTGGCTAAGGACCTATCTTGGTGCAAAATTTGAAGTTTCTAAGTCTGCTAGAAGTACCTTAGATTTTTGATGATCTGTCAGTGAGTCAGTGAGTCAGTGAGTGACAAAATGGTGTAACTTTGATCGACCGTAACTCCTAAACCATTAATTCAATTGGCATGTAATTTCGAACTTAAGCTTGTTCTAATGCCTACTATTATTCCCCGAAAAGCTAAACTCCTAGCTTTGTCCACGTCGAAGATACAGGGGGGGCGAAACAGCCGCGAATCGATGAAGATGGTACGGCCGTGCCCGTTTTGCTCGAGACTTGGCAGGGGCACTGCCGTGCCCTCAGATAAGAAAGAATCTAGAAAGAATAAAACATACAAACTTAATAATATGTGTTCCAACTTACAAGCTCTCATACTTTTCGTCTATGTATAATTGTCGCGTCGAGACGTTTAATCATCTCCTCTGCACTGACATAAACAACATACGGATATGCGTATTACGTTGATTCGAATCAAAATTTGACATGCGATTATAACATGTTCAGTCGAACTACTAGATCAGTCAATAATTACGGCATGCAAACAGTCTTTAAAGACATCGCAAGGAACATTCCTAGCACAGAGGCAACTACAGAATCTAAACAGACGATACACGCGACCAAAATAAATCAAGAAATTAAGACCCAGTTTTTTCTTTAATAAGTACATAAACATCCTCCACCAAAACATTGGCCTTCTAAATAAGTCTGACGAGCTCACCGTCTGTCTCAAAGAACTACGAGAAAAATCCAACGATATTGATGTCATGTGTATATCGGAGCATTTTATGTCGGAAGGACGCGAACAATTCTTAACAATACCAAACTATGTATTAGCCGCTAGTTTTAGTAGAATTAATAGTAAAAGGGGGAGAACTTGCATACTTGTAAAAAAAAGTCACAATTGTAAAGAAATTTTAGCTATTTCTAAATGTTCTATAAGCGGGGTTTTCGAGTGCTGTGGCATAGAATTAGTTAATTATAACACAATTGTTATTTGTATATACAGAGTACCAAAGTCTAGTAACTTAAATATGTTTTTTGAACAATTTGATAAATTGTTACGTATTTTAATTGTAATGAAACAAAAGCGAAGCGTCATAATTGCAGGTGACTTCAACATAGACTGCCTTAAACATAATAGTACGTTACTTGAACTTGAGTGTTTGCTTTTGAATTATAATTTGAAACTACAATTAAATCAACCTTTTAGACTCGTTAGTGGAACTTGTATAGACAATTTTGCCCACAATATTGACAAAAAATCTAAGACAGATGTCATCGAACTCAGCTTATCTGACCACACAGCACAATTACTCAAATTTCCAGTAGATAAAATTTTTATTATTAATAAATGGCAAATTACACGTAGAGACTACAACATAGAAAACAAAGCAAAATTTAGAAATTATTTAACAAGTCTATCATTTTCTAAAATGTACAATACCAACGATGCCAATAAAGCTTACAATTCATTTATGGATGATTTCATGTTATTATACAAACTATGTTTTCCTCGCATAAAAATAAATATTCAGATTGTAAAAAAAACCAAAGTGGCTATCTCGAGGAATTAAAAAGTGTAGTAAGCGGAAAAGACAATGACTGTGGAATTACAGACTGAACCGAAATGACATAAATAAAAATAAATTTAAAAAATATAATAAACAATACAGAAAAATTATTAAACTAACACAACGCGCACAAAATTGCTATAAAATAAAAACATCGACTAATAAATCAAAAACAACTTGGGATATTATAAACAAAAATAAAACAAATATTCCAAAGGGCATTATTGATTCCGTAAAAATTTATAATAAACATACAAATAATCCACAAGAGATAGCAAATTCATTTAACAATTTTTTCGTTGACAAAATACAACCGTTAAATAGATCTAAGAGCACAAATTTTAAAATTAATAACTGCAGTAACTCATTATTTATGGCACCAAGTACTCCACAAGATGTTTTAAAGATCATCAAATCACTAAAAAAACTCTAACAGTGTTGGTCATGACGAAGTTTCCACTGAAATTGTTAAATATGTTGCTGACATTATATGTGTTCACTTGAGCTATATTATAAATATATGTATCTCAACAGGCACTTTCCCCGACCAATTAAAAGTTGCCGTTATTAAACCGCTTTTTAAAAAAGACGACAGGGAATCAATGAACTGTTATAGACCAATTGCCCTTCTCCCAGTAATTTCAAAAATTTTTGAAAAATATATTTATGAACAACTTTATATTTTTTTAGAACGACACAGTATTTTAACGCAAGAACAGAAAGGTTTTCGGAAAAATAAAACGATTAACATGGCCATTTTTGACTTTTAAAAAAATATCATCAACAAAGTTGATACTAAAGTTCCTATATGTGCAATTTACTGTGACATGACTCAGGCTTTCGATTATGTTAATCATGACATACTACTTAATAAATTAGAGTCCTACGGTATTAGGGGCAACATACTCAAATTAATGGAATCTTATTTAAAAATAGAACACTACACACAGTAATTACGAGAATAAATATAGCCAAAAAATGTGAGGAAAGTTTTAATTCTTATGAACGTAAAGTCATGTTTGGTGTGCCACAGGGCAGCGTATTAGGACCGCTACTTTTTATTATTTATATTAATGATTTGCCATTGGTCACCAAATATCCAGTGACGCTATTTGCTGATGATAGTACAGTTACCGTAGATTCCAAAGACGAGACGTCACACGAAAACGAAATTAATACTACCATCCAATCTCTAATAGAATGGATGAATAATAATAACCTCAAGATTAATTTAGACAAAACAAAAATAATGTATTTTAGTCAACGTATAGCTACTCCAAATTTTGAAATCAACTACCAAGGCACATCACTCAGTACAGTTACTACAACGAAATTTCTAGGCATTATCATTGATAGGAACTCACCAAGGGGAAGGCAGAGGGGTGTGCTGGACTCCTACCGGCTAAACCACTGGAATGCTTCCCCGTTCCCTTTCCCCGGTCCGGCGAAGCGGGAACGCTTTCGCAAAGTACCGCAAAAGTGTAATCTTATGTCCTACGGCAACCGTAATGTCAGGCCTGCGAGGGGTGGCTAGGGCTCCCAGTCACTCGAGCAGCTGACAGGCCAAGAAGGAGAGGGGCGCATCGTTCTGTGCATCCGTTCTCATGAATAGTGAGAGATGGGCGCTTCACACCCATTCTTCGAAGGGTAGTTTACAGGGCTAGGACGTGCCACTTGCAGAGCATACGCGAGCGATCCCGTGGCTCACATTCAGGGGACCGAATGAGATGAATACCTACCACAACAATCATCGGCCTAGCCTTTTCCCTACTATGTTGGGGTCGGCTACCAGTCTAACCGGTTTCAGCTGAGTACCTGTGTTTTACAAGGAGCGACTGCCTATCTGACCTCCTCAACCCAGTTACCTGGGAAACACGGTACCCCTTGGTTAGACTGGTTGTCAGACTTTTCAAGTTTGTGACTACCTTGTAACGACTGTCAAAGATTTAGGAATAACAGCCGGGACCCACTATTTAACGAGCTTTCTGAAAAACGGAGGAACTAGTTATGACAAAGATGGTCACCCATCGATCGATTCACTTATAAATGCGGTTATAGCTTAGCCACGAGCTCCATAATGAATACCACAACAAATGGACAGGGAAAGCTATAAGCCGGACCGTTATAATAATACCTACCAGCCTATTATAATATGTCTCATTGCTGGACACAGGCCCAAAAAATGTTCAGTTATTTGCGCGTTAAGTGTAACAAACGCACAAGTTTCGTCTTTGTTATATTAATATCATGTTTATGTTTTCCTTTTTTAGGTATGTGGCTATGCCATGCATTATACCTGTACTCGATATGTATTCCGGTGGTTCCGTATGTAAAGGGTAAAATCTGAGTCTTGTCTAAGGCACCGCTGTCTATCCGTCTTTCTGTCACCCAGATTGCATCTCAAGAACCGTGATAGCATAAAAAATATCGTGGTTTAGCAACGCTGCGGGTTTTTTTCAGAACAGAAATTGAAAGTTGTAAATTTCAGAACAGAATTTTAGCTTGATACCACTTTCAATATACAGAAATAAGTAATACAAAGAAGTAAAAACTGGTTTGTTTAAGTTTTGAATTCGATTCTACTCTGTTTCTGGTTTTGAAGTGGTAGGTACTATGGACCTAAATCAAGATCGAGTGGTATTATCATCACTAGCTGTCGATCAGGCGTTGGAACTTGTGCCACTGCACGAATGACAGCCGGTGTCAGGTCCCAGAATACCAATTGCCTAACTGCTAACCTAAGAGTATCGTGTTGCCCAGGTTACTAGGTTGATAAAGAACGCCGATATCCAGCTATTTCTATATAGCCTGAAACTACCCTACAATTGGGTAGAATATGGCTGGTTGAATAATATTTAAATATATTATGCATCTTTCAATAAAATAATAATATCTGGCGATTGCGCGTTTACTGCGCAGCAAACTGCGACAGAATTTTAAAACAAAATATTATGAGGCTAGATGTATAGGCATAAGGCATGTTATCCTATAAATTCTACTAAATTAGCTCCCACACTAGCCCGGCAGAAAATAAGTAAAGTGATAGACTAAAAAGGCATTAAAGATTCCAGAGAAAATTGTTTTTGAAGAATAGCATATGGTGATGTATACGAATGCGTTACTTATTATCTTACCTATAATCTGTTCAAATTTGAGAAGGACAGGTTTATCGTAACCTGCTTAGCTACCTGCTATAATTTAACTACTTCTAGCAACTCTTTGGGAAAATAAAAACAGACAACCTAGCAACATTTTAAAATTATCCACCCAGTTGGTGAACCTAGCATTTGGCAACACTGATATTGACTACATTTTGATTGCTGTCAAACTCAGCCAAACTGTCAATATTGTGAAACTAAAAACTTACCGCAAAATGAAATTGTCTACAATTTATTAAATGTGATTCGAATAAAAAATATAACAGTAATATCTGTATATGATAATTTTTATATTAGCAATCTGAGGAACGAGCCTTTTAAAATATAAGTCCATGCCCCTGAAAAAAATTAATCACTTTGAATTATAAGAATAATTTTAAGTTTAATTATTATATTTGGTGTTTTTATAAAAACAAAATGGTTAAGTTAGTTAAATGCGCTGTCGAGACGTGTACAAATAATACGAATAAAAAAGCTACCGAATGTCCCTGGCTTTCTTTTCACAAGTAAGTTGAAAATTGGTTTATTTTTTACGCGCGTAGTGATTTTCGATTAAACATTTTTCTTTAACTTATAATTAAACTCCTAGCTGGATAGGATAGTATGCACGCGAAATATAAAACAATTGATAACTATAGGTACGACTTACTAAACATGTTTTTACAAACTCTAAATAATATTTTTTTTTTAAGTTATTGACTCAAACACAAACTGTCCAAGTACTTTTGTATTCTCTGCATAATATTCTTGTAAGAAGTTCTTAATAAATATGTAGTAATAAAATAGACACCACTTTTTTAAGTACTTATACAAATGGAGTATAACATTAAATAATTTCAATATTTTATTAAATAAATATATCCACCACTACACTACGCCATTGAGGCATTATACCAACAAAATTTTTTTTTGCTGTTTTAGTTTTTTTTTTTTTTGGTAAGCAATGGCATTGAGCTTTCTGTCTGGATACCTTCCATATTATGATATAAATATAGTATTTTTACAATTTTACATTTAATAGCAGCTTCAATTAAATTAATGGAATGGAAAGATAGAGAACATTGCTTGTTCTATTTATGACATACTGTTCAGAAAATACTAAGATGAACCCTTTATCGGCCCAACAGTGGAACACCCTTGCATAGTACTGGCGGTACACACATATATCAAATAATAAAAATAATATTAATAGTAAACAGTAACATATACAATGGTAATTATAATTATACATATCTTAATCAACGCTTAAATTTTCAGGCCCCCAAGAAACAAGAATATACAGAAATGTTGGTTTAATGCTATCGGCAAACAAAATATGGATCTAACTGACTTAAGAATATGCAGTGATCACTTTAGAGATGAAGACTTTCAATTACAAATCAATAATAAATACAGGAAACGATTAAAACCTGAAGCCATACCAGTTATCAATCATAAGGTAAATATTTTCAATCTATTTTCCTAATAGTGCTAATTGCATGGTTTGCCGGATAGCTGAGTGGTTTGGGTCACTTGAGGTCACCTTCGACGTTTCCCGGGTTCGATTCCCAACTAAGGCAATGTATTTTTTTGCTTAGTTTGAGATTAGATGGCGCTGTGGAAGAAGTTTTATATGTTTATTGTTTGTTTTAAAAAAGGACACATGCAAATTATTTCATAATAGAAATAGCTTTATTTTAAATTGGTTCTGTTGTTCATGAATTTATCTTACTTCTTGTTAAGAATAATATAAAGATAAGAAAATAAAAATAGTTTATTTAATAACAGTTTACTCTCGCGTATTTATCGGGATCGCCCGACTAGTTTCGGACCCAACTGGAGTCCTTAATCATGAGCTTAAGCGGCAATGTAGACGTTAGTCGAACTCACAAACTAGTCGGGCAATCCTGATAAATACGCGTGAGTAAACCGTTGCATCATTTAAGAACTTAAAAACATATGATGGGCGGGCGAAACTGGGTGCTGTCCAATGTAACCTGACCTTCAAAAAGTGCTACTTAGTAGCCTAGTTTGAATAAATGAATTTTTGATTTTGATATTAATTAGTTGTTATGCGCGAGTCCGATTTGCACTCTTTTAAACAGTTTTTTCTTTTTCAGTATAACGAAGATGCTTTTATTAGTGACAGGGTAAGATATGTTTTTTATTTACTAGCTATTGCTCGTGACTCCGCCCGGCTTCATTTTGGTAAAACCTGCAAAAATATAACACTTCTTTATAGCATCAGGCGTCAGCTATCTCGAAACGAAGTGTTACAAACATACTAACACAATGACATACTTTCGCATGATAAGCTTTCTCAAAAGAAGCGTCGGTCGTCCGGGAGCAAGATGGGTCTATGACATAATAAAGGTCTCAGGTCGAGACTGGATGAGGCTTGCACAGGACCGTAGAAATAGGCACGAGAAAGGGGAGGCCTATGCCTGATGTATGATGATGATGATGATGATGAAGCTTTCTCATAGTATTTTTGATGTACAACCTGTTGTCAGAGTTTAAACCGCCCGTAGACCTCTGACGTGACGCAACACACACTTGAAATATCCTCAGGTGTGTTTGTGTTCTCATGATGTTAATGTTTGTATATCCTTTTAGCTGTGCAGGATATGTCTGACCATCGATCGAAAAATGTATACCATGAAAGGATCAGTTATTGGCGAGATGTATATGACCTTGAGAGGGTGTTTGGTAAGTATATATATCTATATATAAAAAGAAAAAAGTAGAAAAGCAAAATTGAAAATGGTCAGACAACAATCTTATGACCATATAAAGAGTTGATTAACCTCGATTTTTGTCCTGTTTTGGTGACAACACTAATTCTTTATCTGTGAATATTTCAACTGTCCATCTATCACGGTTTATTAGATACAGCTTGGTTACAGACGGACAGATACCGAAGCCTTAGTTGTAGAATATTAAACTCCACAATATATACACTATTCAATCAACGCTACCTAGTCTCAAAATAAGTAAAGCTTGTAAGAGTATTAGATAACTGAGAAACATTTTGTAAATACATGCATCATCATTGGCCTAGCCTTTTAACAACTATTGTTAGCTATGTTGGGGTCGGCTACCAGTCCAACCGGTTTCAGCTAAGTACCAGTGTTTTACAAGGAGCGACTGCCTATCTGACCTCCTCAACCCAGTTGACTGGGCAACACGACACCCCTTGGTTAGACTGGCTGTCAGACTTTTTCAAGCTTCTGACTACCTGTAACGACTGTCAATGATGTAGGAATAACAGCCGGGACCCACAATTTAACGTGCCTTCCGAAACACGGAGGAACTCGCTATGACAAAGATGGTCACCCATCTACGGACCAACCGCGTCAAGCATAGCTTAACCTGTGATCGATTCACTTATGCGGTTATAGCACAGCCACGAGCTCCTCGAATACATGCATAATATAGATAAATTACACCCAGACACAGAACAAATGATCGTGCTCATAACACAAATATTTGTCCCGGGGCAATCGAACCTACGACCTCCGATATAGCAGTCAGGGTCACTAACCATCAGACCAACAGGCGATTAACTTGCCTTTAGCTCGGAGTTTATATTGTTTATTTTATGCTAGGTCTCAAATCTGGAAGATACTTTACCGATGCAGTTGTGTTGGGTATGCGCCGCTAGACTTACTGCCGCGACCAAGCTTAGAGAACGAGCTATGTTGACAGATCAGATCTTGAAAGACTACCTTATGAAGACTCCAAGAGTAAGTATTAACAATTGTAAACGAAGTACATTAAGATTATTTTATTTTCAATTATTGTATCTTTTTTACCTTAAAATACCTAAAGGACGTGCGACGTGCGCGGTAGCGGGGAACACGGGTGGCCGTTTGCCGCGAGCGCATTCGAAAAAAGTAGTGACCTTGCGGGCCCCGCGCACATCGCACGCGCCTAGCTTTCTTTATTCTACCTACTTACACGTGAATACACTAATTCGGACAACACCAGAGTTTGTTTTACGGTGAGCCTTGGCCGTCAACACCAACATTTCATCATCATTGGCCTTTTCCCAACTATGTTGGGGTCGGCTACCAGTCCAACCGGTTTCAGCTAAGTACCAGTGTTTTACAAGGAGCGACTGCCTATCTGACCTCCTTAACCCAGTTACCTGGGCAACACGATACCCCTTGGTTAGACTGGCTGTCAGACTTTTTCAAGCTTCTGACTACCTGTAACGACTGTCAAAGATGTAGGAATAACAGCCGGGACCCACAATTTTACGTGCCTTCCGAAACACGGAGGAACTCGTTATGACAAAGATGGTCAGAAGAAAGAGTCCGCGTGGTTAGAAGAAATTGCAACTGTAACTTGAGATTTAAACTATCCTATCTCTCAAGTCGGATCGAACTGCACATGGTGTGCGAATTTTATTATAATCGGTTAAGTGGTTTAGGAGTCCATTGAGGACAAACATTGTGACACGAGATTTATATATATTACTAGCTGTTGCCCGCGACTTCGTCTGCGTGGTTAGAAGATATAAGTTATGACTTTTTCTTCGCTCCTATTGGTCGCAGCGAGATGATATACAGCCTAAAACCTCTCTCGATGAATGGTCTATTCAACACAAAAATATTTTTTCAATTTGAACCAGTAGTTCCTGAGATTAGCGCGTTCAAACAAACAAACTCTTCAGCTTTATATATTAGTATAAGTATATTAGTATATAGATGCCAACGATATCTTCGCTACGTTTCATCGATTTTTAATTTCTCGCGCGGAGATTTTAATATTACGATAACTCATTATTACTACTATTAACATTTTTGGTGTAGTGTAAAAGGCAATTTTGTTCTATATTACATGTATAATATATCTAACTTATTTATTTGGATAAGGATTAATACTGTATTGTTAAAAATAGGTTCGTAAATAACCCATAATTTTACTGTATTAAGAAAACACATAAAAATGGTTATTGTGGGTTATTCTTGGAAGATAGACATATACCACCGCGGACTTTTTTGTAGATTTATTAAAGAGGTACAAACCCGCCATACATAGTTTTGTTGTAACTCAAAAGGTTTTGGCAGCGTTCTCGAGGAAAGCTCTCGAATGGCTTAATTTTTTCCGACATGTTTAACTAATATCGTTGTAATATTGTCAGTTTACACAAAACCTAAACTTATTATACACTAAAACCTTCCTCAAGAATTGCTCTATCTATTGTTGAAAACCGCATCAAAATCCGTTGCGTAGTTTTAAAGATTTAAGCGTTCATAGGGACATACAACATGATGACAGAAAAAGCGACTTTGTTTTATACTATGTAGTGAAGATGTTGCGTATTATTTTTTAAATTGAGTTTTTAGATAGAAATGCACTGAACAATATTTATTTTATTTATAGTAGTTTATTTTCCACAAAACGGCATGGAGTATACTTCGATAATGTTTGAACTGTTTTGTTTAAGAACTAAAAAAAAAAGTGGACATTTAAAGAATAATAATATAATTTTACTATTCCAGATTAAATATCGTGATTTAACAATGATTTATGAACAACTAGATTCCGATGTAGTGAAATCGAAATTCGTAATCGAGAATTCATCGGACAGCATCGATGGAAAGGACAGTGTTGCCGGTACAATAAATTCAGACTGGCAGAATGAATTCAAACCGAAAACTGAAAAAATAACGTGTCAAAACTTTGATATAACTCAAGTAACAGTTAAAAAAGAATTAGATACAACACTAGCTTTCGATGATCATGACCCTAGTTCGATGAAAACCGAAATCGATATGACATTGACAATTTGTAATGACATTACTAGTGTTGTGCAAGAAGATATCAATATTAACAGCGATCTGTTGAAAAACGATGTCGATGTAACAACAGACATCACGAGCAATAGTGATGGGAATGAAGTCGATGAAATCGATACGAAAAATCGATTTTATTTTGAAGAGATCGATTTTAGAGAAAACGATGTATCTTTAATAAATAATGAAAATACTGAAGCAATTGAAAACGGAAAACGGCAGGTTAAAATATTAACTGCAAAACTTGAAAGGTAAGTTTAAAGGGAATTTAAAAAGTTTCTTGATTGACTTGATAGTGTAGTGGTTAATAACTTACTGATAAACCAGAATTAGGTTCTATTCATCTCCGCGTAGTACAAACATTTGTGTGATCCACGAATGCTTCTCCTGAGTCTGGGTGTCTTTGTGCATGTTTGTGAAACCCCCCGCGATACAAACGATTTTATTCCTTAGCACGCAAATCGTTATCAGGGACCCCTATTACTGAGGCTCTGATATCTCTCCGTCTGTCACCACACTTAATGTCGTAAACTGTGATACGAAGAAAGTTGAAATTACAAGATCATGTATTTCGATTACCTTACACAACAATAAAAAAATTAACATCGAAGTTAAGCATCGTATGCTAGCTCATGATGGGTAACCAATATGTTGTTATAAATTTATTTTTCCTTACCCCATTAGCACAAAACCTTAACATCCCGAGTCTTAGCACTTTCATACAAAAACAATCTTCATTTTCCCACGTTTTTATACACTCACTTTCTTGTTTGTTTGTCGTTCCGGTTGGATTTTTGCAACTCAATTTTGAGGCACTTACCGATAAGCTAGCAGGCTGAAATTTTCAGGGTAGCTTCGAACTCATTAACAATGCAATTTACAACTATAAAATCGGATAAAATTTGATATTTTAAAACGTGGGTATTAAGATTTTTTTAATCTATCAATTTTACAGTAAAAAGCAAACAAGGCATACTAAACAGATAGATGAGAATATATTCACAATAAGACACCTGTCTGAGGAGGAGGAGATCCAGGCAGTTGTGAACAGGCAGTACAGCGAGAGGTATCTCAAGTCACCCTACCAGTGTACGCAGTGCTATAAGGGGTTCCCGAGCGAGGAGTCTTATGAGAGACACGCCACGAAACATAGTGAGGTCAGTTATAAATGTATAAGACTAATAATAGTGTGTGTATTTATGTATTTAGCTTTTAGCTAGCTGTTGCCCGCGACTCCGCCCGCGTGGACTTCAGTTTACAGCGCGCGGTGCTTTCGGCGGATAAATATAGCCCTAAACACCTCCCATTACACAACCCCCCCCTAAACATCGAAACACCCAAAAATCACTGTCCACATATTTCATTTTGCCAAATTTAAAGCCGTAACGTATTTCAAAAATAACGTTTATTTACATTTTATACTCTACAACATTTTACCCCCGCCTTGCAACCATTTTTCTCAGTTAAAAAGTAGCCTCCTTCCTTTCTCAAGCTCTGTACTATCTGAGTACCAAATTTCATTACAGTCGGATCAGTAGTTTTGGCGGGAGAGCGAGACGTTTATAAGTTGTCTAGTACTCATAATACAAGAGGAGGAGCTCATGGCTAAGCTATAACCGCATAAGTGATTCGATCACAGGTTAAGCTATGCTTGATGCGGTTGGTCCGTAGATGGGTGACCATCTTTGTCATGACGAGTTCCTCCGTGTTTCGGAAGGCACGTTAAATTGTGGGTCCCGGTTGTTATTCCTACATCTTTGACAGTCGTTACAGGTAGTCAGAAGCTTGAAAAAGTCTGACAGCCAGTCTTACCAAGGGGTATCGTGTTGCCCAGGTAACTGGGTTAAGGAGGTCAGATAGGCAGTCGCTCCTTGTAAAACACTGGTACTTAGCTGAAACCGGTTGGACTGGTAGCCGACCCCAACATAGTTGGGAAAAGGCTAGGCCAATGATAGTACTCATAATATAAGCTTTGCTTAGTTTGAGACTAGATGGCGTTGTGTAAATGTTTACGACGATGAGGTCTATATAGGCTTGTTTGGTGAAATAAAACTTTTAAAATACGTCTTTACTTAACGAACATTTATTTGACACTGACACTTTACCTTCAATACATAGATGAGTGAACTGTATGAATGTAATTTGAATGTGTGTACGTGAATGATTGCAACTGATTTGAAATATGAACTTAATCTATTTGAACATTGAATGTTGTGGAATATAATAAAATGAGATTCAAAATACAAAACAACAAATAAAATAAACTTCCATTAAAAGAACACCCCATCAAATTCGCGACCGCACCAACTATTGCTTAACCTCGATATTGTATTTCAAAATATTATGTTGCACAGAAAATGGGGCCACACATATGCAAGATATGCAAAATCCGATCGGGAACGAAGACTAAAGCTAGACTTCACATGGCGAGACAACATACTGAAGAAATTACTTGTAAACTATGTTCCTTTGTAACAAGATCTAGGTGAGTCAAAATAATAAATAAATAAATGCGGACAACATCACATACATTGTTCTGAACCCAAAGTAAGTTGCTAAAGCACTTGTGTTATGGAATTCAGATACAACGAAGGTACCACAAACACCCAGACCCGAGACAATGTAGAAATGTGAATTTAAACATTGACCCGACCGGGGATCGAACCCGGGACCTCAGAGCTAGCGACACCTTGAAAGCGGTGCGTACGCCACTCGACCACGGAGGTCGTCAAATGATAATCAAAATTTTTATAAAAACTATCGTGAGACTGATTCATTATTACAATGATGCAACGGTTTAATCACGCGTATTTATCGGGGTTGCCCGACTAGTTTCGGACCCAACCGGAGTCCTTAATCATGAGCAGACGCGGCGGGGTCGAACTAGTCGGGCGATCCCGATGAATACGCGTGAGTAAACCGTTGTATCTTTTAATAATAAGAAATCAAAATGTTTATATTTCCAGTAGTTATCGTAAGTTGTTGTTCCGGCGAATTGTGAATCTAAACCATCTAGGACAACACCCAAACGCATACAAAAAACCTCATTCAAATCGGTCCAGCCGTTTAGGAGTTCAATGTCAAACATACAGTAAAATTAAATATTTGTCTTTATTACAGAAATCTCGTGATCGGTCATATGAAATACCATGCAGGTGATAAGTATAAATGCCAACATTGTGATCAGGAATTTGAGTAAGTATTCATAATAATAATATTCCACAACTATCACACAACGCCATCTAGTCTCAAACTAAGCAAAGCTTGTATTATGAGTACTAGACAACTGATAAACATACTTATATATTTCTAAATACATACATAATATAGATAAATTATACCCAGATACAACAAATAATTATGCACAGTAAATATATAAAAATTGCAAGTTAAAAAAACTACCAACTGCAACTACGCAAGTTGTTAACTACACAGGTTAAGTTATCCTTCATATGTTAAGTCCGTTGATGGGTGACCGTCTATATCATAATGGGTTCCTTCGAGTTTCGGAAGGCACGTTAAATTGTGGGCCCCTGTTATTCCTACACCTTTGACAGTCGTTACAGGTAGTCAGCTTGAAAAGTCTGACAACCAGTCTAACTAAGGGGTATCGTGTTGTCAGTAACTGGGTTGAGGAGGTCAGATAGGCAGTAGACATTTATTATCATATTTTCATATTAAACCCATTACTGTGTTAAGCTCGCCTTTTGTACCCACTTTTTATGTTATTTTATTATTATAAGTGTTGCGACAATAGTGGGCAGATACTTCATAAAGTGATGGGTGGGTGAAACTGGGTGCTGTCCAATGTAACCTGACCTTCAAAATGTGCTACTTAGTAGCCTAATTTGAATAAATGAATTTTGATTTTGATAAATTATTCAAATAATTTTCTTTTCAGGAAACAAACGACTTATTTAAATCATTTACGATTGCGACATATGTCTCATTATGTGTGCGATCTATGTGGCTACACGTTCGTCAATCTACAAGGAGTCAGAACTCACAAAAAGATTATACATCGGTTCAATAAAGATGTAAGTTATTACTTTTAATGATTATCCATATTTCATAATCATTATGAGAATGATTAAATAATAAATGATGCATCAGTTTAGTCACGCATATTTAGTTTGATTGCACGACTCGTGCATGGACTTCGGTTGGGTCCGAAACTAGTCGGGCGATCCCAATAAATACGCGTGAGTAAACCGTTGCATCATTTGTGTTTTTGTGTAAAAACTCAATTTGTAATATCTTTTTGAAAAAAAATTTACCGATTTCAAAATAAAGGCAACTGAGCCAAACTTACGATATGACAAATGACAGCTTTTTCATGTTAAATGAAAATATAATCACCAAAGGAAAACCATAGAAAAATACAAAAAAAAATTGAGAATATCCGCCTTTTTGGAGTCGGTTTAAAAGAAAACGCGACTAAAAACCAATGTAAAACAACAATAAAGATTACAAAATCAATTATACCACTAAAATATACCAGTCTTTTATTATTTGATATGTGTTTGTATAAAAAGACACGCCAATATTGTTTACCTATATTTAATTACTGAAACAAATGTAGTTCAAATGTCTTCCGCCATGTTGTGTTGTCAGTGTGAATGTGTGACAGTGCTTGTAACACCCGCAGCTGGTGATGGAGGGTCCGTACTGCGAAGTGTGCGAGGTTCGGTTCCTGTCCGAACAGGCGTACGACACTCACCTCAACCTGTCCTCCAAGCATGTCGCCGAGGACAACCCGTGAGTGACACTAGTGTATACAGGGTGATGGTAGTGCGGCGAATTAAAGTTTAGATACAGGTTGTGGAAAAAATGATCGTTTGAAATACTGCTTCTGACTAGTTATTTAATGAAAGACTTTAAGAAAGTAATTGTCCATTTTGAACCTTCTATACAAAATTTATATTAGTTCATATTTTTAAATGACCGAGATTCTTTTTTTGAGGATAGACCGTAACTGTCTAGGACAGAATTGTTTTTTGCTATGCACAAATGTTTGAGGATGTGTATGTATATTTTCAGTCACACTCAAACGGCTGACCAGTTTTGATAAAATTTGTTATAAAAGTATTGACATGTTATGATTACAACAAACACTGGTCCAGGGAAATATAATTTTTGATAAAAGAGAGTTATTACTTGATTGCGTCACGTCAGAGGTCTACTTTCGGCTTAAGCTGTGACACCAGGTTGTACATCAACCATACGATATGACTAATCACGGATTCAGCTAATAACTTTTGCAATAATTTACAGAAACCGTATGTCCAACGATCGCAGTAACCATCGTAAACTAGACAACTTTACTCGGAAACCGGTTCGTCGAGAAGCAATCCGCCGGCGAGACAGGAACACGGGTCCTCAGAACACGAGCGTGTCTTGTGAACAGGTGAGTGTGGAGTGAGAGGGGAGGCAACAGGCGGGGGGAGAGTGTAACTATTAGTAATTACTGGGACTAGCCTAAAAAGGAAACTTCAAAAAACATCTGTGAAATATTTTTCTTCACTGTTTAGGATAGCGGAGCCAAAAAAACGACATTTTTTCAAATTAGGCTACTAAGTAGCACTTTTTGAAGGTCAGATTACATTGGACCCAGTTTCGCCCACCCTTCACCGCTTCCTAAGATCTTCTGCTGTGAGAGAAGAAACAGAGCAACAAACTCCCCAGCAGGGGTTAAGGTTACCACAGGATCAAACCCATTTGTTTGATCCATGAATTGAGGTCTGAGTATGTGTGTCTTAGTAACTACTGGGTGCAATATACTTGGTTATATCACTACCAAACTGATATGAAAGTATCTGTCTGTCTCGCTTTCACGCTGAAACTACTGGATTTTAGAACCTGATAGATAGTTTAGAACCTGGGAAAGAAATTAGGCTACTTTTTAACTGAAAAAAAAGGGTTGTTAATGGGGAAATGGATGTTATGGGGGTAGTTTAATAATGAAAATTCCTAAGGGCAAAGCTACAATTGCACGAGTTGATGGATCACAGTGTAGGCTACGCTTAACTCGAGCGTTTTGTCGATGCAATTCATCTATGTCGTAACGAGGTCCCCCATGTTTCGGTAAACCATAAATTTAGGGTCCCGGCTATTATCCGTCGTTACAGGTAGTCAGAAGTTAGAAAGTCTGACAACCAGTCTAACCAAGGGATATCGTGTTGTCTGTAACTGGGTTGAGGAGGACAGATAGGCAGTCGCTCCTTGTAAAACACTGGTACTTACCTGAATTCGGTTAGACTGGAAGCCGACCCCGACATAGTTGGGAGAAGGCTAGGATGATGACATAAATAAAAAAAACTTAAAATATATGATGGCTTGACAAATAACAGCCACATTTCATTATATGTTTTTCTCGAATACTTTAAATAATCTTTCAGTATTATTTCAGTGCGGTGAGGTATTCCCAAATCTCCGCGGCTATGTCGCGCACTTCAGGAAGTCACATCCAGGGAAGCAGAGGACTAAGTACTCGACGCAGACTACTCCGTACTTATGCGAGCTTTGTGGGAAGATATTCGCGGTAAGATAGTTGAAAATTGTTGTTTTGGGCTACTCCCATATAGTGAAGATTTGAGCATTGAGATTCAGAATCCAATCTTTGGAATACTGGTCTGAAAGCAAAGGGTTAAAATAGTAACCGTAAACGGTTAAAAGGGTAATGTATGTATGTTTAAACAATCTAAAACCATTTTGTTGTCTGCTCCGCTGTCAGTCCGTCTGTTCTTCTGTCCGTCTATACGTACGTCCGTCGGTCACCAGGCTGAATTTCGTGAACCGTGACGCCGCTTTAACGAAAAATACTAAAAATAGAGATCTAGATTATGTAATGGGCATACATTAGTTAGTTGGTGATAAACAAACTTGAAAGTTAGAAAATTAGACTTCTTAGCCTATTTGTACAGAACTTTCAGGGTTGCGAGTCCGATTCGCACTTGACCGGTTCTTCTTTATAGTCTATCAGCGGTGTCTTACATTTTTTTACTACGTTACCACTTTGCGCGACGTACGGCGGGTTCGATCCCCGCGTAGAACAAGCGTTTGTGTGATCCACGAATGCTTGTCCTGAGTCTGGGTGTCTTTGTGTATGTGACTTGATTGTGATAGAAAGGATATAAATTCTAGGGTGAAGACGACGTTACTAGAAAGTTAACTAAATCTCTCGTGAAGAATGATTCGTTATTAAGTGATGCAACGGTTTACTCTCGCGTATTTATCAGGATCGCCCGACTAGTTTCGGACCCAACCGGAGTCCTTAATCATGAGCTGACGCGGACTGGACGCGAGCCTCCGCCGCTTGAGATTAACCGTTGCATAATCTGATAACTTTGAAAAAGCCTTTTTTTAAATAATTCTTATTTCATTTTCAGAACTACACAACCCTCCGTTATCACATGTGGATACACACTGGTCAGAAACAATACCAGTGTGATCATTGTAAAAAAACCTTCAGCGTGAAGGGCAACCTCTCCGGACACATGCGATTGCACGACAAATCGCGACGGTCGTACGACTGTCGCATATGCGGGAAACAGTTCACTTCGTCTTGTAATAGGACGAGGCATATGTTTGTAAGTGAATTTTGATGCTTTAGACACATTTTTTTTTTGTTAAGGCGGGGGAATCCTCATGGACACCCTCTCCCTCGGGGGAGGAAATGGGTAGTGTCAGACTCTTACTGACTTAACCTGAACCGCCGTGCGTCACCCGCGTTTTTATGTCGGTGTATGGCAATGCGTTGCAATCCTTCATATAACGACCGCGGGTGATAATTTAGATCCTACCTATATTGTGAATGCGAAAGTTTGTATGTATGGATGTTTGTTCCTCTTTCACGTCAAAACTATTGGACAATTTGTAGTGATATTTGGTATACGGATAGTTTAGAGCCTGAGAAATGACAGGCTACTTTTTAACTGGAAAAAAGTTGTAAACTTTTTTTTTCGAATGGATTACGGCTTAATTCGGCTGTAATATTGTTAATGTAAAATAATGCGATTTGTGCACAGCGGTATTTGGGTATTTATATATTAATCGAGAGTTATACCTAGTTACATAGTAATTTATATGTTAAAATAACAAAGACGGACTGGTCTGTAAAGACATCTGTACGAAAGTCAATTACATATGAAGTTCGTTCTTGTAACTTTAAGTAATTTAAATGGCACCCAACGTGGGATTGAAAATTCCCCTTTAAGTTAATGATTCAATGATTTTGAAACTACATTTTAATTACAATATTTTTTTTATAAGAGATCTGTATCAATATCAGTTACGTAAGAAGTTTCTTCTCTAGTGTATATGTGACCCGCGTGGCACTATAGTGTACCCTGTCGCAGCTGCACACGGGCCTGAAGCCGTTCCGCTGCTCGGCGTGCGACAAGTGCTTCGTGACGGCGGGCGAGCTGAAGGCGCACGTCGACTTCGTGCATCTGAAGAAGCCCAGGCCCAAGCGGCTGCGGGCCAGAAACAGGAAGCCTGACGGCCAGGCCGGATATTAATCAATAAATACTGTTTTATATCACCGTTTGTTTTACTTAATTGTTCCACGTTCAAAACATAGATATAGCTCTCTCTATCACCTACAAAATTATACTAAGAGCCTGTTTCACCACCGCCAAATAAGTTCCCGTTAAATTAATTGACATATTTTTTCATACAATAGAGGAGTTCGTGGCTAAGCTAACTGAATAAGTTGATCGTTCATAGGTTAAGCTACGCCTAAGTTAAGGCGCCTTACCTCTGGATTTATTTCGACATTTCTTCGCAGGATAGGAAATGTCCCCTTCAGTGTTCTCGAAAGGAAAGACATGTAAAAGTCAAATAGATGATGATTCTACTTACAGAAGATGTATACGTATGATTCATTTAATTTGATTGTCCTACCTTGCTCTCCAAGAGAGCCTCATCTCTCGTCCATAGATTCGCAGTAACAACTAGATAATAGATGAAATTATATTCATGACCAAAAAGTGATAAGGGAAAACAATTTTAGGTTAGAATCTCACTTTGAATTTAACTTTAATTTTGTCAATCACAAGTTCAGCTACGCTTGGTACGGTCGGTCCGTGGATTACTGAACATCTATATCATAACATTAATTCGTTGGTCCCGGTAGTAATTTGTACATTTTTGATCGGTATCGGGTATCGTATTGCCCAGGTAACTGGGTTGAGGAGGTCAAATAGGCAGTCGCTCCTTGTAAAACTCTGATACTTAGCTGAAAACGGTTAGACTGGAAGCCGACCCCAACATAGTTGAGAAAAGGCTAGGCCAATGAAAATTGCACGACACTTTTTGATCATTTGCGTAAAGGATACTCTTAAAATGGGTATAAGAAATAAATGAAACCATGAATTCTTCAATAAATAGTATTTATTGTAATATGTATTGATTAATATCCGGCCTGGGCGTCGGGCTTCCTGTTCCTGGCCCGCAGCCGCTTGGGCCTGGGCTTCTTCAGATGCACGAAGTCGACGTGCGCCTTCAGCTCGCCCGCCGTCACGAAGCACTTGTCGCACGCCGAGCAGCGGAACGGCTTCAGGCCCGTGTGCAGCTGCGACAGGGTACACTTATAGTGCCACGCGGGTGACATATACACTACTTGTACTTTAAAGAAGAAACTTCATATGTAAATGATAGTCAGACTCTGTGACTATTACACATCCGATAACGGCATCAGACTGGTATATCGCTTTCAATATAACTGCAATTAAAATGTAGTTTCAAAATAATTGAATAATAAACAAGTCCAAGTCCCATGTTGGGTGCCATTTTAAATGTAGGTTTTCATAGACTTTCATACAGATCCCTTCATGGACCAGTCTGACTTTAACACCTATTTAGCGATAGCAGTGGGAATGAAATCAGACCGATTCGCAGCTGTGAAAATCATATTATACTTGTACTAGTTGCGCTGGGAAACGTTTTGGCATATAAATTATTTCTAAGGAATTTCTGGTGTAGAAATAATATTACATTACGAATTTATAAAAATAAAACTAAAAAATAGGTATAAGCACCCTTAACGCTGAGGCACAGAAAGCACGTTAAATTGTAGGTCCCAACTGTAAATTACACATCTTTAACAGTTATTGAGAGTAGTCATAAGCTAGAAAGTCTGACAACCAGTCTAACCAAGGAGCATCGTGTTGCCCAGGTAACTGGGTTGAGGAGGTCAGACAGGCAGTCGCTACTTGTAAAACACTTGTACTTAGCTGAAACCGGTTAGACTGGAAGCCGACCCCAACATAGTTGGGAAAAGACTAGGCCAATGATGGATAATATTATTACCGGAATGGCAAAACAATGTTTATTTAGTGAGCTAGTTTATTAAAAGCCCATAATGACACCTGTTTAAACCAACTTAAAAAATATATA
The DNA here is from genome assembly GCF_003590095.1 of Trichoplusia ni. Lineage (NCBI taxonomy): Eukaryota > Metazoa > Arthropoda > Insecta > Lepidoptera > Noctuidae > Trichoplusia > Trichoplusia ni. The sequence goes on from NC_039480.1 coordinate 4,498,415, forward strand.
CTTACAAACATATGCCTCTTCATATTACACAACGACGTGTACTGTTTCCCGCATATGCGACAGTCGTACAGTCGACGCGACTTGTCGTGCAATCGCATATGTCCGGAGAGGTTGCCCTTCACGCTAAAGGATTTGTCGCAGTGATCGCACTGGTATTGCTTCTTACCGGTGTGCACCCACATGTGGCTTGAGAGGGATGTGTAGTCCTGAGATAAAGGATTGAATGTAATATGTTTCATGGTAGGAAAATATTTTTATTGAGGATTCTTTTTAACGGGAGGTTGTTAAAGTGAGTCCTTGTGTCGCGGGGTTTTCATGCTTACAGTGTGACAAACGTACATACAGAATTAGGTGTTTATTATAAAAATAATATTATCTATTGCACCCTGCAAAAAAATACATGTTGTCCGGTTCTCAAAACTATCTAATATGCACACAAAATGTCATGAGAATCGGTCCAGCCTTTACCGATATTTAACAATTACGTACACTTTGACACGAGAATTTTACATATTAAATTCATAATAATAATTAATATTACCGCAAACGTGATCCCGCACTGCTCGCACAGGTAGGGCGAGGCCACAGACATGTGTTTGGTTCTGCGCTTGCCCGGGTGGGACGACTTGAAGTGCCACACGTACGCACTGAACGTGGGCAGGTCTTCACCGCACTGGAAATGGTAAATAAAGGACAAATATATGAGTGTTGATTTGACACTTTGAATAAGAGTTAATTGCAAAGGCAATAGCGTTTATTATAAAAAATCTAATCAAATTATGTAAAGAAATTCTAAGCTTTTTTTTAATGCGGACAACATCCCATACATTGTTCTGAACACAAAGTAAGTTGCTAAAGCACTTGTGTTATGGAATTCAGATACAACGAAGGTACCACAAACACCCAGACCCGAGACAATGTGAGTTTTTACATTGACCCGACCGGGCATCGAACCCGGACCTCAGAGCTAGCGATACCTTAAAACCGGTGCGTACGCCACTCGACCACTGAGTTCGCCAATTTTATTTTGGCCTGTCTAAAATACCACAGCTATGTAAAGCCAGCCGTTTCTATCTTTAGCGATTCCTGGACGCATCTTAGCCGAGCATTACTGACTAGATTATCACATTTTCGCCTCAGCGACAATGCCTTTAAAATCTTCTACTATAATAATTTGAAAAACAAAGTCCATCAGTTTGCTATTCCCTCACGTCATTAAAAAAACGACTAAGACAGTAAGACGCACTAATCAAAAATCCTTGTCTGGCGGTTTTCATAAATAAACATACGCAAAGACACCCAAACTTACAACAAGCTTTCGTGGATCACACAAAAACTTGTCCTACGCGAGGAATGAACTCGCGCCACGACGCGTACTTTGGGCTTGGCGTGGTGACCTCAACCACTCGGCTATCCTAAGCAATCAAGAAGAATATTTGACACATGTTTTCTTTTCCTAGTCCCTATTAACTATTAGCTACATGCTCCCCGCGCCTGTTGCCTGTCCCCCTCACTCCACACTCACCTGTTCACAGGACACGCTCGTGTTCTGAGGACCGGTGTTCCTGTCTCGCCGGCGTATTGCTTCTCGACGTATAGGATTCCAAGTCAAATTTTCTAACTTCCGACATTTACTGCGATCGTTGCTCATACGGGTACTGTAATAAAAGATATGTCGGAGAGTCAGAATTAATTGTGATTTTATTTTCATTTTATTAATTATTACGAATTAGCTGGCAAAGTCAAGCAGGTAGCTTGAGCGTGGTCACCCCGGTGTCGGATGATGTTGACAGATGTCAAGGAACGCCGGATGACAGGCGGACCGCGTGCGCCGACATTCGAGTGGATGAACTCGCTGCGTTGCCAACTAAATCGTGTTCCATCGATTTGATCTTTAATTATTTTATTACTTTTGTAATTTAATATTGAAAATACACCGGCAAAGTGAATAACTACGCTTTTATTTCAACGATCATCATGTCTGTTAACGAATCCACTCCTGAACTTCCGCCAGATATAATAATAATATTAAACGACTTTAACACAACGCCATCTAGTCTCAAACTAAGCAAAGCTTGTATTACGAGTACTAGACAACTGATAAACATATAAGTGATTCTAAATACATATATAATATAGATAAATTACACCCACACACAGAACAAATGATCGCGCTTATGACGAAAAATATCCTAGGTGGAAATCGAACCCACGACTTACGTGCCAATCACAATATAAGTTATTTTTTTACAAACTGAACTCCGAACACTTTAACAGAGCTATACAATCTTGATGTGCCTTTTTATTATAAACTCAGTTTAACAAGACAGTCGAATTAAATCCCCCGACATTTTTTGTTTTGATTTAACAAAATAATGATTGTTGTTGCGTTAGCAAGACCAGTTGGTAACTTAAAATAATTAGCAAATAACTTCCATTTCAAGATTAATATAAACCATTAAACCTTTTCAAAAAAATCCTGACTCATATCTTCATAACTCTTACAAAGTCGCGGGCAACAACTAGTCAAACAATAAACACCCTGCATCTATACGTTAATTTGCCGCTCTACCATCACCCTGTATACACTAGTGTCACTCACGGGTTGTCCTCGGCGACATGTTTGGAGGACAGGTTGAGGTGAGTGTCGTACGCCTGTTCGGACAGGAACCGAACCTCGCACACTTCGCAGTACGGACCCTCCATCACCAGCTGCGGGTGTTACAAGCACTGTCACACATTCACACTGACAACACAACATGGCGGAAGACATTTGAACTACATTTGTTTCAGTAATTAAATATATGTAAACAATATTGGTGTGTCTTTTTATACAAACACATATCAAATTAAATAATAAATAAATAAATGCGGACAATATCATATACATTGTTCTGAACCCAAAGTAAGTTGCTAAAGCACTTGTGTTATGGAATTCAGATACAACGAATGTACCACAAACACCCAGACCCGAGACAATGTAGAAATGTGAATTTTTACATTGACCCGACCGGGGATCGAACCCGGGAGCTCAGAGCTAGCGACACCTTGAAACCGGTGCGTACGCCACTCGACCACGGAGGTCGTCAAATAAATAAACGACTGATATATTTCAGTAATATATTTGATTTGGTATTATTTCCTTGCATTTTATGTATGTCCTAGCTGTTGTGACCAATAGGGATGATGAAATTTTTTTTGCAGTGTCCGTCTTGTAGTTTTTTGTATAATAATGGATACGTATTTTTTAACTTGTCCCGCAAACATAAATTGACCATATTACAGTGAATGAAACTTACGCGTGACGTCACTATTGAGTATAAATTTTACTCTATCGTTACGTCACAAGCCCCCTCTCCTAAGCTTTAAAGCAGTTAATCTTTGTCAATTCTAGTTTTTCTGAAAAAGGAACAAATACGTGTCTCATACTTTTCAATTATCTAACTGAGGGACTAATGAGATTTTTTCTTTTCATACCCAGTCATCATCCCTATCTGGTTCAGTAATTTTGTCATGAAAACAAAACAGACAGAGATATTTTCATATTTATAATATTAGTATGTATAGAGTAATATGCCAAAACACCAAGATTGTTCACAATTTTTATAGTTACTATCGCGAGAATTACTCATTATTAAATGATACAACGGTTTACTCAAGAGTATTTATCGACTCGCTCGCCCGCCGCGTCTGCTCATGATTAACACTCCGGTTGGGTCCGAAACTAGTCGGGCGATCCCCATAAATACGCGTGAGTAAACCTTTGTATCATTAAATAATTGTTCACTATATTTTGATAGTAACTGTCGTGACAATGATTCATTATTGAATAATGCGCAACTAGTCGGGCGATCCCGATAAATACGCGTGAGTAAACCGTTGTATCATTTAATAATTGTTCACCTTTATTTAAATACCTATACAAATAGGTACAATTAATATACTTACATCTTTGTTGAACCGATGTGCTACTTTCTTATGTGTGATCACTCCTTGTGAATTGACGAAGGTATAGCCGCATAGGTCACACACGTAGTGTGAGCGATGTCGCAAACGTAAATGATTGTAATATGTCGTTAGTTTACTGAAAATTAACAAACATTAATTTATATATCTATACTAATCTATACTCTATACTAATATATAAAGCTGAAGAGTTTGTTTGTTTGATTGTTTGTTTGTTTGTTTGTTTGAACGCGCTAATCTCAGGAACTACTGGTTCAAATTGAAAAAATATTTTTTTGTTCAACAGATCATTCATTGAGGAAGGTTTTAGGCTATAAACCATCACGCTGCGACTAATAGGAGCGAAGATACAATGGAAAATGTGGAAAAAACAGGGTAGATATAAATCATATCTTCTAACCACGCGGACGGAGTCGCGGGCAACAGCTAGTTTATTAAACAGTATGCAATGTAATCCTTGTGTCGCGGGGATTTTACAAACATACAAATCACTTGCACGAAGACACCCTATGGTCTCACAGGTGTTTTTTCTCACAGAAAAAGCAATCAGGGTTGTGAAGGGTGGGCGAAACTGGTATCTGTCTAGTGTGATTTGATTTTGAAAAAGTGCTATTTAGTAAATGTGGTTTGATTGATTGTACTATACTAATAAAATAGAGCATTTCATCTCAAAATAAAAAAATATTATTATCATATTAATAGCGCATGCGGCATAAAAATCACGATATATCACAAGAGGTAGGATGTTCGATCCCCGTAGGACAAGCATTTCTGTGATCCACGAATGCTTGTCCTGAGTCTGGGTGTCTTTGTGCATGTGACTTGAATGTTTGTGAAACCTCCCGCGACACAAGGATTGAATGCAAGGAAATTAGAATCCTTTCGTTTTGTTTATTTTATTTAACTACAGGACATTACTAACCTGAATTCTTGATCACAAAGTTGACATTTATACTTGTTCCCTGCATGGAATTTCGTATGACCGTTGACGCGATTTCTGTAAAAAAAACATAATAATAATAAATCATTTTAAGGAACTGGTCCACTTAACATGTCTCATTTATATAATAGCCTATTTAGTTTTAGATACATATTGCAATAGTTTTGCATCTACCTTGGATTCTTCATCTCTGTTCTCCCATAGAGCGGAGGTGAATTATCCCTAGTAGATGCCCCATCACATTGTATATTAAAGTTCTCAACAAGGCCTCTGTGCGTTGGACCTGTGTCCCCGTTCAAGCCTTTAAAAAGGATCGGGTCTCTTCTCATGAAGTTAGCCCGTGAATGAAAAGAGATACAAATAATAATAATAAATCTTTATTGCATTAATTGTGGTTACATTAAAAGGTCGTAATATAAGTTTACAGCTCTGCACAATTTACCTACATAAAAACTTAAGTTTCAGTTGTGGTATTCAGTTCTAGGAATACATAATAGAGATTGACTGTCTTTTGAACTTCTAAGGCAAAGGAGTTAGTATGTGTTAATGGTCTATGTACATGTCACCTCTTCACGCCTAAACGGCTGATCATATTTCGATGAAATTTGGTATGAAGTTAGCTGATACCTTTGATTGGAACCTGGATACCTTGGAAAATTAGCCTATGCGTTAATGGGCTAATTTTATCCTACTTCGTTAAAGGAGGGTATTTTTTTTACAGCTATTACCGACATTAAGGCTGTCAAAATACTCGCTAAAGGAAATAAAGTATTTACTATGGGAGTTGCTTAAAAAAAAATTGGATGTATGGATGTTTGTTCCTCTTTCACGCAAAAACCATTAAATAGATTTAAACGAAACTTGGTACACAGATAGTTTATAATCAGGATTATAAACTATCTGTGTACCAAGATAGGATAGTTTTTATCCCGATTTTGTTCTCGTGGGACTTCGATTCGAAGCGAGCGGGACCGCAGGCAACAGCTAGTTATTAATAAATACTACATTACTTACCTCGATCTAGTGACGAACGGACACTGTTTACAAGAAATCTCTACTATATGCTGTCCGACTTTATGTTTGTACGCCTTCACTTTGGTTGCCGATCGGATCTTACAGATGTTGCATACATAGGGACCCATTTTCTATAATAAATAAAAAGTAACATTTATGAGAAGAAAGAAATATATATATACACGGTGATTTTTTAGTCGTCTTACAAAAGCAGCCCAGATCATGTATCCGACGTAAAATACCCCTAGGCGCGATTTTTTTTTTATCATCAACTAGAATAATAAGTACGAAGAAAAATTAAAACAAGAGAAATCTGAAATACACTCTTAAAAATGATAAAAACGCCGCCCGCGCCCCTCACCATTGTTACAAGGCTCGGACCGCGCTCGCAACAGAGCTGTGTTTCTAAAAAACTACGAATTGCATCATAATATTGAATAAAAATTGAATCAAAATCAAAATCAAAAAGTTTTTATTTCAAATAGGCCGTATCTCAGGCACTTTTAAAACGTTATATTACTGACTCTAGTTGCACGGTTCCAAAGTGTCATTCTTATGGAGAAGAACCGGCAAGAAACTCCATAAGTTACTCTTTTCAAAATAAAATTTTACAGTAGCATTTTACATTAAAATGAATGTCTGCAAGAACAGCGTAAATTAGCAAAACAAGTATCAAATAGCAAAATGTTAATGATTTTCTATAAAAAACTGACCTCCAGAGAAGAAAAATAAAATAATGTTACAATGAAGTAAGTTTTGCTGAGGTTTACACTGTTGATACATATACAAAGCACATTTCACAAAAAAAAAAAAAAAGGAAAACAATAATAATTTAATGATAATTTTACATAATCTAAATATGTAGTCCTAATCAAATCCTTAACAGGAATGTCAAGGCATGTCATAGCTTCTATGAATAGAGCTGTGGCTAAACTAATAGTAGATAACAAGGAAAATAAGATAATGATCTAGTAGACCGCCAGGGAGACCACATGTACAGAGATAATACTAAGTCCACGCGCGTTTATCATTTATATAATCACTAATTTTATAGTACGCTTTCTTTACCAGCATAGATTTAACGGTATTTTTAAACTTGTTTAATGGTAAACTGGTTATAGTATCTGGCAATTTATTATAAAATCGAATAGAATTCCCTAGGAAAGATTTGGCGTTTGTTTTGGATAACCTAAATCTTGGAACTACTAGTTTATTTTTATTTCTCGTATTTATGTTATGGAAATCACTATTTACACTAAAAGTATGCAAGTTTTTCCGAACGAACATGAGATTCTCCATAATATAAACCGACGGCAGCGTTAAAATATTAATTTCTTTAAAAGTTTCTCTTAATGACTCGCGCGGACCCATGCAGTAGACTGCTCTAACCGCACGTTTCTGTAATATGAAAACGGATTCAACATCGGCAGCTGCTCCCCACAGTAAAATTCCGTATGACATAATACTGTGGAAATAGGCGTGATAAACTAACTTAGCAGTGGGAACATCAGTAAGCTGTCTTATTCTTCGGACCGCAAAAGCAGCCGAACTTAGTCTACGAGACAGTGCTGAGATGTGAGCACCCCACTGTAACTTATCGTCCAATGTTATTCCAAGAAAGACCGTTTCTTTAATAAAATCGAGTTTGTTGCCATCTAGCATTACATTTAAATCCGACTGAGACCGAGCCTTTTGGAGTGTGAATTTAAGGCATTTTGTTTTTGCCGCGTTCAGAAGTAGGTTATTCGTTGCAAACCAATCCGATAATACGTTAAGGCTATTATTCAAATTACTAACGTTTAGAGATTTTCTGTCAGTTTTAAAAATGAGAGAGGTATCATCCGCGAACAGAATCATGTCAGTCGAGTTGGCCATCATGAAAGGGAGGTCATTTATGTACGCTAAAAAAAGAAATGGGCCTAAGATCGAACCTTGGGGCACGCCCACTCTAACTAAGGACCCGGAAGATATTGCGCCGTTTACGCCTACTTTTTGTTGCCTAGATGATAAATATGACAATACCAGTTGTAAGGATTGTCCTCGTAATCCATAGTACTTTAATTTAAGGATTAGAGTATTATGATCAACGCAGTCAAAAGCCTTGGAGAGGTCACAGAAAATTCCTATGGCGTCCTGTGACCCCTCCCAAGCTCCTAAAATATTAGACACTAACTTGGCCCCGGCGTCGGTCGTCGACTTTCCCTTGGTGAAACCAAATTGACGCTCATGGAAGATTCTATGCCTATCAAAATGTGACATCATTTGGTCGAGAACCATTCTCTCAAATATTTTACTAACAGCTGGAAGCACCGAAACTGGTCTATAATTAGATGGGTCATTCTTGCAACCAGATTTAAAAATAGGAATAACTTTACTGTGTTTCATTAAATCAGGAAAAGTGCCACTATCCACACAGTCGTTGAAAATTTTTGCAAGAATTGGGGCAATGGTGTCAATTATAGATTCTATTACTTTGACGGATATTCCCCATAAATCTTCTGTGGTCTTAACTTTAATTTTATTAAATGCTTTTTTAACAATAGAAGGTGATACATGAATAAAACTAAAATTTGGAATAATTCTATCTATGGACCTTTTAAGTAGCCACTCCGCTTTCAAGGGACTCGAGGGGAGTGATTTCGTTACCTCTATCGGGATGTTTGAAAAAAAGTCTTCGAAAGCGTTAGCTACTTCTATGTTATTGGCAATGCTTTTATTATTGATTTTTAATGAGAGATCTGTATCTCTTTGTTTAGTATTTCCAGTTTCAGAGTTGATAATCTTCCATACAGTTTTAATTTTGTTATCAGAATTGCCTATCCGTCTACTAATGAGACTTGACTTAGCCGCTAAACAAACCCTTTTGAAGATTTTTGAATAATCTCTGACATGCTTATGGAAACTCGGATTAATATTAAACGATTTTTCCTCATACAGACTGTACATCCTGTCTCTGCTGATTCTAATGCCTTTAGTAGCCCACTCATTAAATTTACTTTTGAAATTAATTTTAATGTTTTTTTGTGGACACGTTTTGTTAAATGACTTCACGATTATGTGAAACAATTTATCATAATCCTTATTTGGAACACCCGAAAATGAACAATTATTTTTAATACAATCTGCAACATCATTTTTGAACGAATTCAAAGCATTATTTTTAAGTGGTCTGAATTTAATTATTTTATTCAAAGGCAATTTATTTATAATTTTAATTGACACTACTTGTCCTAGATGGTCTGATCTTACACCGGGTAATAATCGAAATTGAGTAATATTACGGTTCGAAAAAACGTTATCTAAGCAAGTAGAGGAAGTTACCGTTACCCTAGTGGGCTCATTAAAAATATGATTTAAATTAAATGAATTGAATAGAGACAAAAGCTTATTTCTATCAGAGGAGTCAGTCAAAATATCAACATTAAAATCTCCACAAACATGTATTTCTTTATTATTACGACACAACTTATTTAAAATTTCCTCCATAATGAAAATAAAAGACAGTAATTTGGATGCAGGAGGTCTGTATACACAAAGAATAATAAGGTTTTCTATCTCAGCACATGCTACCTCACATACGCGGTCAATAGAGAGAGAGATGATGTCTTGACGTTCCTTATATTTAAGGAAATCTTTACATAATATAAGAGACCCACCCCCCTCTGCTGAAAGTCTATTGAACGCGCTGGCAATCACAAAGTTGTTAACATTAAAATTCATCTTATTTGGCTTTAACCAAGTTTCACAAAAACAAAGAATATCTATTGAATACTTATCTACTAGAAGTTCAACATCTAGAATTTTGCCAGAAAAGCGGTTTATGTTTTGATGATAGAGCAGAATGCTATCAGAGTGCTTATCTATTGTCTGCGTTGTAAGTTTAAACAATCTAAATTGTTACTTGACAATAAATTACAACTTAACCTATTCTGTGTTATATTTTCTATAACAGAGTTAATATTATAAGCTATTAAGCTAGCAACAAAATATTTATATCTTCTAGGAAGATACATAGTACCTTGGGTTAATTGAAACCCATTAATAAACTTATTAGTGTCAAAAAACACTAATTTGTCACTATGACGACACGTTATTGTATTCAATGTACAATTTAAGTAGTGAACATAATTATTTTGTTCTTTACTGAATGTGTCTGCATATGGCAGAGCACACAACATTATCTTTCCTACATTTAAGCTTAATAAGGTGTCAATGCCATCAACTATGTCCCTCCTCTCCAAGCCTAAGCTACTACCAACTAATAAAACAATGTTTGTATTTTTGTTGAGAATCATGTTTTTAATTTTTGAAATAAGATTATTAAAGTGAGTGTTTGGGTAGCAAAGATTTGTGACATTGTGAGTGTTATTATATTTGAACAATGTTCCAAATCCCACTCCTAACTTATCAGAAACAACTATCCACCTGTGAGAGTGACCGTCACTCACATCTAAGGACTGAGCAACCACAGGTAAAGCCGGTGATGGAAGAGACTCCGGACATGCTGTATTATTAGCACAGCTGCATGAGAGATTTTTAGTCAATGATTCGTATCTCTCTGCATTGCATGTGACCAAGTCCATCAGTTCACTAGCCTCCACCATTCGTTCATTAAGCTGCTCCTGACAAAATACATACTTATCAAAGATTTCTTTCAACATATTTTCTTTAGACTGTAACTCACTATGTAACAGCTGAGTTTCTTTATCATACATTGCCCTACAATGTTCTAATTCACTGGTATATGATTTTAATTGAGTTACCAGGTGAATTTGCTTTTTATGATAGTTAATAATATTATGTTTAGAGTATTTTAGCTTTTTTAATGCCTTACGGGCTTTATTAATTGACTTATTACATTTAATGTACTTTTTTATCTTATTATGGCTTGTAAAGGATGGACACTGCCTGATTACATCTTCACCAGTGAGATCTATAGTTACTACAGGACAACAACCAGCTGAGGCCGAGCATCCAACTAACTCATCAAAAAGGCTCTGGGTGTTCGTGGACTGTTCACAGATCTGAAACTTTTCTGATAGTGATATTGAGTTGTGGGCCCTGCTAAGTTCATGCTCGAGTTCAGATATGCGGTTTAAAGCAACTTCGTGTGTTTCACTGCACTGTTGGTAAGAAGCTAAAACTTCATGCAGGTGTTGGTGGCGGTCAAGCAGGTCCACATGTTCAATATGAAGTTCAGCCAGTTCATTCTTGAGAGTGGTGTTTTTGTCAATGATGATCTTGACCTCAACCTCACTATCGTCACGTTCCTGTAGCAACTGCCTACAGAGAGTTTTAGAAGACTCCAATTCCTTTAAGGTGGCTCTCAATTTGTCTTCCATGTCACGTGCTGCAGCTCTGCGGGTTAACATCCTTGATAATGCTTTAGTTATCTGAAACTTAAAAAAGTACAGCTAAATATCTAGACAGGGCTAAACCTATATATGTGTAAATGGTTGACTAGTAAAGATGTTTACAATTGAGTTTGCATTTTAAATTTCTTCAAATCTCATAAATACCTATTTTTTTATCATGAACGTGTTCTAGTCATTGGATACATGAACTGAGCTGCTTTTGTAAGACTACTAAAAAATCACGGTGTATATATTTTTTTTGTTTGGCATCGAACCCACGAAAATTTCACAGATGGATTTTAGTTTCGTGTGGTTTATTTTGCTATCATCATCAAATCAAAAAAGTTTCTTTTTCAAATAGTATGTTTTCCAGACACTTTTGAAAAGTTAAAGTAATGACTAGTAGGTTCCAATTCTCGTGTCACGGTTTACGTGACTAAACTCCACCGAAACGGCTTAACCGATTCTTATAATTTTTTTTGCAAAACGGTAGGCCTGAGAATCGGACAACAACTGTTTATTTTCCCACGTTTTTATACGCTCGCTTTTATTATTTGTTTGTCGTTCTGTTAGTTTTTTGCAACTCAATTTTGTGGCGCTTCCCGATAAGCTGCAGGCTGAAATTTTCAGCGTAGCTTCAAACCCGATGACATGCAATTTACACTTATAAAAACGGATGGACCGATTTTGATACAATTTTAATGGAGTGACATTCAAAAACGTTGACTTTTAGATTTTATAAGTCATTTTTTATATAGCAAAATGTTTGGTGGGTTGGCTAGTTTCATATAATAAATTTAAATCACCCTGCCTAAACAAACCATAATAAAAGTAACACTATTATTTATATTATACAATTATTATTAATTATTATTTATGGCAATATTAATTTGCCTAAATTGCTATTCTGCCCTCTTCCTCTCTCCTATATTTTTTGCGTGCCCAACAGGGTCCATATTGAACTCTAACTACTATTTATTTTCTACCATCTCTGTAACATATGGAATGCAATAAATGATTGAGTATTGAGTATTGAAATATTATTATCTATATATAGGCCTTCAAGACCACATAATAACATTTATAACTGACCTCACTATGTTTCGTGGCATGTCTCTCATAAGACTCCTCGCTGGGGAACCCCTTATAGCACTGCGTACACTGGTAGGGTGACTTGAGATACCTCTCGCTGTACTGCCTGTTCACAACTGCCTGGATCTCCTCCTCCTCAGACAGGTGTCTTATTGTATACAGTTTCTCATCTATCGGTTTAGTTGGGAGATTCTTTCTGTAATAATATATTTTTTTAATTTTCAATCTTTTTTGCTTTTATTTTATTTTATTGTAAGTATAAACTTTATGCAGGTATATGTTATTTGTAGTTTCTCAAACTGGCGATTTTAATGAGATTTTTTTTTATTGCTCAGATCGATCTGGTACTTCCTTCAAAAGGCCAGTCCAAAGAAATACCGTGCATTGGTTTATGCATATCTACTTGCATTGAAATTGTCTGGACTTCAAAAGAGACTGTGACCCCTTGAGTTTGTTTCGACATTTCTTCTCAGGGTAGTCAGATAGGAAATGTCGACTCCAGCGTTCTCAAAAAAGTAAGAAGACATGTAAAACTGATGTAATAATAATAAAAAAAAATATTGGTTCTAAAAACATATAACAAAATAATTAAACCCACCAAACTGTGTGACAGTTTGTCGGCGGGAATAGCGCTCGATACATATTACACGGTTAAAGTTTCAAAATACAAAATAAACATACAAATACAAAATACAAAGGAACATGGAACTACTTATAAAATTATTCTATAAGTAACATATTGCGTAACTTATTCTTTAAGGTTTTATGTATTATTACATTATTGAATGTATGTGTTCGAGTTTGGGTGGTTGCTTGTTTTGAGTTTGGGTGTTTGTGGAACCTCAGAAATCTCAGAAAATTGAAGAAAATCAGTTCATCTAGTAAGTTCTGAGGTAACAGACATTAAGAAAAGAGCGGACAATTGTGAAACTTTCTGTTTGAAGTAGTCTGAAAAAGGGTGATACATATAGTCAATACGATATTTAGCTATCGAGAAAATTTTATTAATCGATGCTTTGATGGTGCAAATTGTACTATACATCTCGTTATTTGCTAACAATTAACGATAGTTATTAACAATTTAAAAAATAAAGGTAATTTTGCTTGCGGTCGCCACACTAGGTCGGGCCTGTCTCGAGGAGACCTTGAAATCTCACAATTACTATTTCTTTGGAATTCCGGTTCGATACGTAATGATTAAGTTATTTTAAATTCTAAACAGGAAGTAAAAAATCAGAAAATAAAAAGCTAACATAAAATAAAAATAAACAAGGATATCCAACCACTGATAAGAAAATTATATGCAATTTTAAATATTTATTCATGCAATGTGTATGTGTGAGTGTAATGACAGCGTGCTGCTGGGGAGTTTGTTGCGCCGTTTCTTCTCTCACAGCAAAAGCACTTAGGAAGCGGTGAAGGGCGGGCGAAACTGGGTGCTGTCCAATGTAAATGACCTTCAAAAAGTGCTACTTAGTAGCCTAATTTGAATAAATGAATTTTGATTTTGATTTTGATTTTGATGTTTTGTGGTGTGTGTGTGGGAGTGTGTGTTGTGCAGGTGTGTGTGTGTAGGTGCGTGTATGTGCGTGCGTGTGTGTTATTATGCACTGTAGCATGAGTAGCACTCAAACAAATAATTCTACTTTTCTAGGAGATTTTTTGAATTTATTCAAGATCTAACAAGATTAAATGCACTAAGAACATTAATAACCTCATCATTATTTTTTTTGTCATCGGTTATTAAAAATAAATTGAGAAAAATACTTACTTCTTATTTTTTGGAGTTATTACTTTGACTTTTGGTTTGTCATCTTCAACTTTTTCAAATATTTCATGACTTTCTAAAGCCTCAGAGGAATCATCGCCTATTTCTACATCTACGAACGGGACCTTCATATCGTCGCTTTTATTGACTTTCCCATCACTATTACTAGTGTTGTCCTTTACTACATCGATTTCACTTTTCAAGTCATCATTCTCGTTTTCAACATTCATACTCTGTTCTATCACATCATCTGTGTTATCAGTGATGTCATTATCTATCGTATCGATTTCGATTTTGATATCTTTAGGGTCATAGCTTTCGAAGGGTAGTGTTGTACCCGTTTCATCTATTTTCTCAACTGTGACGGTAACTTCATCAAATTTTTGTACGGTCTTTAATTCCCTCTTTGGAGGTCTTATTTCATTTTTACGATCTGATTTATTTGAACTTACAACACTGTCTACTCCTTCAACACTTTTACATAGATCGATTGTGAATCTCGATTTCAGATTAGAATTTTCAGACATCTGAAGTACATCACTATATTTTATCTGAAAACATTAAATTTAATGATTTTTTTTTCTAGCCCACTCTGGCCCACAGCTGGGCAAAGGCCTCCCCCAAATCCTTCCACGATTCTCTAATAAAAATATAATATATATACAAAATCCCTACTAATATTATAAATGTGAAAGTAACTCTGTCTGTCTGTTACGCTTTCACGTGAAAACCACTGAACTGATTTTAATGAAATTTGGTACACACATAGAGTTGACCTTGAGGAAGAACATAGAATAGTTTTTATCCCGGACTTTTGAAGAGTTCTTTTGGAAACGCGATATAACCGACATTGACGCGGGCGAAAAGCTAGGGTTAAAATAATTATAAAAAGTGTACAACACACATTGCGATTTTTGTTTCTTTTTGTGCCGATGCTAAGGGTTAAGCTGTGCATGATGCGATGGGTCAGAAGGAAAGTGATCATTTAAAGCATACTAACCAACACCGTGGCTTGGAAGTCATATGCTTCTCTCTCGACTGACACACATTGTTTTTTTCAGGATCATAACCAAAGGGTAAACATAGAACAGGGTAGGCGAACCAATGGCAAGCGTGCCATTGATGGCATGCGACACAATATTTTGGGCACGTCGCAGAATTAGGTATTTTAAGACGATCAATTTGATAGTATTTAAGTATAATTATTATTTTCTAAATAATCAGAAAGTCAAAATTATTTGATGGCACGCGAATGACCCCATTAAATATTTTTTTTAGAAAAAATGGCACTTTGATGCATAATGGTTCGCCTACCCTGACATAGAATATCCGACCTGTCTGACCATCTGCCACCAGGGTGCATCTCAAAAACCGTGATAGCCAGACAGTTGAAATTATTACTTGAATGAATGATTTTGTTTTGAAGCTAAACCTAGGTTTAACTACGTTTTGATTAAAACTAGAGCTCTCTGCTGCCCAGTGGGTATATAGGGTTGTTTTAACCAACTTATATTGTAGTTATATTGTCCGGGAGCAAGATGGGTCGATGACAATATAAAGGTCTCGGGTCGAATCTGGATGGGGCTAGCACAGGACCGTAGAAATTGGCACGAAAAAGGGGAGGCCACCAGCAGTGGGAGGATAAAGGCTGTGGATCATGATGATATTGTAGTTTACTGTAGTACAAAATTGCGTGTGTGTTCGTGTGTCTGTATATCGTATACTTACGAAACCATTTTCTTGTATATAATCCCTCAACATTTTATCTGTTAGGATCGCTTGTTCTTTTAACTTGGACGCAGCGGTTATTTTCGCCGCACACTCCCAACATAACTGGGCTGGTAATCTATCTTCATCGTCTGAAACCTGTAAACCATAATGATTGACGTAATATGAAGAAATTTCGGAAAAAAAAATCACACACCCCCTCCATGGTAGAAGGAAAAAATAATTTTACGCTAAACTACAAAGAAAAACCCTTCATTGATTTGAGAACCTCCGTGGTCGAGTGGCGTACGCACCGCTTTCAAGGTGTCGCTAGCTCTGAGGTCCCGGGTTCGATGCCCGGTCGGGTCAATGTAAAAATTAACATTTCTACATTGTCTCGGGTCTGGGTGTTTGTGGTACCTTCGTTGTATCTGAATTCCATAACACAAGTGCTTCAGCAACTTACTTTGGGTTCAGAACAATGTATGTGATGTTGTTCGCATTTATTATTATTATTTATTATTGATCGGGCTTTTGCCTTTTTAACTTTTCTTAGGGTTTAGGTACCAACAGAAATCTGTTAATGTAAGTACTTGTGAAACGAAACAATTTTTTGAGTTTGCACTATTAGAATTTAGCGACGATAAAGTGATTGTAGAATGGTATGGACTAATAGAATTATACCCTTAAGCGTTGGTAAAACGTAGGATTTACTAGAAATTAGGATATCGTAAGATAACCGTAGTTCGGGCCAATGGCGTAGCTAGAGGGGGGGGGGCGGTCCGCCCCGGGGCCAGTACCAGGAGGGCGGCAAAATTGAGAAAAGGCGGCAAATGATCATGCGTGAACGAGACATAAACAAACAGGTGTAACTATACTTCGTGACAAATTAAACGAGCTTTTTTTTTAAATGCCTTCTTTGGGCGCCAAGGTGTGAATCCCGCCCCGGGCGACGGTGACCCCAGCTACGCAACTGGTTCAGGCTTTTATTGTCACATATACATATACTTGACGGGCCTGTTGGTTAGTGTCTCTGACTGCTATACCGGAGGTCGTGGGTTCGATTCCCGCCCAGGACAAATGTTGTGTGATGAGCATGATCATATGTTCTGGTGTCTGGGTGTAATTTATTTATAATATGTATGTATTTAGAACTATATAAGTAAGTTTATCACTTGTATGGTTACCATAACACTTTAGCTTGGGATCAGATAACCGTGTGTGAGTTGTCCCATGATATTATAGATATACTTACTGGTCGACCCGTCGTGTTGATATACATCTCTTCAAGCTTCGTACCTATTATCGGATGCATTCTTCTATCAATAGATAGGCATATTCTGCAAACCTAGAAGTAAACAAAATAATATGTTCACACATATTTATTCATTTACTTAAACTTTAACGTACAATTGTGGTACATAAGGCGGACTTATAGAAGTCTATCCTGCCGTCTATTATAAAAGTAGTTGGAATAGGTACAGCAATTGCATACGATGGCGTGCAATTGGGGATGCTTTTGTCCAGCAGTGGACGAATATGGGCTAAAGATGATGATGTATTAATTAGATAACAAAAAGACTGTTTGTAAGAGGCAAGAGCTGGGTATAAGCCACTTCTTATAATATAAGGAAGGGAGGAGTATTGATGACAATACGAAACTCGATAGAATGAATGTAGTTTCTTAAAGAAAGAATTAAAATTTACATACCCGCAATTTTGTTAAAATGTCCTTTTTAAACTGAAACAAAAGAAAATTTTATTTAAATAAAATAACAATAGAGGAAGCTACACTAACATCGATAAAAATAAAATTGAATACGACAAATATTATGTATTCACGAGCATCCTAATATGTTGATGTGACTGTTTGTGCTTGCTTGTGGGATTATACCTCTCGAACAAATTAACTATTTATTTAGTAGGTTTTTCATGTGTACTATTTGGGCTCCAGACCCACTGTAGTCTTTAAGCAAGAGATGTTGTAGCACTGGGGTCTTTAATTTTGTTTGAAATGCAATTTAGTTAGCATTGTTCTGGGCTGACTTTGATGAAGACACAGGAGACAATGCCACTCTACCGACTCTAGTCTTTTTCCATCTATCTTTATTAAAAAAAGGTTAAATATTTACCTATTAAAGTCTATTGCTGATAAATTATGAGTATTTATGAGAATTATACACAACTTTTTCTTATCACATTGCTTGAGGCAAAGGCTACTCTCTACTCTTCTATCTTTATCAAAAAAAGGTTATATACTTACCACTGGGTCTATCACTGGAATGGCTCCAGGTTTCAGCCTCCTATTAAGATTCTGCTTGTTTACTTTGAAATCTTCATCCTTGAAGTGAGCACTGCATATGAATGTTTTCGTCTTTGATTGTAGGTCTACCTTACCAATTGCATTTATCCAATATCCACGAAGAACAATGTCTTTTGGGAACCTAGAAATAATAATAATAAATGCGGACAACATCACATACATTGTTCTGAACCCAAAGTAAGTTGCTAAAGCACTTGTGTTATGGAATTCAGATACAACGAAGGCACCACAAACACCCAGACCCGAGACAATGTAGAAATGTGAATTTTTACATTGACCCGACCGGGGATCGAACCCGGGACCTCAGAGCTAGCGACACCTTGAAACCGGTGCGTACGCCACTCGACCACGGAGGTCGTCTAAATAGAAGATTTAGTTTTAATTATAATAAATAATAATGGCGTGCAAGGGGACTCAGGTCCAACAGGCAGAGACGTTCTTGAGAACTGACAGAAGTCCATTCAGTTTAATAGCAACTTAATGCCTATTTGAAATATTTTTTATCCTAATAGGTAAGGCTACTACAGGCCCAAATATTTGACATACAAAAACACTGGATCAGAGATAAGTTTGTTTATTTGTATATTTGAATAGTGTGTGATAAAGATGCAGTTTAATAAAGTTATAATTAAAACATAAGTTTAATTAATGGAGCTACCATTCCATCAAATATTTCGGTCGACAATTAAATTTTAGAGATTGATATGATATGTCGAAAAAAATATGCACCATTACTTAGCACTGTTCAAAAGGATCAATATAGTAAGAAATCAATGGAAATTGGAAAGGAAAGAAATTACTTACATGTGAAATGAGAGCCATGGACACTCAGATTTCTTTTTTAAATTATTACCACACCTTTCGATACAACAATTCATTTTGACTTAATATAAGCATAAATAAGTTACTATTTTTTTTTATTTGTACACTGTACAGTACTTTTTTTTAGGAAGGGGGCGAACGAGCCTCGCACTTTCAAGTTTGAATCTATAATAATTATATTAGTTATCTTGTACAGTGGATTTTACATAGATTGCATTGATCGTTTACCAGCAAAATATTGTTATAGAATTGAACTATGGTTTGTTAATAAAGATATCTCATTTATTTATTATCGTAGTCAGAACGCGCATTATAAATAAACACTTCGTTCCAATAAGAATACAATACAATAATATAATGACAGCAGTGGAGATAATATTGTCGAGAATCTGAATGAATGAAAGGGTGTTCGATTTTGAATCGATGACACTCGGTATTCGTTTAGAAAGTATCAAGTTGAGTAATACAAAAATCGACTACTCAAAAATCTTTCAAGGTCGTGTTTTAATAGATATAGAAAATAAAATATAGGAAAACAAAAGGAATCGCTAACACATTTTAAAGTCCCCGCTATAGATTTGGCAAAGCATGGGTGGATATATGTTGAAATTGATCAATTGACAGCATACTCAACCTCATTATATTGAACCTCATTTTTGTAGTTTAGTTTTAAGTTTGTAAATTTGAAATTGTTCTTATGTTGTCATGTTGTTTTTTCTTCGTATGTCAGTAAAAATAAAATAAAAGTAGAAGCGACTATAAAAGGCTTTAAAATTGTTATTTCTGTTTAGTATTGCGCAACAATCCGGCGGCGATTGTCTTGCGGAAGTATTGTTTGTAAGAATATGTGCAATTTGTAAGATTCAAGAGGTATTTTAGAAGCAATGTTCAATAAATGAAAATTTCCTGTCAACTCGGACTCAATTTATTTCTTCAAGAACCCAACCCACTGTAAAAATAACAACAGGTTATGGGCCCAGGACAGCAGTGAAGGTTTTTTTCGAGTGGATTTGAGGACGAGTCAAGCAGAAAAATCGTCAGGACCAACGTGGTCAACACAACCTCAAGTCAGTATTGGAGCAGTCAGTGCACAGCAAGTCAGTCAACGTTACAAAGAATATGCAAGTCGCTTAGTCTGTAAATCGCCACGAAAGTTTTTAAATTCGTAAATTGTCAGAAATTTCTCGAATTGTCACAATTTAAAACAAAATGGATACTGTAAAGTCACAATTAGAAATGTTGAGCGAAGATAGTCAAGGAAATGTAAATTTTGTTTCATGGCGTTTCAAGTTAAATTTGGCTCTTAAAAACAGAGATCTTTATGATATCGTATCAAGTGTGAAGTCAAGACCAGCAGGTTCAGCGTCTGAAGCAACCGTCTCAGCTTGGACTAAGAAAGATATCGAAGCTCAAACATTAATAGGGTTAAATGTAAGTAGTAAAATTGCAAACAAAATAGCAAATTGCAAAACTGCCAAAGATATGATAGATAAGTTAGTTAGTTTGTATGGTACCAAAACTGAAGTAACCCTTGAAACATCCCGCATTAAATTTTTTACATTTGAATACGATGAAAAGAAGTCAGCAATTGAGAACTGCATGGAGATTCTGGATCTTGCCGAAGAGATCTCCACTGAAAAAGATCCTATGAAAGAAAGCTGGATCATGACCAGGATCATGAGTGTCCTACCACCGAAACTGGCACATTTCAGAACATCTTGGGACAACGTGACAGGAGCCAACAGAAATGTAGAAACTTTGATGGAACGTTTGAGGCTTGAAGATGAACGACTCAAAGAAACGTCGAATACAGAGGGCAGCACCAACAATGCTCTCATATCAAGAAAAGAAAAACATGGACAGTCGACAAGCAACAAACAGGACAAGTCTCAGACCGGATGTTACAAGTGTGGCAAGAAGGGTCACGTGATCAAAGAATGCAGAGGAAGACCGTGCCAAAAGTACATCGAGTACTGCAAAGAAAAGTATTCATGCAACATTTGTAAGAAAAAGGGGCATTTTGCAAAGGAATGTGATGCTCGAAATGAAGGAAGCAAGCCAGCCAATGAAAAGCCACGCAGAAAAGCCTTCCTAACTACGGCACTTTCGACAGTGGACAACGACCTCTCCAAGGATAATAACTCATGGTACCAAGACTGTGGAGCCAGCCAACATATGACGTCTCACCGAGAGTGGTTTGTTCAACTTGTTGAACTGGATGAGCCCATTCCAATTGTAATAGGAGACTCGACCAAACTAGATGGCGTTGCAGTAGGAAACATTGAGATGGAAGCTTTTGATGGTCAAAAGTGGTACCCAGTGGTTCTCGAAGATGTGATTTACGTACCAAATCTCAACTTTAATTTATTTTCAGTAAGCCAGATGCTAGACAAAGGACACGTTCAGAAAGCAAATGGAAATGAATCAACATTCTATAGTCAGGATGGCAGGGACATAGTTGCTATCGCAAAACGCAAAGGAAATCTCTACCAAATGATGCTCAGGAGAGAAGAACAGACTAGTCTGATGGTTCAGTCAATCAGAGTGTGGCATGAGAGACTCGCTCATCAAAATGTCAAGTACGTGAGGGACATTCTGAAGAGGAAAGGAATAAAATATGTCGACGACTGGGACGATTATGTATGCACAGGGTGCACATATGGTAAACAACATCGTATCTCACACCCAATCAACCCAAAGACAGCTGAGCAGCCATTGGAACTTGTGCACATCGACACCGGTGAAATGAATATTCCATCGCTAGGAGGATCAAAGTACTGGCTAATGTTCAAGGACGATTTTACTCACTACCGAAGCTGTTACTTTATGAAGACGAAAGGTGAAGCTCCAGAGAAGATAGCAAGCTACTTGAGACTAGTTGAAAATCAGCTGGGAAGGAGAGTGAAGAGTCTAAGATCTGACAATGGCACCGAACTGAAGAATAAAACGACCAAAGAGTTGATGGATAAACTGGGAATCTTTCACACCTTCACAAACGTGTATACACCAGAACAGAATGGAAGGGTGGAGAGAGAAATGAGAACGATTGTCGAGGCAGCAAGAGCAGGCATACATGCAAATGAATTGGACGAAAGACTGTGGGCAGAGGCTATGAATCATGCAATCTTCACAATAAACCAAACCGGAACTAGCAATGTACCAGGGAGCAGTCCTGCAGAATTGTGGTTCGGCAGGAAAATGAAGATTGAAAAGCTGCGACCTTTTGGATGCGAATGTTACGTGCTTGTACAAGGACAAAAGAGAGGCAAGATTGATAAGAAGTCGGAAAAGGGTATATTGGTAGGCTATGACATAGACTCACCATGCTACAGAGTCTATCTGAAGGAAAAGAGAGAAGTTGTGAGCTCCGACAATGTAATCTTCAATGAAGAGAAATTGAGACTGAGACAAGGAACTGAACTTGAGATATCGACAGAAGAAGCAACTGAACAGAATGAAGAAAGCAGCAGCGAGTCAGACGAAAAAGAAGATTGGACAACAGGAGAAAGTGCAGAGGAATGTAGCGACAACGAAAGAAGGACAAGACAGACAGAAGAAGAACCGGAAAGGAGGATTCTACGAGATCGTCGAACCCTACAACCACCACCGAGATTAAGAGACTGTGTACTTGAATCCCGGCGTGGAGGAACGAGCGCACAAGTCGCCATGATAGGCGAAACTGAGAACATCCCGGTGAGTGAGGCACTGAAAGATGAGAAGTGGAGGCAAGCAATGCAGGAGGAGTACGATTCGTTATTGGAAATGCAAACTTGGAAACTAGTCAACTGTCCTGAAGCAGTGAAACCAATAACATGTCGTTGGGTACTGCGAGAGAAAGCGGATGGAAGATACAAAGCTAGACTAGTAGCCAGAGGATTTGAGCAGAAAGAGGGAGTAGACTATGCAGAGACGTTCAGCCCAGTGGCCCGACATGCGTCAATTCGTTTACTTCTAAGTCATGCAGCATCGGAGAAAATGAAGTTAGTTACTTTCGACGTGAAGACAGCTTTTCTGTATGGCAACCTGGAGCAGGACATCTATATGAATCAACCCGAAGGATTCAACGATGGAACCCAGAAAGTTTGTAAGTTGAAGAAGAGCCTGTATGGGCTAAAACAAGCTCCACGAATGTGGAACGAGAGGGTCAGCAAGTACTTTGAACAACAGTTGGGACTAGTCAACACCGATGACGACCCATGCATTTACTACAACAAAGACAAGAGTTTAATGCTTTCTCTGTTCGTGGATGATGGTTTGGTAGCTGGGAAAAATGAAAAAGAAATATACAGACTGCTGAGTGAGATCAGCAAGGAGTTTCAGATCACCTTCAGCGAGAGAGCTCTGGACAAACTGACATACTTAGGCATGGAGATCAAAATCGACAGCAATGGTATCTTTGTGAGCCAGCCACGCTACACGGCAAAGATACTGAGAAAGATGAAACTCGACGAATGCAACCCAGTATCCACACCAATTGAACAAGGAATGGTATCGCAGAAGGCAAACTTCAAGAATGATGAGGCACTTCCGGCGAACAATAACTATCGCGAAGCGATAGGGAGTTTATTGTATCTCGCTACAATAACCAGGCCTGACATCAGTTTCGCCGTAAATTATCTCAGTCGATTCTGCAACAAACCAATGAAGAGTCATCAAGCAATGGTAAAACGAGTTTTCCAGTATCTGCGAGGAACTGCAACTGCTGGAATCTACTTCGGAGGAGACAAGGAGTTAGTGGCTTATACTGACTCAGACTTTGGAGGAGACTCTGAGACAGGACAATCGACGAGTGGTGTGTTAGTGTTGAGAGGAGGACCGATCATCTGGTACTCTCAGAAGCAGCGTCTGGTGGCTACCTCTACTGCAGAAGCTGAGTATCGAGCTGCGGTGTCTGTAATTGACGATGTGTGCTGGATAAAGAGAATAGCTGTTGAACTTGGAATTCTGGAAAGTGATCATCCAATCAATCTGAAAGTCGACAACATGTCCGCCATACACATGCTACAGAATGCTCATGAAGGAAAGACGACCAGAGGAAAGAAACACATCGAAATACCCAGGAAGTACATTCAGCAACACATTGGCACCACAGTGACACTGCAACATGTTGAAAGCAGTCAACAGATTGCAGATATCCTGACGAAACCACTTAGCAGAAGAACATTTGAGATGCTTCGCTGTAAATTGATCAAGGAGGAGTGTTGAAATTGATCAATTGACAGCATACTCAACCTCATTATATTGAACCTCATTTTTGTAGTTTAGTTTTAAGTTTGTAAATTTGAAATTGTTCTTATGTTGTCATGTTGTTTTTTCTTCGTATGTCAGTAAAAATAAAATAAAAGTAGAAGCGACTATAAAAGGCTTTAAAATTGTTATTTCTGTTTAGTATTGCGCAACAATCCGGCGGCGATTGTCTTGCGGAAGTATTGTTTGTAAGAATATGTGCAATTTGTAAGATTCAAGAGGTATTTTAGAAGCAATGTTCAATAAATGAAAATTTCCTGTCAACTCGGACTCAATTTATTTCTTCAAGAACCCAACCCACTGTAAAAATAACAACAATATATTTTCAATTACGCCAGTTCTCAAACCGACCTTATGTAGTTTTAATTGGATATTGCATTGTTGGGTTATTACAAAGACATTATTAGAGTATATAATGTCTTTGGGTTATTATCATTATGTTAAATTAATTTCATAAAATAATGTGACAATAATATTCCAGAAATTTGTGCAAAAAGACAATGACACCGAACATAGCTTCAAAAACGAAAAACATGGGAAACATGGTGGACGCTTAACATGTTTGACAGATTGATTGTGTATACCGAAAATACACAAGAAATTTGAGATAAACAATACATTTTAACTAGAAATTATGATCCAATTACAGCTTAGTAGGTTAACTGTGCAAGTAATAATGTAAACTATTATCTTATTCATATATTATTAGGGTAGTTGAAAGTTATATTCAACACTATGTTTACGTTTTAATTATTGCTATTTTTTTATAAAATTACTCTGTAAATAATGAGGTGCAGTGTTCAGAATTGTTGTAATGACACAAAGAAAACTACTAAAAGTCATGGAATCACATTTCACATGTAAGTTTCTGAAATATTTATTGATGCAGTTTCGAAGACTAGTGATTCACTTATCGTTTGTTAATAATAAATAAAATGAATTTGGGACCACAACTACGTGATTTTTCTAATTTTTAAGTTATGGATGGTATTAAGAATCTTGATACTGTATAAATTATAGCATTTTGTAAATATATAACCAGTGAAATAGGTTATAAACAGACTATTAAAAATGTTACATAAAGTTCAAATCATAGAGCACTATTAATTACTTTTTAAAATAAATATTATCCCTTGATACCTAGGTATACATCCTGATATGGAACCTTTTAATGCTTTTTACTACTTAACCAAATCTAATTGGAAATTATTTCTAAGACAGCCAAAATACATCTATTAATTATCTTTGTACAGTATACCAAATTTATCAAAATTTGTGTAGCAATTTAGTTATAAATAAGTAAAACCCTATTAAATTAAAATATTTCACCCTCTCCTTTTTTTCATTACTTCAATTGACCAAAATTCCTTTTTAAATTATGTTCATAACACAAATTTGGAAACAACTGTCTGTTTATCTGATGGTTACACTTTTACTGCTAAACCACTTAACAAATTATCATGAAATTTTGTACAGTTTGAAGACCAAGAAAAGTTTACCTAAACAAAATATTCACTCTTTAATATTATTTTGCAGGTTTCCTAAAGAGCCAAATCTTCGTACGGCATGGATTGAAGCTCTAGGTATGTCTGATTGGGAGCCCAAAGAGAGAAGCACAATATGCTCGGAGCATTTTAGGAATGAAGACTTTTATGAGACAACAAGGGGTCTTCGTAAGATAAAGAATGGTGCTATACCTGTTGTTGGACAGGTAGGTTTAATTATTAACATATACTAGGCTTTCCACACAATTTTGTTTGCCTGAAATAGAATTATAAACATTTAAGTTAAATTATTAAATGATGTAACGGTTTACTCACGCGTATTTATCGGGGTAGCCCGACTAGTTTCGGACCGGACCGGAGAGACTTTCGACTCGCGATCCCGCCGCGTCTGCTCATGATTAAGGACTCCGGTTGGGACCGAAACTAGTCGGGCTACCCCGATAAATACGCGTGAGTAAACCGTTACATCATTTAATAATGAATCATTCTCACGACAGTTACTATCAAAATTTAAGTTAAAGTTTAGTCGAACACGAAACATATGTCGTGATTTGAATCCCTTGTAGGATAAACATTTGTGTGAATTATGAATGCTTGTCCTGAGTCTGGGTGTCTTTGTGTGTGTAATTTTAATGTTTGGGAAACCCCCACCAAATTTCTTTGGTTGTAAAGTCGTGTAGCATTTGTAAATAAAAAAAGAATAAATAAATTGCTGTTTTGTTGTTATAATAAGGCTACATTGTTATAATATTATTGTATTATTTTTCCACAGGACACGTCAGAAGATCTAGATGCGCCAGCCGCTTTAAGGGTAAGAATTATTTTAAAACAAAATTGATTCAACTAATTCATTGGTCTTGTGTTAGCAGGCACAAAACTACAGTTGTTAAAGTTATGTTTCAGTAAAAGTTTCTTTTAATGAGGCAAGATATATAATTAGATGATACATTGTCGGCGATTCTTGCATTATCTTAATAAGCTTTAAGATTGTGGTTTCTTAGGTTTACGGGAATGTTAGACATTGAAATGAAACGACTTTTACGGATTTTATCTGATCTATCGTGACCATGATACCTGTGCAGGCAACACGGTCACGAGCATGCAAAGGTGTCGAAACGTCGGGAACTAAAATCTAAAATTAAACCGTGATAAAGTCCGTAAAAGTAGTTTCATTTCAAAGTTTGAAGACTATTTTAAATAATATTTTTATTTGTTTTTTTTTAGGTTTGCAGAATATGTCTGGACATGAATACTAAAATGTATCACATAAGTGAATTCAAATTGGATCAGATGTATGAACAACTAACTGGACTTATGGTAAGTACATAATATTATTATGTTTACTATAGTTAGGTATTTTAATTCGGGATATACTAAAAAAATAATTGATGAAAAGAAAAACATTTTCGCGTACATCGATTGTATTTGACCAGCCTGTTAGTCCATTGGTTAGTAGCCCTGACTGCAATACCGGAGGTCGTGGGTTCGATGCCCACCCAGGACAATTTTTTGTGTGATGAGCACGATCATTTGTTCAGTGTCTGGATATTTAGAAAGTATGTTTATCAGCTGTTTAGTACTCGTGAAACTAAAGTCACCACTGTAACGTTTTAAACGTGCTTGGAAATCTGCCTATTTGAAATAAAAACTTTTGATTTTGATTTATAATACAAGCTTTGCTTGGTTTGAGACTAGATGGCGTTGTGTGAAAGTTGTAAAATATTATTATACATAATGACATTTGAAAAAATTTGGCTGGTCTTTGAAAATGAACCCTGTACTACACTTTATAACATATTTCCTGTTTGAACAGGCTAGTGAAGAGCGCTTACCGCAGCGAGTGTGCTGGGAATGCGCCGCCCGCCTCACCAACGCTGTCAGCTTCAGAAATAAGGCTTTACGAAGTCACGACCTTCTGCAAGATCTGCTGGTACCTGATTCTTATGTAAGTATATGGTATTTGTCAAAAGTCTGTTTTGTCCGTCAGACAATCATTTCTCAAGTATATTTGATACGTATTTTCCTTTTATCTCGTAAACAAAACCTGTAGGAGATACAGTGATTAACAATCTCGTAAGAAGGAATAACCGATTTAAATCAAATTTGCACATCGTACGTAGTTTAACCTAGCTTGAAACATTTTATGTTTTTGCCTATATTGTTATTATCGATTTAAGTCAAATCAAATCATTTATTTCGCTTTAAATATGGGTACAGACAGATGTTAGTATTTAAGTCAAATTTAGTTCCACACATTACGCCTTACGCAGCATGCGAAAGTATGAACACCAGACATGGTGTTATTTAAATATAGATAAAAAAAATTACAAAATTAATGAAAGTTAAGTAAATTATATTACAATGAGGTAATTCAGTCTTAGCGTAATAATATACTTAGGTGCAATATCACGCAATTAATAATCATAAATGCTGTAGGTACTAAAATCTGTGGTCGAAAAACTCTTTAAGGTCATAAAAACATTGTTTAATAAATAGTGCTTTATTTTACGTTTCATTTGCAGTAATGGTAGTTCCCGTATATCTTTCGGAATCTTATTAAATACCTTAATATAATACCATAATGCACGTTATGAGACAGTTTTTGTGGAATAATGCAGTTCTACATGACGGCATCAACAGACGCGTTGGATCTCTTTTTGAGACATTGGGTTGATTTTCTTGTAAGCTGCGTTCCCACCAGATATGTGCGATGGGAATGTGTTGTGCGAGGATGTCCGCTGACTTACCACCAGACCTGTGCTGACCGAGGCGAGGTAGATGAAGCGATTCTATTGGTTCTTTACAAACACATGCCTCGTTACGCATCCTCGCACATCTTTGGTTGAAATACAGTCTTATGTGGTCCGAACTTCGGATAAACAGCTAGCATTATATAAATATATATAACATTTCTCTACTTCTAGCTGAAAATTCGAGACGTAAAATCAATAAGTCGGACCCACAACGCATTAAAATCAAATCTCATCCAAAGAATATTCGACAAAACCGATTTCGACCTCAAACCGTTCAAATCAGAGGATCTTCTAGAAGGAACCGTAGAAGAAGAAGATAAAGAAGACAGCAGAACAGAGAGTTTAGAAATAGAAGTAAAAGATCTAGTTCCTATTACACAAATAGAAATCAAAGATGAGACGTCAAATGAGATATTTTTTGAAGAGTATGGACATTATGATGATGATGATGATGATGATAAGGCTTTGAGTGATGTTTATGGTGAGAAGAAGGAGAAGGTCAAGGTTAAGAAGAAAAAGGAGAAGGTCATTAAGAAGGTCAAACCAAAGAAGGTAGAAGAAGATGATGATCCGGAATCTACTACTGATAAGTAAGGTTCTTCTTGATATTTTTTAGATCAGTTTATTTTAAATCTTATTGGACCTTTATGGATCCTTCGGGAGAGGATGGGGCTAGTGTCTTACTGGCTAAACCTGAACCGCCGTACTACGTCATCCGCGTTGGTATCTTGATTTTTATGACACAATAACTGGAAATTCAGTCAGTTTCCAATTATTGTGTTGGCAAAAGTTTTAAGAGAATAGGAACAGTGTCAATCTTAATACAATTTTCAATTGTAAAGAGATAATTAGGCCACGTTACTTGCTCTTTTCCCGTGTCTGTTTCCATGTAAAAGCTATTAAGCTTAATGCATATTGTCCCTTCCTAAAGTGACTGATTGAATTTCCTGGCAGTGCGTAGTATATATTATAAAAAAAAAAACTTTTTATATTTATAATGTCAAAGCTGTACAAAATCTTTCTTTGACTATCATATAAAAACACAACCGATTCACCTCTAAACCTCTACCCACAGATACAAAACAAACGGTGTCAAACGAAGACGAGGCAACGAAGCCTTCGACGGATCCCTATTCACAATAACCACTTTGACTTATGAGCAACAGATTGAAGAGATCAGCAAGAGGCAGGAGAGTGCGAGTTACACGACGGCGCCATACAAGTGTACTGTCTGTTACCGCGGGTTCCAGATCAAAGATAGATATACCGCGCATTCTGTTAGACATAGTGAGGTTAGTAATGAATATTGTTTTGTAGTTTAAATATAAAAATATAAATTTTTACAATAAATTTAACTAAACTAATATTTATATTTTTAAAACTATATCAATAGCTTTTCGCCCGCGGCTTCGGCCGCGTCGATGTCGGTTATATCGCGTTTTCAAGAGAACGCTTCAAAAGTCCGGGATAAAAAGTATCCTATGTTCTTTCTCAAGATCAATTCTATCTCTGTACCAAATTTCATTAAAATCAGTTCAGTGGTTTAGACGTGAAAGCGTAACAGACAAACTTACGGAGTGACTTTCCCATTTATAATATTAGTAGGGAAGTAGGGATATTAATTTTTACAATAAATTAAACTAAACAAATACTTACATTTCTAAATCTAAATCAATATAAAATGAAAAATATACATTATTTACAAAGCGTCAAAAAAGACATCTTCACCCCTGCCAAAGTTGGGAAACATGCCCAAAAGGCTGCATTGCCACGTTGTTTTGTAGTTATTTTTTTCTCACGTTTTTATACACACACTTTCTTGTTTGTTTGTCGTTCCGGTTGGATTTTGCAACTCAATTTTAAAGCACTTCCCGATAAGCTAGCAGGCTGAAATTTTCAGGGTAGCTTCAAAACCGATGATGTTGAAATGCATTTTAGAACTATGAACACGGCTGGACCGATTTTAATAAAATTTTAATGGATGTTTAAAAACGTGCGCTTTTAGATTTTTTTACCTCCTCATTTTTTTTTACAACTTTCACACAACGCCATCTAGTCTCAAACTAAGTAAAGCTTGTATAATGAGTACTAGACAACGACGCGCTCCGTGGGTTGGCCGGACTCGGCCGGAGATCGTGAGTTCGATTCCCACCCAGGACAAATGTTTGTATGATGAGCATACAAGCTTCACTTAGTTTGATCCTAGATGGCGTTGTGTGACAGTTGTGAAATTCTGTTAATACAATAATATTATTATTATTCCAGCAAAGCGGTGCATACGAGTGTTTTATCTGTAAGACTCGTTTGAAGACTAGTCGTGCGCTGCGGAAGCACCTGACCGCGCAACACACTGAACAGTATAGTTGTAAAGGATGCCCGTTTGTCACAAGAAATAGGTAAGATGCAATTATAATACTTGCCTATAACTACCTCTCTGTTGGGCAAAGCCCTCTTCTTCACGTGCAGATAAGAATTAAGCATTGATCAAAATGTTTTCTCACTGCGGGTTATCGATTTCAACGGATTCTATAATCTTTTCAATCTGACTTTGGAAAATGGAAAGAGGCATTCATCATTAATTAAGCTTTTAATATTGTCCTAGTTTGACTAAAACATACTTATTCTTGTTTTGTTTTCCAGAGGTGTAGCGAGAGAACATGAGAAATGGCATGCCGGCACTAAATATCAATGTCCGCATTGTGCTAGCGAGTTTGAGTAAGTATTATAAAGATATATACAATTATAGTAAGGCCAACGAGACGATATAAAGAATGTAAACAAACTTTCAGGGGTTCAAAACATTTTTATTCGAATAAATTATTATAAAGTTCGAATTTTGACAAAAATGAAGGAATGAACTTGTTCACAACATGGCGGACCAAATGTTGACAACTGCTGTACTGACTGCTTTCTTGTACCACGAAACATAATAATATAACGACAGCTGTCATCGACCAACTCACGCCATAACTGCGCGTCCGAGTGATAAGGACAGGGATAATAATCCCTCGCTATCGCAATGTAACTCAGTAACGGTCCGCTTGTTAACGTTTTTTATCTCGTCTCGTTGGCCTTACTATAGTTGTCTCTATACATTAAATAAACAAGTTGCAAGTTTTTTTTTTTAACTTTTATTTCGTTTTAGGGTTATTTTTCAACGACCAGCCATTTTAAAAGTACTGGCAAAAAAAGTATGTAATAAAGTCAAACTAGAAAAACTACA
This sequence comes from Trichoplusia ni, assembly GCF_003590095.1. Classification (NCBI taxonomy): domain Eukaryota; kingdom Metazoa; phylum Arthropoda; class Insecta; order Lepidoptera; family Noctuidae; genus Trichoplusia; species Trichoplusia ni. The sequence continues at coordinate 4,530,129 of NC_039480.1, forward strand.
ACAAAACGGGATGAATAGTTTTCATTGTAATAATTAAATGTTAATTTAATTTAAGTATACAGAGTAATATGTTTTCAACCAATTTCAGAAGACTTTGAAAATAAGCTACTTTTACGGATTTTATCGCGGTTTAATTTTTGATTTTAGTTCCCGACGTTTCGACACCTTTATAGGTATCATGGTCACGGGCAGACTGAGATTGAACCGCGATTAAATCCGTCAAAGTAGTTTCATTTCAATGTCTAACTTTCGCGTAAACCTAAGAAATCACAATTTCAAAAGAATTTAATATTGTTTGTTACCTCAGAATTGCAAACTGGATGAACTAGATGATTTTTTTTTCATATTCGTCATTCAGTTCCTTTAAAATTTCATCAAAAACGGCTCAGTAGTTTCACATTAGAAATTGATTGTTAATCTTAGTTAAAATAATATTTTCTCATCACAATTTATTTATCCACAGCAAGTTAACGACGTACATGGGACATATTAGAATAAAACACGTTTCCGACTTTGTATGCGAGCTATGTGGTTACACGTTTGTCAGTAAGAAAGGGATAGATGTACACAAGAAGAAGAAACATCGACTCGTTGATAAGACGGTAAGTTATTATTAAAAAACTACTTTTAATTATGTAACCGCTCTTTGAAGTTTTTAGTTTAAAAAAACCCCTGCAGTAAAGTATTTTATTTACTAACATTCAAGTCACATGCACAAAGACACCCAGACTCAGGACAAGCATTCGTGGATTACACATTATTCTTGTTGTACGGGGTTTGAAGTCATGACACGTCACGCTCCCTTGATCTAGTACAGTGATCTTTACCACTCGGTTATCCTGGCAGTGATTTACGAATTACTCATTTTTAATTTATCGATATTTATTTTACAAAGATATTGTGAAGTCCCACGGTGGGCGCCATAGTTCAAATTCAAATTAATTTTATCACATTATAGTACTAACAGTAATATTAATTATACTAAATTAGATAAGGTATCAAAAAAAGCTAAGCTCATTTGCCTTCCTATCAACAAAACTCAGTCACTAAAAACCAATATAAAACAACAATGAATTACCAAATCAAATAGACTAATGACATATTAAGTCGTTTATTTATTTAATATGTGTTTGTATAAAGATATTCTATCTTGATTTTTGTTGCAGGTAACATTAGAAGGCCCTTATTGTGAGATGTGTGACGTAAGATTCATTAACGAAGAGGCCCATGACAGACATCTAAAGTTATCATCTAGACATAGCAGTGATCACGATCCGTGAGTATTTTAAAATTTATTGAATGATACACACACACACACGTCACGTCCGCACACACATATACAAACACAATTATATGCTTACGCATTATTGATTGATATAATAATTACTTTAAATTGATGCGGCCGTATCAAGAGTTATTTCTTGACAAGTTCGGTCATCATAACGAGTTCCTATGTGTTTCGGAAGTTAGAAAGTCTGACAACCAGTCTAACCTGTCGAACCAAGGGAATTGTGTTGCCTAGGGAACTGGGTTGAGGAGGTCAGATACACAGTCACTCTGTAAAACACTGCTACTTAGCTGAAATTGGTGAGACTGGTAGCCGACCCCAACATACTTGTGAAAAGGCTAGGATGAGGAGTCGCTTTCCCTCTCATAACTTGATCTAGTTTGTTCACTAAGCACCCGATAGCATCTCAGGAATCTGATGAAGCGATTCCTACATGATACCTGATCTGGTTTGTCTATAATGTTCTCTATACGATCTCAGCAACCGCATCCGCAACGACTCCCAGAGCATGCACACGGAGCGCGGCGGGCGCGTCATGCGGCGCCTGGAGCGGCGCCCCGTCATACACGGCCGCCCCGCCGACACGCACGAGGCTACTGCGCCCGTCAACTGCGAGCAGGTATGTGGCCATACACACGAGATAAAACACCTAAACAAGCGGACCGTTACTAAGTTATATCTACCGGCACGGATCTTGAGCGCTCGGCGGAAGAGTGGGGATCGCTTTGCGCATCGTAAAATAAAACGCCAGTCAATTGTGCGTCGTCGTCTTGAGGTGCATGCAACTGCAGTAAAGAACGAATTTCAACTCATCCCTCATGTCGGCTATGACGCGATGCGCTGCGGGACAATCACTGCTTAAGGGACACAAACAATCACTTCTGCGCAGGTGAAGGTCAGCGCTCAAGATCCGTGCCGGTAACTATACAATGGCACTACGTCACACCAGTGCTATAGCACAGGGGGGGGGGGGCAGCCTCACCGGGTATCATGTTCTTTGAGGTGAACCCGATGCTTTTAGCCCCCGGGACAAATTTTAAGAATAATACGCTCGATACTTTTAATACTTTTTATTATAAACTAGCTGTTACCCGCGACTTCGACGCGTGGTTAGAAGATGTAATTTATACCTGCCCTCCTATTAGTCGCAGCATGATGTTATATAGCCTAAAACTTTCCTCTATGAATGGTCTATTGAACCCAAAAAGAATTTTTCAATTTGAACCAGTAGTTCCTGAGATACCTGCGTTCAAACAAACAAACAAACTCTTCAGCTTTATATATTGGTATAGATACGCGTGAGTAAACAGTTGTTTTGTTAAGTCGCTTTATCCTACTAATATTATAAACGAGAAAGTTTGTATGTATGGATGTTTGTTCCTCTTTCATGTAAAAATCTCTGAACGGATTTAGACCGATCTTGATACACAGATAGTTTCACGATTAACACATATGATAGTTTTCATCCCGTTTTTCTGTTCCCGTGGGATTATTTTCAATTTGTCATAAAAACATATTATATTTCTTTTGCAGTGTGGTATACAACTACGAGATTTACGTCTATACGCGCAACACTTCAGACGAGCTCATCCAGACAAGAATCGAACTAAGTACCCCGCGATGAAAACCCCTTGCATGTGTGAACAGTGCGGCAAGATATTCCAGGTTTGTATTTAATATTCGGACTGGCCTGTTGGTCTAGCAGTTTGTGACCATGACTGCTATACCAGAGGTTGTGAGTTCGATTCCCACCCAGAACAAATGTCTTTGTGAAGAACTGTGCCTGAGTGTAATAATTTATCCATATTATGTATGCATTTAGAGATACATAAGTACAGTGCCGGCGTTAAGGGGGGGGGGGGGCGTGATGGGGCGATGGCCCAGGGCGACAAATTCTGGGGGGCGCCAAGGTCTGAAGTTGGAGTCTCTTGCCTCTCCTGGCGCAAACCCTCAGAACTGAGCTCTACACTAGAGGTGGAATACTTCCACCGCCAAACAACACTAAAGGAAAGATGAAATTCTTAATATAATTTTACTTGGATCAGCAAAAAACTAAGACTTGATATTGCTTCCCTCAAGTGGGCGCCACAATATTTTCGCCCGGGGTGTCAGTGGCCCTTACGCTGGCACTGCATAAGTATGTTTATCAGTTGTCTAGTACTCACAAGCTCTGCTTAGTTTGAGCCCAGATGGCGTTGTGTGAAAGTTGTGGAATTTACTTTGTTAAAAGATATTGTTCATTTATTACAGTTTGTGTTGGCTTTGCGGTTCTATGCATGGATTTTTGTTCTCGAGGTGCAGGTTCAATCCCGACGCAGTCAAAATGTGACTTTTTAAAGTTTTTTACTTTCGTATTTTAATTTCATTATTTTTCATTACAAATTGTTTATTATTTTTCAGAGTATGGCATTACTAAAAGACCATATGTGGGTGCATACTGGTGAGAAGCGATTCAAATGTGACCGTTGTTCAAAAAGCTTTACACAGAAAACGAACCTGGTGTTTCATATGAGAGTCCACAGTGCTACGCGACCGACCTACGAGTGCCCGTTGTGTGGAAAACACTTTGCCTTCTTCAATAATAGGAGACGGCATATGTTTGTAAGTAAATTGATCTATCACCATCATCCTAGCCCTTTCCCAACTATGTTGTGGTCGGCTTCCAGTCTAATTGGATGCCAAGTACCAGTGTTTTACAAGGAGCGACTGCCTATCTGGCCTCCTCAACCCAGTTACCTGGGCAACTCGATACTCCCTAGCCAGACTGGCTGTCAGATTTTCTGGCTACCTGTAACGACTGTTATTAACAACTGAAACATGGTGGAACTCCTTATAAAATAGATGGTCACTCATCCATGGACCAGACGTGTTACGCGTAGCTAAACTGTGATCGACCAATTTGTGCAGTTAGCTCGGCCACTATCTTTATTTATAATGTACGCGTGTTGTCACGATTGTGTATGAATTTCGCGAAATCGTTACGTCACAGCCCTTTCTTAAACTTGAAAGCGCTTTCTCTTCGATATCACGGGACAAAAATATGGATAAAAGCTGTCCTATTTGTTAACTACAGTGTACCAAGTTTCGTCTCAATCCGTTCAGTGGTTTTTGCGTTGAAGACTAATATACATCCATCCACACACACCTTCGCGTTTATTATATTAGTACGATTAGTAGGAACCAATTATATAATAATGAATAATTTCCTCTTTCAGATCCACACAGGCTTGAAACCGTTCAAGTGTGATACCTGCGGGAAATGTTTCACGACATCAGGCGAGCACAGGGCTCACGTTGAACACGTGCATCTGAAGAAGCCGTGGCCGAAGCGAGCGCGGCAGAGGGGCCGGGACTGGAAGTGTGATGTTCCCAGTGTTGAGGATTGAGGACTTTAAATTATTTATTATGCAAAATCTTGGGACCTGTGTAGAGGTCCGACGGGAGCTAGGATGAAAAAACGTTGAAGAAATAAAAGCTCACAGCACAGATGTAGATAAACAATAGATAAAGCAAATGCATGAAAAGTTACCGGCACGGATCTTGAGCGCTGACCTTCACCTGCGCAGAAGTGATTGTTTGGGACCGTTTTGCGGTATGAAGTGAGGCACAACCCCTCAAAAAATCCATCTAAACAATCTCAATAAAAATATGCATATGCACAGAGCGTTGAGCACAGTTCTGAGGGTTTGCACCAGGAGAGGCAAGAGACTCCAACTCTCAAGCGCCGAGGTCTGAATCTTGGCGCCCCCCAGAATTTGTCGCCCTGAGCCATAGCCCCATCACCCCCCTAACGCCGGCACTGATCATCAGTGGCCTCTAACATCTATCTTTCAGTATCATTTACTATAGTTATACTCATCCTTAATAAATGCAACTAAATAGTGAGATTTTGTACTTTATGATACAATATATTCATAAACTTCATTTTAAGTGGAATACCGCTTTTGTACCGTATTTTTACAATCAGATGTTTTAGTCAGATATCTAGATAATATCCTTATGAAATTGATCAGAAAGAGAGGAAAAATACCGATTTAATCTTAAAATATTATGTATTGATTGTCGGTCCCGTAGACCACATGGTTTTTTAAGGTTACGCGCTTCTTTCTGTTCAAAATCAAAAGTCATTTTACAAGTTAGGCTACTAAGTAGCACTTTTTGAAGGTCAGATTACATTGGACAGTACTCAGTTTCGCCCACCCCTCACCGCTGTGTTATAAAACTATGTAATTTTGATTTGGTACTAAGGGGACGATGTTGCTATTGAGATGTGGCTGTCAAATGGGTAATATTAGTTAAAGAAGCGTTGTTCAGTCTTTCTTATGGTAAAAATAGCAAGTTATACACCCAGAATATAGATTACAATTTTCATATATGAAATGTCAATGCATGTACAATATATTATCATTGCTTCATTTGTTTAGGAGCTTAAAAACTATCGTGATATTTATTTTTGTATAAAATATCAGTTTAAAACAAAGTTGATGAAAAGCAAATTCAATATATAACCTACCATTGAAATATAGTCAGTCGTTTATTTATTTGATGTGTGCTACTTTCACAATACCTTGTAACTATTGTTCTTTGTCAAATCCTGTAATAGGGATGATGACAATTTTTTTTTGCAGTGTCCGTCTTGTAATTACAAGACGGACACTGCAAAAAAAATTGTATAATAATGAATACGTATTTTTTTATTTGTCGGGCAAACATAAATTGACAAAATGACAGTGCATGAAACTTACACATGACGTCACGATTGAGTATAAATTTTACTCTATCGTTACGTCACAAGCCCCTCTCCTAAACTTTAAAGCAGTTAATCTTTGTCAATTCTAGTTTTTTTGAAAAAGGAAAAAATACGTGTCTCGTACTTTTCGATTATCTAACTGAGGGACTAATGAGATTTTTTCTTTTTATACCCAGTCATCATCCCTATTATGTGCTATAAAGAATATTCTATTCTACACACTAATCTTCATACCTTTTATAAGTACCTAAACAAATGGAGTATCATGTAAGTTAGGCCTAAATAATAGTTGACTTAGACATAGGTTTTGTTGTATTTTGATCTCAGTAAGGCTATTTATATTAGGCGAGAATATATAAGCATGGAAGCTCGCAAACGAATGGACCGGTTTTGAGCAATTTTATTTCTAGGATTAATGAATCTGGTGTTTCTGTATAAGATGCCTTATATTCATGAAAATCATAGATTAAATATATTAGATAATTTGTACTGCAATTATATAATCTGAAAATATAGTGAGATAAAATTATTTAAAAATGTATATTCAATACATGGGCTGAAGGAAAAAATATGTGGCAAGTGTGTATACGTAAATTATATTATTTTATATTGCATTAGGATCTTTCTAGTATGGGACTATGTTGATTTTGATTTGAAACACATTCTAGGAGTAAATGAAAGTATTGAGAAATGATTTCAGTAATAAGTTTTTCTACAATACCATTTAGGGCCGATTTTTCAATTGTCAGATAACTTTTATTCGACGAATATGTTTGACGTTTGGACAGCTTTTTTATAGAAAATATGTCAAACGGCCTTCTTCAGATAAAAGTTATCTGACGATTGAAAAATAGAGCCTTAGTTAAATATCTTCTAAAAATACTCAAGCCTAAATAGTTAATTTATTATAAATGTAAATATGACTGCTAGCTTTTAATTAATATAGTTAATAATTATATAATTTAATGATGATTGATGATAAACTTAGATTATAGAAATAATAATCTTTTTTAAAAGTCAACCTTGTGTCACAATGTCCCTGATATTGCCAAGTGGAGGGTAGACACAAATATTCATATTAAAATCATTATTTGACCAAGCATTGATGCGTGTAATTTATCTATAATATGTATGTATTTGGAACTACATAAGTATGTTTATCAGTTGTCTAGTACTCATAATACAAGCTGTGAAACATACAGGAAAAGGCTGGTGCATTAATATTTCTATAACTTATTTAGAATCGTCTTAACATATAACGCAATATTTAAATAACTTTTAAGAGACATGAGGCAAATAAGTTTTGGATTTTAAATAACTGTAGTTTAGTCAATTTGAATAGGAATGCAGGAACACCAAACTGAATTATCTTTAAACAATTTCATATGTTAATACCCAGTTTCAATATTCTTGATAGTGTCCCAATACAATGGCGAGAAAATGCCATAGACCAGACAGAGTGGATGAATAGAAGGCAATCGATAAATTGTAAAAAGCATTGTTTTAGATTTATCTGCTGATACTCAAAAAATAAGTATTTTTTATACAGTTGTTTGAGATGGCCCTAAATGTAAGCTTTTTATGTTGCAACAACAGGTATTATTTAAATTTATTTAACAGTAAATTAAAATGGTGTAAATTTGGCATACTTTTATTGGTGTTTCATGAAGTTAAATTGATACTTACACCTTATTAAATAGGCTGGCGTTCCTAAAATGTACAAGTGTGTTGGGTATATCAAGTTTAATATGAAACATGTAATATTAGTGTATGAGTATTATTTGTGTGAATGTGTGTAAAATATTTATTGGAAACAAAGAAATATTAAATAAGAGTATAAACTGAATGTTTTGTTTAATTCTTTACCCACAAGAACTTAGAACATTTAATTCATATTGAAATTAAACTACTTTTACGGATTTTATCGCGGTTTAATATTGGATTTTCGAAACGTCGGGAACTAAAATCTAAAATTAAATCGCGATAAAATCCGTAAAAGTAGTTTCATTTCAATGTCTAACATTCGCGTAAACCTAAGAAACCACTATTTAATTCATAATTATTTATTTAATCCAGAATCTGGTCAGAATAAAACAACAATAAAACCAGTGTTGCATGTTCAAGTTCTAACGAAGGATTGAAATTTTGCTAAATACTTTGCTAGTAATTAACTATACACACACTCAAGATGTCAGACTGAGCAATGGAACAACAAACACAAATACTTCAGACGAAGACAGCTGAATTTGACTAGGACTGGTTGCAAAAAGGCTGGTTTTAGTGTCACACCGGCCACATGCTGACCGACATATCGGCCACCGATATTAGTAGAAAATGCTTAAATATTACCTTAGTTATGTACTTTCATATTCACTGTTTAAATACGTACTGAAATGTAATGTCAAATTTCTAATGAATGCTAAATCAGACGTTCCTAATAAGACTTCTGTTACATTTATATTATGTTATAGTGAAAGAATTAATAAATAACAAAAACAAACGGAATCCATAATATATTTTTATTTTATAATACAAAATTCAAATTTTCGAATACCAAAACCAAAATGTCATTCATCCATCAAATTTATTGCCAGTCTCTTCTTTTTTTTAATATTAATATGGCCAATGTCGATTGGAAGTTCTTGGTTTTACTATTTTTTAAAACAATACCTATCCATTTTCTTCGAAATAATAGTTAGTTACAACGAAATTATTTAAGAATGATTTATTAGAAAGTTAAGATTAAGTGAGTTTTTGAAAATACTTGTACTTTTTATTTGTTTCCATAGACTAATCTTTTAAATGCAGAACACTAACATTTGGCGGGAAATAAGTAAGCTCATTTCTTTCAAGACTTTCATTCGCGCTTTTTTATCGTCGTAGGTCGACTTTGTTTAATTATTTAACTGATTTCGTTCGGATACTTACAGTTTTTTTCAGTCAACGGCAGTTATTAAGGTATTTATGTTTATTTATTATCGTAGTAATAAGAAAACAAGCAAATAGTACATTTTTATAGTTTAGTTTATATATTTTTACATTGTGTATATGTTTATACATTGTGTAGCTTCGTACGGATTTAGTCTGAAAATCCTTTTTTCACTTGTATAGTTCATTATTCAGTATAACATACATAAAATAAAACTGTTATTCAAGTAGTAGGAAACTGGAGTAGGCAAATCCTAAGATGACCCACTGACCAACTCATCTTTCAGAGAATATTTTGTTGGAATATAGGTTACCTACTAAAATGTGTTAATGTTTAGATGAGTCGTCCCAATCTGCGGCAGAGGCCGCGGATTAGTTATTACGAGCCCGAAGAACCGAGTTTAGACGAGTATATATGTAAGTACCTACTACAAATTTTATAACCATTATTGATTATTGATGCCTGATGCCTTACAATGAAACTAAAATAAGGGTGTTATGATTACAATTCAAAGAAGTTGCTGCGTTTGCGTTTGCTTACGTTCCTTTTAAGTTTCCGTCTCCTGTCCTCCAATTTTGATATGAGTTGTTATGGCGGTAAAAATATCCGACTTTTTGTGAAAAATGTGTTCCTATGAGCAAGGAACAACGTCCGTTGTACCTATCTAATAAACCGCAGTTGCTTGTAATTAATGTTTTTGGGATATCTACCTATTGTGATTTCTTTTTTTCTTTTAATAAATAAGCACTTCCTCCGTTCCTCGCATATTCAAGTTGAATGTACAGTCAAACTAAACTATTAATTTTATTCGCAGATTCACAGTGAATTGACGACGAATTAACATAATTGAGCATAGTTTTCAAACATAGTTATTTCTAACATATAAAATTTCCGAGTCACGATGTTAGTTACCGCACTCCTCCGAAACGGCTAAATCGATTTTTAACAAATTTTATATGCGTATTCAGTAGGTCTGAGAATCAGCTACTTACAATCTATTTTTCATATCCCTAAGAGAACCACCCTGACTTTTTTTTCTTAATTTTTGGACAACCTTTTTGGTTTTAAAAAAATAATTTATAAGGCAAAACAACGTTTGACGAGTCAGCTAGTTTTGTATAAACTTGTGTAGTTTCTTACCAAAGGCAATTTAGAAATAAAATGTACCTACAGTCAACAGCAAAAGTAGTTGATTAAAATCTGAAACTACTTTTTTATTTGTTTGTAGTTTGCGATCAATGCTCTGACTTCGTGTACGAGTACTGCGCCCTCCACGGCCCCCTGCTCGTTATTCCTGATGACAAGGTGCGTATTTAAACATTGACAAATTAATGTAACATTTTACTGTTTTTAACCGACTTTAAAAAGTAGGAGGTTATTAAAACGTCGTTTTTTATGTATGTTACCTCAAAATTTGTTGATACTTCTAACAATTTTTCATTTAACGTGTAATAGCTGTAATTTTGTAACATGTAATTTTTTCTAATTTTGACACAAGAGTTTTATAACAAATCGGTTGTATCGCTTTGTTCTATGAAAGATTGTTTATGACGGCAAAATTCAATGATGTTATATACTATAACATCATTGGCAAAATTGATTAATTTTCACTGTGTGTCATACCGGCGCGGAGTGAATAAACGTATTTTCTTTCTTTAATTTGTTATGTCGTTATCTACAACTTACATCTGAAAAAAAAATGACCAATTTTCCCCGCCTATCCTTTTCACAGTTGTTCAGTAAGTTAGGTACACACGTACGTTAAACTTGAATTATTCAGGTCCCAGTCAAAACCAATTTCCCTTCCTACGTCCCCCGAGCCGCTCTCACTATCCCGCACGTGTTCCTACACCTTGCTCCTTCTATTATACCAGGTAAGTAACACTAATATACTACATATTATACTTATCATCGAGTATTTCTTGTGTGATGACTTAGAAAGGCATGGAAGAAGAAGACATGTTCTGCTGATCCTAAATAATAATTTCTATAAGGGCAGGGGAATGATGATGATGTAAAAATAATAAATATCACTACAGGGACAGTTTACAATGGGCGACCAATTATTGAAAATTGGATTAATTAAATTTGACAATATTCGTATTCTCCTAAGTATTTTGCCAACAAAATCATTGGAAATTCATCCTTCCTCCGGCGTCAAGTGGGTGACGATTTTTGCCCAACGGTCAGGCTGCATTAGCGCGACGTGACCAGCCCACTCCCACTTTAGCCTAACTGTTTTTTCTACGACATCTGTTGCTTGCGTTATGGAGTGCAGTGTGGTGTTTGTAACACTTTTATCTTATTTTACATTAGATGTTAAGTTTCTATCGCCTAGCAATCTTAGTTCATGAGGCCCTTCTGACGGTCAGACAGCGGCCCTCAGTATATAATAATATATCTAGTTCCGTTTTTATGTTTTGGATACCTTCGAAACCCTCAAAATTCCCTTTCAATGTATCTTATGGTTAAACATACTGTTTTTTTCGATGCTTGTACACTATCGTCTATTTTTCTAATTTATTTATCCTCTCGCAGATCTGCTGGAAGATATTTCTTAAAGAAATAAGCAGTACCTTTGTAAATTTCTTTCGTAATTTTTGCTACTTTTATTTGTTTGCGTACAAAAATGGTAAAATAAATAAATGAAAACATTTGCTTTACACCTACCTACATCATAGGTGCTGGTTTGGGGGTCTTCAGTACTCTGACGCTGCCGCGCGGAGTCCGCTTCGGACCCTATCGGGGCCAGCGGACACAGGAAGTCGACTCCATGTATTGTTGGCAGGTAAGACACGTGATTCGAACACTGTATTACTTATTGTTGATAAATTGCTCGACGTGTCGCGGGTTCAAACCCCGCCTTGTAAAAGTTTTAAGTCTGGGTGTCTTTGTGCATGTGACTTGAATGTTTGGGAAACTCCCCGCGACACACGGTTTTTTTAACATGGTGCGGGAGTCGTTACAAAAAAGTTTTATAATATGCTAATTCAAGATGGCAACTGCATCAAAGCAAGCAAAAAGCATCAAACATCAATGTGACAAATATTCACAAAATGTAGGGTGAAAATATTCAAATCTGTTAACAAATAATCAATCGAATATTAGTCGTTAGGGGTCGCATTTATACAAAGCGTAAGTCAGCATTTCCTCGCGTCCTTGCAACGGTAAGTGGTCCCAGTAATATTTCATGCGATTCGGTCGAGCCTTTTCAGAGGTATTCAATTACATACACCGTGACACGAGATTTTTTTGAATTCACAAATACTACATGTATCTAACCATATCAATTCCAGTAAGATCGTTGATGGTAAGGGTAGCTACTGTAAGAGGTGCTTTGGCGTGGAGGTTAAACTCGCTATAACTGTGAAATTAATAGCAGTAAGCACAATAAGTAAGATATATTCGTGGTTTTTGTTTGTACATTTTTCAATCAAATCTCATTACACATTCAATAGTCATGGTTATTAGTATATTTCAATTAATATCAGATGGTCAGTTAAACATAATAATATAATAAAATAAATGCATGTCAATGTTTTTTTAGTGGACCACATAATAATATTAATATTCCACAACTTTCACACAGCGCCATCTAGTCTCAAACTAAGCAGAGCTTGTAGGTATTATGAGTACTAGACAACTGATAAACATACTTATATATTTCTAAATACATACATAATATAGATAAATTACACCCAGACACAGAACAAATGATCATCACATTAACATTTGTCCTGGGTGGGAATTGAACCCACGACCTACGGTATAGCAGTCAGGTTCACTAACCACTAGACCAACAGGCCCGTCAATACTTGTACAATATTAATAAAATAAATAGTGTACACCCCACGGGTATACTACAGTGATGCAAAATTTAACCTTGTAAGAACTACCCCTTACCTGTGACAAACAATAAATGGATTTGATTTATAGTAACAGTAGTAGCAAAATCTCTTCTACTTATACCCAGGGCCGGATCTAGGGGCCCAGAGGCAGGAGGCCCCCTTGGTCAAAACAATTTTCATTCAGTGAAAAATTAATCGACCTTTTTTTTAGATGCCTACTTTGGGCACAGTTATTAAGACAGGCACGGTCCATCTTATAGGGTCAATAATGTGGGCTCCTAGGCATTGGCCTAAAGTGCCTTATGGATAATATACGGCACTGCTTATATCTTAAAATTTTAAATGACTATCTTTTATCAACATTATTTAAAGATATACGATCGGAACAACAAACCGTCACACGTAATAGACGCGGCGGACAGCGGCCGCTCCAACTGGCTGCGCTACGTCAACTGCGCGCGGCACTGGCGCGAGCAGAACCTGCTGGCCTACCAGTACCAGGGGGAACTGTACTACCGGTAACACGAACATAATGATACAATAATTATTAAAATATATTATCAAACTAGCTGACCCAGCAAACGTTGTTTAGCCGAATATATTTATAATGCCACATAATAAAAATGAAAAAAAAACAAAAATTTCGTCCAAAAATTAAAATATATTTTTTAATATGAGCAACCCTTAACACTTAGGGATATGAAAAATAGATGTTGTTCTATTCTCAGACCTACCCAATATATATACAAAATTTCATAAAAATCGCTCGAACCGTTTCGGAGGAGTACGGTAACTAACATCGTGACACAGGAATTTTATATATTAGATGATGCATCGGTTTACTCACGCGAATTTATCGGGATCGTCCGGCTAGTTTCGGACCCAACCGGAGTCCGAAACTAGTGAATTGACGCGGCGGGCGAGCAAATCGAAGTGAATCCCGATTTATACGTGGGAGTAATTCGTTGAATCATCCAATAATTAATAATTCCTATGATAGTTACCATAGAAAAAGTAGATAAAAAATACCCACTTTAAAAAAAAAAACAAACTCTCAAAATCGGTCCACCCATTTTTATAGTTGGAAATTGTATTTTCATCGGGTTTGAAGCTACCCTGCAAATTTCAGCCTGATGGCTTATCGGGAAATGCCTAAAAATTGAGTTGCAAAAATCCAACCGGAACGACAAACAAACCAACAAGAGAGTAAGTTGATAAAAATGTGGGAAATATAGCTCTTCATGTCACCACACCATGGGTGACAGCGGATGGACGGTGTCGCCGTGGGCGGCCTAGGACGCGATGGCGAGACAATATAAACGCTTACCGCTTGGCGTGGGCTGGTTCCAAGAGACCCATAAATAGAGTCGGTGAGATTTGTGGGAGGTCTTTGCCCAGCATTGGGACTCAGTGGCCTAGATAAACAAAAAAGCTTCAAGTCGTTGTCTAATTGTTAAGTATGATTTATTAGTTTTCTAGTGCTGCTGTAGGTATAGGCCGATATTATTTAAAAGTAATTAAATTGATCGTGGAATATTATTTCGTTAGTTTAGGATAAATGATCACAAGTACAATTACGCTACACTACAACGTCTACAATCCCTTATATAACTGAAGGGTATTTTCAATACATCGCTCCGTGAATACAAAAGGGCCACAATTAAAAAAAAAGTAAAAATCGTTTTATTGCAAAAATGACACCTGAACCGACTATATATTATAGTGAAAAAAAAACTAATACGCATCTAATGATATATTAGCATCTTATATTTAATTAAAAAATATTAAAAAAGAAACAGTTTCAAAAATTTGTTTTGGCTGTCCTGTATAATTTATGGATTTCGATTTGTGTCCTTTTTGTATTCAAGGAGCGACATGTTAAAAAAAAAACTTTGTTTAATAGATTGAGGTAAAATTCGGTGAGACTGGAAGCCAACCTCAACACGGCTAGGTAAAAAACAAAGCTACAGAGGAATAATTAATTTTGTTTCAGTACCATTAAAATAATTCCGCGGTTCACCGAATTGATGGTGTTCTACGGCAGCGAGTTTGCTAATAGTCTTCACATCAACTTGAGCAAATATAATTCGCCGCCGGGATATGCGCAGAAGTTTGGTAAGAAAATATAAACTAGGTACTTGGAGTCTAGTGTGATGTGTAGGTAGTTGTAATGGAACTTCTCAAAATGTACACACTACTCAAAGAACGGCTATTTTGCAAAGATAATGCCTCAAAACATCAACTTCTCAAAATAGAATCGAGAATAGACATCTTTACAAAAAGTGTATACTCAAAAGAGATACATATTTATTTACAGAACAATCATTTGTTATATACAAAAAAAAAACATAAACAATAATTAAATCAAGGCATCAAAAATTCATCGGCATCGCTGCCGGCTGGGAGTGTGTCCCTATACTTTCTTTTTCACGGATTGAAAATCTAGAATTTGCTGCTCCCCTTTGGGTTGAGTGGAACGGAGATTGAGATTATTACTGACCAAATCTCACTCATTTTTCTTCCTTTGGAATCTCAAGTATCTCACTTTTATTCAGGTGTCCCCGCTGCTAAGAAACCTAAAATAGATAATATCCAGAAAACAGTAGAAACGAATACAAGCAAAATAAATAAAACTGAAAAAACCGAGGAAAACGCAAAGACAAGACTTAAAGCCAAACCTAGTAAGTTAAAACCAACCATAAATAAGGGCAAACAGATTGTTACGAAAACTAAATCAAATATCAGTAATAAAAACAACAGTGTATTAGATATATCAATTTGTAATAATAATGATAGCAATTTTAAATGTAAGATGTGTAATTATATGGGTATAAGTGATGATGATTTGGGCAAACACAATTTAAATCATAGTAATAAGGTATTTTATAGTAAAAATTGTTTAAATGGGCGTATTGCTAATAATAGTGAAAAGCCTTACAAATGTGATATTTGTCAGAAATGTTTTACTCAAAAAATCGATTTAGTCAGGCATATTCGTATACACACCGGTGAAAAGCCTTACAAATGTGATATATGTAAGAAACGATTTCATCAAAAACCTCATTTAGTCACACATATTCGTATACACACCGGTGAAAAGCCTTACAAATGTGATATATGTCAGAAATGTTTTAATCAAAAACCCAGTTTAGACACGCATATTCGTATACACACCGGTGAAAAGCCTTACAAATGTGATATATGTCAGAAATGTTTTAGTGTTAAAAGTCATTTAGACACGCATACTCGTATACACACCGGTGAAAAGCCTTACAAATGTGATAGATGTCAGAAATGTTTTAGTGTTAAATGTAGTTTAGACACGCATATTCGTATACACACCGGTCAAAGCCTTACAAATGTGATAGATGTCAGAAATGTTTTGCTAAAAAACCCAATTTAGACACGCATATTCGTATACACACCGGTAAAAAGCCTTACAAATGTGATGTCTGTCAGAAATGTTTTAGTGATAAAAGTAATTTAGTCACACATATTCGAATACACACCGGTGAAAAGCCTTACAAATGTAATATATGTCAGAAATGTTTTAGTGCTAAACGTAGTTTAAAATACCATATTAGTAAAGGTGGCTGTTGAAACCGTTGGGTTAGAGTTTGATGTAAATAAATAGATAATAATAGTTTATAAATAGTTAAATAATGTTCTGGAAAGTAGTATTTATTTAATTCGGAATTAATAAAACTGTAGATAGTATTAGCTATATTCTATTAGTTGATGCACGCGGTCTTTCTTATGTTTTACATACTATTTGTTCCTTCGAGTTAAGATCGCAAATAAACAAACTTGTTACATACTATAATATTACAGGAAGCTATTTACAACGGCCGATGAATGAATGGCAGTTGGATTAAATTTGAAATTATTCCTATTCTATTAAGCATTTTGCCTATACAATAATTGGATGTCAATTGTATGGACCTTGAGTATACCGTCCCGTAATGAATTTCCAATTATTGTGTAGAAAAATTCTTAAGAGAATAGGAAAAATGACATTTTAAGCCAAATTTATTTCATTCATCGGCCATTGTAAATAGCGGAATTGGGGCCCTGATTGTAATACTCTGCCAATCGCGTTCTCTTTTATTTTGTTGATATATTTCTTTCTATTTGTTTGTTTAAGACACGTTATCACACTTTAAAGCGGTTTCGCGTTTTTGGTAAATGATTATGTTGCAGTCAACTTGTTCTGCTGCAAACCGGCCTCTTTGCTAAGCAGCGCTGTTGTAATGATAATATAATACGATATTAAACAAACACATTCACTAAAACTTAATTCAGAAAAGCAGTCATTTACAGTATAATCTGACTTGTAGGAGTAGCGTAACAGCGATATTGTTTTCTTTAGTAAGAACTAATCGGAGTCCTCGACTAACTGTTGTAGAAAACTAACTCGACAGTTTGGGCGTGAAACTCAAACCTCTTTCTCTTCTTTATTGGCGAAACAAGAGTCTAGTTTGCAGTGGAGCTAGAAATAAGTAAAGGTAATAACAGTTTACACAGCGCACTTATCACCACTCTTTTTATTATATCACCGGCTCAATAAGGTACCGCGGTTCCAAAGAAAACACTATGTCAGATATCATAAGGTGCCGCCGTCCTATTTACTGCAGAACGGCCATGCCAAAGTGATTACGGATTTTGTGAGTCATTTTGAGGAGTAGTGAGTTAATTTTACATTGCACAATATAAAATGACTAGGGGCGTTTATAGGCCGCTGGTATTGTTGTTTCTTCTTGTTTTTTCTGATATTTTATGATAATTTGGTACTTTTTTATTCCTATTTATATCTCTTTATGCGTTTTTCTAAAGACTAATAGTCTGATATTAGAGCTTTAGTAAGATTTGTTAGGCTAAGTATATGTTGTTAATGAAGGTATTATTAGATATAATAACTAACTTGCAGTCCCACAAGTTGGTACGTGTTAAATAAATTAAAACGTTTATAATACTGGTCGATATTAAATTGTTTCCGTTTTAAATCTTAACTGACTTGACGTGACGAAATCACGTATTTTATAAAAGCATCACAATATATGAGATTGTAATATAAGTATTATTGCAGCCGGTTATTTTACGAAGAAGCAACTCATGTTTGGTATAATAATATGTTTTTATATTCTTAACTTATTTAAGTAACTTTAATTCTTACTTTACGTTAAGTAAAAACACTTCTTCAATTTAATTGTGCACACTGATTTTGTTTAGTTTTAAGAATATTAATATTTTTTTATAATGTATTTTAGAACGTTAATTACTTCTTCGATTCTTTTGTTATGTTATCTATAAAAGTAAATGTTTTATTTTATCATTAATATAATTTTTTGTTTATTTTTTCATTAAACTATTTGTTCAGCCATTGCAGTTTTATTTATCAAAGAAATGTCCACGAGAATATCCTTTACTATTTTTAACACTGTTGGGAAATCATAAAAATAACTAAACAGTTTAGTAACAAAGTTTATTGTACTTTAAGTTAGTAAAAGCTGAATGGAATATCTTCTTGATTACCTGAAAAAAAAGAAAACAATAAATATTACGAACAAAAATACACCAGTATGAAATTATTGCTAACTGCAAGGAATGGTTGTTTTTCGGAAAAATCTTGTACGCATGTAATCAAAATCAAAAAGTTTTTATTTCAAATAGGCCGTATCTCAGGCACTCTTAAAACGTTATATTACTGACTCTAGTTGCACGGTTCCAAAGTGACATTCTTATGGAGAAGAACCGGCAAGAAACTCCATAAGTTACTCTTTTCAAAATAAAATTTTACAGTAGCATTTTACATTAAAATGATTGTCTGCAAAAACAGCGTAAATTTGTAAAATTCTTTACAACGTCATCGCCTAAACAGCTAAACGGTTTTACATAATCAAAGTGTAAGTGGTATTATGTGCCGTTCTTTGTAAATAAATAAATAAATAATTTGACGATACCTCAATTATGTAGGTATCATCAAATTGGTCTTTAGCAGTACAAGTGTTCTTAGGTAGATGACGTTATAAAAATCCTGCTGTGCGGGGGATATGCGATTTAAGTTTTTTTTTTCTATTATACAAGGATTTCAAAAAAAACTAGCATTACTAGCTGTTTCTCGCATGTGTTTGTACTAAAATCAAAAAACGTAAATTTTATAATATATTATAGGTACGTACCGAAATTAGTCTCTGACCAACGGCGAACATTCCTTTTGCAACCACAAGAGATCTTCATTCAGGTTTCTCTGCTTCATAATTGGCCCCAGGGTTTCTAGCACACGCGCGTGGTAGTTATTTATATAGTTCAACTGAAATATATAAAAAAGAGACATGTCAGAGAGAATAACAAAATATTTAGGGGGAAATAGAACTGCTTTATTCGAGGACGGATTTTTTTTTCTCTAGCCCACTGTGTCCCACTGCTGGGCAAAGGCCTCCCCCAAATCCTTCCACGACTTTCTATTCTGGGCCGCATGGAACCAGCCTGCGCGGTAAGCGTTAAGGTCGTCTCGCCACCGCTTCCTAGGTCGCCCACATTTATATAAACGAGGACGGATCACATTTATATAATGGGCATTCTTTGTTTGCGGCCCTTTTTCAAGCTATTGTGGCATAAAATACTGTATGGGTCACGTACTTGTAATTATAATTTGAAAACAGCCCAGAATCAGACTCCCAAAACAGTTGCAAACACCGGTTTTAAGAATCGATAAATAATTTTCAAAGGATCTACTAGTATGATCTTTATTATCTGATACGCAGACAGCGCTGCGAAGAAGATAATATTTGCAATTAAACACAAGTATGAGGTTGGAGTTTTTAACTATAATAGCCTTAGCCAATGTCTTTTTTGACTTAGCAGTTCTTGAGTCGGTAAGATCCTCCATATTTTTTCACTCCGTTCGATTTATTTTAGATTATATTATTTGTGTTAAAATAAAAATCTACCATCATTACCACAAAGCAAAGGTCACCATATAATGGGAGCCAGCGGATGGACAATATCGCCGAGGTCAGCCAAAATGCGAGACAAGGACGATCTAAGACGCATACAACGTGGGCTAGTTTTAAGTGTCCGAGGATAGAAAATCGTGGCAGACTTTAGGGGAGGCAAATTGCCTGACAAAGGCCTTTAGTAAATTCACAACTGTGTCCCAGTGGTCGAAATAAACATAATTTACCTCAGCATCAGACAGTAATGAGACGTCAATGCATTCCTTTTGATTCGGAACCAACGTCAGAGTATTGAATCCCAGAACGCCGCGCCCGTCGAAATCACCCAAAAGACCGCTTGCCTAAAAATCAAACCAATATTACAAAAATGTGAAAGTCAAGTCAGTATGTTTGTTACCTGTTCACGTTTAAATCACTGGACCGATTACGATAAAATTTAGTATAAAGATAGCTTTGGCCTTGGATTAACATAGGCTTTTATCCGTCTACGTTTAAAGAGGATAATGATTAGCTACAAGCGACATTTAGGCGAACAAAGCCGCGTATAACACATTATAAATAATAATTTCAGACCAACAGAAGTGGGCTTATGTATACAAGCCGATTCGCAGAGCCAGTATTATTCAGTGGCATATAGCATAATAATAAACCAAGTGCCTACTGTAAGTAATAATTTTTGAATATTATCTGAGGCAATGAACCGGTCACGCTGGGGAACGAAGAAAGATCGATCCCGCCGCGTCTGCTCATGATTAAGAACTCCGGTTGGGTCCGAAACTAGTCGGGCTACCCCGATAAATACGCGTGAGTAAACCGTTACATCATTTATTAACGAAGAAAGAGGCTTATGTCCATCAGTGGACAGCTGTAGGATGAGATGATGATGACTATCGGAGGTGTTGTTAATGCTCCATCTCACTTTCTATCTCTAGTGCACTACTTATATATTGTGCATGTGAAACTTAAGTTTCATATGTGTGACAGTTCGATTCTTCTACATTACCCAAGTAAGATATACCTACACTCTACACATGGAATAATCGGCGTTCTACGTTTGACAACTTGACCTTTGCGAGTTATCACTGACCTTGGGGTGTTTCGAATCCTTTGTAACTTGCACTATTTCCACCAAATCTTCGTGACGTATACCAAAAGCGCCAACTTTGTAGTACCCCGGTTCTATATTTTTTTTGGAAATAGAAACATTATATTATTGTATTTGTAAAGAAACCATCATTTTTTAGATTTTTTATACCTACTAATGCCATAGATTATTTGACTAAGGTCCGATTTTTCAGTCGCCAGATAACTTTTATTCGAAAAATATGTTTGACGTTTTGACAGCGTTTGTACAGAAAATATGTCAAACGGCCATAAATGTTAACTGATGATTGAAAAATCGGCCCTTAATAATATGTTTAGTCCGAAAATACGCCTCGTGGCTAGGCTATAACTGCAGAAGTGAATCGATCACAGGATAAGCTACGCTTGACGCAGTTGGTCGCTAGATGGCTGACCATCTTCGTCATAAGAAGCTGTGTCTGACAACCAGTCTAACCAAGGGGTATCGTGTTGCCCAGGTAACTTTTAAAACACTGGTACTTAGTTGAATCCAGAATCTCGTTGGATTCAGGTGGCAATGAACTGGTCGCGCTGGAGAACGTATCGAGAGGCTTATGTCCAGCAGAGGACAGCAATAGGCTGAGATGATAGTTAAATCCGGTTAGACTGGAAGCCGAACCCAACACATAGTGAAAATTCTACGATGATGATAACAAAAATGAACTCACCGTTGCTGAGTATCTGGCGGGGCTTGAGTCCGGGGTCGTGCGGGTACGGCCTCCAGGACACGCCGGCGGGTCCCTCGTGCACGTTGAGGCAGTGTCCCACGCCGTGCCCGGTCCCGTGCGCGTAGTCCAGGCCCACCTGCCACAGGCAGTGGCGGGCGAAACTGTCTAACACGTTGCCCTGGGGAACAACAAGTATATTAGTAGTTTCTTTAATTTACGCGAATGTTAGACATTTAAATAAAACTACTGTTACGGATTTTATCGCGGTTTAATTTCAAATTTTAGTTTGCCCGTGACCATGATCCATGTCGGGAACTAAAATCTAAGATTAAACCGCGATAAAATCCGTAAAAGTAGTTTTTTTACACTTTTTATATATTCAAAATGTACAATGGCGGACTTAATGCCTGAGGCATTCTGTATCAGTCAACCAGATGCAGAGATATGAAAATGTAGCCTGTGTATTATAAATAACTCTTAATGTAGTACATACACACACATACTTTATTTTAGTTTGAAAATACCGATGAAACATTCCAACGCAGGGGGGGTCTGGAATCATGTCCAGAACCCCTGGACCACGGGATCGGTATGACGTCCTTTCCTCCCTGTATAAACGTGGGAAAAAATATCTTTATCTTTACCTTAACGCCTTGTGGGAATAGCGCGCTTCCGACCATCATCTGTCCCTTCAATACTCTGGTAAACGCCGACTTTTGCTCAGCGGTGGGCGACCTGCCCATGTGGCGTGTTCTCGTTATATCTGTGGTACCATCCCTGATAAATAAAAAATATTGAAAGGTTTTTTTTTTTGATGTCCGTTATCAATAACCTTCGTGATAAATCATGTGTGCGTACTGCTAAGTATTGCAAAGACAAATGTAGAACTTGACTATGGGATTTTGAATAGAAGCCTTAGATTATTAACTCTATGTTTATTTTGGCTAAACATTGATTATTTAAGATTTATGCGCTGCGGCAATTTATCCGCCCCGCGCCTGACTGGACACAAACAATCACTTCTGCGCAGTTGAAGGTCAGCGCTCAAGATCCGTGCCGGTACGTAAGGCCAACGAGACGAGATAAAGTATGTAAACAAATTTTCAAGGGGGACCAAATGTTGACAACTGCTTTCTTGTACCACGAAACACGTAACGACAGCTGTCATCGACCAACTCCCGCCATATATGCGAGTACGAGTGATAAGGACAGGGATAATAATCCCTCGCTATCGCAATGTAACTCAGTGATGGTCCGCTTGTTTACGTTTTTTTTATATTATCTTACTTGTATTGTCCGCCGGAATCGAGAAGAAACATGTCGTTCTTCTCGATGACCTTCTGGGGCCCGTCTCTAGAGGGGCTGTAGTGTATGATGGCGCCGTTTGCCCCCGCGCCGGGGATCGTCTCGAACGAGGGGCCCATGAAGTCCGCTTCTTCCCTGGATTCATATTTTACGCTGTTAACATTATACTGTAATAATTTATTTTTAAAAGAATAACTTTTCTTTTTTTCAACGACGCCCGCAGTAAGGAATTTAATAATTGTGTCGCAGGGTGTTTCATAGAAATTCAAGTCACAAGCACAAAGACACCCAGACTCAGAACAAGCATTCGTGGATCACACAAATGCTTATCCTACGAGGGGATCGAACACGCGACACGACGCGTTCAGTGGGTTTGGAGTGATGACCTCAACCACTCGACTATCCATGCAATGATGGATTTTCTTGCCGGTTCTTTTCGATAGGAATGTCATTTTGTAACCGTGTACCCAAGAGTCATTACTATAACGTTTCGAAAGTGCCTAGAAAACGGCGTAATTGAAATAAAAACTGTTGATAAAACTAATGTTAGTTTTATCCAATTTCTTATAAAATCAAAATTAAAAGTTTCGTCGCCATCATCATAGTTTATAATACTTACTAGCTGTTGCCCGCGACTTCGTCCGCGTGGTTAGAAGAAATTGCGACCATAACTTGAGATTTAAACTATCCTATCTCTCAAGTCGGATCGAACTGCACATGGTGTGTGAATTTTATTATAATCGGTTAAGTGGTTTAGGAGTCCATTGAGGACAAACATTGTAACACGAGATTTATATATATTATGATTTACATAATATGATTTGGCAAAAATATTAATAGCAGTTTTACTTTTCTGTTCTTTTTAAATAAGTCTTCATTGTTTCACATAAAATTAAAACAGGATAATGTTCCTTACGGAGAAAACCGTAAAATTACCACAAGATCAGGTATTACGCGGTCAATTAAATAAATAAATATATTTACTCACTTTCTAAACTCAAGTAATTTATCGGCTGCTTGTATCTCAGTGACTGGCAATCCCTTGTCGATCTGATCGTGAAGCCATTTGAGTAACCGACTCACTGCTATGCCGTCTCTTATGTGACAATGACGGAAACCCTGAAACAAAAACATAATAAGAATCAAGAATACTTATCTATACTAATATATAAAGCTAAAGAGTTTGTTTGTTTGTTTGGATGAACGCGCTAATCTCAGGAACTACTGGTTCGATTTGAAAAAATATTTTTGTGTTGAATAGACCATTTATCACGGAAGGCTATAGAGTATAGGCTATATAACATCACGCAGCAACTAATAGGAGCGAAGATACAATGAAAAATGTGGAAAAAACGGGGAAAATTCTAACCACGTGGACGAAGTCGCGGGCAACAGCTAGTTTGTTAAATATAGGTACATTAAGAGCCGGTGTTATATACATAGGGAGCGCTATGTTTTGCCATGAAGGCCTACAAATATTGAAAATAAATTACGATTTATACATTTTCAAGTTTTTTAAGAGTTAAGTTACATACTGTAATAAAATATACAAATAAATTAAAAACACACACTAAGAAATGAAATTTAAAAACTAAAGATTAAAATATTTGTCAAAAAATAAAAATGATTTTAAATAACTGTTTAAAAACTTGTTCATCTGATACGTACTTTTTTATTTTATCTCGTAAACAAACATGAAGGGGATACAGTGAAATAAAATCTCGTGTGAGGTTCTTACTAGTACACTATTTACTAGCAAAATGATATTATTATATTTTTGGGAAACTTGTCTTTTTAGTCAAATATGCCATTGTAGTAAAAAAATTTTTTCATTAAACCCATTGTGTCCCACAGTTGGGCAAAGGCCTCCCCCAGGTCCTCCCACGATTCTCTATCCTAGACCACATGGAGCTAGCTCACGCGGTGCTAAGACGACTATAATTACTCTGCCAAGAATGTAATGCCAAAGGGGATAATTTAAGACATAAACGAATTTAATCCTTGCATCACGCAGGGTTTCTCAAACATCAAGTCACATGCACAAACACACCCAGACTCGGGACAAGCATTCGTGGATCACACAAATGCTTGTCCTACGCGGGGATGGAACTAACACGTCGCGCTCAGTAGGTTTGGCGTGGTGACCTCGACCACTCAACTAGAAATACTATAGTATACTTACTTCCAATTCGATTTCATTCTTGACAAGCTTCATAAGAGCAACTGGAGATACTTCAGATATTAACGATAGTGGGGTTTTTAGGACATCCACCTGTAAAAAATCATATATAGATATAAAAATAAATGAAAATTAAAAAATAACTGAGATTGTCGTCATCATCCTAGCCTTTTTCCTACTATCGGGGTCGGCTTCCAGTCAAACCGGATTCAGCTACTAGTGTTTTTTACAAGGAGCGACTGCCTATCCGACCTCCTCAACCCAGTTACCTGCGCAACACGATACTCCTTAGTTAGACTGGTTGTCAGACTTTCAAGCTTCCGACTACCTGTGACGACTGTCAAAGATGTTGGAATAACAGCCGGGACCCACAATTTAACGTGCCTTTCGAAAAACGGAGGAACTCGTTATGACAAAGATGGTCACCCATCTATGGACCGACCGCGTCAAGCATAGCTGAAGGTCGTCTAATATAAAATACCTGAGGTACTTCCGCATTTATAATATTAGTATGCCTTGTACTTACCCCAGAAGCCGCTCTGTGAATAGCTTCGCTCGCATCACTTGACAACCAAATGGAATGCTTGCCGCATTGCGATAGCTCTTTCTGAAATATGTATAATATACTATTAATACTGTTTTTTTTGGATAATTTGGGTTTTTGGATAATTCAATCTATACTAACATATAAAGCTAAGAGTTAGTTTGTTTGAACGCGCTAATCTCAGGAACTACTGGTTTAAATTGATTGTTTATTTTATTTTAAACCAAACCACGCGGCGACTAATAGGAGCGAAGATACAAGGGAAAATGTGGAAAAAACAGGGCTGGTATAAATCATAATTTATATCTTCTAACCACGCGGACGAAGTCGCGGGCAACAGCTAGTAATTAAAATAAATATGTATAGATATAGAATATGTATGAAAACGTATGTCCAAAATAGTCTAGTAACATTCCATTTTTTTTTTATATTAAAAAGTGCAGAATTTTTATTTCTTCAATTTTAAAATTAAATGAAATCACATAATATGAACAAATTGGCTTAGAAAAACCAAAAAATATATAACACTCACAGCCATATTCTTCAAATATTCCTCAACTTCTTCATAAGGATACTCCTGCACTTCAACTCCTTCGGCAGACAGCTGGGACAGCACTGGTTCCGGTAAACATCCCGTGTGGAACAACACTACTGATGTGGGCGTTATGATGAGGTAGGAGAAGAATACAGGGTTGTATTTGATGTCGCTGCCTCGAAGATTGAGGGTATCTGGAAAATGAATTTGTAAGTTGAGCATGGTTTTAAAGTGCAAAAGTTCCAAGTGGCCGAAGATTGTTTTATTTATAACGAAGAACTCACATAAACAATAATGAGTTTTATTTTATTGGGACAACAAGCAATAGCATATTAAGGTTTACATTTCAAGTATTTATTTGCTAAAATAATATACATACTACCCACAACGCTGTCCGCAGATTACAATACTGAATAGCTGTTAATAATGACGTGTTTATGCTGCATAGATAATTATAATTCTAAACTTACAAAATTTACAGAAAACAAAACAAACTACTACATAATCATACCCATTTACAGGAGATCACAGCATTTATTTAGCATCGCTAGTTCTAATTTTTTAAAACAAAACAAAAATTATACAGTACTGCGTTATTTTTTTATATAAAGCTTAGGACCGATTTGATTAATCAATGTTCTACTATATTTTAATTTCGTATTCGACTTACATGCGACTTCATCAAGAGCAGTGATGATCAAAGCTGATGCGTTCTTGTCCACCATCTTGTTGCGAAGCTCACGGATCTTCTGACCAGCAGGTTTGCCTGGGAAAAGTTATAATCTATACTAATATATAAAGCTGAAGAGTTTGTTTGTTTGAACGCGCTAATCTCAGGAACTACTGGTCCAAATTGAAAAAATATTTTTGTGTTGAATAGACCATTAAACGAGGAATGGAGCTCCTATTAGGAGCAGGAGCAATAGTATTACCTGTATAATTGACAGCTAGCGGTATAACCGTGTTGTTAGGTCTGGCTGGCGGCGGGTGGTTGTTGATACGACGCGCTTCATCAACCAAGTTCTTAGGCACCGCTATGAGTTGCATGTTCACCTTGGATAGAGCTGTCTGGGAATGAAAAAATATCAAGATAACTAACATTGGTAGTTGGAAGAATGTTGGAAAGCCAAGTCATAAGTATTTTATTAAAAGCACCTCCCGAATTTAAGGAATTAAATCCTTGTGTTGCGGGGGTACCAGTAGGGGGGTTTCACAAACATTAAAGTCTCATGCACAAAGACACCCAGACTCAGAACAAGCATTCGTGGATCACACAAACGCTTGTCCTACGCGGGGATCTATACCGCGACACGTCGTCGCGTTCAGTGGGTTTGGCGTGATGACCTATACATACCATTAGGCTAACCGAGTAGGTTCAAATCACAAAGTAATTATCGCATGCTAAAAACGGTGAAAAAAAACATCTTGAAGAAACTTAGATACCAAACATTGAAATCTGAAATCGTCCGCAGTGAGCTAGCGTGGTGATCAATGCTCAAACCTTCCCTATACGGGAACAGGCCTGTGCCCAGCAGTGGGACGTATATAGAAGTTTATTATCGACATATATACAAGTACAAGTAACTATCAGTAGGTCCTAAAGTAATAGGTCGGTAGGTAGAAGGGTAATATATGAGTTAAGCATTATAATTTTTCTTAGTATTAAGCAGCACACATTGGGTTGTAGCTATTGGTTTATTAACTTTGTATCACATCCAGTGAACTATGTTCAGGGCCGGATCTAGGGGCCCCCAGGCCTCGAGGCAACAAAGGAGTGGGGGCCCCCTTGGTTCAAGTTATTTTCATTCAGTGAAAAAATTATCGACCTTTTTTTAGATACTTTGGCCACAGTCGCTGTGAGTGCAGGGCCCCTAGTAATAGTGGTGGGCCGCTGGGTCATAGGGGGCCCCTAGGCACTGGCCTAAACAGCCTTATGGACAATACGGCACTGACTATGTTCTCTTGAGAAAGATACTTTATGTACCTTTGAACCTAAGTTACCTGTAACGGAGTCCACTCCTCCCTTGTGAAGGTGTGAGGGTCTACTCCAACAGCGGAACCCTCGCTCAGGTTGTTACACAACCATTTCTCTAGAGTCGGCGTTTCAGGTAAAGCTGCAACAATATATTAATTAATATTCCACAACTTATATTATACTAACAATTAATAGGTTTACAAAATTTAAAGATCCAGGTTTTTAAAAGGTCATTCAAATTTTATCAAAATCAGTCCAGATTTTTTTTATAGTTGTAAATTGTATTGTCATCGAGTTTGAAGCTACCCTAAAAAAATCAGCCTGCTAGCAATATCGGTAAGTGCCTCAAAATTTAGTTGCAAGAATCCAAACGGAACGACAAACAAACAAGAAAGTGAGTGTATAAAAACTCATTAGTCTCGCCAAAACTCGGAAATGGCTGGACAGATTTTGGTAAAATTTGAATACAGACATTTAAAAACGATTCCGATTTCCGATTTTTTTAATCCATTAGTAGGGATGATGAGAATTTTTTTTGCAGTGTCCGTCTTGAATTTTTTTGTATGGATACGTATTTTTTAATTTGTCCCGCAAACATAAATTGACCAAATTACAGTAAATGAAACTTACGCGTGACGAGATCGTGATCGAGAATAAATTTTACTCTATCGTTACGTCACTACACTGTCATACTTTTCAATTATCTAACTGAGGGACTAATGAGATTTTTTCTTTTTATACCCAGTCATCATCCCTATTATATATGTATAGATTAATTATGATAACTTTAAACACACTCACACTGCTTCATCAACGTCCATATCTTGAGATCGGCCTCCTTCTCAAACTGCGTGTAATACCGTCCGTCCGTCCAGACTAGAGCGGCCGCTGACGTCACAACCGCCGTGCCAGCCGACCCGGTGAAACCGGATATCCATTCGCGACGGGCGTCTACCGGTGCTATGTATTCTGACTGGTTGGAGAAAATATACGAATTGTAAGAATGAGGGGAATTTTTGGATATTTTTGTATGCTAAAAATCAAAATTCTTCAAGATAGATTCAACAGCTCGCTTCCAAGTAAGTATCTAAAACTTATTTTGTGGCAAATGATGGGCAGGCAATGGTTTACCCCCATATCAGACCAGGTCGAATTCGTTTATTATTACTAAAAAAATGTCGCCTTATAATAGCAGACGCACTGAGGTGCTAGAGACTCAAGCTTATACACATTTCAAACTGTTAGAACTACAATATTTTCTATCCTAAACTCTACTAGCTCGGCTCAGCTAATTTAGTCCTTGTTTTGCGCGTAAACACTCAAGTCACATGCACAAAGATACCAAGACTTAGAACTATAATTCGTGGATCACACAAATATTTTATTTATTCATTTGATATTCCAACAGCAAAACATAGATAAATTATAAAAGGAGGAACATAGTTTCTCATATTATTATACATACCATAAGTGGGACTCGAGCCCACGACCTCCGGCACACCAATCAGGGTCACTAACCACTAGATCAACAGGCCAGTCACTACTATTCACTTACATTATGAGCATCGGCAGTCGGTATAATATACGCGGCGAGAGCGGTCGGCTGACTCGCCATCACCGCTCGGAGCGTCGTCAGACGCTGTAGCGACATGTTGTGGAATGCTTCTGAAACAAATATAGGGGAAAATCCAATTAAGGGACTTTGAGGGACGAAACCTGTTTTGTCAGGTTTAGAGGTGGAAAAAATTGGGTATTTGGGGAAAATAGCTGTTTCGTTCGTTAGACAGAATTCGTTAGACTAAATAAACGCGGACAACATCACATACGTAGTTCTGAACACAAAAGTAAGTTGCTAAAGCACTTGTGTTATGGAATTCAGATACAACGAAGGTACCACAAACACCCAGACCCGAGACAATGTGAATTATTACATTGACCCGATTGGGGATCGAACTCGGGACCTCAGAGTTAGCGACACCTTGAAACCGGTGCGTACGCCACTCGACCACGGAGATTGTGAGGGGATAGTGATTTGAAAAATCTCGTGTGACGTCACTTACCAGTACGCTTCTTACAATAATAGCAAGTGATGTTACTAGCACCTCCACCATACATTTCTTCATAAGTGCTTTTAATCTTAATGACTTTAATGATGTGATAAAATGAAAATTAAGTATTCAATATTTTTCCCATCTTTTTGATAATTTGATAAAATTAAAAATACAGTATATTTTTGGGAAAGCAGTCTATCGGATAAACGGACTACTTAGACTTTTTTGGCAAATAGCCTATTGCAATAAGCAGCCAACTTAGGTCCTGAGCATCAGGCACGGAGTATGTCCTCTGATTATATGACTGTTTCAAGAGGGCCAGCAGTCGCGCAGAGCAAGCGCGTGCGATACCGTGACTCTGGCTAAAGCAGTAGAACGGGCCGGGGTGGTTTTAGTCAGTGGAAATCCGACATATCCCCACGCCGTGCCCTCAACGTGGCTTGAAGTCAAAAGCATGTCACCCCGGTCAGAAAATAGGCGTGGTTCTTTCTAGTACGGGAAACTTTGACGGAGAGACAAAACGAGGGTATCGTCCGCTTTTTCCCCTGAAGAGGTGGATGTACTTGGGGATTAGCCCGGCTTACTAAAAGAGGCAGCAACGAGAGAAAGAACGTTCAGATCGGTCCTACAACATACAATCGAATTTTCGCCGAAAAACTAGGCTTGCAGGAAGACTTATCGTGACTAATATATTAGTTTAGCACTGCGTAGTGTGTATTCAAGTTTGTTTTCACAATTCAAAATCAAAAGTTTTTATTTCCAATAGGCCGTTTTCCAGAAACTTTTGAAACGTTACAGTAAGTAAGAAAGAGAGAAACATTTTTTAGTAGTGACGTTAGTTGCACTGTGCCTGTGCAATTGTGTGTAGGTACCTTTATTCCCGATAAATAGGCTTCTATCTTCATGCGAGCTAGCGCGCGACTGCACGGCACAGCTGTGGACAATATTGAAATACTTTAAATGCACGATACTAAAACAAAAATGTACCAAATGATAAAATGATTTGAATAGCAAATTTCATGAATCATGGTACTATGGAAATAATTGAAATAAACATACATGCAAAAAACATACTTAAACTTTACAAAGAAAGTATTTGTGCATAGGTAGCCAAAATTTTCTTGTCTAGATACTTGAGCAAGACCGTAAATAATTTAATCAAATCAATAATACAGTAACATAAATCTATGAGAATATCCAATATAATTGAAAACAAGTATTAAATAGTGGATTAAAGACTTCGTTCGGGATTTTTTTTTATATATCTATCCCAAAAAATCCTCCCACAATTCTCTCCGCCAGCAAACACTAGATAAATTAAAATTAAAAAATGAATCGACACTTGGATTTATAATTCTCACTGTGTATTATATGCCAGTTCTTTTATTGAATACTTAATTTAGGAAACCTAAATAAAAATTTGCTCGCGGAGTTCATTTTAGACCGATTAACATCGGAAAAGCACAGCTAGAAGACGGTTTAAAACATTATATTATTTGCTAAAGAGAAATCAGCTGTATCACGAAATTGTTTATATCCAGAACCCAGTTTTTTTTCTCTAACCCACTGTGTCCCACTGCCGGGCAAAGGTCTCCCCCAAATCCTTCCACGATTCTCTATTCTGCCGCATGGAACCAGCCCGCGCGGTAAGCGTTATCCCAAAATTATATTTCATCAAAATTGAATCACGTAAATATACTCACAGTAAAATAAAAAGCAAACAACCCGTTCTCCACATCCTCATTGAATTACTTATAAATAAAATACACTTCATATCATAAAATAACACTGAAATTGATTGACATTGGTATTTTTATAAAAACGTAGTTTTATTTTGACGTGTGACAAATTCGCTCCATCGCGTCCACTCTCAAGAGGCGACTATAGTCAATAATTGGAGACTGAATAGAGGTAGAATATGGTGTAGGTAAAGGTGTTTTCACATAGATTATTGCCCTGGAATGCACCGGGTTATTACCTACTGAAAAGTAGGATTTTTTGCCACACTCAAATTCAGATGGTTGAATTAAATTATAATATTAGACTGCCGCCCGTAGATGACAAAAATTTAAGAAGAGGCCTATTAAAAAATTCATACAGCCAAAATTTTAAATAATATAGTCCTATAAGAAAGCCCAGTGTTCCATTGAACTCCATTGCCATTTTTGAAACGCATCTTTTTTATTCCTGATTGTTTTTAAATGACTTTCGCATTAAAGAATTCAATCCTTGTGTGGGGGTTTTCACAAAAATTCAAGTAAAATTCCCAAAAACACCCAGACTCAAAACAAGCACTCCTGGAACACACAAATGCTTGTCCAACACGGCGATCGAACAAGCGACACATCTCACTCAGATGATTTCACTCCTGACCTACACCGCTCGGCTATCCGTGCATTCAATGTGTGCAAACCTTTACTATACTATCAAAACGATACCGAATACAATACAGAATTCACATTCAAATCCCAACCCTATTTCTAAGTGATTAAACATCAAAATGGTATAAAGTTAAATAAATTTAATTTAAAAGCACAATGCCCTAGTTTGGTCTCAAGAAATAACGTGATGGAAATATATTAGTCGCGTAGAGTTTCAACTGTTCGTAAGTCTCTGCAAGCGTAAGTCACAGACAATAGTTGGGTTTGTCGTAACAATTCATGTACTACTAACTGTTGCCCGCGTCTTCGTCCGCGTGGTTAGAAGATATAAGTTATAATTTATACCTGCCTTCTATCTATCTATCTGCCTTCTATCTATCTTGTAGGATTCAGTCAGCGTTTGCAATGTAAGCACAAAAAATGTGTTTTTTACGACCTCACATTAGAAACCTCAAAAATTGTAGCCTATGAGTTATTCTGATGTATAAGCTATATTGTGGTAAAGTTTCATTCAAAGCCATTCAGTAGTTTTTACGTGAAAGAGTAACAAACATCCATACATCCATACTTACAAACTTTCTCCTTTATAATAGTAGTAGGATTAACTAATCAGATAGACATATAACGGTGATCAATGCTCAAACCTTCCCTATGTGGGGAAAGGCCTGTGCCCAGCAGTGGGATGTATATAGGCTGGTATTATTAGATCTAACAGGAATATAATACAAAATTAATATCCCAACTATGTTGGGGTCGGCTTCCAGTCTAACCGGATTCAGCTAAGTACCAGTGTTTTACAAGGAGCTAGATATGACATGAAGGTACGGTGATTCGGACGGTTCGGTTACTTTCTGACTGTGGATAGTGAATCCGACATGAAACTGAACTAATATTAAATTAATAAAAGAGGTCTGTATGCATGTTATCTCTTAACGCCCAAACAGCTGGAACGATTTCGATAAGATCTGGTTTGGACGTTAGTGTCACCGTCACCGTGGATAAACATGTAGGTTTTATCCGACTTCTTTAGAAGTATAATTTTATACCAGCTATAACCAAAAATTACAAGTGCTGCATCACCTATCGCGATCTACCTACTGCTGGGCCTAGACATAGGCGGCTCCCAAGTCGCGCCACAATACCCCGTCCTCCGCCTACCGCATTCAGTCCGAGACAGCTACTTTTTACATTATAATCTAGCTAGTCATGTAATAACTAGCTGTTGCCCGCGACTTCGTCCGCGTGGTTATTAGATATAAGTTATAATTTATACCTGCCCTTTTTTTCCACATTTGCCATTGTATCTTCGCTCCTATTAGTCGCAGCGTGATGGTTTATAGCCTAAAGCCTTCCTCGATGAATGGTCTATTTAACACAAAAAGTTTTTTTTTTCAATTTGACCAAGTAGTTCCTGAGATTAGCGCGTTCAAACAAACAAACTCTTCAGCTTTATATATTAGTATATATAGATATAGATAACTAAATATACATACCTTTGCCAATATCGACAAAATATAACCAATTTATAAATGAATTCAATTCACACCGACTTGCCACAAATATTAATATAAGACTGAAACTTATCAGCGTAGTCCAAGATTACATCACAGATAATATAGTAATATACTATCATTTTTTATTGAACTTCGTGGCTTTTCGCAATAAACTATAATTTTTAATTACATTATTTACAACGAATTGTTTAAGACTTAAAGTAATATACCACACAAATATAAGACTTCTGAACGAAGTATGAAATCATTTTATACACGGTGATTTTTTAGTCGTCTTACAAAAGGAGCCCAGTTCATGTCTCCGACGTAAAATACCCCTAGGCACGATTATTATTTTATTATAATCAACTAAGATAATGAGTACGAAGAAAAATTAAACAAGAGAAATCTGAAAATACCTACTCTTAAAAATGATCAAAACGCCGCCGCCCGCGCCCCTCACCATTGTTACAAGGCTCGGACCGCGCTCGCAACAGAGCTGTGTTTCTAAAAAACCACGAATTACATCATAATATTGAATAAAAATTGCATTTTAAATTTATTCAAATCTCATAAATACCTATTTTTTTTATCATGAACGTGTTCTAGTCATTGGATACACGAACTGGGCTGCTTTTGTAAGACGACTAAAAAAATCACGGTATATAATGCAAGGCTAAGTATAGTAAGACTAGCTGTAGACCGCGACTTCGTCCTCGTGGTTATAAAGATTTTATGTTGGGAATTTTGAAAATCGGATGAATAGAATGTACCTTTACTTCTTCCCGTTTTTTTTATATATCGTAACTGCTTCGCTCCTATTAATCGTAGCGTGGCCTATTAATCGTAACGATGGTAAAAAACCTATAGTCTTCATTAGCAAATGAGCTATCTAATACTGAAGTATTTTTCAAACCAGACCTTACCGGACGTTTCTTAGATTAGCGTGTACAAACAAACTCTTCAGCTTTCTAATATTAGTATAGATTAATGAATAAGTCATTTACATAATACACTGCTACAATAACATTCATATTCGACAAAAAATGTCTCTTAAACATTGTAGCTAAAGGCGAAAGAGATTTTTTGTATGTTTGTCTGTTTTTTACAATATCTATACTTCTATACTAATATATAAAGCTGAAGAGTTTGTTTGTTTGTTTGTTTGAACGCGCTAATCTCGGGAACCACTGGTTCGATTTGAAAAATTATTTTTGTGTTGAATAGACCATTTATCGAGGAAGGCTATAGGCTATATAACATCACGCTGCGACTAATAGGAGCGAAGATACAATGGAAAATGTGAAAAAAACAGGGCAGGTATAAATCATAACTTATATCTTCTACCCACGGGGACGAAGTCGCGGGCAACAGCTAGTATTAGATAAAGGTAATAAAGCATTTTTGTATGTTTGTCACCTTTTTACACTTAAACGGCTAGTCTAATTTCGAAAGATTTGATATAGACAATCGTGGATGAGACACTTACAAAAGCAAGTAGAAGAAATAGCAGTAGAGTGAATGAACTTCATTAATTGAAGGCTAAAAACACATGTTATCTAAAGATAGTTGATAAAGTAGACAAATAACGATTACTTGCTTTCAAGCAAAGAAATACCACTGATATAAAAAATTAATAGATTTCAAAAATCTAAAAAGCCACGTTTTTAATTCCACTCCATTCAAATTTTATAAAAATTGGTCCAGACGTTTTTATAGTTGTAAATTGCATTGTCATCGGGTTTGAAGCTACCCTGAAGATTTGAGCCTGCTAGCTTATCGGGAAGTGCCTCAAAAATTGAGTTACAAAAATCCAATCGGAACGACAAACAAATAAACAAGAAGAGTGAGTATAAAAACGTGGGCAAAAAGCAAAAGTGATTGA
Source organism: Trichoplusia ni (assembly GCF_003590095.1). Lineage (NCBI taxonomy): Eukaryota > Metazoa > Arthropoda > Insecta > Lepidoptera > Noctuidae > Trichoplusia > Trichoplusia ni. Next base: position 4,566,038 of record NC_039480.1, read on the forward strand.
AAGCATATCTATAATTAACTTTATATTGATAAGACTACAAAAATGGGTCAACCAGAAAAATGGCGGCAATTTTATATGCGGCGAAAAATGTACTTAAAATAATCTTTAGAATAACACTGGGATACATAATCCCGCGCCCTTTATGCTAACGTGGGTGTTTAGAGTAGGCGTGTTAACCTTGTAAGGTCAAAATAATACGTCTCTTTATACTCGGTGGCACATCGAAAATATATCAAATATTGTTGGAGAAATGGTATGAGTTTTCTCAGGTGTATCACTTCTAGAGTTGGAAATTAAAACCAAAAATTATTATTTCAAACAGGCCGTTTTCCAGGCACTTTTAAAACGTTACAGTCATGACTAGTTGCACGGTTCCAAAGGGACATAGTTATGGAGAAGAACCGGCAAGAAACTCAATAAGTTACTCTTTTTAAAATAACCCCATCTTAGGGTTGTGTACCCAAAGGGTTAAAAAATTAGTAAAACTCATTACTAAGACACGCTGTCGGTCATTGGGTTAAAATACTAAAAGAGCAAGATTAAATAAATACTTTAAACGATACGGGAAATAAAAATACTTTTTCAAGAGACTTCAAAAAGGGGGTTTTCAAATCGTCCGTATTTTTGGTATATCAGAGCTTCGGACTATGTAATAAGCAAATAAAACATTAAAATTATGATGTGACGGCTTTGTGATTGGGACCACTTAGTAAGACTTAGGGCCACTGAGCTGTTAAATCAGTATTTGGGTTAATATATTGGTAAAAATAAAAACAAAATTATAATTACACAAACTATATATTTAAATCGATAGCCTAAGTCTGTACAATAGATAATAATCAGTTGAAAACACAGATATTTACACAAAATATACAATTTTATAAGAAAACCACGAAATATATTTGTTTCCAATGTGCAAGGGTGACATTTTTATTATTTTTAAGCACTTTAAATTATAATATGTACCAAGAAAAACTTATTGATTTAGAAAAAAAAGAGGAAAATTTTCAAACAATTTAATTTAACTAAAAAATACATGTTCAAGCCATCAGACAATGGAAACAAATTACCAATTTTTAGTCTTAAACATTACAATTTATCTAAAAACAATACTTTTAAACAAAATTTCACAAGTCACAACTTTCTTTCGACTGGTTTCAAAAACATATGTCACATTGTTTTTATTAAACGGTTTTTTATAAAACCCTTATTTTTTTCATTTTATTTTTAAATATCATCGTTATGTAAGCATTTTTTAGTAATTAAATCGATTCAACACTTGAATGTTTAAGAAAAAGTTGAAACACCAGATATTTATTCGTTGTTTTTTTATAAAATGCATTACCAGTTTAACGCCAAATATTTAAATTCGTTTTTTTTACAAAATTAAACCTTGGAGCAGTAATTTGCCTACGTATTATTACATATTGTTATATGGATTTTCGTCACACTGGTATTTGTTTATCCGCATTCATACATAGCGAATTTTCTCGTAACTTTTAAAAAATCCTATTACATGAACTGATTGAAGAAAAATAATGATATAGGTTAGAAATATACAAAAAAAATTAGGTAAACGAGAGTAGTTGAGATCCAAATTATATTTAGAAATGTGTTAATACAATATAAATTCCTAGTCACGATTCAAATTATAAAAACTTGTGTTATAAGGAGTAATTAAAATGCCTTGAAAGCGATCGAAAGTGATGTTCCACAATAATATAATTTTATATATTATATTATAACACTTCCCTATTTATTAATATCCGAAGAGGTTTTAAAGAAATTTTACACCAACTAAAAAAAGTTACATTGAATAGTCACATGTCCAGCACAGAAATAATCGAAAAATAATACAGGAAGGTAAAATATAAAAAAAAAACATTACCCGTTAAGAGAGAAAGTCTGAGATTGATTTGTTTAAAGTTTACAATTTATTACAAAGCGACGCATGTTAAAAGAAGTCCGTTAGAGCTGCTAGTTATAAAATATGGCCAAAATTGATAATATTAGGTGATAGCAACGGCTGTTACTCATTTCATTGGCGGCTGGTGAATTTAACAGGTGGGATTTACTAGGTATTTGAGATAAAACAGTTTTGTTTATTATCTACTTTAAAAAAATAGATGTGCACACTGAAATAAAAACAATTCATAACTATTTTGAATTTAACGAATCCCGCGTGAAAGAATGTTATCCTCGTATCGCGGGATTTACACAACCAAGTCACATACACAGAGATACGTAGGCTCAGGACAAGCATTCGCACATGACAAAATGCTTGTCCTACGAGGGGATTGAACTCGCGACACGTCACACACAGTCGTTTAAGCGTGGCGACCTCAACCACTTGGCTATTCGTGCAGTCAGAATCTAACAGAGCTTTACAGCTTCAAATTAAGGAAGACTGACATACTGTTTAGTCTCCAATGATCGACCGGCCTTGCTATCACATTATTGATTTCGTCAGTTGCAATGAAGCTGTTAATATTCTATTGGCGAACATCTATCCACTAGTGCCTTGGAGTTCTTTTCTATGCGTCAGGATGTAAAAAGTATCAAATAAAAATTATGTCTATTGTATTATACAAAAATATATCTATTAACTTACATAAATATTATTTAGTTATATTTTAAGCTGTCGGCAACGTCATTCAAATCAGAATTTGTCAACATGGACCAGTCAGTCGTTAATTTGTAACGGTTTACTCACGCGTATTTATCGACCGACTAGTTTCGGACCCGGCACAGACGGGGTCGCGAGCCAAACTCTAGAACTGTGACAGACTCGCCCGCCACCGCGATAGCGCATCATTAAGGACTCTGGTTGGGTCCGAAACTAGTGAAACGATTTCGATACATACACATAAGTAAACTAATCTTACACAATCAGGATTTCGCCTAACGAAATTTGTTATTATAATATGTAAGTAGTCAATTTGTCTGTGTAATAAACAACTTTCTTCAAAAAGTATCAATATTGTGTGAAAACTATAATTATTTTTGAATACTGACTGGTCTTTCAAAGCAATTATTCCATTACATATGACCCAAATGTTAAAGCGCGTTTTATTGCTCACAAAGTGTTAACACAATCCATTCTGACATACCAGCATAATACAACCTGGAAGTTTGTCTAAGAGCCAGCACAGTTTGTTAACTCAGATAACTAAATGACAATCAAAAACAGTCATTAAAACTATCTCAACACAGTGCATTAAAGTTTGACAGTAAGAAATTGAAATCAAGAAGAGTAAATTTGAGAGTAAATTTCTCATTAAACATTAATTATTCTGATTCAAATAGTATTATTAGCTGAAACAACGGTTAACTCACGCGTATTTATCGGGATCGCCTCACTAGTTTCGGACTTAAACGGTCGGGCAATCTCGATAAATACGCGTGAGTAAACCGTTGCATCATTTAATAATGAATCTTTCTCACAATAGTTAAAATTACCTCTAGTTTGTTATGTCTGTTTTTGAGTGTCATTAAGCTCTGCTTACATTTTGACAGCTCTTACACTGCTTTTACACCATTTCATCATGATATATATCAAAGTATTTAGCTATTTTTCCTTGTATTGAGTTAGTATTGTCACATTTGACGGCCCGCATTAGCTAAACTATGTTTCAGTCCATTATTCAGTTTACACTACACAAATAAGTCCATTACTCAACTTCTGGTGACCTGAAACAAAGATAGATAAATAATTATTAAGTAAATAGCAACATGTATATCTTTAGCTAACTGATTATTTCATCATCGGCCTAGCCTTTTCCCAACTATGTTGGGGTCGGCTACCAGTCCAACCGGTTTCACCTAAGTACCAGTGTTTTACAAGTAGCGACTGCCTATCTGACCTCCTCAACCCAGTTACCTGGGCAACACGATACCCCTTGGTTAGACTGGCTATCAGACTAGTTAACTGATTATTTATGTAAGAAACATTATAATTTGATGATAATGATATTTAAATTGTTTTAATGTGGCATAGCATTCTCAAGCTGTGTTGGAATTGGCTTCTAGTAAATCATGATACAGCTGAGAGGTAAATTTTACTTTAGAAACTGATGCAGGGTATTCCTATTGTTTATTTTGACTTGTGTTCTAAAAAAAATACATGTAAAAGTGATGATATATCCTATGTGCAGAGTAAATGATATAAATTTCATTAATTATATTAATAAATAGCTATCCAGATAAATACAAGTGACTAAACCATTAATAAATAGTTAATAGGAGCAGAGCTAGATAATAAACCTACAAAATCAAAATCAAAAGTCATTTATTCAAATTAGGCTACTAAGTAGCACTTTTTGAAGGTCAAATTCACCCGTCACCGCTTCCTAAGTGCTCTTGCTGTGAAACTCCCCAGGTTTGAATACTTTCAAAATTTTATCAAAACACAATTTAATGAACACTATGCTACTTGATAAGGCTGTTAAGAGTTTAACAGAAAGTTTAAAAAGTATTATTTTTTTAAACATTCCTTTTCAAGGACTGTGTAATGTGACTAACATTATTCATTTAATATGGTTTGCTTGTTGTTAATTTATTTTCACTAACTTATTATCAACTGATAAATGAATCATTCTGCATGAACAATACATCAACAGACCCACGTGGCTCAGTGACATATACCAGACAACCTGACATTTTATGTTTACCACTTATTTATAGACAATCTATAAATAATATAGAAATCAAAGGTTAGGGAAACCTTTATATACAAGTCCCTTGTAAAAGATTGTTGTTAATTAATGTTTCATTTATAATTTTATATCAACTTATAACAATATAAGGAAATAAAGTTTTTATATATAGAAATATTTAATTGCAAATACACTGCGAGTATGGTGATCAATGCTCAGAGTGTTTATAACAATCATATGATGTACTTTTAACCTACCTACCTGCATAATATTAAATTAACATAAAAGTATAGTACGGCTGAATGCACTAATGAATCATAGTGGAAATTAACCAAACGTAAACAAGTTTAAACAAGTACTTTTATAATGCTATAATGAATATGTGACTACAAAACAGCATTAAATTTTACTAACCTGAATAAAGTACCATAAAAAATCTACTCATGGACTTAAAATTAAAAGCACACAAGTTTTTATGTATTTTTTTATAACTCACTCTTTTGACTGAATCATAGAGTCATACAACAACTTTCAAGAAGTTATGTTGCAAACAGCATTTAAAATTTATGTTATAACTTATTAAATATCATCATCGTCAAGAAAACAGTTGCAAGGAGGTAAAATGACAAGAAAAAATACAATTAACAATAGAGAAACTAACCTCAGCATTCCATTGGAGCGATGGAGTTTGAATTATCACCGTACCCACTCAAACTACCTTGGAACTCTATAGCACTAATTTGACTGTCAGCATTGAACGATGCACCGTAAGAGTCGTTACTTGGTGCGTGTGAACTTTCGAGATTCCCATCTCCTGAGTCTGCAGCCGCCGCTGCGTCGGGTTCCGCCCAATTAATCTTAAATCTCGTCACACGAGGTTCAGAAGCAAGGATATTCCTTACGACCTTGTCAAATTGGGGCTTTGCCGGTGGATTCTCACGTAATTCTGGTTCTGTTTCTGAGTATTCGTTGTTTATGAAATAACCTACTCTGACGAACTCTTGACCTCTATATGAACATGTTAGGAGGACGACGGTGACGCCTAGAGCGTCGTTTTCGGGGATTCTAGTGACGTCGGGCGGTGGAGCCTGAAATACAAACATGTGACGGCCCTCCGGTATGGGCCCGACGTAAATTGTGTCCAGAACTTGATCGTGTTCCTCTGTTTCCGCAGACCCCACGTATATCATCTTCCATTCTAAGTCTTCCTTAAGTTCTTCGATGCATTCGAAGGTTAATTCGAATTGAAAAGGGTTCAAAAACGGACTCGGGTTGTCCAATACTACAACATTGGTTATGTGCACTTTAGCCATGATTGTAAGTTTTTATTATTTCCTCACTTCAAATAAACGTTGTGCACGCGACTTGATGTAGAATTAGCGGTGTTAACGTTAGAAATATCAGGAATATAACCGTTTTCTTGTAACGACAGAAAAATCTGCGGGTCGCCGAAAAAAATGACAATAATTTTGGCGGTTGAAATGATCACGTGATCAAAATAACTGCTGACTGCAGCGCCGTCGTGGGAATGACACGTACTAAAATTAAAAAGTTAAAACATTTGACAGCAGTGATGATAATTGGAATCACGAAAGTAAACTGAATGTCCACCGAGTCTTTGCTTTGAAAACTTAGCTGGTATAACTAGATTGAATGACAGCGTATGAACCGCTTTATCGAATTTAGGTATACTCACATTTCTTGTAGTATTCCAACTTGTTTTCCACTCCTTTCTAAAACCGATAAATGTCAAAATAGATTTTGATAAGTCATAAACATAGAGTAAAGAGTGAAATGAGTGTGACTAGTTCAAATAATCATTGGGGAACCATAAGCAATTAGACGATTCTACTCGATTTTCAGAAGATAAGGCAAGGTACAAGGCTACGTCATTTGAAAAATAGATTAAGATTATTCACTTAATTCCTTTTTATTTATGTTTGAATTAACTCTATGGCCTAGCATAACGCAACATAGGTGGACAATTATTTAATAAACCCATGACTCATTATGGTCCCAATCGAGCAGAGAGAGTAAGGAGGGAAGAGATGAAATAAGCTCCTGTCGTCAATCGTCATTTTTGTTTCGTTGAGACAAGTCTCTATCGCTCCAAAGGAAATAAATTTTTTTTTTGGTACTCTTGTTCGTATAAACTCGACGGCCAATGAGCATTTTTATTTCGAAACTCGTCAAAATTGAAATCGACTAAATATTTGACCAACTTGGATATTGGGAAATATTGACGATAGCAATACTACTAGGAAATGTCATAAATAATAAATATGGCGTCTATGCCGTCTATGCTTTGTGTTCATTGTGTCTGTTTTCTGTCAAATATTATTGTAGTTTTATAAACCAACTGGTGTTTGTTTCGAAACAACATTGTGTACACTGTAACCAATGCTATACAAAAATAGCATGAAGGTCAAACGTTAACAACTAGTAAAAACCGAAGAGAAAGGCACCACACTTTCCGAATAAAAAAGGTAACAGTTTTTTTTCGCTTTCTTTTGCTGTATGTATACATAATTGTTAGTTAACAATTACATTACAGTTTTCTTTGAGCGTTACATGTGTTCATTTCCGGGTTATTCAATTATAGGCTGAGTAAATCGAAAGTTTTCCCATCGTTCTTCGCGCTGTCTTCGAACAGTTAAAGATGCCTTTTAAAGGATGTCCTCGCATATTTAAACACTGAGTCACCGGTCAGTGTTGTCCCTAACATCCTCAATGATTAATCGAGCGTTAATTTTTGATTGTAACTCTAGATACACGCATTCTACTGCAGCTCAGTGCAATTGTACACTCATAGCTATTAACTACTCTATTATTTTGTATAAACTACGCACCATTGTTTAAAACGGTGAATATAAACTCTTTTAAGTCTATTCGAGTATTTATTTCGACTGGAAGTTAAGTAGTTAAGTGAAATTAGGGAAATAAGGGCTGCTGGAATCAACAGGAAGTAGTTAATTTTAGTAATAATAGAAACCAAGGTTGGTTTTGTACTTTGTATCAATCATTTGCTACATTCCAGTTGTTATCATGTAACACCTCTTAGGAAGTCAGTAATCACAGCCATAACTACTCTATGTCCTTTCTAATAGTTCAGAACACCGGTTTGTAAAATTAAATCAAAAATTAGTTTTAAGGTTTAGACTTATATGCGACATTTAGAATGTTTTGAAGAATCAAAATGATGAATTGATTATATAAAAAGACTTCCTCAATAATGTTTCATAATAATCTGCATGCTTCAAACTTTATAGGCAACCATTGTTATCAACGAAATGTGCTATCAATATTTTGACCAATTAAACAGTGGACTTTATGTGAGTTTTAATTAAAAATTGTATGGTCCAGTGATTCTGTTTCAATTATAAGAGATTGTTTCTAAAAGTGTTGATATTATATTTATAGTACTGTTTGTGTGATTTAAACATGAAAATGGGATGAAATGTAATATTTAAGTCAGAAAATGTAAGTGAGAATTTCATGTGTTACTCCAAAATTAACATGCATAGTTTTATTTAATATCATTCTAAATCAAAGACAAAATTCATGTGTTTTCAGGCAAAAATTCTAGTGTAGATAATTCTTTCTGGCAGGAATTTTTAAAAGAAAATAAACAGACTTTATTTCAAGTAATTCTTTATTCAGGCACTTTTACAATAAAGGCTCTTTGAATGCCAAACTTGAAATTCAAAATTTTCCTTATTGTTTTATTTTATATTGGTTTACTTACACGTGTTTATCCGGATAGCCCGAATAGCTTCATATCGCGACCCCCTCGTCGCGTCGGCTCATAATTAAGGATTCCTGTTGAGTCCGAAACTAGTCGGACGATCCCGATAAATACGCGTAAGTAAAGCATTATTAGACAAATATTCGATTTAAGTCCCCTTCTTCCTACCTATTTCAGATTGTTAATTTCATTTTTAAGTTTTACAAATTTGATATTAAACCTCATTTCTTTTTCTCCCTCAGCCTTTGAATGTCGAAACAAAGATGGCGTCTAGTAGAGACGAAGGCCCGGTCTATTACAGGGAAATACAGAAAAACGCGTATCTCAAACGGATACCAAACGATCTAGGCGGCAGCAAACTGAAGCCGTTGGGGAGTAAAGTAAGTTAAACATCATGATCTACCTAAAGTAACCCACGGCTGGGCATATATCTCACTTCGTTTGCGATTATTTATCTTAAAAAATCGACTTATGAGTTAAGTAATTAAATCCCAGTGTCGTAGTTTTTAATCATGTTCTAATCGCATGGTACAGATTTTGTACAAGCATTTTAGGATTGTACATAATTTTGTGTTGAACTTAACCGCGGCAATTCGCTCGCATAAGTCGTGTGTTGTCAACAAAATTGATTGAAATAAAGCTAAAGTAAATTCATTATTAGAAAATAATTTGCTAAAAAATTACGCGCAAAAATTTCAACGTAAAAGTTACGAAAATCAAAAAGTTGTCGCCCGAACAGGGACTTGAACCCTGGACCCTTGGATTAAAAGTCCAATGCTCTACCGACTGAGCTATCCGGGCCTTATATGTTATAGCAAAATAAATTAGTATAAGGCTTATAATAGGGTGACAACGACGAAGGCAAATGCTATTTTGACGTCAGCGCCTTTAGCCAGGTGAAATTTTTCAGTTAATTTGACTTATTTTATGTTTAATTATTAAATCGCAGTTTTTATTCCTTAATAAACGTTTTATAGACCCGTCGGTATTCGATTGCACGTACAGCCGAGTGGTTGAGTTCATCACGCCAAACCCATTGTGCGAGACATGTCGCGGGTTTCGATCCCCGCGTAGGACAAGCATTTGTGTGATCCACGAACGATTGTTCTGAGTCGAGGTATCTTTGTGCACGTGATTTTTATGTTAGTAAAAGCCCCCGCTACACGTGGAATAAATCCCTTAATATCGTTTTAAAAAACTAAAAACACCCAGACACAATAAATGATCGTGCTCCTCACGCATTCGTCCTGTAAAGAAATCAAACCCACGACCACTGCTACAGCAGACACTGTCACCAACAACTAGACCGATCAAAAACCATTCTATTCCAGAAAGTTCCTCTCAAGCCCATGTGGACTCAATTCTGCGTCCACAACGGCCGCACTCCGTACCTGGAACAGTACCTTGACGCCGTCAGCCCCGCTACTGTCTCCCACAAGCCGGTGTGGAGGGCGTGTCTCCGTTCCGCTCGTCACGTGACGGCGAGTGTCAAACCTCACTGCGGAGACCAGTATGACTTCTTAGTGGATACCGATAATGGCGCTGTGAGGATGTTGGCTCCGGATTGGTGAGTGGATTTGTGTTTAATGGTATTTTATAATATTGGCATTATAAATGTGAAAGTATGTGAGTGTATAAGTGTGTATGTTTGTCAGTTTTTTACGCTTAACCGGCTCGACCGATTTCGATGAAATTTGTGGATTACCTTGGATTAAAGTATAAGCTATTTTTGACCGACTTCGTTAAAGGACGGTATTTTTTTTGCTATCATAACCGACATCTAGGCGGGCGAAGCTGCAAGCTACGTTTAAAAAACTTGCTCAAACTTACTAAGCAGTTTATATGACCACTGTCACCCAGCAAACGTAGTTTTGCAAAGTTGCAGAAAAAAAACAGCGAATTTTATTACCTACGAGAATGAAAATTTGATATTAGATAGGTACTGACTGACGTCGGCCACATCGCATCAAAACTCACCGAATTGACAACCGCATCCTTTTCAAAGTCAATTAAATAAATGCATATATTTATTTCCCAGGGAATCCATGCAAGACTGGGTGTCGACTCTTCGCAACACCCTCCACGAATTGAAGATCCTCGGTAAGGGTGAGAACGTGTATTGCGCGGGCCCCGCGCCCGCCGCGCCCCGCGCCGCCGCCCGCGACCCCACCTCGCCGCTGCCCCCCACACCGCCCGTGCCACCAGACAGGTTAGACTGACTATCCTGGCCCAAAAAATCTGAATAAGAAATGTTTATAATATTTGACTTCATTTTATTTGAGTATTATATTCAATTAGTACTTTTAATTGTGCATATTCAAGCTGCTTCTCCATTTGACCTAAAGGTTGACTGGTGGATAATGCCTTGCGTTATTAAGTCCGCCATATGTACCACAATTGTACATGAAACAGTGGGACGTATGCAAGCTGGTGTACGTACGCACGCAACAATACTAGCTTAGATACTTGGCTATTGCAATCCAGTTTTCCTCACGATATTTTCCTTCACAGTATGGGTCGGAAATCATCAAGATATACATCAAGAGATACTTTAAAAACCCCTTTTTATTTCAGAGTACCAGGCATAGAACTAACAACGCGTCCGCCACCACCACAACCAACACCACAACCGACACCACAACCGGAACCAGTCGACCCACAACCACTCCCACAAACAGACAGCGAACCGACACCAGCACCATCAAACCCAACCACTCCAGAAATAGATATATCCAATTGGGATACACCATTTTCATCTCTGCCCAGTACAAGCCAAGTCAAAAGTGAACCAAGGAAAAGTGTTGCGAAAATCTGTGGCCAAAATATATGTCTAGATGATTCAATATTTAATAGAAATGCAACGGATAGCGACGATGATTTCTTCGCTGAAATCGATCGCATGAGTGACGATGATTATAAGCAAAGAGTCCTGGTTAGTAATGGCGAAAGCGGGCCGAGTGAAGCCGGGGAGAGTAGGTATGTATATTTTATGCATATTAAATAAACGCTTGACACGGTTGACCTGTGGATGGGTAACCATTTATGTCATAACAAGTTTCTCCGTGTTTCGGAAGGCACGTTAAAGTATGTGGCCCGGCTGTTATTCCTACATCTTTGACAGTCGTTACAGGTAGTCAGAAGTTAGAAAGTCTGACAACCAGTCTAAGTAAGGGGTGATTGTGTTGAGGAGGTCAGATAGGCAGTCGCTCCTTCTAAAACTTTGGTAGTTAGCCGCATCATGTTAGACTGGAAGCCGAACACAACATAGTTGGGAAAAGCCAAGGCTGTACCGCCTAACAAAAGATGTGCAAACAGACAAAAATATGTATATTATCAAGCTATCCTATGTTGCACGGATAGCCGAGTGGTTGAGGTCACCACGCCAAAACCTCGTAGGGCGACGTGTCCCGGGTTCGTACCCTGCGTAGCAGTGGCGAAGGCTCCATACAACTCGATTCCTACCGGCTTCCCTTTCGAAATATAGAAAATACTAGTGTCTATTATTTTTCATTACCATTGAAAGAAATTAATAATTTACGAAGTTATAGTACTGATATAACAATAAAATAGCTTTTAAAAATAACTATAAAAAAAATCCGCCTACCATTTTACACCGCGCAATAAATCCCGCTCACGCACATTTGGTCGTCGTTAGTAAGGACTAAGGTAACTCGCTAGGCGAAACAGGAATCCAGTACAAAGTTTCTATTGCAGCGATCGTGACCTTGACTTCACAAAGCGTGCCAATCTTAGGAGCTAGGGAAGCCGCAATTTTTCGAGTTATAGGGACGGAGAGATACGCCAGAACGAGATAGAATGATACCGAACTTCGTTGTCCGCCGGAATGGGATAGAATTCTTTTCACTTTTGGTTCGCGGTCATTTATCTGTCAAACTTTATATTTTTTTCACCAGACCATTTGCATTTCATTCGATATATATGTATAATAATTTAGAATTGGTCATGTACTATTGTTGAAATTTATTTATTTGAGTAAATTAGTGTAAACTAGAGTGAATTAGTGATAGTTTTGTGTCGTGTTAGTGCAGTGTGGTGCAGTTTAGTTATATTGTTTGGTAGTCGTCTATTTCACGCAGGTATTTAGGTAAGTTGTTTTAGTTTGTAGTTTTAATAGAAGCAGTTGTTATTTAAGTAGTAATATGTTATAATAGAGTAACTTCGATAGCATGGCGGCATTAGTGAACGTAGAATGCTGCCTGACAGATTATTTGTTGACTGAGAAAACATCCTTTTCAAAGTTGAGTTTTGAAAATAAAAAACACGTAATTCATTTAGGCCGTGCTCGCCCTGACATGATTATTTTATTATAAACGACGCGATGGGTTTTTCAAACATTTTAATAGTTCTTTTTACAACAAGTATCCTTGGGTCACGGGAAGTTGTAAATTAAATAAAATGTTTTGTTTTCCTTGCTTGTTATGCTCAGATTCTAATAGCTTATGGAGCCACACGGGATTTAATGATATTAATAATCTTACAAATTCATCTAAAAACATGTTCAGACCGAAAAACATATCCGTAGTTGTTTATCATTGCATGATTTCGGAAATCATAGGATAGAAACATTTTTTGCTAATACGCATGTAGTTCATAATAAGAATGCTAAAGAAAATTCATCGTACAAGATATAAGATACAAGCCATAATAACTAGTTGTTAATTGAAAGTTTTTGAATGTTTATGAATTCAATAATACAGTACCTTTAAGCCTCTTTAACATCTATTGTAACATTATTGAATGCAAATAAATATAGGAACTCGAAGTATCTATTGAAAACTAAAACTATATCTCTTTACTTACAGCAATCACCAAGCAACAAATATAACAGTCATTCAAGTGTCAAATAAGGAGCCTCCCCACACAGCCATACCCGTCATGGGCCCGGAAATAGATGTTTTCGATTTCGAATTCAAGCAGAACCTCACAATCACAGACCAAACGAACCCTAATTTCGTAAACATAGTCAATACAGAACAAAATGACTACGGAACCACGTTTTCCAAAGACTCTGATTATGGTCACCTAAGTTTGACGACCACAGTCAGTCTGACTGGTACATCTGATTCGAACTATCCCAATTTCTCAACCACATCAAATGAAACGGAACAACTGTATGAAAGATTATGTATGGCATCGACTTCGAATCCAAAGCCGTCGCCTTTACCAGTTAAAAAGTTGAAGAATGTTGAGAAAAGTCGAAAATCGTCGTTACCAAATTTGGAAGTCGGCGAGGCGACTTACGAATATTTGTTCATGAGCAATAATAATACAAATTTGATTAATGTTTCGAGTGAGGTTAATTGTAACGGGGAGGCATCTAATAATGCTGTGCCCCTACCTACAACGGCTAACGATTCGAGATTGAGAGCTGTTGAGAGATCAAGAAGTCAGAATGCTTACGATGCTTCTAGAATGAGAGAGAACGTGCCTAGAAGAGCACAGAACAACAGTCCTAAGAGGGAAATTAAAAATGGTAAGTTTTTTGATCTTGTTATTTATACTAATGTGATGAGTTTTGGTAGTGGTTAAAAAGAGAATGGTGTTTACTTTGTAAGTACCTTTGATAATATATTATTAAGTGCTATTTTGAAAAATATGCTCATTGTTGTACATTCAAGACTTATTGATAACTAGCTGTTGCCCGCGACTTCGTCCGCGTGGTTAGAAGATATAAGTTACTAGCTGACCCAGCAAACGTTGTTTTGCCGAATATTTTTTTTTTCTAGTTGTATATATTTGTTAATATTATAAAAAATACATTATAAAAAAAAAACAAAATAAGTCCTAAAAATAAAATATTTTTTTAGTGTGAGTGACCCTTATCACTTAGGGGTATGAAAAACAGATGTTGTTCTATTCTCAGACCTACTGAATATAGAATTTGGTAAAAATCGGTTAAGCCGTTTCGGAGGAGTACGGTAACTAACATCGTGACACGGGAATTCTATATATTAGATGATTCAGCCTTCCTACCTTCCTTGATGAATTGTCTATTCAACACAAAAAGAATTTTTCAATTTGAACCTGTAGTTCCTGAGATTAGCGCGTTCAAACAAACAAACAAACTCTTCTGATTTATATAATAGTATAGAAATTAGTAAAGATTAGTATAGATAATATTATAAAGCTGAAGAGTTTGTTTGTTTGAACCTGCTCATGTCAGGAACTACTCCCTCTGATAGGGATGAACCAATGCACAGTATTTTTTTGGACTGGCCTTCTAAGGAAAGAATCTTCGACTAATTAAGACAGTTATAATATTCATCATTAGCCTAGCCTTTTCCCAACTATGTTGGGGTCGGCTACCAGTCCAACCGGTTTCAGCTAAGTACCAGTGTTTTACAAGGATCGACTGCCAATCTGACCTCCTCAACCCAGTCGCCTGGGCAACACGATACCCCTTGGTTAGACTGGCTGTCAGACTTTTTCAAGCTTCTGACTACCTGTAAAGACTGTCAAAGATGTGGGAATAACAGCCGGGACCCACAATTTAACGTGCCTTCTGAAACACGGAGGAACTCGTTATGACAAAGATGGTCACCCATCTACGGACCAACCGCGTCAAGCATAGCTTAACCTGTGATCGAATCACTTATGCGGTTATAGCTTAGCCACGAGCTCCTCCACAGTTATAATATTATGTTGTTAAATTACTTTCAGAGTCATCTGACCAGCCTCAAAATAAACCAATATGGAAGCGTGGTTTAACAGAACTGTCTTTATTAACTCGACTAAAGTCTATTGGTCAGAGTAAAAAGGAAAGCCCGACCAGACAAAATGATAGTCATGATAGGTAAGTTTATTTGGTGCTTGACTAAATCTAATGACCTTCAGACAGATTCACAAAAAACTATTCAGAACTTATTTTGTCATAGCATTAAAAAGGGGAGGAGATTAAAAGCACTTAAGTTTGGTAGCATGTTTGATCCCCGCGTAGGACAAGCGTTTGTGTGATCCACGAATGCTTGTCCTGAGTCTGGGTGTCTTGTGCATGTGACTTGAATATTTGTGAAACCGCCGCGATATAAGGAGTAAATAACTTATTGCGAGAGTCGTTTTCTTTAAGCTTACTATGTTTTCAAATGACTTACGGGCCTGTTGGTCTAGTGGTTAGTGACCCTGACTGCTATACCGGAGGTTGTGGGTTC
This sequence comes from Trichoplusia ni, assembly GCF_003590095.1. NCBI lineage: Eukaryota > Metazoa > Arthropoda > Insecta > Lepidoptera > Noctuidae > Trichoplusia > Trichoplusia ni. Next base: position 4,581,607 of record NC_039480.1, read on the forward strand.
GATTCCCACCCAGGACATATGTTTGTGTGATGAGCACGATCATTTGTTCTGTGTGTGGGTGTGATTTATCTATATGTATGTATTTAGAAATATATAAGTATGTTTATCAGTTGTCTAGTACTCATAATACAAGCTCTGCTTAGTTTGAGACTAGATGACGTTGTGTGAAAGTTGTGGAATAGTATATTACTATATGGATCATAAAAGCGGTCAACTGGGATTCACAATCGAGAAAATTTGGAAAAAAGTTGACTCCCGCAGTGTGAGTCATGTTTTTAATTTCAGTTTATATGTTTGGGTTCCATACAAATAAGTTGAAGATATACAAATTTACAAATGATGATCCATCAAATTTATAACTGTTTCAAGTGACGCTTTCTTTGAAAAATACACATTCCTATTTACCAGCACCTATTGCATACGAATTCTATAATTATTCTAATATCGTATTTCCTTGATAGGAACGCAGTAACTTCCCCAGTTAAAGTGGTGCACCGGTCCAGACCTGAAGGCAGGGTTGATGCGACTAGACGAAGGAGCAGTTCTTTAAGTAATGGTAAGTCCTTGATATCAGTCAGAGTCGCGCAGAGCGTAGGTACGCGAGCGATCCCTTGACCCTTTCTAAAGCAGTAGAAGGGCCCCGGGATGTTGTTAGTCGGTGGAAGTCCATCCTATCCCCACGCCGTGCCCTCGACGTGGGTTGAAGTCATAAGGCGTTTCCTCCCGGAGAACAAATAACAAGTCTTTCATTCGAAATACCTACTTAATTATGAAAATTAATTCCTTATTCTAAAAAAAAATAAAAAAAAAATTGCTTTATTCTGCATCGTGGTCACAATTCTGTTATTTATTTACATTAACACACACTTGGGCAATATGTTCTTGGAAAGTTATGTTACAATGGCGAGCTTAACCCACCATTTTACATACCAGTTTTGTAAATATATATTTTTAATCTTTCAAACTTGATTAAAGTGTCAAAATAATGTTATGGCATGAAGTTCTAAAAAAAAAAAGAAATTGTTTAAAGAGTTTTAAGACAGCAAAAACCTAGATTGTATACTTTATTTTAAATACTTAAACAAATGTAGAATAGTGCCTGACACTTACCCCTAAAACTAAGGGTCTGAACAGACGGACCGCATTTCAACTGCAATCCAACTGCAAATTTGCAATTCGGATGCAATTTGAATGCAGTTGACACGACTGCAATAGAACTGCAAACCAACCGTGCGGTCCAATTGCAATCGGCGTGCAGTCGTGTGACGGTTGCTTTAACGATTGCAGTTGAAATCGTCGTCTGTTTAGACCCATACAGTTAATAAATCTGTTTGACAATTTCTGCGTTCTTTAATCCTGATATTTTGACCCGTGTTTCGGAAGGCACGTTAAATTGTGGGTCCCGGCTGTTATTCCTACATCTTTGACAGTCGTTACAGGTAGTCAGAAGCTTGAAAAAGTCTGACAGCCAGTCTAACCAAGGGGTATCGTGTTGCCCAGGTAACTGGGTTAAGGAGGTCAGATAGGCAGTCGCTCCTTGTAAAACACTGGTACTTAGCTGAAACCGGTTGGACTGGTAGCCGACCCCAGCATAGTTGGGAAAAGGCTAGGCCAATGATGATTTTGACCCGACTGTGTAAAGATGATTTTAAACTATTCATCATAATCAAGACTCTAACAATAGTACCATTTAAACTCAGGTTGTACGATCCTCCCAGCTACAGAGACCCCTGTAGCAGGCAGCTCGCTGACCCCGCTACGCGCGCGCCAGGCGGCGGCGCTACGGGCTACGCAGCGTAGAGCCGCCGCGTTGCCCGCTACGCTGTCGCTACGAGACCCTCCTGTGTTCGCTGATTATGATAACCATGTTTGGTGAGTTTATTAAAATGTATAGTTTTTATTAAAATAGAATTATTTATTTTGCTTTATCTTGATAATCCTGTAATTTTATGTAAATGGAGACTATAAAAAAAACGTTTTGAATAAAACACTTTATTGTTGTGTGCGAGGTAGTAGTACTTTTATATTTATTTTCATATTTTTCATACAAAAACAGGCTGTTTGCTTAGAAACATTCAACGATGAATCTGGATTCTTTAATATTATTGTGAAATTAATATACAAAAAATCCTTTGTAAAATTATTTTTCTCCCGTGACTTGACTAAGTTCTTTACATGTCCCGCTTTTCGCGTATAGTATAATAACTCAAAATCTTGACCATACAAAATAGTAGTCGAAAGTTTGAAAAGTTCCGAATCATAAAAACTATTAACAAAATTTTCGATTATGACTAATTTCTGTTTTTTTTTATTTATTTTTAAAACGGCTCCCGCACTAAGGAATTTAATCCTTGTGTCGCGCTGTGTTTCACAAACATACAATTCACATGCGCAAAGCCACCCAGACTCAGGACAAGCATTCGTGGACCACACAAATGCTTGTCCTACGCGGAGATCGAACTAACACGTCGCGCTCAGTGGGTTTGGTGTGATGACCTCAACCACTCGGCTATCCTCTTATGTTTGTTGATCAGGCTCATATGACCCACCCACTTAGGGCCGGATCTAGGGGCCCAGAGACCTCGGGGCAACAAAGGAGTGCAGGCCCTCTTGGTCCAATTTTTTTTCATTCAGGGAAAAATTAATTGAGCCTTTTTTTAGATGGCTAATTTGGCACAGTTAATAAGACAGGCACTGTCAATCTTATGGTGTCAATAATGTGGGCTTCTACCGTGGTAGAAGAAGAATTTATTTAATCGTGTCGGGCCCCTAGGCACTGGCCTAAAGTGCCTTATGGCTAACTCCCGCTCCCAGGCTGGCGTGGTGGGGAGGCGGCGGGGCGCGCGCGGGGGGCCGCGCCGGGGACCGCGTGGCCGCGCTGCGCTGCCGCTCCCCGCGGGACGCCGCACACGCGCGCCAGCTGCTGGCCCTGCCGCACGCACATGCTGTTAGTATATACTGTATTTAACGAATAAAACTCTCTTGTATGGTAAAACGGGGTGAATAGACGATTTTTTGGGGTATCCCTACTAATATTATAAATGCGAAAGTAACTCTGTCTGTCGGTCTGTGACGCTTTCACGTCTAAACCACCGAACAGATTTTAATGAAATTTGGTACAGATATAGAGTTGACCTTGAGAAAGAACATAGCATAGATTTTATCCCGGACTTTTGAAGAGTTCTCTTGGAAACGCGATATAACCGACCACGACGCGGGCGAAGCCGCGGGCGAAAAGCTAGTTTATAATACATTTTTTACGTTTAACAAGACAAGTTGAGTTTGTTTCGACATTTCTTCTCAAAGTAGTCAGACAGGAAATGTCGACTCCAGCGTTCTCAAAAAAGACACGTAAAAGTGATAAAATATCCTATTTGCAGAATAAATGATTTCATTTCATTTCTTTACAAAGTATAAAGATTATTTATTTAACAATTTATGTACAAAGAAAATTCATATTAATGTGAGATATGAAAATACATATACTAAAAATACTGCTTATTTCTATAAGAAATCTCTTCCAGCAGAAGAATTTATACGAAAATTCTCAAATATTTCATTAATTAGGTAATTGTGTTTAAGCAAAGAGAAAATATTCATGCAACCCCCTAAAAAACACGTATTTTCAATTCACCCCTTGAAACTCTATTCACCCCGTTTTACGGTATTAAGAAATTTAATCGGACCCAACTGGGAGTCTTTAATCGCCTCGTGTGTTCATGATTAAGGACTCCGGTTGGGTCAATAAATTTTTACAATAGAGTGAATTAAAAAGCTCTCTTTATATTGGCAAAAGTATTGATAAATAACTTTTAACTGAAAGCTCGTTCGAAACCTTATTTCAAATCCTTATTTTTGTTAGTCCCTCTGTTAGTTTTGAAAATGTATTTCAAAAAATATTTCTTCTCCTTAAAAAAGTGTTTTTTTAACTAACATATCTTAGAAAGCAGTAAAACTGGAAAATTGAAACCCCATATCATATAATTTTCATAAGAAAATAAGTGAAATAGAAAATGAACGAACTCAAGAATAAAAAATACATAAGGTAATTATTTTAGTAGTATATATGTACTAATGACTGTGCTATAACCGCATAAGTGATTCGATCACAGGTTATGCTATGCTTGACGCGGTTGGTCCGTAGATGGGTGACCATCTTTTTCATACCGAGTTCCTCCGTGTTTCGGAAGGCACGTTAAATTGTGGGTCCCGGCTGTTATTCCTACATATTTGACAGTCGTTACAGGTAGTCAGAAGCTTGAAAAAGTCTGACAGCCAGTCTAACCAAGGGGTTTCGTGTTGCCCAGGTAACTGGGTTGAGGAGGTCAGATAGGCAGTCGCGCCTTGTAAAACACTGGTACTTAGCTGAAACCGGTGAGACTGGAAGACGACCCCAACATAGTTTTGAAAAGGCTAGGCCGATGATGATGATATGTACTAATAAATTTTCATTTTTATAGGTCGACATACTATTTCATCGTGTGCCGCTCGCTAAGATATATGTTATCAACAAGAGAGACCAAGAAAGTATTGGTAAGTATTTATTTAATAAAAACTGAAAAAAAAAACCTTTATTATTCTCATCCTTAAATTATTATTTATAACATACTCGTTACTAGCTGGTAAAGTGAACTATACGACTTGGATTTGAATCCTGTTTGTTTTAAATAGTATCGCAATATATTCTTACTAGCTGTTTCCCGCGACTTCGTCCACGTGGTTAGAACATCTTGAACCGTTTTCGCAGCTCACGCAACGGAATCCCTCAAAGATGAAGAATTTTCCCCGTTTTTTCCACATTTTCCATTGTATCTTCGCTCCTATTAGTCGCAGCGTGATGTTATATAGCATTCCTTGATAAATGGTCTATTCAGCACAAAGGAATTTTTCAATTCGAACCAGTAGTTCCTGAGATTTGCGTTCAAACAAACAAACTCTTCAGCTTTATATATTAGTATATAGATTTATTTTACTATCTTTACCGATCTTATAAAAAGGATGAGGTTTTCGGTTTGTTATATATATTTATTTGTGTTTTGAAGATAGGAAGGCCTTTGGTAACTTTGGAATAATAAGATCCTATAGTACCTAACAATTATAATAATGTTTGTACTCCAATAGGGATGATGACAATTTTTTTTGCAGTGTTCCGTCTTGTAGTTTTTTGTATAATAATGGATACGTATTTTTTAGTTTGTCCCGCAAACATAAATTGACCAAATAACAGTGAATGAAACTTACGCGTGACGTCACGATTGAGTATAAATTTTACTCTATCGTTACGTCACAAGCCCCCTCTCCTAAACTTTAAAGCAGTTAATCTTTGACAATTCTAGTTTTTCTGAAAAAGGAAAAAATACGTGTCTCATACTTTTCAATTATCTAACTGAGGGACTAATGAGATTTTTTCTTTTTATACCCAGTCATCATCCCTATTATACGTATTTTTTCTTATCTTTATAACATGATTCTTTTTTCCTTTTTCTGTGGTGTTATTCCCATTTCAATATACTATTTAAGTTTGTATTTTTCTCTCAACAGGCTTGAAATTAGACAATGAATGCAATATAACAAGCGTCGAACCCGGGAGTCCGTGTGCAAGAGCCGGTTTACCACCACCCGGTAACTGGGCACTGACCGAAATCAATAATAGACCGATCAATTTACTCAAGGTAAGAATTTTATCTCAATAATAATAATAGAATAGACACACACCGCCATCTAGTCTCAAACTAAGCTAAGCTTGTATTATGAGTACTAGACAACTGATAAACAAACTTATATATTTCTAAATACATATATATTGTAGATAAATTACACCCAGACACAGAACAAATGATCTTGCTCATCACACAAACATTTGTCCTGGGTGAGAATCGAACCCACTACGTCCGGTATACCAGTCAGGGTCACTAACCACTAGACCAACTGTGTTTGGGTGTAATTTATCTATATGTATGTATAAATAGAAATAAATTAGTATTGTTATCAGTTGTCTAGTACTCATAATACAAGCTTTGCTTAGTTTGAGACTAGATGGCGTTGTGTGAACGTTGTGGAATATTATTATGTAACTATGTTTATCAGTTATCTCATTTTTGGTACTGGGTCTACGTACTTTAGGACTAGATAATTAATCATCATCATCATCCTAGCCTTTTCCACACTATGTTGGGGTCGGCTTCCAGTCTAACCGGTTTCAGCTAAGTACCAGTGTTTTACAAGGAGCGACTGCCTATCTGACCTCCTCAACCCAGTTACCTAAACAACACGATACCCCTTGGTTAGACTTGTTGTCAGACTTTCAAGCGTCTGACTACCTATAACGACTGTCAAAGATGTATGTGAAATATAAATATATTTATTTTTTCAGGGAGGTGAAGAAGAAATGAACAGAATAAGCAAACACGGTACTGAAGTTTCAGTTCTCATACAACCGTCTGCCCTAGTCAAGAAACTCAGGTCCGCGCTCAAAGGGAACAAAACTCTATTAGGACTGAGATAAGATACAATTTACATTAAAGTTTCATCATATGATTGATGTACAACCTGGTGTCAGAGTTTAAACCGTCCGTAGACCTCTGACGTGACGCAACACACCCTTGAACAATTCTCAGGTGTGTCGCGCCTCACGATGTTTTTCTGAATCGTTTTTAGCAGGTGATAATAATACGCAGATACATTCTTGAAGACTGGCAGTCAAATGTACATCGTTATCGGTTTAGCAGTTCTTGAGATAAAACGAAACTAACAATCAGTAATAGATTTTGTTATGAATGGTATCTTAAATCTTCATGATGCTATTATTTACATCCATTTTTATATAAATATAAAGTTTTTCATTAAGAGGCTTTTGATAAAATTGCATCATTTTTATAAGATTTATTCAAATAATATTTTGTCTCTTTCTAACTGAAGAATATTAAATATATATGAAATGAAATAAAAACACAGAGACAAGACAGTTTTGCAAAATAAATTGAAACATTCAAAGTAAAGGAAAAAAAAAGATTAGGAATTAGACAAAATATTATTATTCACGTTATAATTATCCAGTGGTTTCATACCAGTCCTATATAAAATGGCAATCTAAATAATATATAAATTAATTAAATAAAAATTAGAAATTGTAAATATATTTTGTGATTCGGAAGATAAATGTAAATTAAAATTTACCTCCGTTTTCTAGCTTTCTGATCAACTTAATAATTATAGTCCGATTTTTAATTCGAGGCAGTAAAATGACATTTCCAGTGTGGCAGGTTTTTAATTCCAAATAAATAGTGATGTGTTAGAATCGACTTATTACAATCAAAAGTTAGTCGAGCTTACATTTTTTATTCAGATATCAAATTAGCTCTGTATAAAATATATATATATATATTTACGACAATTAATCAAAAGACATGCACGGTGACTGTTTTTAAATGTGAAAAAAAATATATATTAATTTAAATTTATAAAATTAAAGCCAAATGCGGTGCTGGTAAAAGATGAAGCACTTTACCATGCAAGAAAAGTCGAGCGCATCCAACTCCAAACTGCATGAGTTTAAAAACAAATTTAATTTCAACTTACAATTATAAAAACTCAATTAATAGAAATAGTAAATTTTTGATACATAATAAAATAAAGCATGACTAAATGTCATCGTCGTAGTAAGATTTCCAAACATCACTATTGTAGCGGGTCACCCTTTTTTGTATAAATGACAGTTGCAATTGTCATTTTACTGCCTCGAATTAAAAATCGGACTATAGTTATATTTTATCAACTGGGCCCCAAATTGCTCTATTTGTAATTGCCGAAGAATTAATTCCCATGTTTTTATACACTCACTTTCTTGTTTGTTTGCTTGTTTTGTTGTTCTGGTTGGATATTTGCAACTCAATTTAGAGGCACTTCCCGATAAGCTAGCAGGCTGAAATTTTCAGGGTAGCTTCAAACCCGATGGCAATGCAATTTACAACTATAAAAATGGCTAGACCGATTTTGATAAAATTTTAATGGTGGTATTTTTGATAACATTAAAAAACGTGGGTATTTAGATTTTTTAAATCTATAGTATTGACGGTGAATGTTCCCGCACCATACTGAATTTTCAATAATTGTGTTGAAAAAATGCTTAAGAGAATAGGAAGTGTCATTTTAAGCCAATTTACACATACATAGGAAATTTTAAATAGCGTTATTTGGTTACCTGTGTACACGCTGTGTATTGCAAGTCTCGTGTTTGACAATCACAGTCGTGATAAGCTGATATGATAAACAGGCAACATTGATCAGTTTTCTAGAAACGAGGTTAGTCCAAAAATAGGTTGAAATCCCTATTTTTATTGACCATTAGTCGAAATATACCTATGTATTAAGTCATGAAAATATGTATTTATGTAAATATATTAGTTTTAAGGAAGGAGAGTGATTAATAACACCAGCCTGTAACTGTACCACTGCAGGCCTCTCATAAATTGATCGGTATTGGCGCCCAAACGTGGGGTTGCCAATTCAGTTTCGATAATGGCGCCCCAACGTGGGACTCACAAGCGTGGTGATCAATGCTCGTTCTCTGTATGAGAGGCCTGCAGCGGGACAGTTACAGGCTGGTGTTATTATAATAACTATATTAAATCGGATACGGTTTTCTATGGTACATATTACATATACGGTAAGGGAACAATTTTTTAAGGAATATACACAAAAACACGTTTTTTTTTTAATATTTCGAAACACATTTTCTAGAATATTTACTAAATATTTGTATACAATTTACAATTTGAATAGGTTATACACATTTTGATAAACTTTTTCCATTTTATTATTAATAATAATAGTTGATATTATTATGTTATTGTCATCACTTACTCAGTTCCAAGGTTAGTGTATTTTTAATAATAAAAACCGCTTTTTGATTTTTTTTGTTTATAAACATAATTTACTTTCATAAGTTTTTGATTTTAGCAAAAATACTAGAAAAAAATAAAGGCCAAGTATCGCAAAGTTTTATAATGTGAAGATACTAATTGTTGTAATTACGCCTAATTATAACAAACAGGATTCTTCATGTCCGTTGTCCCATAGAGCGGATATGAATAATCCCTAGTAGACATCCCATCATATTTTAGATTAAAGTTCTCAACAAGGCCTCTGCATGTTGGACCTGTGTTCCCGTGCACGCCTTGAAAAAGGACTGGGTCTATTCACATGAAGTTAGCCAGTGAATGAAAGTAGATGCAAAAAATATCTTCGGTTTCTCCAGTAAAAATATGTGTTAATCGTCTCGAAGAAGAAAATTACTTATACATAATTTATGCTATACCGTTGTTTTACCAAGAATAAACTTAATACCGATTTTAAATAAAAAATTACAGAGTCAAACCTATTGAAATTTATGGGACCAATAATGACAGCTATTTCACGTTAAATGATAGAGAATGAACGAAATCGGTTCATCTGAGGCAACAAAAAAAAATATAGAAGAATTTAAAACCTTCTTTTTGAAGTCAGAAGATAATTCATATAATACTCAAAAAGCAAATTAAACGCCATTTTCCCAAAAAAATACTTAGCGTAATGATATTTTCGTAAAATGATGTTTTAAGAGAAAAATGACTTGAAGGGATTCTGTCAAAATTACTGTTTTGTAAAGTGGCTGTCACTTTTGGCATTAGTTACGCGAATTTTCATAATGTTTATTCATGTTTCAAGTAATTTAAAAAATGATAATTGGTCTCCATTTTTTTCTATTATTTGCTTTATTGTAGAAGGATAGATGAAAGCAATTATTCTTGTGATATGTATATATTATTATTGTATAAGAATTATGTTTGGTTTTGCTCTGTATTCTGCAAAACATAAGTGAAATATTTAATTTGTTCGTAAATTACAAAATTCGTCGAAAACCAATTTTCATATTATTCCAAAAATATTTGAAGCTTTTTATAGATCTGAAAATTTTAGTTTTATTCCTATTTTGATTTTATGTATTTCTTTGTTTTACGACATTTTTAGACAGCCTAGTGATATTTTTAATACATATTTCTTCCATAAATGATTTTTTCGAAAAGTCAACATATTTTCAATCAGTTTTCTAAATTTTTCTATGGTATGGTAATCCCAGTTAATTGTTCTAGCATTAGATTGCAGATGAAATTTATGGGACAGAATGATAGTTATTTCATGTTAAATGAAAAAATAATCAACAAAGTCGGTTAATCCAGTCCGAAGTTATGAGTTATCAAACATAAAAAGTACCGAAGAATTGATAACCTCCTCTTTTTTGAAAGTCGGTTAAAATAGAATTCGATATTGTCTTTGTATTAATTACTTGAATATTTTTTATTCCTCTCCATGTACAGAAATAGGTATTAAAAATATCACTCAGCTTTGTATTCACATATCTCATTATCATAGTCCCAATATAACTCCAGTCCATTTAGTTTTAAGCAATAACTATTGTATATTATTTAACTAAGATTTACCTTTCTTAGCTGTGCTTCGATAATTAATCAACTGTGTTTTAAGGTCAATTTACATTCAAAATGCTGGTCAAAATGCAGCCGCCAACAGCGTATGTATGGATTTAGACAGCAGCAAGCAGTCCCCCTCCCCCCTCCTAATTTGCATTCAAATAAATAAATAAATGCGGACAACATCACATACATTGTTCTGAACCCAAAGTAAGTTGCTAAAGCACTTGTGTTGTGGAATTCAGATACAACGAAGTTACCACAAACACCCAGATCCGAGACAATGTAGAAATGTGAATTTTTACTTTGACCCGACCGGAGATCGAACCCGGGACCTCAGAGCTAGCGACACCTTGAAACCGGTGCGTACGCCACTCGACCACGGAGGTCGTCAAATTACTGTAAACTCTTAACTCAAGCGAATAAGGTTCATTATTATTTGTTATAGAGCGTGGAAGTATAATGTTGACATAAATAATGTCATTGTATTAATGATGTCAATATTTTACGCTGTGTAGGCTCTAAACAGACCGCCTATCAACTACAATCCGAATGCAAATTTAAGTTCAAGTGCAGTTGATACGACTTCCTGTCTAAAAGCCTGGAGTGGTGCTACAATGGTTACTATTAATTATATACTTTTTTTATATTATTCCACAACTTTCACACAACGCAATCCAGTCTCAAACTAAGCAAAGCTTGTATTATGAGTACTAGACAACTGATAAACAAACTTATATATTTCTAAATACATGCATAATATAGATAAATGACACCCAGACACAGAACGAATGATCGTGCTCGTCACACAAACATTTGTCCTGGGTGGGAATCGAACCCACGACCTCCGGTATAGCAGTCAGGGTCACTAACCACTAGTCCAACACACCCGTCAAATTAATGTCACCAGTGTAGTACCTTGTTGGGTGATAAGCAATTTTAAATCTTAACTGCTTGAGCAAAGCTGTCTAAAGCCATACAGAGATTGACTTTACGATTGATTCGAACACAACCTATTAGAATTAAATTGCGATCTCTTTTGAATATACATATTTATTGGCAATTCGTTTAAAATAAATTATTTAATGTATTGAATTTAGTTTTTTAAACTGCCGTATTCATTTTGAGAAGTGACATTCATAAATTGTCTCTACTTGATTTAGATAGAGACAGTGAAAGGATAGGCTTTAAAAATGGGTTTAGTTTGTGATTACGGCAGTAACTAAAATTATAGAAAGAAATGTATTTTTCCTATATTGAATCGATTTTATCGTTGATACTTTTCCAGTACATCAGATTATATTTCATTTTTCTCTTTGAAACGTTAACTAGACCTATTATAAGTTTTGTTAAAAGCATTTTCAGTCGACTCAACTCATCTTTGCTTCGTCATGTGTGTGTATCCCTTGTAAATATAGTGACGTTGTGTACTCACACAGCTGTCATTTGTGTGTCACTGTTACACTAATTAAAGCTTACATAATAAACTATCGCTGTCAATCGTACGCACAAAGCGAGCACAGATGACTTGAACTATAATTAATGTGTTTAGATACTTAAAAAGGTTTACTATCTTGGCCTTTCTCTTTGTATAAAAACTAAATTTAAAATTAAATGCATCTAAAAATAAATATAAATCTACTATAAAGATTACAAAATCAAATATATTAATGGATATAAGTCGTTTATTTTAATACATATTGTTTATCTTTGAATAAAAATTTAGACCAAGGTTGTTTAACTTTTTTGAGTATCTAACCAGTTTTTGTATTCTTTTTGGACTTGTTTTTACAATCAGCTGTTACTGCTAAACAATTGTGATTTGGTAATTACATAATATTGTACACATATCTAGTAATGTGATCGACTATTGTCTAAGTCTGCAATACAATTTTATAATGAAGGTATTGTTTTAATTACGACCAAAAAACCCCTGACGAATATAGGAAATGTCGTCTCCAGCGTTCTCGAAAAAAACGTGTGATCCACATCAGAAATTCCTTACTACATTTTTTATAGTCATGAAAAATATTGCTATAAGTAATTTTAACTAATATTATATTATATCTATCTTTCTATTATATCCAAGGAAGGACTAAAAATAAAACAAAGAAATTAATACAAATAATATTTATTTATGAAATATCTAATAATCTAGTTAAATTACAAGTGAGGCAAAATTTGATTATACCCATAATGGCACCTGTCACACAATTGACAAACAGTAAACGTGTTGCCAGCGTAAATTAATGTTCATCAACAGATTAAACTCTGTTTTACAATAGAACTGGCAACACCGTAAGCGCTTTATTGATTAAAATACAGACTTAAAACTAAAATAATATTAGGTACTACTATTTTGTAGAAAAATCTTACATTATATATTCTTGGTACACCAGGCAACGCTAGTCTCCGACATGTACGCTGAGGTAAGAGTTACACGCAAAGGTGACTACAACCAATACCGGCTTAACCAACTGTATTAACAACCACATATTTTTAAATTGAGAGCTGCTCGCACAAGTAGTACTACGTGCTCATAATCATCCTAGCCTTTTCGCAACTATGTTGGGTTCGGATTCCAGTCTAACCGGATTCAGCTAAGTACCAGTGTTTTACAAGGAGCGACTGCCTATCTGACCTCAACCCAGTTACCTGGGCAACTCGATACACCTTAGTTAGACTGGTTGTCAGACTCTCTAGGTTCTGACTACCCGTAATGACTGTGAAAGATGTACATATGAATAACAGCCGAAACACAACTTCACGTGCCTTCCGAAACGAGAAGAAACTCGTAATTATAAAGATATAGATAGCATCGATAGTCACCCATCCAAGTACTGACATTGTCAAGCGTAGCTTAACCTGTGATCGATCAAATTGTGCAGTTATAGCTCGTCTTTTCTTACTTTCTTGTTGAGCTTGAACTCCTTACACTACACACAAGTTGGTAGGTTAGCAAAACTAAAAATCAATTGAGAACTTAAAGAGAACCAAGGGGCTTGTTGGCTTAATCCGATACTGACTTCCGCGAATGTTGGAGACCAACGTCACCTCGTCAAACTATCTGGACATGAGGCTTGGTACTACATAATAGGTATTTGTGACAAATATGAAACGAAAATGCATTTAATTTGTACTAAAAACTATAAATAATGTGATATTTAGCTAAATATTTAGACAAAACTCATATTAAAGCAGCCGTTAAGTATGATGTCACATTCAAATGGGCTCCCGACTTTCAGGGCTAAAATTCCGCTTTTTACAATTCCCGATGATTGAAAATGAAATTTTTTCAACACAATCATTGAAAATTCAGTACCGGGCGGAACACTCACTGTCAATACAATTAATTTTCAATCAAATGAAAAAGTGTCAATTTTAATTCAATTTCCATTTATTCAACGGCATTTGTAAATAACGGATTTTGGGCCCTGTAGTCCGATCAATGTAATATTTTGTCATATCAGCTAATTGCGACTGTGATTGGACACGAACAAGACACAATACATAGGATCAGTGGCGTAGCTAGGAGGGGGGGGGGCGGTCCGCCCCGGGCGCCACTATCAGAATGGCGGCAAAATTGTCAAAAGGTGGCAAACTATCGAACATTCCGAGGTTCCGCGCGCGAACGAAATATACACTTTTACCGTGACAAAAAGCGAGCTTTTTTTTTAGATAACTTTTTTGGGCGCCAAGGTGTGAATCCGCCCCGGGCGACGGTGACCCGATCTACGCCACTGTACAGGATATATGACAGACAATTAACAAATTATTGTGTTCATCAATATTGCCGAAATTGGGAGACGAAAATTATACATTTGTGAAATTATTTTATAGGTATAATTCAACTCATCTTTGATCGCTATGTGAGGGTATCCCTTGTAACTACACAGTGGCGTTGTGTACTAACACAGCTGTCATTTGTGTGTCACTGTCACACTAATTAAAGTTTTCAAAATAAATAATCGCTGTCAATCGCACGCACACATAGCGAGCACAGATGAGTTGAACTGTGTTTATATATATATATATTTTAAATAATAAGTATTCAATATTCAATAGAATAAAATTCAATTTTAATTATTTTATATATTCAATTAATTTTGGGATACGCACAAATATTAGAGGATGGTGCGAAAGCTTAGCAATTAAACATGATAAAATATATCTTACATAACAATAATCTATTTTATGAGGTCGAAAAAATTCTGTTTATCACATCTAACTTTATTGACCATTATTTTCCCACGTTTTTATATACCAACTTTTGTCGTTGGCGTTGGCGTTTGGCGTTTCGGTTGGATTTTGCAATTTAATTTTGAGGCACTTCCCGATAAGCTAGCAGGCTGAAATTGTCAGGGTAGCTTCAGACCCGATGCCAATGCAATTTACAACTATAAAAACGGCTGGACCGATTTCGATAAAATTTAATTGGAGTGATATTTAAAAACGTGGGCTTTTAGATTTTTAAATCTATTAGTTTTTTTACTGTCATAATTTAGTTGATAAATATAATTGCTTTTATGAGGTTTCCATGCTAAATGTACCTTATAAAGATACAATTTAACATAATTGGGCTAAGTATGTGATTCGATAAATCGTAAGTGAATTTCTTGAATTGGGATATCGCGAATTTATAGTAAAATTACCCTGTAATAATAATGTTATTTATCAATCTTGCTAACATTTCCAAAAGCTATGTTGGTGTTGTTTTCCAGTCTCACCGGATTGCTGAACACGAGTATGTTACATAGCGTCTGCCTATCTGACGTCCACAACCCATATTACTGGGTAAAACATTTTTATAACATGGACGTTTTAAAATTGGTTTTTAGTAAAAATTTCGTATTTTACCAAGTAACAATTGTTTATATTTACAATTAAGGGAGTTTCGAAGTGCAACAGTTACAGGCTGGTGTTTTAAACGGCTTGGTTAATGGCGCCCACCGTGGGGCACCACAAGCGTGGTGATCAATGCTCGTTCTCTGTACGAGAGGCCTGCAGTGGGACAGTTACAGGCTGGTGTTATTAACAGCTTCCGTTATTAACATCGTGGGGTTCCAAAGCCTATAACTCTATAGGTAGCTTTCTGTATGATAGACATTTGTACTAAGTCAATAGGAAAACTTAGGTTCATATTTTATAAGTACGTAAGATTCCGTTTTATTTCAAATTTAAAACATAATTTTAAATATTTCATTTTAATTTCATTAAATAATATTTGAATTAACCACTTGGTTAAAATATAAATGATTACAATTCTAATGAATTTGATAATTTTAAGTATATAAATTCATAATTTAAGTAGCAATGCTAAAATAAGCTATTTTTGTCGCCATGGCAACTAAAAATTTGAATTTATTTAGATTTTCCTGTAAATATGAATATAATTTCCTTTTTTAGGATATTTTAAGTAAAAAAAAGGAAAATGACTTAATTCTTAGTTTCATTTAAAAGTAATTCGTGTCTGCAGAATCCTTATTAAGTTTTTTATTTTAATTTTAGTAATGTGTATGCGACAAAAATGGCTTAAAAATAATGGAAGCACATTTTATATTGATATGAATGTGATTATTTTAAAACAATGATGTTTACGTATAATTTAAATAATGAGAGACATAATATTTAAACAGAAACCAGTCACTTTATACATCCTGTTCCATGATCATATTTCTTAAAAAACAAAATATACAACCGTCTTGCAATAAAAACTACTGATCAAGGCTTGATGAAATTATAGAAAAAATGACAGCACTTTCTCGTAAAATAAAAAAAAAAACAATTAAAGCGGTTTGTATTTATATTAATTAAAATAAGATGTTATATGACTATAAATAAATTCGTTTTTGTTAAGTTACAAGATCTGGCTTGCCTAATTTTACATCGCACCGAATAGAAAACTTCAAATGTATATGAATGACATTCCGTTTCGACAAGTGACGTGACTTTGACGTGTCAGTTCAATACATTTGAGTGATTCGTCAGCGTTAGCGCGAGGAGTCATGTAACTTGTCTAAAAGTATTCTCGCTTTATCTCTTATGATAATAATAAAATCTATTTGGAAGTCACCAGCCATTCACGATACTATTTTTGATATAAAAATACATACTACTTGAAATTAAATATTATTTGTTATTTTTACGCGGTAAGAAAAATCCCAGTTATTTAAAATGCCACTTCTTTGTATAGGCCTGAAGAAGTTACATAAGATAACATTAGACAATTATATTGTCAAAATCAAAATAAAATATTGAAATATACATGAAAACTACATGGTAAGAGAGACGGGATACATGAAATAGATATGAAAGATCTAATCAATTGCTAAAATCAAGTATTATGAACTAAAGGAAAGTTATCGTTTTTTAAAGGTTAAAGTGGCATTAAAAATTTGTCTGGAACTATCTTATAAGTTTAAAAAACAATTAATGCAAAATTCTTTTATGCTTGTACGCTGAGAAGAAACAGCAAAATGTCTATAGGCATGATGATCAATGCTCCTTCTCTGCATGAGAGGCCTGCAGTGGGACAGTTACAGGCTGGTGTTAATAATAGCTTCGGTAATGGCGCCCCACCGTGGGGCAGCTCACAAGCGCTGATCAATGCTCGTTCTCCGTACAAGCGACCTACTTAAAAATTACTATTTAAGTTAAATTATATTTTCTTTATTTATATAATAACTATATACGCTTTGTAATCGGTGACAGATCGCCATCTGGTGTTGTATCGTTAAAACTATTTAGTATAAGAATCACGTTGTTTTTTTGTATAAAACGCATGAAAAACTATTTTGTTTCTCATTTCTTACAAATTTGATTACTAACCAAAATGTATTTGAAAATAACTTAATAAAAATAAGATATTTAAATATATTTTTTATAGAATTTTGACGTATACAAGAATGTAAAATTATACGTATTTCGTCGACTTTAAGAAAAAAAAAGTATTTATACAACGTGTAATATAGTGATAATATTTATCCTATTAACAAAGAGTCAATTATCACGTCTTAAAGTAATATTATTGGAACGATCTCGTAAAAAAGGGTTACAGTGATTTTGGATCTCTTGTGACGTCACTTACCAGTACGCTTTTTACTAGCAAGTGACGTTACTAACCTCACTACCATACATTACATCCTCTTATGAGCTATTTAATGCTTTCTTTTTAAATATTTGATAAAGTACAATATTATCTAGTTTATCTGACGGACTTAACAGATTTCTATTTTTAGATTTAGCGCCTGTTTCACAATCACTGATCAACCGCTATCTGGCAGATAAATTGAAAAATTTGACATTATTTTTATGAAGAAATCGGTCAAGTAATTTAACGGGAACTTTTTTGGCGGTGGTGAAATAGGCCCTTAGACAAATATTACAGTGGTGATACTTAGTACATACAATTTAAGTACAATGACGTTTTATTATAAATTAGCTGTTGCCCCCGACGTCGTCCGGGTGGTTAGAAGATATAAGTTAGGATTTTTTGAACGGAAGAAGATATTTTTTCCCCGTTTTTGCCACATTTTCCATTGTACCTTCGCTTCTATAAGTTGCAGCGTGATGTTATATAGCCTTAAACCTTCCTCGATGAATGGTCTATTGAACACAAAAATATTTTTTCAATTTGAACCAGTAGTTCCTGAGATTAGCGTGTTCAAACAAACAAACTCTTCAGCTTTATATATTAGTATAGACAATACTTTAAGACGTGGTAGTAGGCTCTCTGAATAAACTAATTATACTCTTTCCGTTCTAAAAAGAATGGGAGACTGAAAAATTGATCATAAAGTGGCAACATGTTTTCTGATTAGATTGCAATTGAAATATTATGTGGAGTTGGATTTCGGTTCTAATTTTCCTGTGATCATCGGCCTACCCTTTTCTCAACTATGTTGGGGTCGGCTTATTTTCCTTTTAAAAGGTCATGATCATCGGCCTACCCTTTTCCCAACTATGTTGGGGTTCGGCTTCCAGGCTCAATTTCAGCTACCTTTAAATTTTTAATATGTGTTTATAAAAATGGGCCTCCACGATATTTTAATGTTTTCCTTGCGGTCCTATGATTGAATTTCTATGACAAGGTCAGGTACGATTTAAAATGCAGGAAAATACTAATGTGACTTCTTCAATGTTATATGTACCTTCTTAATTATTCTAAGACACCACTGTCAAACGGTAAACGAGAACATCGTGAGGAAATCTGGATACCAAATATTGGAATCTGAAATCGCCCGCAGTGAGCTAGCGTGGTGATCAATGCTCAAACCTTCCCTATATGGGAAGAGGCCTGTGCCCAGCAGTGGGACGTATACAGGGTATTACTGTATTATTTATATTAAATCAGCAACATGTTTCTCGACACTTTTCGAACAATTTTAAGTCCTGTCAAAAAGTTCTTCGTAGAACGGACAGAGTATAAATTTGAGGTTTTAAGGCTCTTAGTTTCATAAAAAAGTAGAAAATATGCTATAAGGCAACATACACTTTTTATATGTTTAGAAAAGTTTTTATAAATCTACTTCTGAATTTTAATTGGTTTATTTAAGAGAAGTCACTTTTAGTGTAAAAGTAATATAGTTTCTTGTCATATTTTAAATATCGATGTAAGTAAGAATATAGGCTCTGACTACTATACCCGAGGTCGTGGGTTCAATTCCCACTCAGGATAAAAGGCTTTGGTAATAATCCCGAATATTTGTACTGAAATATGTTTGTCAGTTGTCTAGTACTCATAATACAAGCTTTGCTTAGTTTGAGACTAGATGGCGTTGTGTAAAAGTTAATATCTAATCAAAATTGGTACAACATGTATATTTAGATAGAAAATTCATTTCTAAAAGGAAAGACATTTTATTTATCCCACGGAAACGACATTTAAAATATGACCAAACATTATTAAACTTTAATCTTCAATTAAATTCAAATTGCTTTCATGATTAACACATACATATAAAAAGTGGCACTTCACTTCTATAATACACCGCCGTAATTCTATCGATAGATCCATTAATATTTATCGATAAAAACTACGCTTTATCGATACCACTGTCCTTATTCCTCTGCGCTATCCTTCTTCTTCTGTGTATAAAGGGAACGAAGCCCCACAGAGCGGCTCCGAATATTAATATAAAACCGAGGGTCACAAAAAGAGATTTATATGATTTCGTATACTCAAACCACAGGCCACATACCGGTGGTCCTACTAACTGCAAAATACCGTTAACGAATAAACTTATACCGTATGACGACATTAGTCTCTCAGTACCCAACATTTCTGTCATAACTAGGGCAGTTACACCAACATTAATTCCTGAAGCGATACCGAAAATAGAGCAGAAAGCACTTATCGCAGAGTAACTGGACACCAAAGGTATCATGGATAAACTAATACCGGATAAGAGCAATCCAAAAATAAAGAAATAACGCTTAGGTGTTAATACTAAGTCCGATAGAGCTGACCCACCGATTCTCCCAACCAAATCAAGCGCGGAAATTATTGATAAGAGGTACGCACCCAAAGATTTATCGAAACCACACTCCTTAGCGTAAGATGGTACTAAAATTATAAAGTTTGTGTAAGATATCGCGCAAGTACAATTTGATATTAATATAACCAAATAGATTGGGTCTTTGAGTAATTGGATATCGAAGTATTTGCTTGGTTCTTTCTTCGAGTCGTCTTCTTTCGAACGCTTTTTGCATCCACAGCAATAGCTGATTGGTGCTAAACTATCTGTCACGGATTTTAAACTGAATTGTGAAGCGAATTCGCTTGGCTTCTCGAAGGCTGACAGCGTGGACCCATGGAAAGGGGTCGACATGTATTGAAAACTTGATGTTGAAGGACTCCTTTTTGGGGTTTTCGGTACCCCCAATTTCTTACCAAACGCTTCTTGAGAATTGACTCTGGAACTCTTTCCTTCAGGTACGGACTCTAGTAAAGACGGATTACTCGGTAAATGATTTTTGCTGGACATATGTTGGAGTCCGTGTCTGGACGAAGCTGGTGTGGTCTTCCTATTTCTTTCGACATCCTTGGATGTTACCTGCACAGCGCTTGCTGACCTCGCGAAGTCTTGCTTGTTGCCTTCGTCGAGGGTCGCGTTAGACTGGTTCTTGTAGATCGGCGGTGATCCGTTGGGCATGTCGCCTGGGGTGTCTACTTCTGGTGTGAATGTCAGTTTGGGGTTTTCTGATTCTTCTAAGTCGCCTATGTCTTCTTCGATGAAAGGCTCCAACTGTGGAAAGGAGGTTTTTTAGAAATTGTTTTTACTTTTTCGTGTGGAAAAACCTACTTTGTATCGTTGATAAAGTTTTGATTCCTGTAGAGGTATGTATGCAAGGACATATTTCGAGGATTTTTATGGGCCATTTTTTGAATTTGGATTACCTGCCATCAGTTGACTAAAGTTCATTTGGAAGCTCATTTTTTTGTCGGCTCTGCTTTCTTTTTTGGTGAAAATTGATTATTTTGAAGTGAAAATTCAAATAAGGCCGAGCTTTATCAAAACATTAATTGCTTTTAGATTCACACAAATAAAACGCAAAATCTATAAAAAAATACATAATTTATTTAAAAATAAATTTAATGACTTACAATCTAATATTGGCTATTTAATACTTAATTATAATATAACAACTTTTTATCCCTAGAAAGACGAATTTAATACAAATCTGAACGGCATTGGACGTTTGATCGTATTAGCAGCTTTATATGTAACGGACACAGGTTCGAGTCCAGCCTCAAGACCATCAACCTCGATAAATACACGTAAGTAAACTGTTACATCATTTAATAATGATTCATTATCACTATTGTATAGTTACCGGCACGGATCTTGAGCGCTGACCTTCACCTGCACAGAAGTGATTTTTTGTGTCCCTTTTGCGGTACAGTGCAGTGATTGTCCCGCAGCGCATCGCGTCATAGCCGACATGATTCGTTCTTTGCTGCAGTTGCATGCACCTCAAGAGGCGTACTCGTCACGCACAATTGATTCGCGTTTTATTTTACGATGCTCAAAGCGATCCCCACTCTTCCGCCGAGCGCTCAAGGTCCGTGCCGGTAACTATACATGTAGTTGAAAAATCTTGTAATTTTGAATATATTTTAAGCTAAATTCCGCCCTTTGTGCACTAGGTGCTACCAGTCTTTGATACTCCTGGACTGTATTACTCTATGCTCGCGATACAAACGAGGGTATATGACGGTAGTTAGGCAAAGAGTACACATAGCAAAGACTTGAGACACCTTGTCAACAAAAATCTGATAAAGAAAACAAATGTAAGCTTTTACAAAGTCATTTGAGATCAATGCACGTTCTCTGTATGAGAGGCCTGCAGTGGGACAGTTACAGGCAGGTGTTATTGACAGCTTCGGTAATGGCGCCCAACGTGGGGCTTTCAAAAGTATGTGACAATAATAAGCTGGTACTTCCAATTTTAAGTAAAATTATATAATAATTAACAAATAATTACAGCTAGAAATTCAATTTAATTATCAATAAAGTAATTAACAAATCTAATATCATAATTAATTAATGGTAAAAAAATACATTAAAACATACATTTATAAATGGAATTCAATATACAAAGTACAATCATATTTAGTTTTAAGTATAAAAAACAAATAACATACTGGCAAAGTATAAAAATACGTAAAAAAACACCATTAGCTCAAATTAGACGTTTTTCGCTGTCCGTTTTTAGAAGCACTTTTTGACAGGTCCTAAAATAGACCAAAAGTGACGCTTAACACATATTCGACTTGACAAAGAATAAAATACAGTTTCACTACACACTTGAACATTAAAATCTTACGACCAATCAAAAGGTTTCTCTTAAAACGGACTGTCGTGAAATCATTACAATTCTGAAACCCAATCTAACTATGGGATACTGTGTTACCGAGTAACACAGATTGTTTAGGTCAAATATGATGTTGGGTAAAAGAAATACATTTTTGCAAACAAATTGGTTATCTGTCAAACTTATGATCTTAACAATAGTTGTTTATCCTTGATTTTTCAGTATTTGTTGTAATTGCGGCAACAGAAATACATTATTTGCCCGAATATTAACTTCTGAGCGTGCGCCCAAAGGGAAAAAAACACACCTTTACTAATTCTCCGCTGCCTGTCCATCTATCATCAAGAAGTATCTCATGAACTGTTACAGATAGACAGTTCAAATTACTAACAATATAAAAATATACAATTACGAATTTGTGCGATTTAATATACGTAAGTACATACATGTAATTCATTAAAGTTTAAGTCAACTTCAAAAAAAAACCCGCAAAACATATTAAAGTTCTTTTGCGAGAAATATCAAAAATAATTAATTTATAAGTAAATAGATGCCAGGTACTTTAAAATTATAATTTTGTAAGCCTCTTTAGGTAACTTTAGTTTAATGGAATTAAAACTAAATAAAATAATTCTTATCATTTAAAAAATCCTTTAAATAAAAGAATTTAATTTTTAATTCTTTCTTTTTGCCATTAAAATTCAATTTGGTATAATAGGAAACATCATTTTTTTTAATTGGGACCTACGTTTCGCGGTTTCGATCCCCGCGTAGGACAAGCATTTGTGTGATCGACGGATGCTTGTTCTGAGTCTGGGTGTCTTTGTGCATGTGACTTGAATGTTTGTGAAACTACCCACAAATGAAATTAACTCATAAGTGCTAGATTCGGTAAAAAGAAATACATATTAAAAACCGAATCCGTCGCAACGTCAGCTCATGATTAAGGACTCCCGTTGGGTCCGAAACTAGTCGGGCGATCCCGATAAATACGCGTGAGTAAACCGTTGCATTATTTTAATAAGACATATCGGTTTGCTCTAAATTAACTAACCTTAATATAGTCAGCTACCGTTTAATAAAATAATATCAAGACCGTTTCAGGGGTTTTTAAAATTTATCTGGAAAAATAAAGCTAGTTTAGACGATGCGAGAAATATTACGTCGTAGACAAAAATACTATGATGCCACATCATAATTCTTTTTTTTCTTCTAAATACTTGTGCGAGAAAGAGACATAATCTATTATATCTAGTTAAGTCTACGTGCGAAAGAGTAAGCACCATACATTTATATTTCGTTATAATAAGGTAAAAATGACATCTTAAATTGAATCGATCAATGCTCGTTCTCTATATGAGAGGCCTGCAGTGGGACAGTTACAGGCTGGTGTTATTAACAGCTTTGGTAATGGCGCCCCACCGTGGGGCAGCTCACAAGCGTGCTGATACATTTTTTATTAAACACATCTATATTTGGTAATATCTTACAAGTAATATAAGTACCAAAATGACAAATATTGCATTGCAACTTCAGTCTTATGACTTGGAAATAAGGTTTCGTTTTCTAACGATGCAAGCAATGACAGCATTCCAATCTTTACACAAACGTCATTTATTTAAAATACACAATCAACTGTCAATACCAAGGTATATTATTATCGCAAAATCAACCTTATGTACAAGTTTTAAAATCGTTTTTATGACGCGTTACTCTTTTCTAGAGACCACACAAGATTTTACATGAAGTGTGGTAATTTTTGGTAGTTTTTGAAATACTATAGATATCTTAGCTTGGATTTTATACATGGGTATATGATTTTAAATCACTTTTCAAAGCTGGCATTAAAATTAT
This sequence comes from Trichoplusia ni, assembly GCF_003590095.1. Taxonomy (NCBI): domain Eukaryota; kingdom Metazoa; phylum Arthropoda; class Insecta; order Lepidoptera; family Noctuidae; genus Trichoplusia; species Trichoplusia ni. The sequence goes on from NC_039480.1 coordinate 4,605,744, forward strand.
ATAAATGCATTTAATTCGAGACAGTATATAGTCAATTTAACTCATCCTTGTGTGTTGCCATGTCTAGAACTTTTTCACCCAAAAATCTGCCTTTCTGTCTTTGTGTATGTAATTTGAATGTTAGAAAGGATTTGAAAAAATATTTAACTACTTAATTAAATATCCTAAAGCCGGTTTTTTTATTCCCTGACTACCTTCATCCCGAGCGGTTTTCAAAAACTTTCATATTTTGAGTTTTTGATTATCGCCTCATAATAACTACTACTTAAAATATAAACATTGATTTATTAACTATAATTAAGCACCATTTTGGCAATGTTATGTTTCTAATTAAATATTTAAGTATGGCAATCTTAATTACATTTCGTTTTCAATAAGGTATTTGACTAAATATAATAATATAAATCTGTTTAGTTCGTTAGACACATTGCCAAAAAATATTGGATACGTAATTTTCAATTTATCACATCATTAAGAAGTAAAGAAGATAGAAAGCACTTAAGTAAGGTAGTGTGGCTAAATTACCACTTGCTAGTAAAAAGCGTACTGGCAAGTGACGTCACAAGAGACTTCAAATCACTGTATCCCCATCATTTTCTGTTAAGGAAATAGAAGAAAAATAATTATCTAATATATTTTGGAAATCTGACCCCAAATAAAATAATTGGGATAAGGGCAGGGGAATAATGATGATGTTGATATTTTGGAAATCTGTCTGATGGCCTAAACAGTATTTTTATTAAATACCCTATTGTCGAAAAAAAAAAGAACTTGTGCTTTCAATTCCCAAAAAAAAAAATGACCCATGGTGTCTGTTTTCAAGACAAAACCACCACCTGTTGTAGTGTACAAGAAACATGACTCTCTAGGCCATGTAATGCACTATCACGCTTCCAAAATCAAAATAATATTACTCTTATAACGTGGTACTAGAGTCCATAATCGCTGTACCGACACAAAAACGCGGATGACGTAGCACGGCGGTTCAGGTATAGTCAGTAAGAGTCTGACTCTACCCATTTCCTCCCCCGAGAGAGTGGGTGTCTATGAGGATTACCACGCTTTAACAAAAAAAAACAGGTCCACAATCGCGGTCAAAATTTGACAATCATCTATCGGACATTAGAAATTTTGTTTTCAATTCCGTCACTTGATATAAAATTTACGTTAAACCTCACTGATTTCATGATTTAAGGCGCAAAGGGTAACTATAATTCGTCATCCGTCTAATTTAATATTCCTTCAAACATTTGTTGGGATTTTAATATCAAATTTTCTTTTTTAAACTTTCCGATTCCTAGCCGCCTCTTCCAGAGCCTTCTTCTTCTTATGCTTATTAATTAAAGGCATGAACAGCCATAGCGAGGCACCACCTATGAAAATAAGTCCGAATGTTAAAAACATTTTCACGAAATTTCTCTCTCTTTCAAACCACAGTCCACATATCGGTGGCCCAACTAGTTGCAAAAGACCGTTTACGAAAAGACTTATTCCGTATGTCGACATTAACCTCTCAACGCCTAAAATCTCAGCCATGACTAAGGTAGTCACACTATTATTGACACCTGAAGCTAAGCCGAAGAATGCACAAAAAACGCTTATAGTAACATACGATTCCAAAAAAGGGATGATAGCTAACGTTATACCAGAGAATAATAAACCGCCGACGAAATAAAACGATTTCGGAATTAAATTTAAATCGCAGAGCGCGGAGCCCCCGATACGTCCAACGAGGTCCAGCGCTGAGACCGTACTGAGTAAATAAGCCCCTCTCGCTTTATCAAACCCGATGTTTTGTGCGTGTGAAGGTAATAGAATAATAAAATTCGTGCAAGAAATAGCTACAGTGCTACTCGAGATTAAAATGACTAAGTAGGTCGGATCTTTAAGGAGGGATAGATCAAAGAATTTATTAGTTTCGACCTTTTTTGACGGTTTCTTTTTGCAGCAAAAGCAGCAATATGCTACGTCGGCAACACTCTCAGTTACGGACTTCAGAGAGAATTGTGAAGCGAATTCGTTCGGTTGCTCGAATGCTGAAAGCGTAGACCCATGGAATGGTGTTGAAACATGGGCAAAACTGGACGTGGAAAAGTTCCTTTTTGGTCCTGTCGTTGCAGTACTCAACTTGCGACCAAACCCTTCTTGAGATCCCAACTTCTTTAAAACCCCATCATTAATGGAATGTGAACTGTAGGTTGATTTCGGTATGGGACGAGTATAAGACAGCTTCCTCTTCGATGGGTTGTGACGTAATTGTTGCGATGACGTCATAGCTTGTATGTTCGTTTGCGACGGTTTCTTGTCCTGTATGTGCCCGTTCTCGAGTTTCTCTGGCGTTGTAACTGTCATTTGGAAAGATTCGATGTTTTCTTCCTCTTCCAAAAGTATGTCGTCCTGAAATAGTTGAACGGTTGGTAATTATATTTGGTTTGTTTCGGTAGAACGGTGATTATGTTTTGTGATCACGAAATATGATTTTGATTTTCAATTTTGGATCTGAATATGATTATTTTTAAGAACGAACCCTTGATCCCTATAAATACACGTGAGTTATAAAACACAACAATTAACAAAAAAAAAACAGTTATCAAAATTTAAAAAAAAATATGTTTCTAGAAAATTGAACCAGTCTTCAACAGGTCATTGGTAAAAAAATATGATGAAATGTAAGTTTGTTTGTGTTTTCACATATTTTAAACTATAATTATGTATTATTCGTGATCACAACCAACATAAATAACGTTCATGGCTGAATAAACAAGCTATATGCTAGTATTTAACAAAATATACAACTAAGGGCCGATTTTTCAATCGTCAGTTAACTTCTATCTGAGGAATAAATATGGCCGTTTGACATATTTTCTATACAAAAGCTGTCAAATCTTCAAACATATTCGTCAGATAAAAGTTATCTGGCGATTGAAAAATCGGTCTTTAATCATAATCTATTGCAACATATATTATTACATATATACATTTAAAATGTTAATAACTACTTTTGGCTTCATTATTTTTTTTTTCTGAAACTAGACACAATAGGGATGATGACATTTATGTTTTTAATAAATTGATTAAATCGCAGTGAATGGATCATTTTCGAGACGTCACTTTTGTATATAAATTTTACAAATTGGTTACGTCACAATCCTTTAAAGCAGTTTATCTTTGAAAAATTTTCTTATTCAGACAAGAATACTAATATTTTTAAAAAGGTTTTTACATTTTTATACGCAGCCGTCATCCCTATTCTGCCGTCTCTTAAAATACTGGCAAATTGGAAAATATTTCTCAAATACTGTCCAAGAATGTTAAATTTTGTTTATTAGTATAATTTATTTATGAAGCCCAACAAAATATGTCTAGTTAAATATTATATTGATTCAAATCAAGCTACTATGTAAACAAATAATTATGGTAATATTCAAAGGTAATAAATAAAAAATTTAAAAGATTTTTTGAGTAAACATATTCTTTTATGTCTAGTTTTTATAGCTGACATTTCTACACTTAGCAAATGTGACCGCTGTGTTTTTATTAAAATCTACTCCCACGTTTATGAATTTAATCCTTGTTTCGAGGGGGATTTCACAAACATTCAAGTCACATGCACAAAGGCACCCGGCCTCAGAACAAGCATTCGTGGATCACACAAATGCTTGTCGTAAGCGGGGATCGGACCAGCGACACGTCGCGCTCAGTGGGTTTGGCGTGGTGACCTCAACCACTCGACTTATCCGTGCAGTCATTGCATTTTATAGAAATGACATTAAGCTTAAATACGCATTCCCTTATTTCCAAACATCGGCAGGGATTTGATCAGCTGACGATTTTATAAATACGAAATGTCTCTACAGCTAAAATTAATGACTCAAAAAATCTTTTTTTTTTAACTTTGCCATGAATTTTATGACCCTCAACGACCAACTCAAGTAAAACACATCAATTTTGATTCAACTCAAAAACAAAAAAAAAAATAGTTCACAAAACAGAAATGACATTTACAGTATGACAGAAAGACATTATCAAACAATTTGAGTCAAATGAAAATGTACGAGTTTTACCTATTTGATCATTAAGGGCTGAAATATGGCAACACAAATATATAATCACTTTCGTTATTCAATATTAGCATTAGCACATCCATTATTTATATATAAAAATGCGGTTTTTTTGAAAATGAAACGATTGCTCGGTTACAACACAGGTTTAAATATATTGACTCATGGTAGTTTCACTTATCGACAATGTTTAAAGAGAGGATAATGTATTTTGTAAATTATTTCTTGATAAAATCATTGAAAGAAAGCGCTTTGGCATGTGTACAAATGATTTTTTGAATTGTATTGTAATGTTTTTATTACAAAAACTAAAGCACCTGTTTTATCAAAATTGGTTAAGGAGTTTCTGAGATTATCTCCATCAACTTCACAAATATGACTTCTTAATTAATATGGATGGAATTAATTGTGACTTGTTATTGAAACAATGAATACAGAAAAGTATGTAAAATGAGAATTGACAACTCGGTATATGATTATAAATTTAAATAAATTGTTAAAGGAAGAAGAATTCTTCAATAATTATGATGGTAACATTCTAATAATACAGTTACTTGGCTTATTTAAAAATATGTGTGTTCACACCTTTTTGTAAAAACTAGAAAATATCCAAAGTGAACACTTTTAGAAATGTTGGCTTTTTGTTAACTTTACTGTTTCTCGATGTAAAATAATATATTTATAATAGTTAAAAAAATAATTATAACTATACACGGTGATTTTTTGGTCGTCTTAGAAAAGTAGCCCAGTTCATGTATCCGACGTAAATTACCCCTAGGCGGGATTATTATTTTTTTATCATCAATTAAGATAATAAGTACGACGACAAACTGAACAAGAGAAATCTGAAATATACTCTTAAAAATGATAAAAACGCCGCCGCCCGCGCCCCTCACCATTGTTACAAGGCTCGGACCGCGCTCACAACAGAGCTGTTTCTAAAAAACTACGAATTGCATCATAATATTGAATAAAAATTTCATTTTAAATTTATTCAAATCTCATAAATACCTATTTTTTTTTATCATGAACGTGTTCTAGTCATTGGATACGCGAACTGGGCTGCTTTTGTAAGACGACTTAAAATTCACGGTGTATATATATAATTATAATATATTTACAATTCCTAAATGGATAGCAGATCCATTCAGGAATTAATAAGTATTATTTTTGTATTTTCTATGGCCTAGAATTTTCAAATGAATACGATAATGAATTTTAATGATATTATTATTAAAATCGCTATCATGACTCCATGAGACAATATATTGACAAAAGTGATTATTTTAAAACAATAATATGTTAGTGGCAGAAGCGAAGCAAGTATGAGAAACTAAAAAACGACACTTAGGAATCTCCCCAAAAAAAAACATTGATATTTATTTACAAAAAATATTTACAAGGACATGTAGGAATACCTAACGGAGTTTTTTTAAAAGAGCTATGTTTAATTAATTGTGAAGGGCTTTTTCTGTTTTCAGGTTCAAATTATTAGTTTTGAAAAAATGACTCTACTTAATCCCTACTAATATAATAAATGCGAAAGTAACTCTGTCTGTCTGTCTGTGACGCTTTCACGTCTAAACCACTGAACTGATTTTAATGAAATTTGGTACAGAGATAGAGTTGACTTTTGAAGAGCTCTCTTGGAAAAGCGATATAGCCCACCTCTACGCGGGCGAAGCCGCGGCGGAAAGCTAGTACAAAAATAAATCCTATTTTTGCTAAACCATTTTCGATCGCCAGGCATAACCACCAGCGGGATTGTCCGAAAGGGTTACCGTGGCCCCGGTACGTAAAGGGCGAAGGAAGGAACAGGGGTGGATTTTAGTCGGTGGGAATCTAACACTCCCTTCCCCTCAACCGTAAGTGGGAGGAGTCATTTGATGGCCATTTGAAGGAAAGGTATTAAAACCAGAATCCTTGCTAAACAGGAACATTAGCCGGAAATTTGAAAAAACTGGGTTAAAACATTATATTTTTAACAACAAAAATATACAGCCGTTTACATGTAGAAACTATTGAGCCAAACTTGAACCAAAATGTGGTGCCAAATAGGAGCTATTCTACATTCAACGAAAGAAGGATCAACAAAATTGGTTCATTCAGAGCACTGAAAACCAAAAGAATTGAAGATCGCCTCGTCGTTTAGGTCGGTTGAAAGTTTAAGTATAAATCATACCAATAGCGGACACAAAATTTAGTCGCAACCCCATCACCTCATTTCACCCAAATTTTGAAAATTAACCCAAATGTAACATCCCAATCACATCCATTTCTATCCATCAAACCTCGTGTTAAGCCCATCAAAATTAATAATTATTTAATTATTAAAAACGCATGTTAATAATTGAACTATGTTAGGTATTATTTCATCTACTCAATGCTAACTCAAAATATACTACAGCCCACAATAAATTAAGGTTATTTGTAAAATATTTCGTCTGTAGCATTATCGAATACATCAATTGACAACTAAATATTCAAATATATAGTGTTTCATTGGTACATACCTACATATTCCTTCATAATAAGGCATAAGAAACGTTGACAAACCTCTTTCATAATAGTGGTTTCCTAGGTTTACGCGAATGTTAGACATTGAAATGAAATTACTTTTAGGGATTTTATCGCGGTATAATTTTAGATTTTAGTTCCCGACGTTTCGAAACCTTTGCAGGTATCATTATTACGGGCAGACTGAGAAGGCGTTCGTCTTGACAGAAGATGTTGCTCGTTCTACCTTCATATTTAAGCAACTAAAATTTAAAATTAAATAGCGATAAAATCCGTAAAAGTAGTTTCATTTCAATCTCTTTCATAATCTCAATTCTCTAGTTTATTATAGTTTTTATGTCTTTTATCCATTATCAACAGTTTTTGTTGTCAACAATTATATCCAATAACTCCACATAACTATATTACTAAAACGATAAACAACAATTTGTATTCTTTTAATAGACTTCAATAAAGATTCAATATTTTTTGCAAATCTGTATGACTGAACAGTTTTCTTTTTTGTCAAATACCCTATTGTATAATAGATAATTAGAAAAGATAAGCTCTAGAGTTAGAAAATATAGGAATCATCTTATGCTCAATTTTTTAAGTTACTTAAAAAAAGCTTAATAATTTAAAATAACCCTTAAAAACCCCTGGAAAACATAAATAAAAATTATCAAATTAAATATACCACTGACACAAACCAGTCGTTTATTTATTTAATATTTGTTTGTATAAAAAGGAACACCAAAATTTACTACATTTTTTAAGTCTAAACGAAAAGGGTCCATTTATTTATATTCGCTTTTACATAGAGATTAACTTTTAATACTCAAATTGAGTAGAAATTAATTTATTTTTATATACAAAGATAAAATCTATTTTCGTTAAGAGCAAAAATTGTTGTTTATAATTTTAGCAACATAGTCTTATATAATGTTTATTATTTTACAAATAACCTTAGTTATAAACATAATAAAAATGGATTGCTTACTTTTGCTCTGATGCACCGCCCGCTCATGAGAGCCAGTTTCATTTTCAAAAATACACTTTAGTTTTTGAAAACTTGTCCGAGAATTTTAAAAATTATAACGGTACGAAATATGAAGAACCAAGTCTGAACAAGGATTATTTAACTTTGAATAAATACCTATTAGCATCTTCACATACTAATTTAATTAACTGAACGAAAATTTTATTTACTTTAATTTAGACACAAAGGCTTAGGTAGTGAACAAATCTAAGTCACAATCATGGCTCGTGTCGGTCACTGCAAAATTTTGATATTATTACAAGAAAAAATATGATCATTTTACTTAGGTAGATTAGATTAGAATATTCTTTATTGTACACCATGGGATTACAGCAGTGATTCTTAATACATACAATGTTAGGGTACAATGGCGGTCTTATCGCTAAAAGCGATATCTTCCAGACAACCTTTGGATGGACAGGACATATGATAAGATCATAGAATTTCCTTTGTAAATACTTCTGAGACAAATGCATGTAAGGTGTCTAGGTGTTGTTGAATGAAGGTAAATAAGTCACTTGAGCGACAACTTGAAAGAAGACAGTTTCCAAAGAACGTTATCTTATTTTCATAAATTTCTCGCCATATTTATTAAGGAAAACTAATGAAAAATAAGTTAAATAATCCTCGTTCTGAACATCGATTTAACCGCGGTTCAGTAAGTTATAATTAACACAAAAATTAATATGTTAACATTTTAGCTTTAACTGAAATTTGACGTTCATTGTCATTTAATTAACTCAAAAATCAAAAGTTAACTTCTAAACATAATTCACAGATTTTTTTGTTAAATTAAAAATATTAAGAAGATACAGTGGTAAATACAATTAAAAAGTGTGAATCAAGTTGAGAAATTATCATAGACGTCAAACGAAACGAAATCCATACTATCTCGTATGGATTAAAAAGATAGTCTGAAAAAAAATCCACTCCAAATCAAACGAAAATTTATCAAAAAAGGATCAAAACAAGTCATGGTTATCTTAAACAGCGTGAATAGGACCGAACCGATGCGATTCAAAAACTATATTTTATTAAATTCTATTATTTTATTAGTACTAGTTTTCTTTGTAAAATCCTGTAATTTCGAGTTGTGCAATAAAGAACATTCTATCCATCTATCTGCTGTCAACTGGCCTGTTGGTCTAGTGGTTCGATTCCCACCCAGGACAAATATGTGGGATGAGCTCAATCATTTGTTTTTCAATCTGGGTGTAATTTATCTATAATATGTTTGTATTTAGAAATAAAAGCATGTTTATCAGTCGTATAGTACTCATAATACAAGCTTTGAGATTTGAGACTAGATGGCGTTGAAAGTTGTAGAATATATTTATATATCTATAGAGAATCGTGAAAGGATTTGGGGGAGGCTTTTGCCCAGCAGTAGGAGGCCACAGTAGGCTAGAGAAAAAAAAAGTAGTGGAAATATCACATTACCCACCATAAGTCGACTGTCCTATTCACGCTGTTTGACTAACTTCTCCATAAAACTAGCTGTTCTTTATATCTAGATCTAGACTGACCTGCGGACAATCCTCGTCTTCTTCTGGTTCCTTGTATTTTCTCACCATATGCTCCTCAACTGGTTGGAAGAGTAACGCGGCCGCCCAAACGTTCAGCATTATACCGCCCAGAACGAGGACCGCGCCCCTGGAAATGAATAACAAAAGGTACTGTTGACTGCACGGATAGCCGAGTGGTTGAAGTCACCAAGCCAAGCACACTGTGCGCGACGTGTCGCGGGTTCGATCCTCGCGTAGGACAGGTATTTGTGTGATCCACGAATGCTTGTCCTGAGTCTGGGTGACTTGCTTCGCGATAAAAGATGTCAATTCTTAAGTGAGGGCGTCACAATATTACAAAAGCAAGTTATAATCATAACGGATTTAGATTTTACAAGTAAATACACTTTCTTCGTTGACACATATCCAAAAAGATTTCTGTCTATCTACGACTTAGTGTATAATATATCTATGGTCACCTGGCAACCGTCACATAGGCAGTAGAATGGCCAATTTTGATACACCTTCATATTAGAATATGGTATTACACAATATTTGACTGGCCTGTTGGTCTAATAGTAAGTGGCCCTGACTGCTATACCGGAGGTCGTGTGTTCGATTCCCACCACGGACAAATGTTTGTGTGATGAGCACGATCTACTGTTTTGTGTCTGGGTGTAATTTGTCCATAAATATATAAGTATGTTTATCAGTTATCCAGTACTCATAACACAAGCTTTGCTTAGTTGGCAACTAGATGGCGTTATTTCAAAGTTATAGAACATTATTATAAATGGCTTCAGTCCACAAAACTCCAACTCACTTGTAACCATACTCCTCCAGGAGATATCTGAGTACCGGTGGCAGTATGATACTTCCAAACGCACTCCCGGACATGCAGATGCCATTGGCGAGGCCCCTTAGACGCACGAAGTAGGACGTTACTATGTACACGGTAGGAGGGAACGCTAGGCCCGCGCCTGTACCCACCATTGCGCCGAAACTGTGGGGGGAAAGAGAAAGAATATAAATATATTAAGAGGAATGTAATCTGACTTCTTGTGAACAAACACGCAAACTATAACACAATGGATTTAAATATTGAGAAGAAAAATCATGAGGTAAAAGTTAAGACGTTTTTATAAGAAAGTTTAAAAATTCAATGGTTCATAAATAATGGGTTCCTTTCATGTAAGACAGCGGCAAAATAAATAAATAAGAAAACCTCGTGAAACCCATCAATTTTTTAACCTTAATAAGCAATGCTTAAACTTATTTTTATATAAGCATTTATTGTTAACTGGAATTTATGATATTTTACAATTTCAACACTAGCTATCACGATTCACGAGATAATACCCTGAGACGGACGGATAGACAGTGATGCCTCGGTAAAAGGTTTACTTTTTTAAGTATTTGGGTACAGAAAATCCTCATAAAAAGCAATGCAAATATAATAGGTATTTACTCTTACCTAAAATATAAATAGGTGATAGAAAAAGCACAGCTACTGAATATCATTCCGAAGGCAGCAAAACTGCCGCCGATCAGCGTCACCGTCCGATACGACCACTTCACTGAGAGAATCGATGATAAAGGACCTGGAAGATACAACATTATAGTAAATATACTGAAAATATTTATTAAGTACCCACGAGCCCACCCGCCGAAAATGATCCCACGGGAATATTAAACCGGGATAAAGACTATCCTATACGATAATCCTGGTTATAAACTATCTGTGTACCAATTTTCGTCTCAATCCGTTTAGTGATTTTTGCGTGAAAGAGGAACGAACATACATATACATACATGCAAACTATCGCGTTTATAATATTAGTAGGATTATCCTAAGATCCCAAAGATAAAAGCTTTCCTCAAAACGTTTGTCTTTTATAATTTATGGCCACTTGCGTCTCTCATATGTGACAGGATCCTCCTTCCAGCTTGAGATAACCTCCAATTATAGTATCACCCCCTAATTACAGCTGTGCACAGGCCTCATCCCGTATGGGGAAGGATTGAGCATAGATCACCACGGTTGCAATGAATAATAGAATTTGGATTCGACTGCAGTGGAGTCCAGTCTTATCTTCAGTTCTTCGTATAAGAGCGAAAAAAACTATTTCCTTATGTAAAAAATACATATTTGATGAATGACTTTTGAAAGTCACCAAAATTTGATCAATGTCGATTATTTACATCGACTGTGTGTAATCATTGTACACAAGCATTATATATCCGTGGTGAAAATCTATTTGGAAAACGGAAAAGTCGGAGTCCCAATTTCAACTCCAACATCACGGCTTGTTCATATGCTCAAGCTGTGATTGATTGATGACTGAATGATTGATAGTACGAAAAACGTTTTTTTATATTTTGATTTGTGAACTAAGCTTTTACACGCAATTTGTTAAAATGAAATGTTTGTAAAGATTAAATGTATAAAACACTAGCTGACCCGTCAAACGTTGTTTTGCCTAATAAATTATTTCTAGTTGTATTTATTTTTAATGCCACATTATAAAAAAAATAAAAACAAACAATTTCGTCCAAAAAATAAAATATTTTTTTTTAGTGTGAGCAACCCTTATCACTTAGGGGTATGAAAAATAGATGTTGTTCTATTCTCAGACCTACCCAATATGTATATAAAATTTCCTAAAAATCGCTCGTACCGTTTCGGTGGAGTACGGTAACTAACATCGTGACACGGGAACTTTATATATTAGAAGATAGAAGAAGAAGATAGAAGATAAATCATTGATTGATCAATTGATACAACCTTGTTCCAACTTACCCAGACTACTGTACAGGAAGTAGCACAGAGCTACGATCCCGGACGATGCGGACGCACTCGATTGGAAAACATCGTTGAACTCCACCAGGAGTACTCCAAACGATTTGATCGTACCGGGGATGAGGATGTTCACTAATGTTGCTCCTGGAATGTGTTACAATAGTAAGTGTTATAACTACAGCCTGTATATGTGACACTACTGGGCACTGGCTTCTTCCCGTATTGGGAAGATTGGAGCATTGATTACCACGCTAGCTCACTGCGGCTTCCACTATTTGAAATAGAGGTTTCCTTACAATTTTTACCGTTTGCAGTGGGGTCTTAAGATAATTCAGAAAGGACATACAGCTTTATAAAAAAATACATCAGTACTTTGCCTGTGTCGGGATCGAACCTGCACAGTGTGCATACAAATAATTGTGCACAACCGCAATGCAACTACGACATTCTTTCGACAATGTTAAAAATCATTCGTATGTCTTACAAGCAGAACAAAAAGCGCACTAGATTTTAATTTAAGATCAAATAAATTTAACAAACAATAAATTATGTCATTTAGCTTTAATTCCCATAATCTCAATCGCTCTTATTTAGATTTTGAAGAAAAATCACACTTGCTCGATCACAGGTTAAGCTATGCTTGACGCGGTTGGTCCGTAGATGGGTACCATCTTTGTCATATCGAGTTCCTCCGTGTTTCGGAAGGCACGTTAAATTGTGGATTTCGGCTGTTATTCCTACATCTTTGACAGTCGTTACAGGTAGTCAGAAGCTTGAAAAAGTCTGACAGCCAGTCTAACCAAGGGGTATCGTGTTGCCCAGGTAACTGGGTTGAGGAGGTCAGATAGGCAGTCGCTCCTTGTAAAATACTGGTACTTAGCTGAAACCGGTTAGACTGGAAGCCGACCCCAACATAGTTGGGAAAAGGCTAGGCCGATGATGATGAAACTTCCTTACATATATTGCAAGTGCTCAAGTAGACTAAAAAGTTTTTGCCATATCTCAGTGAGGAGGTTGTATACTACGATAAGGCCACTTGTGGGCAGATTACCTACGAGCACGCACCAGCCCCACTTGCCGTCTGGCGGCACCATCTCCCAGTCCCGCTCGGGTGCGGGACCGATCGTGAACCGGCCGCCGCCGACACCCGCCGAGTCCTCCGGGAGCTTCACTGTGAAAGAAAGGGAATATGTTAATAGTAGTAGGGAAAATGTAATGAGACCGTGAGGAAGAAAATTTCATAAGATATAACATGGATGAATGACAATTTTTTTTTAAAGAGAAAAAAACACAAAGACATACGTCCGACTGAATGACAGCAATTTTACGTAAAATGAAAAATGGTATCGACAAAATTTGTTCATCCAGTCTGAGGTTCTGAGATGACAAACATAAAAAAGAAATACAGACGAAATGAGAAAATCCTCCTTTTTGTAGAGATTGAAAAGATTTAGATACGTCCTTATTATTTAAACCAATAAACTAATCTAATCTAGTATATAAAATTCCCGTGTCACGATGTTAGTTACCGTACTCCCCTGAAACGGCTTTACCGATTTTTACCAAATTTTATATGCGTATTCTGCGTAGGTCTGAGAATCGGCTAACATCTATTTTTCATACCCCTAAGTGATAAGGGCTGCTCATACTAAAAAATGTTTTTTTATTTTTCGAACGAAACTTTTTTTTTATAGTGTGGCATTAAAATTACATACAACTAGAAATAATTCATTAGGCAAAACAACGTTTGCTGGGTCAGCTAGTTCTAATATAAAACGCATCAAAAATGTTGAAATGTACGGAAGAGTGTGCTAAAGTCACTTGTAGGTTAAAATAGAACCGATATGTGACATGACACGTCACTTTTTTGAGTTAATCTCAGGTGGTGAAATAATTAATGTTTACTACCCCTGTGGGCATTTACTGGTCGGTTCCAATTTCAATGCCCATGAGTAAAATGTCTGGGTATCATTGTGCATGTGTCATGATTGTTGTTAAACCCAACGCAACAAGTATTAAATACCCTAATACGGGAAAGTTTCTTAATAAAGAAAGGAGGTTGCATTATCAAATATATTAAACACTAAATTTTATTTTAATCCGTAAACTAACCGATCAATTTATGTGAATTCAGATAAGAAGACCTTTTTGGATGTTTGGCAATGTAACACAATAGCCTACTTGGCTTAACTTTCGAAGAGAATTTGGCAATAATATACTTTTTGAACCAAAATGGGGATGAGTTCAAACCGTACAATAAATCATAAAGACCTCATAACCTAGTTCCTTCCAAAACTTTAATTATTATATGGAACATGCTGGCTAGTTTGGTTTCTGAATCACTAACATACATTGAGGAATCACCAGTCGATCAATTATAATACTACTAGCTGTTGCCCGCGACTTCGTCCACGTGGTTAGAATATCTTGTACCGTTTTCGCAGCACACGCAATGGAAGCCCTCAAAGATGAATAGATTTCCCGTTTTTTCCACATTTTCTTTTGTATTTTCGGTCCTATTCGTCGCAGTGATGTAATATAGCCTATATAGCCTTCCTTGATAAAAGGTCTATTCAACACAAAAATAATTTTTCAATTCCAAGCAGTAGTTCCTAAGATTAGCGCGTTCAAACACTTCAAACAAACAAACAAACTCTTCAGCTTTATAATATTTGTATAGATTTTACAATTTTGCACAACGCCATTTAGTTTCAAACTAAGCAAAGCTCGTATTATGAAGAGTAGACAACTGATAAATGTACGTACATAATCCTAAATAAATAAATAAATTACACCCAGATACAGAACAAATGATCGTGCTCATCACACAAACATTTGTCCTGAGTAGGGATTGAACCTAAGACCTCAGGTATAGCAGTTAGGGCCACTGACCACTAGACCAACGGGCGAGTCATTATTAAACCATCCGCCATTAAGCGTTTAGGAGATAAAAATAATGCTTATGGCGTCAGAGGCGAGCACCCTACGGCTTGGCAGGGAGCCAATCGTTTATGCTGGAGTCTTTGATAGTAACGAATGTATTCGTAACAGGTACTGCGATACTAATATGTTAATACTAGTATTATTTGTAGGCCAATAAAAATAATAATAATGAAAAGCCCGCCCGCGTTATATACATATTAACTTAAGATTTTATATCCCCGAAAAATACCAACCAATGATATGAGTTCGAGGCACCAAGTAATTTATTCATATTATTATACCGTATCAAGCGTGGCTTAACCAGAGATCAAAATAAAAATCTGTCACAATAATTGTAATATTTTTTGTGATAAGAAATCAGATTAGGAACGGTTTACTCTCGCGTATTTATCGGGGTAGCCCGACTAGTGCTGACTTGACCTCATCACTGCGTCAGGTCATGATTAAGGACTCCGGTTGGTTCCGAAACTGGTCGGGCGATCCCGATAAATACGCGTGAGTAAAACGTCTGTAACATAAGTAAATAACTAGGTGATATGTTTTCTGTATTCATCTATGTATGTATGATTATTTTCGTCTTATACGCTTCTTCCCCCGCTCGTCCGTCTATCATCGCCCAGTCCGAAAAAAATAGGGCGTTCCCGAGAAATGCGTGACGATCATATACAAACGACAGTATTACCACGTGGTTGTTCGATGCCGCAGTGTAAAATTTTTCTTGGTCTTCTTTTTTCCGCAACTTTTTTCGTCATTCGTATCACTCACTGCTGGGCAAAAATCTCGCTATCGGTCATCTATCTCGGTTCTGTGCCACATTCTACCATTTTGGAAGAAAGACAAGGAAGGCCAGTATTTATTAAACTAGTGGAGATTTTTAACCTCATTAACTTTAGTATTCAAGAGATAAAACGGTCAAGCGACCATTGAGGGCACAACTTTGAGGGTTCTGTGCAAATAGGCCAAAGAAAATGGTAATAAATGACCATACCGATCAAATTAAATAAATAAATAATAATAAATAAATGTGGACAACATCACATACATTGTTCTGAACCCAAAGTAAGTTGCTAAAGCACTTGTGTTATGGAATTCAGATACAACGAAGGTACCACAAACACCCAGACCCGAGACAATGTAGAAATGTGAATTTTTACATTGACTCGACCGGGGACCGAACCCGGGACCTCAGAGCTAGCGACACCTTGAAACCGGTGCGTACGCCACTCGACCACGGAGGTCGTCAACTACTACTAATGACCATAACAGTATTTAGCTTCGATATTCACTTTTATTATGTAAAAATTACCCCAAATAAAATAATTGGGATAAGGGCAGGGGAATGATGATGATGATTCACTTTTATTATGTTCCGATTTAAAAAATATCGGAGCCCAAGATTAATAGCTGTATCTCATGAACCTTGATAACTGGACAGTTCAAAGTTATAGCCA
The DNA here is from genome assembly GCF_003590095.1 of Trichoplusia ni. Taxonomy (NCBI): domain Eukaryota; kingdom Metazoa; phylum Arthropoda; class Insecta; order Lepidoptera; family Noctuidae; genus Trichoplusia; species Trichoplusia ni. The sequence continues at coordinate 4,622,039 of NC_039480.1, forward strand.
TTGCTATCACAGGTACTATTCTACGCTGTTATAAAGGCAACAGAAATACATCAAAAGGGAAAATTTCAACTATCAAGCATCGTTGTTCCTGAGATATAGCTTGGTGACAGAAGGACACGCAGTTCTCTTAGTATATTTTTTTGTTATACTCTTTAGGTACGAAACCTCAATAACCATATCACCAGCCAACAAACATTTACAAAGCTTATAACGAAACGCAGACAAACAAACACGAGAAGCGTCACAAAGAGAATCTGCCACATGCGTGAGTCATTAGTTCCCTGAACCGTTCTAAATATTGTTTCCTGATATTTACATCGTTTTATTATGTTTTACTCGTAAACAGCTGCGTCAAACTGGATGGGAGAGATGGAGAACTACTGATGATATTGACTGCACGGGTAGATGGGTAAAGGTCATCACCACATGCGTAAACTACCGCGGGGTCGATCTCCGCGTAAGACAAGCATTTTTGTGAAAAGGTTCACAAATACTAGTCTTACGGTTGTCCTGAGTCTGGGTGTCTTGTGCATGTGACATGAGTGTTTGTGAATCAGCGCGACAGAACGATTAAATTTCTTAGCGCGGGAGTCTTTTCTTCTAAACGTAATTACGTTATTTGTTGTAGTATTGTAATAGCGAGAATTTTGCGTCATCATAGTAGAAACACTGTATTTAGGCTATTTACTAATTTCATTGAGTTGAACACACCTCACGGGCTCTTCATCAGGCATAAAAAAATGATTGCTAAGAAAAGAAAGAAAATACGTTTTATTGAGTAATAGAATACGCATACAGAATAAAAACAATACAATAAAAGAAATAATCAAACACGAGGCGTCACAACCACGCAATACGGCCCTCGCTCAGCATGATGCGGCGACCTTATGCAAGACAAAATCCCAGCGTTGATTTTAAGGTTTGGAGACAGTCTATGGCCCAGATTAACTCACCAACGTCCACATAAGATGATACGATTAGATTACGTCGTATCATTACAGACTTACCGAACTTCATAAGGCTTAATTAAATCGGTCTACTAACATAGAATAGGGGTGCGTCCTATTTTCCTGATAACTTATACAAATGTTCACATGTCGACATCCCCTAGTGCTTGGCTGGCGTCCAATGTCTAGACCGAATGCTTAGAATGTAAGTGGAATACAAGTTATATGAAGTAATATGGCCGTCGAGACAAGATACCTAAATCTTACTACCCTACTAATATTATAAACGCGAAAGCTTGTATGTATGGATGTTTGTTCCTCTTTCACGCAAAAACCACTGAACGGATTTAGACGAAACTTTGTACACAGATAGTTTATAACCAGGATTAAGACAGGATAGATTTTATCTGGATTTTATTTGCCCATGGGATCATTTTCGATTTGCTGTGGGCGGATACTAGCCTTTAGGTACGGGACCCTTAACAGATACGCAAAGTAATAAGTTTTCAAATGGGTTTCAACTCCTAACAGTAAAATGGCTAGTTACAGCAGATCATAACAATCTTTTTCAAGATACATCTATGCAGTTCCTAACTCCGAAACAACTGCAGAAAAACTCAATAACAATTTTCAGTAAGACCCGGAAATCAAACCCATGCTTAACAGTCGATCACTACAACTAACAAACGCTACGGACACAATTACTCATATTTTTTATAACTCATTAATATAATAATGCATTCTACAGGTATTTAATTTTAATTAATATTAACAATTAACCACTTAACAATAATTAACCTAAGTAACTTCAACAAGGTTAACATTTCATTTTTGTTTTACTAAAAATACTGACACAAATGCATAAATATGCATTCTATTAATTAATTAACCTTGATACGGCGAATGAAAATGTAATTAAAAACGTAAAAAACATCATGTTATCTATGCTAATTCTATTAAACTGACATGTTTGTTTGTAGTTTTTCGTTGTAATTAGCCCATTCATTGATGAAGGCTAACCGAAGACGAAGACTAAATGAAGACGAAGCTATTATAAACACGAAAGAATGTTTGATGGATTTTTGGCATACAAGTAAAAGCCAGTCCGTAATGTGGATATCCGAAAACGAACCAAAGTTCGAGACTTCGGTGACACAATAACGAGGCTGAAGTGGAGCTGGGCAGGCCACTTGGCCAGACGAAGTGACGGCAGGTGGACTAAGGCGGTGACAGAATGGTGGCCAAGACAAGGCAAAAGAAGCGTCGGTCGTCCGGGAGCAAGATGGGTCGATGACATAATAAAGGTCTCGGGTCGAGTCTGGATGAGGCTAGAACAGGACCGTAGAAATTGGCACGAGAAAGGGTAGGCCCATGCAGCAGTGGGAGGATAAAGGCTGTGGATCATGATGATGATGATGAAGCAAAAGCTAGTGGACTTGAACGAAACTTGGTACACAGAATATAATTTTTAACCTTTAGTAGTTTTCTAGATAGTTTTCTCTCGATTTTATGTTTAATCGTGATGTGTAACGGGCGGAGCCGCTGACAACAGCTAGGATCACTAAGAGCTGGGTTAAACTGGACACTGCAGAAGAATGAGTAGTGATATAGACTGCACCAATAGCGGAGTGGTTATAGGCACGAAGAGTTAAGGGTATTAGGCATATGACAGAATATAGTCCTTCAGAATCTAGTCCATCCAAAGGTTGTCTTTAAAGGATCGCTTTTAGCGATAAGGAAGTACATTATAGCACCATGAAACTATTTACCACGACCACTCTGCCAAGAGTGCAACGACTAAGAAGAAGAAGAAGAAACTATTTATTTGTATCCAATCCTGTACTTATGTGGTGTGCAATAAAGAATATTACGTCTATTATCTATGACTTAAAAGTAGTAGGTAGTCAGAAGCTTGAAAAGTCTGACAACCATTCTAACCAAGGGGTATCGTGTTGCCTAGGTAACTGGGTTGAGGAGGTCAGATAGGCAGTCGCTCCTTGTAAAACACTGGTACTAAGCTGAAACCGGTTAGACTGGAAGCCGACCACAACATAGTTGGGAAAAGGCTAGGCCGATGGTGATGATCTATGACTTAAAAGTTTGTAACAAAACCCGCGACACAAGGATTAAATTCCGTAAGCTTAAACTTCGACAAAGGAACTACTTTTTACCGCAACAACCTACAATAGACGCAAGCAAACCCGTTAATACAAAAATACCAGCACACGTGGCGAATACCATAAAACTATATGTCTGGCAAAACAATAAGACAACTGTAGTCAACCAATGTGGGTGTGATCTTACTAAAAGCGACGAGATCTCTGATCACCTGTGACGTCATAGCCCATGGAAACTGGCCATAATGTCCATCTTAAGATGGTTAAGCACGGAACATAGGATTTAGGAGAAGTGCTCTTTCATTGCCTTATTATTCATCCGTTATGGCGCAAGAGTACCTACCAACACGACGGCCGGAGTTTTGTCCTGAAAATTTCTCATTGTAATCTAAGTGTCGATTGACGTTTCTTGGGCAGATAACAGGTAGTAAATATGAAATATTAACTTAAATTCTTTAACGTACAAGCTTCAATTTTTAGCTGTTTCATGATATATTTAGAAATCACATTATCCATTGCCGAGGGAGCGGGTGTCCACTAGGATTCCCCCGCGGTAAAAAAATAGAATCTTATAATACACATCGTGAAAACTAAAATTGCCCTATTTCTGTTCAAAAACAATGTCACCAACGGCCAGTCACAGCTGACTCGTTCTTCCTGATCTAACCAACTTTATTTCGTGGTAACAGATTTGAAAATTAGTTATTCTTCTTAGTTAAAGAGGGTCAGGTAATGTTGGCTACATCTGCCTTTTTGCATAGCCTGGATTTTGAATGATTTTCCTGTCTCTTAAGACATGCTATCCAGAGGGTTATGTCTTAAATGGCAATTTCGGATTACAGGGCAAGAACCGGCGGTCCACTGAGCCGAGAATCAAGAAAAGGCGGTGCTTCCACTATCCTCTTATCTTCTACGTACATTGTCTTGACTTCGTTATTATTAATAGCCGTTACAGAACAAATAGGTTTCTAGCAATAACCAGTTAATGTCGCCATTATGCCGGCATAAACATAAACATTTATGTTTTAATGAACTGTGAAATTATTGTCGGCCTTGACTGAAAACATGTTTATTTAAGGATGTCAGTCAAGTGTTCCAAATTATTGGAAACTAGCAGTTGCCCGCGACTTTATCCGCGTGGTTAGAAGATATAAGCTATGACACCTGTCTCACCTGTCTGCTGGGGAGTTTGTTGCGCCGTTTCTTCTCTCACAGCAAAAGCACTTAGGAAGCGGTGACGGGTGGGCAAAACTGGGTGCTGTCAATGTAATTTGACCTTCAAAAAGTGCTACTTAGTAGCCTAATTTGAATAAATGACATTTGATTTGACCTTGGGTTACAATATCGCAATTTTCTTACGAAACCCTAATATTTTTGAAATCAATTATAGCCTATGTTCAGAGGGGATAATGTAGCTTCCAACAGTGAAATAATTTTTCAAATCGGACCAGTAGTTTCGAAGCATATTCGTATCAAACAAACAAAAATTCCTCATTATATTATTTGTATAGACGAAATGGGGAAATCCCAGTCACAAAAGAAAAACTTTTTTGTAACGACTTCCCAGGTCGCTATAAACAATGTTGAAGAGTGTTCACTAGGAGTGTTTGAGGAGGTCGTGGCTAAACTACAATTGCACAACTTGATCGATCAATTGTTGAGCTAGTTGATACGCTCGGACCGTGGATGGGTGACCATCTATGTCATAGAGTTCCTAAAAATTTCGTTCACGTTAAATTGTGGGTTCCATCTGTTATTTACAGATCTTTGTCAGTCGTTACAGGTAGTCAGAAGCTAGAAAGTCTGACAACCATTCTGACTAAGGGTATCGTATTGCCCAGGTAACCCTACCACGCGCGACGTCACAGAATATAGTGGTAACGTATTATTTCGATCCTAGCATAGGTACAAATACTTGTGTGATCCACGAATGCTTATCTTGAGTCTGAGTGTCTTAAGCATGTGACTTGAATGTTTGTAAAACCCTCGCCACACAAAGATTCCCATCCTGAATGTAGTCATTTATCATCATTGGCCTAGCCTTTTCCCAACTATGTTGGGGTCGGCTACCAGTCTAACCGTTTTCAGCTAAGTACCAGTGTTTTACAAGGAGCGACTGCCTATCTGACCTCCTCAACCCAGTTACCTGGGCAACACGATACCCCTTGGTTAGACTGGTTGTCAGACTTTTTCAAGCTTCTGACTACGTGTAACGACTGTCAAAGATGTAGTAATAACAGCCGGGACCCACAATTTAACGTGCCTTCCGAAACACGGAGGAACTTGTTATGACAAAGATGGTCACCCATCTACGGACGAACCGCGTCAAGCATAGCTTAACCTGTGATCGATTCACTTATGCGGTTAAGGCTTAGCCACGAGCTCCTCTGATTGTAGTCATTTAACAGAGAATAATTGATTTCAGGCTAATAGAAATTGTAACTTGTCAAAGAATAGTACGAATCTTCTTACACCTGAGATGTTTTCGTCTATTTTAACATACCCTCGACGCATTTAGCCTGCATGCACCAAAAACAGTGACTTTTATTTTTAGCCACCATCAAATTGATTCCGAAGTTGTGTTTTGAAATAACTCCTCGCTAAACACTCGTGGGATAAACAGAGAATATTTATGTTATTATTTGCTTGGATAACCTTTTTGCTATTCGAGTCTGGACTATTTTTCGCTTGAGTTTTATTTTAAACCAGATTGAGGTGTAGCTTGGGTTTGAAGCGAGTCAAAATCAAAATCAAAATTCAAATTAGGCTACTAAGTGGCACTTTTTGAAGGTCAGATTACATTGGACAGCACCCAGTTTCGCCCACCCTTCACTGCCTTCTAAATGCTTTTTCTGTGAGAGAACAAACCTTTTTAAATTTTGCCGTGAGTGACCTTGTGCTTAGGCTAAGGTCGATAGCGAATGCGGTCAGAACTTAAACGTTGCTAACTGGTGTTTGGAATGAATGCATGGTTGTACGGTAATAGAATTAGTGACAAAAATATTCTAATGAGTCCGTTAAATGGATTGCCCAAAGGTATTGAATAGGGTTTTGTAGGATTCCGTGACCATACTTTATTTTAGGAAACTAATTACTGAAGCTTCGCTGTCTGTCTGTAAGGCAGTCACTGGGATATATCTCATGAACTGTGATAGCTAGGCAATTGAAATTTTGAGAGATGATGTATTTCTTTTGCGGCTTTAACGATAGTAAGAATAGATAAATTTGAATAGTTCAGTCAAATTATATTTGTTGACGGATTGTCAAATAAATTCAAGGTCAAATCTGTACCCAAAGATTTGACCAAACAAGCCTCATATCAGGATAAGAGATAAATCTAAACCGAATTGTTTGTACTTAGGCCACTTTCAGACTAATTCTACGATCTGTCATCCTATACCGGACACAGTCCAACAACAAAACTATACAAATTTTGGTCTCGATCGCGTCTAAAACACACATAATATAAAGCAAAAACAATAAGCATTTACGACTTAGCAGCAAACGTATAACACAAATATAAAAACGTCATTCGCAACAGCTGTTACGAGTCAAACGCACAAGTTCGATGACCTCTGATATCTAGACAATCATTAATTTAGTGGGCCGAGCAAATCGCCTGTTTCTGATAACGGCTCTTGGTTTTAGAAAGATTATTATTATAATTAGGAATAATTTATCTATAATATATTTTATTTAAAAGCGTCCTATCCTTCTCCCAAATGTGTTGGGGTCGGCTTCCAGTCTAACCGGATTCAGCTGAGTACCATTGTTTTACAGAGCGACTGCCTATCTGACCTCCTCAACCCAGTTACCTGGGCAACACGATACCCCTTGATTAGACTAGTTGTCAAACTTTCTAGCTTCTGACTACCTGTGACGACTGTCAAAGATGTCGTGCCTTCCGAAACAGGGAAAAACTCGTTATAACAAAGATGGTCACCTACGGACCGACCGCGTCAAGCGTAGCTTAACCTGTGATCGATCCACTTATGCTGTTATAGATTAGCCACGAGCTAATAATATTAGAAAAAAAAACATAATTATAATTAGAAATAACTTATCTATTTTGTGTTGAAAAGAGGTAAATTTTGTGATGTTGTGTCGTTTTCTGTGGTAATCTCAGAAAATACTGAACCGATTTTTGAACATTCTTTTAACAATGCCCAGCAGTGGGATTTAAATAGGCTGGAATTATATTTTATAGGCTATATGAGCCGTAGAAACACCGCTCGATTGAATAGGTACGGGTCAACGAGTTTATCATAGAATTGTTTAAGAATCGGAAATAGATGAAAATTTGGTTAGAGTTGCATCATCTTTGTTTATATATATATCTTTTTTTTCATTGAAACTAAATAGCTAAGAGATTGTCTAAACAATTTCGGGTCGTATACAAGATAAATTACTACAATGTGAATATTTTCTTCAATGTCCTTTTCCTAAATTATATTGAGATTGGGTTTTAGTTTCACGAGATTCAGTACACATGTTCGTGAGGTTTGATTCCCAGTCGGTACGATTTTTTGTAAAGCTTAAAAGATTTTTTTTGTTTGAACGCGAATCAAGAACTACTGGTCCGATTTGAAAATTCTTGAAATATAAGATAGCCCAATTTGGATAAATTGAGGAAGTTTATAAAATATATACCATCACGCTATGATCAATAGGTGCACAGCAGTAATGCAGTATGTTACAGACATACGTTCCTCTAAAACTAATTAATCCGATTTCAAAAATTAAACCGATATCTCCAAACCACACCAACGAAGTCGCGAGCAAAAGCTAGTATACATAATTAATATATACTAATATCAAAAGCTGAAGAGTTTGTATGTTTGTTTGAACGCGCTAATCTCAGGAACTACTAGTCCAAATTGAAAAAATAGTTTTGTTTTGAATAGACCATTCATCGAGGAAGGTTATAGGCTATATACCATCACGCTGCGACTAATAGGAGCGAAGATACAGGGGAAAATGCAGCAAAAACGGGGCAAAATATTCATCATCGTCTGCTTCCATTCAAAAATTCCTAACTCATATCTTCTACCACGCGGACGAAGTCGCGGGCAACAACTAGTAAATTAATAAAGTTAGATAATCTAAAAACAACTTGTACACTTATATAAAAAGGCATTGCACTAAGCCGGATGATGGTAAATCCTGATTACATTGCATTTCCCGCGAAAACCTACCTACCTTCCTTTTCCATGTTGTAACCTGAGCCCTCAATGGTAACGCTAGATTGGTATCAAACAAACATACACATACCGCATTATAAATACTAGTAATATTATAAACGCGAAAGTTTGTATGTATGGATGTTTGGACAACTTTCACGCAAAAACCACTGAACGGATTTAGACGAAACTTGGTATACAGATAGTTTACAACCAGGATTAACACATAGGATAGTTTTATCCCGATTTTATGATCTGGGATCATTTGTAGAGGACGGGCCATAATGTTTTAACCTCCGACACAAACCTGACAGGATTCACTGCAAAACTACGGTCGCCATTTTGCGAAATGACTTGAACTGATTTCATCAAACATAATCTCAGATAATTGCCGAATAATTCAATTTTAAAATAAATAAAAACAAAATCAATATCGGTTCATCGTTTCAAGAGCTACAATGGGACACACAGGCACGCACAAACATAAACACCACGTCGTTCTTACTTCGAGACCTAAAATATATATATAACGCACCTCTTGTTTCGCACATTTGCTTTATACACAATATTTGGTTCACATAACGAGAAATATCTAACTACTAAACTAATTTGTAGAATCTTTAGAAGTCTGAATAGTGATCGCGTGATGCCTAATAATTTGTGTGTAACCTTGCATGTTTGATACTAAGGTGCGTTTCCATTGAGATTCTTAGCGATGGATGAGTTTTGAAACTATAATACCGGTCTTTAAATCGCCCAGTGTTGGGCATAGACCTATTCTCATAACAGACTCACAGGAGCACACGTTATAGAAAATAGACCGAGACGCAGGAAAAGCATTCAGGCATTCATTGACATACATGTTATTTGTCCATCCGTGCAGTCTAAAACTCTTGTTATTTACCACGTTAATAGACTTATTAATGGACTCGTGATACTAGGGGTTCCGTACAAATATACTTAAAAGACGTTCTTTTTTGAGGGATTGTCACTCATCATTATGTACCAACTGCTGCTAAACCTTAATTTATTGTCGTTGTGGCAAAAGAAATACGACTCCGCTAAAAAAGTAATATTCTACTCCTCATCTCTCTATTGTTAAAATATTCTTCCAAATAAATAAATTTCACCTGCGTCGGTTTTGCCGTTCGTGAGATACAGGTGATAAATGACGGACAGACAGCAGAGCCTTAGGGTGCCATTTTTTACCTTCAAAAGACGGAGTTTACAAAAACATTCAAATTAAACCACAGTACAAAATAAGTGTTCCTTATGCTTCACCCCATTGTAAAGGAAGGAAGGTAGGTAATAAAATTCTAGGTATAAAGTGGTCTAGAGTCTAGACGGACTGAAATAGGTTAATGCCCTACGTCTGAGCCTTAGTCTCTAGGTATATAGTCTGGAAACATGCACATACGAGTCGCTACGAGGACCTAGATTGGAATCTGAACACATTATTTATCTTTAGCCATTTTTCCATTTATCTTTTATCTAAAGTTATGTAGACGAAACCCTATATTACATCGCAATGTAATAGAAAACTTTAAAAATATCGACATGATATTTCTTGTCGACAAGGGACGTTGAAAAAAGAGGACGAGGACTTAATCCTTGTGTCGCGGTCATTGAAGTCACATGCACAAAGACACCCTGACTCAGAACAAGCATTCGTGGATCACACAAACCCTTGACCTACGCGGGGATCGAACCTACGGAACTTTACCCCCATTGGTTAATGATGTAGACGGTAATCTCGTATCTACTTAACTTATTTCGGTATTTTTTATCAATAGAAAGCCAAGAAATTTGTGAGCAACATAGGTTACATATTAAAAGCCTAGACGAGGTAGTCACTTTAAAATGACTGACAAATACTCCAGTTTGATAAACGACCGAGAATTCCACAACAACTTTCCTGTTTATATTATTATATAAATAAAACAATAATTAACACGTAATTAACAAAGGAATTTCGAATCGTCACACACTTCAACAGAAATACGCATCATTCATTGTGACGTGAATTATTTCAGTAGTTTTCCATTTTGCCTGAACATAAAGATCATATGGTTGATGTTCAACCTGGTGTCAGAGTTTTTAAACCGTCCGTAGACCTCTGACGTGACGTAACGACATATTTGATACATTCTCAGGTCTACTGGTTTAATCCCGAATGTTTCTCATCACCGTTTTTAGCAAGCGATAATTAGTTAGTTAATTATTACGCTCATGAATTCTAAAAGAAATTAGTGGGCCTGAATTTGAACCCACAACCTTTGACTTAGCAGGCTAACTGTCATCCCTGCCTGCGCACCTACTAAATACAGTGACGCTGTACGGCGGTTCAGGTTTAGTCAGTAAGAATCTGACACTGGGTGTCCGTGAGGATTCAAAGAAAAAAAAACCAACCAACCTAAAAAAAGGCTAACTGTCTCCCATCCCACTAAGCTACCATTTTTTTCATCACTATACTTCTTACTATCAATAGTAAGACTTCTTGTCAGCAGTATAATACCAGCCTATATACGACCCACTGCTGGACACAGATCTCTTCCCGTATAGGAAGGGGTTTGAGCATTGATCACCACGCTAGCTCACTACGGGCGATTTTAAATTCCAACTAGCTGTCCCGTCAAACGTTGTTTTGCCTTATAAATTCTTTCTAGTTTCGAAATAAATTCTAGTGAAGACAAAAAGTAAGTGAATGCCGTAATATACAAAAAGAAAAATATAAAATTAGGTCCATAAAATAAAATATATTTTTTTTATTGTGAGTAACCCTTATCACTTAGTGGTGTGAAAAATAGATGTTGTTCTATCCTCACACCTACCCAATATGTGTACAAAATTTCATTAAAATCGCTCGAACCTTTTCGGAGGAGTACGGTAACTAACATCGTGACACGGGAATTTTATATATTAAGAAGAAGAAGAAGATATTTCGAATCCAGATTTCCTTACGATGAACGGAACGGAATGAAGAACGTCCCACATAATTATAACTATAAAAAAGCAAATTTTGACATTGACTGCGTTGGGAACGATCCTGCTTCTTGTGTATACAAGTCCATGCATGACCTCAAGGCCACCGCAACTGATAATAAATAATAACAAAATACATAGTTACATCAATCTGTGTGATTGTGAACACAAGCTTACAACACAATCAGAGGTGTTGGTATCCACACGACTGGCTTGGCTTATCGCTTCATCGCCTGATAATTACATGCCTGTATGAACATAGTAATGCAATACGTTAGTAAAGTTGTATTCACAATCTTAAGACAGCTGGAGTAAGCAATTATAATAACAAGGATGGAATAAGCTATAATACTGCATTATGCTAGCCCCCCCCCCCCTCCAAACTATTTTGAAAGTAATTTTGACAAAGGAAAGCCACGTTATTCGTGAGTTAAAAAGGCTACCCGAAAAGTACCTCACAAACCAAGCACCTTTCAAAACTCTTTCAACGCCGCCGCTTCAACTCATGATTAAGGTCTTATTTTAGGTCCGAAACTATGTCCCACAATCCCGATAAATTATATTCATGAGTAAGCCGTTATTAAACTCCAAGACCGTGTCCGTAATGTGGATATCCGAAAACGAACCAAAGTTCGAGACGTCGGTGACACAATAACGAGGCTGAATTGGAGCTGGGCAGGCCACTTGGCCAGACGAAGTGATGGCAGGTGGACTAAGGCGGTGACAGAATGGTGGCCAAGACAAGGCAAAAGAAACGTCGGTCGTCCGGGAGCAAGATGGGTCGATGACATTATAAAGGTCTCGGGTCGAGGCTGGATGAGGCTAGCACAGGACCGTAGAAATTGGCACGAAAAAGGGGAGGCCTATGCCCAGCAGTGGGAGGATAAAGGCTGTGGATGATGATGATGATGCTGATGATGATGATGATGATGATGATGAAGCCGTTATTAAACAATTATGAATCCTCTTCATGAAAGTTATAAAATAACTGTAACCGCATCTTCATCGGAGTGGAGTTTACCAAAAATTACTTTATTGTTTCGTACATAAAAACAGCCTAGGTTACTCCTTATTACGTCAGCTATGTTGAAGTAAAAGTTAAGTAAAATTCAGTCCAGCCATTTAAGAGATTATCCGGAACAAACATCGATAGACTCTTAAACGACAAAAGTCTAAACGAAGATCAATTTCTTGGTTCGTTTTCCGTATGAACATGTTTATGTCACAGTATATACAACCTTCATATAAGTATGGTAATTGAATATAATAGCTACTTATCACCCGACTTAGATCGACATACGCTAAACACAATCGAATGTAAACATTCGACACCACGTGACTTAACAAAACACTACACGGATGGCTAAACTGGTGACCGTTTTGAGAAATACCGGTGTATTAAATGAAGCAACGGTTTACTCACGCGTATTTATCGAGATCACCCGACTAGTTTCGGACCCAACCGAAGTCCTTAATCATGAGCGGACGCGTCAGCTCCGATCGCGATTAATACGCGTGTGTAAACCATCGCAACATTTATTAATGAATAAGTCTCACGATAGTTACTATAAAAATACTGGTGTATAGGTCTACACGCCAAAATCAAGCGCGCGAGGAGTCGAGGTTTCGACCCTCGCGTAGGACAAGTATTTGTGTGATCCACGAATCCTTGTTCTGCGTTGGTGTATCTTTGTGCATGTGACTTGTAAGATATTGAATGTATGATGATAGTTAAATTCCATAGCTTCATATAGGCTAACAGAAAAAGTATAAGATATTGGTTTGGAACAGGCAACAATCTTTCGTGTGCCTAGGGTAACCATAACCAACGTATCTAATGCTCTCTTGCTCGTTAGACATAACTAACTAAGTGTTTCAAAGGCATATGACCTAAAGAATATTTACTTAATCATCATTATCCTAGCCTATTCCCAACTATGTTGGGGTCGGCTTCCAGTCTAACCGGATTCAGCTAAGTACCAGTGTTTTACAAGGAGCGACTGCCTATCTGACCTCTTCAACCCAGTTACCTAGGCAACGCGATACTCCTTAGCAAGACTGGTTGTCAGACCTTCTTGCCTACCTGTGAGGACTGTCAAAGATGTATAAATCACAGCTAGGACCCACAATTAACATGGCTTCCGAAACACGGAATTCACTAGATAAAAATGTAATTAGGCATAAGATTAGGCTTAACAATATAGCCATGATTATGCTTATAATCGGACATGGACCCGATTAGTTGCTAAGGCCAATTAAATCGATAATCATCAGATAACGAATAATTTTAATTACATACGATGATGAATTTCTATTCTGATTAATGATCTGTTTTGTTGCTATGCAGATTTCATGAAATTAGAGATTTAATTGGGCATCGAACTGCATGCAAAGGTCAGTTTCAGGTTATGTAGCTAAAGGGTATTAATGGGACCTTAGTACCTGACTACACTGTTTCTCCTTCTGTTGATAGGATGGACCACATGGACCATGATACCTAGACGGGTGATATTTTAACAGATTATCTATTTTTGTTGCCACTATAAAACTAATGAGTGACCGAATTTTTGCAAATTAGTACGGAATCCAAATCTGACTAGCAATTGATCGGCTATTAAAATATATTTTGATATCTAATGAAAAATGACTGCCAGATATCAATAAAACAAGTAAAAAACATGGAAACAGAAATTTTCATTATTTTTCTGGTATTTATCCTACTGTGCATTAATCTATATGTATCTCCTATAAAAAAATATCTCTTTATAGTTTTAAAACAGATTACTACTCACAAGATGTACCAAAAGCAAAAGTTTTAAGACCATACAGGTTATGTTCAATACTTTAATTCCAAGGTATATTTCCACCAATTTCTTTCAAAAACCCATCTTAAACATTTTAAAAATTAACTTTAATAAAACTTAACATACCTTTCAGCTTTTTATATCTTGGTTTTGACATTTTTTACACTAAATAACACTAACGTTAAAACTGTTTCACTATTAAACGATAAGAAAATGAGAATTGTTAGTGATGGTCACTTAGTTGTCAACAATATTTAAAACTACCCGTTGTTTTGTTACATTTTTAAATATTTTTAAATTGGGTATCAAGGCTTTTGGACTTATGTTGTAAGTTGTGACGTGTTTTATCGCTTGCTTATGTCATTTTCTACTATATTTATTGTCGTAGTTCGTTTAAAAAAAATACAAATCATTAGGTTTATTTTAATATGCATTTTGCCCTAACCCAAATAACGAACTGATCGGTTTCCTAAAAATCTTATGAGAAAAAAGGGAAAAAAACTAATAAGGTACTTATTTCACTAGGGTATTTGACAAAAAAAACTGTATAATCCAGTGATGGTCCTGCCCTAAGCAACTAATTAAGAGATAAAATTAAAAATAACATCCAATATTTCTGGGAAACTATATACCGTACTGCTTAGATTTTTTTAGACAAATGTCCTATTACCCGTTGGTCTAGCAGTTACGTCAAATGTTAGCATTTTACTATTTACGATTTAAAAAAAAAGACTCCCGCACTATTAAGTTTAATCCTTGTGCCGCGGGGAGTTTCATAAACATTCAAATCACATGCACAAAAACACCCAGACACAGGACAAGCAGTCGTGGTTCACACAAATGCTTGTCCTACGCGGGGATCGAACCCGCAACACGTCGCGCTCAGTGGGTTTGGCGTGGTGACCTCAACCACTGCAGTCGAGCAACTAAAAAACTCAATTCAAAAATATAAACAACCTTTTTTCGACGACTTCGCCGCGACCAGCCCATCGTGCTGTTGAGCTGGCACGATCAACACCTGGTTCTCCTCCAACAACTTGTCCTCAACTCCATCCCGCTCTTCAATCTTCAACTTGACAGGAGTCGCCATCTTGTGTCTAATCACCAATTGTCATAATATAATGTACGAAACGTACTCAGTTGGAATGTATATTATAATTCTAGTCAATGTATATATTTCTACATAATTTTATGTATTTCAGTCTTGTTTTAATTGGCTCGTTTTTATCTGGAACAAAGAAAGGAAGAATATTACACAAAAGGAATGTTTTTTAAGCGAGGTTTTCTGTTTGATTGTTTGTATGTTTGTCCGCGATGATCTCGCGTTTGTTTGACTGAAGCAATTTAGATGCGGTTTTCAGAAAAGTATTTCTTACATTCAGGAGATGGTTTAAGCGCTTTAACCGACTCAAAAAAAGGAGGTTCTAAGTTAGACCTGCAGGAAGATTTTCAGTTATTATATATATATATATATATAAAGTTGGCAAGTATGTTCGTTCAGGCTTAGTAATAGCCAGAATAATATTAGGTATAATTTGCATGAATAATGCGTAATCAATCTTCTACGGTACATTAATAGAATTCTTAGATAATAATATTGCCAAGGCCAAAAGACAATATTTATTTCTTCTGTTGTCAAGCAAAATTACTATGATACGGTATGTACGATAGTCGTAGTAGCCTTGTGGTTTTATGTACGGATTTGTCTTCAAAAGGTGCAGGTTCGGTGACATGTCTTCTCCTTCCATACCTTTATATCGTCTTCATAGAGAGCTCCATTAAACTTGTTGATGGTTGAGCCTCTATGATTTTGTTTTTATTGTTCTCTGGTTAGCTGTTTGTTCTGACGTTTGCAATACGCAGTTTTGGAGCCAGTTTTAATATTTTGTAAACTCATAACTATGAAATTAAAAGAGTTACAAATCTCCCAAAAAAGTTTCCTTTTTTAACACGCTTTTATTAGCTTCACTTGTAAGTATGTAAGAAAATCTTGGAATCTTAATTTGACCCACTTCCCGGTCTTCGATTAGGATGAAATTTTGTTAGTGAAAAAGTTTGACTCTCCAAATTGTGATTTGTGTGCTGAACTAAAGAGACAAGCTATTTCAAAAAGTCATTAAAGTTCTGGTATTTATCGATAGATGGAAGAGTGGGGGGTGTTAGGTTTTCTCGTTACGGAATTTCTTGATTCGGTCTTCACGCTCAAAGCCCGCGATAGAAGCTATGCAAAAGCTTAAAAAAACTTTTGATTCATCGTTTACAAATTGACAAACCTCTAGTCAGTTCAAAAATCAGAACAGACCTCTAGTCTGTTCTGATTTGAAGGCGGCCTTACTACTCTTTGCAAAAACGTGTCAACCGTTGATAATTGCTTTATTTTACAATCCAACGGTTTCTTTGTTTCCTTATTACGAGTAATTAGAACTTCAATTAGTAGGGTGTATAGTCGTTTCGCACCGTGACCGATTCGAACCGCGGTATGAATCGCCCAAGAGCTCTTTTTGAATGTGTCCTTTCGCACCGCGGTTCGAATCACCCAAGAACTTTTGGTAATGGGTTGATTCGGACCACAATATAGGGAAAAAACATTTCTAATTTTGGATAGGTGAAGTCGGACAGAAGAGATGTAGTTTTTATTGTACATTTCGTTCAGTACAACCAAGCACAAAATGATAAAAGATATCGTATGATGTTGATCAAACTGTGATTTTAAACTATTACCGTCTAACAAAAAAAAATATAGCTAATATTAATATACACATGTTATACCATTTGATTGTACATATTTAACTAGTTATAAGTAAATTACAATGTAAATCATAATCTGTGATAAGCAAGTCTGCTTTAGGCTAATTATGTTGATGAAACTGACTGTACATATATTAAACATGATTTTTAAATCGCATATTTTTTTACACTTACCACTTTTCTAATCGTCTGTCCAAATGATTAGAAATCTTTAATTATTTCTATGAGTTGAAATCAAGATACACGATATGATTATTAAGTACTTTCGCTCAGTGGTCCGAATCGACCCATTCCAAAAGATACCTTGGGCTATTCGCACCGCTGCAACCACTGTGGTGTGAATCGACCTATTCAAAAATAGTACTTGGGCGATTCGGACCGCGGTTCGAATAACTCGTGGTGCGAAACGCCCCAAGACCCAATTAGTAATTATATTTATTTGGTTACTTTTCTTTACCTTGGTTAATTTAAGACCAACAGGCCTAAGGCCTAAGTAACAAAGCTCCCTAAAAATCCCTAAAAATTCACCCATTTGGGTACGGAAACCTACAAAAAAATAACTACTGGAAATAGGGATGTCATACTGACACTTCTTGATATAATTTTATTACAATTAATTTGACTGTTGTTCTCGTGGTTAGCGACCTTGGCTTCTATTCTGGAGGTCGTGGGTTCGAATCCCACCCAAGAAACTTGTTTGTGTGATAAGCAAGATCATTTGTTCTGTGTCTGGGTGTAATTTATTTATATTATTTATGCATTTAGAGATATATAAGTATGTTTATCGGTTGTCTATTTCCTACTTATAATACAACCTACAACTTAAAAATAATACTTATAGCACAATCGGCTACCTACCGAAATTAAAGAATACATTCAAAAGCAATTTAAAAGAAATTATAACTAGAAATGATAATTTTCTTCTATAGATGTCGAATACCGGAATGATTTATTTAGTTTTGTATAAAATAGTAATATCTACTGCTTAAATGTAAACTTTCATGAATGTATGAGTTAAGCATTACGATTTTGCTTAGTATTAAGCAGCGCACATTGGATTCTAGCTATTGTTTTATCACCTTTGTATCTCATCCAGTGAACTACGTTCTTTTGAGAAATAAAGCATCTTTGAACCTAACCTTTGTTTATGACTAGATGGCGTTGTGTGAAAATTCAGTGGTTAATTTAAGGACTCCGGTTGGGTCCGAAACGAGTCGGGCACTCCCGGTAAATACGCGTGAGTTAACCGTTACATCATTTAATAATGAATCAGTCTCACGATAGTTACTATAAAAAATCAGTGGTTTTTGCGTGAAAGAGGAACAAGCATCCATAAAAACAGAAAGAAGATACAATAATTGTATGAATGTGAAAGAGAGTATGTGTGTACGAGAGGGTTTGTGTACGAGATGATGAGGGTTTGTGTGTGAGATCATGAGGGTATGTCTATGTTAACTATTCGTTTTTTATTGGAAAGTGACGTAACATTATCTAAGCTCCCAGCCCTCCCATAGCAACCGAATCTAAAAAACCTAATAAACTTGCTCATAGTTTTGCCATTAATATAAGCTAAAGATAAATATTTGATCAAACATAATCATGGTATTCACGCGTTGGCCACGCAAATCTGTGCACACTAAAAATGCGTGAATACATTATTATATCCACGCGAAACAGGTGTGAACTAGTATATTAGGGTATGTTATCTTTTAGCATTATAATATTTGATTCATTTAACATGCTTTGCTTTCATATTTTCATAATTTGTGACTTTTGCTGTAAAACTTACTGTCACAGTATTTTAAGCATTAATTTGTTGGACAGTGACACACAAATAGAAGCTCATAAATATTGCCTAAATATTTAGGGTTGAAGTCTATGGCTTTTCTCAGATTTGTACCATTTCCGAGTGGATTCATTGGGGCTTGGTTAAAAGCACCAGAGCCGCTCGCCTCGAATGAACCGACTCGCATGTTAAAACATCAAATCTATTAACAACTCCGGGATTTTCACACGTCTTGTACTGGTAACTAAATTCAATACTCAATACATATATTTATTGCACTCCATATGTAGAAAAGGTCATCATCATCATTGGCCTAGCCTTTTCCCAACTATTTTGGGGTCGGCTACCAGTCCAACCGGTTTCAGCTAAGTACCAGTGTTTTACAAGGAGCGACTGCCTATCTGACCTCCTCAACCCAGTTACCTGGGCAACACGATACCCTAGGTTACTAACAGATATATCAAGGTAATAATTCATCACGGTTAGACAAACGTAGACAAACAAATATTTACACAGTTATCATTGTACAATTATACTGTCTAAGAAATATTAGTATCAATAGTACTTAGTACATACTTGACAATATCATACTGTGGATAAGATTGTTTAGCAGGAATATTAAGATAAAAAAGCAGACAGATTATAAATTTGATTGCAATGCAAGAGATTAGTTTTGCTGTTTTGACAACAAGATAGCTGTAGGCTTTTTTAAAGTTGAAAATGTTAAGTCGTGTCCATCATTTTTAGGGTCCCGCAATTGAAAGGTGACTACGGAACCCAATAATGAAGCTGTATCCCATGAATTGTGATTGCTAGTCAGTTGAACCTTTAATAGATGATATATTTATATTGTCGCAACTTTACTATTTGTTATAATAACAAATAGTAAAATTAACAATCGTGGTTAAGCAACGCTCAGTACGGTCACAAATTAAATGGGGGAAAAAATCTGTAGCCAATTTATTTTCCTAATTGTACGGGATCCTCCATTAGAAGATAAACGTTACAAATTTTTGAACAGGAGCCCCCGAAGATGTATAATTTGCCCTGTTTTTCCACATTTTTCATTGTATCTTCGCTCCTATTAGTCGCAGCGTGATGGTATATAGCCTATAGCCTTCCTCGATGAATGATTTATTCAACACAAAAGATTTTTTTAATTTGAACCAGTAGTTCCTGAGATGAGCGTGTTAAAACAAACAAACTCTTCAGCTTTATATTAGCAGTATTGATTTAACGTAAAGGTCTTCTAACGTTTATAACGAAAAAAAAAAAAATGTTTTATAACGAAACACGATTTCTTTCATTCAAATAAAAACTAAACTGTTTTCTAGCTGAGATAAGTTCAATGCCTTGATAAGGCAGCGATAAAATGATAATTCAAAGATTGCTATAATCTTATGTATATATGTAATGTAAATATAATGACACCTATTCTTAGATAAATAGGATCTTATGACTTTTCAAGTACTGCTAAGTGGGTTGTTGACACAACGAAATTGGGTCAATAATAATATTCTACAACTTTTACACAGCGCCATCTAGTATCAAACTTAGCAGAGTTATAAACATACTTATATATTTCTTAATACATACATAATAGATTGGATTGGAATATAACATATAATTTTGCTCATGAGACAAACTTTTGTTCTAGATGGGAATCGAACCCACACCCACCGGTAGGTATAGCAACGAGTACCGCAAACCACCAGACCAACAGGCCACTCAGAATGTACAGATTGTTTGCCCAATATTAATATCAAACTTTAAACAAAGGTTTTATTCAAAAAGCCTCTTTTTTGTGACAGCTGTAACAGAATTACGTCATCAGTGTCAATTTTACAATCTACACACACAAAGCCTGGTGACAGGCGGACAGACAGCGGGGCCATAGCAATATAGTTCTAGCGGGCCAAACTATTCTAATCACCGTGGCATTGCATGTTGTCAGTGCATCTTATAATTAAGAAAATCAAATACCCCGGTCCACCAAGGACGAAACGAAGGCGTGGCGATCGACCCTAATAACTTGATAGTTATTTAAGTATCGTAATGTTACACACCCGATATTCTGATAAGGGTATCTTATCTATAAGAGTGAGATAAACAAATCGATATTTCCAAGCAATCAGTATAATAATCATTTCTGTTTACTATTATGTACGAAGTTATTATATTAATTACCTACTAGCTGTTGCCCGCGACTTCGTCCGCGTGGTTAGAAGATATAAGTTATCATTTATACCTGCCCTGTTTTTCCACATTTTCCATTGTATCTTCGCTCCTATTAGCCGCAGCGTGATCGTATATAACCTACCCCTTTGAATGGTCTATACAACACAAAAAGATTTTTTCAATTTTGTAGTTCCTGAGATTAGCGCGTTCAAACAAACAAACTCTTCAGCTTTATATATTAAGTATATAGAAGTATAGATAATAAATATAGAAATGATACTATACTGAGCTCGTGGCTAAGCTATAAATTTTTTGATCACAGGTTAAGCTACGCTTAACACGGTCTATCTATGTCATAACGAGTTCCTCCGTGTTTCGGAAGGCACGTTAAATTGTGGTTCCTGACATCTTTGACAGTTGTTACGGGTAGCTAGAAGCTAGAAAGTATGACAACTATTGGAACTAAGGGGTATTGCCCAGATAACTTGGTTGAGGAGGTCAGATAGGCAGTCGCTGCTTGCAAAACACTGGTACTTAGCTGAATGCGATTAGACTGGAAGCCGAACCCAACGTAGTTAGAAAAAGGCTAGGATGATGATGATCCTATGAAATTACTGCACGAATAGCCGAGTGGTTGAGGTCACCACGCCAAACCCACTGTTTGCAACGTGTTTTTTATTCGATCCTCGATAGGAAAAGCGTTTGTGTGATCCACGAATGCATGTCCTGAGTCTGGGTGTCTTGTGCATGTGACTTGAATGTGGCGCGTACCTTAAAGTACTTTGTCTGGTTAAGCAATTATATTTAATCTTGTTAGTAGATTAACAAGTGCTAATCTATATACTAATATATAAAGCTGAAGAGTTTGTTTGTTTAAACGCGCTAATCTCAGGAACTACTGGTCCAAATTGAAAAATTATTTTTGTGTTGAATAGACCATTAATCGAGGAAGGCTTTAGGCTATAAACCATCACGCTGCAACTAATAGGAGCTAAGATACAATGGAAGATGTGAAAAAACCGGGCAGGTATACCTAAATCATAACTTATATCTTCTGCCCACGGGTACGAAGTCGCGGGCAACAGCTAGTAGACTATATTTGGAATTTCGCTAACTAAACTTCCAAGTTCACCGTCAAAACCGTGCAGGAAAAGGTGCTGTGAATTAACATAGGTATCAGACGCCACTTTCATCAAGGCAATAATGAACGCATTTTCCTCCTTGCATGCTCCCTTTGTTTAGGTATATAACGAAAAACAATCTTATGATTAATATAAATATTGGTGTATATTTATACCAACAAATATGTTATGCCATAGATGGTCACCCATCCACGGCCCGACCTTATTTAATGTAGCTAATCCTGTGATCGACCAAATTGTGCTGTTGTAGATTAGCCACGAGCTTCTTAAACTCCAATTATCTTAACAATTATTTTTTTTACTCCGCCACTAAGGTATTTAATCCTTGTGTCGCGGGCGGTTTTACATACATACAATTCACATGCACTAAGACACCCAGACTCAGAACATGCATTCGTGGATCACACAAATGCTTGTCCTTCGCGGGGATCGAAACGACACGTACTCACGAACAGTCAAGTGGGTTTGGCGTGATGACCTCAGCCACTCGCCTATCCGTGCAGTTAAGTCTATTTGTACGAATAGATCAATTTCGACAATTGCTGATTGTCTCACCAACCAGTTCCAGGACATACTATAGTGCACAAGAGCGTGCGCAAATACAAGTGCCCTCTCTCTTCGCGCACTTCCCGGAGATTGATCTGTGCCCCAATCCGCTATTTACAATTGCCGATCATCATCATCATAAGCAGCCTTTATTCTCCCACTGCTGGGCATAAGCTTAACCTTTCTCGTGCCAATTTCTACGGTCCTGTGCTAGCCTTCGATGATTGAATGGAATTTCCATTCAACTATTCTCCTAAAAAAATTGCTAAGAAAATAATTGGCAAACCATTACAGTGTCAGCGAATGTTCCACCCCGAACTGAATTTCTAATTATTGTGTTGAAAAAATGTTTAGAATACGTCGAATAGCGTCAGTTTTAATCCAATTTCTTCAAATGACGTGCCTTCCGAAACACGGTAGTTACATATTCATGTAATTACAACATAACGTGTATGTATTTTATATGTGCTACCTATGTGCATTGTTATGTAATATATGCACTTTATATTGCGTTACAATCAATATGTAGATTAATAAGATGTAGGAGCGATCTAGTGTCGTAAGAAACTCGAGGTTTAAGTCTTCATGTCGAGGCTAGAGAAGGTTTTGAATACGGAGAACTCATGAACCAACATGAGTATTTTCGGAGTCATTTTGGGCTTTAAAGTTCTTTGACCGAACTCCTTTCTTTCGTATTGAACAACTATTAAATCCCTACTATCCCTACTAATATTATAAATGCGAAAGTAACTCTGTCTGTCTGTTACGCTTTCACGTCTAAGCCACTGAACTGATTTTAATGAAATTTGGTACAGAGATAGACCTTGACCTTGAGAAAGAACATAGGTTAGTTTTTGTCCGGGACTTTTGAAGAGTTCTCTTGGAAACGCGATATAACCAACCTCGACGCTGGCGAAGCCGCGGGCGGAAAGCTAGTCACTCATAAGTTTAATATGCAAGTAAAACACGCATTTCTAAGCAACATCTCCAATATTACTCACCCGTTACAATTCTATAGAAAACGCTTTGTTTACATACCGATGATATTGTTATTTAATTATAATAAGAAACGCGTGACTCTACGGGTAACTGCTACAGATAATTAATTTACATTATGGAAAGACTTATGAAATGTATAATTGTTTTTTGATCTTTGACCAAGCTGTGTGTCGGCTCGGATTTCAGCCTCACCGACAGTTGCACTCACTGGAGTTCAGACAGACAGACAGCCTGTAACGTACCGATGTTATAAGGCGACTGTTTATCTAAAGACACCCAGACTCAGAACAACCATTCGTGGGTCACGTGCAAATGCATGTCCCTCGCGGTGATCGAACCCGCGACGCGACGCATTTAGCGTGGTGACCTCAACCACTCGGCCACCCAAAGTGTAAAGATGCAACGTTTAGCACTGCACCTGCAGAGCAAAGGCTATTTACACTGCACACCAACCTAGTTCCAAAAATAAAAAAGACTAGTTTAGTATACTTTAAGACGTGGTTGTCGGCCTAGGTAACAACCTAATGACCTAGTACTGTGTAATATATTGTATTCACGTCTAATAAATCACGTTCCGTTACCCGTGGATAGCTAATGCCGACAATTGTACCTGACATTGATACTTCAATAGGGCTGTCACTAATAAGTTATCGGGAGTATCATATTTATAGCTGAAACTAGCTGTTGCAAGCGGCTCCGCCAGCTAAATGATACCACGGGAATATAAAATCAGGATAACAACTATCCTATCTAGGTTTTTACCAAATTTTGTCCAAATTCGTTCGATGATTTTTGCGTGAAAGAGTATAAAACATCCATTCAACTTTCGCGTTTACAATATTAGATGAATGATAGTTTCTTACGGGAGAGTAAAGTGCTTTGCGACGTAACGCATTGCGGAGTCTCCTTGTCTTGCTACTCTTTCTCTCAAACATACGGCAGCAACAGGCAAGATCCTCATCTTACACATTCGGTTAAACTATCACTTTAGTCTTTTCTTATAAACAAAACGTCAATATTGACGTTGTCACTGTCCAATAACACCAATCAAACAAAATATATTGAGTAGTGACAAACCAAGACTTGACCGACCTGAGGTTTACCTGGTAATATTAAATAGGTAAGGATATCACACTAATTTTATCATGTAAGTGTGTTTGTATGGTAATGGTTAAGGGTCATATGAATGAAATTCCTTAGAACGAAAGTCAGTTCCTCAAAAAGAAGAAAACATTTTTACTTTATTGTTTGACAACCCTAACAGTGTCGCACCATTGATTCGCAATCAAGTTATCCTCAGCCGAGTTCCATTTACCGGCAAACAGGTGTTCGTTCGTGACGTATAACTATTTCTAATTAACTGAGGTAATTAAACAGTCAGAACAGAGAACAGCAATTGATCCGTCCAACGATAAAAAACTATTATGGTGAAAGAACCAACAAGTATTTGATCCCCTCGATATATAATAATTACGACTGGCTTAGAAAACTAAATCCTAAAATAAGTAAGCTAACCTTAAAGAATAAGTTACGCAATATGTTACTTAAAGAATAATTTTGTAAGTAGTTCCATGTTCCTTTGTATTTTGTATTTTGAATTTGTATGTTTATTTTGTATTTTGAAACTTTAATACGTGTAATATCTATCGAGCGCTATTCCCGCCGACAAACTGTCACACAGTTTGGTGGGTTTAATTATTTTGTTATATGTTTTTAGAACCAATAAAAGATTTTATTATTATTATTATATAAAGTCAGTAACCGTTCACAGTTAAACTTAGGATGGAAGTTGTTAGTTTGACTGGCACTATTGGACATGACGAGAAATCGAATCCCAGGGGCCTAATACCTGTGCGTGATAAATTGCAATGTATTGCCGCGTACCAGCTAAATTACTTGGGGCACTGCACAGCAGGTTAGGTTTAGTCAGTAAGAGTCTGAGACAGTACATGAGGGTTCCCCCGCAAAATCAAAAAAGGGGCTTATAACCTGTCCCCATCTAATAAGAGAGAAGGATGCAATTTCGAAACCAATAAACCAATCTAAGACGTGCATTATCTCGTTACCAGTTCCAGTTTCCAATTTGGGCCAAAAATAAACAACATAATTTTGCTTCATTTACCATGGTTTAAATTTCTTTTCGATCAACGACTCCCGCAATAAGGTATTTAATCCTTGTGTCGCGAGGTTTTCACTAATATTCAAGTCACAAGTGCAAAGACACCCAGACTTAGTTGAAGCATTCGTGAATCACACAAATGTTTGAATTTGCAACCCCGATTATACTGATTTGATCGTTTCAATCTAGATCCAAATATACTCAAATGTTTATTGCTTCTTTAGTATACATATTAACGGATGATTAATTATACAATAGTATGAAACGATCACGGGTTAAGCTATGCTTGAAGCGGTTGGTCCGTAGATGGGTGACCATCTTTGTCATAAGGAATTCCTCCGTATTTCGGAAGGCACGTTAAATTGTGGGTCCCGGCTGTTATTCTTACATCTTTGACAGTCGTTACAGGTATATAGTCAGAAGCTTGAAAAGCCTGACAACCAGTCTAACCAACGGGTATCGTGTCGCCCAGGTAACTGGGTTGAGGAGGTCAGATAGGCAGTCGCTCCTTGAAAAACACTGGTACTTAGCTGAAACCGGTTAGACTGGTAGCCGACCCCAACATAGTTGGGAAAAGGCTAGGCCAATGAAAAATGAGTATGAACCCGGTAGGGCAAAGGGAAGAGAGAGGATGAACGTAGAACCTTACTCCCAAAACTGAATCTATTCCTGAAGCTATATACCCATTCATTCGAGACGAGGTTATACGTTTGCAGCTATCATCTGATTGCCAACGTCACAGCTTATCACGAGCCGAGCAAATAGGCAATAAACGCGTATGTTTCGCTGAACGATATAATTACTGTTCATTTTCCGCATTTCTGGTTTGTCAACAATCCTATTATACGTTTCAAGTGTATATCTAGAAACTATAGTCTCTCCCTTGCACTGAAATAAAACTACAATTGAATACTTTCCTCTTAAAAAACTATATTTTTCCTTATGACAATCTGCTGATCCTATTCTAGCTGTAAGCGACACTAATAAATCTTGCGTTTGCTTTTACCTTGTTCTTTAATACAATTTCCGCACTAAGGAATTCAATAAATGTATCGCGGGAGGTTTTGCAAACATTCAAGTCACAAGCACAAGTCACCCAGACTCAGGACAAGCATTCGTGGATCACACAAACGCTTGTGCTACGCGGGGGTCGACCAAGTGAGAAGTTGTGCACGGTGGCGTGGTAACCTCAACTACTCGGCTATCCGTGCAGTTTTGTGTATGAATTGCACTGACAAGTCAGAGGTTATTTCTGAGGTTTTGAAGTTTTCTATTCTAGATTAATGAACATGTACGTGAACACTTATGAGAAATAAAGATATTTAAAACCCCCAACGCTCGGCTATCCGCGCAGGCAAATAAAATTAATTTTGGAAAAAAATAAAAACCGACTTCAAGACTACACTAACAATATATACAATTGAACTAAAAAGTATAAAATAATATTGTAACGCCCTGCCCAACCGTCGTTTCTATGTTAACATAGCGCGTACGCGGGAATTCTTTCCTTCCTCCCGCTCCCGTCCCGCTCCCGCCCCGCGCAGGACGACGCGCGATGTCGCTCGCCGCTCGCGTGATCGACAGTTCGCTCCCGCCAACCGCCGCAGCGCGCACGAAATCGTTGCGCTCGCGACCGTTACTAGTTATTAAGAATATTTACTGTGTATGAACATTGTGTGCCTGAATAGACTATTTTTAACTCTAATCTTGGTTTTACTTCAATTTGCGGAACCCAGAACTCAAACGAATGTTATAATATTTTAATTACAAGCCAAAGAACACTAAAGGAAAATCAACGAAATTATTGATACTTATGCATACTATTTACATTTTAAAATCAGTTATTTTTGAGGTCGGTGCCAAATGCGGGCAGACGCGTGAGGGCAGAAGACGCTGATGGTTGTGTTTTATGTTTGTAATAGTTTGTATGTATTAGTTTGTTTCTTTTTTGTGTTATTAATAGATAAATTATTTTATTGTCTTCTTTTCAATTATCGTTGGTTTTTCAATTATTTATGTAATTTCTTTTTGTGTCATTAATATATTGTTTTTGTTTTGGCTGGCACCGACTCCAAAAATAACTGATTTTAAAATGTAAATAGTATGCATAAGTATCAATAATTTCGTTGATTTTCCTTTAGTGTTCTTTGGCTTGTAATTAAAATATTATTTTATACTTTTTAGTTCAATTGTATATATTGTTAGTGTAGTCTTGAAGTCGGTTTTTATTTTTTTCCAAAATTAATTTTATTTTTCACTTTTTAGTGGAAAGTTAGTGATTTTTAGTATGGGTAGGCCTACTAAACGCGCTGCCCAAATGAGTTCTTTGCCCCCGTGAAACTGCCCAGAATTCCCAGTAATATTTGTTCGAAAGCCTCCACCCAGTCTGTTACCATTTGAGAGTGTTGTTAATTATGAAGGCCATTTTGAATAACCGAATGTCTCATCACAACAAACATCTAATTATGTTTATTTTAGTTTCAGTATTGCGTTTTTTGTAAAACTTTGTAAGTGACCTTGAACATTATTTTTTTTCGAAATAGTTTTTATAACCTTTGTAGTGAGTACAGGCGTGATAATATGTTGTGTGATGGCGTAAACAATGCTTAGATATGCTATAACAACAATTGCGGTTAATCTGCTGTTATTTATTGAAGAGTTCCCCCGATTTCTACAAGATCCCATCATCAGATATTGAAATGGTGACAATGGGACCACACGGGAAGCACAAGCTTTCAAATAAAAAAAGAATCATGAAAATCGGTTCACCCAATCGCAAGTTACGAGGTAACAAACATAAAAAAAAAAAAAAAATACAGTCGAATTGAGAACCTCCTCCTTTTTTTGAAGTCGGTTAAAAAATAAACTGCGTTTCGAAATAATAATACAATTTCGAAAAGGAGGTATTTCAAATACCAAGGGCATGATGCAATCAGCAAATCGAATTGGAATTGACCTTTACTTGAATCCAGCAGTAAATAAACTTCGTAAAAGGTATTTTGAATAAATCCTTTAAGGAAGGGAAAAAACTAATGATATACAATGTTTTTATTATAAATCTTATACGTATAAGCGAAAGCTCTACAGAAAGTTTGACAACCTGTCTTACTAAGGGGTATCGTGTTGCCCAGGTCACTGGGTTGAGGAGGTCAGATAGACAGTAGCTCCTTGTAAAACACTGGTACTTAGAAATGTCAGTTGGTTAGAGGGGCTGCCGTATTCCGTTTGCATACGATAAATTGCGAAAAGTTTGCCAGTGGATAGCCATCTCAAAAACTTCTGAACCGAGAAAACCTGTAAAAACCCTGGATTTGCGTAAAGAACTCGGTTATGTCCAGATTCTTTTACTAAATCAAAATTATTTGACCATAAATTGTACAAAACTATACACCGTGATTTTTTTGTCGTCTTACAACAGCAGCCCAGTTCATGTATCCAATGACTAGAACACGTTCATGATATAAAAATAGGTATTTATGAGATTTGAATAAATTTTAAATGGAATTTTTATTCAATATTATGACACAATTCGTAGTTTTTTTGATACACAGCTCTGTTGCGACGTTGCGAGCGCGGTCCGAGCCTTGTAACAATGGTGAGGAGCGCGGGCGGCGGCGTTTTTATCATTTTTAAGACAATATTTCAGATTTCTCATGTTTAATTTTCCTTCGTACTCATTATCTTAGTTGATGATTAAAAAATAATAATCGCGCCTAAGGGTATTTTACGTCGGATACATGAACTGAGCTGCTTCTGTAAGACGACAAAATCACGGTGTATACATATGTCTATAAGCACATAAGTCTTTTATAAAGTACAATGTAAATAACACCTGACCTACATAATATAATGGTTCTTTCCTCTCTTAATTGCGTAATAAAACATACAAGCACATTTATATCATGTTGTTTACTACACGCATATCGGGATTGCAAGCAGAAACCTTGGACTTGAAGGATATTGGATAAGGAATACAACTAGAATTTTCATTTGCCATCTATACTTCTATACTAATATATAAAGCTGAAGAGTTTGTTTGTTTGTTTGAACGCGCTAATCTCAGGAACTACTGGTCCAAATTGAAAAAATCTTTTTGTGTTGAATAGACCATTCATCGAGGAAGGCTTTAGGCTATAAACCATCACGCTGCGACTAATAGGAGCGAAGATACAGTAAAAAATGTGAAAAAAAAAACAGGGAAAATTATTCATCTTCGAGGGCTTCCGTTCAAAAATTCCTATCTTATATCTTCTAACCACGCGGACGAAGTCGCGGGCAACAGCTAGTAATCCTATATAATGCAAAGAAAAAAATTTTACTGGGCAACAAGGCGAACTTCGCCGAATTGATTTTCGGGTTTCTCTTTTCCAGATTTAGTATCTAAATTGGCCCATTGTGCGAAGTTTAATGTTTTAAAGAACTAGAACAGACTTCTTTTGTTTTGGTGAATTAAAATTACATTTAAATGCGAGTATTCTTAGACATGTGTCATGAAAATCGTTTATGCCATTTGGTGGGGATGAAGGAAAAATCCGACTGTCTGCAAATATAGTCGAGTGGCGCCTCCAATGAAAGCGAACTGAAATACAATATGAATGACTTAATCACTTGACGACCACCGTGGTCGAGTGGCGTACGCACGGATTTCAAGGTGTCGCTAGCTCTGAGGTCCCGGGTTCGATCCCCGGTCGAGTCAATGTAAAAATTCTCATTTCTACATTGTCTCGGGTCTGGATGTTGGTGGTACCTTCGTTGTTTCTAAATTCCATAACACAAGTGCTTTAGCAACTTACTTTGGGTTCAGAACAATGTATGTGATTTTGTCCACATTATCATTTTCATTTAATCAAAACCGTTCTTAGCTTCGTTTGATGAGAAAATTGGTGTTGAGAAAATTTAGCATCAATTACTACATATCAATCTTTACAATTCTGTTAAAGACGATTAGTCATTTGGATTATAATCCGAGTTTTTAAGTTATACTTACCTATTTGAAACACGTTATGAAAAAAAAATATGAGAGTGAAATTCTACGATGCGCGCTCATCAGCGCAACGCAAAATTCTCAAAATCGAATATACTTAGATAGATAGATAGAATACTCTTTATTGTACACCATAAGGAAAAACAATTTAGGTCAATACAAACAAATATGATGAGTACAAAAGGCGGTCTTATCGCTGAAAAGCAATCTCTTCCAGACAACCTCTTTTTTATACTTACTACTTTTAAAAGACACCTAAGAAGTAAAACTTCACACGCGCGTACAAATTCTCTTCTATATTTTTTGGCCTATTTTCGTCACTATTGTCCTCAAACATATAAACTTACACTAATAAACTATTAAATCTTCATAACATACCATGAACTAAGTATGTTTATCTCAGCCAATTGAGGAAGACAACCCCGCTATCATAAACAGCGTACAATTACACATCGTGCGATGGGATGACTCATAACTATGTAGGCATGTTTGTGTGGCTGTAGCTAAAATGATAACTGGAGAACTAGTTGATATAACGAACTGTTATTTTTATGCTATTTAAGCGGCATTTTGGATTAAGATAACAGTGTTTTTTTGGGATTTGTGTATTGTTGTACTGATAATCAACTTTAACGAAACGAAAACTTGACTCAAACTCATTAAAGCTTGGATAATGAGTACTAGACAACTGATAAGCATACTTATATATTTCTAAATATGTACATTCATAATAGACCATCTCACAAACATTTATTCTGGGTGAAAATACAACAAACGACCTCCGGTATCAATCTGAGGAAGTCCTTTTTATGTCACCTTGCGAAAATCCTCATAGACATTTTTCGCTCTGAGGAAAAAAAAGGGCGTCACAGACTCTTATCGGCTCTAGCGGCTATTAGCTCTGGATACTTCTCCATTTCCTAAAGTAGGAGGCCCAGAAGCGGAAGACTGCTCCAAAAAGCAGTGCACGTTTCTGAAATAGCTGACTATAAACATAGCCGGATGTTGGAGGTCACCACGCCAAAAAAAAACTGAGTGCGAGGCGTCAAACGTTTGTGTGATCCATGAATGCTTGTCTTAAATCTGGGTGTCTTTGTGTATGGGTCATCTCACAAATGAATGTTTGTGAAATGCCCCATACACAAACGCGTACGCTTGACGCATGATGCAAGGGTAAAACTCCTTGGTACTTTCCTTAGTATATAAAAGCGAAAAGAAAACTAACGATACTGCATAAATACAAAAGAATCAACGTATATATACAAACAGTTTTATATTACAACGCCTTCACTACAACACTACGACACACCCACCCAATAAAAGTAATTGTTTCATATGCAATGGTGTATTAACCTAACAAATTTATGAGGCAAAGATCAAGACAGCTATTGTGAGTTTTTATACACTAAGTGACTATAGTTTTTGCTATATTATAGGACAGTTTGATGCTGAAAATTATGACATTCCAAAACTTTCACACAATGCCATCTAGTCCAAAAATAATCAAAGCTTGTACTATGAGTACTAGACAACTGATAAACATACCTACCTATATATTTCTAAATACATACATAATATAGATAAATAACAACACCAGATACATAACAAATTATCGTACTCATCAAGATAGGTGATTTTAGCCGTTGGCATAATTATAACTAAGACGAAAAGAATCTCCAGATTATTGACAAATAGTTTTGCCTTCCAGTTTAAAGTGGTGTAAAAGATTTACGACAGAGCAACCTGGACTCAAATGAGAACGAAAGATTCCGAGGATTAGAACACATAGCCAGTCTGTGAGAAATATCTAGCATCAACGGTTCTTGAGATGCAGCCTGAATACAGGAGAAAAGATAGATAAGGACTACAACAACAGCTGAAATCAAAAAAGTAAAAAATCAAAAAACCCCCTTTTTTAAATGTCACGCCACTCAAATTTATCAAAATCGATCCAGCCTTTTTTATAGTTTTAAATTGCATCGTCATCGGTTTTGAACCTACCCTGAAAATTTCAGCCAGCTAGCTTATCGGGAAGTGCCTCAAAATGGAGTTGCTAAAATCCAAGTGTATAAAAACGTGTGGAAAAAGCGCAGACGATTCCTAGACATCCCGTTTTAACCCTTTG
The DNA here is from genome assembly GCF_003590095.1 of Trichoplusia ni. Classification (NCBI taxonomy): domain Eukaryota; kingdom Metazoa; phylum Arthropoda; class Insecta; order Lepidoptera; family Noctuidae; genus Trichoplusia; species Trichoplusia ni. Next base: position 4,654,696 of record NC_039480.1, read on the forward strand.
GAGTACGGACCTATTAAAGTTCCCATCCTTTTCTCGTCCTAATCTTCAACTACTCACTATTACATAACAAATGACTTGACAAACATTCCCATCTTACTGATTGGTCACAATTATGACGTCCGGAGTCGGGCGCGGGTCAATAAGACCAATTCAGTTTCGTAAACAACGACAGATGACGCGTTGTTTGTTTACCGACTTCCGAGAAAAGGGGGAAATGTATTTATGTTAAATCTTTTTTTAACGTGACAAAACACCAGTTTTGTAATAGGTATGTTGACGGGGTATAAAGAAGTAAATAACAATTTTACCTCAGTTAGATAATTGAAAAATAATGGACACGTATTTTTTACTTTTTCTGATCAAAAATCTAATGTTCCATCTAAGGTAATACCAGAATTTTATTATAATTACTAAGACTCTGCTGTTTTTTGCAAATTGTTTTTTTGTGTTTTTTTCGTGTTCCTTTTTTTACTTGGTTTATTTAATTTTGTGCACGAATTTTTGGCTTAATAATCGATTTCGCCCTAATATGATTCGCCGAATCGGGAGAATGGACTACTTGCCATTTGAATATTTTTGCGGGAGGATCCGCCCGAAACAAATTTAACAGCGGGCGACTCCGGTACTCAAAATTTTGTAATGTACTATTCGCTTAACCATTAAGCTGATTTCCTTTGGCAAAGGATTACATACAAAAAAAAAACATTAAGGAATTTAATCCTTCTTGCCAAACCTCCTTTGTGGAGTGCGCGAGTAGTGTCATCCTCAATACATCACAGACACGACACTTCTACGCCTTCTTTATATCTATCAAAGGCAATTAGTCAGCAAAAAAACTTGCTATATCGCTGTAATTTGACATTAGCACAAACATAGGCATATTGACGTAAAATATCACATTTCTTGCCTTTCTAACACATGCCAAGGAAATTTCTAGTACCTTATATATTCCCACATAGCAACAAAACGACGCTTCTAATAAATCTAAACTAAGTCGCAAAGGTAAATAAACTCTATAAACAAGTCAAGCTAAATTAAACTTAATTGCAATCTCATAAAGCACAATATTAAATGTAGACACCCGCATTGAGGTACAGCATCAAAGTAAACTCGACTTTACGACTAAGACATAAGTTCTATATTTATTTGTTTGCGAATGTAAATAAAAACCTCATTTGCGTACAAGTGTTGTGCGTTAAGATCTGTATCGAAATGACGTCATCATTATAATTGTTTTGAGCACGCAACGAATGAAAGTATACTATATTTGCGACTAGGATATACCGCGGCTTTGCTTGAAGGAACTTGAAGGAAGGTTTCAACACGCCCCAGCCACACCTTTTTCTCAGGTGGGAAATCCTCAAATGACTCTTTCTGTTTTGGGTTGAGCAGAAGGGAGTGTCAGACTTCTACTGACTAAAACTCACCCAGTTTCTCCCTTTGCCCTTCGTGTACCGGGGCCACGGTAACTTACGGACAATCCCGCTGCCCGGGGTTATGGGCACACCGAAATTTTAAGTAATTTCCGTAATATTTTTTGCTTGTGGCCTTTGATAACGTCATGGGGTCAGGGTGAAATGTATTTGTGGGCGCTATAAGAATTGGTTTAAAATGGCTCATGCTGCAATAGTCTAGAATAGAAAGCGAATAGAAAACTCTCATAGTAATGACATTCCGTTTCGACAAGTGACATGACTATGACTTGTCAGTTCAATACATATGAGGGATTCGTCAGTTACAGCGAGGAGTACTGTAACTTGCCTATTGGCCCTATTATTTAACCGACTGCGGGAAAAGGAGGGTGATTTTCTTATTGAATTAACAATACCACATAGAAAACACGTTAGTCAAATTCGGTAATCATCTGTCATACCTGTTAATTTGTCGACTCCTATTTTTAGACTTTTTAGGAGTCATGTCGTCTTGGACAGCAAACAACCCGAAATATTAGCTTAAGGTCAAATGTTTACATTTTTTTGATCGCTAACTGGAAACCAAACTACGGATTCGATAATGGGCAATACTATGGGTATTGCCCATTATCGAATCCGCCATATTATCGACAGCAAAATATCGATTAATATCAGTCACATCACTAGCACCCATATAAGCAAAACACTAAAAACCGGTACCTTTTCAAACAGTTACGCGCGAACAATGACTTTGCTAAAAAAAATAGAATTATTTTAATTGGGACCCATTTTGAATTTTTATTGCCTTTTTACACCATTCAGACTGGTTTTATGCGGGTTTACAAGGAAAATATGAAACAAACAAGAAACTATATAATTCGTTGCTTCCTTTTTTTAATAAAACGACTCCCGCGCTAAGGAGTCTAATCCTTGTTTTGCAAGGATTCAACAAACATTCAAATCACATGCACAAAGACACCCAGACTCAGCACAAGCATTCGTTGATCACACAAATGCTACCTACGCGGGGATCGAACGCGCCTCACCTCGCTCTATCCGTGTACCGAATGGGACTGAGCTCAGTACTTGCACATTAGTTGGTATATCACTACTGATTGTTTTACTCAGGCACAGGGGCGAATTTGATACGTGAGTCGCTATAGGCCTAATAAAATTGCAGAATACTCACTGAAAAACTTAAAAATATAAATAAACTTTTATCTATTATTTAGAACGCTATTTGCAATATAATCTTTCCTATTTTTGTTCTTGACTATAAAATATTTGTACACTGTAAACAGCAGAATATTATTGATATTATTTTAAGCAACACCTATTGTTATAATATTTTACCTAATAAATAAATATCAAATTCTATTCTAAAGAAATGAACAAAGCCTATAACAATAGTAAAAACCACAGAAGACAGGAAAATACAAAACTACATTCATATTAAGACAACTGTTTCTATAATATTGTCGTCCCTTTCTAACATACAAGCCAGAAAAGGACAGCAACACAACATGTCTTCTGATATTACTCATAGCAAAACAAAAGAGGTCTCATTAACTTTAACATTTAAAACAATGGCTTTCTTAGTAAATGATCATAATATTATTGTTTTTAATCTGTTCAAGATATTTCTATTGTTTCTAATGCTTTACAAGTTTCATTGCTGTTTGTAACAATGATTAAGTGGGATTTATTTGAATTTTATTGGTTGAAGTTAATTTAAGATGGAGGAAATTTAAAAACATTATCAATCATTTTTCTAACATGGGAACTCTTTTAAAACAAACTAGATTACCTAGACTAACACAGTATTTTTTACTTTTGAAATTAAGGTCTATCAAAATTAAGCCAGCTTTATGATTGATTCATTTTGGCTCTAAATCAAATAATTTCCAAGTTAGCAATTATTAAAAAATTACATACTAGTAGCCATTCTGATGTGTAGATATGAAGACATTGACTGTCTATAATCTAATATATAAAATTCCCGTGTCACGATGTTAGTTACCGTACTCCTCCGAAACGGCTTAACCAATTTTTACCAAATTTTATATGCATATTCAGTAGGTCTGACAATCGACTAACATCTATTTTTTATACCCCTAAGTGGTAAGGGTTGCTCACACTAAAAATAAATATTTTATTTTTTGGACAAACTTTTTGTTTTTATTTCTTTATAATGTGGCATTAAAAATACATACAACTAGAAATCATCTATTAGGCAAAACAACGTTTGCTGGATAATCTAGTATTTTATAAATTTGATGATTTATGCTATGACAGAGTTAGGGAATATCCTAAAAGATGTCTCTTATGAAGTCATAAGTTCAGACTTTATCTGTAGATTCTTAAAGGAAATTCGAACATAACTTAATATGTGATATTAAATAAGAGTATTGTTTAATTGCCTTCACACAATTCAAAACATTTCCTTATTAAATTCGTCTAGGTCTTTACACTAACATGTATTTGAAATTAACAAAAATGTGGTATATTTCAGGTAAATAAATAGATAGGGACACATATAATGACTGTAGCAATTGGTAAAACAAATTCCTTAATAGTTTAGAAGATATTGATATTACAATGTCACTAACTTTCATATCTTGATAATGTTTTTATAGATTGATTTATTTATGTATGTTTTATATTGTGGAAGACCATAAATTGAAAAGGTTTTACTGGTTAAAATTGGTTTATCATTAAAGAATCCATTTTTATTTTGTTCCAAAGACTTCCAAAGTCAAAAACAAAGAACCTATTGCCTACATTTTTTTTATCCTATGTCTTAGGACATAGTACATTCTGCCACAAAAATATGTCATTCTTGTGAGATGATATATTATAATTGGAGTAAAAACATAATTGTTGTGTTATTCACCCATTTATATTAACCATTTACAAAGGCTTGGCTTCATGCCAGTTTCCTTTCAATCTCTCTTACCCAGAATTGAGGACTAAATAAATTAAAATAATAAATAAGTTTCTAACATGGCTGTATGGTAAACACATGTGCATGAAAAGTGAGCTGTCTAGTCTCTTGTTATGTTTCTTTATCTCTCTGATGAAGGATGAAGTAAAATAAACAAGAAAATTTTATTCAGTTAATTAATCCCATGCTTTTATAACATAATCAAGAATTAACGAAAACATTTAACAAAACAAAGCTTGAAAATTCACAGGAAGATACAACAATGCAGTGTGTGTTTACAACTTCATACTCAAAACTTTAATTCACAGTTATATAAAGAAAATGAAATGATATTTATGGGCAAAGCATATCCAATCGATTGCTTTTAATTAAATGAAATAAAGGAATGTAAATAAAATTATTTACAATATAATCTTGGACAGAACAGTGAAGGTATAAGTTTCAGGCATTCTTTTTTTACTGCGTCAGGCATAAAGAAGTGGTATTTTTTTTAATTTCCTAAATGCGGCTCAGGTCACCAATTTACAAGTCCAATATATAAACGGGCGTGGTATTCATACAAAATAGTTATTGTGTAATTATAACAATAGTCTAACAACACATTATCCAATAAGCCTGTGAATAATAAATAGCGAAACTAACTTTCCATTTCGAATCACTAATATTAAACGTAACAAAGGGTCCAAACAAAGTTATTTAAATAAAATACATACCAAATTATTTTGAGCAGCGGATACAGTGAAAAACGTATGTCAAAATTAATAAAAACACACAAATTGTTCACAGACACACACGAAAACTCACAATGTCTTGTCACAAAATATTTTCGTAACTAAAATAGTTGAACAAAATGGGTATTTTTGTGAAATTACGACAGACACCCGTCATCTCCCAACATTTTATGACGAATGAAATGAAGGAAAAGGAATGAATGGAACCATCCATCAACAATACTCGCGGAGTTTTTTTCGCCATTCATTGGCGCGTTCCAGAGTACCTGATGTACATTTTTAGCATAACATTTCATCACAGCTTTCGGAATGATTTAAATAGAAATAATTTATATTTATTTAATAATGAAATTAATAATTCAAGTAACAAAATTTCATTAAATGTATAAATAACAACGAAAGTTTCATATTTAAACTGATATAAATCGTGGACACTAGATGTCGCTGTACGTAAATATTTGTGAAGAGCGAGTCCTACACAGTTTTGACTTTACCTGAAATATTTATTTATGAAAATCAAAGATCCATGAATAGACAGTATATACCTACACTGGAACTAGTTCGCTCTAGCCATAGGACGTTAATATTCTTTGGACATCTACATACTAAAAACGGTTAACAGCACAACGAACACTTCTGGGGATCATAAGAATAATTGTTCCTTGTTGGTTAAGCTGTAGCTTATTTGCATACCGCATGCTGGCTTGCTCAGGTCGATCTGGTACTTCTCGCAAAACAAGAAATATTGTGCATTCGTTTGTACACTTATACTCGCATTCAAAACAAGACGTAAAAGTGATGATATTATATCCTACTTGCAGACAAAAGATTTCATCTCAAGCAATGGGCTAGATTAGCCGCTTTTATGATAAAAGAGTGCTATTATCATCAACACAGTGTTTTACAGATAATTCATGCGTTTTTTTTTTGTGTAATTTCACAGAACGTATTTTATTAAAATAAATAACATTATTTATTTCAAATTTGCTGTGACACAGGTTGCAGTTGTAGAGGAGTTCAGTCATTAATTTAATCTATACTCCATACTAATATATAAAGCTGAAGAGTTTGTTTGTTTGTTTGAACGCGCTAATCTCAGGAACTACTGGTCCAAATTGAAAAATTCTTTTTGTGTTGAATAGATCATTCACTGATGAAGGCTTAGGCTATAAACCATCACGCTGCGACTAATAGGAGCGAAGATACAATGGAAAATGTGAAACAAACAGGGCAGGTATAAATCATAACTTATATCTTCTACCCACGGGGACTAAGTCGCGGGCAACAGCTAGTTAATAATAAGACCTAAGAGATTACATCAGCTGAATAATAAATCCGTTAAATTAGGCTAATCGTGAATCAAATGCCTGGTCATATAACGTATTAAGAAAAAAAATAAACAAAACACTTCAGCTGAAAAACGAGTAAGAAAAAATGGCGCGAAAACTACAAACAAAGACGCCATTCTTTTTATTTTTTAAACACATTCCAGTATCGCAAGCATTGAAGGAGGTTGTATATTTATCGGAATATGCTGCCAATATATTTACTTTTAATAACGACGCTCGCACCTGTAATTTCAATTCACTTACTTCTCAAACGCCATATTGATTTTAGAGAGAGGTTTCTAGAAAGAAGAAGACAGAGGGAAATCAAAGATCAGAGAATATCTATCCTTGATAAATATCAAAGAGACACGGAAACTTTGGATGATATTCTGCACTACAGAGTTATAAAAAAGCGGTCGAAAAAATGGCGGAAGATAAAAGAAATCGAAAATGATTTCCGCCGTTTAATTGCTATGGAAGGCGCGAAATATAATTTTAAACGGGATATGTTTTGGCGTACTTGGAGGAAGGTGTTGTCTGAAGACGGTGTGGAGAAGCTAGTATGTTATAAGTGTAATAATCCTATCGTTGTTAATTCAACGGAATGTCAGAGCTGTGGGCTGTGGGTAAGTCTGAGTGTTTGTTAAGTTTTTGTGTGATTAACTGTGATCAAGATCTGGATTTTTAAATGTTAAGAGCGAGCCGATGCCCGCGACTCCGTCCGCGTGGAGTTTGGTTTACAGCGCGTTGAGGTTCCCGTTAACGTGGGTATGCCGTGGTAAATTGTAGCCTTGAGCTCCCCATAACTCCTCTGAAAAGCAAAATACGGATGTGCACATATTTTATTATTCTAAATAAACGACGTTTAAGCCAACTTTCAAAGCCGTAGTCCATAAAAAAAAACCAAATTAACTTTGACCACCCCATTACCTTACAACATTTTTTCCAGTTTAAAAGTAGCGCATGTCCTTTCTCAGGCTCTAGACTATCTGTGTACCAAATTACATTACAATCGGTTCAATAGTTTTGGCTTGAGAGCGAAACACGCGCACACAGAGATACTGCCTCATTTACAATATAAATATTTATGATACATTTGATGATATGCAATGGCGGTCTATGAAATCCGCCATTGCACATTGATCTTTAATGAACAATGTCTCTAATTACCTAGATTTGACAACATATTCCTTTCAGTAGACAATCGAAGATCAACCTTCACCATGTCCTTACGAGTTCTTCTCGGTAATCGACGAGCACACGTTATGCGGGGCCAACTACACCAAGTTTAAAGACATATACAATGATTGCCCGTCTGTCATAACGTTCTCTGAAATGCAAAGCTCGTGTGACAATCCTATTGAGACGGCTTGGCGGTTCAGTAAGCTGTACGGTACGTCGGGCGAGTATGATAATATTATTTGTCAAGGCAAGGATTACTGTGAAATTTTTACTATGTACGAGGTGAGTGGTTATTTTTTATCTGTATGTTACTTCTTGGGCCAAAGTCTGTACCCTCTGGGTCCCATCAAACATAAAACGGCGACGAGGACGGCCTCGAATGAGATGGCGCGACGAACTGGATGCGTACCACAAACAGTGGATGGCAAAAGCAATAGACCGGACAGAGTGGAAGAATCTAAGGGAGGCCTTTGCCGTGCAGTGGGAAAGTAATGGCTGAAAAAAAAAAAAAAGTTACTTCTTGAGGATGCTTCAGCTATGGGCCGAGTAGGCTTGGATCTCTGGGACGACAAATTTGATCGCTTTTGTAGAAGTCGCGTCATTCGATTCGAATAAAAAATATCAGAAAAATGTGTCCATGTAGCTATGAAGAAATATCATATATCGGCCTAGCCTTTTCAAAAGATGAAGAAAATCAATATATTTTAATTTAATTTATAGTACATCTAGAGGTGGTCAACAAGCATTCGTAAGTCTAGGACAGCCAACGTCTTAAATATTAAAATGTGCCCAGGGGCCTGGCCGGCTGCAGCAAAGTTTTTAAGTAATATTCTAGAGCAGTCAACTTATCAAATCCGCCTCTGAGGCATGGACCTACGTTTTAAAATATTTTTTTGCGGGTGTGGAAGAGAGATACCGCTCTGTATTGCGCTGGCCCGCTTCAAACACCAATACATTACTTTGTAACGTGCTGGTAGACCCTCTAGTTACTTCTCATGCACGTTGTAACATTTAACAGTTTTAAGGTTATTCAGCCGCCGATTGTAAACGGGCATTATGTCGTTCATTGTATTCCCATACATAATCATTTCTTCGTTCACACCTTACCAACAATAAGTTACGTGTAGTCATTACGTATAGTTTTACATTATTGGGGCTAACAATGAGACTCATTGCAATGTGCGTCTGAATATAAGTTTCATTTGCGACCAAGATGTTTTTCACCTATCATCATTGGCCTAGCCTTTTCCCAACTATTTCGGGGTCGGCTACCAGTCTAACCGGTTTCAGCTAAGTACCAGTGTTTTACAAGGCGCGACTGCCTATCTGACCTCCTCAACCCAGTTACCTAGGCAACACGTTACTCCTTGGTTAGACTTTCTGTCAGACTTTTCAAGTTTCTGACTACCTTGTAACGACTATTAAAGATGTAGGAATAACAGCCGGGTCTCACAATTTAACGTGCCTTCCGAAACACGGAGGAACTCGTTATGACAAAGATGGTCACCCATCTACGGACCAACCGGGTCAAGCATAGCTTAACCTGTGATCGATTCACTTATGCGGTTATAGCTACTATTCACCTATATTCTAATTAATACCAGTGTGTGTTCCATAAAAAACCAAGTACGTACGAAGGTTTTTCAAGTTTTACTAATATCTAACTTTATTTTTTTTCTAGATAACACCACAACACGTATCCTTCAGAATAATAAACTCGACGAACGACGTAATTTACTCACGAATCATGAAACCAAACAGAACAAACTTCTTTTGCGTTGACGACTGCGGCCATTTTAATTCATACACGAAAAAAATCACCAAAAACGATCGGCCGTTAAAATTAGACTTGCTTTCGTCGAGAATAAACAAAAGGGAGGATGTTTTGAATAGATTGAATGAAACAATCCAAAAAATTCTCTTTGATATACATACTGCCGAAGACGAAAGAAAGGCGGCAACTGAAACGTCAATGTCAAAAGTTGGCGCCAAAAGGCAGAGAATTTTCAAAAAGAAGTTGAAATCTAAATTGCGGAAAAGACAGCAAAATAACTTGGATTTTATTGAGAAACCGGTACATAATTATTCAGTTTCGTTAGACGGTACTTTGCCAAAGCCAACTCCAGTCTCGGCTTGTAAAAAGATTGAGAACAAATATCATATTTCTTCTGAAGCTTTAGACGAAGACCATTTGTTTTAATTTATACCCTGATCGTTTAGTTTACATAGAATTTAAATACTTATATAATTTGTACGATTGTGAGGAAAGCGTGCGATGAATGTTGTATTTAAAACGCTAAAATTCGAATGCAACGTGACAGGAAGGAAAGAGTAAACAACGCTGGCGGTGAAATTGCTGTGACGTCATCGAAAAAAAATAATGTAACAGAAATCATTAAGAATGTTCTGATGGCTTTTGGCTTAAATGATGCAAACGGATAACTAACGGGGATTTATCGGAATCGCGCGACTAGTTTAACTCGCCCATTGCCGTGTAAGCTCATGATTAAGGACTCCAGATGGGTCTGAAACTAGTCAGGCAATTCCGATAATTACGGTTGGGTTCCGTAAACACCGTTGTGTTATTTAGTATGAATGTCTTATAGAATATTGTAAAATAAAACGAAAGACCACAATTTAAAAATTATATATTTTCATCATAAAACTAGGTTTAACAATTAGTTTTGAGTAGAACTTAAATATAACTAAATTAAGGCACAATGGAGTCTAAACATCTAAATATAACATGCATTTTTTATAAAAATATAATTTGTATTTTGTAATTTTTAACATGCGTTTTTATTTAACCCTAATTATAATTTATACCTCTATGTATTGAAGTTATTTAACCCAGAGGGCAATGAGCATTTAATTTTTCAGAATATACCAAATTGAATTTTGTTTCTCATTATCCTATTTCACCTATTTGTACCTAATCATCATGCATTCAATTACGATATATTATTACGTAAACAATGAAAATAGCCTTTTTAGCTTTTCGTACACAATTACGTCTTCACTTAATTAAATTTCTTTTTTTGAAATATTTTTCAACTTTTGAACATTTCAGACATGAAAAAATATGTTTTCTAAAAGTTACCGATTACCATAGATATTATAATGATAATATAAATAATCTTTAAGTTTAATGAATACGTATTTCTTCTTTTGACCAACAAACATGAATTGATAAAATTACAATGAGTAGGTATTGCAAATAAAATTTACGAAATCGTTACGTCACAACGTAACTCATCTAACCTTTAAAAATCTTTGTAAATTTGCGTTGAGGCAAAAGGCAAAAATACGTGTCTAATATTTTTTCAATTATGATACTGAGGAACTGAATTCATTTTTATACCCAGCCGTCATCCCTATTATTATGCAACATTATAATGATGATAATATTATACAATTGACCCCTTAAATATATGTAAGAATACCAGTTATATATATATGGTAATCGGTATATAAAGTAACTATTCCAAATTAAAAGTATAAACGAAATACATTTAATAATAATACAATCTAACAGAGTATTTTAAAGAACTTACATACAAAACATCACCTATTTTAAAAAAATGAATATGTCAATAATGAGTGTGAACATGTGTGTAACAAACGAATTTTCAATTCTTAAAACTTATCCTTAAAGTAATAGAAGACAAATATTATCATCAGTCTTTCATATTTAAATATTGTAATGTTTCTTATTTTAATTAATTCATTGAACCACTGCATACTAAGCACACACTTTTTTAGGGTACCGCACCTAGGGTATTCACGGAACCCTATTAGTGGGGCTCCGCTATCCATCCGCCCGTCAAACTGTATCTCATGAACCTTGACAGCTAAACAGTGGAATTTTAATAGTTGATGTATTTTTGCTGCCTCTATAACAACAAACGCGACTTTTAATTTTAACCCCTAGTCATCATCCTTATCAGCCTAATTAGGAAGTTCAATTTCAAGACCATCAAAATTATACATCGGCTGATACCGAATAGGTATTAAATGCGATGCTGTATTGAAATCAATGCGTGACGCCATGTCAGAGGCCTACAGGCGGTGTTTACTCTGGGTTACATGAGGTTGTGCATCAACCATACGATAAGAAGACTGGTTGTCATCCCGATTAAGAGACAGGCTGGAGGTCTGCAGGGGTTTTAAAACATTATCACTAGTACATATACCCCAAAAAAATCTCAACATCATTCAAAATAATATTGAAATCACATTCAAAACGACAAATTATCTACCTAAATAGTTATTACTGGGATCAAGTCAAATTTAGGAAAGCAAAATTGCTATTAACATAAATTGACACTTTATCAATCAAAATGTCACCCTCAACTGTCATGCTATGTCATTTTTAGTCAAATGGACATTTTAAATGGTCACTCAGCTAAGCATCATTCTAGCATTAAGCTTTTTAGTACAATTGAACTTTAAACTTAATACATGCAAGAAGTACCTAATAACCTAGATTCAAACATTGGAATCTAAATTTGTCAACACACAGTGAGCTAGCATGGTGATCAATGCTTATTCCATTCATATAATAATATGGAAAGACACCTGTGCCCAACAGTGGGATGTATGTATATAGGATGATTTTATGCTAGAAGTTATAATTTAAACAAACTGGAAGACATTTATTGTGCTTTTTCACTATCAGTCAAAATATAAAAATTTACTTAACAATAGTTTTTAATTTTGGATGTTAATATATTAGGCCTAGTTTATTGCTGGTCCATTATTACCACAACTTTAAAAAGTGTCTCAATAACAAATAAAATTGTTTATCATCTGTTACAAGTTATGTTAGTTGTTGGACTTTTATTCAAGCAAGCAAATAGAAAAAAAAAACAGTACATTTGATTATTTCAGGTCCAGAAACCAAGACAATGGTGTTTTTTGCTCATTTTTATATTCAATCGGTAAATTTCACTTCTGAGTGCAAATATTTTAGAGGTTAATATTATTTTTTGTTTAATATATCTTACTTTTTATGTGGTAATGTACTGATCATGAGTATGATTGCCTGAACAAAGGACTAACAAGCAATAAACATATCATTTGACGGAAATTTCACAAATATTTGTATATCACTGTTAGGCTGAGCTTAATGTAATAACATACTAATATTGTTCCCATCTTTAATGTATGAAATTTTACCATCATACATACATAATTATGTCATACAATATCATCACTGAAGTGTACAAAAATAATCTCTTTAACATTAAAATTGAGTCAGCTTTCAATTTGCAACAACATGCATTATTTTCCCTTTTGTCTGTTACTTGCGATTCCTTGTCCGAACCTTACCGCAGATGTGATTAACTAACTGATAATGACGGCTGAAGCTGGCATTACAATCTTCACACTTAAACCTCTTTAGTTTCAAATGCCGTTCCCTTATATGTGACTGCAGACTCTTCTTCAACATCTCTTTACCGCAATAGTCACAAATAGCTCTGGAATATTGAGACCTGTCTTTCATTGCAAATACAGAAGAGATATATTCGTCAAACTTCGATTTTTCCAGATTCTCCATGTTAGCAAACTCTTTGCTGACTTTCGGACTCTTCTTTATGTTAATAACGCTGTCGTTAATCTTGGTCATTTCAACACATATTTCCGACTCCATAACTCTTTCGACCCATGTTTCATTTTTTCGTTTTTTCACATGAGTCGTCTCTTTTTCTTTTAAGTTGAAGTGATGCTTCCTTATGTGATATTTGAGCAGTCTTTCTTCACAATAAATGATGCCGCAAGCCATACATTTGTACTGAACGGGAGGTTGAGCAAAGAAATCATCGTGGATCTTCAAATGACTGATCAAGTTTCGTTTGTCGACGAATCCGCGATCGCAGTAATCGCAGATGTGAACTTTTCTGGCACCAGTATGCACGGCAATGTGTTTTTCATATACATCCCGCCTATAATACTCTTTTGAGCAATATGAGCACTGGAATCGAGATTTTACGGCACTGTGCTGATACAAATGTGACTTGAACTTGTATGAACTACCGATAATCACTTTTTTACAGATATTACACTCGTTTTTCTTCGTACACGTACCGCCTTGTTTTGTCTTCATTTTGATAACAGCAAATTAAGGAGAAAAAGAAATAAAGCGTTGTTAAACAAAAATAAAACTAAAAAAAGAAAACAACTTTTAAAGTGACATTTGTCTACTGTCTATAGTTCCGTGCATTTGTCAACGTCACTCGTCAGCTGTCGTGTGTAGTAGAACAGGATAGCAATAATTTTAAAGTGAGACGAATACAACCTGCTACTTTTACCTGGAACGCAACAATTCCAGTATTGCCATTTACCAAAAAGTGTGAATCTAATAAAAAAAAATGAGAATGGTCAGCATGTAATTGGTAAATGAAAGAATTGTGTGATAGACAAGTACTTCATTTATTTACAAGGATAACATATTGAAGTACAAACATAACAAAAGTTAAAAATGGATAAAGATTATATAAATATCAAACATTATTAAAAAATGACTCCTTAATGACTAGTTTCCCTTTATATTTTCATAAGTATAAAAGACGTTTAACAAATCTCTATAATTACATATGTTTCTGAGGCGTATTCAGCCTCTTATAAGGCACAAACTCCAACTAAACAAAATTACTTTTTATTTTTATAATGCACATCGTCACACTCCCTCAACCTCTGCGCGGCTTGCTCTGGAGTTAGATCCCGTTGTGATTGAGCTAGCATTTCGTATCCGACCATGAATTTCTTGACAGTTGCCGATCGCAGTAATGGCGGCAAATAGATCGCGTGGAGTAACCAATGAGGCGAGTCGCCGGGGGCTTTAGACGCTCCTGTTGGTGCACCTGCGGAAAAAAAGTAAAATTTATAACAGTAAAAGTATTAGGATGGTTCTATAGAAATATTATTTCGAATTATGTACCGTTATCTAAGGGAGGACTTGGCCCTTCAGTGGGACAGTAACAGCTAAGCAAAAAAAAAAAGCGAGGTGATTTTTTTGTCTAAAGATAACATACGTTTTTTCTAAACGTGGTAAGGTTGGAGCAGCTAGTTATAATAAAAATACTGTTGCAACAAGAAAATTAAGTTAAAAGCACTTCAAGGATTTCATATTACGGGTCCATATAAAAAAATGATGTAATTTTGATAGTTATAGCCGAGCTTTTTCTTCTGTAGGATCTGTGGTAGCCTTTACTAAGGCTCTCACTTAAATGGAGTTTCCGGGGAATCCCTGAAAATACTACTATTTCTGGCAACACTTCATTCTCTACAAATTGGCGCCATTAGAACTCGTAGTCCTAAAAATTACTCTCAAAACCTCCAACGAAACTTACCATGGAAACCCATACTATAAGGAAAGCTGCATTTGAACAAATTGTCGTATTTAATATTCAACTGTTTCATAATTTCTGCCAGCGCCCTTTTTTGTGGTTCATTCAAATCTGTCATTCTCTGAGGTCGGCCATTAATAGGCAATAGCATTGTTTCAAACGGCCAAACAGCCCAGTAGGGAACTAAGGCTACCCATTCATCGTTTTTGACGACGATACGTTCCTGTGAAAGATATAATCATTATATGAGAATAGTTCGTTGATAATAATAATCAATGGAATCGGAAGGAAGGCCTTTGCCCAGCTGCGGAACAAAATCTGCCTTGAATTATAAAAAGTATTGCATTACTGCTCAAATCTAACTAGTTAATCCACAATAATAAAAATATTTATGTAAATCTATAGCCACAAAATCTAATCAGAAAAATAAACAAACCTTCTTTTGTAGTTCTTCTTTCAAATAATCGCCAAGCATAGATCGCTTAAACTTAATGTAATATTCTTTTTGACACCTGAAAAGGAGATAGCAAGGATTTTATAAGGAGCGACATACTTCAATTTCTATATAAAAAGACACAATGATCAAAATAAATAGTTATTATACCTTTTTGAACTAAGAGCTAATTCTCAAGCTTTAATTTGAAATGAAGATTGGGTTTGTGTTCAAGATTTTAAAGTTATATTTTGTTTTGTTTAACTATAGAGCTAGTTGTTTAACTTGTTTTATTACCCCAAGTTTTAGTATATTTTTTTATTTGTATAAGTAAATTTTAATTTAATATAAATTCATGTAAGAAAAACCTTAGTACACCTATAATATAAATGCTGTGTGTACCTATAATAGGCATGTATACGAGACACTATGTTACTTAATTTCTAATTTGTTACATATGTATCTTATGCTGTTGGTATACCTAATAAATAAATAAATTAACCTCGTCTTTTGAACATACTTTCTATATAATTTTATCGTAATACGTATTTAATTTGTGCGATTTCGCTATCAAAATTATACATGCAAAAAGAAAAACGATTGTTTTCGCTAGCTCTCGCCGTAATATAAGCAGTAAAACAGTCATTTTGATACAGCTTAATTTAATAGAAAATCGAGACCTACCTTTCCTTAACCCGCGGCTCATTAGGCAGGAAGCTGGACGCCCAGATCTGACAATGTGGGTGAGGGTTAGAACAACCCATGATAGCACCCTTATTTTCGAAGATCTGGACCCAGGTGTAACGACGGCCAAGCTCTTGTAGTTGGTTGACCCATCTGTAATAAGATTATATTTTATTATGCGCTTTTGCGCGCGACTTCGTCCATGGTTATGACGATATAACTTTGGGATTTTTTTATGGGATCAATAGTTTTGCCGATGTGACCCGCCCAATGACATTTTATTGGCAGCCATTTTTCCGCCGTATATATAATAATATAACCCCAAGCTTACTTCGTTATATTTAGAAAAACTTGAAGGTAATTTAGCTAATTTTTCTTGAGATAGAAATCTATATCGGTACTCTGTAGTCATACTTACTCATTGATAACAGCAAGAATTTCGTCAATCGTCATTAACGGAATTGTCATTGTGGAGTCTGGATGAAAACACATCACCCTGGAAACAAAACATTATATTTACAACTAGCAGTAGCCCGCAGGCCCGCCCGCTACAACTGAAAATGATCCCAGGGGAACATAACATCGGGATACAATCTATCCTATGTGTTAATCCTGGTTTAAAATTATTTGTGTACCAAGTTTCGTCTAAATCCGTTCAGTGGTTTTTGAAAGAGGAACAAACATCCATACATACAAACTTTCGCGTTTATAATATTAGTAGGATATTTATATATAATATACTATTTTTTTCGTAATAACGGTAGATGCACTAAATTTATGGCAGAATGGTGGCTAAGACTTGAACGGCGAAATCCAGGCAGGTCGAGGATGACAGTCATGGTAACAGACGAGTGATTGAGCCCACCACGCCAAACCCTCTGAGCGCGACGCGTCGCGGATTCGATAACCACGTAGGACAAGCATTTGTGTGATCCGCGAATGCTTGTCCTGAGTCTGGGTGTCTTTGTGCATGTGACTTAAATGTAACGAAACTTCCCGCGACTTATGTTAGATTCCCTGTCGATTTTTTAAGAGAAGGAAAATGGCTGACAGTCTCACTTACCTGCAAGTTCCCTTAGCAGCTGAGGACCTGAACAGCGGGTGTTCTGATGGCGGGGGCTCCGGGACTTTCTCCAGAAGAGCGGGGAAGTCGTTAGGAAACACATAGGTCGATGTGTACGGGGGGTTTTGCTGCGGATGAACATGTTACTTTAGAAATAACTTGTAAAATATTCTTATTTAACTATTGTAAATTTGTTCCTAAAGTTACATAATCAATTAAAATATTTTTTTTTACAATAAATTAAACTAAACTAATATTTACATTTTTAAAACTATATCAATATAAAAAGAAAAATATACATTATTTACAAAGCGTCAAAAAAGACATCTTCATCCCTGCCAAAGTCGGGAAACGTGCCCAGAAGGCTGGCTGCATTGCCACGTTGTTCCTAAAGTATTAAAATTATATGTGTATCCTCGATATGATAGCTACAGTTCTCGCTATGATGATAAACGGAATTTGAAACTTTTCTGTCCGAAGATGAGTGAGCATCTATGTCAAAACGAGTTTTGAAGTTTCGGGAGGCACGTTTAATTGGGGGCCCCGGCTGTTTTTTATACATCTTCGACAGTCGTTACAGGGAGTCGGTAGAACAAGAAAATCAGACAACCAGTATAACTAAGGGGTATCGTGTTGCCCAGATAATTGGGTTGAGGAGGTCAGATAGGCAGTCGCTCCTTGTAAAACACTGGTACTTAACTGCATTCAGTTAGACTAGAAGCCGATCCCAACAGAAAACACTTATGATGGTAATGATGATAGGCCAATAAGGATGACGATGCGAGATCGAACCAGTGGCCATACTTTACCTGTCCATTAGACCTCACAGCGCCTGGTAGCAGGGGGTTCAGGGGGTCTGGGGGCTGGTCCTCTGGCGCGGCCTCGGTCTGGCCGCTCCAGGGTCGCAGACAACGGTGAGGGGACACTAGCACCCACTCATCCTTGAGAGGGTTGTAGCGGACGTGCTGGTGTTCTGGAGATACAAGGTCAGTTTGTATAGCCATCATCAGCATCATTCCCCTTGTCATAATTATTTTATTTGAGGTAGCTACATGTCTTCTTCTTCCATACCTTTCTTTGCAATAGTCTCATACTATAGAACATTATTTATATAATAGCTCAGGAAGACATAGCACTATGGATACAAATCTATACTAATATATGAAGCTGAAGAGTTTGTTTGTTTGAACGCGCTTATCTCAGGAACTACTGGATCAAATTGAAAAATCATTTTTTTTGTTAAATAGACCATTAATCGAAGAAGGTTTTAGATATATACCATCACGCTGCGACTAATAGCAGCGAAGATACAGTGGAACTGGTTGGAGGGATGGTATAAATCATAACTTATATCTTCTAATCACGCGGGCGAAGTCGCGGGCAACAGCTAGTTATAATATAAAATCATTATATTTTGCTCGAACATTAAATTATTGTTCTTCCTTCATGAAATTGATAACAGATGAAAAAAATATCTGACAACTAACATTTTTGGAATGGCTTATTGCTCTTTTAAAGAAAGTTTTTTTTTTATTGAGCGCACACCCATTACTGAAAATATAGCTGTTAAATTTACTCAAATTTAACTACTATATTTTCATCGACTTCGTTTAATATCTTTAACATTATCGGGGCATACATAACACTCCAGAAATACGTAATCATTAAGAGCAACGACCTTAATTAATCAATCACTTCAAAGATCCCGCCTCTTCCCCGCCATCTTAAAAAAACATGCCATAACAGTGTGGCCACAGCAAAAAAAAGAAACTAAAACTAAAACGGGTAATAAGTAGGTTAGTTAAATTAACTAAGAATTTAACCATTTGAGCAATTAAAACGAATTTATAAGTTAACCAAAAATATATGCCAATGTTTTAATAAACGGTTATGAAGTAAAGACAACTTATTAACATGAAAATTAACTTACCGGTTGCGGAGAATTCTTGCATTTTACTGATAAATTACGTAGCTACGTTTGACGTGACTGCTCTTGGCTGTGTCAAGGGCAATACTGAAACGTAGTCGCAATATGGATTATTATTGAAGTGATAAAGAATCGCGGTATCATTGAGTAGTCAGTACGGGTACGGAGTTAGGCAGAATATTTTATTAATTATATTAGAAAAGTATAATTTTAGGAACTTGAAAAGGTACAATGTTAGAAAAGATTTGAAAGAATTTTGGTGTGTCGTTTTAATACAAATACATAGGTAATACAAAGAAAGGATTAATTTATTTCAGTGGTATATAATATAATTTGGTTGCTAAAGCTGAGTTTTTTAGACAAAAATACACACTTAAGATTGTTTTTCTATTTGCATTGTTCTTTTTCAATTATTTCAATCTATTCAAATATCTGAGAACTACTTATAGATAAAATACATGAATAATGTATTAAGTGTTTAGACCGCTTCAAAAGAATATAATATATTATATTATAATAAAGTGGTTAGCGCTGAAGTCATTAGCTAAACTGCTCATAAAGATTCCAGTAGGATGCATCACGGAAACCGGCCAAGTGCCAGTCAGACTCGCGACACTGAGGGTTCCGGACAAATAGATTAAACAAATAAGTTGGGTGACAAATCAATTTGCGTATGACCGTAACAAACTTTGCTTAACTTCGGCGGCTACAGAAATATGTCATCTGTGATGATGTCAACTGAAGCTATCCCGGATAATAAAATACAGAATGGACGGAATGACAGACAGCGAAGCCTTTATAGGGTTTCGTTTTTATCCTTTGGGAACGAAACCCCAAAAAAAACAGTGACTGAGTTTCAAAGTACGTAATACAAATACTGAAATTAACTGAAACACTCTCTTTTTGTAAGGCACGGGAATAGTCACGGACAACCGCTTCCTCGGGGAACGGGTAGTGTCAGACTCTTACTGACGAAACCTGAACCGCCGTGCTACGTCATCCGCGTTTTTGTGTTGGTGTATGGCAATGCGTTGCAAATCCTTCATACACACTTTTACTGTGCTTTAACACACCTACCGAAATCAGTAGAAGAGTTTAGGCAGAAACAATTCAAGAAATAAACCATTAAGTATATATGTATCATATCTACATAAATACCTAATCTTTGTAACCAACATAACATCAGTTTAATATATTTACAACATCATAAATACTTTATCACAAGTCTATCGAACTTAGCAACTAATCAGTTATTAAGTTCCGCAAAATAAATCGAGAGTGAGTAACAAGATTAATTCAAGAAGAAACATCTTTAGAAATAGAAGAGGAAGTTTCGGTTCTTTGCCTTCGTCATCATCATTAAAATCAGTCCATATTCGTCCTCTACTGGACATAGCCCCCAATTGCCAGTCATCCAGATGTATCTTCGCATTATCATACGCCGACATAAAAACGCGGATGATGTAGCACGGCGGTTCAGGTTTAGTCAGTAAGAGTCCGACACTAACCAATAGGGATGATGACAATTTTTTTTTGCAGTGTCCGTCTTGTAGTTTTTTGTATAATAATGGATATGTATTTTTTAATTTGTCCCGCAAACATAAATTGACCAAATTACAGTGAATGAAACTTACGCGTGACGTCACGATTGAGTATAAATTTTACTCTATCGTTACGTCACAAGCCCTCTCCTAAACTTTAAAGCAGTTAATTTTTGTCAATTCTAGTTTTTCTGAAAAAGGAAAAAACACGTGTCTTATACTTTTCAATTATCTAACTGAAGGACTAATGAGATTTTATCTTTTTGTACCCAGTCATCATCCCTATTATTATGAAAAAAAGTGGTGCGTCTATGATTCGATCTCATTGTACTCCAAAACTTAGGGGTTTGTGCAGTAAATAGAAGGTCCAAAACGTTGTTCAGTGGACACATTATTTGGAAAGACGTCGAAAAGATACAGGGCAGGGCATAGAAACATAAAGAAGTAAGATTACGAGCGCGCCATACGATTAGCATTGCAAAAGCTAAATAGTTTTTACAATAAATCTCTTGAGTCCTGTCAAAGATGTGTAAATAACTGCTGAGACCCTACAATTGAACCCCTTCCGAAACATGGAGGAACTCGTTATGACATAGATGGTCGACTATATCAAGAGTAACTTAACTCATCATCGGCCTAGCCTTTTCCCAACAATGTGGGGGTCGGATACCAGTCTAACCAGTTTCAGCTAAGTACCAGTGTTTTACAAGGAGCGACTGCCTATCTGACCTCCTCAACCCAGTTACCTGGGCAACACGATACTCCTTGCTCCTAACGACTGTCAAAGATGTATGAAAAACAGCCGGGACCTAAAATTTAAGGTGACTTCCGAAACACGGAGGGACTCTTTATGACATAGATCACCCATTCAGTTAAGCGTAGTCTAATCTGTGATTGATAAACTTGTGCAGTTATACCTTAGCTACGAGCTCTCTGGTTATGTAATAAACAAGAAAAATGCCCAAAAATTGTATTCATTTATTTGTTCTATCTTATAGAGGCAATACATAAGTACTAAAAAGATTATATTTTACTTTAAAACTCTAACAAATATCAAAATTTTATTCTAAACAAACAAATTTAAAATTGCGACTTATTTTATATTTACAACACATATAATTTGCTTACAGACCATTTATTTATTTTAATAAAGAACGCCCAATACAGGTTATATTAATTAATTATTATTCCTTTCGTCGCAGGTTTCAACATTCAATTAAATACACAAAAATACCACTCAGACTTAATAATTACTGTGACATAACAATATTAAAATAATATTTTGAACAACAATAACTTACGACCGATTTCAATTTAAAACTACTAAGCCGAAATTGATGGGATCAAACGACAGCTGTTTCACGTTAAATGAAAAAATATTAACAAAATTGGATCATCCAGTACGAAGTTATAAACAAAAAAATATAAACGTTTTGATAAAAACCTCCTTTCTGAAGTTAGCTGTATAAGGATCAACTCCCAACGATGGTACAGCGGCGGTTTGCTTCTTTGCTTTCAAATGAATATGAATATGAACATTCTTCTGAAGTTGATAGGATTCAAAATTATTTGTTATATAATGACACTACCGGCCGTTCCGGTGTGAATCGACCCCTAATTATCAAATTAAAAAAAAAACCTTTTTGAATTGTTTGCAACCCATATAACTTGACTTATAGTAACTATCGTGAGACTGATTCATTATTAAATGATACAACGGTTTACTCACGCGTATTTATCGGGATCGCCCGACTACTTTGACGCGGGGCCATTCGACTCGCTCGATGCCGTCAGTTCATGATTAAGGACTCCGGTTGGGTCCGAAACTAGTCGGGTGATCCCGATAAATAAGCGAGGGTGAACCGTTACATCATTTAAGCATCAAACCACCTTAAGTCGGTATTTTTTTATGTATTACCAACTTATAAAACCGACTCAAAAAAAGAAGGAGGTTATCATGTCGCATTTTATTATATTTGACAATTAATTAAGGCTATCTTGACACAAAATAATAATTCATGTACGAATAAAAAAATAAAACATAATATTTTAAATGCTGTATATATTTTCTATACTCCTATTGACAATATTACATAAGTATGTATGTCATAATATTAAATATAATCTAGTTATTTAAAAATTACTTAATACTTATAAAATACTCTCTTAATATTATATTTAACTATTTTGCTATAGCCACATTTAGATAATCAGATATCCTACTAATATTATAAACGCGAAAGTTTGTATGTATGGATGTTCGTTACTCTTTCACGCAAAAACCACTGAACGGATTTAGACGAAACTTGTTACACAGATAGTTTATAATCTGCATTAACACATAGGTCGGTGTTAATCCCGATTTTATGATGATGAGTACAAGACGAAGGGTTTATACATATTTTTATGCATTTATGTGTGTATTTGACAAGAAAACCTCTTTACTCCATTAGACAGATTTCCAAAAGATCCTACTACTATTACAAAAGCCGGAAGTTTGTAAGTATGGATGTATGGATGTTTGTTACTCTTTCACGTAAAAACTACTGAATGGATTTGAATGAAACTTTATCACAATATAGCTTATACATCAGAATAACACATAGGCTACAATTTTTGAGGTTTCTAATGTGTCCTGAAGTCCACGCAAAGAAAGTCGCGGGCAAAAGCTAGTATTAGATACGTATTTTTTCTTTTATCTCATAAACAAACAATGAAGTGTATACAGTGGTTTAAAATCTCGTGTGACGTCACTTACCAGTACGCTTTTAATTTTACTTTTTAATGACGTCATAATATGAAAATACGTATTTCAAATATTTTGTGTATTCGTCTGACGGAGTAAACAGATTGATATATTAGATTTAGGGCCGATTTTTCAATCGTTAGATAACTTTAATTCGACAGATATGTTTGACGTTTTGACAGGTTTTGTAAAGAAAATATGTCAAACGGCCATATTTATTCCTCAGATAAAAGTTATCTGACGATTGAAAAATCGGGCCATAGGCAAATACCCTATTGAAAACTGCCTACTAGTCTTTGCACTTAAAAAAACAATATTCTACAAAATATTGGGGTCATATTTATATATGCTTTGACTGTTCTGGACTATTATGAAGTTTCTTGGCGGTTCTTCTCCATAAGAATGACACTTTGGAACCGTGCAACTAGAGTCACTACTGTAACGTTTTAAAAGTGCCTGGAAAACGGCCTATTTGAAATAAAAACTTTTGATTTTGATTCCGCTTGTGAAGGACAGACTATATATGGTAATATAAATAATATCAGTCCCACAGCTGGGCAAAGGCCTCTTTTCTAGCCCAGGATAGGATTCAAAATTCCAATATTCAGAATCTAGAATTCCTCACGATGTTATCCTACACCGTTTGTCAGTTGTGTCTTAGTTAAAAAGTACATAATTTTGAAATGCGTATAACCAAGGATCGAACTGGCAACTATGTGCATACAAATCCGGCTATTACACTAGACAACTATGATTCGATTAATATAATATATTTCATTTTTATTATCTAATACATTATTAAGTATAATATCTTACATAGCAAAAACTTATTTCAATATTCACATTTTATATGAACCAAATTGTTTACTTTAAATTAGATTTTGTCAGAGGATAAAAGGTCATTTTTATACACTCACTTTTTTTGTTTGTTTGTCGTTCCGTTTGGATTTTTGCAATTCAATTTTGAAGCACTTCCCGATAAGCTAGCAGGATGAAATTTTCAGGGTAGCTTAAAGCCCGATGAGAATGCAATTTACAACTATAAAAACGGTTGGACCGATTATGATAAAATTAAAATGGAGTGACATTGGGGTTTAGATTCTTTAAAGCTATTGCTTTTCTGCAATTTTAGGTTGGGAAGCAGTTGAAATTTAACACCCATTCCTCCATGTTATGAATCCAACATTCCTCACTTTATCTAAACGGGATTTTTAACTGTTTTTTTGCAATTAAAACTGAAATTCTATCTCAATAAGCTAGCAAAGGCTTAATCAAACAAAAAGTTCAATTTCTAAAACTATTAATCTAATAAATTGTGATGTATCTTTATGTAAAGTCATTAAACCTTAATTTTTTGACCCAAAGCAAGTTTGTGAATGTGAGTCAAAATGTGTTATTTATAAAAGTTGATATTATTTTATTGCTTTTCTTTTCTTCTTTCATTTGTCAGCGGCGAAGTGCTTCGCCATGTGACGCTTTAGATAAATCCGGTTCTGTGGAAAGAAAAACAATTATTAATAATACAGAAGCTAAAAAATACCTGAGAAATTAGATACATACATAATGCTTTAAAGACCGTACGGATAGCAGAGTTTTTGAGGTCATAACTCCAAACCCACTTTGCGCGACGTGTCGCGGGTGCGATCTCCGCGTAGGACAGAGAAGGCGATCCAATAGCATGCGACACAATATTTTGAGCACGTCGCAGATTTAGGTATTTTAGGACGATCAAATTGATAGTATTCATAATTATTATTTTCCAAATAATCAGAAAGTCCAAATTATTTGATGGCACGCGAATGCCCATTAAACTTTTTTTAGAAAAAATGGCACGTTGATGCATAAAGGTTCGCCTACGCTGGTGTAGACCATGCATTTGTGTGATCCACGAATGCTTGTTCTGAGTCTGGGTTAAATGATTATAAATAAATGTATTTATAAGTCTTTGTTAAATATTTAATTCTTTTATTGCAAACGCTGCCTTAACCATAAAAGCTACTTCAAAATAATGTTCTACAATATTGTACACCATAAAAAGATCTACAAAAAAGTCTTAGACAGCATATGTCTATCTTTTAGGGTTGGCTCATCATAACCATTTTTTGGGCTAATAATTGTATTCAAAAACTAAACTTGTATGCGAAGCTGTTTTTGTTGAGATGGTACTAATCCTTATCAAAAGAAATACGAAAAGTATACAATTTTCAAATTTGAAACATTTATTCCAGAGATTTTTATTACGATGCAGCAATGGCGATGGTATGAATCCTTATCAAAATAAAGAACGTCAAAGACATTCTGTGGCGTATATTACTTATTATATTACTTCGCACTGCTCCCGTGCGAAGCCGGGGCGGGTCGCTAGTTAGAAATATTCGATGATGTTGGACAATCTTCAATAATGTTTTCTGAAACCGTCATGTTTTTTTTCTTGCTCTAAACTCACGAACGCGTTCTGTTGATGTTTTTTTTCTTTTAATTAGTAAACTTGAAGTCGAAGGTTGAGAATTGTCTTGATTTACTTCAGTTTCAACATTTTCTTCAGGTCTTTGTCTCTTTCTAGCTCTGTAGTCTCGACTACGCTCTGCTGGAGTTTTGGGAGTCTTTGTAATTATATTCAGATCTTTGTTAATTGCATTTCTTAAAACCTTTTTCCGCTGTCTAAATTCACGTGATCGTTCTGTGGACGTTTTACCTGGCCGTCTAACAGATATTTTATTTTTAAGTGTAATTTTATGTTCACACTCTCGCACCACATTTTTTGACATTGCAATCTGAAAATGAAAAGTTATTTGAATTCAATCTTCTAATATAAAAGATTCCCGTGTCACGATGTTAGTTACCGTACTCCTCCGAAACGGCTTTACCGATTTTTAACAAATTTTATATGTGTATCAGTAGGTCTGAGAATCGGTTAACATTTATTTTTCATACCCCTAAGTGATAAGGGTTGCCAAAATAAAATTTTATTTTTTATTTTATGGCCGATTTTTTTGTGGCATTAGAAAATACTTACAATTAGGAATAATTTATTAGGCAAAATGACGTTTGCTGGGTCAGCTAGTATTCAATAAAAATAATTAAGAGAACTATTAAAATACATTTATTTTATATTGTATGGAAAATAATATAGTAAAATCTCAGATGTTGAATATTAAATAAAAATTCCTTGTGATTATTTGTAAATAGTAAAAATACCTCATTCAATTTAAATTTATACAAAATTATTGTAAATTAATGATAACTCTAGAAATGACAATTTTTAAATTACAACTTCGTCATAAGAATTTATAAAATATTGTTATTTATGTTTTAAGCACAATGATTTGTTGAAATCGTCAAATTACGAATTTTAAATAAAAATGCCAAGTGTTTTTTGTCAATATTAGAAATTTTTAATTAAATTTTGTTTTTGAATTTAAAATTTAGAAAAGCGAATTTATGTAATTTATTTTATTTTATGGTAAATGATTTATTAAATAATCAAACGCCGAGTGGCAAGTGGAAATCAACCTTCAAACCAATTAGCATAAATAATTGTAAATAAACAAAAATATAACAGATATATTACTTACTTCGAATAATTGCTTGTTTTAGGACAACTTATAAATCTATCACAAAAGTTTATTTATAAAACTAGCTGTTGCCCGCGACTTCGTCCCCGTGGTTAGAACATATAAGTTATGATTTATACCTGCCCTGTTTTTTCCACATTTTCCCTTGTATCGTCGCTCCTATTCGTCGCTGCGTGATGGTATATAGCCTAAAACCTTCCTCAATGAATGGTTTATTCAACACAAAAATATTATTTTAAATTTGGACCAGTAGTTCCTGAGATTAGCGCGTTCAAACAAACAAACTCTTCAGCTTTATTTATTAAAAGTATAGATATTAGTATAGATTCACTTACTATTTATACACTGTATAAGGTCTAATAATATTGTAAATGGATGAAAAATCTATTAGCATACCGGCGTGACGTTACAACTGTAAAAAATTTACCCTCATGCGCCAAAAGAAGTTTCACTTCAAAAAAGAAATTGAAATTGAGCTATGATACCACAGAGAGACAGACACGTCAAACTTATTGGCCTAAATTAAATTATTTTTAGGCCTAATTAGGCCTAAAAATATAGCCTTTTAAGCGCCAAGTTTTTCAATAACATTGTATTTTTACTATAAAAATCTTCTGAACCTCAATCGGTACACCGATTTTGATAAATTTTCACAGTAACCGAGTATTAAATAAAAATTGAATAACAGACACAACTTACAGTATATTTTCTCCCGCATAGGTCACATTCGAGGCCGGAATTCTTGAAATGTTTAATCTGCATATGTTTCTGCAGGTTTTCATAGTTTTTCAGCACCTGTAATTAAAAAATACATAATATGAAACTAATATAATAACCTTGTTTGTTGGTAATTATATTTTTGAGCCGTTTGGGGTCGAGACGTTCGGGAAATGGGGACCAGGTGCACGAGTTCTTTATAAAGAACTCGCAAAGCGTTTGGTCGACTCTACACGTGATCAGAAGGCTGGTCTATATTTTGCCCAAAGAATTAGCATTGCCATACAACGTGGCAATGCAGCCAGCCTTCTGGGCACGTTTTCCGACTTTGGCAGGGATGAAGTCGACATATCTTTTTTGACGCTTTGTAAATAATGTATATTTTTCTTTTTATATTGATATAGTTTTAAAAATGTAAATATTAGTTTAGTTTAATTTATTGTAAAAATATTATAGACTTATTGCCATTAAAAAAATAATAATGTGGAAATACATGACTATTAAATATGAAACTTGTGTTAGCGACGCAGACATGTCGAACAAGTTTGGAGAAGGTTTTGCCCAGCCGTGGGACATATAAGGTAATAATAATAATCAAAAAGCGACACGTCACACTCAGCGATGTGTTCGATCCCCGCTTAGACACAAGCATTTGTGTGATCCACGAATGCTTGTGCTGAGTCTGGGTGTTTTTATGTATGTGACTTTAAAAAAAATATTATTACCATATATTAACTCATGTGAATATTAATATTGATAAACTATTATGTCCAATTAATATTTATGAAACCCTACACAACAAAACTATAAAAACCCCTCCGAGCGGGTAGTACATTTTTACATTGACCCGACCGGGGATCGAACCCGGGAGCTCAGAGCTAGCGACACCTTGAAACCGGTGCGTACGCCACTCGGCCACGGAGGTCGCCGTAAGGATAGAACGTAAGTAGGGATTCTACAATACTTACTTGTTTACAGATTGAGCACCTATATACGAGATGCTTCTTACCAGCCCCGGAGTTCTGTCTCTTCACAACCGTGTGAGTGGGCGGCGCGTGTGGCGACCTACAATCATTTAAACTAATATAATAAAACAGATAAAAAAGAACTAAAAACCAACTTTTTTAAAGCAAACCATTCAAATTTCATCAAAACCGGTCCAGCCGTTTTTATAGTTGTAAATTGTATTGTCATCGGGGTTGGAGATACAGTGAAAATTTCAGCCTGCTAACTTATCGGGAAGTGCCTCAAAATTGAGTTACAAAAATCTAACCGGAACGACAAACAAACAAACAAACAAGAAAGTGAGTTTATAAAAACATGGAAAAATAAACCTAACTTAATGTCACGGGTCGAGTCTGGATGAGGGTAGCACAGGACCGTGGAAATTGGCACGAGAAAGGGGAGGCCTATGCCCAGCAGTGGGAGGATAAAGGCTGTGAATGATGATGATGTTGAAAAATCTTAAAACATTCTTAAAGGAGGCGGTGAAGTTTTGTCTAGATTTTTATCGCAATTAAATGTTAATAGTCGGTACAAAGACATTTTGACACACATATACATACACATCCAACAATGTAATGCAATCAACACTCGCAGCATCCCTGCCATGAACAGAACTAGTATAGTTGCCGGCACGGATCTTGAGCGCTGACCTTGACCTGCGCTGAAGTGATTGTGTCCCTTTTGCGGTATGAAGTGAGACGCGGGGCGGACTACAGCAGGGAGTGTCCCGCAGCGCATCGCGTCATAGCCGACATGAGGGATGAGTTGAAATTCGTTCTTTGCTGCAGTTGCATGCACCTCGAGACGACGAGTACGCACAATTTTTTGGCATTTTATTTTACGACTAGCTGTTGACCGCGACTTCGTCCGCTTGGTTAGAATTTTCCCCGTTTTTGCCACATTTTCCATTTTATCTTCGCTCCTATTAGTCGCAGCGTGATGTTATATAGTCTATAGCCTTCCTTGATAAATGGTCTATTTAATACAAAAATAATTTTTCAATTCGAACCAGAAGTTCCTGAGATTAGCGCGTCAATCAAACAAACTCTTCAGCTTTATATATTAGTATACAGTGCTGGCGTTAGAGGGGGGGGGGGGGGTGACAAATTCTGGGGGGCGCCAAGGTCTGAAGTTGGAGTCTCTTGCCTCTCCTGGCGCAAACCCTCAGAACTGTGCTCTACGCTAGAGGTGGAATACTTCCGCCAAACGTAACGCTAAAGGAAAGATGAAATTCTTAATATAATTTTACTTGGGATCAGCAAATAACTAACACTTGATATTGCTTCCCTCAAGTGGGCGCCACAATATTTTCGCCCGGGGTGTCAGTGGCCCTTACGCCGGCACTGTTAGTATAGATGGGCAAAGCGATCCCCACTATTCCGACGAGCGCTCAAGATCCGTGCCGGTAACTATATAAACATTTCATTATACAGACCTGTCTCTATCCTGTCGCGGCAGCCTGTACTCGGGCCTCCTGCGACGCCCTGTCGGCCTCTCCACCTGCTCGGTGTGTGCTAGCTTGTAATGATCGACCGCTGATTCGTAGCAATGATATCTCTTACAGCATTTCGCGCACTCGAATCTAAAATATATGTAATTATACTAATTCAAAATCAAAATCAAGGCATTTATTCAAATTAGGCTACTAAGTGGCACTTTTTGAAGGTCAGGTTACATTGGACAGTACCCAGTTTCGCCCTTCACCGCTTCCTAATATAATATTGACTGCACGGATAGCCGAGTGGTTGTGGTCACCACGTCAAACCCACTGAGTGTGTTTGTTCGATCCCCACGTAGGACAAGCTTTTGTGTGATCCACGAATGCTTGTTCTGAGTCTGGGTGTCTTTGTGCATGTGAAATGTATGTTTATGAAACCCCAGCGATCACACGCATTAAGTTAAGTGCGGGGTCGTTTTTTAAAAAAAAAACAGTGCTCGCGAGCCCACTTGCAAATCGAAATTGATCCTATGGGAATATTAAATCAGGATGAAACTAAGTATCGTATGTTTTTATAGTAACTATCGTGAGACTGATTCATTATTAAATGATGTATTGTATGCCGATGGTCACCACTTGGTTGGTATAAGTGTGTTGTTTTAACAGTACTTAACTGGTACTGACAGTAATACTTAACTAGCAAAGATTATGCATAAATAATCGCTCGACTGGTGTCGTTGAGTTCGACTCGCTCGCCCGCCGCGTCAGCTCATGATTAAAGACTCCGGTTGGGTCCGAAACTAGTCGGGCGATTCCGATAAATGCGCGTGAGTAAACCGTTGTATCATTAAATAACTATCCTATGTGTAAATTGTTTAAGTGTTATTATAATCTCACCTTGAAAAGTGTCTATACTTGTGTGCAGCATAACCACCAGCCGGATACAGGATTTGTTCACAAATGTCGCAAACGACACAGCCTTTTTTCTGAAAAAAAAAAGGCAAATATAAGTCACTTTTTTTTTAAACTACTCCCAAACTAAAGAATGTAATCCAAGTGTCGCGGGGGATTTCACAAACATACAAGTCACATGCACAAGATACCCAGACTCAGGACAAGCATTCGTGGATCACACAAACGCTTGTCCTACGCGAGGATCGAGACAACACGTCGCGCTCAATGGGTTTGGCGTGGTGACCTCAACCACTCGGCTATCCGTGCAGTCAAACACTATCTTTCGTTTTTCAGATCATCAGATGGGACATCATCAAATGACTCCTTCCACTTCAGGTAGAGCGGAAGAGAGTGTCAGACTTCTACTGACTAAAACACACCCATGTTCCTTCCTTTGCCCTTCGTGTACCGGGGCCGCAGTTACTCTTTCGGACAATCCCGCTGCCCCGGCATAAAGGACCGTGTAACTAGGGGTCAGCGGTCATGTCTTTAAGTAATATTACAGCGTGTGTGAAAGAGAGATGCCGGTATAAGCCGTGTATTGCTGTCACGCTTCCACCACCATAATAATTGTCCAGTCTTCATCTGTACATGATGCACGTTTGCTGAAGTAACAAAGGTGTGTCATGTACTTTTATTTCATTACGATATTTCTGTTTAGAACTGAAATAAATTAGTTCAATTTAAGCAAC
Organism: Trichoplusia ni; assembly: GCF_003590095.1. NCBI lineage: Eukaryota > Metazoa > Arthropoda > Insecta > Lepidoptera > Noctuidae > Trichoplusia > Trichoplusia ni. The sequence goes on from NC_039480.1 coordinate 4,686,417, forward strand.
GACAGAGTAAGGAGTCGCCACTAGTCGCCAGCTACAAAACTTTTTATTACATTTGCGTAAACAATTCAATGATTTCTGCTCTTTGAACTCAAATAACTTATCTGCAGCGTGTAAGCAAAGTGTACCGAACCGTACAATAATATTACTTTAACATGTGGTGTTAGACCGTCTTTCTACACCCTCTTGAGCCCCACGTTGGGCGCCATTAACGAAGCCGGTAATACCAGCGTACAAAAACTCAACTAATACGACCTATCATACTCCAACATCCGTATTAAGATATTTGTGACCAACGCTGGGTAAAAGCCTTTACCCATATAGAGGAAAGAACTAATAACAGGCAAAAATACCGAAATAGTAAACTACTCAACAGACTATAAAAAATATCCTGTTCATATGAACGTCAAAATGCTTATTTCTAGCTAAAACAACTTCTCCGCTACAAATCGACCACGGCAACCACGGGAACATAAAATCGATATAAATCCTATGTGGTAATTCAGATTATAAACCATCTGTGTACCAATTTTCGTTCAAATCCGTCAATTCCTTTTTACAAGAGTCACAAACAAACACACAAACTTTCACATTTATAATATTAGTAGTATAGTAAGAATAATAATATACTTACAGCCATATGTTTCCTATTATTATGATCTTCCAAGTTCTCTTTATAATTGAACCCTATCAGGCACTTATCACAGCGATGCGGCATCTTCTGATACGCGTCTGAGGCAGCTATGGTCGCCCTTTCTTCTTTTAGCTCATCCTCTGTTATCATAACAGTTCTTATATTTAATATGTTCGGAGAAACTGGTGTTTCTGTAACAAAGGAAAAAGGATTTTAGTCAACTCGCATTGTTGGGTTAATATAAACTTTATGATTGTAAGCTTACAGTTCAAAATTGATCGCATCTTTTTTATAACTTTCGATTGGGTTTACATTTTTAATGGGATTATGCTTTCTGAAGTAAGATAAGAAATGTATGAATACTATTTTTTTTTATATTGTTTGCAAAACTGCATTAATATTCCATCCATCTTCGCATTTTCGATCATCATCATTACAGACTTTTCCCAACTATGTTGAGGTCGGCTTCCAGTCTAACCGGTTTCAGCTAAGTACCAGTGTTTTACAAGGAGCGACTGCCTATCTGATCTCCTCAACCCAGTTACCTAGGCAACAGTCAGACAGGTTGTCAGACTTTCTAGCTTCTAACTACCCGTAAAAACTGTCAAAGATGTTTAAATAACAGCCGGAACCCACAATTTAACGTGGCTTCCGAAACTCGGAGGAACTCGTTATGACAAAGATGGTCTACCATCAACGGACCGACCGCGTAAGCGTACCTTAACCTGTGATCGTTTCACTTATAGCTTAGCCACAAGCTCTATTTTCGAATTGTTACTTTAAATTTGTTAAGTCTGCATACAAGTTCGACTCGCTCGCCCGCCGCGTCTACTAGTCGGGCTACCCCGATAAATACGCGTGAGTAAACCGTTACATCATTTAATAAGGAATCAGTCCCAAGATAGTTATTATAAAAATATAGTCTGCATACATAAAGGCTTTTATTTCTTACAAAACGACTCTCACACATACACATTTAATTCCTCACAGGACGTTTTAGTCACCTGCACAAAGACACTCAGACTCAGGACAAGCATTTGTGTGATCCACAAAAATTTTGACTAAACTAACCTTGTGCTCCCTCCTCCACAGACGTATTCCCTTCAATCTTAACAATGACCGGTGGCTCCGGAATCTCCGTTTTAATAAAACAAGCAACGGATTCCGTGATCGCTGCCGCTTCTTTCTCAACTAAATTCTTAACGGAATCTGTGAACAGTTTCACGGATGCATTCTTTGTGTTATTATCAATAATCTTTAACGCTTCTTTTATGTTCTTCATCTGTTTCTCGTTAGCTGGCGGTGTTGGTGTTGGTTCGGGCACTGGTGTTGTGGTCTTGTCTGGTGGGACCGGAGTGCTGGCTTCCGTTTCACTTGGGTTTGGCGTCTCCGATGGAATGTTTATGTTTACTACGTTGCAGAGTTCGAAGTTTGGTTTTCTGATGTCAGCTCCTTCTGAGTCAAGTGCCTGGTGATATTATTAATTTGTTATTTTTTGGCTAATAATGGGTCGTGGTTTTGTCGTAAAGTCAAAGTCAAAGTATCTTTGTTGTTTTTAAGCAGTATTTAAAAATTATTTTGTCATCTATTTCTAAAATTTGACTGTGACTGAATGCAGAATAAAATTCTGAAAATCAATTATTTGAACCTTCATTTAAAAATTCATACTTAAATTGGAAAGAAAGGTATTGACGACATAAATTATTTTTCATAGATTTTGGCCATACATGGTAATATTTTGGTGTTGTATATTTTTTTTTATTAAATTAATCTTTATATTATTAATAAAAAATAATGCAAAAAATATAAATAATTACTTACTTGTGTTGTCAATAAATTGAAGCTCTGTTCCACTTGCACCTTAAATTGTTTTATTTTCTTCAGCATGTTATGACAAGTGTGGCATATCACTTCATTTATAGGCTTTAACTAAAACAGAAATTAAAACACATCATTAAAATACATCGTTAGCCTGAATTAACACTCCGCGCATGATTTTAACTGTAAATGCGGGAGTCGCTGTGGTGTGAGCGGGATAGCGATAGACTGCGTATAGCTGCATCTCGTTTTCACAATGGCGACTCACGCTTTATGACATTAGAGTTCATTGCAGTTCATAGTTTAAGCACTGGTAATCAATGATAAAATAGGGCAATGTTTAGAAATGAGTTATTTTGATTGAATCTAAAAAATAAAGGTAAATATACGAAGTTATTTTGACATAAAGATGCAAGTAAAAAAGGTTTAACTTCGAATTGTTCTAAAGTCTCGGCTTGCTACAGGTTTATAGGCCTTTTAATTCAACAAATGTTTCAAGTATATACCTCTGGTCTCGTAAAATTGTCCAAATAGTCCGAATGCGAACATGTTGCAATATTTATGAAAGCGACGTTTCTTTCAAGACAACAGATACAGAATAAGGTGTGGGACTGTATTGTCTTCGTTATATCTTGGTTTAGACCGAAGTCTTCAAAGTTTAAGAGAAGAAATCGCGACATTTTTGGCCATTAAAACTCTTCAGAGCGCTTCACTGTTTTCAGTTTATGAGCTGTCAAAGTCAAAAGAAGAGAGTCTTACGTTTTGTTTCACCTCCTAGGAAATTCGGTAGCATCTTGAAGTAGTTTGTTTTTTTAGGTCTCGTGTCTAGTATAATAAGCATGTTAAGACCTCTGTCTCGAATTTCTTGACCATTTGTGTGTAATCAAAAATTTTACCATTCCAATGTAGTTATAAACCTAAACCAGTATAAAATGTATGTGATTAGATAAACCAAAAGATTAATACGATATCGATTGAGACAATGTCCAAGATCTACATATCCGTTAATTAGAATACAGAAATATTAGTTTGGTTAACGAATAAAGGGCATGCAATGAAATACTAAAAATAACCACTGATCTGCTACTGTTGTTTCTGGAATAACTAAACGTACCACGCTTGCAACGGTTCAATACTTCAAGTAGTACCAACTCATTTCAAATCATAGTAGCGGTATTAAGTTTTTTTTTCTTTTCACTTAAGTAAGAAAGAGGTCGCGATATATCTTATGCTGAACATGTGAGTATTGAACAAGGCGAAAGTCACCTTGCAAAATGAAAACAACTTTGTTGAATGAATGGAACTGGAACGAAGTGTAATGTCAGATTACAAATATTAATTTTACTGCTCACTGACGTCGTTGTGTTATGATTTTCTTTTATTATTTAATTTACAAACGTATTTTCAATTAGAAAGCCGTTATAAGGTGTTCAACAAAGTTTTCTATTGCTCAACTTGCAAAATAAGGTGCTATGAATTTGCGTTAATCCCGAAATGGTGATGTATTGAGATATAAGGTGACGTCAAAACGAGTAAGTTATTGTGTTCCGTACTTCTATTTTATTCTAATTGGCTCGAAGGTTGGTTCTGCTTTTATTAACTCTATAAATTTCGCCTCTATGACTAATCCTTCTTAGATGATTCTCATTTCCATTGCCTTTACTGTTTTTTTTTATTGCGATTTGTCCCGCGCTAATCAAACATTTTTTTTACGACAGAAACTTTTGTTTGATTTTTTTTTGTGTTATTGTTTTTAAATGATAGGCAAAACAAATAGAATAGGTTAATAATCTTTAAAAAATAAATAGTATATAACAGTTTTACTTCAATAGGTACAGTATTTATCGAAAATTTTGGTGTCTATTTTTTGTATTCCATGGTGTTGGTAAAGTAATCATTTATCAAGCTTTATCTAGTCACATACGTGCATTAAAGTGCCTTTTTACGAGCTATTAAACAGAAAAACGAGATTCTTTAAAAAAAAATGTGTATACAGAACATTATTTTGTTATCTTATTATAAAAATAAATAATTTTACCGTCACATTAAACATTGTAGATATAACTATCATCGTTATCTCGATTCTTCTTTTCATATGGTTGATTTTCAATCTAGTGTAGAATAGAAGCCATCCTTATGCTTCAAATGTACCTTTATACACCCTTGAAAAGTTGTCCGTTCTGCCATTTTTCCTCACTGTTTTCCTTCACCATTCTTACCAAGTTCAAATGAATTAAAATATGTTTTAATAGGTAAAACTATGAGAGAGCACACTTGTTTATACAAATCTAGTCAACATATTTGTAGATATGAAAACTATAACATCTATGCAAATAAGATTTCTAAACATAGAATAGTTGTATGACATTTAACATAAAATGTTGGTTTAATATATTCAGGTATTAAAACCATGTTTATTGTAAAAATTGCTGAGGTTTATGCTTTTATAGTATTTGTGGTCTTGTAAGATATAATATCTATACTTCTACTGGTCCAAATTGAAAAATTCGTTTTGTGTTGAATAATAGCCCATTAATTGAGGAAGGCTTTAGGCTATAAACCATCACGCTGCGACTAATAGGATCTAAGATACAATGGAAAATGTGAAAAAAAACTGGGCAGGTATACCTAAGTCATAACTTATATCTTCTACCCACGGGGACGAAGTCGCAGGCAACAGCTAGTATCTATATATATTTTTTTTTTTTTTTTTTTTTATGGCAATCTGCTAATTGTTTTAGCAATTTCTGCCAGTGTCGTGTAATGACCACACATGGGCACTGTAAGATCTGACTGGAATACAAGTGTCTTTTCGGCAGAGTTCCGGTATCTAAAACAACACAAAATAGGTGTTAGTATATGCTAATACTTACAATAGATACTATTTACACGTATATACCTACTACATAGTTATAATTTAATATTGTTAGCTTTAACAAATCTACAAAACGCACATATAATTTGGGGATTAGGGAAAAAGGACAGGAGGTGGCGGATGTTCACTGGCCTTTGAACGTCCAACTGGGTCACAACCCGATCCAAAGCACAAGTGTTGTGTAGGGGGCAATTTAGAAAAATGTGGTCGATCGAACCTTCGTCCTGACCACATTCACAAAGTGGGCTGTCGCGGACTTTAATTTTGTGGAGGAAAACTGGAGTGCAGCAGTGACCAATACGGATACGACATATTACTGACGTAACCGTCTTTGGTACCTTTTTGAATTTATAAAACCACGGTTTAGAAGGAATAGTAGGCTGAATTGCTGCATATGCTCCGCCTTTGGCCTTACTGGTCTCAGACCAATAAGACTGCCAGGCCTCGAAGAGATCAGATTTTGCGCTATGGATTAGGTCGTAGACTTCAATTGTAAAATGACTCCGGTCTGCGCAGCTGCTGGAAACAGCAGCCTTTGCTGCGACGTCCGCACACTCGTTGCCTGTAATACCCCTATGTCCGGGAATCCATACCAATATAACCTCTACGCCCTTACTAGAGCAAGAAAACAAAAGGTTTTTAATATCAAAAATAATGGGACTGCGGAGGAAATCCTTAAAGGGATTCTTGACAATAGCCTCCAGGGCACTACTGGAGTCGGAGAAAATAACAGCTTTTGAGATATTGCTGTGTGCTGAAATGTACAAACATGCCTCGAAAATGCCAATGCACTCTCCAGTGAAAACAGATGTTTCTGGAGGGCACTGGAACTGCAGAAAGGTTTGAGAGTTAGGGATATAAACTGAAACACCGGTACAGCCGTCTGGGGATAATTTAGATGCATCAGTATAGAACCTAGCATAATCCGACCATTTGCCGTTTATAATTTGACAAAACCTGTCATTAGCCTGTACCGTTTCCTTATTTATACCTATGTTGTTGAAGACTAGGGGAACAAAATTTAAAACACTATATGGGGAGGTATAGACGGGTAATTTAGTACACTGGCGAATTGGGGCGTTCTCCTCCACCATCCTTATTTTTCTGTAAGACTTTATAAAGAGAGGAATGTCCTTATGTCTCCAATAAGAACTTTGATTGCACAGGTGGTGCAAAGTAGCCAGTTTAGGCAGAATCTTGTGGGTAGAAAGAAAGTAGGACTTGTAAATGAACTTATCCGCAAGATACTGCCTACGGAGAGAAAGAGGGGGGTCGCCACTCTCGAATTGCAGAGCGTTAATCGGGGTAGACCTCATGCAACCCAAAACAATGCGGAGAGACTTTGATTGAATGGAATCCAGCCTAGCCATTGCAGTTTTGCTGCATGGTTCCAGCCAGAAGGTTCCATAATCTAATGAACTCCTTATTACGGCATTGTAAATGAGTTTAAGAGTAAATGGGTGAGCACCCCACCAAACGCCTGCCAGAGCCCGCAACAAGTTTATCTTCCTCTCGCATTTATTGGAAACATAGTCAATATGGGAGACTCCAGATAATTTCGAGTCCAAGATGACTCCTAGAAATCTGACCCGGTCTACAACCGTAATGGGAGATCCTTCGATTTCCAGGCGAACATCTGGACAAACTCGTTTCCGAGTGAAAACTACACTGGAGCTCTTAGGGGCTGATAAACTGAGTCCATGAGACATAAGCCAGTGATTTAATGAGTCGAGGGATATTTGCATGGATTCCGCTGCTCGTTCCATGGATGAACCCGACACATATAAGCACAGGTCATCCGCATACTGTAAGATCCGACAGTCGACGTTGAGAGACGTATGTAGGTCCGAAGTGTAAATGCTGTACAGGATGGGACTAAGTACCGAACCCTGGGGCAGTCCACGCCAAACGGTCCTTGGTTCAAGATTTTCACCTGGGATATGGAGCTGAACTTTACGTCCTGACAGTAGCCTACCTATAGCGTGTCGCATCTTACACGGTATACTCAGCTGACGTAGCTTACTTCTGAGTACGGAAAGGAGGACGTTGTCGTAGGCAGCTGAAATATCTAGAAACACCGCGAGAACTGAGTCATTTCTAGACAGAGCGATGCGGATATCTGTCAGTAAGACGCCTAAGCTATCCGTCGTGCTAGATCCCCTGCGAAATCCAAACTGAGTTTCCGCTAGAAGGCCACGACTTTCTATGAGCCATACCAACCGGTTTTTAATGAGGTGCTCATATAACTTAACAATCACCGGCGACAAGGCAATGGGCCGGTAGTGGTCTGCGCAATCAGGGGATTTACCGGGTTTTAGGATTGGGATGATGAGTTGGGTCTTCCAGGTGTCAGGAATATATGAGAGGGAGAAACAGGTGTTGAGGAGGGATAAAAGATAAAGTCGGCTGTGCTCCCCGGAATTTTTAAAGAAGGAGTAAGGCACGCCATCTATACCTGGAGCCGAGTCCCGAACGTGGTTGAGAACAGTCTCTAATTCACGGATTGTAAATGGCATGTCTAGAGGATCATTGGAAGGAGGGGAGGGTTGGAGTATAGGGCATTCCTCACTAAGGGGAACATAAGGAGGGGCTAGTTTTGTGAGGAATGTTAAGGCTAGGTCATGGGGAATCGAGGTGGGGTTTTGGTCTGAGCAGCCGCGACTATATCCTTTGAATTTTTTCCAGACTATGGAGGATGGGGTTGTGGGGGTAAGGGATGCACAGAAATTCTTCCAACCTTCACGCTTCTTTTTCCTAAATAGACGCCTGGACTGAGCAACAATTCGGTTATATTCAATCAGGTTCGCTACCGACATAGCCCGAACATATTTAAATTCCGCCTCCCTCCGGGATTTAACCATGGCAGAGCACTCACGGTCCCACCAAGGCGGGGATGAGAGCCTACCTGAGGCAGAATTTTTAATCGGGATAGAGCCGTCAGCTGCCAAAAGAATAGAACCCAAGTATTGCCCCATACAGGCGTCCAGATTCTCAGAAGATACACTGGGTAAAGCGGTAACCATGCTATCCAGATTTTGAGAATACAAGTCCCATTTAGCATCTGAGAGCCTGTATTTTAAAAGCGGAGTTTTGTCCCTTTGTGGAAGTATTCTGTTACTCAGAGTGGAACCGATTGGGTAATGGTCACTACCATATGTTAGCCCCAATCGTTTCCACTCCAATTGTCCCATCAAACTTGCCGAGCAAAGGGTAAGATCTACACAGCTTTTACTTTGTCCTGGTCTGGGTAACCGAGTTTCTGACCCATCATTTAGGACACATAGTCCCACTTCATCCATTATATCCACCAAATCAAAGCCTGGACTGTCACAATGGTCGGATCCCCAAAGAGCATGGTGGCAATTAAAATCGCCCAAAATTATGATGGGTTTATGGACAACACATATATTTTTAACAAATTCTAAACACAGAGGGTTAGGAGATGGGATATAAATAGAGATAAAATTAATGCCCAGAAGGTTAACACCCACAGCATTAATCTCATCTCCATGAGAAGGAAGGGAAAGAAGGGAGTAAGATAGGGAGTTATTCACGAGCATCGCAGCTCCGCCATAACCGTCAGGACGGTCATCCCGGAGCGTGCTATACCCGGGAATTCTAAAATTGAGCCGTGGAGTTAACCACGTCTCAGATATAGCAAATATTGCTGGTGAGATCAAGTTAATAAGATGAGATATCTCATGTTTTTTCGGGAGAGCACTCCTGGCGTTCCACTGCAGGAGATGGAATGTGGTGGACTTGGATAGCTTTCACAAGGTTGTTGGCAACGTGGTCCGGTAAGGAATAGTTGGACAGGAGAGTAGTAAGGAGCATCACAATCTGTTCGATTGTAGATGCACTCTCACTTGGGGGTGGAGGTTTGTTTATTAGGGCACTACCATTGGGAGAGGGAGGGAAGGAGTAACTATTGATTAGTTCCTGGTGAGCCCGTTGGTTATAACCAGGGGCCAGCGGGGCGTGGGTCTTAGGGCGGAGGAAGACAGTCTTCCTGTAGGATGTAGTGGACGCCTGGTGGGAGTGCATAGGATGAGGAGTTTGGGAAGGCTGTAGAGGATGGGATATAGAGGGGGCTGATGTTAGAACATCAGCGAAAGATTTCTTGACAGGAGGGAATAGTTTTGCTGCCTCTGAATAGGAGATGTTTTTCTCTGACATGCTTACTTTAATATTCCTCTGTCTCATGTATTCCGGGCACTGCTGACTATTTGCATTGTGACGACCGTCACAGTACAAACAGTTTGGCTCATCAACAGTGCAACTATCTCCAAAGTGCTCCGCCCCACAGCGGTAGCACCTCAGTTTGGACCTGCACTGTGTTTTAGTGTGACCATATTTACAGCACCCGTAACACTGAACAGTAGGGAAGTGGTATAGCTCTACAGGAAGGGCGTTGTGGCAGCAAAACACCCGCTCAGGGAGTGTCCGACCATCAAAAGTTAACACAACTGTGGAGGTTGGAACCCACTCCGTCTTGCCTTCACTCTGCACTCTCCTGTTCATCCGACGAATTTTTAAGATTTTTCCAAAACCTACTGGTGTCGAAAGGTTATCTAAGGACTCCAGGTCAGACCAATCAGCAGGGACACCCTTAACTACACCCATTTTTGTGATGTTAAAGGTAGGAATCATTGTATTATATCCCTTACATTTAACTTAATTGTTGTTCAGGAATGCATTAGCATCCTCTGGGCCCTTAAATTCAATGGAAATCCGATTCCTGCCTATCTTTTTAATCCCATCCTGCGTTATATTTTTAACTTTCAGTCTCAACAGCATCTGTCCAAATTTCACAGGATGGATAGATGTACCCGACTTAGGGTCAGACTCAACCAAGGATGCAAAAACGATAAATGGAGCGACATCAGTATTCGAGTATTTAGATCTAGCAATTAGAGACGGGGCAGTAGTCCTGTCTCGCTTGCCAGATGTAGCATCATCGTCATGATTACCTTCAGGAGCAGCCTCGTTAATAGGACGTTTACGTTTGTGTAAAACTTGGGATTCTATCGCCTCAAAGGAGGATAACGGCACTGTTAATAACGGAGTATGGGGAAACAACTCCTGGGATTGAATGTTGGGAACGGTTTGGGTAGGATTGATTGGGTCAGGTTGCGGGGGTTCATCGGGATCTGGGGGCCGGCCCGGAGGCCTGTCATCCACTTCCATGGTGGACGAGCGTTGTACGCATAAAAGGTGTAAAAAAGGTCTTCTTACCTTTTATGTGACACTTAAACAAACACAAAACGAACAGCACGCACACAGACAGCACAAATACACACAGAACACACCGAAAATAACTTTCTATAGCTTAAAAGCCTAATAGAAACAAACTCCACATGTGTCAGCCACCAAACACAAACCGGAAGTCTATCTATATATTATACTGATATTTTTCCGAAGTGGAAGCATAGCGGGTCTAAGTCTGTCAGGCAAAGGCTTGGTTCCTATCCTGTAGGATTTTTAGGCTAATAATTTGTAATAATTATTGTTACCTTATGTTAATGACATTGTCAAAAGAAGCATAGTTTTTTTACTTTGCTTAAACAATTTTTTTCCTAACTTGTTCATTCTCTTATACAAAAACAGTTTAAAATATGGCTGGTGTCTGTAGAAGTTTATTTATTGTGTAAGTAGCAGCCTGGCAGTCAAAATAAAAATATGAAGATCCCTCTTTTTTATCACCAAAATTAGTTCTAGCATTAAAAAAATTCACATAGACAGGTAAGAGTAACTAATATCATAAATGCGAAAATAACTCTTTCTGTCCGTCTGTCTGTTACGCTTTCACGTCTAAACCACGGAATTGATTTTAATGAAATTTGGTATAGAGATAGAGTTGACCTTGAGAAAGAATATAGGATAGTTTTTATCTCGGACTTTTGAAGAGTTCTCTTGGAAACGCGATATAACCGACCTCGACGCGGGCGAAAAGCTAGTACAAAATAAAAAGCTTGTTCTAAACAAGGCCATAGAAATAGTAATTTTCCAATTAGCGAAAAGGTCATAATGACATTCCTATTCTCATTTGAATCAAAATATTTCCTGTTGAAAACTTATTAGTTAAATGATAATGATAAGTAGTAATTAATGCAATAATAACATACTGATTGCTGATTAATTGCATTTCACTTTGATTCGTAATTATTTATGTTAATATCTTTTAGTCTTTTGTGACATTTGGAGAATCTAGAATTCATATTCTGATGATGATTACTCACGCGTATTTATCGGAATCGCCCGACTAGTTTTAGACTAGGCAACACCTAGTTCCAAATAATTCTCTTATATTTTAAGGGTAGTATATAGAGCATATTTTTTTATCGTTGCTAGCTTTTTTAAATGGCCAGTTGCCTACCGTCACGTCTTAAAAAGTAATATTATAGCGTGCGGAAGAAAGATGCTACATCGCCATTAAAAAAAAAAACGACTCTCGCAGCTTATAATTTAATCCTTATGTCGCGGGGGTCACAAACACACAGATCACCCAAAAAAGACTCCCAGACTCAGAACAAGCATTCGTGGATCACACAAATGCTTGTCCTACGCGGGGATCGAGTCTGCAACACATCGCGCGCTATGGGTTTGGCGTGGTGACCTCAACCACTCGGCTATCCGTGCATTCAAAAAGTATTTTAATACACCGTGATTTTATAGTCGTCTTACAAAAGCAGCCCAGTTCATGTATCCAATGATTAGAACACGTTCATGATAAAAAAATAGGTATTTATGAGATTTGAATAAATTTAAAATGCATTTTTTTTTCAATATTATGATGCAATTCGTAGTTTTTTAGAAACACAGCTCTGTTGCGAGCGCGGTCCGAGCCTTGTAACAATGGTGAGGAACGCGGGCGGCGGCGTTTTTATCATTTTTAGGGTTCCGTACCTCAAAAGTAAAAAACGGAACCCTTATAGGATCACTTTGTTGTCCGTCTGTCCGTCCGTCCGTCTGTCCGTCCGTCCGTCCGTCTGTCAAGACCCTTTTTCTCGGGAACGCGTGGAGGTATGAAGCTGAAATTTATATCAATTACTCAAGTCTACTGTCCCTTGAAGCTGTGAAAAAATCAAACTTCTAAGCCAACGCAATCAAAAGATACAGCCGTTTATGCCGCAAATTTTCGACACTTGCAAGGGAATCAAAACCTACAGGGTGCTTCCCGTGAACTCAGAATCTTGAAATTTGGTACGAAGCAACGTCTTATAGCATAGATAAAGGAAAAATTACGAAAACCATAATTTTAAGTTACATTTCAAAATATATATTTATATGACTCGATTGTCGTAATGAACGAACTTTGTAAACCTTGCAGGTTTGTACGGAACCCTCGGTGCGCGAGTCCGACTCGCACTTGGCCGGGTTTTTTAAGAGTATATTTCAGATTTCTCTTGTTAAATTTTTCTTCGTAATTATCTTAGTCGATTTAAAAAAAAAAATCGCGCCTAGGGAGATTTTACGTCGGATACATGAACTGGGCAGCTTTTGTAAAACGACTAAAAAATCACCGTGTATAAACGCGTTGACACGCTTCCACAAACATAATAAATATTACTTGAAGACGTGGCGGTGGACAATTATCTTGTATAATAAAATATCAATGCTTAAGAATGTTTATTATTTTCGTTTGCCCTCCTATTGAATAACGTGGAATTTTAAGAGAGGATGTTGTTTTCTATCTGTTGCGACGTCATCTCCGCGGGTGAAGCCATGAGCAGAAATTAGTTATCTATACTAATATTATAAACCTGAAGAGTTTGTTTATTCGACCGCGCTAATCTCAGTAACAACTGATCCGAATTGTAAAATTCTTTCGGTGTTTGATAGGCCTTATTTTGAAGAAGGCTGTAGGATAAAATCGTCCCGCTATGATTAATAAGGCCAAAGCTGTAGTGAAACTAGTTGAAACTAGACAACTAGTCATGAGGAACTTTTTGCATCTTTAAGATCTTGAAATTGGGTACGCATCAATGTCTTATCAAATTCAAATGCGTATTACAAACTGCTTATCACTTAAAACGGTTCAGAAAAACATCGTGAGGCGCGACACACCTGAGTATTGTTCAAGGGTGTGTTGCGTCACGTCAGAGGTCTACGGGCGGTTTAAACTCTGACACCAGGTTGTACATCAACCATATGAAGTATAAATAAATTAACAATTAACTTGTTTACTTTCCAAAAGAAAGTAATTGCGAATGAAGTTATTTGAAAGAATCTCATTAATTAGAAAGTGTAACAAGTCGAAATATTTATTTTAATTACAAATGTTTATGCTAAAAGTCTATGGTCGCTCGGTAATTAATTTTGAGCATGTTTTTGTTAGAAATATTTAGTTCTTTCGAATAATATTGCCGTCCATCACTTTGAAGGCTTTATTTCAAAATAACTGTTATGCTGTACACCCGTGCGTCTGGCACCAGGCTGTTTCTCATGAACCTTGCTACCTAGACGGTGCATGTATTTTTTAGATGCTTTAACAAAAAATAACTATTTTAAGCAATCATTGGTATAGTCATAAACTTTATGGGGGACCATTTTTTCCCAATGCCATGAGTTTGACTCAAACTTTATCGGATTTTCACTTTTACATGTGAGTAACTTAACTTTCTGTTCCTACTTCATTTTATGTAGTTTTGTCCAGGTTTTCGTTTCTCAGTAAGCTACTTTAATTTAAAAATATTTAACAACAGAAACATAACCCACTTAAAATAAGAACCACTTAGCCTAACTTGATGATTTTTTATGGGACCAACAGACAGCTAACCAATTTCAGCCTAAATGAAGTTCCGAAATAACAAACCAAAAAAATATATACCGACGAATTGACAACCTCCTTCTTTTAAAGTCGTTTGCAAAATAATCTACCTATACTAATAAAAAACACTATCTTTACAGACAGCAGTACAAAATGGAACGAGTGCAAAATACGAATAAAAATCGAGACGGCATGAACAATGAGATTTCATCAACGTCAAGTGATGACACACAGGCACCTGTCAAAAGATTCACCAAATACAAGAAGCATTATAATGAAACTACGTCGGATAATGAGGTTGAACCAAGGAGAATGCAATCTAGAAATCATTATAAAAGCATGGGGAATTTAAATGAGACCTATAGGGATTTTAGGACAGTCCAAAATAGTATTAGCAGTATAGACCTAAGTTTACACGGCGAAGATATTAAGAAATTCGACTCATTAAAAATACCTATAGTAGGTTTTGAGGTTATGGAGGAACGAGCAAGATTCACAATCTACAAGTTGAAGGTAGAAGACGATAATAGAGACCAATCTTGGCTAGTTTTTCGAAGATACACAGATTTTGTAAGGTTATTCTCGAGGATAAAAGCTGAACAACCGAATTTGAATTTACCGTTGCCCGGTAAACGGTGGTTTCGTGATAATTTTGAGCCGGCCTTTTTGGAAGAACGAGTTCGTGGTTTACAGATATTCGTTAACGCTATTATTAATAAGCTTCCCAACCACCCGGTTGTTAGAGAGTTCTTCTGCCTTGATGAACCTCCTCAAGTGTTCAGCTATCAGCCGGAAGTCCAAGCGGTGTATGGAGCTTTAGAAGATTCGATAACTACCCTTAAGATGCAGTTGAAGCAGAAAGATGCGACGATCATGCATTTACAAAAGAGGTTAGCTCAGTTTGAGACGCAGGTGAAGAAGTGTGGGAATTGTAGTACAAATTTAGCAGTTTGATATATTATTGAAGGCTTATTTTACAAGTTGAAGCTCATCTGTCTCGGTTTTTCACTTAAAAGTGAGTGAGATAGCATGAGAGTTTGAAATTATACTGGAACGCAAACCACCTACATAAACCGTAGCAATATTTAGCGGATGTTTTAAAGTTAAGCGAAAATAGTCCTTATAACTATTAGCATAAAGTGCATAGGTTTAGAAAGCGTGCGAGCATTGTTTTGTTTAACAAAACAAACTTTCGGTTAATAGTTATAAAGTATATTTTCAAACGTCATAAAATCCAGGGTTAAAGATTCACAGATCAGCGTTTTAGAAATTCATTTTTATCAAGCAGTGTTGTATTTTTAACACTCTGCCCAAGATTTTAAAGTTTAAATTTAACTAACAGATGTTCTGTTAATATTTGAACGCTGAACTATACGCGACGGATCTCGGGCTCGATCCCCGCGTAGGACAAGCATTTGTGTGATCCACGAATGCTTGTCCTAGGACAAGCATTTGTGTGATCCACGAATGCTTGTCCTGAGTCTGGGTGTCTTTGTGCATGTGACTTGAATGTTTATGAAACCCCCGCGATTCCTTACTGCGGAGGCGTTATTTAAAGAAAAAATGGAATTGCGTTTTCAGTATTTTAAAAAACAAATAGCGTTTGAGGTGACAATGAATGTTGTACAAATTTTTGAGATTTTTTTTAATACTGTGCGTTTTAATTTCTAGATGGAATTTATTTAGCATGGACTTTATGTTGTCTAATATAATCTGTTGCGTCTTTTGCGATTCGCGTTAAGATGAATTGCTTAAAAAAATTATATAACGTGATTATTGCTATCTTTTACTAACATTCAGTGCGAGAAAAGGACGGCAATAATTTAGAAGTTACAAATTAATTTAATTTCTATCTGAAACTAAAACACACAGTATCGCCGAAGCCTTATAAATAAATATTAGTTTTAAACCAAAAATTGTATTGAACTAATTCATTATTAAATCTTTATTTAGCTAGAGTAATGTGCGAGGTACAATAAAGACCTGTAGACTTATATATCTCTGAGCGGTAACAAATGATCGTGCTCATCACACAAACATTTGTCCTGGGTGGGAATCGATCCCTACGACCACCATCCAGTGTAACAGTCAAGGCCATTAAAGACTAGGCCAACAGGCTTGGAACCCGATTCAGCGGCCATTGTGAATAGAACAGTTTTGGCCCAGTATTGCGTAGAATCGGACTACGGAACTAATTTCTACCGGGTAATGCCTATTGAATATCAGAGGAGGTGTTGTATAGCTCGTAAGTTTCTAACTCGGTCTAAATAAATACTTAATATACGGCATAACAGGTGCTTTTGTCACTAATCAATAGATTTGCATTTAATTCTCTTAAGGTACAAAAAATGTTTTTAATAAATTAGAATTATTTTTATTGTAGACAAATATTTAGTTTAATTTTCGCCCTTTCAGTGCTTCTTTCGTGTTAATTCGTCATTTTTTTGCTCTAAAAATTATTTTGGTTAATCGAATTTTTAATAGGAAGTTCTATGTTAAATGGTTTTTTTTATTTGTATAGTTAGAAATTGATTTGTTTTTAAAGACTCACTGTTGGTCAAGATTTTTTACAAAAATGTACATATTTTACATGAATTTAAGTTATTTATTGAAGTTTTTGTTTCAAAGAGTAATTATTATTATCATTTTTTTCGGTCACAATGTAGTCTCAAACATTGATTTGGTTTTGTAAATTCACTGAAAGGGTTTTAGTATATTATTTAATTTAAAATAAGTTATATTTTATATAATACTATAATATTACTGTTCTTAAAATACTTCCGAAATGAACTAGTGAATTAAATATACATTTTTTTATTGAAAGTCGAAAATACGATGTTACAACATAATAAAATTAAAATTAATTGACAATTGTATAAAAAAGATTAAATTTGTAAGTGTTGGTTAAAATAGGGGTGAATAGATATTCGCATTTTAATTAAGTCTTGAGGTCCAATTATTATAAATTTAATGTCAAAGGCATCTAGAATGTTGTTTAGAATTTTATTATACACAGTAAATATATTTTTTTGTTGTTTAACTGGGCAGGTACTCAGTTTTTTTTATAAATGATGCCTTATTTGATAGCAGTGTATCAATAAGTAATATTAATGTTTACAAATGTAACAATTATATAACTATCCTATTATATATAGCCCGTGGCGCAACTCTCGTATCAACAAACTTTCCTTGGACTGTTGTAAAATTTTAAAAACGAATTTCATTCAAATTGGTGCAGCCGTTTTCGAGTTACAGCTAAAGTAACGAACAAATATTCATTTTTAGATTTTATTGTCAAACAGTTTTGGTCTGTCTTCTTTTTCTCTCGGGTCGCGGGTTCGATCCAACGACAAGGATTTGTGTGATCCACGTATGCTTTTCCTAAGTCTGGGTGCCTTTATGCATGTGACTTGAATGTTTGTGCAACCCCCGCGATACAAGCATTAAATTTCTTAATGCAGTCGTTACCTTACCGTGTCACGGGCTTGTAATGAATAATTGTTGCATTTATATAAATTTTCACTGAATTTTTGAGCCCCATTTTAGCTTAAATTGTACTATATTAGGCACGCTAGTTCTGTGTAAAACAGTTTTAAACATAGTATGATACTGTGATAATTACTACGTTTCGTTTATAGGTTATAAGCAATAATAGTGCCTTATCGTTGTAATGTATAGACAAACTGATCCCACGTACGCTAAGCATGCAAAGTATGCGATGTATGCAACGAATTGTAATACCAAGGAATGTAGACAGTTACATTTATACGAGCGCTGTTAAAGAGTCACTCAAATGTATTGAACTGACAAGTCAAAGTCACGTCACTTGTCGAAACGGAATGTCATTCATATACATTTGAAGTTTTCGTAGTATTTAAAATATACAAATAGAAAGCTTCTTATTATATACATTAAATGATTGTATGGGATCAGTTTGTCTTTAACTTTATTTCCATTCATCAAAACTAATATTTTCATGGATTGTGGTTTTAAAAGTTGTATTTTTTTATATATGAGGATCTCGTGGCTAAGCTATAACTGCATAAGTGAGTCGATCAAAAGTTAAGCTACGCTTGACGCGGTTGGTCCGTAGATGACCATTTTTGTCATGACGAGTTACTTAAGTTGTGGGTCCCGGCTGATATTCATACATCTTTGACAGTCGTTACAGGTAGTCAGAAGCTTGAAAGTCTGACAACCAGTCTAACTAAGGGGTGTCGTGTTGCCCAGGTAACTGGGTTGAGGAGGTCAGATAGGCAGTCGCTCCCTGTAAAACACTTGTACTTAGCTGAATCCGGTTAGTGTTTTATATCCGAGTTCTTTTTTTATCTGAACTTTTCAAATGTGGGGAGTGGTGGGGAGCCTCTATGGAAGGGAGGGCTAACTCTAGAGGGAATATTCCACCCTCTAGAGTTTGTTCCTGAGGAAAGTCTCCTCTTTTAAAACCACAGTGCATGGGTTCTAAATAAATGGTATTACTAATAATATGTAGAATATTGTTTTTCTTTTGATAAGAATCCTGTTTGCATGTTAATATCAAATGTAAGTGTTCAAATTGTCAATAAATTTATACACTATTAGGTATATGTGTATTTTATTTCCCGTCATTTAATTATCACACTAATATTCACAAACGAAAGATCTTGTGTCTAAATTGCAAGTGCACAAGTTGATTGACCACAGGTTAAAAGACACTTGCTAAGGTTAGATAATGACTAATGTTATGCAGTAAAAAGGCCAAGGCCTACTCCTTAAACCCATCCATTTAGATAAAATTTGCGTTATGAATATTCTCCATATGGGCTACATATATAGAATATTCATAACGCATATTTTATCTGAGAGTTTCACTGCAGTTCGAAACTTTTGAATAGTATTTTTTTTATGAACGCAAAGCTTAACCCACGTTTGTGTCTCAATAAGTAGTAGTTTACGAAATAGAGTATTTACTTTCGATTAAATTTATTCCACTTACAACCAGTCGGACGAAGCAGCAAGCAACAACTAGTACAATAAAACAAACATATAAAATAACTAGTTTATTTGTAAATAAAATATATGTTATTATGTCATAAGTTGCACTTGATTTATTAAATAATTCAATATCATAACGCGATTACACATATCTTAAGCTATCATGTATACGCCATACTGCAAGACTTATTTGTCTAAAAGGTTCAATAGGTGACACTAGCGCCAATTTGTGAAGTGACATAATTTGGAACTACGCGCCATTGACATCTAAAGATGATCATGGTTTGGTTCGATAGTAACATATCTTAATCTAATACAATATTCCACAAACGTAGCTTCTAGGAGAAATAAAAATATCTAAGATTTGGTTATCGAGACATAAATGAGAAAATATGAAAAAAATTAAGTCACATTCACATTATAATATTAAAAAGGAATTATCGTTAATAACAAATCTTTCTGCTAAATACGGAAGACATGGATGAATCAAAACATTCTTAAGGATTCATACGATCAACGATGCAACGGTTTACTCACGCGTATTTATCGGGATCGCCCGACT
Source organism: Trichoplusia ni (assembly GCF_003590095.1). Classification (NCBI taxonomy): domain Eukaryota; kingdom Metazoa; phylum Arthropoda; class Insecta; order Lepidoptera; family Noctuidae; genus Trichoplusia; species Trichoplusia ni. The sequence goes on from NC_039480.1 coordinate 4,706,047, forward strand.
AGTTTCTGACCCAACCGGAGTCCTTAATCATGAGCTGACGCGGCGATTCGCGTTCTAATTTATTGTTAATAAATTATCCTTTATTTCAGGAGTTTTTCTTTTTATATAACCTGTTTATTTATTCTTATTTTTATTTATTTCAGACCTCTATCATTTGCGATTTCAGGCCGCGTGCGCCCTAAAAGCGACAAATATTTTTTGACTATATGGCGTATATTCTAACTATATTAAGTCACTCATTTATAACACATAATAATATGTCTATATAATCTGCTGAAATAGGGTATTCGACAAAAAAATCTGTATAGTCCATCAGACAGATTTCCAAAAAATATTCGATACATTTGTTTATTTTATTTGTAAACCAAAATTGAAATGGATACAGGCTAGGGAAAATGGCTAAAAACATCACTTGCTAGTAAAAAGCGTACTGGTATGTGACGTCACTCGAGATTTAAAATCTCTGTATTTCCTCAATTGTTTACGAGATAAAAACAAAAATACGAATCCAATATTTTTTGAAAATCTGTCTATAGGAACTAAACAGTTATTTTTGTCAAATACTCTACTTGTACGGGACCATTGAGTGTCGCGAATCCTCTTACTTTACCGTTTTATGACAATTTCATAACTTTTCTATATATATAACATTATATAAAAACCTTACACATTGAACACACACTCATCCGATTAATGCTTGGCATCCAAGGTTGATCGTTACCTCCTAATATTGACACACTCGCGAAGTCTTAACGCCACTTTATAACTATTTCTGTTTTATGGTTATACACTTATATATTTCACTTATCTGTATCAACATGTTTTTGCGCAATAGTGGGCAACACACTAATGATTGTCAATCATGAATATGACCAGTCCTTTGTTGAAGAACATTTTCAACAAGAGCACACTTTCTATACGTTTAGAGCGACATTTTCTTTGCCCAGCAGTGGGCAACATTAGCGCTTCGCATTCATGAGCACGAACAGTCGTTGACGGAGAACACTTTATGTACGTACCTTCTATACGTGTCAAGTAACGCTTTTTTTTTTCCCAGAGGCGGGCAACACACTAACGCGCTTCCTACACATGAAGAGCGAAGCTTCCTCTTTGCCCAGATGTGGGCAACAAGAGCCCATCCAAACATTTGACGGGGAACACTTTCTGCACACACTTTTCGCGTATTTCGACATTTCCTCTTTGCCCAACACTGGACAACACCTTAATGCTTGGCATCCATGAACTCTACCAGGCGCTTAGCCGGGAACACCTTATGCACGCGCTTCCTGTGCGTGTAGAGCGACGCTTTCTGTTTGAACGTCTGTTGGCAGATATCGCACGAGAGCGGTCGCTCGCCAGAGTGGATAACTTCGTGTTGGGTTAGAGCCTTCTTATCCTGGAATAGATAGAAAATATACTTAAATTATTACACGGTCACAAGTGTAAAATAAAAAAATAAAAATTTAAAAGCCCGTAGCCAAATAAGAAAGATGGAAGGGAACTAGTCAAGACAAATTCAATGAATACGCATATAAAATTTGGTAAAAATCGATTAACACAGGAATTTTATATATAAGAAGACGTCGTACTCACGGTGAAAGCTTTCCCGCACACTTGGCAGACATGGTTCCTCGGTTTCTCCTTCTTCTGTCCGTGGACTCGCATCATATGCTTTTCCACGTTAGCTCGCGACGCTATCGGCTGGAAACATATTAATATATAGGTGAATAGCATTAGTAATGACTGCACGGATAGCCGAGTGGTTGAGGTCACCATGCCAAACCCACTGCGCGTGACGTGTCACGGGTTTGATCCTCGCGTAGGACAAAATATTTGACTGTGACTAGGACAAGCCTCTGTGACTTTGTGTGATCCATAAATGCTTGTCCTGAGTCTGGGTGTCTTTGTGCATGTGACTTGAAACCCCTGTTTTTGAAACCTCCGCGACACAAAGATAAAGTTCGTTTTTAATAAAAAAAAATGTTACCAGTTTTACTATGCTACCAACATTATAAACGACAGATTATTAGTATGAATCTCTGTTTGAATATTTTACGTAAAAACAAATGACCTAATTTGGACTATATTCGGTACACAGATAGTCTAAACCTGATTTTTTTTTATATTTTTCAGCTTTTAAACAACGCCATCTAGTCTCAAACAAAGCAAAGCTTATATTATGAGTACTAGACAACAGATAAACATACTTATTTATTTCTAAATAAATACTTTTAAATAAATTACACCCAGACACAAAAACGAAATGAAATGATTCATTCTGCAAATAGTATAGGCGTCATCACTTTTACAACATTATTAAGCTAGTTTACTACATACATTTACACATAGGATAGTTTTCATCCCGATTTTATGTTCCCGTGGGATCGTTTTCCATTTTTACCGGGCAGGTCCACAGGCAACAGCTATTATAACATATTTACCTTATCACAAACCGGACACTTATGCACTGTCTTGCCGAGATGTTGGTAGTTAAAGTGGTCTTGCATCGCTTCCTTAGTTTGATAGCCTTTGTTGCACATCGGACACGGAAATCTGGAATAAAATGAGAAGGGGTGTCCTTGAAAAAGTTGTTAGTTTTGTGAGATAATAACAATTCCATTTTAGATTAAAGTTCTCAACAAGGCCTCTGCATGTTGGACATGTGTCCCCGTGCACGCCATTAAAAAGGACCGGGTCTCTTCACCTGAAGTTATCCCGTGACAATAAAGAGATACAAATAATAATATTCCACAAGTTTAACACAACGCCATCCAGTGGCAAATTAAGCAAAGCTTGGCAAGCAAGCAAGCTAAAACCAATGCTGTCTAAATTTTTGTAATAAATAAATTAATATTAATTCGGGTTTCAACATTAACATAGACGTAAAAATACAAATGAAGTCAAATTTGATAGTGCTCATCACAAAAACATTTGTTCTGGGTGCGAATCGAACTCTCCAATACAGCACTCAACCACTACACCAACAGGTCAGTCAAACGACTTTTTCTATCAAATTTATATCAAAAAAACCATACTAACTTGAAAACCTGATCATCAGCATGCGCCCTGGAATACTTGAAATGCGCCTGATACGTAGCGAGATGTGAGAACGTCTTGTTACACTCAGCGCACTCATAACAACTCTTATTCTGATGCCTCTGTATGTGGTACTTCAGTTGTATAACGCGAACCATCTTGTTGCAGATAGGACATTCCTCTCGAGGTAATGGGCCTTCGTGTAATCTGGAGAGATATAGGAAAGGTTATATTCAAATCTATACTAATATATAGAGCTGAAGAGTTTGTTTGTTTGGACGCGCGTCTCAGGAACTGCTGGTTCGAATTGAAAAAATCTTTTTGTGTTGAATAGACCATTCATCGAGGAAGGTTTTAGGCTATATAAAATCACGCTGCGACTAATAGGAGCGAAGATACAATGGAAAATGTGGAAAAACAGGGAAAATTATTCATCTTCGAGGGATTCCATTCAAAAATTTCTAACTTATATCTTCTAACTACGCGGACGAAGTCGCGGGCAACAGCTAGTCAATAAATTAATGCGGTCAACATCACATACATTGTTCTGAACCCAAAGTAAGTTGCTAAAGCACTTGTGTTATGGAATTCAGATACAACGAAGGTACCACAAACACCCAGACCCGAGGCAATGTAGAAATGTGAATTTTTACATTACACCCGACCGGGGACCGAACCCGGGACCTCAGAGCTAGCGAAACCTTGAAATCGGTGCGTACGCCACTCGACCACGGTAAACTACTTTTACGGATTTTATCGCGGTTTAATTTTAGATTTTAGTGCCCGACGTTTCGAAACCTTTGCAGTTATCACCAATGTCTAATATTCGCGTAAACCTAAGAAACCACTATGAGTTCCTCTGTGTTTCGGATGGCACGTTAAATTGTAGGTCCCGGCTGTTATTCCTACATCTTTGGCAGTCGTTACAGGTAGTCAGAAGCTAGAAAGACTTCTTTAAGGACTCCGTTTAGATCCCTAACTGGTCGAGCAATCCCGATAGATGAAACCATTGTATCATTTACTAATTTATAACATTAGTAGAGATACTCGGTCGGTTGCCTCCGAAACTAGTCGGGCACAACCGATAAATACGCGTGAGTAAACCGTTATATCATTTAATAATGACCCACTGCTGGGCAAAAGACTTACCTTAAATGCGTTGCCAGAGTGGTTCTATTCACGAATCTTTTTTTACAATGGTCACACTGTAGCCCCTCTCTATGGAACCTTGCCACGTGGTTTTTTCTAGCGCGGGAGTTTCTGAAATAACATACAAAATTACTATAGATATTGTAGCCATCGACATATACTAATAGACATGCCTTAGAGATGAGTATTGTGACACTCCGAAAGAAAGGGAGGGAACAAGTTTCGGTCTTTCTTTATCTTTTTAAAATGTATATGCCAACCTTACTTTTCAACATGAAAACCAATAATTTATAAGGAAAGAGATAGCGCTAGACCGAAAGCATAGGCCATCTCTCTCATTTATAGCATTAGTATGGATACAGGCGAATTTATAACCTTGTGCGTAATCGGCTGAAAGGGGTATGTATTTATTTGGAACTATTATTCGCACTTACTTGAAAAACATATCGCATTCGAGACACTGGTACCCCTCTATCGTAGTCTTGGACAACAGCTTCCGAAGCTGACTTGGTTCAGGTGGCGTTTTAGTTTCTTTGTCCTTTTTCTTTCGAGACTGTAACAATGTTGATGGAATTTAGTATTGTTATAACTATGAATTAGGACGGATCGAAGCTGTCGTGTATGGTAGGAGCTAGATGCAAGCAGCCGAAGATAGACCTCGATGGCGTGCTATTGGGGAGGCCCATGTCCAACAGTGGACGAATTTGGGCCGATGAAGGTGTCATCTTGCTAGTATTTGAGTAATCGCCAAACGCTAGTTCTGAATCAGCAATTCCCTCCCACAGCTCGCGGCGGCCCCCGCGGCCTCCCTGCCCCCCCTCACCTTGCTGGCGGCGGCCCCCCCGATGCTGATGGCCCCCGCGTGTCCCCGCACATGCTGCTGCATGCGCGTGGCACACAGCTCGCGGCGGCCCCCGCGGCCTCCCTGCCCCCCCTCACCTTGCTGGCGGCGGCCCCCCCGATGCTGATGGCCCCCGCGTGTCCCCGCACATGCTGCTGCATGCGCGTGGCACACAGCTCGCGGCGGCCCCCGCGGCCTCCCTGCCCCCCCTCACCTTGCTGGCGGCGGCCCCCCCGATGCTGATGGCCCCCGCGTGTCCCCGCACATGCTGCTGCATGCGCGTGGCACACAGCTCGCGGCGGCCCCCGCGGCCTCCCTGCCCCCCCTCACCTTGCTGGCGGCGGCCCCCCCGAGTCCCCGCACATGCTGCTGCATGCGCGTGGCACACAGCTCGCGGCGGCCCCCGCGGCCTCCCTGCCCCCCCTCACCTTGCTGGCGGCGGCCCCCCCGATGCTGATGGCCCCCGCGTGTCCCCGCACATGCTGCTGCATGCGCGTGGCACACAGCTCGCGGCGGCCCCCGCGGCCTCCCTGCCCCCCCTCACCTTGCTGGCGGCGGCCCCCCCGATGCTGATGGCCCCCGCGTGTCCCCGCACATGCTGCTGCATGCGCGTGGCACACAGCTCGCGGCGGCCCCCGCGGCCTCCCTGCCCCCCCTCACCTTGCTGGCGGCGGCCCCCCCGATGCTGATGGCCCCCGCGTGTCCCCGCACATGCTGCTGCATGCGCGTGGCACACAGCTCGCGGCGGCCCCCGCGGCCTCCCTGCCCCCCCTCACCTTGCTGGCGGCGGCCCCCCCGATGCTGATGGCCCCCGCGTGTCCCCGCACATGCTGCTGCATGCGCGTGGCACACAGCTCGCGGCGGCCCCCGCGGCCTCCCTGCCCCCCCTCACCTTGCTGGCGGCGGCCCCCCCGATGCTGATGGCCCCCGCGTGTCCCCGCACATGCTGCTGCATGCGCGTGGCACACAGCTCGCGGCGGCCCCCGCGGCCTCCCTGCCCCCCTCACCTTGCTGGCGGCGGCCCCCCCGATGCTGATGGCCCCCGCGTGTCCCCGCACATGCTGCTGCATGCGCGTGGCACACAGCTCGCGGCGGCCCCCGCGGCCTCCCTGCCCCCCCTCACCTTGCTGGCGGCGGCCCCCCCGATGCTGATGGCCCCCGCGTGTCCCCGCACATGCTGCTGCATGCGCGTGGCACACAGCTCGCGGCGGCCCCCGCGGCCTCCCTGCCCCCCCTCACCTTGCTGGCGGCGGCCCCCCCGATGCTGATGGCCCCCGCGTGTCCCCGCACATGCTGCTGCATGCGCGTGGCACACAGCTCGCGGCGGCCCCCGCGGCCTCCCTGCCCCCCCTCACCTTGCTGGCGGCGGCCCCCCGATGCTGATGGCCCCCGCGTGTCCCCGCACATGCTGCTGCATGCGCGTGGCACACAGCTCGCGGCGGCCGCACTGCCGGCAGCTGTAGCGCGTGTAGTGCGAGCTGCTGTGCGAGGACAGCTTAGCCTCGTCCACGAATATGTAGCACACCTTGCACGCCACTTGACCGGGTTTCTGGGGAGGAAGGAAAATTATTGAATAAACATATCCTACTGACATTTTAGACGCTACAGTTTGTAAGTATTGTAGGATGTAGTCACAGGTATCCGGACCACTCGACGTCGCATGAGAAAGTGACCTACCGACCCACACTACTGGCTGGTGGAAGCCCGCGGTCGGTGTATGAAGGATCAAAAGGGCAACGCATTGCCATACATACACCGGCACAAAAACACGGATGACGTAGCACGGCGGTTCAGGTTTAGTCAGTAAGAGTCTGACACTACCCATTTCCTCCCCCGAGAGAGTGGGTGTCTATAAGGATTCCCGCATGATCCTTATCCTTGTGTCGCGGGGGTTTTCACAAACATTCAAGTAACATGCACAAAGACAGCCCGACTTAGGACAGGCATTCGTAGATTCACAAATTCAATAGCGAATGCATTTCTGTAGAATTTCATCCTCATTATAAGCTGGAGATTTATGGGCTACTAGCTGTTGCCCGAGTGCGAGCGCGCTGTAAATCGAAAATGATCCCACGGGAACATAAAGTATCGTCAAAATGCGTTCATTGGTTTTTGCGTGAAAGACGAAAAAACATCCATACATACAAACTTTCACGTTAATATTATCACTAGCTTGTCGCCCGCGCGTCGTGGTCGGTTATATCGCGTTTCCAAGAGAACTCGTCAAAAGTCCGGGATAAAAACTATCCTATGTTCTTTCTCAACGCCAACTCTATGTCTGTACCAAATTTAATTAAAATCAGTTCAGTGATTTAGACGTGAAAGTGTAACAGACAGACAGACAGAGTTACTTTCACATTTATAATATTAGTAGGGATAGTAGGACTACAAAATAATACTTACAGCTCTATGCATGGACACGAAATGGTCTTCAACTTGCTGTTGCGTGTAGAACCCGATTATACAGAGCTCGCACTTGTAAACCGAACTGGCGTACTGCACTTTTAATTTTGCTTCTTCTCTGGAATTGAGAAAACACTATTAAATTTAGGATTAAATTCTCTCAATTTATATCGCCGCGGAATGGAACGGAATGGAAGTTTTTGTACATCGCATAATGAATTTTATGTCAAGTGTATAACGTGTATAATTGTATACCGGAGAATTATAAATTGACCCTCACACGGGATCTGTTTTTTATATGAAAAAAAAGGAGTTCCGTATGAAGATATTAAACGCAAATGACTCATGAAGTTCGTTTTTAGGATTCCTATCCCAAAGGGTAAAAACAGTACCTCATTACTGAGGTACGGCTGTCTGTCTATCCGTCTGTTACCAGGGTTCAGTTATCAAATAAATTACACCCAGACACAACAAATGTTAGTCGTCACAACACAAAAACCCAAACGCAAAAAGAGGTGTTTTACAAATTTCACGTATCTATCCGTCTGTCTGCGTCATCATAGGTCCCGAACGGATCGAGCGATTTCAATTTAGTTGGTTTTGTATTAAAGGTGACTTATGTGAAATTTTTTCTTGAAGATTAAATGATCTTCAAAGTTGTGGGGTGTCAAAGTTTTTACTTTCGGGATTTATTTTGATAATAACTATCGTTAGAATGGTTCATTATTAAATGACGCAAAAGTTTTGTAAAGCGTGTTTATCTAGATTGACCGACTAGTTTCGGACACAACCGGGGTCCTCAATCATGAGCTAATGGGGTTGCGACTTGCGAGTCGAACTCGTAATTTTCAAATTTAATGTTTTTAATTAGTCATGTTGAATGTTATATCTTACCTGCACGCCAACATCTCTGCTTCGCTCATGTATTCCGTAGTGTATCCTAATTTCGCCTCATCCTTTACCGATTTTGGCTTGTTTTTTTGACACATAATCACTGATTCTATGTTTGTAGAGCTCACTGGTCTGTAAAAGTATATTCGTTTAGGAAGAAACACACATAAAGTTCCATAATTTGTAGTTTGTATATACAAAGCATGTTCAGCAGTGGACGGCGATAGGCTGAGATGAGATGAGATGAGATGATATATAGATAATTGACTTGACTTTCACAAATGTTTGACTAGTAATATTTAGTATTTGAAAAAAAAAACTATTTAGCTGGTCAGACAGATTTCCAAAAAAATATTGGATACTTATTTCTTCCTTTTTCTCGTAAACGAAAACAGAAAGGGAGACAGTAATTTAAAATGTCTCGTGTGACGTCACTTACCAGTAAGCTTTTTACTAGCAAGTGAGCATTTAAACCCCCACTAACAAACTTAAGTGCTTTTTTATCTTCAATGATGTGATAAAATTAAATGAAATATTTATTCTACAAATAGGATACATCATCACTTTTACATGTCTTTTTTGAGAACGCTGGAGTCGACATTTCCTATTTGACTACCCTGAGAAGAAATGTTGAAACAAACTCAGGGGTATGAAAAATACTTATCATATATGGGAAGAATAATGGAAATCTGTCTGACAGACTAATCAGATTTACATTATTAGATTTAGGTCCGATTTTTCAATCGTCAAATAACTTTTATCTGAGGAATAAATATGGCCTCTTGACATATTTCCTATACAAAAGCTGTCAAAACGTCAAACTTATTCGTCGAATAAAAGTTATCTGACGATCAAAAAATCGGCCCTTAGTCACAATACCCTATTTCAAAGTGCGGTAACTATCGCGGTTTCACAATATCAAATACAACCGTTTTTCAGGCAGTTTCAAAACGTTACAGTAATGACTCTAGGTGTATATATTAATAGACTCACCCTATAGTAAGAGTCGGCATTTCCCCATTGATCCGAGTCGGATTGGAAGACACTAGGGCATCAGTACCAACCACTATGTGTGACATGACACCAGTCACCGGATTCTCGAGAACTATTTCTGGCACTGAAAGATGATGATATTGTAAATAAGTTTGTTTAATTAATTAACTAAGGAATTTAATCTATGTGTCGAGGTTTTCACAGACATTCAAGTCACATGCACAAAGACACCCAGACTCAGAACAAGCATTCGTGGATCACACAAACGCTCGAACAACGAACACGCATCGATCCCGCAACCGGTTAATCTCACTGGGATCTTTTGTTTGATGACCTCAACCACTGCCGTAAATTCAGGGGTTTTCACGTGTTTTGTTCTGCTTCACTAATTTTTGGCATAGAAAATATAATTTTTCCTTTTCCAACTTGACAGATTAAATAGTAATTCACCTCTCTTCATTACAAAATAGTCCAATATATAACTATCATGAGAACGATTCATTATTAAATGATACAACGGTTTACTCACGCGTAACAATTCGACTCGCTCGCCGCGTCAGCTCATGATTAAGGACTCCGGTTGAGTCCGAAACTAGTCGGGCGATCCCGAAAAACACGAGTAACTAAACCGTTATAATCTGTATGATAAGTATTATTATTCACTAACACCTATATTTGTGTTGTTTCAGGTAAAAAACAAAACAAAATATTAAAGGAAACTGTCCCATGTAACCCATGTGCAATCACTACACGACACTGGCAGAAATTGTTGTAAAGAACAGCGGATTGCCATGAAAAAAAATTAGTAAACCGTTGCATCATTAATACCTTTTTACAGTACAAAACCTCACCTTCCAATATATGTTCATCGATATCCAGACTAATATTATCTCTTACAACTTGAGACACATCATAATGTTCGTCTTTCACGTTACTACTTATTATGTACTGCTTTTCATCAAGCGGTGTTGAGTAGTCAAAGTATATCTTATCATATTCCGTCTTTGTCGAGACTTCGAGACAGGAAAGGGACTGAGACATGTATGTGTGGTCTAGACTCTGTAATTAGAAAAACATAGATTGATTAAATCTATACTTATACTAGATGTTGGCCGCGACTTCGTTCGCGTGGTTACAAGAAATTGCGACTATAACTTGAGATTTAAACTGTCCTATCTCTCAAGTTGGATCGAACTGCACATGGTGTGCGAATTTTATTATCATTGGTTAAGTGGTTTAGGAGTCCATTGAGGACAAACATTGTGACACGAGATTTATATATATTAAGGATATAAAGAGGAAACCTTTGTAGTTTTGTAATAGGCTCAAAAACTACTGGACCAATTTCAAAATTTCTTTTACCATTACTTAAAGGGATTCTTCCGAATCTGTATAGGCTATATTTTATCCCGGAAAATAAGCTTAAACAATAAATGTCCATCCGTGCGAAGCCGGGGCAGGTCGCTAGTTTGTTTACATGAAGCTTTTAAACTATCATCATAGGTTTAGAAATCTAATGTTATAGGTAAGCGTATAATATTGTTATTTGTGATGAAAGTGAGGTTTTTAGCCCCCACTACCATACATTTCATTGTCAAATAGATTTATGTTATCTGATTTAGTCGAAAGCCCTATTATGAATGCGAATTTTCTACAAAATAAGAATAGAAACAACCAACCTCCTGCGTCCGACTCAGAGCTAGCACTCTGAGGTGCTCCTGTGCACTGTGCACCTGCCATTTGAACTTGAGGAACCTCTTCATGAGGGCCAAGCACTCCCAGCAGATCACTTGTGCGGTCTCCGGGAGGGATTCTCCAAACTGAAAATAAATAAATTTTAAAGTGAATGAATAAAACAAAAGGATATGTTTGTATTTGAAGTAATTTATTATGGTGCACATCTTGAAGTCATATGATTATGGTTGTGGAAGCGTGACAGAGCTATGCACACTGTAGAGCGGCATCTCTTTCCCACACACACTACATTAAAACTTTTTAAGATGTAGACGAATTCAGTATTTTGTTGTTTTGAACTACTAATAAAATGATGACTTAGGGCTCATATTTAAATTTTTATTTGTAAATAGTAAACATTTATATACAAACGAATAAATGAAAAAAAAGGTTTAAACACGATATAAACAATTAACTTTTATTAAAGCTCTCACTATCAGTACGTATAAAACTTTAATTCATAATTAATTTCCAAGTAAATCATAAGTAAACGAAGAAATTTTCGAACACCAAATAATAAAGTAATAAAAACGCTTTTTTGTATGACCTTAATATTTACGTAACACTGTTTCAGTAACAATATACAAAAATAAGTTTTGAAAACTTTGAAACTTACCCGGTCGCCCGCGAAATCATACATCAACAACCGGAATATTTGGTAAACTTGTGTAGAACTATTTAGCTCAAATAAATCTCGATCGGAACTTAAACAAGCACTACACATTGGCCTGCATCCAGTATCCACATCCTGCTCCATTTTACTAAAGTATAAACCCTAATTTAACCTAAACAAAATTATTTATTTATTATGCTTAATTTCTGTATCACAACAAAAAGTAATACTCCCATGTAAAATAGACAAAAATTGATGAAGAACAATTCACTGCACTGCGACACCACAAAATGGCTTCGTTACCAAGTGTTGCTATACGCAAAATAATATAACGTTACATGTGAAATTATTGAATTAATTAAAATATTTCTCAAACAAATCCTGGGATATTATGGCCTCTTAAATTGCAAAGAGAGACGTTAATTTTTTTTTAGTTATCAGTGCTATGAACATACATCGGCTAATAGATAAAGATTCAACTATTGGGTTCGAATGAAAACCGGTTGCTGAATTTGCTAGGCTACAAACAAAATCTATTTAAAAAAGTGACGGTACGGTTCGGAGAACTGTCAAGCGCAATATAAAAAAATAAACAAAACTATATGTATATTTTCTATTTAATTTAATGAATTCTGTATTAAAATGTATAAAATAAATGATGTAAAATATAAAGTATGTCTGGCTTGTTTAAGTAGTGATCGGGAACTGTTCTCAATCGATGAATACATTGATATTTTTAACACTATTACTAATGTCTCCTACAACGTAAGTAATTCTTTAAATAAAAAGTATTTAAGAAGGATACTGGCTTTAACAATATTGGTGTTGCTAAAAAATAAAAATCCGACACCTACCCTACGTCTGTAAATCCTTGTGTGGGTTTTTTTCACAAACATTTTATATATTTTTTTTTACAGGCTTTTCAACCAGTGTCTGTGTGCTGGGAATGTCTAGCTATATTAAAAAAGATAAAACTTTTTAAAACAAGAGTAGAAGAGGCACAGAGTATATTGTCAAAGCAACTTATTAAAAAAAAGGTAAGATTATCATAAGTACATATATTTCTGTAAAACTAAAAGAATTTATCAGCAATATTGGAATCATCAGCAGCCCATATTCGTCCACTGCTGTACATAGGCCACTCCTTTTGCACACCATCAAGATCTATCTCCGGCTGCTTGCATGCAGGTCCTGCCATCTTGCGTAGATCATTATTCCACCACACCTGAGGACGGTGTGGCTCAATATTCAAGATAGAAAATTAATTGCCAGCTGTTGCTCACTTTCTCTGTCTCAGTACTGGCTGCAAAAAGATTATCCTCCTTTAACAAAGTTGGGTAAAGGTAGCCTATGTAGTAATTAAAGATGTCAGCTACCTTCAAACCCAACTAAATTGCTGAAAGACTCCTGTATCATAAATCACTTCACACCAGACTGATAAGAAAGGATCAAAATATTATAAAAGCTAAAAAATACATTCAAAACCACTAAAACGTCCTTGTCTTATGTTATATTATATATTTATATAAGTATATATTTTATAAATATTGTTTTATGTTGTGTATTTGTTATTTTTATTGTCCTATATTTGTCTACACACTGTGTTTATGTTTCTTTTTTTCATCTCCTGTCGCAGGTCTGCTGGAAGAAATTTCTTGAGAAATAAGCAGTACCTTTGTACCTTCGGTGTTTTTCTTTTTATGCGTGTTTTACTCTGTGTCTGTTGTGTGTACATAAATAAATAAATAAATAAATAAATAAATAAAAATGTATCTATTTTACAGAAATCTCAATTCAAGACACTATCAAGACTAACTACTACATATACAGATAATATAATATTAATAACACATGACGAAAATATTGAAACAAAACAACAAGTACAAATAAAAGAAGAAATTAATGATGATATTGATGTCTATGATGCAGATAACAATGTCCTTTGCCTTGAAGAAATTAAAAAAGAAAACACCATAGATAAAAAAGTTAAAAAAGAGAGAACGAAAAATAAAAACTATAAACTTGTTTCTGGTGTACAGAGATACAAGTTTTTGAGAAAAAAGGTTTCTATTAATCCAGAAGATATTCAAATTTGGTTGAATAAAGATCGAAACAGTGATTTTTATAAGAATTTCAAGTTTCAATGTACATTGTGTATACATAGCTTTAGTTCAAAGGATAAATTAAAAGCACACATTTTAAAATATCACGATGAGGTATATTTTTTAGTTATTATTAATGTTTAAGTAAATATAATATTTGCCTAAAAATGTCCCAATACTGGTTTGATTGTGTAAAAGACGATATGGCTGCAAAGAGTGTTTCTTGTGAGATGACGTCAGATAGAAAGGTATGGAAAGAGACGACTTGTTGCGCCGTCCACAAATAAAATAATTGGGATAAGTTCAGGGGAATGATGACTGGTCCAAGGCCTCTCAGTATATAAGGAACATATTTGGCAAAAAATAATAAAACCGTTAGATCGAAGATTTCTCATGTTATTTAAATATATTTTAACTCAAAAAAATATATTACAGTCACTCGCTACAAATATATGCACGACATGCAATTCCCGCTTCAGCACAGAGTCAGCTCTATGCGCGCATATGCGGGGACACATGCATGGATACGAATGTATCCGGTGCGGTTTCCAGTGTTACACACGGCGACGGTTTAATGCGCATATTAACGCACATGCCGTTGTGCTATGCGATAGCTGTGATGCCTGCTTACCGTAAGTATTGAGTTAGTTGACTGGCCTGTTGGTTAGTGACCCTGACTGCTATACCGGAGGTTGTGAGTTCGATTCCGACCTAGGATGTTTGGGTAATGAGTAAGATTATTTGTTCTGGTGTAATTTATTTATATTTTGCCTGTTTTTAGAAATATATATCGTGGTGACATTAATGATGTTACCGTAGTAGCGCCGAGCTATTATTATAATTTTTCATATTAGCTGTGCCAAGTTAGCTGGTCAGTTATTCATATGTATCTTAAAATTTCATGGCCTAAAAAGGGGGTTGTTGTAGGGTCAAAAATTGCTGCAATAATAGCCTAATAATAATAGCTCATTGATTTTGACCTTTGCTGCAATAAGAGCCCCACGTTGGGCGCCATTAGCTGTGATATTGATTATTTAATAATGAATCATCCTCACAAAAGTAACTATCAAAATATTATGAAATCAGAAATCATATTATGACAAGAAATCGAAGGATTATTTTTTCATTCATTTTTCAGAGATGTGGCAACATTTTCATATCATTACAAGACGTTGCACAGTTTGTATATATGTGATCAATGCGGGAAGCGATGTAAAACTAAACCTTTTCTGGAGAGACATATGAGGTATGTAAAAGATTTGCCCGACTGTATAAGAACGGACCTGTTTTCGGTATGTTTACATGTACATTTTTAACTAGGTCATTTTCATCATTGGCCTGGCCTTTTCCCAACTTTGTTGGGGTCGGCTTCCAGTCTAACCGGATTCAGCTAAGTACCAGTGTTTTACAAGCAGCGACTGCCTATCTGACCTCCTCAACTCAAACCACCTTTGCAACATGATACCTATTAATTAGAATGGTTGTCAGACTTTTCAAACTTCTGACTACCTGTAACGATTATCAATGATGAAGGAATAACAGCCGGGACCCACAATTTAACGTGCCTTCCGAAACACAGAGGAACTCGTTATGACAAAGATGGTCACCCATCTAGGGACATACCGCGTCAAGCGTAGCTTAACCTGTGATCGATTCACTTATGCGGTTATAGCATGGTCTGTAATCTAAATGGCCTTAAAGATGTCGATTGCATTGATATTTTGGAGTGGGTATAAAACTAGTCGGGCGATCCAAATAAATCCGCGTAAGTTAGGAATTTTATCATTAATGTATGAATAATTCTCGCGAAACTGCACGGAGAGACGAGTCGGTTGAAGTCACCATGCGAAACTGTTAAATATGCTGTAGCAACCTATTATGTGAGGCAACACTTATGTTTGATATATAGATGTTTTTTTGTTTTGTTACACTGGCAACTCTCTCTCTGCAATCGGTCATGGTGGACGTCGGGCGTTTGTAAAACTTCATCTAAATAAAAATCCATTGTGTGTTAACTCTGCATCTGCATTTTATTCCAAAAGTCCTAACAGGTTATGGGCCCAGGCCCGTAAACGTATTTAGGTGAAGATTGGCTTTGGATTAATCGTCTGGAAGGAGCTTGGTCGGGTGTCGACAAGCAAGAAGGAACGCGGTGGCGGCCGGCATTTTTGGCGTCACTCGGTTTGCTTTGTTATTGCGAGACGAAATATCAAGATGGAAAAGCTCGGCGTAATACGACTGGAGGGAGCAAAGAACTGGAGCGTCTGGAGATTCCAGATGGCGGTGATTTTGAGAGAACAAGGATTATACCAGGTTGTAACGAATCCGAATCTCAAACCCAGTAATGGCAGTGCAGCGGCAGCGACAAAACCAGATGAAGTGTCGGCGAAGCCCGGTCAGGCGTCAGCGGAGCCCGAGCAGGCGTCGGCAGACAAGGATTTGAAGGCGATGAGTGCAATTGTGACAAGATTGGCGGAACCAGTTCTACATCAAGTAATTACTTGTCAAACAGCGCATGAAGTATGGAACCGGCTGCACAGTATATATGAAAAAAGTGGAGAAACGTCACTGATGCTGCAACAGCAGCGATTCTTTGCCCTAAAATTTGAAAATGACATGAGTGTCGCGGACTTTATTTCCAAGGTGCAGGAACAGCAGCAGATCTTGAGGCGACTGGGAGAAGCGGTAACCGACAGGATGGCTATGTCGAAAATCATCATGTCACTTCCATCGAAGTATTCTCACTTTGTTAGTGCGTGGGAATCATGTGCAGAAGAAAAACAGACTGTTGATAATTTAACGGCACGGCTCTTAGTTGAAGAGGAACGGCTAAATAATAAGAGTAGCAGTAAGGTAGACGAAAGTGTAGCATTGTTTTCTAAAGGTCAAAAAGGTAAAAACAAAGGTAATTATAAATGTTTTTTATGTAACAAGTCAGGTCATTTGAAGAAAGATTGTAAGCTTAAAGATGTGTGTTTTAACTGTCAAAAGCCAGGTCATTTTAAGGACAAATGTAAAGCTACTAAAAATAATAAGAAAACTGAAAATGCTTTTGTGTCTAAAGTGCCAGTTAGCGCAAGTGATCGTTTAATAGATGAAAAATGGTTGGTAGACAGCGGTGCCAGTCACCATATGACATATCAGAAGGAATTATTTTGTGAATATGAAAGGTTATCCACTCCTAAGGTTGTGATGATAGGTGATGGACGACACCTAAATGCTCTAGGTATAGGCAAAATAAAATTAATGGCATTTGATGGTGAAGAATATGTCAGTTGCTCGATAAACAATGTTTTGCATGTTCCTAAATTAAAGATTAATTTATTTTCTGTAGGTAGTGTGGTATGCAATGGTTTTCAAGTGAGTATGACTAATGATCAGTGTGTATTTTCCAAGGATAATAGAGTGTGTGCTATTGCTAATAAGGAATCATGTTCGAAGCTGTATGTAATGGACTTTAAGTCAGAATCTTTGGCGGCTAATGTAGCTAAACTTGAGTTAAGTGAATGGCATGAGAGGTTAGTACATCAAAATTATAAGGAAGTGAAACGAATTTTAAAGAAAAATAATATTGATTTTAGTGAGTCACCAATTGACACATGTACAGCTTGTGTACAAGGCAAACAGCATAGATTACCATTTGATAATAGTAGAAGATCTACAAGTAAGACAGAGCATGGAGTGACACATGAGACTACAGTACCTTATTGTCCAGAGCAAAATGGGAAAGCTGAAAGAGATATGAGGACTCTAGTTGAAGGAGCAAGAACTTTGTTGCATGCAAAAAGAATGGACAAAGTATTCTGGGCTGAAGCGATTAACACAGTTGTGTACACTCTAAATAGAACTTACCATAGCAAAGAAGAAGGAAAAACACCATACGAGTCATGGTCAGGGAAAAAGTTTGATGTAAATGGTTTACATACATTTGGCAGTGAAGTCTTTGTGCACATACCAAAAGAAAAAAGGAGGAAATTTGATGCAAAAGGAGAAAAAGGTATTTTTGTAGGTTACGGAGAGTACACAAAAGGGTTTAGGATCTATTTTCCAAGGAAAAATGCAGTGGAAGTAGTGAGAGATGTTACATTTGTGAAGAAACATGATAAACCTGAAAAAGCAGAGCAGGAAGAAGAGTGTATATATTTAGATATAGAAGAAAACTTGAACAATGAAGAATACCAGTCTGTGTCGAACACTGAAGAAAATGAAGAATTTGAGGATTGTGAGGAAAGTGACAATATCATGCAAGAAGTGGAATTTCTAGAAGAGGAAATTATAGAGGATGAAGAAATTCAAGAAGTAAATGATAGTAGAAGAACACGCTCTAGAAAAGCACCCAATTGGTTTGATGATTATGAGGTTGGTTTTATAAGCATGCATAATGAACCTAGTACCCTTAAGGAAGCCATGGAGTGTGAAGACAAAGAAAATTGGATAGAAGCTATGAACAGAGAAATTACCACATTGAAAGAAAATAATACATGGAGTGAAGTAGCAATGGTGCCAAAGGGAATAAAGGTAATAAACAGTAAATGGGTGTACAGGATAAAAGAAAATCCAAGCCAAGAAATTCAATACAAGGCCCGATTAGTTGCTAGGGGTTTTGAGCAGACTGATATGGATGGTGCAGAAGTTTATGCCCCCGTTGCAAGTTTGACTTCTTTCCGTACTTTGTTAGCTGTAGCAGTAAAAAAGAAACTTCCAGTATACCAGATGGATGTAACAGGAGCCTTTCTTTACGGTGACATTGATGAACCTGTGTACATGAAACTACCTAATGGAGGAATAGGTAAATTAAATAAGTCTATATACGGATTGAAGAAAAGTCCTAAGTACTGGAATAGAAAGTTTAATGATTTTATGTGTAGTGATGGTTTCATAAAATCCAAAAATGATCCATGTTTGTATTTTAAATGTTGTAAGGAGTATTCCATTTATGTGCTAATTTTTGTAGATGATTTGCTATATTTTAGTGATAGTGACATACAGATCAGAAAGTTCAAGGAGAAATTGTGTAAGAACTTTGCTATGAAAGATTTAGGTATGGCTTGTAACTATTTAGGTATTAGCATTGAGCAGGATGTAGAAAATGGAAAGACTGTTATAAATCAGAAGGATTATTTGTTAAAAGTATTAAGAAAGTATGGGATGTCTGATTGCAAAGCTTGTAACATACCTATTGATCAGAATTTTAAGTTTGAATTGTTAAGAAGGGAAAAATCTGAAAGTAAAGAAATCGAATTGAAATGTAGGCAGATAATTGGAAATTTGCTGTACGCTTCTAATGCTACAAGGCCTGATTTGTGTGTAGCGATTGGTTTCTTAAGTAGATATCAGCACTGTGCTAGTATGTTGCTATTAAAATGTTTACAGCGTGTATTGAGATATGTGAAAGGTACAGTAGATTTGTCATTGGTGTATGGTTGTAATGGTAATGATAAATTGGAGGGTTATGTTGATGCTGATTGGGCTGGTGACACAAAAGACAGAAAATCTACTTCAGGATATATATTTAAAGTATTTGATTGTGTAATATCTTGGTGTACTAAAAAGCAATTATGTGTATCTTTGTCATCAACTGAGGCAGAATATGTAGCACTGTGTTTAGGTATAGTTGAGTCATGCTTGTTAAAAAACTTATTATTAGATTTTGGATTTAAATTGGAAGTAAAGATTAATGAGGATAACCAGAGTGTAATCAAAATAGCAGAAAACAATTTCAGTAATAAGAGGCTTAAGCATATTGATGTAAAATATCATTTTATCATAGAGAAAATTAATGACGGTTGTGTAAGTCTATCCTATGTTAGTAGTTCTGATAATCTTGGAGATATGTTTACTAAAGCATTAGGTGGACAGTTGTATGTAAAACTTAGAAGTAAGATTTTAAAATAAGTTTTCCATTAAGGGGGTGATATTTTATTAGTGTTGCTTCTGAATTTGTTTTAATTTTTACTGATTTTGTTAAGGGGCTGGATGTGTATTATGTTGTTAAGGCAAGTGTGTCCACTGTGTTATAAAGGGGTAGTTATCTTTGATGTTGTTATGCTAGAGTTGCTAGACATAAAGGTAAAGTTAGATATATTAGTTTAAGCAGGTTAATCAATCAAAAATTAAGTGTTGAGGGGGTGTGTTAAATATGCTGTAGCAACCTATTATGTGAGGCAACACTTATGTTTGATATATAGATGTTTTTTTGTTTTGTTACACTGGCAACTCTCTCTCTGCAATCGGTCATGGTGGACGTCGGGCGTTTGTAAAACTTCATCTAAATAAAAATCCATTGTGTGTTAACTCTGCATCTGCATTTTATTCCAAAAGTCCTAACAGAAACACAGTGTGTACGACATGTTGCTGTTTTGTTCCCCGCGTAGGACTGGAGTTAGTGTGATCCTCGAAACCTTGTCTTGTATTATGTATATTTGTTTCAATGTTTGTGATATTGATGCGACACAAGGATTATATTCCTTAATACAGGAGCCATAAAAATCCGTTAATCAACAAAAAAGTCACAAACAAAAAAATACAGACGAATAGATAATCTTCTTTTTAAAATGGGTTGAAGTATAACCTCCCCCCCCCTCCCCGCAGCCGCCACGCCAGCGTTCACGCGTGCGCGTCCTGCCCGCGGCGCTACCGCTCGCGCGCGGGGCTGCAGCGGCACATCACTAGCGCGCACAGCCCTAGCGCGGCGCCCGCGTACTGCGCGCCCTGCGACCGCCGCTACCGCAGCGCCGCGCTCTACAGGAGGCATCTCACCTGCAGCGCCGCCCACGCGCATGAGAGGGACAACCAGTCAGTACTCCTGTTGTGTACAGGCCTCAGCGTTGCCAGATTTTTTTTGGTACTTTGGTACTTTTTGAGTAAAAATAGCTTCCGTCAGAAGCGGGATATAGTAAAGTTGATGTTTGATTGTCCGATGTTCCGCGCGCGAACAACATAAGCAAACAAGTGTAACTTAACTCCGCGAAAGATTTATCGAGCTTTTTTTTATGTAAAAAAAAGCGTTCGTATGTAAAAAAAATCCGTATTTTTTTATGTAAAAAAATACGGATGCCCGTATTTGGTGTGAATCCGCCTCGGGCGACGGTGAACCACGCTACGCCACTGGTTTCAAACAATAGTTTGTGTTAATCCTACGACAGGCGTACGGTCAAGTTCTCTCCGAAGAGCTGCCATTAGAATTTTATTAAAAAATCGTGACGTCTGGCAACGCTGACAGGTCTGGGCCCCGATTCTGCTCTTTTACAATGGCCGATGAATGAATGACAATTGGATTAAATTTGAAATTATTCCTATTCTCTATTAAGCATTATTCCAGCATAATAATTGAAAATTCCTTGTATTGACCCTGAGTGTACCGTCCCATACTAAATTTCAAATTATAGTGTAGGAAAAAATGCGAAGAGTGTCGTATTGAGCCAATTTTCATTCATTCATCGGCCATTGTAAATAGCAGAATTGGTGCCCTGTTGTCTAGTGTTTAGCGGCCCCGACTGCTACACCGGACAAATGTTTGTGTGATGAGCACGATCTTTTGTTCTGTGTCTGGGTGTAATTTATCTATATTAAATAAATAAGTATGTTTATCAGTTGTCTAGTACTCATAATACAAGCTTTGCTTTGTTTGACACTAGATGGCGTTGTGTGAATATTGTGAAAAAATATTACTTCCTTGTAATGACAGTCCATCTTCTTACATCTTCTAGAACGAAGAAGTTCCTCTGTCCGGAGTGCGGCAACAGTTATTCGAGAAGGGTGTACATGATGAATCACTACCAACATGTTCATATGAAGCAGTCTAAGCATTACTGTTCGCACTGTGATAAGGCAAGTACTAATGGGCGTCCCCTGTCTGTCCGTCATCAGGCTGTATCTCAAGAACTGTGATAGCTAGAAAGTAACAATTTCCACGGATGATATAGTTAGGCTGCCGGTAAATTTAGACTGCACGGATAGCCGAGTGGTTGAGGTCACCACGCCAAACCCACTTTGTGCGACGTGTCGCGGGTTCGATCGCCGCATAGGACAAGCATTTGTGCGATCCACGAATGTTTGTCCTAAGTCTGGGTGTTTTTGTGCATGTGAATTGTATGTTTGTGAAACCCCCCGCGACACAAGGCTTAAATTCCTTAGAGCGGGAGTCGTTTATAAAAATAATAATAATAAATTTCACCCTTCTTCTTAAAAGACCAAAATTCTATTGAAAATCATTAGATATAATCTATACAGAGTATGTTATAATTATAAGTGTTTTGTTCTAGCACTTTCTGAATCGAACCCGCTACCTCGACCACATGAGATACCACCACGAGGGCGTTCAGAAGGAGAGGAATAAGTTATGTAACATCTGCGGGAGAGGATTTGCTGTGAGTAAAACAAGTCACTTAAATATACCTGACTGGCCTGTTGGTCTAGTGGTTAGTGACCCTGACTGCTATACCGGAGGTCGTGGGTTCCATTCCCACCTAGGACAAATGTTTGTGTGATGAGCACGATCATTTGTTCTGTGTCTGGGTGTAATTTATCTATATTATGTATGTATTTAGAACTATATAAGTATTTTTATCAGTTGTCTAGTACTCATAACACAAGCTCTGCTTAATTTGAGACTAGATGGCGTTGTGTGAATGTTGTCCAATATTATATTACAGTCTCATCATAGTTAGAATATTGACTGCACGGATAGCCGAGTGGTGTAGGTCACGCTAAGCCCACTGTGCGCGTGACGGGGGTTTGATAGCATAGGACAGCGTGCCGCTGGAGAGTTTGTTGCGCTGTTTCTTCTCCCACAGCAAGAGCACTTAGGAAGCGGTGAAGGGCGAAACTGGGTGCTGTCCAATGTAACCTGACCTTCAAAACGTGCTACTTAGTAGCCTAATTTGAATAAATGACTTAGGATTTGATTTTTGTCATCCACAAATGCTTGTTCCGATTATGTCTGTGCATTTGACTTGAATGTTTGTGAAACCCCTCGCGATATAAGAATTAAATAGGTTAGTGTGGGGGTCGTAAAAAAAAACTATGGCTTTTAGATTTCCTCTGCTGAGCAAAGTCCTATTTCTGTTGAGAAAAGTATTTCAATAAAAAATCCCGTAATAGTAATTTGGTATAGTTAACCAAAATTGTTTGAGAATTAATAATGATTCTTTCGAAAGACAAGTCAATTTCATGCAAAAAACCGGTTCTGAATTTTTTTCTAGCTATTGTCAGTTACAAACACTATCTCAAATACCATTATAATATTATTTTCAGGCAAACCGCACTTTAATGAATCATATAAGGACACATTCTGGCGAGCGTCCCTACGAATGTGAATACTGTTCAGCTAAGTTCACACAACGGACCTCCATGCTGACACATATCAAATATATACATTTGAAGAGCAAGAGAAAGGTGCAGTGGCAGTAAACGGGCTCTCGTATAGAATGACTAATGATTAAATACACTTGTGGGCTGCCCCACGTTGGGCGCCATTATTGAAGGTAATAACACCAGCCTGTAACTGGCCCACTAAAGGCCTCTCGTGCAGAGAACAAGCATTGATCTAACTGAGCAGTGTGGCTATGGAAAATAAACAAGAGAAAATAATGAATATTTAGCAATAAATATAATAATTTTAAATTTCAATTTGTTGTTTTATTTTTATTATTTTTGTAGTATTAAAACTACGCACAGCTTGGTAGGTATTGGGTTAAATCTCCTTTATTTTATTTTAAAATTCATTATATTTTTTACTTTAATGTATTTTGAAAGAGCAACGTAATATTACCCTTACAATAGAGCGTAAATTAATAATTTCTGTCTGAGGACCATACCTCCTGTATTATAGATAAAAAAGAATAGAATATCATTCCAAATTAGTGGGAACAATGACAGCACCTAAACTATCACATTTTAATTAAAAAGAAGAACTGTCACTTAAAAAAAAACAAATTGTCAATTTGAAACATACAAAAATTTTAGAAATATAATAATGTTTATTTGGAATGCCCCATAACGAAGAATTAGTTGTAAAAGTGTGCTCTCATTGCATTTTATACCATTTGATACAACAAAATTACCTCTGGTTCATGTTTTTTGTGTATGTTTTATACAATTTTCTGAAATGTTTTGAGTAACGATGACGTTTCCAAACCGATGACCAAGTTGGCGGGAAGTTTTCAAGCATAATATTGTTAGTTATCAAGATTACAATTTCACAATTTTTAAGCTACAATCACTGATGTACAAAAGTAAAACATTGTTATAAAATTGTATTTATTTGTTTTTATTTATTATGATATTTCCTTATACCTAGCGCTTGCTAAGATTATGGAGCAATGCTAGATAATATTTATTTCATTGCAATTTGAAGTTTTATAAGTATATCAACGTTTCAAATTGTTTTTTTCTTTGTTCGTGGATTATGATACATTACAATTATCGTTTTTAATTAAAAATCCGTTAAGCTAAATGCGAAAATCCATTTTGTAAGTTTAATTTTTAAATTTGTCACTATACAAAAGATTTTTTCAAATTTTTCAATTCTTTCCGCGATGTGTCCATGTTTACCTTTATTCATGTGTCTCTTTGCATTATATAAATGTTTGCCATATTTCAGATTACTTTCAACATATATATTTTTTTCTGCCTGGAAGAAAACCCGCAAATGGGTTAAGCATGCCATTTTTATGTGAATATTTTTAGCAATAAATAAAAATAATTTATTTTAATTACAAATGTATTTACTTATTTATAATCTATGCACTAGTTCATCATCATCATCATCCACAGCTTTTATCCTCCCACTGCTGGGCATAGGCCTCCCCTTTTTCGTGCCAATTTCTACGGTCACTAGTTGTTTGTGTTTATTTAAAAAAATGGTGAATATAAAAAAGTTGACTTTGTCCTTAATTGCAACAAATTACAAACTTAAATTAATTCACTTGGGAACAGCCGACTAGTTAAAAGCGAACTTTTATATTAACTAATAAACGATAAACGATAAAATAAAAAAAACATTCAGTGTTACTAAAATTACAATCTCTTAAAAATCTTTTTTTTTTTCAGCTCGTCCTATTTATTTTTGGCAATATATTTTTTCATTTACCTTACCACATTCAAAGTAAACGATCTTAAATAAACTTAGTTCTAAAAGTAGTATACAAAGGTGACTCAGCTAACTGCTTATGCTCAACCGCGACGGGCTTGTATGTGTAAGACGGAATTAAAAGACTGGGACTGGTTGCGGAAGGCGAAGGATCGGCTGTTCAGCATTTAACCGCAGTAGGTTGAATTGATAGATAGATAGAATACTCTTTATTGTATACCATAAGGAAAAACAATTTAGGTCAATACAAAGAAATATGATGAGTACAAAAGGCGGTCTTATCGCTGAAAAGCAATCTCTTCCAGACAACCTTTGGATGGAATTGAATTATGGAAGAGTTAGAAACAGGTAGTTAATGACGTACATTAAGATAAATATCGTACTACTACGTAAACATATTATTAGAACATAGAATAAACTAGGTATAATGTTTGATAGTTAGTTTGGGACGTTAATCATATCAGTATCTGTTAAAATGATTTTGGAAACTTATACCAATAGAAAGGTATTTTATTGGTTAACGTCATAGGTTATAAATTAACCTGACAAATATTAATCATATTATACTGATAAATAATGACAACTAAGCGGGCTAGGGTCAATTATTTAGCAGTATAGTTAGAAAATCAATTTTATACATGTTAATGTATACATACATGATTTATAATAAATAAAAAACCTTTACATAAAAATAAATTTATTTATTTATGTGAAAAACACTTCATTTTCATTTTCCTTTTTAAATTTCTTTTTCCTCACTACGCACCTAGCGCCATTTTGTACCAATAAATTTCGGCCATCTTGTGGTATTTCTTCTACTTATTCATTTAGCTTTGTGTAAGAGTCTGGCGTGTGTGTATAATGCAGGCCTTTGCTTGAAGGTGTGTCCACAGTCTTCGCACATGTAGGAGCGCTGCGAGGAGTGTGTCAGCTGGTGGCCGCGAAGAGTTGATAGCGTCTGAAATGGTTGGAATAAGTATTTAGTATCCTTACTAATATTATAAAATACTGAACCGATTCTAATGAAATTTGGTACAGAGGTAGAGTTGACCTGGAGAAGAACATAGGATAGTTTTTATCCCAGACTTTTGAAGAGTTCTCTTGGAAACGCGATATATCCGCCCTTGACGCGGGCGAAAAGCTAGTTACAAATAAATTTGTCTCCGAAACAATTCGATTATCTTCTAAGCCTATTTGTACGAAACTCAGTATCGCGAGTCCGATTTGCACATGACAGGTTTTTATGATAAAATCACTGACCGAGAAACTGAAAAACTCGATATCTAATCTAAAATCATGTTGCGTTTTGCCCTCTTGTCTTTTTGCCCCCTTTCCTTGGTTAGAGTGGCTCTTACAGCCGGCAGTTGACTATACATTTGTTGTAAATTTTTATAAAAACGCTTTACTCACATAGAATTTCTTTCCGCATACATTGCAAGTATGGTCTCTCGACCTGCTCAGCCCGTGGCGAGTCTGTCTGTGGTTCTTGAGACGCCAATCTGATATAAACAGCTGTGAAAGATAAGGGTAAGTTTAACAAATTCAACTGGCAAAAGGAAAACGACAATTAAGAGGAGTCCCACCATTTTTTCTCTTTCAAAAAACGACAATTCTCAATGATTTATCTTTAGTTTTAGTAATGCTGGTACAGGACCGTAGAAATTGGCACTAGAAAGGGGAGTCCTATCCCCAGCAGTGGGATGGCAAGGCTTCGGTACCTGAAAACTCTCTCTTAGGACAGTACATAAAAAACATGGGAGATTATTAATATAAACCGATAGACAGACACTGCACAAAAACCTACAAGTAATTTTTATTTTCAAAATGTTTTATTTTTTGTAAAATGTATTTAAAATATTTTGTACTTTATTTTCTTTTATTAATTGAATTGTTGTTAATTACCTTATTACATATATCACAGTGAAATTGTGACTTTTGTAAATGGTAGAAATTGTAGTGCCTCTTAAGATATACTTTTGAAGCAAACTTATTATTACATTCAGTGCAGGCGAACCTGAAAAAAATAAAAATAAATTGAAACAAATCTATACTAATATAACAAAGCTGAAGAGTTTGTTTGAACGCGTTAAATCTTAGGACCGACTAGTCCGATTTGAAAAAATATTAAAGTATTACGTAGCCCGTTTATTGAGAAAGGTATTTTTCTCACAGGACCTCAGAGCTAGCGACACCTTGAAACCGGTGCGTACGCCACTCGACCACGGAGATACCACCGGCGTACGCACCGGTTTCAAGGTGTCGCTAGCTCTGAGGTCCCGGGTTCGATCCCCGGTCGGGTCAATGTAAAAATTCACATTTCTACATTGTCTCGGGTCTGGGTGTTTGTGGTACCTTCGTTGTTTCTGAATTCCAAAACACAAGTGCTTTAGCAACTTACTTTGGGTTCAGAACAATGTATGTGATGTTGTCCGCATTTATTTATTTATTTATTTTATGTCACGACTATCCGATTAAAATTAAATAAAAAATCTTGGTTACTCAACGGTTCTTACGATGCTAGCTAATCAATGTTAGTGCAAATTTGTTTTTCTTCAGCTCATTTTCACGGAACCCTAAGTTTCGTAAGACCAACTGACACTTAACCGGTTTTATTAATATAACATCACATAGTTACGACGCCGTCCATCCGTTAGCTCCCAAAGTGTGGTGACTTTGGCCCAATGATCGCTTTCCATGCGGCTGACGTGACCCGCCCAATCAAATTTTAGCCTGGCAGCCTTGTTGCCGACGCCTATAATCCTAGTTTTGGAACGCAGCGTCGTTGGGCGACCTAGGAAGCGGTGGCGAGACGACCTTAACACTTACCGCGCAGGCTGGTTCCATGCGGCCCAGAATAGAGAGTCGTGGAAGGATTTGGGGGAGGCCTTTGCCCAGCAGTGGAACACAGTGGGCTAGATAAAAAAAATACTTACGCCCTCTCCGAATGATTAGCGCTGTACTTCAAATGGTTTCTATACACATAGATATTTTTATACTGAGTTTTGCATATATCACAATAAGCCAGCTTCTTTGCTATCGTATCATTATGATTGACCATATGAGATTCCAAACGCGTTTTAGTACTAAAAGTCTTAGTACATATATCACATATAAATTCTCTTTTAACACCGTGTATGCGGCTGGAAATAGAAAAAATAATGTTTTAAGGTTACAATCCTACTAATATTAAAAACGTGTTAGTTTGCATGTATGGATGTTTGTTACACTTTTATGCAATGATACTGAACGAATTTAGATGAAACTTGGTACACAGATAGTTTATAACCAGTATTTAGACATAGGTATTTACAGACTTAGGAATCATTTTTGTAGCGGGCGGGTCCGCTGGCAACGTCTAGTGATTATAAACTGGCTAACCAGTGTAAGTCTCAAAAAATATAAGAAGCTTGAGGTCAAATTCAATTAAGTTCTTGTTTTTCACAAGTGGAAACATTGATGATTGAATATAACAAGTATGTATAGGGGAAATAAATCTAAAATAAGACAGTCAAGCTGACGAGAAGGGGCTTATCATTTAATTACGAATCTTCCTCACGAGAGGTACTATAAAAATATAGTCTTCGCTCTCTGCAGTGTGACAGTTACGGGCTGGTGTTATAAACAGCTTCGGTAATGGCGCCCCACCGTGGGGCTCACAAGCGTGGTGATCAATGCTTGTTCTCTGTATGAGACGCCTGCAGTGGGACAGTTACAGTCTGGTGTTACATACTTACACCTTGTGCCGCCTCAGGCTGTTCATCCATTTGAATGTGACTCCGCATTGGTTACATACCAATGTGTGCTCCGATTGTGTGTGAATTTCTAATTCTTTTGGTGTTCTGCAAAAAATAATTTCAAAATAACGGCACGTATTAAAAACATGAATTACAGGCATTTTTTGGGAATTATTTTAGTTTAATGGAAATTTGTGTAGTAAGAGTTTTACCAATATTCAAATCACATGCACAAACAACACCGAAATTTAGAACAAGCACTAACGGACTTATTTAGCAATAGTATATAGTATATTAAACTAAACTAATCTTAACTATATGTATAGGCAAAACAGAGCGCACTTGTTCTTACATTCGGACCTATGTTTAACATATAACTAATGATGTTTGGATCCTAATCATTGAACGATAAAATTAACGCAAAATGAACATTAAATGCTTGCTATGGGTATTGAAACCGCGACACATCGTGCACAGACTGGGACCGTTGAGATTTTGACGCAGATAATTTAAAATCTAAGTCGAGGACAAGCAACGTTTTCCACGGTAAAAAATTGGCGAAAAAGATTTTCCAGCCAATCGTTTACACAATTCTAGCCTTATATTTTCGAGATCCCTCAATGTCACGATTCCGATTTATCCTTGACTAAACCATCAAATACTTACGTGAAAACCGCATCACATTTAGCACAGTGTATACTATTTGGCTCATCAGTACTGTGTTTCATTTTGCAATGATTGAGAGCTGTCAACACTTGTCGCGTTTCATACCTACATAATTTACATCTGAAGCATATAAAATGTCGCTTCCTATGTTTGTCTAAATCGTATTTATTTGAAAATCTTATGCTGCATACATCGCAGAGATGATCACCGATTGTCTGAAACAGGATGATATATAATAATATAGTTAATAGGGCGGCGGAATTTAATCAGAAAATGTAAATAAGGACTTTTAGCTTCGGTAATGGCGCCCACCGTGGGGCAGCTTGCAAGCGTCGTATTCAATGTTCATTTACTGTAGAAGAGTCGACAGTTCCTCTATTTATTTTACAACTGCCGATGAATGAATGCGGATTGGAATAAAGTGTCAATTTTAACGCAACAGATGTTGGCAAAATGCTAAGAATTTCATTTTATTGTCATTTTAATCCAATTTTCATAAGATTCATTCACCAGCGAGTGTAAATAGCGAAATTGGGGCTCTGCAGTGGTACAGTTACAGACTGGTGTTACAAGTTTCAGTATTGGCGCCCACCATGGGGCAGCTCACACGAATAGTGATCAATACTCGGTTCTCTGTATGAGAGGCCTGCATTGGGACAGTTACAGGCTGGTGTTATTAACAGCTTCAATAATGGCGGTTACTAGGTGATCAGTCCTTACCTCATCATGTTTTTTTTTCAGATGTAAATCACAAGTCTCCTTCCTAGTGAACCCTAGCACACAACTATCACACTTGTAAGGTAACTTCTTGAAGTTAGGATGTCTTCTCTTCTCTTCTCTACTTCTAAACATCTCTTCTTCACTTATAACAACTTCTAGAAACTTCTCTCTGATTTCTCTTTCGTCTATTTTACTCTT
The DNA here is from genome assembly GCF_003590095.1 of Trichoplusia ni. Classification (NCBI taxonomy): domain Eukaryota; kingdom Metazoa; phylum Arthropoda; class Insecta; order Lepidoptera; family Noctuidae; genus Trichoplusia; species Trichoplusia ni. The sequence continues at coordinate 4,736,219 of NC_039480.1, forward strand.
TTTTACTTTAGCCTTTAGTGATATATCTTTTTTTCTACTTTTTATCGTTTCTACATATACCTTTTCAATTTTTGTATCTATTTCGGGAGTTTTTGAGTCTATGTCTAGATTTTTTTCATCAGTTTCGGAGAATGAGTCTAGGTTGTCATCTCCAAGGTCTTCAATTTCAGTTTTTATCAGTTCTGTTTCTAGTTTTGGGCTACCATAGTTTGTTAATGGATCACAATTGTGTGTGAACTCTATATTATGGATAAGATCTAATTTTGTTGATATTAGACTAGTAAGTGGCTTGAGATTGTGTTGCTGTGAATACAAATGTATTAGTAGTAAGTACATATTATACATTTACATACAAGTAACAATAACATTGAAAGTAAGTTATTTTGAGACTGGACGGTTAGCCAAATGGTTGAGGTGGCCAAAGCTCCTGTGAGTGACGTGTCCCAGGTTTTGGTCTTCACATGGGACAGGAGTTGTAGGCGGGTTCCAAAAACTTGCTGTATCAAAATTTTTTTACGGAAAACTACCCCTCGCGACATAAAGATTAAATTCCTTGATGTGGGAGTTGTTTTTATAAAGAAGAAAAATAGTTTAAAAATATTAACTACCTCAGTTAGCCGTGATAATGAATCTTGTGCTATCTGAGCCCGTCTTTTAAGGGTCCAGGCTTTTAGCATGATACTGCGACATTCCCAGCAAATGCCACCAGAGAATACATTCAACTGCAACATAATAGAAAATAAAAATTACTTTGAAGTAACAAAAAGTATTTCTTTCCTTTTTTGACGCTTCTATCGGTTTATTATTTTTATTGAAAAATTATATAATCTCCCATGTTTTTTTTTTTATGAGAGCTCTAAGATGACTCTTGCCGAAAGTGGGATTAAAAAAAAATGTTATTTAGAATTTCAGATAATTCTCTCTGCCCTTTGCAACTGAATTAGGAAAAAAATATAGGAATCGTAAACAAGTCGGTCAATACATTGTATTTCAGTTTGTTTATTTACAACAAATTGTCAACAACATTATACTAACCTCTATGAAATTAATTTCTTGTAGTAAGAATGCTATTTTTTTTACGGGAACTAAACGTCGATCAGTGCTTAAACACGTTACACATATATTTAGTTTATCACTCATTATCATGAGTTTATTTCGATTCATTTTGCGAAAAAAATCCAATTATTTCCATTTAAAAACAATCAAATTCAATCAACCGCTTTGTTTTTTTTATTAACAACAAAACCGATGATTTTTCAGAATTTGAAAGCTTGGCTTTTGGAAAAACCGTAAAAACATGTTTTCAAACAAAATCTTGTGATTTATTCGATTATATGATATGTAGATTGTAAAGAACACATTTAGAGATTTAAATATTGTTTCAAAGGCTATTAATAAAGTAAGAATTTGGCATCGCTTTTTAATCGATCGTGGAAATTAAATCGGTACGACTATCTAGAATGCAAGTTCAAGAAATGTCAAATTTAAATTGAAAATATTAGTTTTTTATCTGTACCACCAACCGATTTTGTATACAAAGCGCAGATTTATTTTAAATCATGTATCGGTTTTTATTTCATTAATTAAAATGTCTGATAAATATTTTCTTCAGTGTTGTATTTGTTCCACAACACACGAGAGTGCTGATATTAGTGATTCATCATGTTTTACAAAGTTTTTTATGCAACTTATGAGTTTAAAAGTAAGTTAACTTCATTTATTTTTGAAGCGTCTGTTGTCTCTTCACTATCTTAAATGTGTAGAAATGCCTCTAGATTCTAATTAGAACTCCCATTTTAAGTTAAACTTTTTAAATCAAATAAATAAATAACTTTAATGCTGTATGCTTATTGCATATTATGCAATTTTTATTTTGTCATCTGGCCTATGCGAATATTATAACATTATCGTGCACTTGGTGTAAAAACGACTAAGTATTCGAGTTATAATAATAATAAAAAAGGAATTAATAGAAAACGTAAATAATTGATAAAAAAATCTAAGTATTTTTTTTTAAGAAAGCATAAAAAACACTGTGATTGCGATTTATACTATTCAAGCGAATAATTAAAAATAAATATCAGAACTAGAAAACCAATTTAATAAAATTATGGGATGGGTGGCAAAGACTTTTATTAGCAAGTGTTCTGCTTACCTCAGCCAAGCCTTAAACCTACGCATCATAAACATATTAAATAAAGCACTAGTGATCATATTTATTTATTGACATTATCCTTGTAGTGCTATATATATATTTTTTTCCAGCCGTTACTTTCCCACTGCACGGCAAAGGCCTTCCTTAGATTCTTCTTATATATTAGAACAGGCAAAATATTTTAACAACCCTTCTATCATCATTGGCCTAGCCTTTTCCCAACTATGTTGGGGTCGGCTTCCAGTCTAACCGGTTTCAGCTAAGTACCAGTGTTTTACAAGGAGCGACTGCCTATCTGACCTCCTCAACCCAGTTACCTGGGCAACACGACACCCCTGGTTAGACTGGCTGTCAGACTTTTCAAGCTTCTGACTACCTGTAACGACTGTCACAGATGTAGGAATAACAGCCGGGACCCACAATTTTACGTGCGTTCCGAAACACGGAGGAACTCGTTATGACAAAGATGGTCACCCATCTACGGACCCACCGCGTCAAGCTTAGCTTAACCTGTGATCGAATCACTTATGCGGTTATAGCTTAGCCACGAGCTCCTCCGTCGTTTTCCTTTTCCGACCGCCAAGTTTTCCATCTTTTTATTAAACTTATTGTAATATTTTAGGAGTTTAAAAGGCAGCTATGGCTCTGCAAATGGTGCAAGGCTGCGGTACAAAAGTCAATCGATGTTATAACATTGGCCGTCAAAGCAAGGAAAGGACATCATAAGGTAATGATTGCCATCATTTTTAGCTAATTAATGTACTTAAAATGTATATGGTTTGCTGATCATTATTAATAATCGTGATTCAACAGTCTAAATCATTTAATCCCTACTAATATTATAAATGCGAAAGTAACTCTGTCTGTCTATCTGTTACGCTTTCACGTCTAAACCACTGAACTGATTTTAATGAAATTTGGTACAGAGATAGAGTTGATCTTGAGGAAGAACATAGGATAGTTTTTATCCCGGACTTTTAAAGAGTTCTCTTGGAAACGCGATATAACCGACCTCGATGCGGGCGAAAAGCTAATAATGAATAATCTTCACAATAGTTACTATAAAAAATTAAAACTAAAATGTATTCATAGTAACTTTAGTGATGCAGATGCATAGTTATATAAGAGCTGTGTAAATTCATCATTTATCTTTTAATTATTAAAACATTAACCGTCAATAGATTAATAAACAATAACACAGTTTATGCGGTATAGCCTGGTGACAGATGATCGGACAGCCCTAGTAAAGAGAGAACTCTATAGAAGCAAGTAGAGCTTTTTACTTTAAGATATTGACAGTCCCTGAGAATACCCAATTTTAAATCAATCCTTTTGTCATTTTAATCCTTTACAGCCAGCTACATACTACTCAGACGCCAATCCATTAACAGCATTGGACTATTACCACCACCCATCCATAGACATACCTCCAACCACAGATAAAAACACACAAGAGACCACAGACAATGCTATCCAAGAAACAAATAACGAACAATCAGCTGAAGTAACTGAAACATCAAATAATAACAATGAAAATACATCAGAATTGGAATTAAGAGACAGAAAAAAATTATACAACTTTGACGCGATGAAATTCGATATAATATACTTGAAGTTTGAAGATCAGATGAAGGAAATAGAAGAGAATAAGAAGAAATATAAAGATTTTGAGTACCAATGTGCTCATTGTGGTCTGGGTTTTTTGAAAAGTGATGTTTTTGTTGAACATAAGATTCGTCATTCCGAGGTAAGTTTTTTTGCTGCTCTAGTGTGTATGGAGTAGTTGGTTGTGCTCGGCTTTTTATGTGTGGTGGTTGTGTAGTGGCCCTGAATAGCGGATAGCCGAGGGGTTGAGATCGTGCGCGTCGTGTCGCGGGTTCGATCCCCGCGTAGGACAAGCGTTTGTGTGATCCACGAATGCTTGTCCTGAGTCTGGGTGTCTTTGTGCATGTGATTTGTATGTTTGTGAATCCTCCGCGACACAAGGATTAAATTCCTTACTGCGGGAGTCGTTTAAAAAATTTTGCTCTAAACTGACCTCTTGGGTTTCGGTTTATCTAAATTAATGAAGAAATTTTCAATTTTAATTACTCGTTTAATTTGCCATACATCTCATCATTAGTAAGAATATGTGACGTTCTAGAATTTGTTAAAAGTATCCGAAATTTAAACTTAGGCTTTAGACAGATGGACTGCATTTTAACTTTAGTACAGTAGACACAACTGCAATCGGGCTGCATAATATGTTTGCAGTTCTATTGCATGCGTTTCAACTGCATTAAAACTGCGCTTGACGGCAATTTGCGGCTTGGTTGCAGTTGATATGTGGTCCATGTATCTATATCTAGACCCATTAAACTATAACAACCAATATATAAAATTCTGGTGTCACGAATGTCTTGTGGCATTCTGGGTAGGTCTGAGAATCGGACAACATCTGTTCTTTTATTTTCATATGTCTTAACAACGGCCCCTAGACCAGCTATTTACACAATAAACTCTCTCAGTTCACAGGCAAATACGTTTGCCCAGTGTGCAGCGTCCGTTTCCGATCGCACGAGGTCCTCTGCCAGCACACGTTACAACATCGTCGTCGCTTCAAATGTCAGATTTGTGCCGCGGAGTTCAAACGGTGGTCCCGGTGTATCGCGCACCGCTGTACCTGTGGCGCCATCGTTAATCACATCGCCTGTAAAGACTGCTCTAAGATCTTTCGGTGAGCGTTTTTGTTGGTATTATTTTGATAATAGCTGTTGTCGGCGAGTAAAAGTGACGTCGCGATGTTTTTTTTTTGTATAGTGGTTAGCTTACATCCTCTTTTAAAGGGTTTTTTGTATGGATGTTTGTTATTCTTTGACGAAAAAACTACTGAATGGATTTAGACAAAACTTGGTACACAGATAGTTTATATCCTGGATAGGTTATTTGATTAAATATAGTAGTAAACTGTTTAGTCTGTTAGACAGATTTCCTAAATATATTGGACTCATTGGTATTTTTCATTTCTTCAAATCATTAAAAAGTGAGGAAGATAAAAGCACTTAAGTATGGTAGTAGTAAAAATCGTACTGGCAAATGACGTCACACGTACGACGACGTCAAATACGTATCCAATATTTTTTAGAATCTGTCTTTCGAACAAAACAGATTTTTATGTCAAATGTCGATTTATATCGGGCGGGCCCGGCAACAGCCAGTTACTAATAACCTTAATATAATTTTATATTAATATTAAAACCTATATTTTTTTATAGCGATGAACATAAACTCAAGATTCACATGAAGGTTCACAGCCGCGAGAGGTACGCTTGCGACCATTGTGACAAGAACTTCTCGAGTAAACAACACTTGATTGTACATTTGAGGTGAGTTTTATATGAATATGTTTATTTAGGCATTGGTTTGAATTAGTGGCTCTTGGTCAGTGTTAGTGGCGCACAACGTGGGACTGGCGCCCAACTTGGGACTTTTGTTTTTAATGATATTTGTAGATTGACAGTGTTTTTAGACGATACTCTCCCAATGTTTGTAAACATCTTCGATTTTTTTACTAATATTATAAAGCTGAATACTTGAATTGTTTGTTTGAAGGCGTTAATTCCAGAAAAACTTGACTGATATGAAACGATAATCAATGTATTGAAAAAGACAATAGGTTATACCTCACGCTATGTTTAATATGAGCGGGGCAGTAATGAAACATGTTACAAATACGGAGAGAAGATGTATACCTACTATAAAACTGTAATCTCCATTTTTTTTAACTTCCTAACCTTTATCTTTATTTCCAACAACTAATCTGAGTATAGACAATTATTTTTTTTATGGTTTAAATCTTTTATTCCCAAAAAATACAATAAAGCCACTTACATGAGAATACAAAATAACATCTAGTTTATCTAATTAACCGCCACCGAGATAAATAAGTAAAAAAGTGTTAACTTAGAGACTAATAAGTAATATAATTAGCCAGTAGGGTAGTTTAAAACAATAAAAGCGACAAATTACAGATTTTAAGTCATCAACTTTTTTACCATTTGTACTATAACAGTAGTTTCTACTTAAAAACCTCCTAACACTGCTCAAATCCCTCACCAGGGTCCACTCAGGCGACCGTCCCTTCAAATGCATACCATGCGGCCGCTCGTTCAACACGGGCTCGAACCTGCGCGCGCACAGAGCGGTCCACAGCAAGGTGTCGCCGCACTACTGCGTCGAGTGCCACACCTACTACAAGACATCTAAGAGTCTGATACGACATCTGAATGAATCTTCCCGGCATGCGGTGAAGAATATGGATTCGTGAGTATACTGTGGCTAAGCTTTAACTGCACAAATGAATCGATCACTAGTTAAGTTAGGCTTGATGCGGTTGGTCCGTGGATGGGTGACCATCTTTGTCATAACGAGTTCCTACGTGTTTCGGAAGCCACGTTAAATTTTTTGTCCTGGCTGCTATTCCTACATATTTGATAGTCGTTACAGGTAGTCAGAAGCTATAAAGTCTTACAACCAGTTTAACTAAGGGGTACCGTGTTGCCCAGGTAACTGGGTTGAGGAGATCAGATAAGCAGTCGCTCTGTAAAACACTGGTACTTAGCTGAATCCGATTAGACTGGAAGCCGACCCCAACATAGTTGGGAAATGGCTTAGAAGATGATTATGATAATAAAGTATATCATTTCAGATTCCCCTGCCCGAATTGTCCGAAACAGTTTTCGACTGAGAATCTATGAAGTATCACGTAATATCGAAACACGCGTGAGTACCGCTGCAGTATTGTCAAATAATTAAGAGGTTGAAATAACGTTTTTACATCTGTACTATAACATAGTTTCTACTTAAAAACCTCCTAACACTGCTCAATCCCTCACCAGGGTCCACTCAGGCGACCGTCCCTTCAAATGCATACCATGCGGCCGCTCGTTCAACACGGGCTCGAACCTGCGCGCGCACAGAGCGGTCCACAGCAAGGTGTCGCCGCACTACTGCGTCGAGTGCCACACCTACTACAAGACATCTAAGAGTCTGATACGACATCTGAATGAATCTTCCCGGCATGCGGTGAAGAATATGGATTCGTGAGTATACTGTGGCTAAGCTTTAACTGCACAAATGAATCGATCACTAGTTAAGTTAGGCTTGATGCGGTTGGTCCGTGGATGGGTGACCATCTTTGTCATAACGAGTTCCTACGTGTTTCGGAAGCCACGTTAAATTTTTTGTCCTGGCTGCTATTCCTACATATTTGATAGTCGTTACAGGTAGTCAGAAGCTATAAAGTCTTACAACCAGTTTAACTAAGGGGTACCGTGTTGCCCAGGTAACTGGGTTGAGGAGATCAGATAAGCAGTCGCTCTGTAAAACACTGGTACTTAGCTGAATCCGATTAGACTGGAAGCCGACCCCAACATAGTTGGGAAATGGCTTAGAAGATGATTATGATAATAAAGTATATCATTTCAGATTCCCCTGCCCGAATTGTCCGAAACAGTTTTCGACTGAGAAATCTATGAAGTATCACGTAATATCGAAACACGGCGTGGAGTACCGCTGCACGTATTGTCAAAAGGTAAGTCACTTCTTATCGCATGGTTGAAGTACAACCTGGTCTCTGAGTTCTTATAGGTGTATGTATTTGAAAATAAATTGGTGCGTGGATTTGAGTTTACGACCTTTGCTTTGGCTGTCAAACATTTACGAATGGCCTAATTCCTTATTCGATCGTCACTTCAAGTGCGCGTCGCCTCGTGTGTTCGATCCCCGCTTAGGCTAAGTGAAGGAGTTCTTGGTACATGTAATTTGAATTTTTGTGAAACCCCCGAGACAAGGATTGAAATAGTTTGATAGTTGTTTAAAAAACCCGGTCTAAAGTGAGTCGGTCTCCGATTCCACACAAATAAATTAAAGAAAGCAACAAACGTAGCTTAGCAACCGTTGCTTATTTTCTTGCCACCTGGACCACGTGGACCACGTGGACATACCAATTACCAACTATTTAGCTATAAGTGTTTATAAAATATAGCCTGGTGACAAACTGACCAACAGACGGATAGACAGCAGACCCTCAGTAATAGGGTTCTGTTTTTACTGTCGCGTAAAAAATACAGCTTTTGCTAATTTTAGATAAGTACCTGTAATGGTAATAAATTTTTGTTTTTAACAAATAGCATTTAAAATGTGGATGTATTTATTACTTTTTTGATATACAAAAAGATCCCACAGCTGGGCAAAGGCCTCCCCCTTCCAGACCAGTATATTTTCTTAAATAATAATATTGTTTTTTCCATTAAACCTCTGCAATGTATAAATTAAATCTTAATTACATAATATCTACATAAGACCACTCGGTTCATATTACAACTTGTTTGGTCTACAATTGTTTATTGCAATTATAATCACGCCTTTATTAACTGTAGCAATTATTCATTGACGTAATGTTTTGAATTATGTAAGCAATTTATTTTGTAGTATTCTATGGCTTTGCAAATAAATGAAACTATCTATCTATGAATAGAAAAATTCGCCCATAAAATAATATAATATTCTAGACGTATTTTTCACATCATATTTATTTATTTCTTTATCATATTTATTTAAATTGTTACGTACAATTTTGATACATTGTGTTCGTTCTTGGCATGGGAAAGCTATATGAGAAACAGTACCGTATTATCCATAAGACACTTTAGGCCAGTGCCTAGGGGCCCACTATGACCAGGGGCCCACCACCAAAGTAGGCATCTAAAAAAAAAGGTCGATAAATTTTTCACTGAATGAAAATAACTTGAACCAAGGGGGCCCCCACTCCTTTGTTGCCTCGGGGCCTCAGGGCCCCTAGATCCGGCCCTGATGAGGTAGGATATTTGCCCCAAATTGTTTAAAGGAAACCCTAAGAGGTCACTGTCTGTCTTTCCGTCCATCTATCACCAGGCTGTATCACTTGGACCGTGATAGCTACATATAGTTATTATATGTAAATTTCAACTGTCGACCTAGCTACTTGTTATAATAGCGACATACAAAAATACAGGTCGATATTGAGCAACGGTTTTTACAGCCTTAAACTTATTTGACGACCTCCGTGGTCGAGTCCCGTACGCACCGGTTTCAAGGTGTCGCTAGCTCTGAGGTCCCGGGTTCGATCCCCGGTCGGGTCAATGTAAAAATCACATTTCTACATTGTCTCGGGTCTGGGTGTTTGTGGTACCTTCGTTGTATCTGAATTCCATAGCACAAGTGCTTTAGCAACTTACTTTGGGTTCAGAACAATGTATGTGATGTTGTCCGCATTTATTGATGAGTGGAAATAAATTTGACTGTTGGCAACGATTAGCTAATGACGACAAATAACTTTGTACGCATTAGTCTATTTTTTTTATCAAAATTTAAGTTAATCATGTCTTTTTATTTGTTCCAGCAATTCGCTACGAAATCGAACATGACTAAACATGTCAAGTTATTCCACACTCTACGCAACGAATTGAAAAAGAAAATGGAGGCGAATAAGAAGAAGAACAAGTCAGTTAAGAATCATTGAATTTATTTCTATTAAAAGAGGTTTTAATCGAAAATTCCTTACGGATATAATAAGAAATATATTCATGGGTTCAAATGAACGGATAGCCGAGTGGTTTAGGTCACCACGCCAAACACGACGTTCTAGTTAGATCCCCGCGTCGGACAAGCATTTGTGTGATCCACGAATGCTTGTCCTGAGTCTGGGTGTCTTTGTGCATGTGACTTGAATGTTTGTGTAACCCCCCGCGATACATGGATTAATATTTCTTAATACGGGAGTGGTCTTACTTCGGGAACGTCGTAAAAAAATGGCTACTGAGTTGCCGTTGAGAGCTCTTTATGAAGGTCAAATTACTATGGTCAGTGTCCAGATTCGCCCTTCAACGCGTCCTAGGTTCTCTTCCAGCTCAACATAGAAAATAGTGCAAAAATTCTGAAGAGAGTTCTATGTCCCTGGTGAGGGATAACAGGATTTCATCATCACCATCATCATCATCACCACCATTATCATCATCATGATCATCAAGTTCTCTTCCTGTGGCAACAAGCTCCCTAATAGTAGTCTGGAGTGGGAAAACTCTTTTGATCTCACTTTTGCATGTGATTTGAATGTTTGTGAAACCCCCGCGATACAAGTATGAAATTCCTTACCGCGGGTATCGGTTTCGAAATGTATTATAGATATAAGTAAAAGTTATTAATAAATTGACTTCTAGTATTTCATATTCTAAAATTAGATGAAACTGCCAAATATTTAACGCAGGGTTTAAAAACTATTTAACTAATTATATTACTAATTATGTCTGCTAAAGTATATATAAATTTAGCCCTCGACGGTAATAATTTTGCAATTAATACGAATATTGTGTAAGACTTTTTTCTTGCCTCAAACCTGCGACTACCTAATGAAACAGTCGCTTTATAAATTAAGTTGTAGAGGCCACTAACACAAGTGTTCAAATTAAAATGCAGGGAATAAGTACTGTCAAATTCTTTAGCAATAATATACTCTTAAAATAATTCAACCTATACAACTTCTATATAATAATATCATATAATTCAATTATTAAACAATTTTAACCAACAATTAGGAGTTGATATGCATGTAATTCATCTGTGTATCTTACATTTAACATTTCGTGTGTGTTTTAAGCGATATCTACGCAATTAATGAACTGATTTTGATAAAATTAATTAAGACATTTTTTCCAATGTCCTTTAGGCACTTGAAATAATTATAATGGATTCGTATATTTTCTCTTTTAGTGCTCACATAAATTGATCAAATAACGGTGGACAAATATTTGTCTATCATGTGATGAAATTATTTGATCTTAGTCATTATATTAATTAGTATTTATCTAATAATATATATTATGTATTTAATGTGAACTTATTGTAAACCTTTACCGTGAATACTGAAATTATACTTGATTAGAAATGTTCCTATATTCGAATAAAGGAGCAGAAAACAGCGAAGGCACAGAAATATGGCTTCCTTAGCTGATATACTAAGTTTTTTACTGTCAAGGGAATGTGTCAAAAAGACATTTAAAAACATTAGTTTGCCTGCACGGATAGCCGAGTGGTTGAGGTCACCACGCCAAACCGAATGAGCGCGATCCGATCCCCGCGTAGGACAAGCGTTTGTGTGATCCACGAATGCTTGTCCCGAGTCTGGGTGTCTTTGTGCATGTGACTTGAATGTTTGTCAAACCCAAGTCACAAGGATTAGATTCCTTAATGCAGGAGTCGTTTTTAATCGTCACTTTGCTAAGTATTGTTCTTGATTATATATATGTGTCTCAGGTTTAAACCTTAAAGTGATAGAGATAACAATATTTAAGAGCGACTTAAGGTTAAATTTGATTGTATTTAGCGGTGTATTTTAAATGTTAGTATATATGTATATATATATACTTCCCAGCCCATTTCGGCTATGGTGACTGCTTTTAATTATTGTATGTATTTTAAATGTTAGTAAGACTACTGCCAATAAATTAACTAGTCATTATTTTAAGTATTTTAGTATTTATTTAATAATGTCACTTTGGATTTGCGGTTCTTAGCATGGATTTGTATGCCCTAGGTGCAGGTTCTATCCCAGGCGTAACAATGTGTAATTTTTTTGAAGTTGTATGTTCCATTAGAATAGATTACTAATTATTATAGTAAGGCCAACGAGACGAGATAAAAAAACGTAAACAAGCGGACCGTTACTGAGTTACATTGTGATAGCGAGGGATTATTATCCCTGTCCTTATCACTCGTACGCGCAGTTATGGCGTGAGTTGGTCGATGACAGCTGTCGTTATGTGTTTCGTGGTACAAGAAAGCAGTCAGTACGCCAGTTGTCAACATTTGGTCCGCCATGTTGTGAACAAGTTCTTTCCTTCATTGCTGTCATGATTCCAACTTTATAATAGTTTATTCGAATAAAAATGTCAGGACCCCTTGAAAATTTTCAACATTCTTTATCTCGTCTTTTTGGCCTTACTATAATTGAAAACTTTAACCGTCTTATTCCTAAGGTTTATAACTATATTAAACCATCAGGAATGACATTCCGTTTCGACAAGTGTCGTGACTTTGACTTGTCAGTTCAATACATTTGAGTGATTCGTCAGCGTTAGCGCGAGGAGTAATGTAACTTGTCCTTTCTTGAGTAGTATTTAAAGTATAAGTATTGAAAAATGTACTGATCCTTAAGATTTTACGAATTTTAATGATTCTTATTGTAAAGTTATTTATCTACCTTAATGTAGGTATGGAACAATAATTGTGAACTGATTTTTAATAATAAAACTAGTAGGGCCTCTTGGTTTCGCCCGCCTACTAAGGTATTTGACTGAATAATACTCATAAGTCTAAAAATATTGGATACGGATTGTAAGGGTCTCGTATCTAAAGGGTATAACTGTTTAAGAGATTTAGCCTGGTGATAGACGGTCGGATAGAGTAAAGGATGATAGACAGCGGAGCTTTAGTGATAAGATTCAATTTTTAACCCCCGAAATAAAAAGAGGCGTGGTATGAGTTTGATGTATCTATTTGTCTTTCTGTCGGTTATTTAAATGTCTGTTTGTCTTTTTATCTGTATCATTATAGCTCCCGAACGGATTGAGTGATTTCAATTTAGATTTTTGTATAAAAGTAATTTGGCTTTGTGTGTCCTTAGACAAGTTTGATAAAAATCGGGGTGAAGTTTTTAATGGCGGATTTTTTCTCGTTAAGTTTGAGTGCGGGCCCCTAAAAATCGAATTACAACGCGTTGTATCCAAAATCATGTATTGTATCCTTGAAATAAGGGATTTCGTCAATGTCTTCTCCACTGTGCGTAATTATAAGAAAACTTATTGCGACTTTCTAACTGCCAAAAGTATTCTAATCTTATCAATAGATGGCGCTGTCTAGTTAGGATTTACAAAAAAATGTGATTCTTTAAAGTTTTAATAAAACCTACGATGTGAACTAAAATATTTTTCTTCCACAATAAGTGTTAGTTTTAAGTACCTATATCAATGTCTCCGAATTGAAATTTTAATGTATTAAATACGTGTGTGTGATGAAATAAATGTCTTCAAGTCATGTGTAGTTTCATTTTTAACCCCGATGCAAAAAGAGGGATGTTATAGTTTGACCAACTGTCTGTCTGTGGCATCATAGCTCCCGAACGGACTGAACGATTTTAATTAAATTTGTTTTTTATTAAAGGTGCATTAGGTGCGAGTGTTCTTCGACATGTTGGATAAAAATCACTAAGATACGTAAAGTTCTTCACACACTCCACTGAAATTTTATTTTGTTTTGAGATTATTTTAGTTTTACCGACGACTCAAGAGAAATGGAGAGGCAAAGGGCTGTATCTATACTAATATATAAAGCTGAAGAGTTTGTTTGTTTGTTTGAACGCGCTAATCTCAGGAACTACTGGTCCAAATTGAAAAAATATTTTTTTGTTGAATAGACCATTCATCGAGGAAGGCTTTAGGCTATAAACCATCACGCTGCGACTAATAGGAGCGAAGATACAATGGAAAATGTGAAAAAAAAGGCGGGTATAAATCATAACTTATATCTACTACCCACGGGGACGAAGTCGCGGGCAACAGCTATAACTTATATATCTCAACTGCTGCAGTTTTGTTTTGTAGATAGGACGATTGTAGAGACGCCACATGACGTTGGCGATGTCATTAATGTAATGGGTGACCATTTTCTTTGGATTTTTTTTTCTTTAGCCTATTTGTAAAGAGACTCAGGGTTGTGAGTCCCAAAGGGATTGTCTGAAGGGGTTACCGTGTGGTAGCCGGTATTTGGTGTGGGCAAAATAAGGAACATGGGGGGGGTTTCAGTTATAAGTCTGACACTTCCTTCCGCTCAACCCAAATTGAGAAGAGTCATTTGAACACCTATCCTAAAAAAAGTTGTCCACCTCCCTCTTCACCGCTTTCTATTAACATAGAAAAATAGAGGCCTCAAAGTAAATCATTACACTTTTAAACTTTAATATTCTGACCTTTTCATAAGCATGGGAAACGTCAAGGACAAAGAGAGACAATAGTCACGCACACACACAAAAACATGACGTCAGATGACAGGCCCCCGCGCACACCTCAAAAACATTTTATAATGCAGCCGCTTTAGCGCTGTATTTGTGTAATGTCCGCTTTACTAATTAATACTAGCTGTCGCCCGTGAACCCGCCCGCTATAAATGGAAAATGATTCCACGGGAGCTTAAAATCTGGATGAAAAATATCCTATGTGTTATATAATATGTAATATCTTATGTGGTCGAGTGGCGTACGCACCGGTTTCAAGGTGTCGCTAGCTCTGAGGTCCCGGGTTCGATCCCCGGTCGGTTCAATGTAGAAATTCACATTTCTACATTGTCTCGGGTCTGGGTGTTTGTGGTACCTTCGTTGTAACTGAATTCCATAACACGAGTGCTTTAGCAACTTACTTTGGGTTCAGAACAATGTATGTGATGTTGTCCGCATTTATTTTTATTATTTCTGGTTATATAAGTAGTGTCTGTGTGTTGTATGTGTACCATGTTTCGTCTAAATCCGTTCAGTTGTTTTTACGTGAAAGAGGAACAAACAACTATACATACCGTACAAATTTTCGCATTTATAATATTAGTTGGACTGCAAGGGCAAGAAAACCAAGAGGTTGAGGTCACCACGCCAAACCTACTGGACGATGTGACGTGGGTTCGATGCCCGTAGGACAAGCGTTTCTGTGAACCACGAATGCTAGTCCTAAGTCTGGGTGTCTTTGCGCATATGACTTGAATGTTTGTGCAAAACAAGAATTAAATTCATTGTGCAAACTTTTGTAGGTGTATTCTGGACCCTTTTACATTGGCTTTACCGTCTCAACATCGGCCTAGCCTTTTCCCAACTATGTTGAGGTCGGCTACCAGTTTAACCGGTTTCAGCTAAGTACCAGTGTTTTACAAGGAGCGACTGCCTATTTGACCTCCTCAACCCAGTTACCTGGGCAACACGATACCCCTTGGTTAGACTGGTTGTCAGACTTTTCAAGCTTCTGACTACCTGTAACGACTGTCAAAGATGAAGGAATAACAGTCGGGACCCACAATATAACGTGCCTTCCGAAACACGGAGGAACTCGTTATGACAAAGATGGTCACCTATCTACGGACCAACCCGTCAAGCATAGCTTAATCTGAGATCGATTCACTTATACGGTTACAGCTTAGCCACGAGCTCTTCTGTGCCGTCTATTACCCTAATACAACTTTAATAATCGTTTCCTTAGTACCTTTCGATAAAATTTTCATTTTGAAAAATGAATAATTACCTAGTACCTACTACTTTTTTCTAATTATAAGATTTACCAGCCGAATAAACTACTGTTGCATTACTTCATGCTTTTGTGCTATTAAATACTGATAAAACTTATAACTCTCTTCAAAATCTTTTTTAAAACGTTCAGCGCTTAAAAAGCTTAACAAAAACTTAACCGGTTTCCAATGACGTCACAGTTTCCTCTCGACGGCGCGCGTCACTTCATTTGAAATTCCGAACTCCGCGCCGCGCCTGCGCCGTGCGTAGCAAATTGCCGCGAATGAGAAATAACCAATTTCTATACTTTTTATATTTGTTCAAGTGTAAAGTGTTTAATTAAATAAATTATATTTGTTTTTGTTAATTGTGGAAGTGTCTGTGTTGTTTGGATTTTCATTATGGGGGTAAATTTGTTTTTCTTATTCTAAAATAAGCTTCTTTTAGTAGTGTAACCGTTCTCCTTTCGTTTGCGCGAGTATTTTCACTGAGTCTGGCTAGATGTAGAAGGAATTGTTTATACAGCCAATCTTTGAAATAACATTTAAATGATTTTAGTGTAAAATAATATTGTTTAATAACTGTTCGTAGGAGTGTGTTCTAGTTTTATTAATGCGTTTATTTAGTTATGCGTGAAATCGTAATTGTTTTTCTTTGGAATCCGGAAGTTCTTTTTATTAAGACACGTTATATTTTATTTTTATTATTAGTATAACTTTAACTTAAGTATAGCTTTTTTTGTCCTCAAATCTATTAATTTTATTATAATCGAGTTTAATAATTATTTTGTTTGTAAATTGTAAAATATTTTTTAAGTGGTGCCTAAATGACTTCAACATTTTTTAAAGCCACTTTAAACTATCGCATAATATGTCTTAATAATAATTACCAACTTTTGCTCTCGAAACTTCAGCTATCCCGACACAAAAAAATATCAAAACCGGTTGAGCGGTTTATACAAAAGCTTACGACAGTCTATCAGACATAATTACTTTCGCATTTAAAATACAGGTATTATATACCTAGATGAAGTAAAGCTTGACATTTTGACCTGGTTAGACAGGCCGGATCATAAGCAGGCAAACATAGTTGCAAATTATGCATTTAATATACAAAACATGATGCAAAATCCGTTCATATTGGCAATGCCGCTTCTGAAAATATACGTCAATATAAAATACTAGCTGTTGCCCACGACTTCGTCCGCGTGGTTAGAAGATATAAGTTAGGAATTTTTTAACGGAAGCCCTCGAAGTTGAATATTTTTCCCCGTTTTTGCCACAGTTTCCATTGTATCTTCGCTCCTATTAGTCGCAGCGTGATGGTTTATAGCCTAAAGCCTTCTTCGATTAATAGTCTATTTAACACAGAAAGATTTTTTCAATTTGGACCTGTAGTTCCTGAGATTAGCGCGTTCAAACAAACAAACTCTTCAGCTTTATATATTAGTATAGAAGTATAGATATAGATATGGGAAAACACCTTGACCTGCCATCTTAAACATTCGAGTGTTTCTATAACCCGTGACGCAAAAAGAGAGGTGTTTAAGTTTGACGTGTCTGTCTGTCTGCGGCAACAGAATCCCGAAAGGATGAAGTGATTTTTATTTAGTTTAATTTGTATTAACCCTAGAAAGATAATCATATTGTGACGTACGTTAAAGATAATCATGCGTAAAATTGACGCATGTGTTTTATCGGTCTGTATATCGAGGTTTATTTATTAATTTGAATAGATATTAAGTTTTATTATATTTACACTTACATACTAATAATAAATTCAACAAACTATTTATTTATGTTTATTTATTTATTAAAAAAAAACAAAAACTCAAAATTTCTTCTATAAAGTAACAAAACTTTTAAACATTCTCTCTTTTACAAAAATAAACTTATTTTGTACTTTAAAAACAGTCATGTTGTATTATAAAATAAGTAATTAGCTTAACTTATACATAATAGAAACAAATTATACTTATTAGTCAGTCAGAAACAACTTTGGCACATATCAATATTATGCTCTCGACAAATAACTTTTTTGCATTTTTTGCACGATGCATTTGCCTTTCGCCTTATTTTAGAGGGGCAGTAAGTACAGTAAGTACGTTTTTTCGTTACTGGCTCTTCAGTACTGTCATCTGATGTACCAGGCACTTCATTTGGCAAAATATTAGAGATATTATCGCGCAAATATCTCTTCAAAGTAGGAGCTTCTAAACGCTTACGCATAAACGATGACGTCAGGCTCATGTAAAGGTTTCTCATAAATTTTTTGCGACTTTGAACCTTTTCTCCCTTGCTACTGACATTATGGCTGTATATAATAAAAGAATTTATGCAGGCAATGTTTATCATTCCGTACAATAATGCCATAGGCCACCTATTCGTCTTCCTACTGCAGGTCATCACAGAACACATTTGGTCTAGCGTGTCCACTCCGCCTTTAGTTTGATTATAATACATAACCATTTGCGGTTTACCGGTACTTTCGTTGATAGAAGCATCCTCATCACAAGATGATAATAAGTATACCATCTTAGCTGGCTTCGGTTTATATGAGACGAGAGTAAGGGGTCCGTCAAAACAAAACATCGATGTTCCCACTGGCCTGGAGCGACTGTTTTTCAGTACTTCCGGTATCTCGCGTTTGTTTGATCGCACGGTTCCCACAATGGTTAACTTATACGGTTCTTGTAGTAAGTTTTTTGCCAAAGGGATTGAGGTGAACCAATTGTCACACGTAATATTACGACAACTACCGTGCACAGGCTTTGATAACTCCTTCACGTAGTATTCACCGAGTGGTACTCCGTTGGTCTGTGTTCCTCTTCCCAAATAAGGCATTCCATTTATCATATACTTTGTACCACTGTCACACATCATGAGGATTTTTATTCCATACTTACTTGGCTTGTTTGGGATATACATCCTAAACGGACACCGTCCTCTAAAACCAAGTAACTGTTCATCTATGGTCAAATGAGCCCCTGGAGTGTAATTTTGTATGCACTGATGGATAAAGAGATCCCATATTTTTCTAACAGGAGTAAATACATCGTTTTCTCGAAGTGTGGGCCGTATACTTTTGTCATCCATTCTAAGACATCGTATCAAAAAATCAAAACGATCACGACTCATTACAGAGACGTACACCATTGACAAAGATCGATCAAAGAGGTCATCTGTGGACATGTGGTTATCTTTTCTCACTGCTGTCATTACCAGAATACCAAAGAAAGCATAGATTTCATCTTCATTCGTGTCACGAAATGTAGCACCTGTCATAGATTCCCGACGTTTCAATGATATCTCAGCATTTGTCCATTTTACAATTTCCGAAATTATCTCATCAGTAAAAAATAGTTTGAAGCATAAAAGTGGGTCATATATATTGCGGCACATACGCGTCGGACCTCTTTGAGATCTGACAATGTTCAGTGCAGAGACTCGGCTACGCCTCGTGGACTTTGAAGTTGACCAACAATGTTTATTCTTACCTCTAATAGTCCTCTGTGGCAAGGTCAAGATTTTGTTAGAAGCCAATGAAGAACCTGGTTGTTCAATAACATTTTGTTCGTCTAATATTTCACTACCGCTTGACGTTGGCTGCACTTCATGTACCTCATCTATAAACGCTTCTTCTGTATCGCTCTGGACGTCATCTTCACTTACGTGATCTGATATTTCACTGTCAGAATCCTCACCAACAAGCTCGTCATCGCTTTGCAGAAGAGCAGAGAGGATATGCTCATCGTCTAAAGAACTACCCATTTTATTATATATTAGTCACGATATCTATAACAAGAAAATATATATATAATAAGTTATCACGTAAGTAGAACATGAAATAACAATATAATTATCGTATGAGTTAAATCTTAAAAGTCACGTAAAAGATAATCATGCGTCATTTTGACTCACGCGGTCGTTATAGTTCAAAATCAGTGACACTTACCGCATTGACAAGCACGCCTCACGGGAGCTCCAAGCGGCGACTGAGATGTCCTAAACGCACAGCGACGGATTCGCGCTATTTAGAAAGAGAGAGCAATATTTCAAGAATGCATGCGTCAATTTTACGCAGACTATCTTTCTAGGGTTAAAAGTGAATTATATGCGAGTGTTCTTAGACATAATTTATAAAAATTGTTGAGCCGTTTAAAAGTTGTAGGGGATTAAATTGGGGAAAAATAACCGAATGTCTGCAAATATACTCGACACTCACTTTCTTGTTTGTGTGTTTGTTGTTCCGGTTGGATTTTTGCTCAATTTTGAGGCACTTCCCGATAAGCTAGCGGGCTGTAATTTTTAGGGTAGCTTCAAACCCGATGACGATGCAATTTAAAGCGGCTGCACCGATTTTGATACAATGTTAATGGAGTGAAATTTATAGTCGTGGTTTTTTAGATTTTTTAATCTATTAATTTAAGATCTTTCTTAAATGTTACTTCGCTTGAGAGAGGGTGCTAGTACTATTTTAAGTTACTTCTTTACGCATATCGAAGAATTACGCATAGACGATCAAAATTGGCTTCTTCTAATATATAAAATTCCCGTGTCACGATGTTAGTTACCGTACTCCTCCGAAACGGCTTAACCGATTTTTACCAATTTTTATTTGCGTATTCAGTAGGTCTGAGAATCGAACAACATCTATTTTTCATACCCCTAAAGGTTAAGGGTTGCTCACATTAAAAAAAAAATTTTTGGACGAAATTTTTGTTTTTATTTTTTTATAATGTGGCATTAAAAATACATACAACTAGAAATAATTTATTAGGCAAAACAACGTTTGCTGGGTCAGCTAGTTTTATTATATTTATAGATACTCTACCTATTCGATGCAACATGATTTATAGTGATACCGTTATGCGTTGTCTAGTCGTGGGCACTCGTGGGCAGGCGACCGTGCAGCAAACGGTACATGTCTACTGGACCATGCGTTCTGGACTGGTTTTATAATGAATTATGAACACTATTGTGATGGGTATAAAATAATTTTAATATCAGCCTAAATGCATAATGTTAACATATTTATCCCTTTACTATACATTTATGGGATAACTTCATTTCATCCTTGGTGACAATTTTAATTTTAAAGGTATGGAAACATAATTATTGATTAGAATTTAATAATTATTTTTCAATTTTATTTACAGCTATGACTAAAACATTTACAACCTAGGCATATGTACAATAAAAAAAAACAATCGTTAGTGATTTTATATCTTCCGGAGGCCATTCATAGAAAAAAATGCCTAATGTCTGTTACATGGACTGTCCAAGAAAGCTACTAAATTATTGTTACTGGCTAACAAAGGATTATCCCAAAGGGCAAGGTCTCCTCATGCTTATTGTCTCTCATAAGCAAAAAAAATATCTCAAAATACCTCTTACCTACAAGTAAAAATAAAAATAAAAAAGACTATTGTGCTGTTTTTAGGTAGGTATCACTAAAACATGCAATAAAACATTGGAATTTATTACCGACACACCTAAAACATCTAGAAGCTCGTACGCCACACTAAAGTAGAAAGTTAGGTAAAAACTAAAGAGGTATTAAGCTGTCTAGATTATAAACAAGTTTGTCTTCGAAACAGGGTGGAATCTTGCAATAGTGGGAGCGAGAGAGTGTTCTCTCCAGTGCCGGCGTAAGGGCCACTGACACCCCGGGCGAAAATATTGTCTCGCTCACTTGAGGCAATATCAAGTGTTAGTTATTTGCTGATCCCAAGTAAAATTATATTATGAATTTCATCTTTCCTTTAGCGTTACGTTTGGCGGTGGAAGTATTCTCCACCTCTAGCGTAGAGCACAGTTCTGAGGGTTTGCGCCAGGAGAGGCAAGAGACTCCAACTTCAGACCTTGGCGCCCCCCAGAATTTGTCGCCCTGGGCCATCGCCCCATCACGCCCCCCCCTAACGCCGGAACTGGTTCTATCCCACGTATAACGTCTCTTTTCCACTAATGCAAAAGTTTTCGTTTAGGAGAAAATGTTATCAAATGCCATAGGATTCTTCTGCATTGAATATTCGCAAGCGAGCCCTCGGCACCGGCAAAATCTTGGACTGTCACAATGAGTATTCGGAACTCTTTTTAGCAAGCAGCTCGTGGTTAAGCTAAAACTGCATAAGTTAATCGATCACAGGTTTGACGCGGATGGTTCTTAGATGGGTGACCATCTTTGTCAAAACCAGTTCCTCCGTGTTTCGGAAGGCACGTTAAATTGTGGGCCCGGCTGTTATTCATACATCCTTGACAGTCGTTACAGGTAGTCAGAAGCTAGTAAGTCAGAAAACCAGTCTAACTAAGGGGTATCGTGTTGCCTAGGTAACTGTGTTGAGGAGATCAGATAGGTAGTCGCTCCTTGTAAAACACTGGTACTTAGCTGAATCCGGTTAGACTGGAAGCCGACACCAACATAGTTGGGAAAAAGCTGATGATAATAAATAATAAATCCTAAATAGGAAAGCTTACATCTCAATTTAAAGTCGCAATATCATTTTCTGACACATCTATATTACTAATATATAAAGCTGAAGAGTTTGTTTGTTTGTTTGAACGCGCTAATCTCAGGAACTACTGGTCCAAATTGAAAAAATATTTTTGTGTTGAATAGACCATTCATCGAGGAAGGCTTTTGGCTATAAACCATCACGCTGCGACTAATAGGAGCGAAGATACAATTAAAAATGTGAAAAAAACAGGGCAATTATAAATCATAACTTATATCTTATACCCACGGGGACGAAGTCGCGGGCAACAGCTAGTACTAATATATAAAGCAGAAGAGTTTGTTTGTTTGTTTGAACGCGCTAATCTCAGGAACTACTGGTTCGAATTGAAAAATTCTTTTTGTTTTGAATAGACCTTTTATCAAGGAAGGCTATAGGCTATATAACATCACGCTGCGACTTAAAGGAGCGAAGATACAATGGAAAATGTGGCAAAAACGGGGAAAATTCTAACCACGCGGACGAAGTCGCGGTCAACAGCTAGTTTACATAATATACACCGTGATTTTTTAGTCGTCTTACAAAAGCAGCCCAGTGTATGTATCCAATGACTAGAACACGTTCATGATAAAAAAATAGGTTTCTATGAGATTTGGATAAATTTAAAATGCTATTTTTATTCAATATTATGATGCAATTCGTAGTTTTTTAGAAACACAGCTCTGTTGCGAGCGCTGTCCGAGCCTTGTAACAATGGTGAGGGGCGCAGGCGGCGGCGTTTTTATCATTTTTAAAAGTATTTTCAGATTCCTCTTGTTTAATTTTTCTTCGTACTTATTATCTTAGTGGATTATAAAAAAAAATCGCGCCTAGGGGTATTTTACGTCGGATACATGAACTGGGCTCCATTTGTAAGACGACTAAAAAATCACCGTGTATATGACATGCAGAGTTTCTTACACACGAATGCATATTATTAATGTTGATTTATGCTTCAATTGGCCACGTATCACCGCCTGCTGCTAATTAGTTTCGCTCCACATAGCATTACAATATTCTATTACAATGTTTTACTATTCAGCTGTAAAACATTGCATTCCATATATATCGCCTACCATATTATATATGGTTAAAATTGCACAGATAGGCGAGCAGTTGAGGTCACCAAGCTAAACCCACTGGGCGCGACGTGTCGCGGGTTAGATCCCCGCGTAGGACAAGCGTTTGTGTGATCCACGAATGCTAGTCCTGACTCTGGGTGGCTTGTGCATGTCACTTGAATGTTTGTGAAACACTCTGAGGTACAAGGATTAAATGCCTTACAGCGGAGGTCTATGCATGTGGTAGCTGGTCAAAATTTGTAAATACCGAGAATTAAAAAGTATTAAAAATAGACCTTTATAATTGCGAGATGAAGCCAGAATTTGTCAGCAATTGAATGTCAGAAAGAAAGAATTTTCATAGAAGAAATCACACTTAAATGCCACACTGACTGCGTTTTTATGTATGTGTGTCCACTTCACGCCAAAACAGCTGGACCGATTCCGATGTAATTTCATAGGGAGTTAGCAAACACCTTGGATTAACACACAAACTATTTTCATCCGAATGCGGATTGTGCGAAATGGATTATCCTCCTCTAACGCAGTTTTCGCAGCTACAACAGACATCTAGGCAAGCGAGCAATAGCTAGTCGATTCATAAAATCATATCTTTAAATATTCAGATCATATCTCGATGTTTTCCGCGTCTCTTTATTAAATGCCAGATTAAAAATAACTTTGAAAGGAGGTGTGGCATTGAAAACTCCTTGCTCTTTATATTCGTCAGTGGTCTTGACCTTTACGCTTTTAAACATAATTTAATATGTATATGATTTTACATAATGCGGTCTCAAGAAATGGTTTGGTATTGAGGCATATTATATAATAGCTGTGCCAGCGACTTCGTTTGCGTGAACAAATGACCATGGGCAGTATTCGTTTTGGAAAACAATTTATCTGCGTGGTTTGTAATTTAAACTTTTTTAATAAAGAATCGATTAATATGAGACAAAAATTATATGTTTAGTGCGCTTATGTCGTATTGAATCATCAAATGAAACCGCAATTGGTTCAGATAAGCCGTTGCTAAATTAATTGGAAATAAAAATTTTAGAAATCATCCCGTCTCTTACTTTGAAGTTAACCCGTGAACGAAGAGAGATACAAATAAAAATATTTAATTATATATCATTTGCTTCAGATAGGTAGTCGCTCTTTGTAAAACTAAAACTTAGCTGCATCCGGTCAGACTGGAAGCATACACCAACATAGCTGTTAAAATGCTAGGATACAACACAACATAACACTTAACACCAAATCTTTGGGCAGCCATATTCCATAAAAATCTTTCTTCTCCTTATAACGCAGACATTTTAAACAATTTGTAATTCAATATAACACTTATGTGACTTATGCACACCTCGTTAAACTCCCCAGACACATTTTTTGCCTCCCGATCCCGTTATGACACACCGAACACCACTTCGTCGCACGTAGCCCGGATCTGATTACCACATGTCAACGGAAGTCACGTCATAATAATTATGTAAACACACATTTGCATGAGCAAGGGAAGGAAATAGGAAGCCCTTTGTATCAACAAGCCTATTTTATTAGTTTTGATTGACGAATAACTGTTTTTGAGAGGTCACGACCGGAGTTTGACTAAGCCTTGATGAGAACTCTAAAAGTAAGGTGATGTAAATGTAGAATAAAATTAATAGATTAATAAAATCTATTACCCACGTTTTTAAATGTCACTCCATTCAAATTTTATCAAAATCGATGAAGCAGTTTTATAGTTGTAAATTGCATTGCCATCGGCTTTAAAAACCCCGAAAATGTCAGCCTGCTAGCTTATCGGGAAGTGCCTCAAAATTGAGTTGCAAAAATGTAAACGGAACGACAAACAAAAAAAACAAACAAGAAAGAGACTGCATAAAAACGTGTCAAAAATTAAATTTAAACGTATAACGAAGGTGTCTACTACCTACCTACTCGCACAAAAATTCTACTATTATACAAAACAAACTAAATCTTTGCATTCGTTCTAATTGCACATTTTTTTTCTGCAAATATCAATGTCGTGAGTTCGACTTGCACTTGACCGATTAATCAAATTATAATGTTTGACTTCATGGACCACATCTTATTCGAAACTCGACATTTCAATGAATTACTAAACGTCATTCACGTCATCATAAGAGCGTTTAAATTTATCAATTAAAAATCAATTCATACTTGGGCCGTGGGGGCCGAGTGCCAAAACGCTTTTTAAAGACCTAGCAAAGCGTCTCGTTGACACTTCTCGTGACCCAAAGGCTGGCTTTTACCTCGCTCAGAGGATTAGCATTGCCATTCAACGTGGCAATGCTGCCAGCCTTTTGGGCACACTCCCAGCCGGCGGCGATGCCGATGAATTTTTTGATGCTTTGATATAATTATTTTTTGTTTTTTAACTTGTAAATATTGATTCATACTTAATTCCTCTTACAAAATTATTACAATTAAAGAATTCTAAGGAATAATCCGAGTGACTTATTCCATGGCTGATAATAATAGAGGTACACCATGATAAATCAATTATTTATTCATCAAGTCATCATCGTGACACGGCATTCGATTGTTTACGTTTGAAAATTACAAGATACATCATACAATGATGTAAAACGAATGTACTGAGTCACGGCGGTCGAAATAAGAAGAGCTGTTTATATACTTGTGTAATTAGGAGCTCGTGGCTAAGCTATAACCGCATAAGTGAAACGATCACATGTTAAGCTATGCTTGACGCGGTTGGTCCGTAGATGGGTGACCATCTTTGTCATAACGAGTTTCGGAAGGCACGTTGAATTGTGGGTCCCGGCTGTTAGTCCTACATCTTTGACAGTCGTTGCAGGTAGTCAGAAGCTTGAAAAGTCTGACAACCAGTCTAACCAAGGAGTATCGTGTTGCGCAGGTGTCTGGGTTGAGGAGGTCAGATAGGCAGTCGCTCCTTATAAAACACTGGTACTTAGCTGAAACCGGTTAGACTGGAAGCCAACCCCAACATATTTGGGAAAAGGCTAGGCCGATGATGATGTAATTGCATACTACTACTATTACTAGTTGTTGCCCGCGACTTCGTCCGCGTGGTAAGTAGGAGGGCCGATCCGTACTAAATGTCCAATTATTGTGTTGACAAAATGCTTAGGAAATAATTTTAGTTAAAGACCAAGCTTTCAAGTTGGATCAAGCTACATACGGATTTAAATCGGGAAAGTAGTTTCATGCAACGCGGACAAATAACAAAGATCTTGCGATCATTTATTGAAAAAAAAAAAGAAATATTTTTCCCTAAAAAAATATGACGAATCTATACTTAATATATAAAGCTGAAGAGTTTGTTTGTTTGTTCGTTTGAATGCGCTAATCTCAGGAACTGCTGATCCAAATTGAAAAAATATTTTTGTGTTGAATAGACCATTCATCGAGGAAGGCTATAAACCATTCACGCTGCGACTAATAGGAGCGAAGATACAATGGAAAATGTGGAAAAAAAACAGGGTAGATATAAATCACTTATATCTTCTAACCCCGCGGACGAAGTCGCGGGCAAGAGCTAGTCTTAAATATTAATCGTACAGATAAACTTATAAATCAAAACAAATTGGCAACTAGGTACTTAAAATTGGTGAAAGCTTAAGAACGTTTTTCAATCTACATCCAAAAAGGGTCGAGGTTTTAAACTTCTCGGGTGTCTAACTCTGTATTAAGAGTTGATAGTCTTGCGCGGGATAGTGCCTGCTAACTGTTTCCTTGCTTCCAAACCGGTTCCATTTAATCTACAAACCGGTGTGGGCAGGAATGTGCTTTACTGTAACAGATTAAGCTGTTATAATAGTTACGTGAGATCACAGCATTTTGGAGAGAAACCATCATTTGTATTTTTGATTAGATAATTACACTAGATATGAACTGTCTAAGAAGGTTTTATCATTGTGTCGAGGGGAATTTCACAAACATTCAAGTCACACGCACAAAGACACCCAGACTCGGGACAAGCATTCGTCGATCACACAAACGCTTGTTTTACGCAGCGATCTAATCCGCGATCACCGGCCACTCGGCCATGCATTTAAACTGCGGACAACATCACATACATTGTTCTGAACCCAAAGTAAGTTGCTGAAGCACTTGTGTTATGGAATTCAGATACAACGAAGGTACCACAAACACCCAGACCCGAGACAATGTAGAAATGTGAATTTTTACATTGACCCGACCGGGGATCGAACCCGGTACCTCAGAGCTAGCGACACCTTGAAACCGGTGAATACCGATTACAAAAAAAGCTTTTTCCAATATAATAATTTTAATATCAGTACGGAATACCCACCACGGTCAATATAATGAATTCCAATTACTGGGATGGCAAAATGAATAGTTTCTTATTTAATCTAATTTCTATCAATTTATTGCCCATTGTAAATACGTCTTAGTCCTGTGTCGCAATGAGTATAGCTCATGATGGTAATTTGTCTATAGAA
Organism: Trichoplusia ni; assembly: GCF_003590095.1. Taxonomy (NCBI): domain Eukaryota; kingdom Metazoa; phylum Arthropoda; class Insecta; order Lepidoptera; family Noctuidae; genus Trichoplusia; species Trichoplusia ni. Next base: position 4,763,736 of record NC_039480.1, read on the forward strand.
CCTAATATACAAAAATTCTCGTGTAATTGAACTCCTCCGAAACGGCTCTACCGATTCTCATGAAATTTTGTCTGCATATTGGGTAAGTCTGAGAATCGGACAACACCCATTTTATTGTCCCATTGTTTCCATTTCTTACAGTCCTATTTGTAAAGCAAAACAACGTTTGCTGGGACAATAAGTAACCTAAATCCATGATATTACATATTAATACACTATAATTTACCATAAGAATAGAGTTTCTGTTGAATAAGCATTGTTTAATGCAGAACATTATTCTAGAAGATGTTCTACCTACTGAACTATTTCTGTTTATTATCTGATAATATTTAATGACTAGTTGTTGCCCGCGTTTTTGCTCGATTTTAGAAACTACTTTGGAAAATGCGTTATATTAGACGGGTGAATTTCAACAGGTCCAAAAAAATCTTCATTTCCGTGGATTTTTTATTCTTCAACTTTAGAACAATAAAAAATAGTGTTTTCTCAAGTTTTCGATCAGATATGCAGTTTTGCTTAATATCTAGCAGATAGCTTAAAAAACTAACGAGATATACAAGATTGAAAATTCCGTGCCACGGCGATGAAACATGCATGCACGGCAATGAAACAGGCGTCCATGGCAATGAAATGTTATTATAGTGTACAAGAATATTTAAATGATAAAGTTAATCATTAAAACAAAAATAAATACTATTAATTTATACGCAATAATAATAGAATATAATGTGTAAAAATCCAGTCACACATGATATTATTTTTATAATATAACTATAAATAGATACATTCCTGTCTAGTGGCGAAACAAACATAAGTCACGGAAATGAAACACGTGGCCACGGCAATGAAAGGAAACTGTTTTACAAGGCACGGCGATGATATTTTTTTCATTCCCGTGTATTTTTTTTCATTCCCATAGCAAATTTTGTCCACGGAAACCACGGAAATGAGAGCACGGCGATGAAAATCAAGGGGTATAATTCAATTTACTAAAAAACTGGTAATAATTCACAGTAATGAACACTTTACAAATAAGCTAAATATAAATGGCATTGTATTGAATGCTCAATCGAGATTAAAAACTTATTGAAATAGAAGTTAGACCTATCCACGGCGATGAAAGAAAAAATGTCCAGTACCAAAAAAATTGAATACTTTTAATTATAGCTCGAAAACGCAGGCACGTACACACGTCGTTCCTTGTCTAGCCTTTCGACGTTACTTATATGCAACGTTTAACGCAAAACGGGAGCGACGCAAAACGTTAGAATATGCAATATTCTCAAATATGTTTAGGACATGGCGATGAAAGGTAGTTCTGGGACAAATGGTTTTTTATTAACCATACGTTGTATTGTGTAAATATTTGAATAAATGTATTCCGAGTCAATACTCTAACTATTCACGAACCAAATAAAACTAAGTTTTAATATAAATAACGATACATTTTTGATCAATGATGACTTTAATACATCAAGGTGAGTCGTGGACAAACACGGCGATGAAAGATTATGTGGTTTAACTTTTTTTTTTGGAAAACCTATTAATTATATTAATAAAATATTTAGTGCTACAGATAGATTTTTATGTCATCTACCTAAAAAAAAATGTTAGAACATTATAGCAATGCTTTTTAGTACCGATTTCATCGATGCCACGCAATTTTTGGGTCCGGGAAATTCACCCAGACATGAAATTTGCTATATTGCGTAAATTTTGAAAGATAGATATTGCTTCTGCGGACTTTTTTTCATGTTTTTTAGAGAACGATTCCGTCATTTATGAATTTTTGACAAAATGATAATTTCTCACCGTTTTATAAAATTTCTCATTGATACTCTGATCAATTGATGAAAGCGTGATGATAGCATACATACTTTTTTAATATTTTGTATCCAAATGTCTCCCGATAGTTTCCTTCACCTTTTGCTAAGAATAATTAAGAAATAATACATCCTTGAAAAAAACACAATTTAAGTACTTTGCCTGTGCAGGGATTGAACTTGCATCTCGTGGATAAAAACCATCGCACCACGACAAGAATATTATAAACAGTTGGAGTTTTATAAATATTTTAAATAACTCTCAAAAACTAAGAATATTCTTTATCGCTCACACAATGTAAATTAATACACATTTTTCTACAATAATATTTATTTAAAACTAATTCATAACATTTGCTGTCACAAAGCGACTTAAATCATTTTTACTAAATTCAATATCCATTGCGTGTTAGACATTCTTGCTATACTTTACAAAGCGAGCAAAACAAGCGATGGAGTGTAAACAAATGTCAGATGTTTTTGACAGTTCTTTTGATATTATCTCTTGGTACAAGAAGGATATATTTTATTACAGTTTGAAGTTTAAAATGTAAAACATTACATTGGTTAGTATTTTTATTATCAGTTCTTATCGTGTGGTTAATGTACAACCTGGTGTCAGAGTTTAAACCGCCCGGCCCGTAGACCTCTGACGTGGCTTTTTGAGTACGGTTGGTATATTCATAAAATTGAAGGAAACATGTTCTTAAAACCAGTGCCGGCGTAAGGGCCACTGACACCCCGGGCGAAAACATTGTGGCGCCCACTTGAGGGAAGCAATATCAAGTGTTAGTTTTATGTTGATCCCAAGTAAAATTAAGTATATCAAGAATTTCATCTTTCCTTTAGCGTTACGTTTGGCGGTGGAAGTATTCCACCTCTAGCGTAGAGCACAGTTCTGAGGGTTTGCGCCAGGAGAGGCAAGAGACTCCAGCTTCAGACCTTGGCTCCCCCCAGAATTTGTCGCCTAACGCCGGCACTGCTTAAAACAGAAATAGTCTAGTGGTTCAAGTCACCATGCAAAAGCCACTTTGTGCGACATGTCGTGGGTTCAATCCTGAGGAGAAGAAGCGTTTGTGTGATCCATAAATGTATGTTTTGACGTTAGGTCTCTTTATGCATATGAAAAGGATTGAATTCCATAATGCCGTATCGGAGCTTCTCAAAAAAAACTGACACTACCCATTTCTTCCCCTGAGGGAGTGCGTGTCCATGAGGATGCCACCATCTTACAAAAAAAGGGCAACCTTCGGTTGCTAAAGTTTCCAATTCACCAAGAAGTCTTTATTCTTTTCAAACAGCTCTCAATACCGAAAGCAGTTCATTATGAGATGTCAAAACGATTTGACAGTTCTTCCTCAGTCATAATAAACTGCTAGAAATTTATATTGTAAAATGTTTTGTTTTGGCGAAAACTAGCCTAAATAAGTATGGATTTTGCTTTGAACTACTCAGTATCCAAGATATATCAAAACGTATGTATTGTAAATAAAATTATTATTTACAAGTTTTGATTAAAAAATATATGAAATCGCACACTGTTGACTGCCAACATCAACCATTTCAACCGCGGGTCTGCTGTACCCCAATTGTGCTATTTACAATAAATAAATGGCAATTGGATTAAATTGGAACTATTCGCATCATTCTAAGCATTTTTTTCAACAGACTGCAATGGAAATTCATTACGGTGCGGAACTCTTACGGTCAATACAATGAATTTCCAATTATTGTGTTGGCAAAATGCTTAAGAAAGTAAAAGTAAAAGTTTCAGATTTTATTCAATTGCCATTCATTCATCGGCTATTGTAAATAGCAGAATCGGAACCGTAGTAGACATTTCTTTAGAAATAAACAGCACTCTTGTACATCATAAGTATAATATGGTGTTTTTTTTAATAGCGACCCTTAATCGTGAGCTGACGCGGCGTTCACGAAAGTTACACATTTTAAAGTCATAGCTTACTTCATTTGTAGTCTCGTAAACTTTTATAATAATACCTAGTTTAACGAATTCAGTGAATTCGTACAGAATTTGCTGTAACAAATTTATACTCTAGTGTACACGCCTTAGCTAAATAAACCAGGGATTGGCTAAACATGAATAATTCTTAGTTATAAATAGATTTTAATACTTACTTTATAACGTAATGCTGAAAGTGTGTTAGCTCAGTGGCAACACTGGACTGTAACTTCAAGGTCTCGACTTCAATCCGAAGGAAAGCAGTTACTTATTGTATGTCGTGTTCGTTTTTAAAATGAATATCACAGCCTGCAAGTAGGCATATGAAAATGTATATTCGGACTGATTCTACAGGCGAAAGAGGGCAATTCAATTCGTGCATCGGCATTTTTTTGCAACAATAGGACAATAGCTTAAACAGTTAGGGTTGACTATGTTAAGTTTACTACCTAATAAAAACACCAATTCAAAACTATGTTTTCAAATAATTAATAGATATAAAACATCTAAAAACCCACGTTTTTTAATTAAAATTTTATCAAAATCAGTCCAGTTGTCCAGCCGAAACGACAAACAAGAAAGTGACATTAAACGTGGGAAAAATGAATTTTAGCTAGCAAGATCGTTTTGTCACATCATCACGTATTATATTTATTATCATATTTTTATCACGAATGACAGCGTGCTGCTGGGGAGTTTGTTGCGCCGTTTCTTCTCTCACAGCAAGAGCACTTAGAAAGCGGTGAAGGGCGAAACTGGGTGCTGTCCAATGTAACCAGACCTTCAAAGAGTGCTACTTAGTACTTAGCCCAATTTAAATAAATGAATTTTGATTTTGATCAGCCCCCGAACCTCCTGTAAAATGGCCTCTACATTTTCCAAACTAAAGCATAAAGGGTACATGTCTTTCGTTTACGGAACCAACATAACTTTTAGGGTTCCGTTCTCCAAATACTCACGGATAGCCCTGTGGTTGAGGTCACCAAGCTAAACCCACTGAGCGACGTGTGGTCTCAATCTCCGCGTAGGACAAGCATTTGTGTGATCCACGAATGCTTGTCCTGAGTCTGGGTGTCTTTGTGCATGTGACTTGAATGTTTGTGAAACCCCTGCGATATAAGGATTAGATTCCTTAGTGCGGGAGTCTTTTTTTTTACTTTTATTTACATTTTTTAATGATTTTTTTTTCTTTTGTAGGCCATGAATATTAGGCTCGCGTTTGCTATAATAGCGTCGAGTTGTTGGTCAGCATTTCAACATGGATATAACACTGGAGTTCTAAACGCACCACACGAGGTAAGGTTATCTATCCATACTAATATTATAAAGCTGAGGAGTTTGTTTGTTTGATTGTTTAGTTTGAACGCGCTAATCTCAGGAACTACTGGTTGACATTGCATTGAAAAATTATAATTTTGTGTTCAATAGACCATTCATGTCATCGAGGAAGGTTTTAGGCTATATAACATCACGCTGCAACTACTAGGAGCGAAGATACAATGTGGCAAAATATTCATCTTCGAGGGCTTCTGTCCAAAAAATTCCTAACTTATATCTTCTAACCACGCAGATGAAGTCGCGGGTAACAGCTAGTTATATAATGAAATACTAAAATATAAACTATCATGATATAAACTTTTTTGGGACCAAATGTCAGCTAACTGACGTTAAATGATAAAGAAATAAAAAAAAATGGTTCATCCTGTCCAAAGTTCTGAAGGAACAGACATACAAAAAATATATACGAATATTAAAAGCTTCCGCCTTTTTCAAGTCGGTTGAAAGTTACTATTTAAATTGTTATATTTGTCCGCAACATTCAGACAACGCCATCTAGTTTCAAACTAAGCAAAGTTTCTATTATGGGTACTAGACAACTGAAAAAATCTCACTCTACACACACTCACTATTAGCCAAAAGTCATGTTATTTTTTTTTATTATTTATTTATTTATTAAACTGTTTACCTTATACTTATTTGCTTTGTATAAACCCCACAAAACTGTTTGCACAGTCTGTCTGTGGGCGTAATGACTTAATCTTATTAACTAACAATTTTTAACAACATATATTTTTAAGATAATATAGTCAGACTTTATCCTTTGACAAACATGTAGGCAACGAAAGGTCGTTACTCACATGCTTGCCAAAAGGTCTTTAGAGTTCTGCAAAAAGCTTTTTTATTATTATTATTATGCCATCATGTGCCCAGCAATGTCACGTACCTATAGGTATGAGCTGCTATAATCACATATATATACATTCTACATTAAGAAACTCACAAGCACCAAATAATTTTCAGATTATTTAATGATGTAACGGTTTACTCCCTATTTATCGGGGTAGCACGACTCGCAATCCCGCCGCGTCTGCTCATCATAAGGACTCCGGTTGGGTCCGAAACTAGTCGGGCTACCCCGATAAATACGCGTGAGTAAACCGTTACATCATTTAATAATGAATCATTCTCACGATAGTTACTATCAAAATTTTCAGATTATTTGCGAATGGCTACAAAGGGATGCTCTGACCGGTACCAACACAACAGTACCGGCAGAAGATGACAAGAGAGTGAACACAGCCATGTCCGTTATCGTATCCATATATTGTGTTGGAGGTATGATAGGAGGTGTTTTCACTGGACTTGTAGCTGATCGGTGAGTCAAAATCGAAAAGTTTTTATTCCGAGTGGTTGAGGTCACCACGCCAAACCCACTGAGCGCGACCTGTTGATTCAGGCCTCGTATAGGACAAGCATTTGTGATCCACGAATGCTTGTTCTGAGCCTGGGTGTCTTTGTGCATGTGACTTGAATGTTTGTGAAATCCGCAAAACAAGGATTAAATTCTTAAGTGCGTTTTCCAGGGCCCCGATTCTGCTATTTACAATTGCCGATGAATTAATGGCAATTGGATTAGATTTGAAATTATTCCTATTCTCATAAGCAATTTGCCAACATAATCATTGGAAATTCATAGTATTTACAGTTAGTGTTTTGCCCCGTACTGAGTTTAGAATTATTATGTTACCAAAATGCTTCGAATAATACGACTTGTGCCAATTTAATCCAATTTCCATTCATTCATCGGCCATTGTAAATAGCAGAATTGGGGCCCATATACTTGAAAAAAGTTAAAGTATTGACAGGTGGGTGTGTCCCGGTACACGAAGGTCCTGTGCTACCCTGGGTTGTATATTATCAAAGATAAACATTCCCAAAAAGCCATGTTATTAGTTCTTTATGTTTTTTTTAAGGCTTTTATTAGATTCATCTGTATGTTCGTTTGAAATCGACTCCTTTGGCCTTGATTTTGTCCCACTTCGAACGGTCAGATTTTCATTTAAACAGTAGAGTCGAGAATATAACAATTACATTTTCTCTTTTTTCAGTTTTGGACGAAAAGGAGGTCTTTTACTGAACAATATATTTGTGTTCCTGGGGGCGGCGTGCGAGGGCGCGGCCAAATCGGCTAACTCGGCAGAACTTATCATGCTGGGACGGTGAGTTATACTAGTGATTCATGTAGGCCACCCAGGGCCCCGATTCTCCTATTTACAATGGCCGATGAATGAAGGGAAATTTGAAATTATTTAAAGCATTTCGCAAATTACATTTTTATAATTGGAAGTTAATTGTATTGACCTCGAGTGTACCGTTCCATGTTATTAAATACACTCACATTTTAATTTTTTTGTTTGTCGTTGAGGTTGGATTTTTGCAACTCAATTTTAAGGCGCTTCCCGATAGGCTAGCAGGCTCAAATTTTCAGGGAAGCTTCAGATCCGATGACAATGCATTTTGCAATTATAAAAACAGCTGGACCGATTTAAAAAAAACTGAATGTATAGTTTTTTAATCGCGTATTTTTCTATTTCCTCCTTCATTATAATCTGATTAATTTCATCACAGGTTCCAAGATAATTAATTGTTTCCCCTGTAACACATCCAACTTAAGTATTACGCTAGTTTCCATTGGTTTCATCGCAGATCCAATCCATCATCAATCCATCGCAGTTGCAATCACATGTGTGGCGGGCTAGTCCCATAAAAGAAACACTCGGGTATCTTACAAAGAAACATCGGTAACATGATTTCCTATTGTTCACAGGTTACTGATCGGAGTAAACAGTGGATTCAATGCCGGTTTAGCGCCATTATACGTATCAGAAATAGCTCCAGTGTCTATACGGGGCTCGGTGAGTTTGAAACATTTTTTAGTCGTACATTTTTACTGGCCTGTTGATTTAATATTCCATAACTTTTGACGCAACGCCATCTAGTGTCAAACGAAGTGGAATATTATGGAATAAAGAGAGTCAGGACCACTGGCTTTCACTGCTATACCGGAGGACGTGGGTTCGATTCCCACCCAAGGCAAATGTGTGTGTAATGAGCACGATATTTTTTGTGTCTGGGTGTATTGTCAATTTACTAATTGTTTGGATGTTTTTAGAAATATATAAGTATGTTTTTCAGTTTTCTAGTACTCATAATACAAGTTTGAGACTAGATAGCGCTGTATGAAAGTTGTGTAGGAGGCGCAGGTTCGATCCCAACCCAGGCAAAGTAGCAATGTGACTTTTTCAAACTATTCTACAAGAAAACAGGCTGCTATTATTATATTATTATTTTCTTCTCTTCCAGATAGGAACAGTCTACCAGCTAGTAATTTCAGTTACCATCCTCCTCTCGCAAGCGTTGGGCCTTGAATCGGCGCTAGGTAATGACAACGACTGGCCGTATCTCCTCGCGTTGACAGCCATACCGGCTGTACTGCAATGTCTGACCTTACCCTTCTGCCCAGAGTCTCCAAAGTACTTGTTACTCAAAAGAGGGAAAGATGAAAAAGCACAGAAAGGTGAGTTTTGAAAATTAAACTTTAAAATTTTGGTCCAACTAGTATTTTATAAACGCGAAATATGGATGTTTGGTCCTCGTTCATGAAAAAACCAATGAAAGGATTCATAGTAGGGCCAACCAGACGAGATAAAGAATGTAAACAAATTTTCAGGGGTTCATGACATTTTTATTTGAATAAACTATTATAATGTTCGATTCTTTTAAAAAATGAAGGAATGAAGTCGTTCACATCGTAGTTTACCAAATGTTGACAACTGCCGTACTGACTGCTTTCTAGTACCACGAAACACATAACGACAGCTGTCATCGACCAACTGACGCCATATATGCGCGTACAAGTGATAAGGACCGGGATGATAATCCCTCGCTATCGCAATGTAACTCAGTAACGGTCCGCTTGTTTACGTTTTTTATCTGGTCTCGTTGGCCTTACCTACTATATATTAAACTTGGTACACAGACAATTTATAATCAGAATTAACACATAGGATAGTTTCTACCCCGATTTTATGTTCCTGTAGGATCATTTTTGAAACGGGAGGGACCGCGGGGGAAAACTATTAGATCCTGAAATCATACTCGTAACTAATACATTATTTATCTGTCCAGCTTTGACATGGTTCCAACGAACGGACGCTGCTATCCTTGAGGAAATGGAAGAAATGCATCAGGTAAGTCTTTTGTATAAGGAGGAGTTAAATATAATGTTGGTTAAACCCCCTACAACACCATACAATACTTTATTGCAGGAGTCGTGTCTTTTAGATAAAAATCCCCATTTTTATGAAGTCAAAAATAAAATACCCCAAACAATGAGGGAAGTCTCATTACGGTTGTTTAAATTTTGACTGCACGTATAGCCGAGTGACTGACGTCACCACGCCAAACCCACACAAACGACCAATCGCGGATTCGATCCCCGCGTAGGACAAGCATTTGTGTGATCCACGAATGCTTGTTCTGAGTCTGGGTTTGTGCATGTAAGGAGCAAAAGGAAAGTGTTTCAGTTGTGTAAAATTTGCTAAAAGACTACCAATTTTTCATGAACTTTGTAAATTATCTCAAGAATACTTTAAATTTTCAGGAAGCAGAGAAGACCAAAGTCAGCAAAGTGGTGACGTTACGCCAGTTGATATTGAAGCAGCAGCTTCGTCAGCCGCTCATCATCGCTGTGATGGTGATGGCCGCGCAGCAGCTGTCGGGGATCAACGCTGTCATCTTCTACTCCACCGCTATCTTCCATAAGATACAGCTTAGCAGGGCACAGTCGCAGTACGCTACTCTCGGTGAGTCTACCTAGATCTGATGGGATCACGAATGGGAACGTCTATTCGCCGTTCCTCGCTCATATTATGAATGCAAATTAACAACAAAACAATCGCTCAGACACATTTAAACATATTTATATACACGGTGATTTTTTAGTCGTCTTACAAAAGCAGTCCAGTTCATATATCCAGAACACGTTCATGATAAAAAAATAGGTTTTTTATGAGATTTGTAACACCAAGTACTTACCATCTAACACCAAGTACTTACCATCTGACACCAAGTACTTACCATCTAACACCAAGTACTTACCATCTGACACCAAGTACTTACCATCTAACACCAAGTACTTACCATCTGACACCAAGTACTTACCATCTAACACCAAGTACTTACGATCTGACACCAAGTACTTGCCATCTGACACCAAGTACTTACCATCTAACACCAAGTACTTACCATCTAACACCAAGTACTTGCCATCTGACACCAAGTACTTACCATCTAACACCAAGTACTTGCCATCTGACACCAAGTACTTGCCATCTGACACCAAGTACTTACCATCTAACACCAAGTACACACTAAAATTTATTTTTTTTATTTTTTGGACGAAGTTGTTTGTTTTTATTTTATAATGTGGCATTAAAAATAAATACAACTAGAAAAAAAAAATTCGGCAAAACGTCGTTTGCTGGGTCAGCTAGTAAAATTATAAATTTTCTTTTTCATCTCCAAGCTATCGGCATCACAAACGTGGTGATGACTGGTGTCAGTCTCTTCCTGGTGGAGACTACTGGTCGCAAGACGCTCCTCACCGCGGGCTTCTTCGGCATGATGCTGTCGACCGTCTCCCTGTCCATCGCGATCAACTATGTGAGTATACCACCTCCTCTATGCTGTGGAGGGAAATTAAACATTTTTTCTTACTCCTTTTTACTATTTAAGGCATTTAAAAAAAAACGGATATTGACAACTGTCAGACAGATTAAAAAAAATCGAAATCGAAAACAATAAATTAGTGAGATATAATGATTTGAAATGTCGTGTAACGTCACTTACTAGTATGCTTTTTACTTGCAAGTGATGTTTTTAGCCCACACTTAAGTGCTTTTATCTTCCTTATTGTTTAGTGATGTGATAAAGAGAAAATATGTATTATTTTTTTTTTCAAATGTATCGGACGAACTAAACAGATTTATAATGATAGATTTAGGGCCGATTTTTCAATCGCCAGATAACTAATATTCGACGAATATGTTTGACGTTTTGACAGCTTTTGTATAGAAAATATGTCAAACGGCCATATTTATTCTTCAGATAAAAGTTATCTGACGATTGAAAAATCGGGGCTAAGTCAAATACCCTATTGTTTCCCCTGGGCCACACCCAGCATAAGTGTTTTGGTGGTTTTTCGAGCATCTCTTTAAAATAATTTAAGTCATCATTTCACATCATTAATCAATTTTCGTGTCGCGATTTCAATCCTTGCAAACGACAAACATTTGTGTGATCCACGAATTCTGAGTCTTTGTGTACCTATAGTTATAACTTGAATGTTTTTGAAACCTCCCGCGATTTCTTAGTGCTGAACTTATTTAAAAGAAACGTAGACATACTGTTAAACGGTTATTCCGTAATATTAGCACAGGTTAATATTAAAATAAAATATGTTTCTTTTGTCAACAGTCTCACGTCTCATGGGTCTCCTACCTGTGCATAGCGATCATCATTCTCTTCGTGGCTATGTTTGCTATCGGCCCGGGATCGATTCCCTGGTTCCTCGTCACTGGTGAGTCTTTTATCTTGTGTATTATAATGATATAGTAAAGGTCTCGGTTCGAGTGTTAATGAGGCTGGCACAGGACCTTAGATATTGACACGAGGAAGGGGAGGTCTATGCCCAGCTGTGGGCAAACGCTGTGGATGATGATTATTATATATCGAGTGGCCTTATAGGGCTGAGATTAGTGACACTGGCTGCTAAACCGGAGGTCGTGGGTTCGATTCCCAATTAAGATAAACATTTATCTGATGAAAAGATTTTAGGTCTGTGTCTGTGTGTAATTTTTAGATATTTCTTTAAATACACTACTTATTGTCTATAAATATGTATGTTTATCAGTTGTCTGTTTGAGTAAGTACAAGCTCTGTCTCGTTTGGTATTGAGGGCTGTGTGTAAGAGTGAAAGAGATATGAAATGTACTATTTGCATTGTTCTTTAATTTCCAGAATTGTTTAACCAAGCAGCGCGTCCTTCTGCAACTTCAGTGGCTGTCACAGTGAACTGGACGGCTAACTTTGTCGTGGGACTCAGTTTTCTGCCATTATCAGTAAGTTTAACAGAAATATAATATTTTTCATTCAAAATATTTTATACTTTTCTACTTCTAAATTATGTAGGATAAATTTGAACTTGCGTTCGTTGAACTCAGTAGCTTGGTTAAACAGGGCCCCAATTCTGTTATTTACAATGGCCGATGAATGAATTGTAATTGAATTAATTTGGCAGATTAATTATTCGACGCATTTTTCCAACACAATAATTGGAAATTCGTTGTATTGACCGTGAGTGTTCCGCCCCGTACTGAGTTTGCTCCATTCAATTATATATTGTCTATTCTTATATCAACTATATTTAAAAGCAGAATCGGGACCCTGATAGGTAAACCATTTTTAAATTTTCAGCAATAGCCCACAACACGTTTCAACGATAGATGTTTTTATTGTTACGTCCCAAAATTATTTTGATATGATGAGCTTCTCATTGCTTATGATTGTAGATCCTAGCTTACAGGACTTGCAATGTCAGGCTTTTGTGACAGTCTTGTTCTGAAGTTCCACTCCTTATCTTATACCTTTTAAATAATGTTCGTTTACCGTTTTCTTTTGTCCACAGTTAGTAATTGGCTCGAAGGTCTTCATAATATTCGCTGCAGTTCAAATTATTCTGATCTTGTTCATACATTTCAAAGTGCCTGAGACGAAGAACAAAACAGTTGAAGAAATCACGGCTATGTTCAGACAGAACATGTAGCTTAACCGACTGAGATATAGAGGGTTGTGTGTTTCGAATACCCAGGTATTATGTAAAAACTGACACTAGGCTTACTCCTGATTGAATTGAGATTAATAGAATTAAGATCAATTTGGTGCTTAGGAACTTGACACTAATTAGTGGCATGAGTTGAAACTATGCTCCTTTTATAGTAAATGACTACACGGCTAGCGGAGTGGTTGGTGGTTGGCCAAATCCACAAAAAGGAGACGTGTCGCGGCTTCGATTTCCACGTAGGACAAGCGTTTGTGTGATCCATGAATGCTTGTCCCGCGTCTGTGTGTGTTACTGCAAGTGACTTGAATTTTTGTGAATCCCTCCACGGCCCCCACAAGGATTTGTTTAAGTTAATGCGGTAGTCGTTTTCCTTAAAAAAAGAAAACACTACTCTTTCGATGGTCCTATTTAAGGATCAAATCTAGAATAAAATCTGAACCAAAACAGCTTCGGGAGTAAGCCTGCTGGTATTGTCATAAACTGGGAAAAATATTCAATACTTTTTTCGGGAAATGAAATAAGGTTCTTATAAAAAGAGTATAGTTAAAAAGTGTGTTTTACAATGTAATAACTGGCTTGTAATACAATCCGTTAGAGAAGCAATCACTGCCAATTTATTAACCATCGAGAGTATAGGTTAATGGCCCTGACTGGTATTCCACAGGTTGTGCACTCGATTCCCACCCAGGACAAGTGTTTGTGTGATGAGCACGATTATTTGTTCTGTGTTTGGATGTAATTTATCTATATTATGTGTGTATTTAGAAATATATAAGTATGTGTATCAGTTGTCTAGTACTCATAATACAAGCTTTGCTTAGTTTGAGACTAGATGGCGTTGTGTAAAACTTGAAAGTTGTGGAATGTTATATGATTATTATAGTACTAGACAATGTTACATCGCATAAGAATGTATAAGAAGCTTCAAATGTATAGGAATAACATAACTTTTCGAAATAAGACTTGAAACGATACAATGGACAAATTTGAACTATCGGTCATTGACCTCGATAGCCTAGTCGGTAAAGCGACTTCCGCGTATAGCCAGAAGTCGCAGCTGTAAGTCCTGACTAAAAAAAAAATATATTGTTGAAGTAAAACTTCTTTAGAGCCGCCATACACGGGCCGCCCGAGCTGTAGCGCAGTGATCAACATACACGGACACTGTTGCCCGCGACTTCGTCCCCGTGGGTAGAAGATATAAGTTATGATTTATATCTGTCCTGATTTTTTCACATTTTCCATTGTATCTTCGCTCCTATTAGTCGCAGCGTGATGGTTTATAGCCTAAAGCCTTCCTCGATGAATGGTCTATTCAACACAAAAATTTAATTTTTCAATTTGGACCAGTAGTTCTTCAGATTAGCGCTTTCAAAGAAACAAACAAACTCTTCAGCTTTATATATTAGTATAGATTTATACACGCCCGAAGCAGTTGCAACTGCTTGAGCTGTTCGTGTATTGCGAATGACTATATTGTATTGAAACTGCAGATGACGCAACGGCGACCGCTTAAAAATGCTGGCACTGTCTGCTTGAAGCAGTCCGTGTATGGCGGCTCTTAGGCGCTACTAACAGGTAACTGGACGACGATGCAACGGAAGTCCGTTACGGCAATATGGCGTCCAAGTTTCTGAACCATCCGGTTTTTATATACTTTTGATTTTGTCAATGGATAGTTTAAAAAATAGCACCAAAAATGTTTGAAAAAAGCTTAATCTTAATAATGTGATGGTTACGCGAACTCTTTTTTTATTTATTTAATTGATTTGCCAACTCACTATATTTTCGCGCTCAGAGCAATGTCACTTGTCTAAAATAGTCCATCGTATTGCAATAGTAAGTTGTATATCTCATCTATACGTAATTTTAATGCAATTTGTACTTAATTACAAAGAAGTAAGGTCTCTTATTTATTAATAATTTTAATTAAAGTAGTAAAATATAAAGAAACAATTATAACTTTTAAGATTTTTTTAAGTTTTTTGACGGCAAATTGGTGGCAATGTATTTTCATTAAAAATGCATGTTTTATCTCATTTATCTGTTAAAAAAACTAATGAACATTTTTTTATACAAGTTTTCGAGAACGAACAAACAGACGTGTTATTTTAACGTTTATTATGTAAGATAACTATTTTGTATAGAATTGTTAAGGAAATAAAAATACTCAGTTAATTATTTGTTTCATTTATTATATTAACAATACTTAAGAGAAATGAACGCATAGGGTTTGATTTTGAATCCTAAGGGCGCTTACGAAATAGTACGATAATTACGGCAGTATTAACGACGTAAGTAGATATATGGCTGCGCTGCAAAAGCAAAAATCATTTATTCAAATTACCCTGCTACCACTTCTTGAAGGTTAAATTCCATTGGACAGCACCCAGTTTCGCCCACCCTTCACCATTTCCTGAGTTTCCATTTCCTTTTGCTGTGGGTAAAGAAACAGTGCAACAAAGTCCTCAGTAGCACCCGCTGCACTGCAAATAATAAGTAACCATTTATTGTTGGCGATAGGTATTAGGTATTCATATCACATTGATTCTGTCAAGTTATATAATATCACTTCTGCTGTGGTCGCTGTAGACAGCCCGAATCTCGTCATTGTTAGTATTTTGAAAATAAATCGATTTATTATTATGTCTCAACGACTTATTTAAGGTAGCAACCAAAATACAAAAAAAATTGTAGCTTTGCTATATTAATATTTTTACGTTACTGACCATCAACTGCTTATATGGATGTGAAATAAATTAAAATTTGGACTATCTTAGCGAAAATATCGATTTTGGTCCTGTGGCCTAAAAGTCAACATTCCCAAGCAACATATTAAATCACTCGATTAACGTCTTGTAGGAAAGCCAAAACGTAAACTTCAATGTCAATTTGGAAACAATTTCCATTTTTAAAGAAACAAACAAAATAATATTTGTTATTATAAATGGTTTACGTTAAAAAATGGAGGTTAAAATAGAGTGTGATCGTATATACACGCTCTGTGAGGGTTGCCTAAGCTCCGATAGGCGTGTAACTGGCCTAACCGAAGAGAAGAAAGCTTTGTTTTACTTTTTACGCGACGGTACGATTTCTTTGAAGGATGTAAGTATTTTTTTAATATGAACCTAGGCGATTAAGTTCGTTATTTAAAAAACGAATGCCTTAAATGACCTTACGTGTTAAGGAAATGTTTCTATAAGAATTTAATATACAAGGGATTTTTTATTTAATTTGGAAAATATGGCAATCTTTTCATAGCCTGGTTTTGATGACTTCTACCTTCATTGAGGGTACTATGTCTGTATATGTCCGACTTCCACAAATCAAAAATACCCCAGGCCACCTTTGCTTAACCCAGAGTCATTGTAGCTGTCTGCGACTCTGGCTGGAACAAATTATTAGCCTTAAGAATCAAACAAAACAAAACCACTTCTGGTGTTTCTCAACAATGTAGTGCCAAATTTTGTTTTCGGTTTCCAAGGCAATTAATCGTTCCCCGGGACACACTAAACTTAAGTGTTTCGGTGGTTTTCGTTGGTTTGATTGTAGATCCTGACTAACAAGAGTTGTGATAATGGGCATGTGTGGTGGGCTAAACAAAACATGTATATCGCAAGCTGAACTCTTGAACTCAAAAGTGTTTTTTATTTATTTCAGGAAACCAAACACATACAGTTATGTTGGGAGTGCAATGGTATACTTAATAAGGTCAAAGATTTTCAATCTCGGATAAAAACAGCACAATATAGCTTGTTACACTACATACAGTCGCTTTATAGTAAGGTATGTTTATTATATAATTCTTATTGAGTAGTAGAACATAGATATATTTAAAAAAAATACATCAAAATGCAGTACCAACAGCAGAGAAGCAACTCTGATGCATGCGCTAGACTTAAAGCTTGTGTGACAAAACACAGTGTGTTGTAAGATATTTAATAAATATTATATGGTTAGTAAAATATAGTGGATATATTTTATTTGAGCAATTTTATGATGTTACTCATAAGTCTTGTCTTTTAAGGATAAGAATAGACAACTGTATGTTTTTAATATTTTTGATCTATATTTTTCTATTATACTTTCATGTGAGAGCCAAAAGGACAAACCTAAATCTTTATACCCTCGCAAACGACGTCGCGCGCAACAGCTAGTATTAACATAAAAACAAAACAATTTTAATTACAGGTAAACACACCACCAACGCTATCAAAATTAAAAGCCAAAGAAACATCCCATTACAATCGAGAATATGTTTACAACGAAACACAACCAGAATACAGCCTTAATAACCTCAACAACAACCCAAATAAACTTCTATCAGACCAAAAATGTATACCAGAAGAATTGCTGACGGAAATCAAAATAGAAGACAATGGGATAAAAGAAGAATATTCAGAAAACAGTGATCATGATTATACATATGATAATGACTTTAAAATTGATGATTTTGTCCCGGAAATTGGAACTAAAAAGAGGAAAGAGAAAAAGAATAAACCTCCTCTTAAGGATTATACCCAATTTGCGATTGTAACGGACAATAAAAGCGTTGATCTTAATAAAAGTTATTCAGAGACTATATATTTGAGTGAGAGCGAGATAGAAACGTTTTTAGACAAGGACAGAAAGAAGATGAGCTTCAATAAGTTTCCGTTTAATTGTAAGGAGTGCGTGCTTGGATATAAGAGGCCGTTGGATCTTTTGAGACATAAAATGTTTAGACATATGGTGAGTGAATTTTGTTTACAATACTACTACTTTCCTTTTCAAGTATTTGAAGACTAATGAATGCATGGATAGCCGAGTGGTTGAGGTCACCACGCCGAAACCAGTGAGCGCGACATGTCGCGGGTTCGATCCCCATGTAGGACAAGCATTTGCCCTAAATCTGGCTGCCTTTTTGAACGTGATTTGAATGTTTATGAAACACCCGCGTCACTAAGATTTAATTCCTTAATGGTGATGTGGTTTTTTTTATTTATCTAAAAGTAGCACATATAATGAACTTGCTGTTGCCCGCGACTCCGTCGGCGTGAATTTTGGTTCACAGACATAGACAGACAGATACTTCTGCGTTGACTTAAATAAAAAATATTTAAGTCATTTTTTTTTCCTTACACCTTTTTTTAGTTATAACTAGCCTATATCCTTCGGGTCCTTCCTCAGGCTCTAGTCAATCTATGTACCAAATTTCATTGCAATCGGTTCAGTCGTTTTGGTGGGAAAGCGAGACAGACAGAGGTACTTTCGTATTTATAATATTAGTATGTGTACAAATTAATAATATCATAACAGGACGAGTACCCGACCCGCTGCCTCGCCTGCAACACACACGTCCACTCTCCGCCAGCCCTCGCGGAGCACTGGCGGCAGCACACCAAGATGTGGCGCTGCGCCCTCTGCGCGGAGATCTGCAGGAGTAAAGGGGAGATGAAGAAACACGTCAACAGGGCGCACACGAAGATATACACCTGTAGCCGGTGTCAGGATCAGTTCGGGTGAGGGTAGTTGTAATTTTTTTCCACGTTTTTATACACTCACTTTCTTGTTTATTTGTCGTTCCGGTTAGATTTTTTCTAACTCAATTTTGGGGCACTTCCCGATAGCTAGCAAGCTGAAATTTTCAGAACGTGGGTATTTCGTTTTTTTTAATCTATTTTTTGTCCCCCATCAAGGACATAGGGCTCGCAGATATTATACGCTTTTTTATTTTAGGCAGCAAATTCGATGTCTTTCGATGTCAAATAACTTATTTTTAGACAAGTATTTATGTTGTTACAGAACCCTCAAGGAGTTCGGTATCCATTACAACAGGTACCACGAACAGGTCATCTGCGACTATTGCAACGCTTTCTTCACGACAAAGAGGAGACTAGAACGACACATTGTGTGAGTAAATATTTTGTAATTTAGTTACCCTTAGTCAAAGTATCTTTATTGCGATGATTGAGTAGGTTACAGGTGTTAAATAATAATAATAATACAGTACTACAATCAGCTCATATAGGCATACAATAATTAAATCCCAGTCGTGCATTTAGATAATAATTACAAAATTATACTAAAGGCATATTATATTATTGTATAAAAAATCTTGTTTCATTATCCTCATCCTAGCCTTTCCCCAACCATGTAGGGGTCGGTTCCCAGTCTAACCGGATTCAGCTAAGTACCAGTGTTTTACAAGGAGCGACTGCCTATCTGACCTCCTCAACCCAGTTACCTGGGTAACACCTCACGATCTCTGGTATACCAATCAGGGTCACTAGACAAACAGACTGCTTCTCTTAAGTCGCAATAATAAAACATATGTCTCCCCCAGCCGCAACCACATACCACCATTCTGCAACCTGTGCAACCGCTCCTTCAGTCAGTACCGCTTCCTGGAACGTCACACCCGCGTCCTGCACCCTGAGGTGTACTCCCTCGACGCCAACAAGGAGCTCTGCTACTGCGTGGAGTGCGACATACAGTATCCGAGCGTTCAGAAGTACAAGTGTCACTTGAGGGACTCTGTCAAGCATAGGCCGAGGGTTCGAGAGAAGTAAGTGTAAAATAATTAATGTAATTTTTATTTATTTAGTATTTTCTGCAATCGCTTAGTGAATAACGCCAGCCTGCAACCTTTGTAATCGTTCATTTAGTCAGTGTCACCATTCTGCAACCTCTACAAACGCCCATTTAGTCAATATCACCATTCTGAAACTTCTACAACCGCCCATTTAGTCAATATCACCATTCAGTCTCTTCTGATACCGCACCTTAAATTTATACCACCATTATTAAAACTGTTTTACGTATCGAAATTGGTGTATTTTTTTAAAATATGAAATTTTCTGCTGCATAGGAATATAAATTCTTCGATTGACCCACGGAGCAACATAGCTGGGATCGGGGAAAAAGGAAAATATTTTTATACTTCTCTCCCTCATTTTGATTTTAATCCTTGTGACTCTGAACTGGGCTGCTTTTGTAAGACGACTAAAAAATCACGGTGTATAAATATATATATTTTCAGAGTACCATGCCCGGACTGCGGCAAGATCTTCTCGAAGAACACGTACATGAAGAATCACTTCCGTCTCGTGCACGTCAAGGAATCTAAACATTACTGCGAGCTCTGTAATAAGGTAACCAATTATATTCGAATTGTCTTGTGTCACTATGTTGGCTACCATACTCCTCCTAAACGGCTTGACTGATTTTGAAATCGATGTATATTTTTAAATATTCTCTTTGTTCACAGTACTTTGCTAACGGCTACGGTGTACGAACGCACAAACTTTACGTCCATCAGAAAGTTCCCCACGAAAAGAATAAAATATGCGACTTGTGTGGAAGGGGATTCAGTGTGAGTATGAATCGTTTATCTTTATATAAAACTTAGCTGAATCCGGTTAGACTGGAAGCCGACCCCATCATAGTTGGGTAAAGGCTAGACCGACGATGATATATAATATAATGAATCAGTCTCACGATAGTTATTATAAAAAGATATATAATATGTTTAACAAGCTGTTGCACGCGACTTTGTCTAAGTGCTAATGATGACATGGTTTTTGTGTTAAAATCCTGACCGATCCTTGAAAGGGAAGTGACTTGACAGACGTGCTAAGAAATATATTGAAAATAATCTAGGTCTTTATATGACAGTAAAATAATCTCAGAATTAACGAGAAATATTGCCGTGAGTTTTTTTTTGAGAAGTTTCGTAACAAAATTGAATTTTAGATAGTTATATTTAAACTAGTTTGATCCCCGCGTAGGACAAGCATTTGTGTGATCCACGAATGCTTGTCCTGAGTCTGGGTGTCTTTGTGCGTGTGATTTAAATGTTTCTCTACTGAGGCATCAGATTATATGATATTATTATGAATTATATCTCACCCCCGCTATACAATAATTCAATTATTTACTGAGGGATTCGTTTCGTTTTTACCAATAAATTAGTAACTTTTTTCATTTGTTTATTAATTACAATATTTCCTTAATTACAGACTAATAGGATATTAACAAATCACCGTCGGACGCACACTGGAGAACGGCCGTTCAAATGCAACTTCTGTTCAGCGACATTCGCACAAGAGACGGCCTGCAAGACGCATAAGAAGTCACAACACAAGAATGCTATGCTACTCAACAATATACCGAATACTTAGAAATGTCATCATGACAACTTGCCATTTAGTTTCAAACTAATGGTATATACTAGACAACTGATAAACATACTTATATAGGTATTTCTAAATAAATACATAATAAAGATAAATTACACCCAGACACAGAACATGATCGTGATCATCACACAAACATTTGTCTTGAGTGAGAATCGAAACCAAGACCTCCGGTGTAGCAGTCAGGGTCACTAATCACTAGACCAACAGACCAATAATAAATGTTTCGACAACCGTTTTTCCATTCGTAATGGGTTCTCGATCGATTAGTTCCAATTCATACCACTGTACGAACTAGCACTAGTGTTCAATTTCAAAGTGCTAACCCGATCTCAAATCCTAGAAAGTCTACTGAAAGGATTTTAATTCACGATAATGATGTTGATATAAGTATGAGCATATACACCGTGATTTTTTTAAGTCGTCTTACAAAAGCAGCCCAGTTCGCGTATCCAATGGCTAGAACACGTTCATGATAAAAAAATAGGTATTTATGAGATTTGAATAAATTTAAAATTCAATTTTTATTCAATATTATGATGCAATTCGTAGTTTTTTAGAAACCCAGCTCTGTTGCGAGCGCGGTCCGAGCCTTGTAACAATGGTGAGGGGCGCGGGCGGCGGCGTTTTTATCATTTTTAAGAGCATATTTCAGATTTCTCTTGTTTAATTTTTCTTTGTACTTATTTTCTTAGTTGATGATAAAAAAATAATAATCGCGCCTAGGGGTATTTTACGTCGGATTCATGGACTGGGCTCCTTTTGTAAGACGACTAAAAAATCACCGTGTATTTAATTAATATTGTAACATTTTCGGATCTTAAAACACGTAAAATTAAATTACAAATTTAAAAATGTTAGCACTACATTATAAAGATAAGATTCAACAAGAAGTTAAGTAGGTACTTAAATTTAAAGTCACTTAAAAGATTTTTGAGTAGCCATAGTTGATAGTACTAGTCAAAAAAAATAGACAGTTACTCAATGTGATAGATGTAAGCTCGTTTCCCCACTGTTGGGCAAGGTCTCTACACTATAATCTAAAGATAATTATGTCGGCGGTTCTCAATTTACCCAACTTCGTTAAAAGGAGGGTAATATTTTTCGTGTTTATGTACTTATATCAATTTATTTATTCTCTTAGCAAAACGGCTGGGTTTTGAAATATTAAGTAGATATTGATATGTCAGTATTGTAGTAGGTAATTAACTAATAGCTAAATTAAATAAGCTAAAAGTTACCAGCACTTGAAATATGGCGCTGTTTTTTTTCTTACGATAGCAATATTGGGTCTGAAATAACAGCTAAAGAAAATCATTTGAAAATAACTTTATCATTCCACATTAATTTTAATTTAAGTTTCACAGTATCTTTTAATAACACTGGTGGCTGCGTATTTTTGTTAAGATTCTCTTGTCATTTTGAACTTTTGGCGCCAAAGCGTAAATAAAAAACTTAACCTAAAAATGTTACTATGAAATAAAATAAAATTCAAAACTTAATTCTTGTTTTATTCGATTAAAAATACATAGTGTAATACTCAGCCTTATTTATTATACAGTTGACTTAAATCTAGAAATAATGATCATTAATATAATGAACTAATATACTGTACATAATATTAACAATTTGATTTGTTAATAAACTGCATATGCATTTACAATTTTTACGTCATGCTCCCTGGCGGAACCACCTTTGCTGTAGCAAGTATAAGTTCGGTGTTCATTGCATTGATATTAATTGCCCAATATAAGTAAACGAATCGCAAAATTATTGTTTAAATAATGTCGTAAGTTTATGAATTTTATTAAACACTGTAGGTTACAGAGCGACTGCCTATCTGACCTCCAGAATCTATGGTGCCGTGTAATACAATACCCCAGAGTTAGTATTGGTTGTCCAAATTGTAAAATCGTAAAACTAAATATATGCAGTTTAATAACAATAAAATCACCATAAATTACAACCGAATTCCATTTCTTTTTACTACACTTTTTAAATCATACATTTTTGAAATTTTGGGCGCCATTCGCTGTTTTTTTTTTTCGTTATGGCAGCTACTTGCATAAATTTGGGCTTGAATATATTCCTGTTTAAAACTGGCTGCCATATTATAATCTTTTCTGTTAAAAACAGTTGTTACATGCTTGTTAAATAAATACTTTCAAGTTCATTTTGGGAGACATAAATAAACAAAAATGTGACATAATAAATAGAGTCCCTTTTAGTACATAAATAAATCATCATAGAGATTTTAAAATTGAATTCTATAGACATGTTTTCTTTATAATATGTTTATTGACATGCTGGCCAAATTAAAGTCGATATATTAGTTATGTAGAAATATAATAGATTGCATGACCTGCTTCCATTCAAAATGTATTTTTAACAGCTATCCAAAATGGTGTTAGACTAATTTTGAAAGACTCAATCAAGTATATAGTCAATATAGCATCATGATCAATACACATGACTAAACTGTTCTTATTGTCCTAAACAATTAAAGTAATATTGTATTTCTTTTCATGTTTATTTTTGGTCTATGACAATAATAATGTTATTTGATTTTGTTAGTACCTACAAAGTTATTTTTTATTAATATTTGACCAGCATGAAAATTAAGGCTTTTTCTATTTCATTTAATACTTTATAATCTATTTTCTGCTAGGAACTAACATGTCTGCATCTCGCTGAAAGACACTTTTTTACTATGTTTACTTTATACATGGTTTTTATTGAAATGTTACTTGTGAGTTAAAACTTTTTGATGGATTTTTTTCAGTATTGTAGATTATTAGTATATATTTAGAAAATTTATCATCATTGGTTTTTTTCAATCTCACTGTTGCTTTGACTAACTCAAATAATAATATGATCTTTAAGTTTAGGTCATTAAATTTTAACTGATATTCGAACTTCATTTACCATTTCGCCCAATGGTGCCAGCACCATTGCAATTAAAAAAAACTGTCCAAAGAGTCTTATCCACAAATAATATTTCAATAAAAATAAATTGTTTTATCTTTGATTTGTAGTCCTATTTACTAGTATGAGACGGGTGGTACATGCTGCATCATATTGGTATAGACACACTGGTTTTCAACCGGCTTCATCACTGGTTGCATTTGAGGATGAGGCATTATATTCTGTATCTGAGGCTGTGGCGGCGGCGGAGGCTGTTCAGGCGGTTTCTTATTCTTTTTCTCACACTTCTTAAATTTAATACCAAGTTTATTTAATAAAATGAGTCTTAGAGACTCTTTGCCACCTCTGTAGTTCAATTCGTGTTTTGCCGCCGTTAAAATCTTGCCCAGCGTTGGGACCTCTTTTCTGACTGAATAACTGTTCACTATGCCTCTTAGAGCACATAATTGGAAGTAATCTAACTGTACTTTTGTTTTTCTTACGCGTTTTTTCTTCGGTCCCGCGATTTTCGTTTGCGTAGCTTCGGCGCGTAACCCGTCCCTCTTTATCCGTTTTATCGTGCTTTCTGACAGGCCTGTGGCTGCACACGCTCTCTTTACAACATT
The DNA here is from genome assembly GCF_003590095.1 of Trichoplusia ni. Lineage (NCBI taxonomy): Eukaryota > Metazoa > Arthropoda > Insecta > Lepidoptera > Noctuidae > Trichoplusia > Trichoplusia ni. The sequence continues at coordinate 4,788,413 of NC_039480.1, forward strand.
TTCTACTGGAAAAGCGTAGCCTCTATTCTGTTTTTCGCTTTCAAAGAACTTAATTACCTTAAAAATAATCTCCCTTGCCTGTCCCTCTATTGCCTCTTTTTTTTTCTTTTCAAGCTTTGGCTTTCGCTCGGAGTGTATAGGCGGCGGCTCTGGGGGGTTCACAGGCTGCGGAACATGATTCTGTTGCTCCTGTGGAGGCTGTTGGTGCATAATAACTGCATTCACAACAGGCACTTCGTACACATTGACGTTAATATTCATCTTCGTTATAAGCAATTTACGAGTTTCTCAAGATATATCTGTGTTTCCTGCATTAATATATTGTTTATTTATGCCTTCGGTTATTTGTAAACAGTGAATTATCGGTTTATTTATGTTAAATACACAATAGAAACAATAAATTAACAAAACGGTAGCCATAGTCTATTTACCACAGACAATTTGTTTGTTTTTAATAAACTAAACATACGGTTTTGAAGTTACACGTTAAAAATCAATCAGACATGAAACTATTAGGCTAATGGCTTATGTGTGGTCTTAGCTATAACTTTGTAAGAACATAACACGTCGACGATATCGTAAATCTTTCCTTTATTCGACAATGAGTCTGTAAAAACAATTTGCAATTTCACGTCATTTAAAATATTTATGGTGTAACAAAACGGAATAGATTTGATTTGACACTGACAGAATAGCTTTAATGTTACCTTATAAATGACTTTACTACAAAAATTGGTCTTTGCCTATTTTTGTAGTAAAGAGCGAGAGAGCTTTACTCAGTCATTTACATGATTTAGGATGACGTTTCAGTAAATCTTAATGAAACCATCAGTATTTCATATAAAAAAATACACTACCAGTACCATAAGTTTGTTTAATACGAAGAAAAAAATAATTTGTTCGTACCGTAAACAATCCAAAAAGTGGAAAATTCAGTTAACACATGGCAACTCCTTGATACTTTAAGTGTCACTTTTCGCAATTTCGTACAATTCGTACTTTAGAAAATAAATAAACAAAACCAACAATGTAATGTTATTATTGTAAGAAAACAATGAATTATAATAATATGGATGACTGCCCGGAGTTAGTGATAAAGAAACTATGTTGTACGTGTTTATGTAGAGATAGGAAACTATTTCAATTGTGCAGGATAAACGATGGGATCAACAATTTATATTCTTTGCTGTCCTACGACTCTGAGGCTTACAGGGTAACTGTATTTTATATTTTATTAGTCATAAACGACTTTTTATAGACTTAGGGTTGATTTTTAAATACATTCAACAATGAAGTCTGATAACATTTTAAAAGCAAAAGTAACACTGTCTGCGGTGCTTTTTTATTATTTCTAAACCGTTAAATTAATTTTGATAAGATTTGGTAGCTATAATAAAAGAATAGTTAACTACTAACTCAATTATTAACTTTTATTTTATTAATCTGTATTAATTTTAAACTTTTGTTTTAAACATTTTGTGGTTAAACAAAAGTTGTAATAATAACATTATAAAAGATTGGCTTGACATGCTTTAATGATCTACCAATTTCAATGACACATTCAGTAATGTTAATTAAGAATGTTTTTTTTAACCACGGCATTAAAACGGTTATGCTGTGTACATAACTTTCACATCCCACAACGTTTGAATGGCTTGACCTATTTAAAACATGTCTTAGAAGATAATTCACCATTATAAAAACATACTAAATACTAATACGTTATAAAAACATACTAATCACTCATCCATTATCTTGCTTTGATAGGACAGACAGGCATGTCAAACTTATAAGATTCTTCTGTTCATGTTGGGTTTTTTATTTATTCCCTGGTTCCTACACAAACGGAGGTGCGTGACGTCATCATACCCTGTTGCGAAAACCATAGTCATATTCATAATAATAAACTATTTACTTATATATTTAATTATCACACTAATCTACCATAACAGGTTACTTAACCTAATGAGCTAGGACTAAACAAAGGTCTAAGTATTTATGTGAACTAGGGTTTCAAAGATTGAATTATTATGCACATAGTTGCAGGTCTAAATTCCAGCAACTCTTTTAGTATGTAATTTTGTAACTATGACCTCTTTTTTAAAAAAAGTCCCGCTCTATTTTTATAAGGAATTCAATCCTTCACTCATGAAGGTTTTCATGACCAAAGTCACATGCAGAAAGACACCTAGACTTGTAAGAAGTAGAAAGTATTTGTAGATCACACAAACTTTTGTCACACGCGGGGATCGAACCCGCGACACGTCCCGCACCGTGGGTTTGCGGTTATGCTGTATACCACTTACCAATCCATGCCATCGCGATATTTTCTGTTTTGTGAAGGCAGTATTACCAACGCCATTTTTCTCATTGTTGAGTTATTTTGTTTTTTGCGAAAGCGGTATTAGCAGCGCCATTTTTGTTCACCCCATTCTTCATAATTCACATTTTTGGTGAGTTTTTGTTGTTCCAATATTATTCTAAGGGTAAAGGTACCGGCTCGGATCATGAGCGCACGGCGGAGGAGTGGGGATCGCTTTGCGCATCGTACACTCATGACAAACTAAAACTCCAATCTTGTGCCGTCTTGAGGTGCATGCAACATTGCAACTGCATCAAAGAACGTATCTCTCATGTCGGCTATGACGCGATACGCTGCGGGACACTCACTGTACTGTAGTCCGCCCCGCGCCTCACTTCATACCGCAATAGGGACACAAACAATCACTTCTGCGCAGGTGAAGGTCAGCGCTCAAGATCCGTGCCGGTAACTATACTCTCCGAAACATCACTATGCTTTAGTTTTTATTAAATCACTACTATTCCTTGTTTTTAGTTAGTTTTATTGTTAATTTATCCCGTTCTGTTCACAGGAAGGGTTTTTCAAAGATACAGCAAGTTTGTACATCTGCTGGGAGTGCAGAGCTATCATGTCCAAGATAGGGAGGTTCAGACAGCAGGCCTGCGTCGCACAGCGGCAGCTCACCATGATAGCTGATGGACGGACTGATGTGAGCGGTTTTGTATTTAACTTGTACCTTCTATGAGACATCCGATGGCTTGCGCTACACGTCGTTTTGTACCATGAGGACCTATTTAATTCAAGCTTCTTCCAATCCTTAGGGTTAAACCTAAGGCTTGAATTAACGTCAGGTCGTTCAGGATAAAACGACTTCAAAGGCTAGACGAAAAGCACCAAGCCCAGGGCCGGATTTAGGGGAACCGGGCCGAAAGCCCCGGGGCCGCCACAATAGAGACTTCGGAAAAAAAATCTTTCAAATTTCGACCAGTGAACCAAGTAAACATATTTTCCTTTGACATTTATTACCTTTACCTTCAGCCATTTTTTACCTATAAAATTGTTCATTTTATTTGGTAAATAATTTGGGGCAAGGGCCTCCAATCCTTTGTTGCCCCGAGGCCTCTGGACTCCTAAATCTGGCCCTGGCCAAGCCCAAAAAGAGAGGCCTAAGCCGTCGTACACCTTTACTCTCAATTCTGCGGGTCAACTTTACTGCAGCGCTTGCGACCGAGTGTTTAGATCCAAACTCGGTCTAGCCAGTCACATCAGGACCCACGCTAGGAGGTGAATTGCCAAGGGTCGCCGTTATCGAAAACGATAAGGAGGACTATAGATTGTAACCTACGGGCATTTATTATAATTTGGAATTGAATCTGGGACCTCTAAGTGTAGCAATTAATTAACAAGCCAGACATTTTCTTGTAAGATTTCTTATTTTTTGATTATAGATAAAAACCCGCTGCCTATCTCACCTAACCTACCACAGACCTAACCAAATTATAACCATAGATTCAAACACAACCATAGACAACCAAAACTTTATAGACTGCGGCAAAAGCATAAAGTCGGAGAGTGAAGAAGACATTCCTCTATCAGAACTAACGCAAGCAAACAGCATAGAAATAGAAAGAAGAAGATTTTCAAGAGAAGAAAAAATAGAGCTAGCGGAAGAAGTAGCAGAGAACAGAATAGAAGCAGAAAAAAGAATCTTAAAAGACGAAAAGTTGGAGGAAGATTGTTTTTCAACTGTGTTAATAGATGAAAGTGAGATGGAAGATGTTAGAGGGAGAAGGAGAATGGAGAAAGAGTTCTTTTTGGCGGAATTTAAGTGCGAAAGTTGTGTAATAATATTCTTAAGTGAAGACGAGTTGTTCAAACATTGTGAAGTACATTTAGAGGTAAGATGTTAAAAGTTCGGTAACTATAACCGCATAAGTGAAACAATCACAGGTGAAGCTATGCTTGACGCCGTTGGTCCGTAGATGGGTGACCATCTTTGTCATAACGAGTTCCTCCGTGTTTCGGAAGGCACGTTAAATTGTGGGTCCCGGCTGTAATTCCTACGTCTTTGACAGTCGTTACAGGTAGTCAGAAGCTTGAAAAGTCTGACAACCAGTCTAACCAAGGGGTATCGTGTTGCCCAGGTAACTGGGTTGAGGAGGTCAGATAGGCAGTCGCTCCTTGTAAAACACTGGTACATAGCTGAAACCGGTTAGACTGGAAGCCGACCCCAACATAGTTGAGAAAAGGCTAGGCCAATGATGTTAAAAGTTTATATTTTCCCAAGTTTCTATACACTCACTTTTCTTGTTTGTTTGTCGTTCCGGTTGGATTTTTGCAATTGCAATTTTGAGGCACTTCCCGATAAGCTAGCAGGCTGAAATTTTCAGGGTAGCTTCAAACCCGATGACACTGCAATTTACAACTATAAAAACAGCTGGACCGATTTTGATAAAATTTGAATTGAGTGACATCCAAAATCGTGGGGTTTTAGATTTTTTAAATCTATTAATTAAGAGGTACTTTTAGTGTTATAAGTACCTATATAGAGAGCCTGTCGAATGCTGTGATGGTCTTGCGATTATCTGTATCCATGTTTATGTATGAGTTGTGGGTTCGGTCCCAACGCAGATAAAAACCGCGATTGTAATCCTATCTTGGTAGGATTTGGGGGACTCCTTTCCCCAGCAGTGGGGCTAGATAAAAATAACATGGAAAGTGGCGTCTATAGGCTGGTATTATTTATAATTATTTTGCTTTTACAGAAACCAAATTATACGAAATGCGATATATGTCTCTCATATATAAGTGATTCTCAATATGAAGTACATAGGGAATCTCACTTGAAGAAATATATTTGTAAATATTGTTTATATGAGGCATATGAAATTAAAGATATGATGATACATTTAAGTAAAGGACATGCTGTGAAGAATCCGAATGGTAAACGAAAAAAGGTAATTATAATCTAATATATAAAATTTTCGAGTTGCTACTTTCGTAGATACTCCTACGAAACGGCTTAACCGATTTTTATGAATTTTTTTATACATATAGGTCTTAGAATAGAACAACATCTATTTTTCATACCCCTAAGTGATAAGGGTAGCACACACAAAAAAAAAAAAATTTTTTTTGGCGAAATTTTTTTATAACGTGGCATTAAAAATACACACAACTAGAAAATAAAATATTCGGCAAAACAACGTTTTGCTGGGTCAGCTAGTAATGAATAAAATGTTCGAGGCGCGATTTTCCTAGGTACTTCTCCGAAACGACTTGACCGATTCTTATGAAATTTTGCGTGCATATCGGGTAGGTCTGAGAATCGGACAACATATATTTTTCATTCCCCTATTTCTTTATTAGTTTTAATGTTTTTTCTACAACAGAAATTCACTGAAACTGACATTTTTATGACAAAAGAACATCGGCTACAGTCTTACTAATATTATAAACGCAAAATTTTGTATGCAAGGATGTATAAATGTATGGATGTTTGTTCCTCTTTCATCCAAAAACTACTGAACGGAATAAGACGAACTTGGTACACCGATTGCAGACATGCATTTTGAAAAAAAAACAGCAAACTCATTGAACTCGCCAGGCGAGTCTACGGCACTGGAATAAAATTTACGTGGATCCTCCGGGAGAGTTGGTAGCACTGAACGTGTTAACACATAGGATACTTTTTATCCCGGTTTTATGTTCCCGTGGGATCATTTTTTATTTGTGGCAGGCGGGCTCTCGGGCAACAACTATTTCATCTAAACCAATAAAAACTTTTAAAGGGTTTTGTGGAATTTGATTTGTTTTGCTAGCAATTAAAGTCTACATATTGTTTGATGTCTGTTTTTACTTTTTGATACCTCATATTGCTGGTTGTTAACTATTATCATTTGCAATATAAGTTAAAATACTATTTTGCTAACAGGGTAGGCGGAAAGCAGAAAGAATATTAAAATCAGAGATCAAAAATGGAACTACCAACCTGACAGAGAAACGGACATCATTCGGATACGGATGCACGGAATGTGATAAATGTTTTGAGTGAGTTTGTCATTTTTAGATTTCGGAAATGTAAGGGTTGAAATGCAACCCTGTTAGTATAAGTTCAGGTCAGAGTATTTTTATGTGTAAAATATACATTATTTACTTAGATACAGGTGTTGACTGTGCGCTATGTCTTGCCTTGAAGGCGTACAAATATATTTCAATAAAAAAATACCTAAGTTTATAACGATAATAAAGTCATATAATTAACAGACAGACGAAAAAAAGACATATCAATAAAATATAACGACTGCTACCCAAATCAGGCATAAAAAAATATCACGTGTCAGTACAGTATCAGTACGGTTCGCTGTCTGTCATCGGAATGTATCTCATGAACCATGTTTTTATAGAAAATGTTAAGTCTAACGCTACTGTTGTACTATAGAAACTACTAATATTATAAACGCAAAAGATGGTCAATGTGGATGGATTTTTTTACGCACGCAAAAACCACAAAAAAACAAAATTTCGTACATAGTTTATTACCAGGATTAACACATAGGATAGTATTTTTATCCCGATTTCATGTTCCCGTGGAATCTTTTCCGATTTGTAGCGAGTGGAGCGGCAACAGCTACTATATAAAACTTATATTAGTATTTACAAATTAAAGATTTATTCTTAAACATGTTTCAGAAATAAGAATCAAAGATGGAAGCACATACAGATTCACCACAGAGAAGGTTACAAGTGTCCCACCTGTGGAAAGAGATTCGCGTTCAAAAATCATCTCTCGAGGCATGAACAGTAAGTAGTTACATAATTTTATAATAACTGTCGTGAGACTGATTCATTATTAAATGATGTAACGGTTTACTCACGCGCATTTATCGACTCGCCCGCCGCGTCAGCTCATGATTAAGGACTCCGGTTGGGTCCGAAACTAGTCGGGCGATACCGATAAATACGCCCACTTTTCTTGTTTGTTTGTCGTTCCGGTTGGATTTTTGCAACTCACTTCTTTCAACCCCGATGACAAAGCAATTTATTAATATAAAAAAAGGCTGGACCGATTATTATAAAATTTAAAAACGTGGGTTTTTACACTTCTTTAAATCTACAATTTCGACTGCACGGATAGCCGAGTGGTTGAGGTCACCACACCAAACCCACTATGCGAGACGTAACGCGGGTTGGATCCCCGCGTAGATGTCCTACGCGTTTGTGTGATCCACGAATGCTTGTTCTAAGTCTGAGTGTCTTTGTGCATGCGATTTGTATGTTTGTAAACACCCCACGACACAAGAAAATTAAATTCCTTACGGCGGGAGTCGCTTTAAAAAAGAAAAAAAATCATTTTTTCAATACTTATTTATACACAACCCTCTTTATTTCGAGTCCTACTCACACTTAACATATATTCTCCCCTTTCTAGACTCCACCAAGGCCCATTTCCTCGTGAGGAGTGCCCCGTCTGTCACAAGATGATAAGAGTCGATCTATTAAAGATCCACTCTCGTATACATTCGGACAGACAGACATTTTCATGTATTGAGTGTGATAAATGTTTCGTAAGCCGAGCGTCCTACGAACATCATCTGAAGTACACACAGGCACACGCGCAGAGTGATTTGCTCAAGTAAGGGAATATGTGTTTTATTTGGGTGTTATAGAGTTGCTTTTTAAATGACGAAAGGAGCTTAGATTTTGTTGATTCTGTTCATTTATCGTACGCACCGGTTTCAAGGTGTCGCTAGCTCTGAGGTCCCAGGTTAAATCCCCGGTCGGGTCAATGTAAAAATTCACATTTCTACATTGTCTCGGGTCTGGGTGTTTGTGGTACCTTCGTTGTACCTGAATTCCATAACACAAGTGCTTCAGCAACTTACTTTGGGTTCAGAACAATGTGTGTGATGTTGTCCGCATTTATTTATTTATTATTTATATAGCTTTGGCTAAAAAACCGTTTTAGTTTGTCAGACAGGTTTTCCAAAAATATTGGTACGTATTTTACATTTAATCACATCATATTTTGATAGTAACTGTCGTGAGAATGATTCATTATTTAATGATGTAACGGTTTACTCACGCGCATTTATCGGGGTAGCCCGACTAGTTTCGGACCCAACCGGAGTCCTTAATCATGAGCAGACGCGGCGCGATCGCGAGTCGAAAGCCGCGTAGTCGGGCTACCCCGATAAATACGCGTGAGTAAACCGTTACATCATTTAATAATTAATCACATCATTCAAAAGTTGAGAAGTTAAAAGCACATCACTTGTTAGTAAAAACTATACTGGTAGGAACGTCACACGAGATTGCGTATAGGTAAGTAGGTATGCCAAAAAACCAATATTTTATTAAAAATCTGTCTGACTGATTTTATTTTGTCGAATACCCTATCTATTATCGACTGACCTGTTAGTCTAGTGGTTAGTGACCCTGACTGCTATACCGGAGGTCGTGGGTTCGATTCCCGCTTAGGACAAATGTTTGTGTGATGAGCACGATCATTTGTTCTGGTGTCTGGCTAATTTATCTATATTATGTATGTATTTAGAAATATATAAGCATGTTTATCAGTTGTCTAGTACTCATAATACAAGCTTTGCTAAGTTTGAGACTAGATGGCGCTGTGTGAAAGTTGTGGAATATTTATTTATTTATTTAATATTTATTATGTTTCTATTTTGTTTCTTCCTATGTTTGTTATTACACAACTTCGGACTGTGTTTTGAATCTGAATGCTATCTGATTTTTTTTATTCGTTTTTCATTTAACTTAAAATAGCTGTCATTTAATCCCATAAAAAAAACCTTCAAGTAGATTTTTAAAGGTTTTTTTTGTTAATAAAAAAAATTACTAAAAAGGTGTCAGTTTAAATTTTAATTTATTTTTCTTTAGCCCACTTTTGACTAGTTTTTTCTTATTTTTAGATACAAATGCACAATGTGCGATAAAGGATATCGGTCTAGAGGTGAGCTGAGAGACCACACGAACTATCAACATATGGGGAAGACTCAACACAAGTGTCCTGTCTGTGGGAAGGTAAGGTTAAACGGCGCTCGTTGCGGTTTGCTTTTGGATGGGTGACCGTGTTTAGTGTTTTCTGTTCTGTAAGTTTGTCATTAATGAATTGGTTTCGTCTCGCTTATAGTTATTAATATTACTATTATAGTTTTATTCTAATTATCAAAATTGTTTAAAATAATGAATAGAATGTGCCCTTGAAGGAACTTGCGACGGGCCTGTTGGTTTGACTGGCCAGTTGGTCTAGTGGTTAGTGACTCTGATTGCTATACCGGAGGTCGTGGGTTCGATTCCCACCCAGTACAAATGTTTGTGTGATGAGCATGATCATTTGTTCTGTGTCTGGGTGTATTCTATCTATATTATGTATGTATTTAGAAATATATAAGTATGTTTATCAGTTGTCTAGTACTCATAATGCAAGCTTTGCTTAGTTTGAGACTTGATGGCGTTGTGTGAAAGTTGTGGAATATCATATCATATAAGTTAGTATGGATTATTAGGCCCTGGCTACTCGTCGCTGTATCACTCGTCACGTGAGGCGCGCTCACGACGGCGTCAAGGAAAGCGCTCGGGATAAGATCTGTCAACAGTGTGGAAAGGCATTCAGGGTAAGTGGTAATATATTAGCTAGACATAAATAAATAAATAGCTCATGAGACAGAAGAGTGGGCCTCCCCAATCTTCTCTCTTCTTTTGCCCAGCAGTGGGACATCCCAGGCTAGTAATAATAATAAGTTTGGCAGAATGTGTGTTGTTTTGGGCTCCACTTTAAAAGGCGGGTCGCAACTAGTCGGGGTTCCCGATAAATACGCGTGAGTTGCATCATTTAATAATGAATCAGTCTCACGATAGTTACTATAAAAATGTATCCTTTTAATACGGAACCAGTGCCGGCGTTAGGGGGGGGGGGGCGTGACGGGGCGATGGCCCAGTGCGACAAATTCCGGGGGGCGCCAAGGTCTGAAGTTGGAGTCTCTTGCCTCTCCTGGCGCAAACCCTCAGAACTGTGCTCTACGCTAGAGGTGGAATACTTCCACCGCCAAACGTAACGCTAAAGGAAAGATGAAATTCTTAATATAATTTTACTTGGGATCAGCAAAAAACTAACACTTGATATTGCTTCTCTCAAGTGGGCGCCACAATATTTTCACCCGGGGTGTCAGTGGCCCTTACGCCGGCAATGCAGAAACCTCTCTAAAACAGTATTAAAGTTGCTATTCAGCCTTCATCCTCACTCCAAAATTTTTGCGTGCCCAACAGGGTCCATATTGATGTTATTTTTTTTTGTACCATCTCTGTAACAATACGAATGCAATAAATGATTGAGTATTGAGTATTAAACGTCTATTTCAGGATAAGAAGAGTCTTCGAGAACACGAGTTGATACACACGGGCGAGCGACCGCTGTCGTGTGAGGTCTGCGGGTGTACGTTCAGGCAGCGAGCCTCACTGTACACCCACAGGAAACGGGTGCACAAGATATACCCAGACACCAAGCGAGTCACTCTGTTGACAGATACTTGAATATGTGCCTTTTGAGACTGAATTGACTTTTGTGACTTAGACAAATCTATACTAATATATAAAGCTGAAGAGTTTGTTTGATTGTTTGTTTGAACGCGCTAATCTCAGGAACTACTGGTTCGAATTGAAAAAATATTTTTGTGTTGAATAGACCATTTATCAAGGAAGGCTATAGGCTATATAACATCTCGCTGCGACTAATAGAAGCGAAGATACAATGGAAAATGTGGAAAAAACGGGGAAAATTCTAACCACGTGGACGAAGTCGCGGGCAACAGCTAGTAAAAAATATTGGTGAAAATACGTATTAAATATTTTCAATACAGTTTTTAATTGAGTCATTGTCTTTTCCAACAAAATGAAAATTATGACCAAACGGTTAATTTAAAAAATATGCTTGGTTCTATTTTTGTGTATTGAAAAAATATTTCTTAATTTTGAACTGGATAAATACGATTTTTATTAAGTGATCTCAAATTATAATTATTTTTAAGTTTACGTCAAATAACACAGTTATAACTATATTTGTATATTTATGTATAGTTAATAAATTAAAACAAATATTAATTAGGCATATGATTATATATTATTAAAATTTGAGCTTTAATTCTATACAATAAAACAGTTTATTAAAATATACGTAGTTTTATTACTTTACTACCTGTTCACGCAACGATCGCGTGATCATGTGAACTGGTTTGATCGACGGCGGCGGCGGCGAGCGGCCTGGGTGGGGGCCACTCCGCCAGCAGAGGGCTTCACTGACGCTTGTGTCCCATAATTAACGTCTCTGTACCGTTACTTTCGTTTGTTACCTTGTAATATACCTACCTTTATTTTAACCTAACATACAGTCCACGTTATTTCTACATCTCCCTGAGTTCCTGAACACTACCTATACTAATAAAATATATAAAACTTCAAATGTATAAGAATGACATTCCTTTTCGATAAGTGACGTAACGTTTTTTTTTTAAGAAATAAATAATAGTAGAGACTATTATTATTTTATTTAAAAAAAACGTTTCTCACAATAAGGAATTTAATTCTTGCGTCGCAGGGGTTTCAGAAACATTTAAATCACATGCACAAAGACACCCAGACTCAGGATTAGCATTCGTGGATCACACAAAGACTTGTCCTATGCGGGGATCGTTTGGTGTGGATAAAATAAAAGAATTAAAAACTCAGGCAGAATTCTGGACAATTGAACTTGCAACTTTTGAAAAGACAGACAACTATACAGGCGAAACTAAATAAAAGGTTGCAATAAAACACATTTTTTTCATATTGTATTTATTATTATTATAAAAAAGGAATTGTTGTTCTTTAAGTCTCGCTCTCGTTCTCTAAAACACGAAAACCGCTGAACCGATTTAGTTAAAGTCTTGAAATATTCGCAGCAGTCCAGGTAAGGTTTAAACGGTGAGAAAAGGACAAGAAAAAGGGAAAATTAAAACGACGAGACCGGGTACAACGCAGGTGTAACCGCGGAAAACAGCTAGTTATTTATATAAATATTAAGTAACGATTAAACGGGGTCAATGAAGGATTTTTTGGGGTGGATTTTACGAGTTTTTACACACGAGTTTATATTAAAACTTGGACGTTTAACAAGACAAAATATAAAGATTATACGGAAATTCGCAAATATTTCATTAAGTAATTGTGTTGAGGCATTTTTATAGAAGAAAATATTTATGCAACCATGTGGTGTCATGTGGTGAGGAAGGTGTTGAATATGGATGTGGATGGATATAGGGGAAGAGGACGACCAAGGAAACGATGGATGGATTGTGTGAGACGATATGGCTGCACAGAGTGTTTCTCGTGAGATGACGTCCAATAGAAAGAATCCTCCTATGGAAGGAGAAGACATGTTGTGACGACCACAAATAATTATTGGGATAAGGGGCAGGAGAATGATGAAAATATTCATGCTACCCACAAAAAAATACTATTTTAAATTCAATCCGTTCCGTTTTACGGTATTATTTATTAGCGGGATGCAACAGCTTGTTGTGCGTATAGAGGGCGGCAGAGTGCGCGAAGGTAGCCGAACAGTGCGAACATTGTAGAGGGCGCTCCCCTGTGTGAGTGCGAATGTGAAACTTCAGCATGGTCTGGGTCTGAAACAAAGTCTATTATATAATTAAAAGAAAAAAACCCACGTTTATATTTCTTACTCCATTAAAATTTTATCACAATCGGTCGGTTTTTATAGTTGTAAATCGCATTGTCATAGGGTTTGAACCTACCCTGAAAATTCCAGCCTGCTAGCTTATCGGGAAGTGCCCCAACATTGACTTACAAAAATCTAATCGGAACGACAAACAAAACAAGAAAAGTGATAAAAACGTGGGAATAACAGCTTCGGTATTGGCGCCCCATCGTGGGACCAACAATTTAGCTTCGTTAATGGCGCCCACCGTGGGGCAGCACACAAGCGTGGTGATCAATGCTCGTTCTCTGTATGAGAGGCCTGCAGTGGGACAGTTACAGGCTGGAGTTACATAATATCTACTTACAGTAAACGCCCGGCCGCAGTAGTCACATATCTTGTTGCGCGGAGGCCTCTTCTTAAAATGTACAAAGTTGACGTGGCGAGTTAAAGCAGAGTTGCTCTTGAAAACCTGAAAAAGAGAGTAAAATAAAGCGACTGATGAGTACAGCCGAGAGTCTCAGGTTCAAATCCTGTTTGAAGTTTTACATGGCATTATTTGCAAAAAAAAACAAAGGAATTTTATCCTTGTGTCGCGGGGTTTCACAAACATTCAAGTCACTTGCACAAAGACACCTAGACTCAGAACAAGCATTCGTGGATCACACAAATGCTTGTCCTATGCGGGGATCGAGACCACACGTCGCTCAGTGGGCTTAGCTTGGTGACCTCAACCACTCTGCTATCCGTGCAGTTAAAGAATAAAGAATATATCAAAGAATAGATCAGAGTCAAAAGCTATAAATGCATAAGTGGATCGATCACAGGTTAAGCTAAGTCGGTCCGTGGATAGGTGACCATCTTTGTCATAACGAGTTCCTCCGTGTTTCGAAAGGCACGTTAAATTGTGGGTCCCGGCTGTAATTCCTACATCTTTGGCAGTCGTTACGGGTAGTCAGAAGCTTGAAAGTCTGACAACCAGTCTAACTAAGAGGTATCGTGTTGCCCAGGTAGCTGGGTTGAGGAGGTCAGATAGGCAGTCGCTCCTTGTACCTAATACTGCTAATACACTGGTACTTACCTGCATGCGGTTAGACTGGAAGCCGACCCCAACATAGTTGTGAAAAGGCTAGGATGATGATGATGATCCGATTCGCAGTGCTTTTACGTATCAAAATAATAATAATTTATCTTCCTAATATTTCATTTGTATGACAAACCTTAGAACACTTATTACAGCGGTGTTTAATAATCTTTAAATGTTCCCAATTGATGTGTATTTGTAAATCATATTTCTTCCCGAATTTAGCTCCGCATTCGTCGCAGATGAACCTATAAAAATATATAAAGTTAGGACACAAAATACCTACTAATATTATAAATGTGAAAGTTTGTAATTTTAAGCCAAATTTAATTCATTTATCGTCCATTGTAAATAGCAGAATAGGGATGATGACAATTTTTTTTGCAGTGTCCGTCTTGTAGTTTTTTGTATAATAATGGATACGTATTTTTTAATTTGTCCCGCAAACATAAATTGACCAAATTACAGTGAATGAAACTTACGCGTGACGTCACGATTGAGTATAAATTTTACCATATCGTTACGTCACAAGCCCCCTCTCCTAAACTTTAAAGCAGTTAATATTTGTCAATTCTAGTTTTTCTGAAAAAGGAAAAAATACGTGTCTCATACTTTTCAATTATCTAACTGAGGGACTAATGAGATTTTTTCTTTTTGTACCCAGTCATCATCCCTATTGGGGCCCAGGAAGTTTGTTTTAAAAGCAAGGTTTGCTTAATTCTGTATATCCTTACCTCTTACCATTCTCCCCGACGTGTGCGGAGTGCGTGGCCACATGGTGAGCGAGGCCCTGCGGCGTCTTGTAGTGAGTCTTGCACACGACGCAGAACGCGCGCGAGTGTGAGTGAGCGGCGCGCATGTGTGCGGCCAAGTACGAGCGCACGCGGTACGACTTGTTGCAACGGTCGCATGAGTATATACGGGGAGACTGGTTGTGGACCGTGCTGGAGAAAATTATATCTATACTAATATATAAAGCTGAAGAGTTTGTTTGTTTGTTTGAACGTGCTAATCTCAGGAACTACTGGTTCAAATTGAATTTTTTGTGTTGAATAGACCATTAATCGAGGAAAGTTTAAGGCTATATACCATCACGCTGCGACAAATAGGAGCGAAGATACAATGGAAAATGTGGAAAAAAACAGGGCAGGTATAGATCATAACTTATATCTTCTAACCACGCGGACGAAGTCGCGGGCAACAGCTAGCGTAGTATAAAGTCACAGATATCATGATAGCTATACTCACTGCATGTGCACCTTCAGCCCGCTGCTACTGACAAACGTGCTGCCACATATCTTACACTCCTGCTTGCTCTTATGTTTGTCCAAGTGATAACGATATGTGCGGTTTGAGCTGAAATTTATTTCATTTATAAAAAAAAAGCAGTAAGGAATTTAATCCTTGTGTCGTGTGTTTACAAACATACAAATTACCAATTACACTCAGACTCAGGACAAGCATTCGTGGATCACACAAATGCTTGTCCTACGCGGGGACTGAAACGGCGACCCCTCGCGCTCAGGGCCCCGATTCTGCTACTTACAATGGTCGACGAATGAATGAAATTTGGCTTAAAATGACACTTTTCGTATTTTCTTAAGCATTTCTCCTATACAATAATTATATAATATATATAGATAAATCCGGACAACATCACACACATTGTTCTGAACCCAAAGTAAGTTGCTGAAGCACTTGTGTTATGGATTGCAGATACAACGAAGCTACCACAAACACCCAGACCCGAGACAATGTAGAAATGTGAATTTTTACATTGACCCGACCGGGGATCGAACCCAGGACCTCAGAGCTAGCGACACCTTGAAACCGGTTCATACGCCACTTGACCACGGAGGTCGTCAACTTGTGAATTCAGTACGGGACGGTACACTGAAGGTCCAATCATTGTATTGGCAAAATGCTTAGGAGAAAAGGAATAATTTCAAATTGAATCCAATTGCCATTCATTCATCGGCCATTGTAAACAGCAGAATACCCCGTGGTTTTGGCGTGGTGACCTCAACCACTTGGCTATCCGTACAGTCACATCGGGTTTAGTAGTTTACAATATAAACTCACGGAGTAGTAAACCCGCACAGTTTACAAGTATAGACGCGCGCCGGGCTCCCCTCTGCGTGCTTCACATTGTAGTGTTGTAGAGCGGACTGGATGTGGTTGTAGCGTCGTCCACAGATAGCGCACTCAAGTCTGAACGAAAATGTATAACTTGTATGTGTATTTCTACATGCGAAAGTAACTCTGTCTGCCTGTCTGTTACGCTTCCACGTCTATACCACTGAACTGATTTTAATAAAATTTGGTACAGACATAGAGTTGACCTAGAGAAAGAACATAGATACTTGATACATGGATAGTTTTTGTCCGGGACTTTTGAAGAGTTCTCTTGGAAACGCGATGTAACCGACATCGACGCGGGCGAAGCCGCGGGCGTAAAGCTATTACCTCATAAATAGACACAAATATAATATTCTACATAAATGCGAAAGTATCTCTGTCTGTCTGTCTGTCTGGCTTCCGCGCTAAAACTACTAACCGATTGGTACATAGGTTGTTTAGAGCCTGAGAAAGGACATAGGCTACTTTTTAACAGAATGTAAGTACCAGTGTTTTACAAGGAGCGACTGCCTATCTGACCTCCTCAACCCAGTTACCTGGGCAACACGACACCCCATGGTTAGACTGGCTGTCAGACTTTCAAGCTTCTGCCTACGTGTAACGACTGTCAAAGATGTAAGAAAATGTTATTAAAATCTATACTAATCTATAAAGCTGAAGGGTTTGTTTGTTTGAACGCGCTAATCTCAGGAACTTCTGGCTCAAATTGAAACCAAAACAATCTTTCTGTGTTGAATAGACCATTCATCGAGGAAGGTTTAAGGCTATATACCATCACGCTGTGACTAATAAGAGCGAAGGTACAATGGAAAATGTGGAAAAAACGGAAAATTATTCATCTTCGAGGGCTTCTGTTCAAAAATTCCTAACTAATATCTTCTAACCACGCGGACGAAGTCGCGGGCAACAGCTACTGTATTATAAATTACCTTCGTCCATGCCTGTTGATGTGATCGTTAAAAGAATGTTTGGAACCCAAAACCGTTTTGCATATATCACATTGGAAACTGTTCTTTTTCTGTAACGAAAGGAAAATAAATACTTTAATATCAACAATTATTTAGTAGTCTTCGTTAAAATTAATAGATTAAAAAAGAAGTCCCACGTTTTTGAATGTCAATCTCGTATATAATAAACCAGATTGTCTAAATGTATTTTATTAGGCTGAATTTTTGCAAACCAATTTTGAGTCACTTCCCGATAAGCTAGCAGGCTGAAATTTTCAGGGTAGCTTCAAACCCGATGACAATGTATTACAATTAAAAAAAATGAATGGAGTGACATTAAAAGCGTGGGGTTTTCGATTTTTTAAATCTACTAGTTTCCTTTTTCTTACCTTCTTATGCCTATTCTCAATGTGATTCTTCAAGGTGTTCTCATGATCAAAGCCCACAATACAATCTTCACATTTAAAAGGCAACTTTAAATAATTCTCTTTTTTAGCCATAGCCTCTCTCTCTTCAATAACTTCTTCAGTACTTAAAATAACAACTTTAATCTTCCCTTCATATTTTTCTTCGACAGCCGACTTTTTTTTCAAAGTCGCTTCTTCTTCGAAGTCAGACGAGTCGTGTTCGACTTTTATATCCATGCTAAGATCTAGGTCTGTGTCTATTTGTTCTGTTTTTATCTGTTGCTCGTCTGGTTGCGTTTTGCCGTCAATTTCGAGGCAAGTTTGAAAGTTGTGGAGTTTGGTTATTTTTAAGATTGGCGTCTGAGGAAAGAGCAATAGAATAGAATATTTATTTAATGTTGTCCCGGGTTCGATCCCCTGTCGGATCAATATAAAGATTCACATTTCTACATTGTCTCGGGTCTGGGTGTTTGTGGTACCTTCGTTGTATCTGAATTCCATAACACAAGTGCTTTAGCGACTTACTTTGGGTTCAGAACTATGTATGTGATGTTCACATACATCACATACATTGTTCTGAACCCAAACACCAGACCACCGGGGATCGAACGCGGGACCTCAGAGCTAGCGACACCTTGAAACCGGTGCGTACGCCACTCGACCACGGAGGTCGTCAATGTATAGTTCACCTTCTTCACCGTTGTAACGTCATTGCTCACCCATCCATTTCTATTACCTGATCGAGAAGTAAAGCAACACTTTCCTCAACCTGCTGCTTAAACAATTCGAACTTCTTCAGCATGCTGTGACATATATTACAAATGTTCACGTTATTTATAGGGAGCTGAAAATAAAAAGCAATAAATAAATCTAAGATGGAGACACAAAAATTTCGGGCGTTAAACAAAAATCGGCCAAATTAACTATTTATACGCTTTTTTCGGGTTGGAAATTATCAAATGACTCCTCCCACTTTGAGTTGAGCGGAAGATAGTGTCAGACTATTACCTACTGACTAAAGCCCAGGCAGGTTGCTTCGTTTAGCTTTTTTACCGGGGCCTTAGTTGCGCATAATCTTACTGGCCACAATACTTATTCTAAGGCAGTGTACAAATCAAACGTCATAATATATTATAATACATACAAGTGTACACGTAATCTCGTAAGTCTCGCTAAAACTCGAGAACGGCTGAACCGATTTGGCTTATTTTAGTCTTGAAATATTCATAAAAGTCCAGGGAAGAAAAAGGTGAGAAAATATGGAAAAATTGCGGTAGTCAAAAAAATACTGTAAAATAACCACGAGATCGGGTACTACACGGGTGAAACCGCGGGAAACAACTAGTATAAAATATAATTCTCGTGTCACGGTGTAC
The DNA here is from genome assembly GCF_003590095.1 of Trichoplusia ni. NCBI lineage: Eukaryota > Metazoa > Arthropoda > Insecta > Lepidoptera > Noctuidae > Trichoplusia > Trichoplusia ni. The sequence continues at coordinate 4,807,382 of NC_039480.1, forward strand.
GTAATTGAACTCCTTCGAAAAGAAATATCGAAATACAGTAGCAGATACAGTTGGCAACAAATCCTACGAGTCGCTCGCCCGCCGCGTCTGCTCATGATTAAAGACTCCGGTTGGGTCCGAAACTAGTCGGGCTACCCCGATAAATACGCGTGAGTAAACCGTTACATCATTTAATAATGAATCATTCTCACGATAGTTACTATCAAAATCCTACGACTGGTTTGAAGTCGCATTTTTGATCGCGTCAACCAAAATAAATATTTCATTTCCACTTTCCACAAATTTCCACAATTGCATTACAAAGAATGTAATGCAATTGTGGATATGTCACGTTTTAGTTATGATTGCGGCTGGATTTAAGGGAGGATTTTCATAATTTTAGCGGTAGCCGACATCAAGTTAACTGTGAAATTTTAATTCATTTGGTTGCCGCGAAAACAAGCTTTTTTACGACATTTTTTTTTGTCATCCTCAAAGAGACCAAAATAATGGGTAATTAAAATAAACACCGCTTAAAAATAACATATCTTTAAGATTACTTTTGAAGTGCTAAAAATAAACTAGAATAAATACAATTTTGGATTTCGATGCCAATACAAAACAGCATTAGTATAGTCACCCATTTTCTATTTACGCGCCCTCCTACGAGTCAAATTCCAATATTAATATGTTTAAAAACCCCTAAAATGCACAAACTATAACATAACTTACCTTAAATTTCATGTAATTATCAAAAAACGATGTATGTTTACATGTTTTTAAGTCTATAAAAACTCCATTTTGCGAAGTACAACAGATACAAGATTTACTCAAATAACTAATATTTTCTTCAGGATTATATTCAAGCACATCAATATGTAATATAGAAGCCATTTTTAATAAATTGTTATTTACGAATTACAATTTCCGAGACCAATTCATGATAGCCATGGCATAGTAGAAACAATAATAACGTTTCTGTCTAAGTAATTTTGTAAACACATTTGGCAATATATGTTACTTTTTATTCAATAAATATATTTGTTTCGATACTTGCAAAGAATTAAAAGTTAAGGTTTAGTTTATAAAACTTCAAAAAATAATTTATGTTATGTCTGTAAACATATTTTAAGATGAAACAAATCATTTCAAAAATACATAACGTGCGTGAAAAGAACCGTATTGATAAAAACGTTTCGTTTTCTCACGGTGAAAAATTAAATATGAATTAATTCAAGTTCAATTCAAAAAAACTCAACAAAAGTAAATAGACAAAATAGAAAAAAAAACTAAGCATTTTAGTTTATATTAATTCTTTATTTTTATTTTTACTTCTTCAAAAATAAAGTGTCGCTTGTGGGATAAACAAACAATAAAACGCATTTGACATTTGTTCGGTAATGGCCGATTTGTGGAATAGCGTTCTTTTTACGCAATGTATTTATGTTTATTTATTTACAAATACTGAATTAAAGCTTAGTTAAAACAACTGACATTTCGTGGCATATTAACTATGAATACCGAAGATATAAATTTATGCTGTGGGTGTTTGAGTTCCGGCAGGAAAATGATAAAAATTGTCGAATTTTGGACCAAGCAATCTTTTTTGCAAATTATTAATGAAATATCGGTAAATATTTATCTTTGATAACTTAAATTAGATCTTCCTATACTGTATTATGTATACAAGGCGTAAATTAAGGCGTACTGGTTTTTCAACTCTTCAAAACTGTATTGTTTTTGCAATCATTAATTATTTGTTTAATTCTATATAACGAGTATTGTATTTGTAATATTATTAATATAATAGTTGTAACTATTAGTACAGTTATCAAAGTTATAACTCTTTGGGTATTTAATTTACAAATTATTCTAACCAATTTTAAAAATGCTTGTTCAAGTATTGTTGACTTCGAATAGTTTGTTTAGAATGGATTTAAATAGTGATTACTCATCTATTTCCTTGAAATATTGCTTTTTCATTAAATAAAAGAAAATATGACATATTTACTGTAGTTCTTCAAGAAAGGAAGGAAGAAATCTAGAAATCTAGGAAGAAATCCATTCATTTTCAAAGGCATACACACAGGTCCAACACGCAGAGGCCTTGTTGACAACTTTAATCTAAAATGTGATGATATCTACCAGGGCCCATCCACTCCTGTTCTATAAAAGAACAAACATGGACAGTCCAAGGTTAATTGTAATTATGGATATTAATATACCATGTTTTTTTTATGACAGGTATCACAAGCAGAGCCCCCAGTATCTTTGTGTTGGGAGTGTGCGGCGCAAATCCATCGCTTTACGAAGTTCAAGCTGAAAGTTAAAGATTCATACACTATATTCAAGGAATATATAAAAAAGGTATTATCAAAATGACCTTATCTTTTGTCAAATGCTAGTTTTAAATACAGTTGATGTTGAAGATGATTGTACAAAGTTATGCTCATGTTGGATAGCACATGGCTGTTTGGTTACCATGTCAATAACTACTGTACAAAAGTTGTTGTGGGTTGGATCTCTGCTCAGGACAATCATTTGTGTGATCCATAATACTTGCTCCAATTCTGAGTTTCTTGTGCATGTGTTGTAAATGTTAATAAACCCCCGTAAGAAAACAACTAGATTAGTTCACTATTTTTATAGTAACTCATGATAGCAATTCATATTTAAATGATGCAACAGTTTCCTCACGCGTATTTATCGGGTTTGCCTGACTAGTGTCGGACCCAACCAAAGTCCTTAATCATGAGCTGACACGGCGGCGCCATTTCAACTCGTGACCCCGCTGCCGGAGAAACCATTGTATCATTTAGGTATAAACTAAAATACAAATAAATCTTTTAATTATATCTATTGATCATTTTGTTACAGAACCAAAAAATAAAATTACAAGCAAAATCTTCTTTAACTACCCACAAACTACACACAATCAATATAACACAAGCAGAAGACACAGAAGAGTCTATATTCCAAATTATAAAGCAAGAAGAAGAATACAAAACTCCAGAAGTACCTGTCAAAGAAGAATATGATCATACATTCGATTCAGAAGACGAAAAAGTCCAAAAGAAGATCAAAGTTAAAAGGAGAAAGCGGAAAAGAAAGGAAGCAGAGGTTTACAAAGAAGTAGACTTGAGTAGAGAAGATTTGGAAGAGGAGAGAAGAATTGCTATGCTTAAAGAAGAATATGTGAACGCTATGTTTAAATGTGAGAGGTGTATTGTGTCTTTCCCAAATGCGGAGGATTTGAAAGATCATATAAACTTGAAGCATGAGTTGGTGAGATACATTTATAATAGATCTTCTAGATAATTTAGAAAAATAATGACCTACCATTAAGTAGTTATCCTTGTGTCGCGTTGAGTATCACAAACATACAAGTCACGTGCACAAAGACACCCAGACTCAGGACAAGCATTCGTGGATCACACGCGTTACTTTCAAGCGATTTCGGAATTGAACTGTCTTATTCACACTAATATTAATACGAAAGTATGTGCGTTTGTTTGTTTGTCTTCACATGCAAAAGTTGAAACCTATTTCGATGACATTTGGTATGGAGGTAGTTGAGACCTTTATTTAACATAGACTATTACCCGACTACGTTAAAGACAAGTAATGATTTTGAAGCGATATCCATCTCTCAAGCAGCTAGCAATACTTGATCTAAGAGCCGCCATACACGGACTGCTTCAAGCAGACAGTGCCAGCATCTTTAAGCGGTCGCCGTTGCGTCATCTGCAGTTTCAATACAATATAGTCATTCGCAATACACGAACAGCTCAAGCAGTTGCAACTGCTTCGGGCGCGTATAAATCTATACTAATATATAAAGCTGAAGAGTTTGTTTGTTTGTTTGAACGCGCTAATCTGAGGAACTACTGGTCCAAATTGAAAAATTATTTTTGTGTTGAATAGACCATTCATCGAGGAAGGCTTTAGGCTATAAACTATCACGCTGCGACTAATAGAAGCGAAGATACAATGGAAAATGTGAAAAAATCAGGACAGATATAAATCATAACTTATATCTTCTACCCACGGGGACGAAGTCGCGGGCAACAGCTAGTGGCATTATAAATGGCAGCTACAAGCTGTTGACTCTGACTGCGAGAGCGGTCCGTGTATGTCGATCACTGGGCTAAAAGCCGTTAGCAATATTTCACCTAAGTTACTACATTTGTTTCAGAATGCCTCAAACTTAAAATGCAGTGTATGCGAGTGTTCCTTCGCCTCAGAGGTATCATACAACTATCATACAAACAAGCACAGACGGAGGTATCAGTGTGCGATATGTTCAGACAGACACACAAGCAAGAGAGCAGTCATGAGGCATTATGAGACGGCGCACTTCCATGGGTAAGATATTATATTGAATCCTATTTATATTATAAAAGTTTTTATGTAACGCTTACCGCGCAGGCGTTGAAGAATTTGGGGGAGGCCTTTGCCCAGCAGTGGGACACAGTGGTCGAGAGAAAAAAAATGTATGGATGTTTGTACCCCTTTCAAGCCAAAACCACTGAACAGATTTAGATGAAACTTGCGACATAGATAGTTTATAAGCTGGATTATAATGTAGGATAGTTTTTATTACGATTTTGTGTTCCTGTGAGATGATGTTCGATTTGTAGCGGCAGGCTCGCAGGCAAAAACTAGTTGTAGATAAAAATTGTGCTTCGGTCATCGGTGACCTACAAATTGTGTGCGTCGGTCACCTGTGACCTATAAATTAATTATTATGCTTCACATCCAGTGTTTGACGAATGTATTATGCCTTAGTCTCTGGTGACATATTGCACAAGTAAATCAGAAGATTTTTCATGTCAGTTAATTCTCTCTTTTGTCCACAGACCTTCAATAGAAATTGATGTTCAGAATAACCAACAGAACGGTGTTAATGATGAAGAAGGATCAGAGCAGAATAGGTATGAATAACGTCAGCCTTGCTTTAAATTATCAATTATTTGGCTGCAATGGCTGCACGGATGACCACTGAGCGTGACGTGTTAGTTCGACCCCCGCGTACGGCAAGCATTTGTGTGATCCACATTCAGTATTCTATTCCATTGGATAATCTTTAAGATTGATTCATTCATACCTGACTAAAAATTAATTTTGGAAAAAAATAAATAACCGGCTTCAAGACTACACTAACAATATAAACAATTGAACTAAAAAGTATAAAATAATATTTTAATTACAAGCCAAAGAACACTAAAGGAAAATCAACGAAATTATTGATACTTATGCATACTATTTACATTTTAAAATCAGTTATTTTTGAGGTCGGTGCCAAATGCGGGCAGACGCGTGAGGGCAGAAGACGCTGATGGTTGTGTTTTATGTTTTTATGTATTAGTTTATGTTTCTTTTTTGTGTTATTAATAGATAAATTATTTTATTGTCTTCTTTTCAATTATCGGTTGTTTTTCAATTATTTATGTAATTTATTTTTGTGTCATTAATATATTGTTTTTTTTTTGGCTGGCACCGACTCCAAAAATAACTGATTTTAAAATGTAAATAGTATGCATAAGTATCAATAATTTCGTTGATTTTCCTTTAGTGTTCTTTGGCTTGTAATTAAAATATTATTTTATACTTTTTAGTTCAATTGTTTATATTGTTAGTGTAGTCTTGAAGTCGGTTTTTATTTTTTTCCAAAATTAATTTTATTTTTCACTTTTTAGTGGAAAGTTAGTGATTTTTAGTATGGGTAGGCCTACTAAACGCGCTGCCCAAATGAGTTCTTTGCCCCCGTGAAACTGCCCAGAATTCCCAGTGATATTTGTTCGAAAGCCTCCACCCAGTCTGTTACCATTTGAGAGTGATGTTAATTATCGAGGCCATTTTGAATAACCGAATATCTCATCAGAACAAACATCTAATTATGTTTATTTTAGTTTCAGTATTGCGTTTTTTGTAAAACTTTGTAAGTGACCTTGAACATTATTTTTTTTCGAAATAGTTTTTATAACCTTTGTAGTAAGTACAGGCGTGATAATATGTTGTGTGATGGCGTAAACAATGCTTAGATATGCTATAGCAACAATTGCGGTTAATCTGCTGTTATTTATTGAAGAGTTCCCCCGATTTCTACAAGATCCCATCATCAGATATTGAAATGGTGATAATGGGACCACACGGGAAGCACAAGCTTTCAAATAAAAAAAAAATCATGAAAATCGGTTCACCCAATCGCAAGTTACGAGGTAACAAACATAAAAAAAAAAAAATACAGTCGAATTGAGAACCTCCTCCTTTTTTTGAAGTCGGTTAAAAAGAATACATAATTTGTCAAATGATTGATTCATTTAACGACTGATTGATACCTTTACCAATTGATTGATACATGTTTCAGTACAAAACAACCGTTAGCGACTTTCGCGTGTGAGTTTTGTGATAAGAGTTTCCGTTGGAAGGCTTCGTTACGAAAACATGTGGAAACACACAGGATAGAGACTGGGCAGAAGAGGAAACCATATTGTGAGCCTTGCAGGTAAATATCTATAATTATTATCTATACTAATGTTATAAAGAGGAAAGATTTGTTTGTTTGACACGAATAGCCTTCGAAAGTACTGGACCGAATTGAAAAATTATTTCTGTTGAGAAGCTACCTTATCCCTGCTGAACATAGGCTATAATTTATTTCAAAAATATTGTGGGTTCCGTAAGAAAATTGCGATATTGTAACCCAAACTCATAACTTATATCTTCTAAACACGCGGACGAAGTCGCGGGCAACTGCTGGTTATTAATAAAATGAAATGTTTTGATAGTAACTATCGTGAGGATGATTCTTTATTAAGTGATACAACGCTTTACTCACGCGTATTTATCGGGGTAGCCCGACTAGTTTCGGACCCAACCGGAGTCCTTAATCATGAGCTGACGCGGCGGGATCAGCTCATGATTAATCCCGATCAATACGCGTGAGTAAACCGTTGCATCATTTAATCATGAATAAAATGAAATGAAATGGTATATTATGTTTATTTTGCAAACAGGATCGCTATCAGGAGCGATATCATAACTTTTTCATGTCTTATTTGAGAACGTTGGAGTCGACATTTCCTTTTTAACTACCCTGAGAAGAAATGTCGAAACAAGCTCAGGGGTCGCGGTCTCTTTTATAGTCCATACAATTTAAAAAACATATAAAATTGTTATTTTTACTATATTAAAGTTGCACGCAAAGTATTGACTGCCAATATAAACCATTTCTCGTATCGCGGGTCAGCTGGGAGAGATTTCTAAAGTCTTTCCTTTTTTTACCGTTTTGTGTGGATAACAAAATAAAAAATTCTGTTTTTTCAGGTTATCATTTACAAATACATCGAATTTACAGAAACATGTGAAAACAAGTTCGAAACACCAAATACAATTAAAATTAAGGTAAGTTAAAAGGTAATATAATACATTTAATTTTAATTTGCAAAATTTAATGGAAGTTCAATAATAATTTCATTTTTGACTACACGGATAGCCGAGTGGTTGAGGTCACCACGCCAAACCCACTGAGCGCGACGTCTTAATTCAATCAGCGCGTAGGACAAGCGTTTGTGTGATCCACGAATGCTTGTTCTGAGTCTGGGTGTCTTATGACTTGAATACAATTACAATTATAATATTCTTTGTGAACGGAATGACAGCGTGCTGCTGGAGAGTTTGTTGCTCTGTTTCCTCTCTCACAGCAAAAGCACTTGGGAAGCGGTGAAGGGTGGGCGAAACTGGGTGCTGTCCAATGTAAATGGTGCTGACCTTCAAAAAGAGCTACTTAGTAGCCTAATTTGAAAAAATGAGTTTTGATTTTGAAAATATTTGTGAAAATCCAAATGATAACTTTTTCCATTTTTTCCTCAACAGGAAATTAACAGAATCTCTCCCAGAAGACGCTTCCACACCAGAAAAGCATCAGCAACGAATAGAACAGATCAAATGTTCAGTGAACAGCGCCAAGGAGAAGTTCCCCTGCCCGCAGTGCGACAAGAAGTTCCAGTGGAGGGGCAACCTGCTGCGGCATCTGAACAGCCACGTGGCCAGGTGAGATAATTACAGATATACTCGTATTTCCTTACTAATATCTCCTTTATATTAATCCAGGGCCCCGATTCTGCTATTTACAATGGTTGATGAATTAATGGAAATTTTATTAAATTGGTTCTATTCGTATTATTCTAAGTAATTTGTTTTTTAATTAAATGAAAAAATATCGGAATTGATCCTCCTTTTATATTTCGGTTTAAAATACACCTTGATGTAGCTGTGTTTTATTATTACTTCTAAAAACATAATATTTTCTATTCCCCAGAGCGAACGGCGAGTTGGTATGTGAGCCATGCAATCGAACGTTCTCATCCATCGCGACTTACAAGCAACACATGAAGATCAGCAGGAAACACGTCAGCGAGAACGATTTCAAGTGAGTCTAGTAACCGAATAGGAAATAACAAAAAAACTCTAAACAACCACTTTTTTAAATGTCACTCCATTCAAATTTAGTCAAAATCGGTCCAGCAGTTTTTATAGTTGTAAATTGCATCGGGTTTGAAGCTACCCTGAAAATTTCAGCCTGCTAGCTTATCGGGAAGTGCCCCAAAATTGAGTTACAAAAATCCAACCGGAACGAAAGTGAATAATATAATAATATATCCTGGGACAACTCACACACGGTTATCTGATCCCAAGCTAAGCAGAGCTTGTGTTATGGTAACCAGACAACTGATAAACTAACTTATATATTTCTAAATACATACATATAGATAAATTACACCCAGACACAGAACAAATGATCGTGCTCATCACACAAACATTTGTTCTGGGCGGTAATCGAACCCACGACCTCCGGTATAGCAGTCAGGGTCACTCACCACTAGACCAACAGGCCAGTCGAATGTATAAAAACGTGAGGAAAATGAGGGTGCGATTGCGATTATATGCATGTAATCGACTGCACGGATAGCCGAGTGGTTGAGGTCACCACGCCAAACCCACTGAGCGCGACGTGTTGTCTCGATCCTCGCGTAGGACAAACATTTGTGTGATCCACGAATGCTTGTCCCAAGTCTGGGCGTCTTTGTGCATGTGACTTGAATGTTTGTGAAACCCCCGCGATACAAGGATTAAAATATCCTTAAAATCCCATAATATTTGTTCCAGATACATGTGCAGTGATTGTGGCAAACGTTTCGCGAATAAGACTCGTTTAAAAGACCACGTCGATTGGGAACATTTGAAGAACTACGTCCATACCTGTTCTGTATGTCAAAAGGTGAGTCTTTAACCTTAAAAGTGTTATGCGTTAACTTTTATTTATTTACCATAATCTAACAACATGACATGTTAGTATTGAGTCAATTGATGCCGTGCAAAAAATGTACTTATATTCAAAAATAGATTAAAAAGATCTTAAATCCCACGTTTTTAAATGTAACTCCATAATTTTTTTATCAAAATCGGTCCAGCCGTTTTTATAGCTGTACATTGCATTGTCGGTATATCGTCTATCATCATATCGGGAAGAGGCTCAAAATTGAGTTGCAAAAATCCAACCGGAACGACAAACAAACAAACAAACAAGAAAGTGAGTGTATAAAAAAAAACGTGGGAAAATTTATTGTCGATATTTTAAACGTTTTCGATTTAAAACTACGAAATAGTCTCAACATGACTTCTGCGGACATCCTGTATGAATATAATAACTATTATTCTAAAACGTAAAAGCTATCCAATTAACAAAAATTGTTCAGCAGTTACAACTATAATTGTTTAACAGACGCACTAAATTCAATATTAAAAATATTATTACGTATTTACTTATGAAATTACACAAATAACAATAAAAATTATAAGTACATCTTGTGCCACCTTATTTCAACCACCAATTAAGTTAAATTTTATCTCCAGGTATTCAAAAGCCACACCTCGTTATACCTACATAAGCAGGTTGTTCACAAGAAGGACAACGCCGAACATTTGTGCGATCACTGCGGTAAACCTTTTCCCGTAAGTACTTATACAACACTAATTAACTTAATATGTATATCATCATCATCGTCCTAGCCTGTTCCCAACTATGTTGGGGTCGGCCTCCGATCTAACTGGATTCACATTCAAATAACGTCATTAAAATAACGTTTGTTTTGCATTTTCCCCCCCTCTAGCCAAACACAAAATCATTTACATTATAGAAATCGCTCAAATGTATTGAACTTTTCTTCTTTTTATAAAGACGACTATTCTTATACTTATCTAAGGGTATCCCACTTTCATTATACCTATCTTATCTGGGCCCCAATTTCGCTATTTACAATGGCCGATGAATGAATGAAAATTAGCTTAAAATGACGCTTTTTGTAACTTCTTAAGCATTTTTTCTACACAATAATTGGAAATTCAATACGGGACAAAACGCTCAAGGTCTGAATTTCCAATTATTACTATTAGTAGGAAAGATGCTTAAGAGGTTACAAAAAGAGTCATTATAATAATTGCCATTCAGCCTTATCCCAACTATCTTAGGGTCGGCTTCCAGTCTAACCGGATTCAGCTAAGTACAAGTGTTTTACAAGGAGCGACTGCCTATCTAACCTCCTCAACACAGTTACCTGGGCAACACGACACCCCTTAGTAAGACTGGTTGTCAGACTTACTAAGTCTGACAACCAGTAACGTACCTGTAACGACTGTCAAAGATGTAGGAATAACAGCCATTCATTTATCGGCCTTTGTAAATAGCAGAATCGGGGCCCAGTTGTTTAATCTATTAATTAACTGTTATTTTATAGAACCAAGCGAAACTCCGCTGTCACATGCAAGCACTCCACAGCGGCTCGTCAGCTTACAAGTGCGGTACATGCGGCGCTCGCTTCAGCTGGTTGTCGTGTTTATCGAGACACTGCAAGAAACTTCACCCAAATGTACCTCCTGCTACTGAATGAGAGTATAGGACAGACAGAAAGAACCTGAGTAAGCCTAGTCGTAATACCGCCGTTATAGGGTCATCATCATGACAATAGGGATGATGACTGGGTATAAAAAGAAAAAATCTCATTATTCCCTCAGTTAGATAATTAAAAAGTATGAGACACGTATTTTTTAGAATTGACAAAGATTAACTGCTTTAAAGTTTAGGAGAGGGGGCTTGTGACGTAACGATATGGTAAAATTTATACTCAATCGTGACGTCACGCTTAAGTTTCATTCACTGTAATTCGGTCAATTTATTTTTGCGGGACAAATGAAAAAATACGTATCCATTATTATACAAAAAAACTACAAGATGGACACTGCAAAAAAAAATTGTCATCATCCCTATTGTAAATTGATCCCAGGGCATTCTCTGTTTAGTCACGCATATTTATCGGGATCTTCCGACTAGTTTCGGACCCAACCGGAGTCCTTAATCATGAGCTGACATGGCGGAACACTATTTTACGGCAAAATCAATGGCAGAGAGAGAAAAATAATATGGGACTACCGTTGTTTAATTTGCTCAATTTAAAATGTATTTTTATGTATATATTTGTATTTTTATGTGTTAATAGCGTCCCTGGTTTGAAAATTAACGTAATATAATGTGTGTAATGAATTTTTGTACTTTATAATCAAATTATCGTGAAAAAAATTAAAACGTGACGTAACGTTGTATTTGCTGTTCTCCTATATTTGTTTACACACTGTGTGTATGTTTCCTTTTTCTTATATCCTGTCGCAAATCTGATAAAAATGTCTTAAGAAATAAGCAGTATCTTTGTACCTATTATATTTTCATTCTTATATTTGTTTTATTCTTTGTAGCTTGTGTACATCCCTACTAATAATATAAATGCGAAAGTAACACTGTCTGTTACGCTTACACGTCTAAACCACTGAACTCATTTTAATGAAATTTGGTACTGAGATAGAGTTGACCTTGAGAAAGAATATAGTATAGTTTTTATCCCGGACTTTTGAAGAGTTCTCTTGGAAACGCGATATAACCGACCTCGACGCGGGCGAAAAGCTATAAATAAATATTTAGCAATATTATCATCGTCTACAAAATATTAAGGACCTTATATTATGTAACACCAATTGTAACAATATTCTTCCAGATATAGATTCTATTCTAGAAAAAACTAAACATCTGTTGAGTTTTTGTACAACTTGTATATACAATGCAATAGTGTAAATAATGTATTTTGATACCTAAAATAAAAGAGAGATATGTATTTTTTGTTTTATTTTGAACCCGCATTTAATTGGTTAATTTTAATTACAAACGTGAAGACCCTTAACGTCACTTGTTGATGTCAATATTGAGAGAAAATGATAACTGAGTCGTATATCCTACTAATATTATAAACGCGAAAGTTTGTATGTATGGATGTTTGTTCCTTTTTCACGCAAAAACCACTGAACGGATTTAGAATAAACTTCAACACAGTGGGATCATTTTCGATTTCTAGCGGGCGGGCTCGCGGGATACAGCTACTAATACAAATAAAGTCACATGCACAAAGACACCCAGACTCGGGACAAGCATTGTAACTCAAAAAATCTAGTCACGTGCTCTAGGCACCCAGACTCACAACAAGCATTCCTGAATTACACAAACGCTTTTCATAGGCAGGGCTCGAACCAGCAACAAGTCGCGTTCAGTCGATTTGCCGTGTTGACCTCAACCACTCGGCTATCCGTACATTCAAGAAGATAGTATAATAATGAAATAGAGCACTTGTAATATAACTGTTTATTTCAACAATATCATAATTAATAATACAAGTCATAATTATAAACACAATTCTTACAAAATCTAAACTCTTTTGTCAATGTTACATTCAAAATTAGTCATTAAGTAGATATTTTAATTTAACACGTGATACTTTGCCCGTACTGCATCCCTTTCCGACCGCCTTAGACTACTCTTAAAGTTGCGTTTCCACTAGACATTTGCGACGATGTGTAGGGGATATGTTTGTAAAGAACCAATAGAATCGCTTCATTAACCTGGCCTCGGTCAGCACAGCTCTGGTGGAAACGACTCAGCGGACATCCTCGCACGACACTACTCTGTGGCGACGCACCCTAAACAGTCGCGTGAAGTGGGTGCATCCTGGCGCAGCGCGTTGGCTGTACGCCCCGCCATTCTGCGCCCACGCACGCCCTCTCGCGGCCGTTGCAGAGACGGCGCATCCGCCATCGCTCGGTCGCGCCCGGCAGAGCGACACTGTCTACGACGGCGAATGCACGCTCAAATCTGCTCCGCATTAACCACGCTCGACTACCACAACTCCATCGCATATCTCTGGTTGAAACGCAGATTAAGCCATAATGTAAAAACCCACGGAGTGTTTTATAAGTTTGACATTTCGGTTTCTAGCATCCTATAAAGCAATTCCGATTTGGTTTCGTGTGAAAAAGAAACTCGGAGTACTTCTAGCTATTTGATTAATCGATCTGAGATGACCGACACAAGTTGGTGGTTGGTTTTTCCAATTTTCCTATGGCTAGGTATCAAAAGAAAGCGCTAGAATTGAATGACAAAAATCCATGCAATTGTGTCGCGTTTTTTAACATTTTAATATACAGTATTAAGCATACATGCGGGAAGTCATACAATCTTCATCAACGCCATTAATCAGAATCATCCCGACTATAACTAATTTTATTCGACTTGATCTGATGAAATATTTGAAAGAAGTCCGAAGTTGGTGCTAGAGCACCTTTCGTGACCCAGCATTTTAGGGTCTTAGCTACATTCTCACACTTCAAACTAACGTTAAGATTAATATTCTTATCTAAATTCGATGGATCGAAGAAGGACTTAGTTGTTTTAATGTTAAGATCTGTTAATACCGGTGGGTTAGGACCAAGGAGGCTGTCTACGTAGTTTTCGTCGTAAGTTTTGTTTGTATAATCAATTCCTTTGCTCGTTACAATTGGTATTGGTGCGTATTCCGGTATTTCTGTCAGATGGTCGGCGTTTGCATTCCACGCTCGGTCGTTTATTTGTAGGAGAGATTTGACATCCCGCCCGTATAGGTTTGCGTTCTCAAAACTCTTGTAGCCGAGACCTGGAAGAAAAGATTTGTTTGTTTATGTTAATTGTTATTTATATGTGTTGTAAGACTTGATCTTTAATTAGTTTACGAGCTTAAAAGAAGGTAAACAATCTTGGTGTGTCTTTATGTTTAATAACTCAGTTTAAAAACAAAACACGATTGCAAATAAAATGAAATTGACAAAAATAAACTACTTTTAGGTTTAAGAGAGACCTTGTGACGTCAAAACTCGGCAAAATTTATACACAAAAAGGACATCACGCGAAATTCTAGCTTGCATGTTTTGTCCCACATACCTTCGACAGTCCCCTTCAGCAGGCCCATCATGGTGACGCTGGACACCAGCGCGACCGCCTCTCCCGGCGGAGTCGCCACGTACAGGACGGAGCCCTCCTTGTGGTCCGACACCAGCTGCACGCTTATATACATCAGGTCACCGAGCAGGACTGACTGAACCTGTTGGTAGGATGGTCATGGTATTAGCTAACATATTTTTTAAATAGAAAATAACTCTCGGTTTGATGAGTTTAAAAATTGGAGTCGGGGGTTTCGTTAACATTCAAGTCACATGCACAAGACACCCACAGTCTTGGTGATCTACACCACTCGGCTATCCGGGCAAAATTGTATTAATGCTTTTGGAACATCACATAGTATGTAATGTTCGTAAATATGTATTTGTGTAAAATAAGAAATTAGGAGCTCGTGGCTAAGCTATAACCGCATAACTGAAACGCTCACAGGTTAAGCTATGCTTGACGCGGTTGGTCCGTAGATGAGTGACCATCTGTGTCATAGCGAGTTCCTCCGTGTTTCGGAAGGCACGTTAAATTGTGGGTCCTGGCTGTTATTTAAACATCTTTGACAGTCGTTACAGGTAGTCAGAAGCTTGAAAAGTCTGACAACCAGTCTAACCAAGGGGTATCGTGTTGTCTATGTCTGGGTTGAGGAGGTCAGATAGCATTCATGAGCGCGAGTGTATTCGACCCTTCTGAGTCTTTATGTCATTGTAGATGTAATTTGTATGTTTGTGACACCCCCCACGACACACAGAGTACAGTCTGTACTGCGAGAGTTGTTTATAATAAGAAATATAAAAAGAGAATGTAATCCATACGTCTGGCCGCATGCTCCTCTTATTCTTCCGGAGAGCCTGTGTGATCCGTCCCGGGATGGTCCTGATGGTAACCTTGACAGGTTCCTCTGTTGTCCTCTCGTACAGACGTATCACGTGCCACGTGCGAGACTGTGTGGCTACCACTGTAATTATACAATCAATATAATTATGTTTTATACCTTTCATTCAACTCTAGTATCAAAATAAGTAGAGCATGTATTATGAGTATCATTGGCCTAGCCTTTTCCCAACTATGTTTGGGTCGGCTACCAGTCCAACCAGTTTCAGCTAAGTACCAGTGTTTTACAAGGAGCGACTGCCTATCTGACCTCCTCAACCCAGTTACCTGGGCAACACGATACCCCTTGGTTAGACTGGCTGTCAGACTTTTTTCAGCTTCTGACTATCTGTAACGACTGTCAAAGATGTAGGAATAACAGCCGGGACCCACAATTTAACGTGCCTTCCGAAACACGGAGGAACTCGTTATGACAAAGATGGTCACCCATCCACGGACCAACCGCGTCAAGCATAGCTTAACCTGTGATCGAATCACTTATGCTCTCTCCAGCGCCTGGTTGCTTGCTTGCTTTTGCAACTCCAGCTTGTATTATGAGTACTCAACTGATAAATATATTTATATATTTCTAAATACATACATATAGATAAATTACACCTAGACACAGACCAAATCATCAATTCAAACCTTAAACATTTGTTCTTGGTGGAATTGAACCCACAACCTGTATGCAGTCATGGCCTCTCAACCAACAAAGTAAACAATTAAACTTATGATTTGGATATGTGCACTAATAATTGTTTATTCAATACTTGGTATATTATATGCATATAAATTATATTGATTTTGGTTGATGACTGGTCTATGCCATATGTTTGGATCACATATATCCAACAGGACAGTTGATGTCTTGCATAAGACAAGTAATATAAATTGGAAAACTCATTTTTTTATCAAATTGGGATAGAATTCATCTTTGCAAGTTTTGATTGTTTCAATGGGTTTCAAGTTGCAAATCACAATTAATTTGATGTGTTTGTGGCAAAAAAGGGAGGACTCAGATTATTAACATTAAATTTTAATGAGTTCATGAACAGAAGGTCAGGTGTTTATATTTTATAGTTTGTAGACCTTTATTACTTTGTTTCTTTTAAAGTTTTCATCTACAGCATATCACTGCCCAATGATTTGGTGTTAACTTATGTTGTGACTTTCCAATTTTAGTATATGTACTGCCAAAGTAAGTACTATGTTGAGAAATAATTTAATAAATAAACAGTAAATAAACTTACACTTCAACCTCAACCTAGCCACAATATCTTCAATCTCATCAACTGTAAGAGCTTTAGAAATGTGTCTGCAAAGCACCCGCGCAACGCTCGCCGGCTGCATCGGCAACCTCGCATTACGGACCGCTTTGGACAATTCCCGCCATCGAACACCGAACTCAGGTAATGCAGCCACACAGAACACTTCTAATGGCATCCGAGTTATTATATTTTGTAGTTCCGATAACTCTGAAAACGTAAAAATGTATTTTAACTAAGTTATTTAAAAAAAAGGTTGGTTAAATAAGTTTGTTATTTGGCTGAATGTTTGGTGCCTCAATCTTGTTTTTTATTAAGATATTAAAAAGTTATACATATCAACTCGTTGATTGAACAGGAAGGCAAATTTGTATTGGTTTGATTAATTTGTACAAAAACATTTGTAGGTAATTCATGATTTCAGGTATAAAAAGAACTAGGCATAATTTGTAATCATTTGATTATGAAAAATAAGTTAAAATGTTAAGGAAGTTAAAGTAAATTTATGTTAGAAGTTTACTTACTGTTTTTCACTGTATTCTGCATTTTGGTGGTTTAACTTGAACTTTGTCAGTAACTTCTTCACTTTAGTCACAATTATCCGTGGGCAAACTAATTTAAATAATTCAAATATAATACTTTTGTAGAGATAACATTTCAAAACAATAACAATTTGGCCAGATTTGGCCGTTGGCATTCCTCAATCGTTCAAAATTTCAAATGGATTTGACACTTCTGTTTTTTTAAGCATACTTAGAATGGAACACTTGGTTATTGGCTTACAAGGACGGTTTTTAGGAATAAAACACCACTTTTTTACCAATTTAATTGTTATATTTTACATTTGAGTAGAACGAAAACGGGTTCAGTCGAAAACCTCTGTGATAACTAGTTTTACCTAAATCTAAGTAACAATTAGAATTGCAATACATTTTTTCGGAGATCAATATTGTTATGATTATATTATTCCGTCGCGATGGCGGTGGAACTTTATCACTTTAAAGTTTAATGACATGACATTATACCGCCGAATGTACAATCAATTTAGGTTATCAAAATTTCGATCATTATCTATTACGAGGATAGTAAAATTACCAAGTATAATTTCATTACTTATTAGGTTTCTTAAAGCTAAAATTGGAAGAACAAAAAGAGGCCTTTCTCTAGTATTGTAAGAGTAGTCTATGAGGCCTTTAGATTTCAGTGTGGCGAAGGCGAAGTCTTTAGGCGGGTTACCATTGGCCCTGGCGCGAGCGCAGTTACGTTTAGAACACAGTTGATTATGCCCCAAGCGCTCGTGTCGAAAATACTGTCCTGGTTATCTAGTAGTAGTCCTGACTGTTACAGCGGAAGTAGGGGGTTTAATTTCTACGCAGGATAATTTATATTCGTGGGACGAACACGATCCTTTCTGTCCGAGTGTAATTTCATACATATATAGTATTCAGAAACAGTTTTTTCAATTGTTTTATTAACGTACAGGCTTTTCATAATATAACTGTTTCTTTCAATATTACGTCACCAAGATAGGTATTATTATAAGGTAAGTACCAGTTTCTGAAAATTGAATTCGGGGCAAACAGCGCCATCTAGTTAAGCTGTGGAAATTAAAAACAACAGTTTTACCAAAATAAATCTTTTATCATAATACATTTTCAATATTACACAGAAGTGATACTGTTGGTCATAACCTAAATAAGGATCTGAATATTGCTTGACAAATAAAACCTAAGGCAGTCAGACAGATTTTAAAACGATTTTGAATACGTATTTTTTTCTTTTATCTCGTATACAAAAAATATAGGGGATTCAGTGATTTGTTAACTCGTGTGACGTCACTTGCCAGTACGCTTTTTACTAGCAAGTGACGTTTATAGCCCGAATCCAAAGTTAAGTGGTTTTCATCTATCTTTCTTTTTAATGTGATAAAATAAAAAAGAACGTACTTATTCAATATTTTTTGGGAAATCTGACTGACGGACTACACAGATTCATATGACAAGATTTAGTTGAAGACCCTATTGTAATTTTTAATGAGTGCGCTAAAACGATTGCAATTAATTTGAGGTTACACTGGATTTGGCAGATTTAAATTATTGCAGAACATAATTCTTAAGACTTGGAATTCGTACACCGATTCATCTGAGAATTAAAGACTATATGATTTTGACTTTATGATAAAATAATTACAATAGAAGAATTAAAAAAAAAATCTTTCAATTAAGATTGGCACCCACTTTACACTACCTAGGCGATATGATAATCTCATTTATCATTTACTTTTTTGTTGAAATCGATTAAATGTTGTTTATTTAAATTGATATAGTTTATTGCTATATTATATGTTAAAGTGGTTCTGACTTTAATTCCATTTAGCTCAGACCAACAAAACCATCACTGAATACCAAAAATCACAAATATAATAAAACAGTCCGTCAAATATATTCAAATTTTCAAAATCAAGATATTACAGTCATTCTCTTGCTCCTTTACTTCATATTTAAAATCTGGCTTCAGTTTCCAACTGATCGGTGAGACGGGGACATCTTTTGGCGGGGACTCATTCGACGACGAATCCTTTGGAGACAAAGAACTAGGTTTAACTTTAAACTGTCCAATTTTCGTTTTGACAACTTCTTTTTTTCGAACATTGGTCCTTGGTTTCGGAGTGCTTGAGTCCGGCTGATTCTTGAAGTTCTGATCAACGAAATTCTTGTACGAATCATTGAATGACGTTGGGGATTGTATTAGGGATCTAGGTTTGGCATCTTCATTTTTCTCTGTATCATTTTTCTTAGCTTTATTGAGGGCTGGACTTCTAGCTTTAAAGACCCCATTTTCAGCTTTCTCTTCTCCGTCTTTTTTGACCCTCTTCATTTCTTTCTTAGCATCTTTCGGCGCCGGACTGTGTTTCCTTTTACTTTTCAAGCTCTCAAGATTGCTAGATATTTGTTCGTCAGTCAAACTTTTGTTACCAATAGGTAAATTATGGTCTTCAAGGTCAACACTCTGTAATATCATAGTCATTTCCAGAGCTTTACCGAGGAGATCTTGTAACGTTGAAATATCGACTTTGGATGCGTCTTTCACAACACTTGTGACCATTTTCTTGAACTCAGTGTATAATTGTTTATCATCATCTGCGTCTAATGGCATGTCTTCGGAGTCTGTTATATGTGAAGGTATTGAGTGCTTTGAATATTTCTCTAAGTCCGCAGGCTTTAATACGTGTCCGCAATGATCTTTGAAGTATGAAACGTGGATTCCAGTCTTGTAGTCTCTTACGAAGATGACTGATGGGCAGAAATGGCTGACAGCGGTTGGATTTTTTGACTGGTACGAACAATGGAACACGTCTTTTGATTTCATGCTGTTTAGGCGGACGAAGTTTAGCTCCGATTGTTCCTCTAGGTCCTTCTTCCATGATGCGAATTCTGTAATAATTTTATTGCTTGTTAATTTACGTGAGAACAAAATAGTAAAAGAACACCCGAGAGGTGACCCGCAATAGGAGAAGTGGTTGATGTCGATAGTAAGACGTGCGAATTAGCAAATCTGCTGCCCACGGGGCCCACCCGCTCTATGAATCGAAAATGATCCCGCGGGGACATGAAATCGGGATAAGAACTATCTGTTTATTAAGTTTAGTCTATACCAATGCTGTGGTTTTTACTTGAAAGAGAAACAAACTTCCATACATACAATCTTTCGAGCCTTTAATATACCCTTCTAGAGTAGCATGTAGCTTGCAGAGTAGCAATCTCAGCCTGAGACATTTTTTATCACTTAATCAAAGGGTGACGCAGAGATAACAAGAAGTGGATATATTGGTATGTTGTGATATACACTACTTATAAAATAATATAATGTTCATCCAGGGCAAATCAGTTAAAGAGTGAAGAAGTGTCAAACAAAGAGATACTTTTGGACTGAGGATTTTAATCCCTGTTTCGCAGCAAGTTTCACAAACACATGCACAAATCTCTACAAAACTACATATTTACATACCCTCTTTATTTGGAAAGAAGTAGTTCTGCAATCCGTCATTATGTAACCCTTTAACATGCTGCTGGAACAGAACCAGACTGGAGAAGAGCTGGTCACAGCCCAAGCACTTGTAGAAGTCTCGCGGTATCGGCGGCCTGGCACACACGTGGGTGTCTGTGGACCTGATCTGTCTGTCGCAGGTCATGCAATACTCTTGGCGGATTGGCTTTATAAGGTCCGGTGAATTAGGGGCGCTGGAAGTGGAAAATAGTGTTTTATTATAATATATATTATGGTTGTAAGATGACGGTAACTAGTGGTTGTCGGCTCGTTTTACCGCATGTATATTGTTGTCAATTGTTTCAATGTGTGTCAGATGGTTTTGGGAGGCAAGATGACGGTAAAAAATACATATAAAGGTATTCATGATTTTTTTAAATGTATAAAGTATGTAGGGTAAATTGTAAATTTCGTGGACTTTGTAGAATACTTGAGACACATGTAAATACTCCATGCTCAATGAAGGGGCATAAAATATTGATTTAATAAGCATAATTTTGTTAGTAACAACATACATAAATATGCCAATGATAAATAGATAACTGTTTTTCATTCATATAATATGATATTATGATTATCTAGTAAATGATAAACTGTTTTGCAATTAACAATCGCTGGTGCAGAAATACATAAAAATTAAAGGTACATAGAAGCATAATTTTTTTGTTGTTATCCCCGCAACCAATAAACAGAATGAATGAAAATAAAAATCATTTATTCAAGTTGGGCCCTGACCAGCACATCTTAAAGGTGAAAATATATTCAATTCAATTCTTTATGGTATATCATAATGTTATATATGTGTTCAATTAAGTGTACAGCTTATTTTGACCTGTCAGGCACAGCAAAAGTAGGAGAGAGAAGAAATATAATGGACCAAATGCAGGCGTAGAAACTAAACACAAAAAGAACTTCCCACTGGTGGATGCAGGCAATACATTAAATCCTTAAGTCTTGTACCTTATTAAATACGACTACAGCTTATAAACAGGTAAATAGACGATGCTACATGTATGTATACAAGAAATTGACAATTCTTACACTTTTTCACCATTAACATCTACGCAATGACTTTTCTGAATGTGCCTGAAGGCTGAGAAGTATACGGCGAATATCGCAGCACAGACAGGACATTCAAACTTCGCCCTCTTTTCATTAGCCTTTTTTCCCGGCAAAGTTGTACCTCCCTTCACATCACTTTTGTTCTCTTGTTTTGCTGTCTGTGAAGGCGCGACCCTCTTCAACATACTCACAGGAACAACCTTTTTCTTCAGTTTACTTGCTTCCACAGCTTTTTTAAAAGAACGCCTCCCTTCTGGCTTTAAATGTAAAAATTTATGATGCGATTTCAAAGCTGTGACATTTAAGAATTTGCTGCCGCAAATATCACATTTTACCGTCGGACGACGCAAATTAATTTGATCGGGTGGCTTCGCTCCCATTTTTTTAGCTTCATTTAGTTTTTTAACAATGTTGACTGTTTATTTTAGTAAAATAATCAAAATTCTTCGCAGTTCAGACTTGCACAATGGTTGAACTAAATAGAACACGCACTCCAGGCGCTGAAAGTTAATATTTTAAACATGACACTTATAGACAAACTACTTTGATGTATGTTTTTTCTCGTTTTGTTGGTCAGTATTCGTTCTTCACGCTTTTTCAATGTTTCTAAATAGTAATAATATAATTCTGGAAGTGCCCCAAAATTTAAACATCAAAAGTAAAAGCAATAAAAGTGAAAGTATGCTATTAACACAAATGACAAATAATTAGTATTACGCAGTATCTGAAACGCGCTCTACGAACTGACGCCAGCTGCGCTATGTCGTACGTATTGACGTTTTAAGTTTTTAAATCGCCTTCGTTTAGAAATAGTGTCTATGGGTTTTATGGCGGTGAAATTAAACGCCATTAATGTAAACTTGGAGCTCTGATTTTTTTTTGGTGAGACCCAGCAAAGCAGAGGTCTAAAGCCATACTTATTATAACGGACTGCATTTACAGGACTGATTGCTTTAACTAAGTTTATTGAGGTTACAAAATATATTTTGAACTGTGCTGAATTGTTACAGTACATTTCTGATGTCTCTTCAATTCTTATAAACTTAAATAAATGTATCCCTTAGTAGGTGAATAGTAAAAGACTTTTCTGAGATTAATTTTTATATAATTCTTATCTTACAGATTAACTTTAACTTATAACACCTGACAAACAATTCCTTGGCTAATATTTGTACATATAAATGAATAAATTTATTGGATTGCTTTAGATCATGATGTCTCCATTTTTTCTACACCCCATAGTTTTATTTCATCTTCACAAGCTGTTACAATACTATTCTCTGTCGGATGATGACTCAAAGAGACAACAGGTTTATTAAAACTATGTCTCAACTTCTGCGTACAAGTACTACTAATTAAATCATAATAAAAAACTTCACCAGTCGCTGAACCACAGATGATATGACTATCCTTTTCATTTACAGCATTTTCTAGCAAATAATCTTTACTTTCATGGCCTGTAAAAGTATTTAGAATCTCCCCAGAATCTTTATCAAATAGTTTTACTGTGCTATCAGCGCAGCTAAGGATATAGCATTGCCCATCTCTTGTTAAGCTCCCAAAAGTCACAATATGGCCTATAAAGTCAGATGTCATTTTCCCCATCCTTAAATCATACAGCCTTACATGACAGTCTACTGAAGTAGTTAAAACTTCATGGTCAGTTACTTGGATGGATGTGATTGTGTCCTTTGCATCTTTTAAAACTTGTACAGGTTCTTGTCTACGGCTCATCACGTCCCAAAACGCGACGGTGTTGTCTACGGACCCGGAGACCGCCATTGTTGACTCTTCATTGAATTTAATGCAGGTTACTGAGCTCGCGTGGCCGCGGTATCTTCGCAACGGCTGGCCGGTTGTAACGTCCCATAGTATTACAGATTTATCGCTGCTACATGATATAATTTGACTGCTGTCACAAGATCCAGCTGCATCTAGGACTTCATTTGCATGTCCTCCATAAGTTTTTAGTAAAAGTTGCCGTTGTGGATTCCAGAGTTTTATTTTTTTGTCTGCTCCGCAAGTTAGGCAGTAGGTCCCGTCCACGTTGAATCTAACAGCACGTATTACTTGTTGCTTGCACTGGAAGGTGGCTAATGTTGTTAGTTCAGTCATTTTATACTTATTTTACAAGTAAATAAACAAAACCCCGTTTTGTTTTGGATTGTGACATTAATGACCTATCAGCAATCGGCATTTGTCAAAGTGACAGCCTTAAAACAGGTTAAAAGTAGAAACGGAACGTTTTTTATATTTTTTTCCTGAATGAGATATATTTATAGTTTGTTTTCCAAAAATACAGTAATTCAGTATGAAAACCAACATTCACGAACTCTTTTGCGAAATTGCGAAAGGATGAAAAACGCCATCTGTTACGGATTTTCTGAACCACTACACGTAATCGCCATCTATCGGATTTTCCAAACAGCTCTTGGCCGTTGTCCCACTAACGCCATCTATGATAATTTCCACGCAATTGACTCAAGGCCCTCAGTACCTCCACCTACCGCAATTTCCACGCAACACAGCCATTGTTTCCTCGCTCTGGGTCAGCTATGTACTGTTTACTGCTTACATTGACACACTGACTCAGTTCCATTATATACATTGATATTATGTGTATTTGTGTGCGTCACACGCCCACCTTGCGTTGTATAAGCTAAGCTAAATGTTCGGCCATTGTTGTTACGAAATATTCAATATTAGAGTCGTATTGTGTGCTGAAAATGGGTCATTTTCGACAGATTTCTTCGTAAAATGACAGATTACAGTCTAGATGGGATTATTATCAGTCTGTTTCTTATCTTATCTTTTATCTGTCGTGTGGAATGAGAGGAATATTGGTGTACTATTGTCTATTGAATTGTGCGCAATAAATTGGTTTTATAACTTAGGTACCTATATATAATATTTAGATATTACTTTTCTTCCACGCTTATTAAAAGGACTTATTTACATCCGGAGATA
This sequence comes from Trichoplusia ni, assembly GCF_003590095.1. Taxonomy (NCBI): domain Eukaryota; kingdom Metazoa; phylum Arthropoda; class Insecta; order Lepidoptera; family Noctuidae; genus Trichoplusia; species Trichoplusia ni. The sequence goes on from NC_039480.1 coordinate 4,831,937, forward strand.
GTGGTAATGCATCTAAGAAATTGAATAAATATGAAGAATACCTAATTTTACCAATAAGATCCCGACCGACCGCCAAATCGGGGGAAATCCTCGAAAGAGGTTTAATGTACCTAACGAAAACCTTAAAAAAAACCATTCTACAGCTATGACATCGTCTGTCAAATTAAGGCGCGGTTTTGAGAAAATGGCGGAACATTAACCTGTGTTGTATATTTTATATGCTTACTTATTTGACCATCAGATTAACGAATTTGGCAGACTTCCATTGCAACGAAGGGCACTAAAGTATTTTAAAAATGCAGTTAAAAGAGTGCAGTATTTGTTTTAGATACTTACCTAGTTGTAGTTCTTGAAGCCGTACTTATTATGAATGGCTTTATCATATAAGTAAATAATCTTATAAACATAGTACGAAAAAATATGAATTTTCAGTAGAAAAAATGTAGGTTACAGAACGGAGGAAAACGTATTCTACATTTTATTGTTTCGAATAATACATGATTGTAAATTAAAACAATAAAATGGGATTTACTGTCGTATGTACCTCTACCTATTTTTTATTTTATACGCATGTATGGTATGACCCACTGGCCCATAGCTGAGCAAAGACCTTTTTATTACAGACATTTTTTATTTTGTAAGACTATTCCACGAGAATAGTCCTAGGCTGAACTGGTTTTTACAATTTCCTATTAGACATTTACATGGTTTTAATTTTAAACTAATTTACCTACTTCTAATCATAATGCAATAAAAGTGTGTAATGTAATAAAACTATCTTAATATATTTTGATACACGACGCAAAGGAATCCCATACTGCCGTAGTGTTGGCCTTACATAGTATAGGGTAGTGTTGTACGGCAGAATACGGCCGAAATGGCTTAAAGCAGGTCACTGGATTGCGGTAACCGTTATGTGCAGCCGACATAATGCGGACAAACTTCGCGCCTCCCTTTACGGGCTGGAATCATAGGGGCTTCGGATAGCACAGATTAAAAATTGTGTTATTTTTAGAGCAAAGAGGTTTTATTGCTTAGATTAATGTGAGATTTTAAGCTGAAGATTAATTAATTGATCTACGAGTTACTAGATTATAGTTATAATAATAATAATATGTTATGTTTATATAGGTATCGAAGTCACATTTAATATTATTATTTTTCAATGCAAATATGTATCATAAGCGAATAATCTTATAAGCGAAGGCTTGTAATTGGCTCACTGTTGCACAAACTGTTTTTTATTAGAATTGTATTTAACTGTAAGCCTTCCATGCTGTATAAATAAATAAATCATATCTGCCTTTAATCATTTTTTTTATAGAACGTGAGTTCTTTACGTAAATCTTCTACAGACATTGAAATATATTATAGTTTCATAAGCGTCAGTAATATCAAAAATTTAATTGTAACAATACTACTGAAAATGCAAAACCTTAAATTGAACAAAAAAATCACTTGACTTACAAAACTACTTGCATAAATACAACACAAGAAAAAAAAGCAAATATAAAAAAAAACACAACTGTCAAAAAGTTTTCGCTCCATTTTGTATTTCTGCGCATAACGAAGCTCCCTGCAATGCACCAACAGCGTAGGAACGGTAACTGGAAAAGGTAGTTTCTTTACATTATGTAATGACTTTCAACATTTTAACGTTAGTAAGAGAATATTATAGTAGTTTTTATTTATTTAGGTAATAATTGGTAGCGTTAAGGTTATAATTTGTTGATATAGGAATATACACAGCCGTGGGGTATATACAGGCTGTCAATATTATCTAATATTTTGCTGTGTTTTTTTTATAATAATCGACCCAGAAAAGGATTATTGAGCTAAGTACTTATGACATGTCCGTATGGATTGAGGAGCCACTTTCGATTTAAAAAGGAAGCTCGCCCCCTTATTTAGTAGGAAAGTAAATAATTTTGTAGACCGAATTCTGAAATTTGTAGTATAATATGTCTAAAGTTATGTAACTGTGAATGTGGCTCCTCAATCCAAACATCTGAATTGAGGAGCCACCTGAAACACGGAAAGTATTCCATGTATATTTTTGAAAATTTTGTATCATTTAGTAGCAATTGTGTATAGTGTCTACTAAAAATTTGAGCCCAGTACTATTTATATTCAAGAATATACAATACTTTTAATGTGGCTCCTCGATCTATACACAAGAGCATGAATTGCCATGAAAGTTATTGGTCAATTTATATTCCACTCTAAAGACATTTAGTAGTAAGTGTGTTCGAATTTGTAGTATATTCACAAAGTAGTAGACTGAGCGAATTTAATAAATAAATGCATTTCATTTGGCTCCTCAATCGTGACGTCTGCATAATAAATAATTGACTGTACCTACCTGAGATCAAAACGGAATAAAATACCAGAGACACTAACATTTAGTATAAACGGTCTACTAAATACATATGCACAGATCAACATTGTATATGTTCGGTATCTGAAAAACAAATCACTTCTAAATATTCCTTACGAATTCGCTATTTAGGGTGACCATGTTATATGAATTAAACTAGGATGATTCATTTTTGAAATTTAATTTTTCGACAATATTCGGTATGTTTTTGGAATCCAAAGTTTAGAAGATGCAATTTGTATTGTAGAAGAAAATAACGTTTGCACATCTTGTAACCACCAAACAGTGTGTAAATATACTGTATCAAAAACAGTGTCATTTGAACTAAATGTTTCTACGAGGTTTAGAGTAAACGAGGTACCAGAAACTATAATGATTTCAAGTAGCTTATATACTTTAATAGGCGTTATAGAATTTATCCCTGCGATTAGCGAAGCTGGAATGGGTCACTATAAATGTCACTACCCAGCGAATGATGAGATGTTTTGTTATGATGACTATGATTCTCACTGTAAAATTCATAAAAGCACCGACCAACCAATATTAATTCATTCTTTAACTTATGTCGAAATTGACTAGATACTAAATATCCTAAACCTATGAAGAATCTTTGTACCGAATATTGTCGAAAAATTAAATTTCAAAAATGAATCATCCTAGTTTAATTCATATAACATGGTCACCCTAAATAGCGAATTCGTAAGGAATATTTAGAAGTGATTTGTTTTTCAGATACCGAACATATACAATGTTGATCTGTGCATATGTATTTAGTAGACCGTTTATACTAAATGTTAGTGTCTCTGGTATTTTATTCCGTTTTGATCTCAGGTAGGTACAGTCAATTATTTATTATGCAGACGTCACGATTGAGGAGCCAAATGAAATGCATTTATTTATTAAATTCGCTCAGTCTACTACTTTGTGAATATACTACAAATTCGAACACACTTACTACTAAATGTCTTTAGAGTGGAATATAAATTGACCAATAACTTTCATGGCAATTCATGCTCTTGTGTATAGATCGAGGAGCCACATTAAAAGTATTGTATATTCTTGAATATAAATAGTACTGGGCTCAAATTTTTAGTAGACACTATACACAATTGCTACTAAATGATACAAAATTTTCAAAAATATACATGGAATACTTTCCGTGTTTCAGGTGGCTCCTCAATTCAGATGTTTGGATTGAGGAGCCACATTCACAGTTACATAACTTTAGACATATTATACTACAAATTTCAGAATTCGGTCTACAAAATTATTTACTTTCCTACTAAATAAGGGGGCGAGCTTCCTTTTTAAATCGAAAGTGGCTCCTCAATCCATACGGACATCTTATGACTGTTTTTGTATTGTTTTTATGGTCTTCTGATGTTTTGAATTGCTGTTCGCTAGTCTCGCGAAAACTCGAGAAGGGCCGAACCGATATGGCTCATTTTAGTCTTAAAATACTCGAAGCAGTCCAGGGAAGGTTTCAACGGTTGTAAAATATGGAAAAAATACATTACTGTTCATCAACTGTTAGGCGGTACGTAGTTTGCCGACTAGTTTCTTTTGTAAAATTGATTTTTACACTTTTTATCAAATAATAAATATTAATTCAAAGGTGTGTTGCGTCACGTCAGAGGTCTACGGGCGGTTCAGACTCTGACATCAGGTTGTACATCAACCATACGATAAGAAGAAAGATCGAATGACATTATTTTTTTTTTGCTTGACCGCTGTCTTTGGTACGCCATTTTTTATGACCATTTTCAGGAATACTTGAAAATTTTCAGCTATTTATGTATCGGAATCTCTTATTCTTTCGTGTCCTGTTTGTTTTTACAAGAGATAACGTAAGTCTCCCATCTACGCTTATATTGGATAGGAGACTACAGTTCGAGGATATCGGAGCCTTGCGATGGTGTACGAGCAAGTTATTTCTCATAAAAGAAATGCGAGTAGCCTTTGGAACGCTAAATATAGGTAAAATTCAGAACTGCAGAGGCTCTTCTTGAGATTCTGCAGTTACATTACTCCTCGCGCTAACGCTGACGAATCAAGTCAAAGTCACGTGACTTGTAGAAACGGATTATCAGTCCTATACATTTAGTAGTTTTATCTTTTAATGCGATGTAACATTGTCTAGGTCAAGTGAATACTAAAATGGATTAATTAAACTTAATAATGATCACAGCTCTCTACGAGTTTGCTACGAGCTTTAAAGCAGTAAGTGTAAGAGAGACAATACTACATTATAATGCGTTCTCTCGCTTCAACAAATAAAACTTCTTTACTTTCAAAGATGGGCATAGGCGGTGCTGGTGACAAGATAGTGTGTGGGCTTGTAGCAAATTCGGGTTACAAGGCCCTTTGGCTCAGTTTAGTTTACTTCAGGTTCTCTTTTTTTCTGTAAGCTTAGCTGTGCTGCTAACGTATGTGTAGTGCACTCTAAGTGCAAACAAAGCTTAGTACGGGCAGCGCTCAATACGGATGACAACTGGATATAAAAAGTTCATATGTATATAGAGTAGAGTAAGAGCTCGTGGACCCCAGACCTACGTTATTTTATAAAAGCTGAAAGTTTGTCAGCGGATGCTCCCAACATAGGTAAGAACGGTGGTTGATTATGGAGTTTGGGTCATGGTGGCTTTGGCAGATAAACGGTACTTTATAAAATAACGTAGGTCTCGCGTTCACGGGCTCGATAGACCGATAATAAAAAGTCTGGCGTCCACGGGCTCTTAGACCATCCCTTAGACCAATAATAAAAAAATAGTTGCGTATTTTTCCTTCATCAGTACAAAAAATATACAAAACAATTTCGTAAAATGTATACACAATCGTTAAATTTATGTTTGCGGAGTAAAAAACTGAAAAGAAATGGAAATTACACTTTTAGATGTAGTACTCTTTATCACGGTCACACAGGCCTTGGAGCAGGTTCCCTAAACATTTGCGGCCTTCATACTCTTGTTATGTGGTTACTCTGGCATTGGTGATGGGCCCAAAGGAACAATACAGGCTGAAAGCAAACTCTCTTTCTAATGTACATATTTTAAGTAATTATCCAATCCGCAATCTTGCGGTTTTGATGCATATATGTGTCGATGTATTTTTAAAAACAGTTGCGACTTACGACTTATAATTTAAAATAACTTAATTTTAACTTGTTTCTAGATTTTAGCTGAATTGTTTTATAATTTTATTAGTTGCCACTTTTCCAATTCATCCTGGATTGTTTAAGTTAATATACACCGTGATTTTTTAGTGGTCTTACAAAAGTAGCCCAGTTCATGTATCCAATGACTAGAACACATTCAAGATAAAAAAATAGGTATTTATGAGATTTGTAAAAAAAATAAATGCAATTTTTATTCAATATTACGATGCAATTCGTAGTTTTTTAGAAACACAGCTCTGTTGCGAGCGCGGTCCGAGCCTTGTAACAATGGTGAGGGGCGCGGGCCGCGGCGTTTTTATCATTTTTAAGAGTATATTTCAGATTTCTCTTGTTTCATTTTCTTCGTACTTATTATCTTGTTGATGATAAAAAAATAATAATCGCGCCCAGGGGTATTTTACGTCGGATACATGAACTGGGCTGCTTTTGTGAGACGACTAAAAAATCACCGTGTATAGCCTATGATCTCAAAAATAAAGTGTCTTTCTATTTATAAAAGGACTTCCGAAATCGGTTCAGTAAATGCCTAGATTACCCCCTACAAAGTCACAAACTTTATCTCAATGCAATAAAACATTTGAAATTAAAAAATATATAATGTGCTTATTTAAAATTGTAATTTTCCTGTTTTTGTTGACAAATTTTATCTACTGTAGTGTAAGTCGATAACGCTGTTTTGAATTTTGGTTATATATGAATGAAATAAATAACTACTACCATTTTTTTATAATATTAGTATAGGTTACTATTCAATACCAATTTGTACGAGTCCCAATGCAGGCTAAGGCCGTGTTAGAAGCATTGATCGTCATTGTACTGCGGAGCTACGGTTAGCGGCTCTACACTATAAAATTCCAGCTTTCCTCACGTTTTCCAACCTTAAGTTACGAAGTATAATTAAAAATACTATTTTTTATATGCAGATACATTATTTTTATTATTATTTTTAATCCCTTACTGACTAAATTGTGTAAAGCATTGATTATGATAGGTAAATGTAGAGTTACGAAGATTTGTTATAAAAGAACTGTATTTCTATTTGAATTTAAATAAATGACAGTTCACTTAATGTTTCTTTTTATTTCGCTATGTAAATACTAGGATTTTATAATTGAGGTTACAGTTTTATTCTTAATTTGACAAGTGAAAAACAACTGAACACAAGGGTTGATATTAAGAACTCTTTTATTGCACCTCCTTATGTGATATTAATGAACGTAAGAGAATTAACGTTGACTTTACAAATTGTGTCCATAGCTCGTATGTCAACAGAGCGACGTACCTACTCGCAGGCTACAAGGCTGAAAACTGAAGTACAATACGGCTACGTAGGAAAATGTCGTAACCAATGACGTAGAATAACAAAAAAATACATTATCAATCAAAATACGTTTTTGATAATGAAGAGTTGTGTAAAAACTTACGCAAGCCGTTAATTGCCGTGGTAGGAAAAAAAAACGCAAAAATATATATTTTTTTGTCCCCCGATTCAAACATGGAACGCGGCGTGCGCGCGCATCCAACATCGACCGATATGTTATCGCCAGTCGAGGTCCAACCGCCGCCACGGTTGGACGCATGTTTCAATGGGTGAGCTGCAATACCCCGGGGCCCCAAGCGTTGCTGATGACGAGAGACAGTACAGGGCTCCGTTCCGTCGGGCGCCGCAGTACAGGTGGCCCGCGCCGCAGCCGCCGCAGCCCTCGGCCTTCGCCCCGTGGAGGCGGGCCCCTGCCCCCCCCCGGCCTCCAGATTACCGACGGAGTGCTTCGTACCCTGGCAAGCCTGATGAGACCTACCAGGTAAGTTTTTTAAAGCTACAACATTGTCTTTCAGCCACGTCTGTCATTTTCACGATTGTAGAAATACGTGTATCTTAAATCTTGAGTTTTTTCGTTGTAAGCAGGTTGTATAGTAATTTGTTCGATACTCTTTGGATTTCGTATTGTTTGACTTGAAACATGTTCGTTTTGACAGTTGATTAGTGATTATTGAAACAGTTTTCGAGTAATATAGTATATATACGTGGTGCATTGTGAAAATAAACTTAAATGTTGTTTTTATAAACACTTGCGGTTTAATAAGCAAATGTTGTAAAACAGAGTCAATTATTTTGTTGTTAGTTATTTGGGTAAAATTGTTTTTCAGTTATGTAAACTTACTAATTTTTCGTGTTGCCTCTGTCAAGTGGTTGAGTTAACAAGAAGTGATGTCGAATTATTAAAATTTGTCAATAATAAACTCATAAAAATATTAATTTAGTGTTGAAAATCTGACTTTAGATACCAATAATCAAGTTTCCTAAAAATATTTATAAAATTACATTTTTACTGATTTTAACTAAGTTTCTAATTTTCTCTTGAAAGCGTAAAAAAAGTTATAAATTGAGACTCCTTAAACGTTAAGTGAATTCACCCTTAAGACAAATTATTTCACGTTCTGTATATAATTGTAACATTTAATATAACGACTCTATTTAAAACATAAACATTATTTGGAAAGATAATTAAAATGTGTTCATTGGAAATGATTTCACGTAATTTTGTCCTTAAAATTTTGCGTAATTTTCGATGTTTATGTAATTTGTAACAAATACATGCGGATATAATATTAATAAAATATATTGATTCGGAAAAGGATGTGTGGTTAGAAAACAGTATCATGTTATTTTCATTTTAAAAGTTGTTAAATGTTTTTGTAGTCAGGCGTTCATATATATTAGTTTATGTAAAATCAAAGATTTTGTTTGAAATGTATTTCAATGTAAAAAAAATGTCTAAGAAAACCTTGTGTCACGTGAAACGGAAATCTGAAAACTTGCGTTGTTAGATATGTGTATCAAAATGTATTTAAAGTAATCGGCTTTTGTATATGCCGTGCCTAGTACAAATTAAATTAACAGTTTCTTTTTATTTTATCGATAATATTCATACAAGATTATAATATCTATGCTTAAATGAAAAAGATCGATTTCCAAAAAGATTATAAATTCAAAGTACTTCGTTTTCTTATTTAGTGACGCTATCTCGATACTGCACTTTTAAAAGAATTTTTTACTACCTTATTTAAGTATCTGGCTAATGCTAGCTACTATTTTTTTTATTATTTTTCTAACGTCGTTAGTGAAAAAGCATAATTATGTCCCATAGAGAAACAGAAAAATATACTATGGAGTTAGAATAAATAATCTTCAATCACAGACCCTATAAAATCAAAATCTTTACTCATTATAATATAATCCTTAACTAATTTATTTTATTTAAAAAAAAAATACAATCTAAAAGAAAAGATTAAAAACGGTGCCATATTTTCACAACAAAGTCTCTATTATCAATAATACAAGTATAGATAGTAGATTTAGGTACTTTTAAAAACATAACCTCAAAATTTGAACTTACTAAGAAAGAAAAGACAGAGCGGTATCGTTTTGACAGTAGCTAGTATCGATTTTGTAACGCGCTGCCGTATCCACGTGGCATGGAAAGTTGAAACTAAGTTAGAGACACGACTTTACAACGAAACCAGCTTGTGATAACGAAAAAGAGGTTTTTTTTATTAGAAATATGTCGTTCAGAAGCAAATGTTTGGAATGGCAGTTTTGACTAGTAGAATTGTCGAGTTGATGAAAGTAAGGGATTCTTGTTGTCTGTAATTGAATAAAGTGTAATGAAATTATTTATTCTGTGAGAAGGATATATCGTATGATCACGTATTTTACGTGATTGTATTTATGACGTATTTTTATTAACGGAAAAGATGTTTACAAGTGATGTAGAGTGAGGGAATATTTGTGTGAGAAACTAAAATGAAATAAAAGTTTACCTCTTTACTAGTTGTCCCAGCAAACGTTGTTTTACCATAGGCAGAAATATATAGAAGAATAAAAAAAAATGTTTTAGGGCTATGGAAAATACGTAATCAAAATTTCATAAGAATCGGTTGAGCAGTTACGGAGGACTTCAATTACGTACGCTGAGACGATAATTTTATATATTTGATAATCTTATCATAGAAAATTTAAATCATAACTACTTGTAATACATCTATTTTGTAAATTATCAACTATACAATTTCTATGACGTCAGTTTTCAATCTCGATTGGATACACCTTTTACGTAGGACACAACATCACGAGAACTGAAAGAGTAATCAAAGAATTCTGAAAACAAGAATTTCATGAAATAAATACGTTGAAAAGAACAATACTTGAATCAATGTAACTTCTCGTGAATCTTACCGCGTAGTTCCAATGCTTACAAATAAGGATTTATGCAGAAATTACTTTTCCCATTTTGTTGTTTATTGTTTGTTATTTTAAAACTGCGAATATAAAGGTATACGGAATGACTTGAAAGATTTAACTAAGCAGATATGTGGTACTCACTTTTTGTGTATTAAATTATAATATACCACAACTTTTAAGAAATTAAATCTAGTCTCAAACTATGCAAAGTTTGTGTTATGAGCACTAGATAACTGATAAATGTACTTATATATTTCTAAATACATACATAATATAGACAAATTACACTCATGAACAAATGATCTTGCTCATCACACAAACATTTTTCCTGGGTGGGAATCTTGCCTATGTAATTAATTTTGCAATTAGAAAGTCTGGCAAACATTAAGGGAAGATTAAGCCAGGGAGTATAAAAATCGTATCTTATTGTCCAGGTAACAGAGTTTCAGAGCTCAGGGCCCCGATTCTGCTATTACGACGGCCGATGAATGAATGGCAGTTGGATTAAATTTGAAACTATTCCTTTTCTTGCATATTGCCAACACAATAATTGGAAATTCATTGTATTGACCGTTAGTGTTTCGCCCCGTACTGAATTTCCAATTATTGTGTTGAAAAAATATTTAGAATAATAAGTGCCAATTTAATCCATTTGCCATTCATTCTCCGGCCGTTGTGAATAGCAGAATCGGGGCCCTGATAGGAAATCGCTCAGTAAGACTATATTCATTGCAACATAACCTCAACATAGCTTAGGAAAAGCCTGCCTAGCCAAGCGTCATTCCTAGATTCCCATGTTTAGAATCAATAGAAAACGCTCAAACGTATAGAAATGACATTTCTTTTCGATAAGTCACGTGAATTTGACCTGTCATGATCATACATTTGCATTTTCTCTATCAACGAGAGGAAATGCGATTGTATCCGAAAATCCGAATTATTTTCGTTCAGGTTCAAATTCGAACCCACTATTTAGCACTACTCCTGAATACCAGAATCTGCTATGATAACTAGCTAATATCAGCCATCATTGTACCTACACCTAAGCAAATAAGTAACAAGAAATATTTATTTCCCGCCTGAAAATAAACTAAATATAAAACGAGACAATAAAACGTCATCTATAGAATTCAAGTTTCCTTCAAGTCACTGCGACAGAAAGATTAAGAGCATCTTAAAATTAAGTGGCGTTTCAATTTAATAAGGTTCCTAACTCTGTAAGTCGTAAGACCTCTTTATTGTGGCTCATAAAATATGGTATCTAAGAAAACGTCACAACATTAAAAAAAAAACATAAAACCATAAAGTACAGAGTCCCCGCCGTATCGATTGAATAGAGCCCATTGACCCATATATTTCAGGACGAGCCGGAACGCGTAGACCCCTGCCGTAGCGCGCAGGTCAGAAGTAACTGCGGAGTGCGGTCAGAACACGGAACACTCAAATACTACTTAACTTTGAGTGGCCCTTTAAGTGTCGTGCTGTCTCAGTCATATCGTTAAAACGTCAATATGTGTAGCAGGACTTAAGTGTCAGAATCAGAATCCTTGTTTTAGGGTGTAAAAAATATATGTAGCGATTTAAGAATGTGAATATTTTGGGAAAATTAAAAATATAACAGTACTGAAAAACGATTTAAAAAAGTTATCATCTGTCAAATTTGGTAACCATAAGTATTGTTTTATAGCAACAATATTAGTTTCTAAGGCTAGGTCTGTAAAATTTAGTCTTCAGCTCAATCCGGTGAGACTGGCAGCCGATGACAACATAGAAAAATGTTAGAATGTTTTTTTTTTAATTTGCTATAGATTTTTCCTATCTTTAACAAAAAAAAAACAAGTAAGACCCTATTTTTTATAATAATTACTCCGAGTCATACAATTTGTATTCTTTTTAAAAATATAATTAAATCGTCTTCGTTACAAACAAACCAACAGCATAAAGTCAAATTAGACCCAACACGTGTATCATTTTCCGAGCACGGACGATTGTGTAAACGCCTTTGCCGCGTGAGATGACAACCAGCTGATTGCATGCCGTCTCTTTCCCGCCCACGGAACAAAATCAATACTCAGTACGGCTAATATAGGTTGAAGTAGAATATCAGTTGTTCCTAATAAACACTTGATTCAAAGACATTTTTGTAAGTATTCAAGTAAAAAAGTAAAATCAGTTGTTTTGCGAGGGAATTTCCGCCATTTTGAAATGTTTTAGCTGTCAAAAATATTGTAAAGCAATCAATATAATTACTTACTTATTTTTTATTGTTATTTTAGTTGTTTTTGAGATTTTAGGTTGTTAAAATATATTTCTGTTATTTAAACAGTTTATTTAACAGTAAATTAGGTTTTCAAGTCGCAGTTGTTAGCGAGAGGTCATTGACTTCGCATGCCTAACTTAATCGTGATATAGATACCCGTGGGCCTGGACTATGTTATATAGCACTCGAATAGAAAATTATCAAAAAATTGAAATTTACGGGAATTACATTTTTTTTCAATTGGGCCTGGACTTTGTTACATCGCATTAGAATAAAAATGACCAAAAAACTTAAATTTACGGGAATTACATTATTTTTCAATAAGTGACGTGACTTTGACTTGCAATACATTGAGTGTATTTTATTAGTGTTAGCGCTCGGAGTAACATATTTAATAAATAAAAATTTTATTTTTGTAGTTTGCCCATAAGTCAACGAAAAAAAACAAATTCATTATAACTTTTTTAAAAGATACCTTTTTTTAATTAATTTGAAGTTTTCTTCTGGAAGAAACAATGTCGCGGCTTTCTCATAATAAATTACTTTTTCTATTCAGTCAAAAAGAGAACTGCATTCATATGACGGTCAGCTGTTTTGAAAATAACAAATTTATAGTTACATTAACAATGTCCTTATAGTAAGGTATTAAGATTCAATTTCCTGTACCACATTTACACACATAAGTTTGCTATTCACCCTATTAGCTGAATTGCACCCCTTCTGTAAGTTTTACTTTTAAAATAAGGGTTCGTATTGTGTTAATTATTATTGAGATTATTGTTTTTGACTTTAAATAACCAGTTACATGTTTATTCACTGATTTAAGGGAACATTTTCAATGCTGTTCATATCAGAGGATGATTTTTTTTTAATCTGTCAATAAGTCAATCTTTTGTTCAAGATTGAACAAATATTGTTAGAGATTCGCAATGGAAATAATTTCTTTCACTTAAACTAAGTGTTAACTATAAGAAATGATTACTGAAAGAACATTGATGAAATTTAAACTATTTAAAAGACTGTAGAAAAGTGTCAATTTTACAAGTGACGCCGACTCAATCAAAAGTGTTATCTTTCTTCGTCACGAGACTTCCAGGTGTTACTTTTATATTTTACAATTTGGCAATAATCATCGCAATTTCCATGTCGTGCTGGTCTTGCGGTTACATGTGGATCTGTATGCACGGTGTGCAGGTTCGGTATAAATTAACAATGTGACTTATTCAACATTTAAAAGTATTTTTTTTTAAACTGTGAATGAAAACATCGTGAGGAAACCTTTGATTCTAAATATTGGAATCTGCAATTACCTGTAGTGAGCCAGCGTGGTGAACAATGCTCAAATGTTCCCTGCACGGGAAAAGGCCTATGCCCAACAGTGGGCCATTGAAAGGCTGGGATTATGTATGTAATCTTTCCACTTGTAGAAATATATACTAGTTTTCGTAGCTAAAATCTTAAAGGCAATATTAACCTCAAAATATTATGTGGCCAAGTATATTAAGCTTACATTGCCCGCCAAAAGGCTTTTATACCTGCCACACTGCGGCGGGAACCTCTTGACTTAACGACTGACTTAATACCGCCATTTTTCCTTAAATTCCCGCCTTATTTCTATGCGGTATCATAGAGCATGAATGTTTTTTTATTTACGTTAAAGAGATGTATTTTTATTACATATTATTTGAATAAATTCTACTTTTTTAGTTATTGCCATTTAACTAACTTAGCTAGCTTAATCTTGTGCGTCATTTTTTGATCAGTTTGTTTTCCTGTCGTTTATTAATAACACTGGTTCTTAGTTACACAGGGAGCCGACCCCAACATAGTTGGGAAAAGGCTCTGCAGATGGCCATGATATACAAAAAGAGTTGGGAAATCCTTTATTTATTAAAAAACTGACCATCATACCCTCTAGTCAAGTGAAATTTCTGAAAGAGTCGATAGTAGATATAAAATTTGATAGAACCCGCTGAAATGTATGAAAATAACATTTAGTTGCGCTTTGTCACGTGACTTTGACCTGTCGAACCCACTCATAAATGCGGACAACATCACATACATTGTTCTGAACCCAAAGTAAGTTGCTAAAGCACTTGTGTTATGGAATTCAGATACAACGAAGGTACCACAAACACCCAGACCCGAGGCAATGTAGAAATGACAATTTTTACATTGACCCGCCCGGGGATCTATCCCGGGACCTCAGAGCTAGCGACACCTTGAAACCGGTGCGTACGCCACTCGACCACGGAGGTCGTCCAATATCTTTCTATTAATCCTAACGATTATTGTAATGTCACTCGGTTATATTTTTATAGTAACTATCGCGAGAATGATTCATTTTTAACCGATGTGACCATGGTTTACCCACGCGTATGTATCGGGAGTGCCCGACTAGTTTCGGACCCAACCGGAGTCCTCAATGAGGATGACGCGGCGGGCTTGCGAGTCGACCTGGTTCGAAACTAGTCAGGCACTCCCGATAAATACGCGTGAGTAAACCGTTACATCAGTTAATAATGTCACCTGGTTAGGTAGTACGTAAGATAAATAGGTTAAAACGATTCTCTTTGAAAATCAATATCGCCTTACATATTGTTAGCCAATATAACACGCGACGACGCCCATACATGTGTTAATTTATTTATATATATAATATAAAGTTAATCTGTAGATCACGCCTCTGCATCAACCGTGGAAAATGTTCTATTTTACTGTCTCTGACAGCTAGCAAAACTGCATGTTGGTAACATTGACGGATGAAAATATATCTTTTTAATCGACTTCAAAAAGGATGAGGTCCTAATTTGTTTTTTTTTTATGTTTTTTATCTAAGAATTCTATGAGTGGGTGAACCGATTTTATTCACAGTGATTCTATTCTAATATTATAGAGCTTACAGATTTGTTTGCTTCTACAACTAGAGCTCCTGGTCCGATTTGAAAAACTAAGTGCGAGATAGCTCGTTTATTACTTAAGGCTATAAAGTAGCAGAGCTGTTATGAAAGTTATACTACAAAAACGTGTAGAGCTTACGTACACTCTAAAACTTTGATTCCGATTAAAAAGAAACTTTATTGACATCGTCTTAATCTCGGAGACAAATTTTCACCCTACAGACATTTCACTATATTTTGTGACGTTCAGCAGAGCTACTTGGCAGATTATTTTGATGCTATAGTCCATGTGTTCTTTAGCTAGTAAATACCTTGGATTTCAGAGCGTCCTTCCTAACGTTAAGATTGCAGTTTAAACAACATTTTTGCCCAGCTTACATTACAAGCAAGTAACTGTAACAAAACGCCGCGGCTACGCTATTGTTCGCTGTTTGTTTGTATCGAAAACGGACGTTAAATGGCAACAGAAACTCACTTATGTATCAAGAAAATGTGGTAAAATGTCGGCGTCTAAAAATGGAAGAAAAAGTATGAACTGTCAAATCGTTTTTTTTTTCTGGCACTTCATGGTTAGTTGTCAAATAGTTCTTCTCCAATCACGGGGGTTCTACCCCCGTAATTTGTGGCTTAAAATAAAATGCGCTCTTTGTGCATCTTTTTCGTAAATTATTTTTTAAGCACGCACGCATACCTACGTCTCTATTTGAAACATTAAAAAACAAGGAACATTACTCTGAGTAGCGCTTACAAATCGCTTTATTTTTTGAACTGACAGAAAATCGCTTTTCGAAAAGGAATGTCCTTCATATACATTTGATGTTTTTCTGTAGCTTTTCTTTGGCTATAGGGCCTAACTGTTTTGGATCGAATCTACAGCCCTGTGCATACAATGACGTCGGTAGCACGACAAGGACACACATACCTGTTATTTGACGAGCAAACTAATTTAAACAAGCGTTTCAACGGAAGGGAGTGCGCGTTAAATATTCAAGGATTTACCGAATTAATAACCGTGGTACAATGTAACTCGGTTACTTATTATTTATAGTACTCTAAACTGGCGCGGACAGATCAATAATATATGATGCGGAGGAAGATCGTTTGTTTAACTTAGGATTAGGCTGAATGGGCCATGTGGCCCAAATTAAGGCACCTATGGATTTGTGTAGCGTTTGTTTTCGGAGTAAACTGTCAATTGTTGAAATTTAAGTTCTCAGTAAAACATTTGAATGAACGTCTGCACCCTGATTCGTTATACACCGCTTCGTAAGTGCGTTTGCTGAACAGAAAAAAAATAACTTAACAGTAGCAAGAGTAAGAGAAGACTTGGTTAAAAAAGGTCTGTTTAACCAGAAAATTATGATCTTATCAATGAAAATACAGATAATCTATTAATCAAGGTCCATGGTTTGAGATATCACATATAAGAGTTAAAAGTCATGTCATTTTACGGCACATTTTCGTACATACTATATCTGCCTAAAATATGAGAAGTTTCAGCTATAATCATCATAAGTATTTAGTGAAGGAATTATCTTTATATCTGTTAAAAATAAAATTATGAAAAAGAAGAAAATAAATTCTAACCTACAAATTTAAAATTCCGAACATTAATCACAAGTCCGAAATTTTATTACCCATCAAGTTTGGCACAAGAATTATCCCATTCAGCCAGTAAGGTTGTTAATTTATAAAGTAGATAATGGTCTCGGCTTGTCTGGGTGCCCTATATACGGAGCTAAGGCATCGTTCGTCCCGGGTTGACCTAAAAACGGTTTGCCTCCAACATTGCGTTGTTATCGTAGATTTAATGCTTCATAGAGGCGTGGCTGATTTGAATATTCCAATGCTATCTGTCAAAAATGACATTACGTGTTCTGTCATTGGGGTTTCGTAATCTTTTAATTTGTTTTTAATATAGTGCTGCTGCAGTCGTGTTTTTTTTATCCGTGGTAAATACTTGTACCTACTGACAGATTACTATTCAAGAATAAAAAATAAATTGTAAGTAAAAAGGCTAGGTTCTTTCTATATTTGCGGTTATTTACGAAAGACTGCGGTGGTTTTAGCCCAAAGTGATAAAAGTACAGAATTTTAGTGGGTCACAAAAATATATTGTTTTTCTAAATTATGCTCTTTTCATTTCAAAATCGTTACCATACATTTAATACATCCTTCGAGATATGAAGGTTTTTCTCGTTAAAGGCATTGATCTATGCGTGTATAATGACCGAATTCCTTTGAGAACAGACGCTGAGATTCCACAACGATATAATATTTAAGCGTATCCGCAAGCCTACTGCGGCAAAAGATGAATGATTTATTATCTTTCAGCAAGTTAAATCAGTTATTAAGGGTGCCGAGAAATTGCGTTATCACTTTGATGTAAATAGGTAGGTTTCATCACTGAAGACGTGTTAAAATAATAATTAAATGATCTAATTTTAACCTGGATAGGTTGTCTACACTAAGTTGAAATACGGAAATTCGTTTAAAACCCGCGCTTTTTGCTAGATTGATATCATTTAACTTAGTTTAATTTCAAAATAATTAAAATGGCGTCGCATTAAATACAAAAAGGCTGACACAATCAACTTTTTTTTCGAACATTGTATGTCATTGATCACAAGACACTCAGCCAATATATTTATTATAATATATTAGCAGGTTGTGTAGCAGTTTATATATAAATCCCTGTTACAGCTTACCCCGGCCCGTCCTATATACGATGTTTTCAAGGCTGGCTGTGACCCACATACGAGCCGCAGTGCGACGGAGCCCAGATTGCGCGCGAAAATTTTTCTACTATATTTTGTGTTGGCAACACTTTGAGCATAGAGTAGAGTGAAGGTTTTTTGAATAATGAATGCAGATGTATTTATTTACTTCCTATATATATTCTCTTTTGGTTTTATTTATAGTTTCTTTGAAGTTTTAGTGTTTGAGATACTTTGTGAATGGATAGGTTACTTTTATGTAACATCTAATGTTTGGGCTAGAATTTAATTGATACAAGAGAACTTGATAGGACGAATTTTTATCTGCATTTATAAAGTAGGAAGGATTATAACCTGCTCTTATGAAATGAAGTTATGCAACAAATTAAGTGAGGATAATTATTAAAACTTTTTGTTTTGATTAACATCAAGTAAGGTACGGATGGCGCACATTGGGGGAGGCCTATGTCCAGCAGTGGACTACTAAAGGCTGATGATAATGATGATGATGATGAAGGTACCGATAGCCAGGTGAAGGCCTTTCTACATAGCCCTTGTCAATACACAGCTTTAATTTGTGTCACTGTCACACAAATTAAATGCTTCCTAAATAAATAATCGCCGTCAATCGCATGCAGTCATAGCGCCACGCCACCTTTGACTACAATCGAAATAAATAAAATAATAAATCGTAATGTCCTGGAAGTCGAAGTCAAATATTTTTGCTGGTTTGAAGGATTTATCAAAAATTTACATATTTAAAGTGCTTCAATGAAATGTTACTTTTTGTTTTGTTACTCATCTGCCGTTGGTTTAATTAAACATTTTCAACTGTTCTACAATGAACTTAATATTTGATTAAACATCGCATTAGTTTAAACAGTAACCCTGAAAATATTTTCTATCTAGGTAAATAAAGCTAATTTATATAACGTTCGAGCTCCCAAAAAAATTTCTACGTTCCGTAAACTACCATGCGACATTATTGGGTGAATTTCCCGGACCCAAAAATTGCGTGGCATCGATGAAATCGGTACTAAAAAGCATTGTTATAATGTTCTAACATTTTTTTTTAGGTAGATGACATAAAAATCTATCTGTAGCACTAAATATTTTATTAATATAATTAATAGGTTTTCCAGAAAAAAAAGTTAAACCACATAATCTTTCATCGCCGTGTTTGTCCACGACTCACCTTGATGTATTAAAGTCATCATTGATCAAAAATGTATCGTTATTTATATTAAAACTTAGTTTTATTTGGTTCGTGAATAGTTAGAGTATTGACTCGGAATACATTTATTCAAATATTTACACAATACAACGTATGGTTAATAAAAAACCATTTGTCCCAGAACTACCTTTCATCGCCATGTCCTAAACATATTTGAGAATATTGCATATTCTAACGTTTTGCGTCGCTCCCGTTTTGCGTTAAACGTTGCAAATAAGTAACGTCGAAAGGCTAGACAAGGAACGACGTGTGTACGTGCCTGCGTTTTCGAGCTATAATTAAAAGTATTCAATTTTTTTGGTACTGGACATTTTTTCTTTCATCGCCGTGGATAGGTCTAACTTCTATTTCTGTAAAGTTGTATACGTCCCTAATGTCACTTGTGATAAATAAAACACTAGGATCCAGAGAAGACAAATTTAATGAAACGTAGCCGCGGAGTCATTCTTTGCTCAAAAATCTTAACACCGCGATACAGAAAGGTGACGTCACAGTCATAACGCCATCTTTTGAATAATGATCAAACTACAACAACATAAGTTATGTATAAACTGTCATAAAAACATGTATTAAAATATTGTAAAGAAAATGTAACACTAAACCATTCATAAAACTTGTACATGCCACCCACCAAGGACATAATGGCGTTATGTCCTTTCACAAATTGCATAGATACCACCCACCATGAGGTCAGGGGCAAATCTAAATAATAACTAAACATCTTAAATTCTTAAATTATCGTAACGTGAAACTTAACTAACATGAAATGAAATCACATCATTTTGCGACAGGCAAGATACATAATTTTGATGTAGGTCTTTTAATAAGTGATCCGTTACACTTGAGAGTTACTACTCTTGTAACCTTGTCCAAACCAGGGTGTCTGTCTACAACCTTACCTAAAAGCCAACGGGCAGGAGGCAAATTATCCTCCTTGATCAAAACTACATCTCCAATATTGGGTTCTGGAATATGTTTTGTCCATTTATAACGCTGTAACAACTGAAGCAAGTACTCAGCAGACCACCGTCTCCAAAAATCTTGCAACATGCGTTGAGTAACCTGCCAACGTCTCAGGTTACTGATGTTTGAGTGTTCATAATTCCGTTCAGGAACCGCTATCAGAGGCTCACCAATCAGAAAATGACCAGGTGTTAAAGACGTAGGATCTGAGGAATTGTCAGACAACATTGATAACGGCCTGGAATTGAGGCAAGCTTCTACTTGAGACAACAGTGTAGACATTTTTTCGTAAGTAAGTGTTGAATTACCTATCACGCGTTTCAGGTGGAACTTCGTTGACTTCACTCCGGCTTCCATGATATTCCTTTCATTCTAATATCCTTCATTTCTTCATCAAACTCTTGCCTCTGAACATGTCTTATACATGTTTTTGTTGCGTCTTGTATTTCTTCAGGAGTTAAATACTTGTCATGTCTTTGGCCACCTTGATCCTTCCATCTCAAGACTCTTCTACAATATGCTATCACCCGCACTAACCTTTGGAGATTGGAATACTTTGTCCATACAGGAACTTCCTGTTGAGTTTCAGTCGCGACGTGCACCTTAATTGTTCGTTTCTCCGTGTTAGTGACAATTGACTTTGGTCTTGAGTATTCAATTGTCTCTTCATGAAGCCACGGTGGTCCTTGACTCCACAGTGAGCTACATGCAAGTTCCTGTGATGTCAAACCTCTGGATGCAAGATCTGCATAATTATGCGTTGATTGGACATGCGCCCAATGTGAGTTGTCAATGCGAGAAAGAATCGTGGAGACTCGGTTTCCAACGAAAGTAGTCCAATGACTTGGATGTTTACTGAGCCATGCTAACACGATTGATGAATCAGTCCAAGCGCGTATATGAGGAGGTGATATCTTCATCACCCTAGCGACTTCAATAATAAGTTCAGAGAGTAAGACTGCTCCCATTAACTCCAAACGCGGAACTGACTGCTGCTTAACCGGTGCAACTTTAGTTCGAGCAGTAATTAAATTAACATGATTTTTTCCTTCGGCATCAATGGTTCTGACATACACTACAGCAGCATAAGCGGCAATTGACGCGTCGCAAAATCCATGTAACTCCACCAATGAGTCGTCGGCTTTCGTATTAATCCATCTAGGAATGCTGATCTTATTCGTCTCTACAAGGCTTGCACGGTAAGTTTCCCATTCGCTAAGAAGATCTGGAGTTAATTCTGCATCCCAGTCTAGACCAGAAAGCCAGAGCTTTTGGATGAAGATCTTCGAGATAATGATGCAGGGTGCGACCCATCCAAGAGGATCGAATAGCCGGGCGATGTCGGAGATTACTCTTCTTTTGGTAACTGGAAACTGCTGTGGAGGAAGTTGCACTGAATATTTACATTCATCACTCTGACGATCCCATGAAATTCCTAAAATTTTCACCACTGAGTCCAGCTTGATATCCCTTTCCTGCTCTTCCTTCTGCTTTGTCCTTTCAGCATGACCTTGAATTCTCTCGTTCAATTCATTGCAACTGCTTACCCATTTCTGTAGTGGAAATTGACCTTTGGTGAGTACTTCTGTTAATCTTTCATGTAGATGTAATCCTTGATCAACTGTCTGACAACCTGTCATTAAATCATCGACGTAAAAGTCATTTTTCATAATTTCAGATACGTCAGGGTAACTTCCACCTTCGTCGATTGCTACTTGCTGCAATGATTTCACTGCAAGGTAAGGAGCTGCTGCTGTACCAAAGGTAACTCTTACTAATTTATATTCCTTTATTACAGATTCCGGATCATCACGCCACACTACTCTCTGAAATTCCGCATGTTCAGAAGAGACCTTCACCTGTCTGTACATTTTTACAATGTCAGCACAGAGACTTATGGGATGCATTCTCCATCTCATAATGATATGACGTAACGGCGGTTGTAACCTTGGGCCTACCATGAGGTCATCGTTAAGTGACACTCCATTTAGACCTTTCATTGAAGCGTCGAACACTATTCGAACCTTGGTTGTTGTTTTGTCTTCACGTACCACGGCGTGATGCGGTAAATAAACAGCTGAAATATTGTTAAGCTCATCACTAGGTACAGGCTCCATGTGACCAAGGTCGATGTACTCTTGAAAGACTTCAGAATATCGAGCTTTGACTTCTGGATTTCTCTTGAACTTATTTTCAAGCAGATGGAATCTTTTTATTGCGAGATCTCTGGAACTTCCGTATTGACATTGCGGATCTTGATCGCGAAAGGGAAGATTAACTACATACCGACCCTCTTTATCACGGTGAGTAGTTTGAGCAAAAATGTTCTCACAACGTTGCTCCTCATCAGAAAGTATTTTCTGATCAGGTATGACAGACTCTATTTCCCAAAACTGTCGCAAAACTGCGTTGTCATCAGCCTGATCTGAATTGCTGTGAATGACATGATGACAATGAATAGGGTCATCACTTGTTGAGATTTGTCCAGAAAGGATCCAACCAAGTACAGTATTCTGAGCGATAGGTGCGTTTGGAGAACTCTTAATTAAACCATCTCTCAGAACTTGGCCATATATTTCAGCACCTAGTAAGATGTCTATCTTACTTGGTGTGTGAAAATCTGGATCCGCTAATGTAATCTGTGTCAGCTCCGGCCAACTGAACACCTCTAATTTTTTAGATGGTAAAATCGATGTTATGCTGCCTAAAACAAAAGCATGCACTTGGATACTAAAACTAGGGTCTAGGCGTGAGTGAATAGTCACTGTGACTGCATACTTAGAGGCAAACGCGCTCTTCTCGCCGCCTATTCCTGATATTACCGTCTTCACTGGAGTCTTTTTTAGTCCTAGAAGCTGCACTGCTGATTCTGCTATGAATGATGCCTGAGATCCTTGATCTAATAGCACTCTCAGCAGTTGAGTAGAGCCACTTCTTGTCTGTGCTTCGACAAGAGCAGTAGCTAACAAAACTTGTTTAGGTAAAGACCCTTTTGAAAAATATGATACTAAATTAGAGGGTGACGGTTCATCTTCTGAAAGCGATGCCTGAACTCTGGATACCGCTGATTTAACTTCAGTTGCTATGTGGGAGTTTTCATTAGGGACAGCTGAGTTTGAGACCGACTGAGGATGTAGTAGTGAGTGATGTCTTCGCTTACATATACGGCATGAGCCATTATGACGACAAAACTTAATAGAGTGGTTGGAGTTTAAACAATTGAAGCATAAACGCCTGGTTTGTACAAAGTTATGACGAGCTTCATAACTCTCCTTTGCAAACTTTTTGCAATGTGCAATTTTATGACCTTCCTCGCAGAATGGACAAGTCACTTCGTTAGGTTTATTATCACTACTAATGACATGGTGCGTTGTTGCTTTCTTAATAACACTAGCAGTAGGTTTGTTTGTCCCGGCATTCAAAAACTCGAGGGCCCGGAATCTGGCTTCCAAAAAATCTTTGAATTCCAAAAGTACGGGTAACTCATCCTTAGAACTCAATTTAGTTTCCCACTGTTTTCGAGATTCAAAATCTAACTTTGAGCTAATAATGTGAATGATTATGATGTCCCACGTACTGATGTCAATTCCTAGATTTTTCAGACCATTCAGACATTCCATAGTTGTGTCTAGTAAACCCTTAATGCTATTTGAGGACTCTATTATATTAGCCTGACTTAATAAGCGCTTTAACAAGCAATTGGAGAGAAATCGCTTATTATTATATCTACTGTGAAGCAACGACCAACATTCTTTATAATTGTCTGAAGTGACTGCAATATGCCTGACAAGTTGTTCTGCTTCTCCCGACAATAAACCTTTTAAATAATGCATTTTTTGAACATCTTCTAAAGTATCATTTTTGTGTACTAACGATGTGAATAAATCTTTAAATGTTGTCCACTCCGCATAGTTACCAGAAAACTTTGGAATGCATATTTTTGGTAACTTAACACTGTTAGATGTTGAGTGGTCATTTGTCTTTGACTTCGGATCTGAACTATAATAACCAAATTTATTTAAAACCTCTTTCAATTGAATTTTGTGGAAAATGTACAGTTCTTCGGTAATATCATAAATATCATCCACAAAATATTTATCAGATTTTCGCTGAACATCTGAAGCATTCTGCACTATGTTGTTATGAGTTGATGAAAATTCCTTCCACAAAGCTTCAAGTGATTCTAATCTAGTTTCAACATATATTTTGGTTATTCGATCTTTAGGCGCCTTTTTAAAGTTTATCTGAGCTTTTTCTATAAGAACCCTTTTATCATTTTGCAATTTATACATAGCCTCCATGACTTTGAATGTTCAAACAACAAATAATTGAAATAATTCAATGTTAAAATTTCGACTAAGATAAAATAACCACCAAAGACAAATTTCCACTAATAATAACAGACACAAATATCAATCAGCACACAAATAGTAATATCCTAGAATTTATACTAAAGACATCCACGATACTGAAAAAAATATTAAGTCCAATAATTTTAGAAGACTACTTTCTTCTATCTTGAAACTTGCACATTAGCAAATAGATAGTACTCACGACTTAGTCTTTAACAAACCACACTGGCACTAGCGCTGACTCCAACTCCGTGATGACTGCGTAGCCCCAAGAGCGGGCTGCCTGCTGCGCTATCGCACAGGCTTCACCTCCTCTGCTGGTGCTGATGACGTCCAGCAACCCTGCGCCAACTCCGCTCCACTGGCCCTGTCCAGTTCAGGCCACCCTGCGCCGGCTGCTGGTCCACACTCCCCGGCTGCACACCACTGGTCACCACTGCTTACTCCACTCTTGCACACCAGTTTGGGTGAGCGGCGCTTCACGGCGATCCACCCTGGTCTCCACACCGAGATTCACTTCAAACACTTCGGCACTGATCACTCACTTCTAGTTCACTTTATCCGACTCGATAGGACCATGTAAAGTTGTATACGTCCCTAATGTCACTTGTGATAAATAAAACACTAGGATCCAGAGAAGACAAATTTAATGAAACGTAGCCGCGGAGTCATTCTTTGCTCAAAAATCTTAACACCGCGATACAGAAAGGTGACGTCACAGTCATAACGCCATCTTTTGAATAATGATCAAACTACAACAACATAAGTTATGTATAAACTGTCATAAAAACATGTATTAAAATATTGTAAAGAAAATGTAACACTAAACCATTCATAAAACTTGTACAATTTCAATAAGTTTTTAATCTCGATTGAGCATTCAATACAATGCCATTTATATTTAGCTTATTTGTAAAGTGTTCATTACTGTGAATTATTACCAGTTTTTTAGTAAATTGAATTATACCCCTTGATTTTCATCGCCGTGCTCTCATTTCCGTGGTTTCCGTGGACAAAATTTGCTATGGCAATGAAAAAAAATACACGGGAATGAAAAAAATATCATCGCCGTGCCTTCTAAAACAGTTTCCTTTCATTGCCGTGGCCACGTGTTTCATTTCCGTGACTTATGTTTGTTTCGCCACTAGACAGGAATGTATCTATTTATAGTTATATTATAAAAATAATATCATGTGTGACTGGATTTTTACACATTATATTCTATTATTATTGCGTATAAATTAATAGTATTTATTTTTGTTTCAATGATTAACTTTATCATTTAAATATTCTTGTACACTATAATAACATTTCATTGCCATGGACGCCTGTTTCATTGCCGTGCATGCATGTTTCATCGCCGTGGCACGGAATTTTCAATCTTGTATATCTCGTTAGTTTTTTAAGCTATCTGCTAGATATTAAGCAAAACTGTATATCTGATCGAAAACTTGAGAAAACACTATTTTTTATTGTTCTAAAGTTGAAGAATAAAAAATCCACGGAAATGAAGATTTTTTTGGACCTGTTGAAATTCACCCTATTATGGTAATAAATAGCGTTGCGGTTGCGGCAGTACCTAGCTTGGACAGGCTCTGCTTAATGGGCTATTAAAACTCTTTAATGTGACCTTTTTCTATTGTTATATTGCTATATTCTGAACTTAATTGTTCATAAGTTACATTACTCCTCGCGCTAACGCTGACGAATCACTCAAATGTATTGAACTGACAAGTCAAAGTCACGTCACTTGTCGAAACGGAATGTCATTCATATACATTTGAAGTTTTCTATTCTAACACGATGTTACATTGTTATATCTCACTTAATAAGTCCTTAAAAAGATCCAGAGAAAATAGTTTTTACTAAATTTAAATGGTTGTTAAAACGTGCATGTGTACGAATTAACGATAAGATAAAGTCGTAGGTTATACAGGAAAATAATAACTGTATAGTAGGTACTTTATGTAATGACTAGCTGTTGCCCGCGACTTCGTCCCCGTGGGTAGAAGATATAAGTTATAATTTATACCTGCCATATTTTTTTCACATTTTCCTTTGTATCTTCGCTCCTATTAGTCGCAGCCTATAGGCGCATATAGCCTATAGCCTTCCTCGATAAATGGTCTATTCGACACAAAAAGAACTTTTCAATTTGAACCATTAGTTCCTGAGATTAGCGCGTTCAAACAAACAAACAAATTCTTCAGCCTTATGTATTAGTATAGATAATAATATTAGCCAATGATTATTTTATACAATAAAAGTAATACCAGCCTATTTACATCCCACGGCTGGGCACAGGCCTCTTTCAGTATAGGGAAGGTTCAAGCATTGATCACCACGCTTACGTAAAATTGGTGTAGATCCAGATAGTAAACTATCAGAAAATCAAATTCAGTCCAAATTTTTGCGTGAAAGAGTCACAAACATCCATACGCACAAACTTTCGCGTTTATAATATTAATAGGATTAAGCTGCCATGGTAATTTTCTGTATTAATAAAACCATTAAATCAAATGACGATTTAAATTTTAAATAATGTTAATATCCCTCATCATTTACTAAGATCCTACTAAGATACTTCATTTTGCCTGTGCTACTAAAATAAAAAAGCTTTCTATTAGTAAACGTTATTTCCAAATCTCTTCAGCGTATCCTAAGATTACCCCCCACAACGACATAAACTCACAGACTCCACCTTTTTTTTTAAAGTGAAAAAGTTTAAAATAAAAATCACTTATGAAAAGGTCAATAACTAAATATAATAAAAAATATAAAATAAACTGTTATCAGTAAAATATTTAAACCTGATTTACTGATAAGCCTGTATTGGTACGATAATGAATGTTATGATTTATATTTATAATACATAAATGTGTTGCAAAGATAATGGCAACACCTCGCAAATACTTGGAAGAATAGATAAAGCAAACGCACTAAAGACCTGTCAAGTGCGAGACGGACTCGCGATACTAAGGGTTGTAAGGCTGTAAGGATAACCGAGTGGTTGAGGTCACCTCGCCAACCTCACTGGGCTAACATACCGCGCATTCGATCCCCGCGTAGGACAACGACGATCACAATTTTGTGATCCACAAATGCTTGTCCTGAGTCTATTTAAATTGTGCATGTGGCTTGATGTCTGTGAAACCCGAAGACTTAAATTCCTTAGTTCGGCTTAGAATGGCTAAACATCATTATAATATACTCTTTAAGCACAGTTATTATGCCATTCAGCCACACTTGTCAAATGATGATCTAATATTCAGCCGTGGCTACTTCAATAGCCATAGAGTATTGATCTCTACGCTTGCTCTCTGTAATTTAAAACTGTAAAATCAGGGATTGAATGCTAAAATTCTATTAAAAGATTATTTATCACATATTTTATTATGAGTCATTCTATCAGTTGTCTGTTTATCGTAGTACATGCTTTGCCTAGTTTCGGACCGAAAAGCCATATGTGTGGAAAAGATAATAATTAAAAAAAATCCGGATGAAATTTGATTTAGGTTATGTTGTAATTTTTAGTGTTTTACAACTGAAAAATGTTAGGAAATTTTAGTTTTTAGTTCACGTAAAAAAGGATGAAAAATGGGTACAATGCGCTCGTAGAGAATTCTCTTATCGCTAGGTAATAGTTTTTCAAGGTTACTTGCATTGCCGTCGTCATTTCACGTGAATACGCCATTTTGCAGCTCCCGCTCTAACATATACCGCGTGACAGAGACAGGTATAGTTTTACGAGTGCAATAGGTAGAATCGTTTTGAAGTACTATTGACTATTTTTTTTTCTTTTTAGGTTATGTTTTCACGTAGTTTTGCTTTGAGTTATTTTGTTCTAGGTTAGTGGGTTACATTAACAGAAATGTTATGTATATTTTATTGTTCTGTGCCTTTTAGTATGATTCCCCAAAGGACACATGATTTAGAACCCAATAAACGACGCCATCTTTTTTGATCTGTCAGTTTTCTTTTTGGCGCTTCTTTGTAACTTTATGTCATTACTACATTTATCTAATGATTTTCTTAGGTTTTTGAACTCTAATCTATTATTTAAAAATATAATCTCATTGTGACGAAAATATATAAATAAATAATAAATGCGAACAACATACACTGTTCTGAACCCAAAGTAAGTTGCTACAGCACTTGTGTTATGGAATTTAGATACAACGAAGATACCACAAACACCCAGACCCGAGACAATGTAGAAATGTGAATTTTAACATTGACCCGGCCGGGGATCGGACCCGGGACCTCAGAGCTAGCGACACCTTGAAACCGGTGCGTACGCCACTCGACCACGGAGGTCGTCATCATTTACGACATAAAAAGAATGTTAGGTGATAAACTCAGTCAGAATTTTTACTATTTTTCAATTCATTTGTCGTCAAAATATATACAACTTAATTTGTTCAAAGATAAACATTGAAATCTTTTTGAAACGTCAATTAGGTAATTAATCAGTATAATCTAAACAGTTTGAATGATGATTAAGGTCAAGCAGCACTTCCTTTGTTTGATCTTTGGATGGGTGACCATTTTTTAACGTACCTGCCCTAGCAATAGTCCTGTCATACTATGATCTTTGACAGTCGTTATGTCATTACAATTTTGTCAAGCCTTACTATGTGATACTGTGTTACCCAGTAACATGTGTTGTGTTGTCAGATAGACAGTCGCTCTGTTACATACTGGTGTTCAGCTGAATCCAGTGACATTGGAAATTTACTCCAACTTCCTGATACTGTGCGGAAACATTGTTATGATAAAAGTTTTTGATTTTTACCTATTTTTCCTCCTTTTTCAAGTGAGATAGTGTTCATACATAGATATTAAGATGTTGCCAACCAATAGAAATGCCTATGTAACAATTAATAAACGTCACAGAGACGTCACTTTTCTATTTGAGTAAGTTTTACGTCAAAATATACATGACGAGAAGATATAGATAGCTGCTTTTGTTTAAAAGTAAGTAACCATGGTAACAGCCTGCGGGAGTCTTTCCACTAATCGTGGTTTATAAGATGAATTCATTATCCAGTGTTTCTGTAAAACTGAATGGCTTTTCTTATTTGACAATAAAAACTCCAATACTTATGATTTTCCCACTCACTTTCTTGTTTGTTTCTCGTTCCGGTTGTATTTTTGCAACTCAATTTTGAGGCACTTCCCAATAACGTAGCAGGCTGACATTTTCAGGGTAGCTTCAAACTCAATGTCAATGCAATTTACAACTATAAAACCATTTAAGACGTGGGTATTTCGATTTCTAAATCCTATTATTAGGCAAAAAACTAAATGTAACTTTTTTAATGTTATAGAATATATACCTTTTTATTTTTTTCAAGATAGCATTGACAAATGATGAATTTTAATTTTATTTAAAGTAAAAATCTCTCCCTTTTACGTCACATGCACGTAACAATGTCGACGATATTTTGGTTCTTAAAATCATGCTCAGATAAGCCATGTTTGCGTTTGCCAATGAGCTGATAACCTACTTCTAAAGCAAGCATAGTTCTTTTGAAATTAAAGTGTCAACAGAGCAGGTGGAGACTTTACTAGAAAGTCTTAAAAATGTTGACAAGTTACATGACTCCTCGCGCTAACGCTGACGAATCACTCAAATGTATTGAACTGACAAGTCAAAGTCACGTCACTTGTCAAAAATTTCCTTCTCATATATTTGCCGTTTTATTATACATTGAGGACTAATTTTCATACTAGGTTTTAAGCTACAAATAAACTATAGAATAAAAGTACGTAACCTATCAACCTAGATAACTTTAGATATTATTACAAAATAAAGTTAAGCAATTAGGCTCGGACTTAAATCTCGTAAATCTTGGTTTAAGCCAGTTGTTAACTATATTTTATTAAGAAAGAACAGTTGTAAATTTTACATCCCCTTTCCATTTGAAACCCACATCAAATTGCCTCGACCCTCTGATTCTACAATAAAACCTTTCTTTTATATAAAAAAAAATAACAAAAAAGGTTTAATACAAAACGTTTGTACTATCTGTGGTGATCAAACTCCAGTCGTCCCCATTCGCCCCGTTTTGACGTTTCGTTTATCGTACGTTGACCTGACATGCAAATTCGACTCAGCCATAACTGGTAATGTTGGTCTGTCTTTGATAACAAGAACAGAACGTGTTAAATACTCACAGCTTATGCAAGAACAAGACTTGGCTGAGTAAAGTTCTTAAATGGATAAGTAAGGGCAATATTTTGGTATTGTTGTATTTTAACTAGCTGTTCTGTTGACCACAGTGCCCGTTACAAATTGTAAATGATACTAGGGGATCATAAAATTGTGATAACAATTATCCTTTGTGTTAATCCTGATTATAAACTAATGAATATAACTAACTAACCAATAAATAACAATATGTGTACCAAGTTTCGTCTAAATCCGTCCAGTGGTTCATGAGGTACAGTGTTGACCGATGGTTTCACAGACAGACAGCGGTGCCTCAGTTATAGAGTTCCGTTTTGTATTAAGGATTATTATTCTTATTAACTTAAAGGTTTTTGTATAAGAAAGTAACATTACTCAGGTCAGCCATTACTACTAACCACTTTGTATGTGTGTATTTATCTCTTTCACGCAAAAACCACTGAACGGATTTCGACGAAACTTGATATACAGATAGTTTATTACCAGGATTAACATATAGGATAGATTTTATCCGGTTTTATCCTTTTTATTTGGGTCCGCGGCCCACAGCTGGTATGACTATAATTTGTCAACACGTCAGGGGTCAGCCAACACATGAACTGTTCTTATCAGTTGACAAACAACTCAATCACGCGATATCTGTTATCACGAACAGGTTACTTATCTGTATTTTGACGAAATCTCATCATGTGGTATTGGTGTTGGTATATTTAAGGTAGAGTTGCCATCCCTCTGGGTTTGGTTACATTTGTCATAGTTTTGAGGTATCCGGAGAGCTTTCTGCCTTATTTTTGGTACGGGTTTAAAAATAAAAAAAACCCGATGGATCGATGACTTGAATAAACCTAAAGTTTTATAAGAATTAAGCAATAGTATCAAAATCAAATGTCATTTATTCAAATTAGGCTACTAAGTAGCATTTTTTGAAGGTCAGATTATATTGGACAGCACCCAGTTTCGCCCACCCTTCACCACTTCCTTTTTATAAGTGCTATTGCTGTGAGAGAAAAAACTTTATGTATAAGAAAGCGTTCTTCTTCTCTTCTATAAATTTGCCGAGTCCAACAGGGTCCGCATTTGTGTCTATATGTATATTACAAACTACCAACTGTTAATTTATGGAAGCAATAAAGATTGAGTATCTATTGAAGTAGCTAGCTCGTACTGGATGCGGAAGACGGAGGACCGGGTGTTGTGGTGCAACTTGGGGTACGCCCATAGGAGCGACTGCCTACCTGACCTCTTCAACCCAGTTACCGACAACACGATATCCCTTGGTTAGACTGGTTCTCAGACTTTTTAGCTTCTAACTCCCTGTAACCACTGTCAAAGATGTACGCAAACCAGTCGGGACCCACAATGATTGATGATCCGAAACACGGAGAACGTTGATATCACATATCCGGTCACCCATCTATGAACTGCCGCGCCAATCGTTACTTAACCTGTGATCGGTTAACCAGTGCGCCTCTTAGTTACAAGCTGTAATACAAATTAAACGATTATAAATGAATGAATCAGACTCGTTATTTCGTAACTCCCATACTAAATAGACCATCTCATATCTTATCGTTTTTTTCTAATTTATTGACAGTTTTGACAGATCGCTTTTATCTCGTTGGTATGAAATCACAGCTGTATACCGCATATATACAATTTCGTATCCCTTTCTTTAATATTTATGATGTTAACATTATATAAAATTTTAAAAACCTTCGAAAATAACTCAATACCAATTTTAAACAGCTCAACCGATTTTTATTATACATGTATAAGAACTGTCGCAAATAATTTACATTTAATACAAACTATATTAAACGCTCAAACCGTTCGGGAGCTACAGATAGAACGACACGTCAAACTCATAACACCCCACTTTTTGAGCCAAGGGTTAATTTGAAGAGACAGCGACCCCTGAGTTTGTATTGACATTTCTTCTCAGGGTAGTCAGATAGGAAATGACAACTCTAGCTATGTAACAAAAAGACATTCAAAAGCGATGATATATCCTACTTATAGATTAAATGATTTCATTACATTAGCTCTTACAAAAACATTCTATTGCTATTCATCCCTTTTCAATATGATTTTCGTTAATTCACTACATAGATAGCCGAGTGGTTGAGGTCCCCATGTGTGCATGCGTGTTCGAACCCCGCATAGGACAAGTATTTGTGTGATCCACGAATGCTTGTCCTGAGTTTCGGTGTCTTTGTGCATGTGACTTGAATATTTATAAAACTCCCCGCGAACACATTAAATAAACGTTTTCATAAAAAAAACTTCTTAAATCGTATCGTTTCATAACACACGCAAGTAACAAGATCATCTATAGATAAGGCTTCTGAGATAAATATTAGATAAAGACAATAAAACCTTGATAATATATCCAAGCGTGGGCCTATTAACAAGTTACATTACTCGTCGCGCTAACGCTGACGAATCACTCAAATGTATTGAACTGACAAGTCAAAGTCACGTCACTTGTCGAAACGGAATGTCATTCTCATACATTTTTTAATTTAATATTCCACAACTTGTCACACAACACCCAAGTCTTTAAAAACTAAGCAAAGCTTGTATTATGAGTTCTGGATAACTGTAAGACATAGTTATATAGTTCTAAATATATACATAATATAGATAAATTACACCCAGACACCAGAACAAATGATCGTGCTCATCACACAAACATTTGTCCTGGATGTGAATTTAACCCACGACCTCCGGTATAGCAGTCAGGCAAGCACCACTAGACCAACTTGTAATACAATACAACATTGAATAGGCGTTATGGACTATGTGGAAGAAAGACAGCGCTCTGCGAACTAAACTCTTTCACAAGTACAACTGTCATATATTTATACCTTTATTAGTTACTAGCTGTTGCCCGCGACTTCGTCCGCGTGGTTAGAAGATATAAGTTATGATTTATATCTACCCTGTTTTTTCCCCATTTTTCATTGTATCTTCGCTCCTATTAGTCGCAACGTGATGGTTTATACCTTAAAACCTACCTCGATGAATGGTCTATTCAACAAAAAAGTTTGAACCAGTAGTTCCTTAGATTAGCTCGTTCAAACAAACAAACAAACAAACTCTTCAGCTTTATATATTAGTATAGAAGTATAGATTCCTCAGAGCCTGTCAATTTCTCAGTGACTTCTTTAACTTGTTTCATGTTATTTATCAATTCACCGAAGTCTAGACTACTTGAATAGGTATTTTAGTAGTCATGTTAAATATCGTAAACACGATATACCATTACTTTAAGCCATATAACCAAAGATAATTTTCATGCAAAGAGGTTGCATGATACATATTTAACGACAAGAATTCAAAACCTCCTTGCTGAACATTATGCAAATTTAAAAAAACAACATCGTCAGTATGCAGTATCGCACGAAACGACAATATCTAAGATTACAAAAAAAAAATTCTAACAACTTCCGTTCGCTTCGTTCTATTTTCGAATTGCTAAGCTAACCTAATTTCCTGCTTCGCGTGCGATTGGCTGCATTGTGGATTCTGTCAGTTGGCGGTACTGGAAGCCTGTTAAAGTTGCCAGCAAGTTTATTGGAAAGCTGTGTTGTTATATTGAAGTATTTATTTGAATAGTTTGAATATACGACCTTATTTTGGGGTACCTATGAAAACCATGTTTTTTGATAATAAAAATAGATAAAAAATAAAACAGCACTAACACTTTATTTAGAAGCTTTTATTTAACTTGAATGTATGTCTTTTTTTCACTTCATTTTTACAGTTACTATAGTCAGAAGTCAGATTGTCTGACAATCAGTCTTGCTAGGGGGTTGTTGCCTGTAACTGGGTTGAGGAGGTCAGATAGGCAGTCGCTCCTTGTAAAACACTGGTACTTAGCTGCTTCATTTAGTCAGACTAGCCCTTGTTAGACAGATAGGGATTATATTTCCTATGACACTCATAAATAACGCAGGCTTCTATTAGTAAAATAGTTTCTAGATAGATTTATTTGTTATTGAGATTATCTACAACATCTCAACCAAACAAACTTAACCTCTTTACAATCTTAATATATATAAATCTCGTGTCACAATGTTTGTCCTCAATGGACTCCTAAACCACTTAACCGATTATAATAAAATTCGCACACCATGTGCAGTTCGATCCGACTTGAGAGATAGGATAGTTTAAATCTCAAGTTATAGTCGCAATTTCTTCTAACCACGCGGGTGAAGTCGCGGGCAACAGCTAGTATTAATATAGATTAATAATTTATAAACATTATGTTCATGAGTAATATGATTTTATCAACACATGATGATGAAAGATAGTCCTGTCCTATTAATTTCGAAGCTTCCGCACTTTTGGAATATCGGAAATTAAATAGAGTGTTTTTATAATGCTTTTACAATAAGTATAATAAGTTTTCTTTTCGATAACTTAAAAGGATTACCAATAAAGATGGCAGTCACTAGTTAAAATCAAACAGTTTTTGTTTCCACGTTTTTATACACTCACTTTTCTTGTGTGTTTGTTGTTCCGGTTGGATTTTTGTAAGTCAATTTGAGGCACTTCCCGATAAGCTAGCTGGCTGAAATTTTCAGGGTAGCTTCAAACCCGATGACAATGCAATTTACAACTATAAAACGGTTCGACTGATTTTGATAAAATTTGAATGGAGTTACATTTAAAGTCGTGGGTTTTTAGGTTTTTAAATATATTAATCTTATTTTATTCAAAATTGTCACTTGATTTTACAAAGATGTTTTTAAGGTGCCACAGATTAAAACGGGAACCTAGATATTAATATAACATCTTTGGCTGTCTCTCTTTTACCAAGTTTTATTACTGTATTTCTATTTCCTGACTACAAACGCGCTTTACTTCTTTTTTTTCATATACCTGGGCTATAATCATGGAAGTCCAGGGAGCTAAAAACATAATTTTAAAAGTCCATTCGTATTAATGGAGTTTTCACACTTAACCTCAAAATAAACTGACATCTATTTTAACTATTTTAAGTTACCGTTGATTGAACGACATTATATTTTAAATAACGCCGCAAGGAGAGTAAGGAAGCCGTATTGACAGATGTATCCTGAGGCATTGACAATATCGCATTAGAATAGAAAACTTCTAATTTATATGAATGACATTCCGTTTTGACAAGTGACGTGACTTTGACTTGTCAGTTCAATACATTTGAGAGATTCGTCAGCGTTAGCGAGGAGTAATGTGACTTGTTTATAGGATTTGGTTTCATTATTGTTTTAGGGATAATTACCTTATTAAATGCTTTTAGGAAGTCAGAGAGGCATGTTAAAAATGGTACTTATAACCGGTGACATTAAAAACCGCAACAACATAGCTTGGAAAAAGTGAGGGACTAAGGAGACTTGTATAATGCCAAATAAACATGATAACATGTAGGTTTATTATATTTCACCATAAATTCAACATCGGAAAGTCGATAACGACCTCTCTTTCTGCATGCATACAATAGAAAGAGACAGACAGTATCGTATTACGCTTTTCTTCAAATTAAACTATAAATTGCTAGCGTGGACATTTAAGTTTTGTTTTTTATGAGTAATTAAAAATAAATAGCAAGAGAAAAGCATTTAATGTCTAATGTAAACATTTAGTTGTAAAAATCGATACAGAACCAATTATAGACACCATTGTAAAAAGTTTTCAACATAACCATTCAACAAAGACCTGTTTTCTCAAGTGCTTTTGTTGCATCAGAGGTCTAACTTAACTGGCAGAAAAGCCATACTGTAAACCTACTGACCTATTTTCCCGCTACGCAGTGTGACGTCAGAACAGCATTGCGCCATAACGCTAAGGAAACTACAGGCAACATTGATTCTTACTACCATGACATAAAGTCGAAAATTAATTAAACAAACTACTTCAACCAACATTTTCCTGCTAAATAAAAATGAACTTTATTTCCACGGGTTAGGGTTTAATAAAGGTGTTGAAGAGCATTTTAAAATTCTTCTTCCTTTTAAAACATACTGCATATAGGTCGAAAGGTCAACGCAATGCGATTCTAAATTCAAATTAGGTCACGCAAGTAGAGAACTCTATTGAAGTATGCATCTACCAATAGGGGCGCGGCATTATAATTGATTTTTTTACTAATACATTGTCGTCCAATCAGGAGCCGTTGAGTGTTGCTGCACAGCTCCGCGATTGGTTGTCAACTGAAGTTTACATAACACATAGTCGTTTGTGAAACTGAGAACGTATTTGTTTTATTACTTTTTTTACTGCAATTTCAGGCTTTGGTAAGGAAATTGCGTTTTGATTTTGCCATCGATAATTTTCGACGCCATTTTGGTTAGAATATTAAAATAATGTTTTCCGTAGCTTGTGTGGCTTGATATGAATAATATTGATTATTTCACTTCAAGGATGTACATAATCGTCGATGTTTCACGCAACTGGCTGTATGGCTTTATGCTATTGCCTTTGAAGTTATTATACTATCTTTCCCTCCATTTATTAAATGAAACAGAATATAAAATGGCGTTGTCAACAATTTCAATTATTTTTTCATTTGGTTATATTATGAGGGTTGATTTAAAAGGGTTCAAAGTCCATAATGAACTTTTATTCGGGAAAGGGGATTTCTATGGATTCTCAGTGAAAATACTTACAATATTAAATTCCGTTGTCTCTCTTCTTAGAATCTACGCGCGTAGCACGTTGTGACTTGCGTAGCCAGTGATGCCTACAGTATATTTTTTTTATAAGCAAAGCTTAATTGCAATGGTCTGTCTAGTAGACACTTTTACCAAATAAAATAGGTACCTATTAAGTTTTCAATTGATGTAGATTAGTTGCACATCATTGACAGTCGTCACAGGTCAGTCACACAAGTCAGAAGCTATAAAATCTGACAGCCAGTCTAACCAAGGGGTACCGTGTTGCCCAGGTAACTGGGTTGAGGAGGTCAGATAGGCAGTCGCTCCTTGTAAAACTTAACAGTTAGGTACTTTATATACCACACTCAGCTGTAAACAGTGACACTGGTAGAAGTCTCCAACATATTTTTTAATGAGACTAGCATGTCACACCTTCCCATGATTGTCAATTCTGTGAATCAGGTTCAACAATGATAACCAACGAAAATCATACAGAAAATTTAAATGTGTCCAAAACGATTGACTGTCTTGGACACAGCAACGACATATATCAGAAGTAGTTACTAAATCGGAGGTGTTAGAGTGAAATACTTGTTGGAGAAAGCTAGGCCATCACGGTAGGCCTATCACCCCCCAAATCCCTTTCACGCCATTGTTGAATATTATAACATGCTCTCAATAGATATTAGTTATCTAACCACAAGCTCTGATCCTCCATCAATGGAGCTTAACTGAGGTTTAAACCGAGATTACCGCGGTAACCTCTGTCATTATCCCAGACTGTATCTTATCAGAACTTAATACTAGTTTGTGTTTAACATTAATTATAATTCACTTAACTTAATATGTCGGCTGCCCTAGGACTACGATTGCCGCTCTCTTTCGCAGTAAAGCATGAAAATTTTTATGAACTAAGTATAAAATTTTATATTAAGCAAAACTTCTAATAATCGATATCGCTATTAATGTATTTTTTTGGCGGGATGCTATTTTTCTGTATAGGGTTGGATTATAGAAGAATCGATAAGATCGACACAATTTTGTCGTCTTTAGCCCGTACGTATGCAGCCGCTTCTGATCACCTTACTGATTAAAAAAAAAACTAACATCATAAAGGATAATGTTTGTGTGACTCTACAAGTCTCTACACTAAAATGCTCGACGAATTTCGATAAAAATACTGCGGAGATAGCTAATACTGTTCACCATAAGCGTCCAAAGCTTACATTTTACATATGTAATTAGTATGGCTGTGAGAAAAACATAAAAATGACCAATTTAATTAAATTCGTCACAGTTAATTATGGGCCCCGTATGTTTTTAATATTACCACGGTTTTAATCACTTGTTTTACACTGGCTTGTGCTATTTCTTATAGCCCATTTTCGGCCATCTTGCGAATATAAGAAACTTCTTTGACATTTTTTATTAAATTTCTTTTTATTTTGTTACAGGAACGCAGTGGTTTAGACAACATGCGGTCACTTGAGCACTACTTAACAGATATTATGAGAGCAGACACTTCAGATCACATGAAAGGTAAACTTGAATTTAAGCGGAACTCAAATTCTAGCTAACGGTAAAAATTTAGGTTATCTAACCTTCGATTGATAATAAAAATTAGACTCTATTGCAATCACGTATGGTTTAAAATTAATTGCTCTTGTTTTTAACTGCGTATATTAAGCTAAGGATCAACGCGATGTTATTCTAAATTCAAATCATGCCATTTTTTTTCTGAAGAAAATTTGGTTACGACATCTATGATTAATTGTCAGTTTCCTTTTCAAAATAAAAGATGGCGTTGTATTAAGTTAATTCAATGCAGGTAGCATATTGTTATTAAAATAATTAACAAAGCGTGTGGAAATGACGTGTGGAATTGAATTAATTAACTTTTGTCGGTATTTATCAAGATTATAAGTACGTCGTTTCATATATATCTAAAGTTTATAATGTCCTAAAATTGAATTGAACTGAAACTGAATTACGATAATTAAAACCAGCTGACACGTGACAACTTTGACTTTTCCAAGTTTTATAAGGCCTGTGACACTGAAAAAATAATACAGTAATGGTACTGAAAAATAAATTTTTGCTTTATCGCTAAAAGAGTTTCCAAAACCCAAATGGAAAAACGGTTCAATAGATCTTGTGATACAACAACAACATTAACTATAAACATTTAGAATTAAGAAAAAAACGCAATAATATTACAAATGCAAAAGTATACAATCTGTACATGTGTACGTAGTTACGAGTATATTACTTCTTCACATCTAAATAGTTGCAACGATTACGGTGAAATTTTGTATGCAGATAGCTGACACCTTGGATTAAAACAGAGGCTACTATTATCCGATTACGTAAAAGGAGAGTTAGTTATTACAGCTATATCTGACATACAGTCAGAATACAGTCAAAATTAAGCATAAACTGATGTGTAATATATTTATTGAACTATTTTTGCGATTAAACAAATACGTTAGTGATACAAATACGTTTTGACGACCTCCGTGGTCGAGTGGCGTACGCACCGGTTTCAAGGTTTCGCTAGCTCTGAGGTCCCGGGTTCGATCCCCGGTCGGGTCAATGTAAAAATTCTTATTTCTACATTGTCTCGGGTCTGGGTGTTTGTGGTACCTTCGTTGTATCTGAATTCCATAACACGAGTGCTTTAGCAACTTACTTTGGGTTCAGAACAATGTATGTGATGTTGTCCGCATTAATTATACAAACTTGTGTGTAACTATATTCCTCACAGAAGCTGTAGTCCTCACAGATTAGTTAGACGTGACAATAACAGCTACCAATGCTGTTGACTAACTGGCGTGGCCCTGACGTAAGCGGAAGCGGTAATAAGACCATATTTACCAATATTTTTACCGAAGTCGTTTAAAAAGTTAAAAAGAATTTAATTTTATAATCTTAGCTCATCACTATTTATTAAGGGTCGCGATTCGAAGTTGGACTCGCGATCTCCCGCCGTGTCAGCTCATGATTGGAAAATAGGATTGGTTCCGAAACTATTCCCAAAATAATGATAGTAATGTTTGCTCATAATAAAGATTAAAAATGAAACTAATAAATAGAAAAAAATATTTAGTTCCATTGTAAATAGCTTTTTGAGGCTTACAGATTGTCTTCCGATGTTATTATTAAGACATAAGTCTTTCTTTTCAACCATAGATCCTTACCACTTATTAATAAGTTACTCTCTGCTTAGTCTGTCATGTCCCTAACAATAAAAAATATTCCAAATAATCATTAAATGGTATTTCAGTACATGCAACATTACCTAGACTAGGTTTAGGAACCTATTTTTACCTGGAGTATTGTCACGGGACTCGCTAGTCTTGTGGCCCCACGTAATACTACGTTGCTAATACGTCGTGAGTTCCTTTTTAACGTGGAATGGTACAGACAGTATAACAATCATAGCATACAATTAATTATAATAAATTGTAAAATAGTAGGAAATCAGTTAATTATAATAAACTAGTTGTTGCCCGCGACTTCGTCCCCGTGGGTAGAAGATATAAGTTATGATTTATACCTGCCCTGTATTTTTTCACATTTTCCATTGTATCTTCGCTCCTATTAGTCGCAGCGTGATGGTTTGTAGACTAAAACCTTTCTCAATGAATGGTCTATAACCCAAAAATAACACAAAAATATTTTTTCAATTTGGACCAGTAGTTTCTGAGATTAGCGCGTTCAAACAAACTCTTCAGCTTTATATATTAGTGTATAGATTATAAATAGACTAGCGACCTGCCCCGGCTTCGCACGGGTGGACATAATTTTTTTAAGCTTATTTTCCGGGATAAAATATAGCCTATACGGATTCGGAAGAATCCCTCTAAGTAATGGTAAAATAAATTTTGAAATCGGTCCAGTAGTTTTTGAGCCTCTTCAATACAAACATACAAAGGTTTCCTCTTTATAATATTAGTAGATATAGAAAATGGTAAGTGTTTAATCAATTTATTTTTGTGATATTTTTTAATATAAACATAAAATAAATATTGCAGACTAAATTAAAGACGGCGTTCAACTTAAAAAAATAACACGATTCGAGACATTGTTAAGTAAGCTTTTTTTAAAAAAATTACACAAAAAGCAAAAGTTTGTCCCATTTCTTCTTTTTCTTGAATTGTAAGTTAATCTAGATTCTCACAATATGCGGTTACGTCATCAATGAAAACAACATAAACATTACAAACTTGACACAGTTTATTTTGCTGACGTTATTGAGTAGCGATGGTTAGTAGTCACCGTTTACAAAGACGCCTATTTTCTAGATGCGTTATAATTTAATAAGTACCTAGTTTTTTTTTTAAATCTTGCACAAAGGTACTTAATTCATGTGGTTCGGGAGTTTCACAAACATACTAATCACATGCACAAGACACCCAGACTCAGGACAAGCATCCGTGTATCACACAAACGCTTGTCCTACGCGGAGATTGAACTCGCGTCACGTCAGCTTTCTCGTGGTGACTTCACAGAAATATTATAAATACGGAAATTTGAGAGTGTGGTAATAGTATGTTTGTTACAACTTCACGCCCAAAACGCTAGACCGATATATATGAAATTTGGCATGAAGGTAGTTCACACCTCTCCTCAAAATCTTTTAAAGGCAGATTTTCGGATATAACACATAGGTACATATGCGACATCCACGCAGGCAAAGTCGCGAGTAACAGCCAGTATTAGTATAAAAATACCAAACAGTATATTTCTATACAAAACTGTCAACACATAACATTTAAAAAGCACTTCGTTTTTATTAAATCTTGTCGCGGCCATTAAAATAATCGTTAACCCCTCCTTTATGTATCCTTGTGTCGGCCATTTTGTTTTGCATATTAAAAACAACCAGTGATTAGGACCGCAATAAACTTTTATTCTCTCGTCGTTATTATAAATAGGTATTGCATATCATCGTCCT
The DNA here is from genome assembly GCF_003590095.1 of Trichoplusia ni. Classification (NCBI taxonomy): domain Eukaryota; kingdom Metazoa; phylum Arthropoda; class Insecta; order Lepidoptera; family Noctuidae; genus Trichoplusia; species Trichoplusia ni. The sequence continues at coordinate 4,873,949 of NC_039480.1, forward strand.
AACCTTTCCCAACTATGTTGGGGTCAGCTTCCAACGGGATTCAGCTAAGTACCAGTGTTTTACAAGGGGCGACTGCCTATCTGACCTTCTCAACCCAGTTACCTGGGCAACACGATACCCCTCAGTTAGACTGGTTGTCAGACTTTCTAGCTTCTGACTTCCTGAATTATTTTTGCACTGGTTATTACTGAATTTAATTAAATTAATCAGTTTTCTCTCTTCCGATACAGGTTTTGGTCTGTTTTTAGTGTTCTGTACCCTAAAGGTGGGATGATCCTTATTACTAAAGCTCTGCAGTTTATACGTCTGTCACCAGGCTGTATCTGGATGTGGAAACCTGGTCATGTGTGAATCGGTCTCGCTAGATCGAGGGCCCTGTACAAAAAATAAAGGAAGAGAAATGAAAAAAATATCGCCCATTAAAATTATATTTGTCCTTATAGCGGCAGCAGAAATTTTAGATTTCATCATCTGAAAAATTCGCAACTGTTTAGCTGTCAAGTTCATGAGATACATCCTCGTGACAGACAGATAAACAGCAAAGCCTTAGTAATAGAGTTACAATCTTATCCTATGCGTATTACGGAACTTTTAAAAAGTGCAACATCAACTCTTATCACCTATTTAACACAATTTCACTACAGTCAACAAATCTCAACTACGTATGCCACATCTAGTATTTCTACGTTCTACGTCACTCGAACAGCCTTCTGCTAACCTTGAGGTCTTTGTAAATGTAATAACATGCACAGTACTGAAATTATACTGTTTTTCGACTTCAAAAAGAGGAGGTTGCCAATTCATCTTTAATTTGTTTTTTTTTTGTATATTACGTCAGAACTTTGTACTGGATGAATCGATTTTGTTGACTTTTTATTTACTATGAAATGGCGTCATTTTGGTCTCGTAAAAATTAAGGTCTTTTTAAATTAGTTGGTTGTATGTTTTTGTTGTTTAAACAATATTATTAATTTAATAAGGTTGTTTTATTTTAAAAAGTCGTGAATGCGTCAAGTGCTATTATAGCTATGAGCTACCTCAGGAACATTGCTGGAGTGATGGAAGCGAGACAAAAGATAGCTAGCCGTCTCGCTTTACTGAAATCTTAAGAAAATTTGTAAGGAAATAAGAATTAAGAGTGGTAAATATAAGTTTAAAGGCGGATAAAAATGGCCGGGGTTTGTTTTTTTTTCTTTCGAACGATTTGAATGTGACTGAAAATCATTTGGGATGATATGTTGTGCAGGTGTAACTAATAGATTTTCAACAATTTTCATACAACGCCATCTAGCCTTATATTAAGCCAGTTTACTTTTAGTATAGTCCTTTCAATGGATGTTACCTATAAAATGTATTTATACGAAGCTGAATTTAGAATTGTAGAGTCGATTTCAATATCCATCAATATTTTAATGCTTGTATAAAAAAACAAACTCAGGAATGAACGCTAAGTGACAATAGAATGCGACATTTTCAAAATAGGTCACATATCATCATTAGATCGTCTTTTAATAGTCTGGCTGTAAAAACAAAACCTAATAAACTCTAATATCAATGCAAAATAACCACACAGACTGCTGACATTTTCACATTTGGCTAGCTAGTCTTAGACAAGTTAAAAATAACTATCGCGACTAAAGTGACGGCAAGCGCGTGACTTAGTTCTTCGCTTACAGTTTCCATTACAACCAATCAAATTAAATATTCATTTATTCCTACTGCACTGATTCTGAAATAGAACATTCGAATTTGGTAGCGTTATCCTGCTAGTAATAAACGGCCGAATTAAGAAGGCAGGGCGTTTGACATTTTCGGTGGGTTGGGCCGGATTTTTAAAATAGCCGGGTAATCGATAACAATCGAGTCGAATCTGTGATGTGCGCTGTCAGTAGGTGAGCGCGCGCGAGCGAGGCGCATGCGTCCGTAACTTTTTAAAATATACGAAATTAGAACCGTGGGCGTCGCGTGTTCGGTCTATTTTTATAAAAAAAATATTACGCGGGCCGTTTGGAGTGCAGTGAACTCTGTTACAAAAATTGAGTTAGTTATTTTTTTGTTGTGCTTCAAGAAAAGTGGATATCGAAATTTGGGAATATTTGATTATTTTCGGTAACTTTACGTTGAAATATATATTTTTTCAATTAATATTCATTAACTGTGTAACATTTACAATTCATAATCAATTAGTAAGTCGAGGTGAGGATGTAACATTTTCCCTTTGCCTTGGCGCGGTAATAAATTCAAAACTAAAATGGCGTTGACCAATTCAAGTACAAAATTAAATAAATGACACAAAATAAAATACATTTTATTAATGAAACGCGTATTACGAAATGAAATGTTAGTGGGATGGTATTTATAACGCATTGTTTATTTTTTCGCGCCACCAGTGACATTTCTTGCGTTTTATTTGCTCTGAGGCTTAGATATCAAAACATACAGCCGCATTCCTTCATGCTTATTTTGAAATCGGATACGCTCCTTTTGATAATTAAATTCTTTTTAAAACTAAAACACTTACGCAAAGCTTTTAGAATTACTTTTAATTGACAGTGGAATATTAAGAAATAATTTTAAAGTTTCACTGAAATAATTTTGCGTATTGAATTTTTAATAAAATACTTTGATGGAGTAAAAAGATAACAAGCTTACTAAATATTGTTGAAACAATGATAATAATTTACAGATGAAACTATTCATTTAGCATTTTAATTGTACAAGCATAGCTTATTTGTTCTACAAATATTAAAATTATAATTAATATAGTTCATAAAATAAATCAAGATACAGTGCTGTAGCTTTTTAATTAAAAACAAACGAGTGCTTTAATAGCATAGACATAAAATGCATAAATAACGAAAATTTGTGAGTTTGTCTGTAACTTCTTCAAGCTTCAATAGCTAGATCAATTTTGATACAATAGATAAAGAAATCGTGACCATATATAGTGTTTCTATTCAAGCAATCAACATAGAGTCTACAGACAATACTTAAAGTAATATTTTAGCGGGTGTGTAAGAGAGATGCGGCTACGAAGTGTATAGCTCTGTCCTGCTTTCACTACCTTAATATCATTGGCCCAGCCTTTTCCCAACTATGTTGGGGTCGGCTACCAGTCCAACCAGTTTCAGCTAAGTACCAGTGTTTTACAAGGAGCGACTGCCTATCTGACCTCCTCAACCCAGTTACCTGGGCAACACGATATCCCTTAGTAAGACTGGTTGTCAGACTTTTTCAGCTTCTGACTATCTGTAACGACTGTCAAAGATGTAGGAATAACAGCCGGGACCCACAATTTAACGTGCCTTCCGAAACATGGAGGAACTCGTTATGACAAAGATGGTCACCCATCCACGGACCAACCGCGTCAAGCATAGCTTAACCTGTGATCAAATCACTTATGCGGTTATAGCTTACCCACTACCTTAATAATATTACTTTAAGACGTAGTGATAGGTTTCCTGAGAGTCTCACAAATTGCGGAAACATGGCGGTTGCGTATAATCCCTAATTAAACTGAAAAATAACAGTATTCATCATCATCATCATCATTCCCCTGCCCTTATCTATCTATTATTTTATTTGGGATCGGCGCAACATGTCTTCTTCTTCCATACAATCAATTATTACATCACAATCAAAAGTCATTTATTCAAATAAGGCTACTAAGTAGCACTTTTTGAAGGTCAGATTACATTGATTCATGTATTGAGTTTTTATAGAAAATCATTAACATTTTGCTATTTGATACTTGTTTTGCTAATTTACGCTGTTTTTGCAGACATTCATTTATATGTAAAATGCTACTGTAAAATTTTATTTTGAAAAGAGTAACTTATGGAGTTCCTTGCCGGTTCTTCTCCATAAGAATGTCACTTTGGAACCGTGCAACTAGAGTCAGTAATATAACGTTTTAAGAGTGCCTGAGATACGGCCTATTTGAAATAAAAACATTTTGATTTTGATTGTACATCACCCAGTTTCGCCTTTCACCGCTTCCTAAGTGCTTTCGCTGTGAGAGAAGAAACAGAGCAACAAACTCCCCAGCAGCACGCTGTCATACCGTTTACAAAACATAACACAATCAATTTGTTAGTTTACTGTGTGACGATTCGATACAGATATGTTAGTTACAAAAAAGGTTTAACGTTTTTATCCAATTGTTAATCTCCTAATACCTAATAAATACGTATGTACAACTCTCGTGTCACGTTATTGGTATTTGTAACTCCTCCGAAACGCCTTGACTGATTCTCATGGAAATTTGTAGGCATGTTGGTTAGGTCTGAGAGTCGGACATCTATTTTTCATTACCCTAGGTTTCTTTTTTATTCGCTACTCCAGTAATTCCCTAGAAATAGTATACATATATGGTAAAACAAAGATTGTTAAGTCAGGTTGTGTTGTTACATGGAGTAACCTCAGGATCTACTGAACCGATTTTCAGATTTTTTTACCAATAGATAACCAAATTATTTATGAGTGTCTAAACTACTTAATAAGTATATTTTAACCCAAAAGTTACCTTGCAAGGAAGCGGATACTGATGTTAGTAACATAATAACTCCTTAAAACTCTATAATCAGTGCTTCGCCGCCAAAATGACAGAATAGCGTATTCAACAATGTATTTGGCAACTACCCTTGACATAGCTGTGTTAAAACGGTTGAAAAACAATACCTCTTGTTACTGGGTTGAGGTAAGCAGACCATGTAGTTTTTTGTTACTCTTTACCTCAAAAAGTGTCCCGTTTATAACGTTTTACGATAAGCAAATTATTATTGACCGTTGTATTTTTTTTAAACCTGTCGTAAAACTATCAAAATTTTCTATTTTATAGATAAAATATATAATTAATTATATTTAGAATTCCTTTTAAAAAATTATCTAGCAAAAACCGTGCCCACTGCGCTTGGATGATATTTTTGTTAATATAAACCTATGACATTCACAGATAACGAAGTTTTCTAATAAAAATAGGAATTTCCAAAATTGTGTCACCAAAAATTCAATTTTCACTTTTTCTAATATTTTTATAGATCTGTGAAAGATGCAAAACTTTTAGAGAAGTTAATAATAATCTATCCATTTCGTTAGTCTTTCTAAACAACGGAACCACTCGACCAATAAAGATGGTTTTAATATTAGTATGATTGTGGAAGCTCTACTTTTTAATTATTCTGAGACACCCACTGATAAAAGGGTATTTATTACTGCTTCCTCTCTCCTAAGATATTGCTGTGCCCGACAGGGTCCATAATGGTTCTGTATCATTATATTTTTAAGACCTACATGTACATTATGGAACGCAATAAGACAAAGAAAACAGCGTGAGTAAAACTGTTTAAAAAAAATTAATGTCGACATTTAGCAAGCTTGTAATCAATGCCCCTTTCCTAAAATAAAAACGAGAAAATTACCCAGTATTGAAACACTAAATGGGCTGGTATTATAAAAGAAACATCTGCTTTTTGAAAGACCATCATGAGTTCAAATGTAGCTACGATACCGATTGCGAAGAACTCTTGATTTTAAGTTTGAATCAGCCTTACGAAAGTCACTGTAAAAGATGGGAAATTATGGATCATAATATGGATCACAGCACGATCTTTATTCTTCTTGGTTAGGCTATGGAATCCTCATGGACACCCACCTCCTTGTGGGAGGAATCGTGTAGTGTTGTCTTACTGACTAAACCTGAACCGCCGTGCTACGTCGTTGCATAGCGATTCAACATAGCGTTCCAAACAGCCTGAAAATGTACGCCGCCATTTTACTGTATTCACCAACCGCGATATTAGCGTTCTGCTACTAATATCATTACAAACAACAGACTGTGGCAAACGGCCGACCTTGGCGGCTTGCGAAAGGTGTGACATATCTAGTATACGCTACTTTATTTGATAAATATTACTTGCGGTTTTCAACCACGAAAAAAATAGGAAGAAATATTTTTTAGGTTTGCTTAAAGGATGAAAGCAGATCCCTATAACCAGATCGTTATCTTATATACCGTGATAGCTAGATAGTTAAAATTTTAAGAAAAGTGATATGGGTATTCTTGTTGTGACTGTAACAAAAAACAATAGCATAAATAAAGGTCGATGTTAAGCAACAGATCAACATCATCCACAGCTTGTCTCCCCACTACTGGGCATAGGCCTCCTCTTTCTCGTGCCAATTTCTACGGTCCTGTGTCAGTAAACATCAGTAAACAGAAGTCGAAACTAGAAGACTCGCATTTGACCAGTCATTTAAAGTTAAAAAGAAAACGTTCAGGAAAACTCATCTTGTTAATTAGAATACAGCTGAAGAAACTGAAGATTTTTATTCTTATGCGATGCGACAACGTCAGGACTCTAAGTATCTAACGTGCATTAAATAAATTAAGGTTATTTAATAATCATGTGGAAGGCGTTAAACATGGATGTGAATGGTCGAATAATAGGGGAAGAGGACGACCAAAGAAACGATGGATGGATTGTGTGAACGACGATATGGCTGCAAAGAGTGTTTCTTGTGAGATGACGGCAGATAGAAAGGTATGGAAGAAGAAGACATGTTGCGCCGACAACAAATAAAAATGGCAGGGGAATGATAATGATAATACTCAGCGTACAAAAGATAGACATCTTATTTTGAAGAAGAATGATTTCATCTCTCAGCGCCATATTGTCTGTCTGTCTGTTATGTCTAGATCTATATTTATTTACTACAAAGCTCTTTATATAATTCGGAGTAAAGTTTGGCAGACTCAACTATATTGCGTCATGTATATATAGACTACGCGACGTAATGAAACGTAAAAACGTAGTAACGTGACAATAAAACGTTGTTCATTGATACAGGCAAATAGAAAAAGTAGCTAATTTAAAACTAAGGTTTTTATTAATGCTCTACTCTATGTATTTTGGAACTTATTACACTACTAATATAGCTAGCCAGCTTTGCCTGTACAGTTCAACCGGACAGGGAAATTAGAACGTGTTACATAAAAGTTCATTAAAACAGTTACCTATAAATCTGAATAGATCTGCTTTGGAACTGTACAGGCAAAAGTTCTTTGGTATATACCGTAACCTGTGTGAACAATCTAAAAGGTTTTTACTTCTTTATGTTGCTACATACCACTTAAAGTGACTGCATCACTCTAAGGGTGACTTTTATCTGACTGTCATTTTGATATTAGTGACCAAAAATATTTCTAAATATTCCTAATGTTTTGAATTATTTAGAGTCGTTAATTACATTAATAAAAATATACCGCAGAACGATAAAGTACAACCTCCCTTTCTTAGTCAGTTAAACAGCATAATAAAAACGCAACCTAATTTAATTTTCGCAAACAGCGGCGTACACTAAATATAAATCGTCGCTTACGCAATAGTGATGTGCACACTTAGTCGATTCAACTCGACTAACGCTAGTGCGGTCAAGGCTATATTAAATGCATTTCTCAAATGAACCGCCATTGTTGACCATAGACAACGTTTGAATTGTTTTTTATTACATTCTTGTTCATGGTCATGGGTACGATGTTTTGTAAATATTTGTTGTAGCCTTGAGATGTTTTTTGATTATGAAACTAGATTATAACATATTTATGAGTTTAATTATACAATTTAGCTCGTTTTTATTGGTTTGTGAATTAATTTCGCGGTTTCGTATATTTGTTTATGTAATTTTTGTTAGATTCGATTCCAGGTCAATTGATTGTCTTTAATTTAATTTGGAGAATCATTTTTTTTAAATTTAATATTCCTATAAACATTCCACTATGATTACTACAAAACACGATTACTCTAATTTGCACAATAATCGTTTGTAAAAGGTGAAAAATAATAAAACATGAATAAAATTGGTCCTTAAAGAAGTAAGTTCCTAAGTATTAACATGTCCAAGAAAAAAAAATCGTTTTACCTAATATACATATTTGTAAATCAAATTTCAACATTTCACTGCAATTAATTTATTTTGATAAATCCATAGATTTCTACTCCCAATAACACAAAAAAAACAGCTAATTCTCGACCCACTATCAGCGACTAAACTCCAAAAAGATTCACAGACATGTAAAGTATTTGAAGTTTATTTTAATTGTCAAATACAGCCACATTAACTGGCGCAAGGTTATCTATTGTAACTGACTTTAACTGCTCGCTTTGTCACTGTGTTACTGTCCAGCATAAAGCAAAACTGAGGTTATTTAAATTACACGGTTTAGAAATTAGGAGCCATATTCTAGACTAATATTTTGAAGAAGGTTAGTTTGTGATGTTGTGGGGGGATATCTCAGGAACTACTGAACCGATTTTGCTAATACCTTTACTCATAAAAACTCGGTTGTTTTTGGATAAACTGGCCTCTTTTAGCTCTAGACCGAGATAAATGGAAAGAGGTAGGCCTTTGCATTGCAGTGGGTCACTAAAGGCTAATAATAATAATTTATTTATTTAAAAGAGCGCTTACAGACTAATCCAAAAATATTTAAAGAAATTACATAGTCACATTGTTAATTAAAATTTTCCTCGTTTCCAAAGCTACGTCATTTGGTAGTTTCATAGGTTAAAAAACGAAAAATACCGCTTAAATTCGAAGTGGCCATCTATTAGCTAGTAATAAATAGATATTTTTTCAAAGGTTTATGTAACTGCATACCCATATTAACCTTTAAGTATTGGGTTGGCTTTCAGTATAACTGTTTTCAGCTGAACACCTGTATGTTACAGAGCGACTGTCTATCTGACAACACAACACATGTTTCTGGGTAACACAGTACCTCATAAATCATTTTATGATAAATTACATTGTCTTATTGAATTACTTTTGAGGATTCCATATCTAAAGAATAAAAACGCAAAGCTCTTGCTGAAATAAAAATACAAGTACAAAAATTATTCATTTTGGTACATAGGGGTTATTAAAAGTTGTTATAAGTTTTCAATATTTTACACAGCTATGACCGTGTTTCGGAAGGCACGTTAAATTGTGGGTCCCGGCTGATATTCCTACATCTTTGACAGTCGTTACAGATAGTCAGAAGCTTGAAAAAGTCTGACAACCAGTCTAATCAAGGGGTATCGTGTTGCCCAGGTAACTGGGTTGAGGAGGTCAGATAGGCAGTCGCTCCTTGTAAAACACTAGTACTTAGCTGAAACCGGTTAGACTGGAAGCCGAACCCAACATAGTTGGGAAAAGGCTAGGCCGATGATGACACAGCTATGACCCGCCTTAAAGGCATACAATAATTTAAGTTCAGTTTTAAGTTCATGTATATCCATCCTTCTGTAAAGAGGCCGTATCTGAACTGTGATAGCTACAGACTGACAGTTGAAATTTACACAGATGATATATTTCTTTTGCCGCTTTTCACAGCTAGAGCACTTAGGAAGCGGTGAAGGGTGGATGAATCAGGGTGCTGTCTCATGTCAAATCTAGCATTCGAAAAGTGCTACTTAGAAGCTTATTTGAGTCGACGACTTTTGATAGATTGATATTTATTGTTTTAACTACAGATAGTAGATACATAAAGATTAAAAGAAAGCAATCAGTACTGTCATAAATTTGATGGAAGACCAATTTTATTTGTACAGAACCCTTATGTTTCTAGCTAGACTCGCAATCGGTTTCATTATTTATTGCCTAGTCTTTGCATGATTTATGTAAACGAGATGTTTATTTGTAATAAACTATTCAAATAATGTCATTTTTAATGTTTTGAGGTTAAGGATCACTAGTTATAAAATATGTTGTTGTTTTGTGCCGATTTCCTTACGAAATAACAATTGTCGAACTCTACCATTTTCAGCAAACATATGATATTTTCCGTAACAAGCATACGGCTAGTAAGATGCATAAGTACTGCCTTTGAAACTCAAAAGTAACGTGATGTCCATTGACGAAACCATTTAACAGATTAAAAAATTACCGTATCAAACTTAATCTCTTAATAATCCTACTACTATTATAAAGGCGAAAGTTTGTAAGTATGGATGTATGGATGTTTGTTACTCTTTCACGTAAAAACTACTAAATGGATTTGAATGAAACTTTACCACAATATAGCTTATACATCAGAATAACACATAGGCTACAATTTTTGAGGTTTCTAATGTGTAGTCGTAAAAAACACATTTTTTGCGCTTACATTGCAAACGCTGACTGAATCCTACAAGATAGATAGAAGGCATGTATAAATTATAACTCATATCTTCTAACCACGCGGACGAAGTCGCGGGCAACAGCTAGTACTAATATAAAGAACAATAAACGATTAAGACTCCGGTTGGGTCCAAAATTAATCGAGCTTTCCCGATAAATACGCGTGAATAAACTCTTATCAATTAAATAATTATGAATCGGCCTCACGAAAGTTAATATAATCAAATCTGTATTAAGCAAGATTTGTCACATAATAATGAAAAATTCTCGGAAATAAATACTAGAAAACAGTTTGCAACATTATCTCTAAAGTCACAGAATATTACATTATTAATTTAATAATTAAATACGTGTGTAAACCAGACAAGCAATCACGTATATCTGATAAAAGATAATCTGATTAGATGATAAAACTATGAGAGTCATACAAAACTGTCTAGTTCAAAAGAAATTATAATAATAACATATCTATCCTACTAATATTCTAAACGCGAAAGTTTGTATGTATCGATGTTTGTTCGTCTTTCACGCAAAAACCACTGAACGGATTTAGACGAAACTTGGTACACAGATAGTTTATAACCAGGATTAACATATAGGACAGTTTTTATGTTCCCGAGCGATCATTTTCGATTTGTAACGGGCGGGACCGCAGGCACCAGCTAGTAAACATATGCATAATTAAAAAAAAATACAACTCAAAAAAAAATACAAGGTACAGACTCACAATCTTTACATCTTTATAATACCTATTGTCTGACTATGTCTTAAAACTATGATTTCATAAGACTTTTTACATGAATTAATCAACTAATTTAGTCTATCTCGGTACACTGCTGAAATGAAACGAAAGCATTTATTCTGCAAGTATCATCACTTTTACATGTCTCCTTTTTTTTGAGAACGCTGGAGTCGACATTTCCTATCTGACTACCCTGAGAAGAAATGTCGAAACAAACTTAAGGGTCACAGTCTCTTTTGAAGTACAGACAATTTAAATGCGTAAACCAATGCACGGTATTTCTTGCTGGACATAGGCCTCCCCCAAGTTGCAACATAACACCCGGTCCTCCGCCAGTGCCGGCGTTGGGGGGGGGCCGTGATGGGGCGATGGCCCAGGGCGGCAAATTCTGGGGGGCGCCAAGGTCTGATGTTGGAGTCTCTTGCCTCTCCTGGCGCAAACCTTTAGAACTGTGCTCTACGCTAGAGGTGGAATACTTCCACCGCCAAACGTAACGCTAAAGGAAAGATGAAATTTTTAATATAATTTTACTTGGGATCAGCAAAAAACTAACACTTGATATGGCTTCCCTCTAGTGGGCGCCACAATATTTTCGCCCGGGGTGTCAGTGGCCCTTACGCCGGCACTGTCCTCCGCATCCAATCCAACCTACCTTTTTCCTATATATTTTCCTTATGTCTTTGCTTACTAAGTCAGTTGTTGTTCTCCAAGATTTCGATATCCATTTTTATAAAAAGTGTTTCGTTTTTTTATAGATTCAGTGTAAAACAATGTTTGTTTGATTTTTCCAAGTACAAATAAGTGATTGTGAAACAATAATTAATGACTATGATTAATGAACACATGGTCAGTAATATGGCCTATTATGGTAAGTACCTACGTTTTCTATTTTTTAAACCGACTATAAAAATAAGGTTTTTAATTCATCTGTATTTTTTAGACCTAAGACCTGATTACTATCCTAACCAAATGGAGATGGTATACTTTTGCCTGTACAATTGAAAAAAAAAACTGTACCCCGATTCTGCTATTTACAATGGCCGATGAATGAATGAAAATTGGCTTAAAATGACTTTTCGTATTCTCTTAAGCATTTTCCTACACAATAATTGGAAATTTAATACGGGACGGTACACTCAAGGTCAATACAATGAATTTCAGTCATAATGCCTAAGAGAATAAGAATCATTTCAAGTTTAATCCAACTGCCATTCATTCATCGGCCGTTGTAAATAGCAGAATCGGGGCCCTGGAATACTGACCAATAATTTACGAAGATGTCAAAAAAACTTTCTAAGGAGGCCGAAAAGTGTTATATACTCTTTGACCTATAAAAATATCCGGGCAATGATTGATGAGGCTAACCGGTAATCAAACGTCGCGAAAAGACAAACTTACGTTTTCAGGGTATCGATATCATCTGTTCAAATATTTTCTGTATTTGTTTGGTTAGAAAACTAACTACCAGAATGCAATTGTTATAGATTTGACAGGTAATTTTGAGTTTTTTTTAAATGACGGATGAACAGAAAAATATATTTATGATTTTGGTAGTGATCAGTTTCAACCTATTTTTTTCGTAAAATGTTCCGTTGAAAAATGTTTTCTTTAGCAGGTTTTAAATGATAATAAAATCTAATGTTTCCCTAACATGGTCAAATCGAGTTGTTTTAGTTGACTTATTAAATGTTTTGTAGGTGTTACTGCTTACTTTACTTAAAGAAAGCTATGGGGCCTCTAAACTTTACATTTCATTTAACACAAAAAAGATACTTTGACATCTTTGTAGTTTAAGTATTTTAGTGCAACTTTCTAGGTGAGAGCAGATTCAATAAAAAACAAAAAGATCTCTTCAATATTTTCTGTATTCCCTTGTGCAATAACATTTAAAAAATAGTTATAATAATTAATGTTTATATACAGAGCGTGAGTAACAAAATAGTTTATACGTCAATACGATTTTTGCTTCACCAAAGGTTCAAATTAGGTCACCCGGGCTGGGTGCCCTATTTACCGGCAGGTTGCCATGACAACGCGGCCATCTTGCGGTCGCCATGGTTACGCGCATGCGCCAACAGCTGATAGGTGTGTCTGATACCCAATGTATGTAGCTTGAAAGGGCATCACACTTTTGAATACAATGCTGAGTTTGTTTGGGAAAATCGAATTGTTTAAATGTGTAGGGAGCAATGTAGGACGTTTTTATTATTAGTTTGACGGATAATTTAGTTGAATATGATATGTAGGTATATTGATTTCCGTATTGCAATTGAAAATAGATTACAATTTGTTGTATTGGATTTAAATATGTAATCAATATAACAATAGCTATAACTTACCGAAAGGGGTGCTTCATATAATACAATATGTAGAAGCGATATGGGTAATAATTACTTTATTACACGATATTTCTCTAAGGCACCTCTTCATTACCTTTTTCAAACTGTCACATTAGGCGTCTAGCCCAAGTGTCTAGCTAAACACCAGTTATAAATCTATTATAACTTACACAGCGCATCTAGCATTGATAATTAAATTAACAACAACAATTTAAATAGGTAAAATCAAAGAAAACGGCCATCTTTAAAAAAAAAAGAATACAGTGCTGCCAACTTAACAATGCACCACAAAAATAAATACTTTTCTACCGATAAAATTACTCAAAATGACGTTTTTATAATAAGTAGGCGTGTGCCATCAAAATCAGCTGTTTTGCTTGACCTACATCCACGCCCTTATACCGGGCCTGTCATTATTGATTCGTTTACTGCGGTGCGTATATCAAGCGAGGGTGATATCTAAGGGATGCTCAAACTTAGAGGGATGAGTTGAAATTATAGGGTTGAGATGACAGTTACTGACGTATCTGTGACGTTGAGTAAAATTATAAAAAAATTTAATAGATACGACACTCGCAGAAATTGTTGTAAAAAAAGATTTTTTTAGTGCATAACTGGGATGGGAAAGAGAAGACAGAAAAAAGAGGCATAAAGATAATTTAATACGTTAAATGTATTCCGTTTGAAACATAAGATACTTCAAGGCTTTCGCATAATTTTTGTTTATAAAAACCTATTTAAAAATTAAAGATTGCTCCTGTGTTGGTGCAAATCATTGTGCACTATAATATATCCCATGGTATCGCGTCTCATGACTCTATAAACCGAATACCAATATTATTTTAACTAACATAAAAAAGACAATCTGAGACATTATTTGGTAGTTCTTCACTCTACCTACCGAATAATGTCACAGTTCATCAATTATCTCTCTGTTGTAATTGTAGAGAAAACAGACTATTTAACAATTGAGTGGTCGCCGCCATTTTAAATGCCGTAACGATTTTATTATAACGATGAAAGTTTAAAAAAACAATGGGGATTTGACGTTCCAAAATGGCGGATTTTCTTTCATTTAAGCAATGAGTTCGACAGTTTGTTAATTATGTTCTATTTTATTATACTATCAATTTTCCTTTTGCCTGATAAAAACTTATTACTGAATTATCAGATAAAAACCTTTCTTCTTCTTTTTATCGTGTGGGTAATGTCATGCATGCACAATCTTTTGTTGGAGTTTAGGCCTCATGTAGTCCTATGACGTGCATTACACGCCCTTGAAAAATTCTTAGGGGTGACAGTTTTCTCATGACATTTTCCTTCACACTTTTTTTAGCAAGTGATATCGATAGTGAGTGATAGTTACAGGTATTGCTGCTCATTCTACCCACAGGTTCTACCTTTGTTAGTTTTTGGATGCACTATGGGGTACTATGTTACATTTTATTGCAAGAAAACGCATGAAAAACTTCAAATATATGAGAATGACATTCCTTTTCGACAAGTGACGTGACTGTGACTTGTCAGTTCAATACATTTGAGCTATTCGTCAGCGTTAGCGCGAGGAGAAAAAGTATAGTCATTTAGGCCCAATGATAGGTGGTACCAACTTCAGCATCTAACCTACCATATTCAGATCATGTGATATTCAGGTTACAATACTTCTAAACTTATTTGACATAAGTAGTTTAACAAGAAGATTGACATAATATGTCAATTTATGAACAATTTGCGTTAGGAATGCATGACATTTGTGGAAATTGTTTTTTCTTGATAACAGTTTGTGTATAAAGAAGCATTTTTTTCATAGTTCTGATGGCTAAAACAATGTTGGGTATTAAAATAGAGAGTTTCAAAGCTATATATGGAAACAAAATTACTTTGTGACGGTACTTTGAATGTGGCTGGATGAGGCTGGCAAGAGAGCGTATAGATTGGCACGATAAGAGGGAGGCCTGTGCCCAGCAGTGGGAGGATAAAGTCTGTGGATGATGATAATGTGATTTCTCAGCTCAATACATTTGAGGGATTATATTATTTATTAATTAACTGTCTTTCACACGTGGCTATCTATTGGTAAGCCATCATCCATATTGATTGAATCGTGATTCTTACATATATGACAGAAGTAAAGATTTGAATTGAAAAAATTGAATCCTAGCCTTTTCCCAACTATGTTGGGGTCGGCTTCCAGTCTAACCGGATTCAGCTAAGTACCTACCAGTGTTTAACAAGGAACGACTGAATATCTGACCTCCTCAACCCAGTTACCTGGACAACGCGATACCCCTTAGTCAGACTTTGTAGACTACCCGTAACGACTTTCAAAGGTTCGTAAATAACAGCCGGGACCAACAATTTAACGTTCCTTCCGAAACATTGAGAGTTAAATAAAATGCAAAATCTGTTTAGTATATCTTGAAATACCCCTTACAAAAACGCCAAAAGCGTAAAAATTTTCGCTTTTTATAATATTAGTTTACATTGCACAGATAATACTCATTGGCAGAATGCGAGCGGTTCCCAAAACACGGAAACAGCTGATTCCTTCATGTTACGCAATATGGCCGACATTAGCATCGCATGGTATTGAAAACCATCAATTTTAGTTAAATCTCTAATAAATCATTGGTTTAATAGTTATTCTATCATAAATAACGCATTTAAAGTGTTTTACTGTTAACTAATGAAAAAGTAAATAATTTTCTAGGTTATGATAATTTTTCCACCTTTTTTCGAATTACGCAATAGAAAGTCCCTCATAAAAGTCGTTTTATTATCCGTAATCCTTAAAAAAACTAATTTTAAGTATGTTTAGTTCTTCTTAAATGTATTTTCAATAGAAAAACTCTTCTTGTTAGATTATAACCTGTCTTCAGAAGATTTTAAGGGCAACTTACTACGCATGCGCGAGCGAAGCACGTGCGGGGTCACCAACCTTGGCGCGATTAGGCAGAATCGGGGTTTGGAAAAATGTAACGATGTTTGGCCTATTTTAGTATACATCGGTGATTTTGTTCGAATGTAGGGATGTCTTTATGTCTTTATGAGCAATGGATGGTTAAAAATATTGTTTGTTGCTTTTAGTTGTGATTGATTTAAGTCGTTAGTATTATTTTGATTGTTAATTGAAATGCGCATGAAATAAGTTGAAAATTGATTGTTTGCGTTTTATTTATCTTTTTTTTCTAAACCAGTTGTTTCCGCGGGCCCGCCCGCAAAGAAACGAAAATAATATAACGAGAAAATAAAATCCGTTCAGTGGTTTTTGCGTGAAAGAGGAACAAACATACATACATACAAACTTACGCCTTATAATATTAGTAGGATTTATTAGTCTGTTGCTTAAGGTTCATTTTAAATATTACCATAACGTCACCAGTGACAAGAGTAACTTATGGAGTTTCTTGCCGGTTCTTCTCCATAAGAATGACACTTTGGAACCGTGCAACTCGAGTCAGTAATATAACGTTTTAAAAGTGCCTGAGATACGGCCTATTTGAAATAAAAACTTTTTGATTTTGATTTTGACCAGAAATAAATCATTCGCAAAAAAAAACTTTCTTACTTTCACGGTTCATGAGATACGGCCTGAAGACAGACAGACATTGAAAGGTACATTTTTACCCGTCTATAACCCGATATCTACAAGTCTGATCGCCTCAGTTTAAAACTAGGGCGAGAATAAGTCTTACACAGGTAAACACGTCTAGTAATCCATTTTGCGGGCGTTAGGCTATTTCCAAACAATCCCATTTGCCTTAAGCCTGGCCTAGATATAGGCGGTAAGACAGGCTTAAATGTCACAAACGATGTAATATTGTAAACAGATTATCTATTATTATAGTAAGTTTTGTAGACTCGATCGTCCTGTTGGTCTGTATGGGTGTTGAAATAGCCGACATTGGTAAAAGATGTCCAAGGTATGAACTACTAGCTGTTGCCCGCGACTTCGTCCGCGTGGTTAGAAGATATAAGTTATCATTTATACCTGCCCTGTTTTTTCCATATTTTCCATTGTATCTTTGCTCCTATTAGTCGCAGCGTGATGGTTTATAACCTAAAGCCTTCCTCGATAAATGGTCTATTAAACACAAAAAGAATTTTTCAATTTGGACCAGTAGTTCCTGAGATCAACGCGTTCAAACAAACAAACTCTTCAGTTGTTTTTTGTCAAGCACACTAGACCTCGTCAATAGAAATCCGTATACCGATCTACTGAGCCACGAACGTTCTACGATATATTTTGAAATAATATGTTTACTGAATTGTAAGGTCCCTGCAAAAAGGCCACTTACAAACTGTTAGGATATACCTATAATATGACAATGTTGCATTTGCTGGAATGTATACACATCTTTTTTTTGCTGGTCAGTCGGGGAAATCCTCATGGGCACCCACCTCCTTGGGGCAGGAAGCGGGTAGCGTCAGACTCTTAACTCAACCTGAACTGCTGTACAGCGTCCCCGCATATAGTCGTTGCGCACACCTGCAAAGCTTGTCAATTGGCTAAAAAATCAGTTATTATTTATATTTAACCCTTAGACTTTTTTCTAGCGTAGGCGTAGGTTCAATAATAAAAACATGTACTATAAAAAAGCCCTTAGTTAACTAGGTCATTGTAAAACCGATACAATCAATAAACAGTGTCACATTTCAGTAAACCATAGAGTATAGACTGCTGTAGACCATAGACTATTTGTGTAGAGTTTTCTAGGTCGCAACTGAGTAAAAATCAATAGTTATCGGCTTGTCATGGCTTATTTACGTGACAAGCATAAGTTATGTTATAATAGTTATAAACTTAGTTTTGTTAATAGATAATATTTAAATAATTTATGCATATAAATTTCCAATGATGCCTCTTTTGTTTACTATTTAAAAAGGTAAATAATCTTGGTCTGTTCTTTTTTTTCTACAAACTCAGTTATTTAAATCTATGAATTTTTTGTATACTGTATGATGCAGTGTAGGTTAAAGATTCCAATATTTAGAATCCAGGTTTCCTTCGCCGTATCTTCTCATTTGACTACGCAGTGTACTGCGCATGTCCATATTAAACGGCTTTAATAACACGTGTAAATTTATTGCATGTTATGTCATCACAGCTTACATGTAGGAACCATAGACCCTTAGACAAGTTACATTACTCCTCGCGCTAACGCTGACGAATCACTCAAATGTATTGAACTGACAAGTCAAAGTCACGTCACTTGTCGAAACGGAATGTCATTCTCATACATTTTGACTGCACGGATAGCCGTGTGGATGAGGTCATCACGCCAAACCTACCGTGTGCAACGTGTTGGTTCAATCCCCGCGTAGGACAAGCATTTGTGAGATATATCAATGCTGTCCTGAGTCTGGGTGTCTTTGACTTGAATGTTTGTGAAATGTTTGCGAAACAAGGATTAAATTTCTATTCGTCTTGAAATGATAAAATGTACAGTGAATGAAACTTACACATGATGTCACAATTGTGTATAAATTATACGGAATCATTACGTCACAAGCCCCCTCTTGAACATTACATTTATATGGTAAAAGGCCAAAATATTTGTCTAATAATTTTTAATTATCTGACTGAGGGATTAAATATAATTTAACTTTTCTAGTTCGATGTACTTAACAGTTTCTGAGTGAGTGTTTCGCCCCGTACTGAATTACCAAAGATTGTGTTAGAAAAATGCTTACGAGAATACGCATAGTGTAATTTTATTCCAATTGCCATTCATTCATCGGCCATTCTAAATAGCAGAATTGGGGTCCTGTAAATTACGAGCTATTCTTTCATATTTTAAGCTCAGAGAGATGATTTTTCCGTTGTTTTTCGTCAATACCTACACAATCCACCCGTACAACTAGTACCAACTAGATTATTTCTGCATGTACGCAGCACGCATAGATACTGTAATTTCATATAGAGGTCACCTTTAATAGGGGACTTCCTTCCAACTCAGCTGATGATACAATGTTCCACGCAATGTAGCGACTATACCACAAATATAAACCTTAACAGGACTGACATAGAGGTGTTTTTAATGTGGGATTGTAAACCAACTTGTGCGGTGGAGTGTTTATCGGAAAAGGGGAGTTTGAGTCCTCTATATTAGAGTTTAGCTCTGATTTTCTGGAATCCGGATTATAAGTGACGCTTCCTATACCTATATGATTTAAAAAGTGTTATGAGGGGTTGATTGCGGAGTGATTTTTCTGATTTATGGGTAAAGCAAGAAAGGGTAAGTTAGGGTGCGATCCGGGGCTCCGATTCTGCTATTCAGTTTTTAAATCTCCTAAAAATAAGAACTCGATGTAGAATAAGAATTCACTCCATTTGAAATTTTATTAAAATTAGTCCTGCCGTTTTTATAGTCTGTTGTAAATTGCATTTTCATCGGGCTTGAAGCTACCCTGAGAATTTCAGCCTACTACATAGCTTATCGGCAAGTGCCTCAAAATTGAGTTGAAAAAATCCAACCGGAACGACAAAGAAACAAAAAAGTGATTGTATAAAAACATGGGAAAATAGGATAGAACTTGACTATTCAGATTCTGCTAAGCATTTTGCCAACACAATACTTTTAAAGTTTATACATACTCGTATATTGACAGTGAGAGTTCTGCCCCGCACTAAATTCTCAATTATTTTGTTGGTAAAAGGCAGAAGAATACTTATAGGTCGGGAAAACTATGCATGGAGAATTGCCACGCATTCGTTTGCCACCAAAACGCGGATGACGTAGCACGGCGGTTCAGGTTAGGTCAGTAAGAGTCTGACACTACCTGCTTCCTCGCCAGGAGAGCACGGATAGCCGAGTGGTTGAGGTCACCACGCCAAACCCACTGAGCACGACGTGTTGTCTCGATCCTCGCGTAGGACAAGCGTTTGTGTGATCCACGAATGCTTGTCCTGAGTCTAGGTGTCTTTGTGCATGTGACTTGAATGTTCGTCAAACCCACCACGATAGAAAGATTAAATTCATTACAGCGGGAGTCGTTGTTAAAAAAAAACATTCTCGTAGCTGAATACTAGTCCTTTACGAAACTACAACTATTTGACGTCATAAACCGTTGTTTGTAAATTAGTTATCCATGCTTGAGGAGTAAATACCACCAAATATCAAACGTCACGTTTAACAATCGGGACCAATGACTGTACGTGCTTCTCAAGACAGGCCTAGTATATAGAAATGACTGGGAAATCGTTGCTAGACACACTGGCCTGCTGGTCTAGTGTTTAGCGACCCTAACTGACTATACTGACTATACCAGACGTCGTGGTTTCGAATCCCACACAGGAAAAATGTTTGTGAGATGAGCATGATCGTTTGTTCTGTGTCTGGGTAATTTTACAAAAATAATCACTTTTGTGTCTCCGTATTATCAGATCTTACGTCACATCCGAGTATAGGACAATACGAAACCATCGTCCAAATTGCAATACATTGCGTGGTCTCACATCTCTAACATGAAAACTAATGTATCATAACCAGCAATGTATTACGCATAATATTCCTTGCCGTATCTGAAATAGCCTTTTCAGAAGTTAGCAGTGCACTTAATTATTCAACGCCTGGCTATCGATCGGCGTGGGAACTAGGGCGTACAGCTTAGTATAGCCTCATATTTATTATTTATAATACCATGAAGTCTGAATTAAAAATTCATGAAAGAAAATGGCGTATTGTTGACAGCTGTGCGATCACACGCGCGTTGTTTTGTAGAAAGAGTTGAATGCAAAGCGTTTGTGTGGATAATAAGGTAATTATACTCTTTTTGTGGGTATTATTAATGCTTTATCTGAATTAGTGCAGTAATTTTATGATTAGTTGGTAAATGAAAATTTTAACATCCTTTTTTGACATATATTTTATTTTTATAACAACTATCGTGAGAATTGTACATTATTCAATGATGCAACGGTCTTTTGTTTGAACACAAACTGAATCATTTTCCGAATACATTGAGGTAGCTGAAAAAAAAATGTGTGAATTTATAATGCGTTCTATTTTAACATCAAAACTGGCTTTAGAAGTTTTACAGAAAAAAATTGCAGCATTTTCAGTTGAGACCAATGCGTAGTTTCATCTTTTTATTCATATTGTAGACATTTCTTTAGATTCAATCAAAAACAGAAGACTTAAAATTTCGATCTTTTAATACTGCGGCTAGAAAAATATAAAAGTACTACTGTGACAAATCGTTCAACTAAATCGTTGATGCGTCAATATAATCAGCATTGCGACACTTAACTATTCTGCAATACGACATTGGCTGTATGCGACGCGGGTCAAGGCGTATCGACCTGGCCGAACACAGCGGACTGTCAAAATAACACAGACAATAAATTCGACTCCCGCCTTTTTTGCTGTCAAAATGATAAAATTGTTTTAGAAAATCCGTTGATATTTTTATCATTGTAATGTTCAGTTTTCAAGACCTTATTTATTTATTTAAATTTTGGATTCTTTAAATTAATGTGTATGTAACGTTATCATTATTTTCAGTAAATTAGGCGGCAGTCGCAAGGTCATTGGTTTTTTTTTCCATTATTTGAATGACCAGGGAAAGGCAGCATTTTTTAATTATTTATTGTAATTATAATTGCCCAAAATGAAATTATTAAGAAAAAAAAATACTATAAATATTCACAAGAAATACTATGAATGTAAAGCCTTGAAAAAAAATCTTTAAATAGGTAGTTACAAAAGAGGCTACATAATGCACCTTGTTACGTGACTTGCTTAACTATGGAGACAAAGTAGTGTGGTATTAAAATAATAGCAGTCCATTCTATGAATAAGTAGAATTTAATAATCAATTTGTAAAGTGACAATTAAAACCGCACTAATCCAAGCTTTAATGAGTCTTTAGAATATGTATTTAAAAAATTAATGGAATTTTACCTCAAATGTTGAATATATTTAAATATTTCGTCATTATTATGATTTGATCAAACACAAATAAAAATAAATATCTTTTCATAAATGTTTTATAAACTTGGCATTCAACCTCTTTGCAAATAATATGACGAAAATTACCAAGCAGTTCCTTCAACTAATTAATTAACGAAACACCGTATATTTAATTTAAGGAATTACTCGCCAATCAAGCTTGCAACCATTCATGAAATTTAAAATACTAATCACATAATAATGCAAGAATTTAATGGCTCCTTAGCAACTATTTCTAACTTTATCAAAATACGCGATCGAATACCGCTGGCATGGCACGCTAGATTAAAAAAAATCATTTCAAATTTGGAACGTTTGTCGATCCTACTTTTTTTTCCATTCGCGTAGTCCGTCACAGCGGGGATCACACGTTTTTTCAACAAAAAATATTAATTGCTATCTTATTCAAAAACTAACACCGGTTTTTTGAAAGTAATTGTTTAAAATATTATGTCGGTGCATACTATACCTCTGGTTACACCTTTCATTAGAGGCCCGAGGTTCCCGTACAGAAAGAGTAAGTGATTCTAAATTTTCTTTAGCTATAAGGAATTTTATTTCCATGGTATAGTTGTATATTATATCCAAGCTGAAATGTTTTTTTCAGGATAGGCTTAAGATGGATGAAATTAATTTGTTTTATGTTATTTTGGTAACGTTACGTAAATGGCGGTCGTCAGACATTCGATGCAAAATGTCATTTAGTTCAGATTTTTTTTTAATGTCTTCGAAAACCATTTCGAAATAAAATTAAATAGTTTTGGATAAAATCTAGTCGTTTGACCGTATGTTCCATTTTATGCTGAGCTCTTAAGGCGTAGCTTGGATTTTTGTTATTTGACTCTGATGAGAAAACCGCTTTTTAGTTCGATTTTTTATACTAACGACAATCGTGTTTTCAGTTTTTTCGTAAATTATTTCTTGTTTAATATTTTTTACATATTAATACTTAACTTAAACCAAATCTTGACTATAAACTTACATACACTTGGTACAGACGTTACTTACCTCAAATAATAAGTTATCAACAAAATTTAACTTGTTTACTTCTTTTGTTAATAATTATTAATTTTATTATGGGGTAAACAGGACTGGCGGTTATATTTTGGTAAACTATGTAATGGTTTTAAAATTCTTTTCAAAATAAACGGATTGTGGTGAATGTTTGATAATTTACATAACAATAATTTTCGTGATTCAGTTTCATAATTATTTATGTAAAAACTCAATTGATTTTCTCTAAATTTTCAGTAAAAAGTACTTTAAATAAATATTTTATTTCATTATAATCATATGTGACAACACATAAGGTAGCGCTCCTTTTATAAAATCTGTCTTTATTCATCCCACCAGTTATCTTTACACTGTTCAGACACTAATCGCAATGTAAAAAGTATAAGTGATTGAATTTTTGACAAAACTAATTACCTCTACTCTACCTCTCTACTACAATAAACAAAAACCACCATTTTAAATGCATATTACCAACATAGACTTTCAAAAACCTCTGTTATTTTATCTTAGTAATTAGTCTCTGATCAGCTATCGTATATTAAATGGCTATAATTAGTATGTTGTTGTTGCAATCTTGGAGCTCTGCCCAGCCTGTGAAGTGGATGGCGCGATAGACGCGTTTTATACATCTATATCCAGTTTGAACCAATGTTATGGTACTTTAAATGCCACTGAAAAGATTTTTCTTTAGTTATATTACTAGATGCTTTTAAAAGATTAGATTGTATGTTAAACTAGCTGAATTTCGCGGTTTTTTAATTAATTTCCCCTCCTGTATAGGTATAGTAAGATTTTTTATATTTACAGTTATCAATAAATACATTATATAACAATTTGATAGTTCTTTTGTACAAAAAAAATATGAAAGTGTGTTCCCCGCTTGAAGTATGAATCAAATAAAAGTTATATACCATATAATACTTATATTTAATCTATATAGTTATAGTTTTCTATCTGAATTTATACCATTTCTATACATATACAATGCACACTATACCTACTCCCACTGTTCACACTTCAGCTTTCTGTCAGCAAAAGTTCAATTAAAATCGATTAGCTTGGTTAAACAAACATGATTTTTATCACATCTCTTACTTGAAAAATATTTTTTTACAATAATTAGTTTATCGAATATCAATAGGATTTCATAATGCTCTAGTTTTTGGCGCCAATCCAAAATACACATTTTAAATTATTTAATGTCATTGACTTTGTCAACTTGTTAATACTTCGCTATATGTAAATTAATATATATAATAATGCAATAAAGAAAATATAAATAATATATTTTTTATATTTTAAATATATCAAAACACTTGGGAAAACTTATGACTTACTCCACGTTCTTACGGAGTTAACAAGGTCTTGGTTTTTTTATTTGGATTTTATAGCTTAGACTAATTACTGTAACGTTTTAAAAGTGCCTGGAAAACGGCATATTTAATATAAAAACTTCGATTTTGATTTCATATATTTTATCAAGTATTTTAGACAACTCTCGAATCTTATCTATACATCCATACAATCTACTAAATTAGCTCTTTTTTCATAGAGTAATGTAGTTGATACGAAATGGGAGCTCATCCCGACAGTATAGAAGTCTGCACTGAGTGTTGGTGTCAATACTACCATAAAATGTACGGAGAGTAGGGCGACCATGCTTTGTCAAGAAAGGTAGACAACGTCCGCGAGTTGCTCGTGTCTAACGTCATAGGTTTATTATAGAAACTAGTCCTATTACTACGATTAGATTCAGCTGTAATTTTATTCAGGAAGTTCTAGTTTTTTAACAGTAGAAAACTCTATTT
The DNA here is from genome assembly GCF_003590095.1 of Trichoplusia ni. Classification (NCBI taxonomy): domain Eukaryota; kingdom Metazoa; phylum Arthropoda; class Insecta; order Lepidoptera; family Noctuidae; genus Trichoplusia; species Trichoplusia ni. Next base: position 4,898,967 of record NC_039480.1, read on the forward strand.
TTTATTATTTTAATTACTTGTAAAATATAGCGCGAAAGAAGGAGGGTATAGGTCAGCTAGTCGTTTAGTCGTAATAGGTCGTTTTTATTATACTTATACGGAAACAATAGCATCTTAATATTTATTATTTTTCTAGTATTTTAATAACTCCGTATGTTATTTTAACCTCTGTAGTTTAAGTGCATAAAAATATATCTATTAGTAATGGTTTTATTTGAAAAACTATATTTGATTCATTTATGCGATTCATAACTTGGTTTTCTGTAAATTATTGGTTAAATCATAGTATTATTATTTAACAAATCACGCTAAACTTTTAAGTAATAAAACACTAGCTTAAAATTAAACTAAATATGTCCTGTTTCCACAACAAATCTACGTCACCCCATTGGCAGGACACACTGGATTTGTAGTTCGTTGACCTGGTGAATTTGTGACCTCTAGGGGTCAAGCGGGGTTGTCGTCGATGTAAAAATGTTTGAAGCAGACCTGTCAATAGTCTGATTACGGCTTTGACTAGTTTTGTGTAATTATTAACGCTGTTTATGAATATTGTGTTGATTTACCAGCTAAGTTACAGTATTCAAAAAGAAAGACCAACTTTAATATTCAGTAGGGGAAGTATTCAATGTTGATTTATAGGAAATAGTAAGGATAATTATTTCATAGGCAAGATAGAGCAAGAAGTATGTTGCTAGTTACTGTTAGGTAGGTAATAAGACGTCGTAATTGTTCCTAAAGTATTCATTTTCTATGTCTAACAGCAGTCGCCAGTAGGCTGAATTGATTGGTTAACAGATGGTTGCACTAAGTAAATAGAATAGAAGATTAAAAACAGTTAGTGGATGGTGGTAATGACTGCCAAACTGGAAGTCGTGGGTTCGTTTCCCATCTAGGGTAACTATTTTTGTGATGACCACGATTATTTGTTATTTTTCTGGGTATAATTTATGTATCTATTTAGAAATATAATTGTTTATCGGTTGTCTAGTGCTCATAATACAAGCTTTGCTGGCTTTAAGACTAGATGGCGTTGTTGTAAAGAATGATTATTTAATGATTTATTGATTTTGACGACCTCCGTGGTCGAGTGGCGTACGCACCGGTTTCAAGGTGTCGCTAACTCTGAGGTCCCGGGTTCGATCCCCGGTCGGGTCAATGTAAAAAATCACATTTCTACATTGTCTCGGGTCTGGGTGTTTGTGGTAACTTCGTTGTATCTGAATTCCATAACACAAGTGCTTTAGCAACTTACTTTGGGTTCAGAACAATGAATGTGATGTTGTCCGCATTCATTTATTTATTATTTATTATGAATATCTTAGCAACATTGTATATAATCGGTTGTTTTCGCTTGTCCACAGGCAAGTCGCCGTTCTTCCCCGGCGTGGAGGAGGCGGCAGTGGCGGGGGGCGCGGCCGGCGCTGGCTCGCCCTCCGTGCCAGACCAGGCACAGGATGTGGTCTCCAGGCTGTCTGCGGCCGGTATGTACACTGTAGATACTTGGTTCCTCATAAGCTGTACTGGAGGTAGTTGGGATCATAGATATAGATATACAATAGATGACGCAAATGCACGTACTTTGCGTGGCCAAACCTCGACCAAGAATCAAGGTCCACGCGCGTCTGTTGTTGTAGCCCGGCGCGTAAACTAAAATAATGCCTCGTTGCGTTATAGTTAACTGCAATAGCCCAAAAATTTCGGGCTCCCAAAGGCAAGAACATATTTCCTATCAAAGATACCTTTAAAAATATTATGGGTAAATTCTGTGGTTAAAAAGTCGGCATGCTTGGTTTCAATACAAGTTGTGATACGCGTGACGTCATAATGGAGTATATATTTTATCATATTGTTACGTCACAAGCCCTCCACCTACAAATCTTTGTCAATTTTAGTTTTCTGAAAAAGGAAAAATACCTGTCTAATACTTTTCAATTATCTAACTGAGGGACTAATTACATTTTTTTCTTTTTATACCCAGTCATTATCCTTACTAAATACCCTAGTCTATTGCCCACTTCCTCGTCTAAATACCCTAGTGTACTGGCAGTACTACCCCACTTCCTCGTTCAAGCAGTGCGGTACACATTGCAGGTCTGTCGATGTGTGTGAGCGCGCTGGGCTCTCCGGCGCGCTCGTCGCCCGTGTCGGCCGGCTCGGAGCACGGCGAGCGGTTCAGCCGCAAGGTGTTCGTCGGGGGCCTGCCGCCGGACATCGATGAGGGTAAGTCTTTATGATTCTTTCGATCTTTATTTACGTTTTACGAATAGTAGGTACTACTGAATTGTTTTGCTTTATCAGCTTCTAGCCTACCTGAAACAGTCAAGTATCAGTGTTTTACCTATCTGACCACATTTTTTGATAGTAACTATCGTGACAATGATTCATTATTAATTGATGCAACGGTTTACTCACGCCGTGAATAAATCGCGTCAGCTCATGATTAAGGACTACGGTTGGGTCCGAAACTAGTCGGGCTACCCCGATAAATACGCGTAAAATATCTGAATATAGTTTTTGTTAAGACGCAGTTGACAAACCTTCTGGCTCTCGGCAATTCGTTGCTAACGTCCATCATGAGCGAATTATAGCTGAAACTCACATTTTATCGTGTCTTCTTAAAAACTATGAAACTCTTCTCACTCATACACAGGAATTGTGACACAATCTTATATTTTAGCTTAAACAATACGAGACTTACCTATAACATAACACCGTGCTTTGCAAAAACTACGTATTTTATGCACTTTTTCTGTGATAAAAATTAACATTAATTTCATCGCAGCAACATAGACCACGACAATAAAAAATAATGTCACTATTAACATGATTTTCCAACGGGGTTTTTCGTTTGGGATCGCTTATTCAATTTCATATGTCTGCCTGCTGCGTTTGACCCACATGTAGCCCCTGGCAATTTGAAAAACATTGTCATTTCATTTTGACACGGGACCCCTTTGTGCGTTTGTGTTGTGTATGTTAGCTAATAGCCCTGAAAAGCAAACATGTCTTGTTGGGCACAATTTTTTAATGATAATGTTGTATTCATTTACCGAATTTTGCGTACATGCGTATTATGTAATATATAATCTTTGCTGTATGTAGGTTATGTGTCGTTAGCCAAGTAGCGTTGGGTTTTTGATTTTGATTTTGATTGATTTTTCACTTTGTGATTTTTCATTCTTCTGAAATCCTTTGCATCCACCCTATGCTGCAATCTTTATAGGGTTTTCTTATTCAAATACATAGCACAAGGCAACCGTATTATTAAGGCACCACTCTGTCCTGTATGTAGGTCTATCGGCAAGCTTTATGTTATGAACCTAAAATGATAAATAGATAGCTAAAGTTATTTGTAGATAATGAGGATGGGACATTTCATATTTTCCTCATGTGAGACATATATTCCATGTGACACTGCCATATTGCAAATCCAAGTAGGTCCAATTGTTAATTTAACTTAATTATCTGCTTAAATATCGCTAGTGATATAGATATCATAGATAAATGAGACGGGTAGTCCCGTCTGCTTATTTATTTACTCGTCCCATTCCACAACGGACTCTACACACAATATCCCTTGACTTTAGTCCAGTCCGATCTAAATATCTAACAATGGACATTCTGCCATTGTCCCTTTATCACGACAGGTTGACAAGCCTCTCGCTTTCTGCTAACTGGGTCGCAGCCGCCATAGATACGATTCAAACGATTTAATTGTGAGACTTGGAGATGCAGATTACTCGATTCTGGTTTTAGTGACGTTATCTAGTTGTGTGGCCCTGAATATTGTTACATAATATAATAGAATAGATGTCTTGCCTGCACGGGTAGCAGAGTGGTTGATCTCACCACACCAAACCCACTATGCGCGATCCGTTCCTCGCGTAGGACAAGCATAAAATTTGTGTGATCCACGAATGCTTGTTCTGAGTCTGGATGTCTTTGTGCATGTGATTTGTATGTTCGTGAAACACCCCGCGATGCAAGGATTACTGAAAACGGGAGTCGTTAAACATAATAAAGGTTCTTTTGCGACTACTGACGCGACTTGACTTGTATGTTCCAATACATTGAAGCTGTACATTAGTTTTAGCGCTCTGCTATAATATATGTTACTTGTGTACAGGCCCCGGTTTCTGAAATCCTGATCGATATTGAGTTTTGAGATACCTTTGTCTCATAAGAGTTTACATTAGCATTGTGTTGATCATCGATGAATGGCCAAAATTAGCTATAAGAACCAGATACCCTATTGGGCAAAAAGCCCGAAGAAATCCAATTTTATCGACTTGAGACTTGTTAACAGTTAAATTACTTCATCCGCAAATGCTGAAGAATTACTCAAATGTATTGAACTGACAAGTCAAAGTCACGTCACTTCTAAGAAGAACATCATTGCACATTTCAAGCTATCCGTGTTCTATTGTAATTCCATGTAACTTGTCAACGCCCTCTAGCAGCTCTGCACGAAGTTATCATATCTATGCTGAAACATGTATTTTCATTCCTCGCTCCCTATGTAAATAGATTTAATATCAATCATTCACATTCATTCTCCTGTTTGCCTTGAATACATAAGTTGTAAGACAGTCAACATGCTTCTAAATGGATGTATTTTCTAAAATCGATAAGACTGGGACTTGCTTTTATAGCCCCTGGTAATACCTCATCACATTTCAGATTAAAGTTCTCAACAAGGCCTCTGCATGTTGGACCTGTGTCCCCCGTGCACGCCTTTAAAAAGAATCAGGCCTCTTCCCATGAAGTTATCTCGTGAATGACAAGAAATTTGTTAGAATATTGTATCTTTCCTTATTATTTTGTAAGTATGGATGATGGACGTTTGTAACTCTTTCATCCAAAAACAATTTTACTTATTTCGAGGAAATTTGGTAGGTACAACAGATTAGGTATCTTCAGTTTATTATAAACTGAATTAACACAGGAGTTTTATTCCGATTTTAGGTTATAGTCTGATCATTTTCAATTTGTATCGGGTGGAGCCGCTAACAACAGCTAGTATAAATATTTTCCACTTTTCCACAATACTGCATTACCATTGATTAGTTGTTCCACAAACTAATAAGCAGGTCAATATCGACGCGAGCGTAGCCTTGATGGCAGCCATTACATTGCAGTAGGCCTTCGAATGACCCAAGACTGTTTGTGTCCCCGTCGCCTAGCAACCGGGCCGCCATTGTGTAACTAACCAATTTGAAGGAATGAATGATTTAACATTGCAGGAAAGCGCTTGCATACAAAATTAGCGCTTGGTTTTAAAGTACTGGCGTTTTTGGATTGGTTTTAGTTTGTATTCGGTTTTGGCTTAAGTCTTTAGTGATTAGTTTCCTTTGTTGGGCGGAATTTTTCGGGTTTATATCGAGTTTGATACTTAGATTAGGTACTAGCTATTGCACGCGGCTTCGTCCACGTAGTTATGAAGATGATTTTTCTAAATTGGATGAATAGTTTTTGTTTTCACACATAGGTACTCCCTCGCTTTAGTAATTTAAGACTTCATTTGTCTTATAGCCTTTCTCAATAAATGGGCTACGTCACACTTCCCGGACCCGTAGTTTCTGAGATTAGTATAGGTTTTTCATAAATTGTCAATTACAATCTGTATCTCATCATGTTATTGTTTTACCGATATCCACGTCATCCTATTGACACGAGAAAAAACCATCGAAATTGGCCGCAGGTCAGCCATTTACAAGTAATGCATCATTCTGTAGCAATTGACTACGTTACGTAGGACGTTTGATTTGCAAGCGCGGCACGTATAATAGTTTAGCTTAAGATGCGTTACTGCGCCGGCCGCCGGCTTTAATCAGAGCCAAGGGCGGGCGTGGGCAGCGTTTGCAATCTCACTTAATGTACTCATGTACTGTGGAGATCTATCTAGAATCAACTAGTATATAAAGACTCGTTTTTTCTCTTTCCTTCTCTTTGATACTATTTTCGTAATGAAAACGTGTCGAGTTCAACCCACGCTGAAAGTTTATATGGCTTTCTGACTCTCGGCGAAGTATACCCTGAGTTAAGTTTTCTAGGTTTCTTTTTACGATAACTTGGGTGAGGCGGTTTTTTTATAACTGTTTACTCACGCGTTTTTATCAGGATCTCAGGAATGGTTTTGGATTCAACCGGAGACCTTAATTATGAGATAATGTGGGGTCCCCAGTCGTTGCAGTTTTCGCCCTAGCCCAAAGTCGAGAGATTGCTTGCTTATTCTGATTTTTGGGTTGGACCTTGGTCTTGTTTTTGTTTTTGTCGAGGCAATGTGCTCAACTCATCCATGCTCGCGGTGCTCTGTATGTGTGTGATTGACAGCGATTGTTTTTTCTTAATGGTTTGTGTAACAGTTACAAGGGGTACATAGCGCCCCTCGCACGACTAAACTATCTTATATCTGTACCCCCTTTCTGGTCATATAATCTTAAACTTAATATATTATATAATGCAGAAGCTGTTATACCTTAATAAATAAATAAACTACATAATAAACTTATACATAGAAGGGGGATATGTGTGTGTAATGCCCGCGGGATTGCTCCGAGCTGCGTAAATCTTGAGCAGCTCACGATGGAGTTATAGTTGTTTTCGTCCTGTCTACATATTTTATGAGATTCCGGATAGCGATATTGTATACGGGGGGATTTGTAGCAGAGTATAAGATGCATTGATTGGATAACCGTTAGAAGTTAAGCTACGCTTTGCCCCTGTAGGTACATAGATGGATGAGCATTATTAAATGATGCAGCGGTTATCCCACGCGTATTTATCGAGATCACCCGACTAGTTTCGGACCCAACCGGAGGTTAAGGTCCTTAATTATGAGCTGAATTATTGTCACAATACTATAGAAGTAGATCATTATTTTATATAGGATTTAGTTGACTTTGGTATATGTCGGTTTAATAGTATATGTATAATATAAATGAAACTACTGATTATAGATTTAATGAATTGTTTTGTACCTTAAAATATTGAGACGGTGCAACAAACCACAGTATATGAACCGACTGCAAAATTAAACGTGTTTCAGGTTAGGGATATGAATATTGTGTTTGTAAATCATCTGGAATTTTGAGGATTGACAGGATTTGAGTCCTATCATCATAGACATACATTTATAGACTTGTTACTATTCTTTTCGTGTATTAATGTTGTTTATAAACTATTTTCAGACGAGATCACGTCGTCGTTCCGCCGGTTCGGGCCGCTGGTCGTCGACTGGCCGCACAAAGCCGAGAGCAAGAGTTACTTTCCGCCCAAGGGATACGCGTTTCTACTGTTTCAGGTATAAACACTTTAATTATACATGCATTTATAGTGTAGTAACCAGACATGTCTGTAAACTTGGGTATATTGATTGGAGTTGTGGTAAATGGATCAATGCTTATGTTGTGCTCTTGAACTAAAACGATGTCATCCCCAGCCCTTTGCTAAGCTACATTTCTAGAATCATTAATATCCATAAATGTATGGAAATTACATTTCCTTTCGATCGAGATGTCACTTCTGTACATCAGTGTTTTCTTTCTATTCACGTTAACGATTTTAGAAATGTCAATTGCGCTGCCTTGTTTGACAATAGTCATTTTTTAAGAGTATATTTATAAAACTTTATGCTGAAAGCTAATGTCGTTATCATAAAGGTTCTATCAATTTGAAAGGCCCTAAGTTTCTAGGTTATAGTCTATTTTTTATACGATTCACACCTTGTTTTACCCATATAATATTTTTAAGTTAAACATAAATCGCAGGAGTTGTTTTTTCCGTATTATCGAAAGATGCTCAAGATCAAAGTTAAAGCAACTGCTACTACTATTAGACTTTTAAAAGAGCGAACTATGCAATCTGTTATCGTATTTTTTCTCACGACAAGATATCCTACACTTAATTCCATCCAAATGTTCCCCGAGTCTAAGTATCGTGTACCGCCCTGGCAGGACGAGAGCTCGGTGGCGGCGCTGATGGAGGCGTGCATCACGGACGACGACAAGCTGTACCTGTGCGTGTCGTCGCCCACCATCCGCGACAAGCCGGTGCAGATCCGGCCGTGGCGGCTGGCCGACGCGGACTTCGTGCTGGACGCCAGCATGCCGCTCGACCCGCGCAAGACCGTCTTCGTGGGCGGCGTGCCGCGTCCGCTCAAGGCTGGTCAGTATCACGTACACACATACACGCATCATCAGCCTGGAGCCCTCATGGACATCCACTCGCTCGGGGGAGGAAATGGATAGGAAGTGGGTCAGACTTCAGCATCAGCCTGAACCCCTCATAGACACCCACTCGTTCGGGGTGAGAAGGGTAGGAAGTGGGTCAGACTCTTACTGACTAAACCTGAACCGCCGCGCTTCGTCATCCGCGTTTTTGTGTCGGTGTTTGGTACATTGCAACCCTTCATTCGCGATTCATCATCAGCTTAGCCTTTTCCCAACTATATTGTGGTCGGCTACCAGTCTAACCGGATTCAGCTAAGTACCAGTGTTTTACAAGGAGCGTATACCTATCTGACCTCCTCAACACAGTTATAGACAACAACAACGACAACCCCTTAGACTAGTTGTCAGACTTTCAAGCTTCTGACTACCTGTAACGACTGTCAAATGTCTATGAATTACCATCTATTCGTAGCAATAAGTTGTACTTACGATTGATTCATCTGTTTCCAGTGGAGCTGGCGATGATTATGGACCGGCTGTACGGCGGCGTGTGCTACGCCGGCATCGACACCGATCCCGAGCTCAAGTACCCCAAGGTAAATATCCTTTTTATATTACCCCCCTCTTGAAATTACCCCTTTATTAAATGATGCAACGGTTCACTCACGCGTATTTATCGGGATAGCCCGACTAGTTTCAGACCCAACCGGAGTCCTTAGTCTTTAATCATGAGCTGAACTAGTCGGGCAATCCCGATAAATACGTGTTCGTAAGCCGTTGCATCATTTAATGATTACCCCTTTTTGTCTAAAGCAAAAACCTAGTCCGGCAAATTATATTTCCCCTTTTCAAGCTTACGCCCTGGCTATTCTGTAAAGGAAAAACTTAATCCTATAGAGCAGTCAAAACATGCGCGATGTGTTACGGGTTCGATCCCCGCATAGGACAAGAGTTTGCGTAATCAACGTATGCTTGTCTTTCGTCTGGGTGTCTGAATCAGTCTGGGTGTCCATTCTGACAAAGAAATGTCGTCTTCCAACGTACGCCTGGTTACGTTAGTTTCTGTCTATTTCAAAATGAACATCTATGAATGAATACGTTGTGTACGTGCAGGGCGCGGGTCGCGTGGCGTTCTCCAACCAGCAGTCGTACATCGCGGCCATCTCCGCGCGCTTCGTGCAGCTGCAACACGGGGACATCGACAAGCGCGTCGAGGTACACACACACACACACGTACTCTCATGCACCTACATAATGTACCTACACACTTTCATATTTGGAAAATTCATTAATTGACACACACACACACACACTCGCAGACACATAGTTTGAACTCTCACGCACCTACATAATTTACCTATACTCTCTCACATTTTGATAACACACTCAGAGATACACAAACACTCACATATTTTAACTTTCACACACCTACATAATTATACCCACACACTTTCTTCAGGACACATTCATAGACACACACGCATTAATATTTTGGTAATTATGTAACATTAGTTTCCTCTTGCCATTACATAGACATTGTAATACTTCAAACTATTTTAAGTATTTAAACATGTACATACAGGATACACACATACGCAAACGTCCTAGCACACTTACACTATACATGTAAAATTCAAAGGCATTATAATTATGGAAAATATTGAAACAATTTAATTAGTATTTATAAATATCGATCAAGTCTGTTTTCCTAAGATATTATTTTTGATACAACACTAAACATACATTAATTCGTCGCTGTATGCAGTTTTTAATATCTACAGTGCGTTCAGTGATACTAGAGTGTGCCCTATATAACCCCTTTTCTGCAAATAAAGGATTCGATTTGATTTGTTTTGATTTGAGTATACTATAAGTGTGGCGTCCGGCAGGTGAAGCCGTACGTGCTGGACGACCAGATGTGCGACGAGTGCGCCGGCGCGCGCTGCGGGTCCAAGTTCGCGCCCTTCTTCTGCGCCAACGTCACCTGTCTGCAGGTAAGCGTGCACACACACACACACACACCCAAACACACACTCGCACAAGCATTGGTTATATCTAGGTGTTCTTAATACCACAGTACCATCACTACAAATTGGGTTTCCAAGGTTTAGACATGCAAGAAATGAAATTAATTTGAGATACTTACTAGAAAATGTGGAACCTAAATTTTAACGTAATTAATCTGCCTGCACCCATTATAAGCAAAATAAATATTTGAAACAGTAGAAAGGACTCACATTGTTGTTTTTCATCGTTCAAAAATGCAACATGTGTATGGAGTAATTTGTACTATCGATTGTTGACCTGAAAAGTTTAGTTGCATCGGTATTACTGGCTCTAGTATGAATTTAGCACATGTAAAAAAATATTCGTTTGCTACACTTGTTGGCCAAATATAGAACAAAGTATTGTAACACGTTATAATTTTTTACTGTTTTTATATCAAAGGCACTTCAATAAATACTTTTCTGAAAACCGCATCCAAATTGCTTCAGCCAAACAAGCATTCAAACAAACAAACTTGAAGACCTTCTTTTTTGAAGTCATTTATTTATTTCAATTACCAATTACACTAATTATAATATATTTAAGACATGTTTCGCATATACAAAACAAGACATAACATGTGGCCATTGTGTTGCAGTACTACTGCGAGCACTGCTGGGCGACGATCCACTCCCGCCCGGGCCGCGAGTTCCACAAGCCGCTCGTCAAGGAGGGCGCCGACCGCCCGCGAGCTGTGCCCTTCCGCTGGTGTTAGTACACACACACACGCGCGGGGTACACACCATACACACCCATACACAGGGGGCAAGTGGTGGTTGTTGAAGCTTAGAGCGAGATAGGGGGGTAGGTTGCCGTGGACAGGTACAGCGACTCGTTGGTTGCCGGACAAAAATGTTCGCGGCAACCAGCTGTTTGTTGCGTGCTGTGATTGCTTTTTTGTTCTTTCTACCTTTGAGCGTTTGTGTGTGGGCTTTTAGCGTAAGTTTTTTGTCTCTAAGTGACGGTACTCTAACCATTTTGACGTTCAATTTGAGTACGCCCATAAAACATCTGGTTTAAAATTTGGCCTTGTTCTTTACCTACTTACCACCATCAGGTGAAATGCCTGGTTTTACTTAACAAAGGTAGAAAGATGAAAATTCAATGAAGGCTTTTTTCTAGTAAATGGGGTAAATAAATTTTAACCAAACATCAACAACGCATCAACAGCTTCTTACAAACAATTGACCACTTGAAGTCGTATCGTATGTATCCCGCGTTCTACCCAACAAATGTCGTATTCTAACAACGGATAGTACCTAATACCTACACTAATTATGGCACCAGACTTGATACACTATTGGAACAGGTATTCAGATGTTAGCTTATTACGTATCTAGGACAAGCGAAGCGATTGCACAATAATTGCTGATGAATTTCTTATAATGTCTATAGCGTCAATTGTACACATTTTACTATCGCTGTGCTAGACTACATAGATACGTAATTCAGCTTTCGTTTTACTCACATTTGTTAATGATATTTTTTATCACCAATACTTATTATACGCGTTACATCAAACGTTAATAATTGTGAGTAACTCTTCAAGGTAATAATGCTTGCATTTGAACAAAACGACTTCTTTTTGATTGACGGCTTTCACCGCTCAACTGTGAAAAAGAATCAGTATTATGTAAAACTTGTCTTTTATTAGAAGTCGATTATTTTCAAATGTATTTATTGCCGTAATCCGTTTTTCATCTTGAATGAATACCTGTTCCTATATCTGGTGCCAATGATTACCTTCCACGACGCAGTCTCTTGCAAAGATGAACTATTTTCAAACATGAGAAAATAATTCAGCTTTGCACAAATATCTGCCCAATTCACACATCGGGATATAGTAAGGAATGTCTAAAAAAAAACTAGTCTAAATACTGGCAACACTTGGTAGAAAGTTGCCTAATGCTAGCAACACTAGCCGCCGGTTTCTAAGACTTGAATTGCGATCTTTGTTTGGACAACCAATGACTACTTTTTGGTTGACCAAAAAAAGTGACAACCAATTACACTACGCCAACTTCAGCTACGCGAATTATGACTTGCAATAACAGTGTCACAAAATTATTTCTCGTATTGCTATAGCAACGTAGCTAATACCTTCAGTTTCTGAAAGGATGATAAAAAGAAAATCGACTGAAAACCACGTCAAACGCTGTGATTGGTTGTAAACATTTCGATCTAGCAACCAGTTGTGATCAGTTGATTTGACAACCAATTACTTTGATCACCTTGCTTTGCAGGAACCGTATCAAGTCTTAAAGAAACCGGTGTTTATAATGTCTAATGTAATACACGCTACGCTATCCCCTGAGTTTGGCAGTATAATACCTAAACCTAAGATAAGATGATTTTTGTATAAAAATGTTCAAATAAAAATATCTGACTGCACTTTGGCAGATAACGCACTAGGCAGCAGCAAGCAGCAGGCCGCGCACCCATCGTTATCCAAACCCGCGGCCGCCGCCAGGCTATTTTAGACCAGACCGGAACCGGAACGACTGCTGGCTGGCTGTCTAGTGCGGTATCTAGTTTACGACGACTACCCTCGTTATAAACAAGGCGTGAAGGTATAACACTAGCATTATATTATTTAGACTAGATTTTTTTCCAGTGAATTTTTGAGATTTTGCACCGAACGGATAGGATTTTTTGTGATGGCAACACTCACTGACTAATGTCATTAATGTCAGTTGTGATTTGACAGCTCAAACGGACTTTATCGCGTATTACGTGATCTGTGGACATCGACTGCTCGATAACGATTTTAATTGTTAAGTTGAGTTTTATTCGATTCCGTTTTCAATTAGAAACTAAACAAATAAATTTGCTTTTAAGAAATATGACTTTCTTTAAGTATAAACGATTTTTATTGTCTCCATTTAAGATTTAACGAACGTTTCTGTACATCGATGTTCACTGATCGCTCAACACTGGTTCGAACGACGCCGATGTCGCATAGATAATTAACAATAAAAATTGCAACATTATCCAATGTTTAATGTTAAGCAAAATATTATAGATGAAGTACAAGGCGTCGATTCAACACGATTTGTTTTGGAAAACTCCATTTAGAATCCTGCAGCTCGAGCCACGTTATATAACGATACATAAATTTGTTTATTGTGCTATTAGATTAATTATTATATTAGATAATGTAGTTGTTTGTTACCCTTGTTTAAAAAACTGCGTTAATATTAATGAAGAACAATTTTCTACTTGACGTATCACGTGACACGAGCTGCAGTGTTGCCAGTTTGTGAAAGACGACTTTCGTTTGGTGGTTTACAGAAACAAATTGTTTTGAAGATGAATAGGTTCGATTTAAGCAAAATATGTATCGGAAACTTAGCTAGATGTCCGTTGTTTGTGGATAGGTGAAGTCCTTGGAAGTGACACTCGCCTTGTGTACGCTCACTTGTCGTAAGATACTAAGCGTAAGACATAAGTGGAATGTCTAATTTTTTGAAAAATAACTGTACCTGTGTAGCTAGAGACAATTTCCTCATGTTTTTCTTTATTTACTGTTGATTAGGATTCTTGACTTGGATATTGTTGCGGTTGTCGCGCTGTCCGCTACCATCGATCTATAGAGCGGGATTGCAATCGGAGACAAGTTGTTTTTCCAATCATTCCCTGTTTGAATCCTTATGAAGCCTTTGAACTTGTCGTTGCAATAGACGCGGCCAGAGCTCTGCGAATGTTAGGAAGAGTTCAGTAGGAGTGATGTGTAGTGCAGTTGTGTAGGTTTGTTTGGTCGGCCGCTCTGGCCGCGCCTAGCCCCGCTCTCGAGGACAGCTGGACTAAAGGGCTCGTCTTGATTTCGACAAAGGGAGGCGGTAGGGACTCGTTTTAGTACAAACTTTAACAAAACTGTTACCAATTTGGCTGTAGCCTTGCTCTGCAAGTCGGTGGGGATGCGACCGCGGCCGGGCGCGAGGCTCTTAGATAGTGTCATAGTGACCATATAGACGGTCCCGTAGATCTAAATAGTAGTTTTTGGGAGATTCCCCGACCCTCTTGTTACTTACAATTACGGCCATTCACCTAACTCTAACGACAAGACTCGCGCTCCGAGCCCGCAGCGACCATCCCCACACATTTTATTTTTAGCGTTAAAAAGTAATATATTTAAAATAAAACTATTTTTTTGAATTCGCCGGGGTAGTGCAATAGACGGTAGTATAGGATCTAAATATATAGGCGTGTCAGCGGCCTCAGGCGTAAAGTTCTAAGACCGCTGGCGCATCGTTTTGAAACTATTTAAGATTATAATAACCTTATTAAACCTAGTGTAAATAGGAAGGTTTCACAATTTTTGCCTTCGCGCTCGTTCACTTGGGATTGAGATGGACTAAATTTAAGTGGAGATGACGGCGTTTACTATTCGAAGCGTTAATATATTTCAGATTAAATTTAAACGAGTAGAGTTAAGGTTTCAAGACCAAATATTTATGGTTCGAAGTCCATTTTTCGATTTGAATAGCACTATTTGTAAACTAGGTATATAACTAGGTAAATACATCACAAGATAACCGGTACTAGTCAGTTTCGCCACCAAATCATTGATCGGAAATATATTGGCTGGATATTAGTAAACGCTTTCTGTTTAGCACCGATGTTTAATTTGTCGCGACGGTTGTCCGCGTATGGACCAATCGCGTGCGTCGAATGATGCGCTCTTAATATTGAATTAGAACGAGAAACTTGTCAAAATCAGCGTTGCAAGTCAAGCGACGGGAATGTGTCTTGCGCCTTTGCTTTACGTCCGAAGCAACGCCCAGTTTTGACATGGTTTACAGTTGAGTCTCTGCGACACTTGGCTTGGTCACATTTGGGATTCACTTTGGCAGTTATCGTGAAACAACTTCGCCTCGCCGAGGCTCGCGCTTAAATGTTAGAAGCCAAGTGGAAAGGAGATTGAACGCAAAATTTTGGATATTTTTTTCAGTATAACGTGTACTTAAAATCTAAAGTATTTTAACAACGGATACACACTGTATGGAGTTAGATAACGTATCCCGAAAGACCACGGAAATAAAATAGACTGTAGTAAAAAGACTTGCGCGGATTTTTTGATGATTTTTTTCATGATTTCGATGCGGTTTTTTCGTGTTGTGTGGTACCTTTTTTCGAAAATTATCATGAGGCTTGATAGTGCCTTGTTGTGGCGAATGAGTTTGGTGTACCCCTCCCGACGTAGCTCGAATATACGAGGTCTCGCGGACCTTGGAACTGGGTCGTTTTACTGTTCCTTGTGACGAGTCGAAATTGTCGTTTCCCCCCGTTTGGCTCGCGTATCGGTCAAATATGGGTCGGTTTTACTCATAAAATTCCCTATTTTTAATCTTCATCGGTAAAATTGACCCGCACTAAACGATAAGTAGGTACAATTTGTATTAATAGTAGAAGCATTTTAGTAAAATATGCCATATAGACCCGCGGCGCGAGACGCTTGCGTCAACAGAAAATGTTCAAGTATTAATCAATTATAATGTAGACAAATATTCGAAGGAAAATAATAATATTATTATATTTTCTTAGTATTTAGATATGTACGTATAGTATTTTGAAAGCGAGGGTCTCGCGACGCGGACAGAATTTATGAAAATCGCACGCGAGTGTGTCTTATAAACGATTCGATTTATATTTATTGTAGAAATACAAAGACACCAGTTGATGAAGCAAATATTGTTATTGCAATAATAAACAATGGTTTTGCTTATCAACTCGCCATCTTGGTAAATTTCTAGCTAAATATAAGATCTGTTAGTAAATTAATAGTTTCAGTATAATAGCAAATGCGAATACGATTTCTCTAAATAAAAATAGAAGTTTCTTAGACAAATATATAAAACACACGCCTTGATCGCCCCGAACACGATATATAGGAACCATTTCCACTTGCGCACTTTGTATCATTAATTCATTTTTTATCGACTGATTTTCGTTTTTCTACTGCATTTTCAAATTTGGTAGTTTTTTCAACGATTTTGTGGCAACACTTTTGAAAAAGAAATTTTTGTTTGTAGCGTTTTGATTCTGCGTCGGTGCGTTGAGTTTAGTTTTTACGAAAATTTATTTTTATGTTTTTCTTTGTGAATTTCGTACACTCGTTCGATGTTTTTGGTGGTTCTTTTTCATGAAATTGCTCAATGTTTTATTTTGTAAAATTGTTTAGTACTCCCTACCCCCCTAGTTGAAATTAATACGGCGGGCGATGGTTGAATGTATGGTCGCACTGTCCCATTTTGTATTTTTGTATTTTTATAATAAAAAAAAACGTAAATAATGTGAATTCGGATGTGATTTTTTTACTTTACGCGCAACGTTGTAGTGTACGCTTGGGTTAAGAAATTTTTATAAAAAAAAATAATGATAACAGATCTTCAAGAATTCTAAATTGCTTTTTTGAATGTTACGAAACACGATTACCGTAGTCGTGTAGATCTAGTCTAGAGACTGATCTCAAATTTAATAATTTTTAAAACTTTGTTATAATCGATTTGTGTTGAAACTGTTTTCATTAACTTACACTGGTTTTGTAGTATATTTGCATTTAATCGTTTGTGAGTCGTCTATATTTTTATAATTGCGTTCGAAATTAAATAAAAAAACCCTTGAAGATCTGTTCAACCCAGCGGTAATAAACTTAATAATTGGTGTTAGTATAAACCGAGGTGTGTTTGGGATATGTGGTCTGCCTGCGAGCGGTGGGCTAGATTTGCACTGCCTAGGGCTTTGACGAATGTACCGTCATGTATCGCTGGTCGCGTGCCCACCATTGTCAACTATGTTACTCTTCCTCTCTCTCTTTCTCTAATACTCTCTCCCACTCTCTCTTTACTCATTCGGTGTAGAGATATAAATGTCGTGAAATGTGATTGAAGCAATGAAGCAATGTTAACCTTAGTGTGGACGAGTTAAGATTTATCTCATTAAACACTGTTTGCCTCACTTTAGCGCTTCGTTTGACTGAAGCTCCAGTATTAACCAATTGCCACGAAATAGGATTTGCGTTTGAGCGACATAGTTTACAATACCTTGACTTTGTGTGACCAGCAAGAACGCTTTTCTACCAATTTGGTAGGCGCGGAGGATTTTTAGTAACTAATTTTGCTATTTAGTTGAATGAATATATCGCGCGGGGGAAAGTTTCAATTTGTCCGCCCTTATCTTTATATTTATTTTGTCTTGAGGTTTTACCCTGTTTTCGCTTATCTGTTGTAGTTGTTAATGTCGCCTCGCATTGTTTTAGTTTTTACTATCGTTTAGTTTCCGCGGCTCGGGCGGCCGCGGCGCGCGGCCCCCGGCCCCGGCTGATCTACTTTTGATGGCATGTAGAGTTGTAACGTATTTTTTAGTTGATTTGGAGCGGTGTTTAGTTTGTTGAGGCGGGGCGGCCGTGTTTCTCGCACGTACATTTAGTCGCTAGTTTGTAGTTGTTGTTTTGTCGGCGCCGTCGCTGAGCGGCCCTCGTTCACGTTTGTACGTTGTCTGTTTTTTCTATGGACGGGTGTGCTGTTCTCATTAATTTTAGATCGTAATTTTGTCGTTTGCATATCACTGCGTGCGGTCACAGCAGGGGGGCGTCGCGGTGTCATTCTTATACATTTTTTGACGTGAAATTTGTATCTTTATAAATGAATTGTTGTTGTTGATCGGTGTATCGTCCCCCACGTTACTCCCGAGTGTGTTTCGCACTTCACATGCATGTAAATAGGAGTTAGGTGAAAACAAAATTTTTAAAAAATCCGCAAAAAAAAGAATGTTTTTTACGATTATGTCGGTGGCGGAACAGTTAGTAAAAATTTTTTCGTCTTAGCGTCGCCCGTATCGCCCGGGCGGGTTTTGTAAATTCTTGTGCTAGAGTTTTTAGTGAAATTAAAGAATAGCAAAGAGTAGCGCAATTTAACTAACCTAGTTGAGTCTAATAATGTACCTAATATCTTGTACCGTTGCTAGGACAATATTATTGTGTTTTTTAATAATAAAAATGATTGCACCGTTTTACCTTCAGGTGTTTTTTCACTGTTTATATAATTTAAACTATATCGAAAGTTGCGGTGGATCTAAATTTATTTTTTTAAATAGTGTTTTCGATGTTCAGTGGGCTTCGGTCGATGGGTTACGTGTTTGGACACTCGAGTTGAGCAAACGATTAGAAGCTTTATCTAAACTATTATTATATCCAAGACTTCTTATAGACAAATGTAGGTAAATGATTGAATTAACACGAAGTCTTTAGTATTAACTTATTGATATTCGTTTGAACTTCCCCAGTGTCTCGGACATGCGTGTCTGTGCTTCAGAAAAAGTTTAACTCGGAGAATTATTACCAATTTGGTAGAAATATTTTGTCTTAAATATGTTTTTCTGATTCACGGGCACATTACAAACGTCTCGGAGTCCACATTATAATTTAAATTGATTTAAAATAAGATTTATATATTTTTATATGCAGTTGTTTCATTCATTGTTATATAAAATCAATTTTGTTGATAATTGTAATGAAATTGAAACCATTTTTTTGCAATTCGTTTAGTTTGGTGCCTTTGGGTCTAATGTAAATGTGTTCTGTAAGCGTTCTACGATACCTAGTGACAGCTTTAGTGAGAAATAATTAAGATTAATTTTTAAGCTTTCTTTTTAGACTTAAGTACATTTTCTAAATGTGCAGTGGCGGTGAGGGCGAATACAGAAAGTGGTCTCGAAATATTAGTCGTGGTTTAAATGCATGCACACCTTAGATTTACCTTATACACTCATTGTCGGTCTGAAATAATAACACCTCTTTCTAGACACGATACGGTTTTTACGTAATATGAATTTACTTTGACTATCGCTTATACTGGTCTTATATTGATCACCAGATCACTTTTACTATAAGAAATACCCTGTTATTGTTTTAAACAATTTCAGGGTTTACACATCGCCTCTTAAAACAAGATTCAGTTGTAGAAGAAAGATGCCACTCTACACTGTAGTGCACCTTGCTTCTAGAACTGTACCAGTCTTTAAGCGGTGTGAGTAGGTACAATACCTTAAGACAGCCAGTATAGCGGTTCTGTATTCCCCTTTGCCGCCACTCGACGTTAGCCCAGCGGCACCAAACCACGTCCCGTGCCCCTTGTGTTGGCCACGACACTCGCTTAGTCTTGTTTCACGCCTGTGACTTACTTTACGACTACTGTGAGATATTAAAATGAATTTGAAACTTTCGCCCTGTGTTTGTATTGTAGTTTGCTTTCTGGGGTAGTGCAATTGTTGTTCGCCTTTGTTGCGGGGCTGCGGCCGTCTACTGCAGTCTGTGACGAATTGTCATGCTTAAACTTAAGTAGTTAGCAAGTTCGGTAGTAAGACAGGTTAGATAATGGCAACATAGTAGAATTTGAAGTGACGTTGACATCTGTCGAGTTTGGCGTTTAAAATGACGTGTGACGTCACAGACTGCAAAGGAGGCCGCTATCAGCCCTAGTGTGTCACAGATTATTTTTATAAGTACATATTTTTTATTAGCTACATCCCTATAGTTTCGACCAAAGACAGTTATGCGGCCCAAAGTTACCTACCAAAAAGACATATTTGATTCCTATTTTTTACTTAATTTCTGGTGAAAACATCACGTTTTTTGTAATCATTTATTAATCACCCGCTTGTTTTGATGTATTTTTGATGTTATTCCTATTTATTTTTTACCAATTTTTTGTATAACTTTTTTATCGATTAGTAGTTTTATTCACTAGTAGTTTTAGTGTTACATTTTTTCAGTATTTTTTTCGAGTTTTTTTTTTCTATTATAGGTAATTTTACACAGATTAGTATAAGCTTTCAGCGAATATAAAGTTTTGCACGTTGGCCGTAAATTAAGGAATATTTATGTATATTTAACTTGAAATAAATAGAAAAAAATGTAAAAAATCTGTTTGAATATTGCAAATTAGATTCAAATTTCTAAAAAAACGGAGCTTTATTGTTTTTTCTTTTTAATTTTAATGAAAATTAAAAATGTATTACGATTTTTTATATATTTGTATTTATGTAAAAACTACATAATTATTGTAGACAAGTAGTTTTGGATTTACCTGCGTTTTTCCTTATTTTAAGAGTGATTTTTTATTTTATTTAGTTGTTTGATAGTATTACTTAGTGTTATGCTTATTGGGGAGTTAAGTAGAGGTATCAGCTTATCATCTGACGTCAGTCTGTCAGTCACGATCGTAATGTTCCTAAAGCATTGTATATGTGTATTTGTATTAGTCAAAATCTATGTATATATCAATATTAGCTATAATTCGTTGAAAATTATATTCTATTATATCAAATAAGTTTATGTATTTCATAATATTAATATAGAATTATATAAGTACTTAATTTGTTTATTTATATTGTATTTCTGATCTGTGTTTCGGCAGATTGGCGTCAGATTGTGAGATTTTCTTTAATGTATGGAAATGCGCCTCTGTGTCCCCAATATGCGAGTAGGTATTGTTTAAAAACTGAAATACTTGAATTTTTATATGAATTTTATTAATATAATATGGTATTTTACTAAATATTAGTCCAATATTAAATCTTTAATGATTGTTTCATTTTATAACCTGCCCTATCTTGATAAGGATAAACGTCACGATTCAAATCATCTATGCGCGAGGATCTGTGTGTGTGCTATTGACACTTGACAGCGATTGTTTCCTTTGTGTGACAGTGACACACAAATAATAGCTGTGTTTGTACACAACGTCAGTGTATTTACAAGGTTTACACACACATGGTCCTGAGCAAAGATGAGTTGAATTGAACTACCAAAGAAAGTACACGAAATAAACACTTAGAAGAAAGAATTAAAGCCTTGTGCATGATGCTTTAAAACAGCTATAAAAACAACCGTATTGTTTGCATGACTAGTATGAAAGTACCGCGTATATTCTTTATTATTGCCCCAAAGGTCATTTCTCGAGACTGCTTTGCCAAAATGAAGTGTAAACAGGAAAAAGGTTTGATAATCCAGTGTATAAGTGGGGATCATGTAGCACAAGGGCTGTTTACATGAAAAAAAAAACAAACATTCAAGTCACAAGAAAGAAACCCAGACTCGGGGATGATTATTCGTGGATCACACTACTACTTACAGAACCCGCGTCAACCGCTGCTGAACCCGTCACGCTTTTCATAATTTTTTCCCAGAGCACTAGGGGATTTATCCAAACTAGTCTCCTGTGTCCAGTCCATAGGGATATTCCGGATATATTTGAGACAACAGTTTTATTTTGTTATTTTGTTGTATTTTAAGAAGGGCATTCATAAAGTGGAATCTGGCAACCCATTTATAAAAACAAAAAACAGGTTCAGGCAGTTATAGAGAATATCTGCGGGTTCGATTCCCGATAGAAACAATATATTGTGTCAAAGAAGGTGAGGCTGCGTTTCTACAACAGATGTGCGAGGATGCGTAGCCAAGTATATGTTTGTGGAAAAACCAATAGAATCGCTTCTTTAACCTCGCCTCGTCAGCAGCTCTCAGCTCTAGTGGAATCGACTCAGCGGACATCCTCGCACGAGACATTTCCATCGCACATCTCTGGTAGAAATGTAGCCTTACTTTGCCTCTTGAATGGAAGCTTAATTTTTGCCATGGCTCAGGAAATTACAATAACAAAGGTACATTGCAATGATAATGATTAGGTACCAATAAGAGGCAATATAAAATGATACGGTAAAGTACGCAGATAGACGCAATATTCAAATGATTGAACGCCTGGTGGTATAAATAAATATGCTATACAAACGCTAGTCTGTCTAAGCTACGCGTCATAAGCTTAGGTCATAACGATATAATCAAGGCATACCTACATAGTTTGCTGGTCTTGAGTAAAGTGCGGCCAGAATGTTAATTTATACTTGAATAGTGTCTTTAACAATGCAAAGTCGTAATGAAATAAATTACGAACCTTTAAATAAGGACAATTTTTAAATAGTGTATTTAATTATATGTTTCAAACATCCAGTCGAAAATACATGAATTTGAAACAAATGTTTATTTCTAATAGCAACTCAAATCTGTCAAAGTAAATCTCATTGATTGTTGCGTCGCGTTCCATTCCAAGTACGATTTTTAGCATTAGAAAGCGTGAGGGATATGTTTAATTCTATAGTGTGACAGGGACGACATTAGCCAAATATTATTGAAACGAAATGCACCTGTAGTACTAGGAACAGCAGCCTGTCGTGTTTATATGGAATCGTGCTTTGCTTTATTTTGCCGTAAACCAAAATAATGGTTGACAATAAAACAAATTACTTTCAAAGACCTATAATCGAAAGTACTAATGGTACTAAATACGCTTTAAATCCCTTCGCCGCTGCCGAACCTCAGAACCAAAGCGGACAAATAAATAATGGTGTTAACGAACGAGTTATGCTGTTTTGTTCACACTGCGATCTAACATTCATTGATACTGAAGAATATGAGCACCATAACGTGGAATTACATGGAAAGAAGAAGATATTAAAGTGCAATCTTTGTGACGCAACATTTAGGCGGCAGGACCATTTGAAACGTCACGTACAAAGCCTACACAATAACCAAAAGTACTGCGTATGCCCAGTCTGTGGAAAAGACTGTAAACGGCAAGATTTATTATTAAAACATATAAAAAGAAAACATTCGAACTCTGCAGAAGTTTTCCGTTGCCGCGAATGTGAATTTGAATGTGGAACATTAGCTGATTTGGAAAAACATGAGTTTACCCACACATTGACCGATAGACATCTTTGCCCTCACTGTAATACAACTTTTAAAAGGAGAGATCATATGTTAAGGCATGTCAAGTCACAGCATCTGAACCAAATGGTGGTCTGTCCGATCTGTGGCCAGACTTACAAGCGAAAAGACCATGTAGTGAGGCATGTTCGAGAAAAACACAAGATGGGCTTATTGAATGGAAAACTTGTGACTTCATCAGATATTCTTTAGGATAAATTTAAATGTTGATGTTATTTGTTATGCACTGCTTGTGTTAACATGTGGAGTAGATATCTGTACCATTTTTTGATGTATGCAGAATAACAGTGATACCGAGCTATTTGGAGTGTGGATTTATACTGATGTTATGCGATGTTGGCAGCCCTGACAAATTTAGACCAAGGAGGCTTTAATCTCTCGATTCTTAATATACATTTTTTTATTTGTACATTGACATGGTAACAATAAGCTTATTCCAGCCAGTACTATTGTATTTGTGCAATATTTGCTATTACTTTGCTACCACCAGAATTGTGCAGTCAGCAAAAAATTTGATTAGCACAATCTATAATACTCTATAATGACTGCACTATTAGAGGCCTGTATGAATGAGTTATAAATATGGATTGAACGATTATTAAATAAATAAATATGAATCCGCCTCACTACACTTATGTATGAATAGATGTTTAGCATTTTAACAGGTAATACTGGGTGTCAAACTTAGCCTGAGTGTCTTCAAATACAGTTTTAATGTAGTTTTGACAATCCTTTTTTGTTAACTAACATATTTTGCTGTCTGTACTGTCTTGCAGACTTTCATTTTAATATTTATGTCTACCCCATACCCTTCAATAACATTTTATTAGGGTGTTATAAAATAAATATTTTCTTTTTTTGTTCATATACTATTATTGATTGTTTTAAAACAATTTAGCTGGTTCATATGAGGAGTTCAAAAACATTCTTAGTTGCTACTAGTTGCTACTTAAAATAATCTATTATTGTTATATTATAAGTGTTTCAAAGACCATTTATATGAAATACATCCTCTGTTAAAGAAAACAGTCTTTCGCATGGGAGTGACTTTTTATTTTATTTTTTAAATTATTGCTTTTAAAAATGACATTTTTCTAGAAGGCTAAGATTTGCATCTATTTAATACACTTTACAAGTAAAATGTTTTTTTAATTAAATATATTTTTAAGTTACCTGATGTTAAATAAAGGGGATAATTTGAAACGAATTTGCAACAGACATTATATTTGAATTTCGGCTAGATAATAAATACAGTAATACCAATTTAATGTTTTAAAAAAAATGCTTTCAAGCCATTGTTTTTGGGATATTGCAATTGTGATTGCTTCCTTAAAACATAAATAATCTTGAAGCTTAAGTAAATGCTTTAATAAAATTACAATAGTCAACTGAACAGCGCGGCGCCCTGCGTAGAACCATGTAAATATACAATGATGTTGTGTACCTACTAACACATAATTTGTTACATGCAAACCTATTTTAAGATGAACACAAAAATTAAGCTGCCTATTTTATTTTAAACAAAATGTAAGTACCCTATTTATTTAATTCTGCTTTTGCAGTTATTGATAAAAAAATGTTCTGAACAAGAATTTCATTACAAATCTATGATTTATTCATTGTTTTATTTCTTTTCACGTCAAAGGCCGACTTGGCATGAGAGGTCTGGCTGAGGGCATTCATTTGTTTCCGACGTACTTGCTCCCCAATTTCGCTATTAACAATTATTGTCGATTAATAAATGGCTTTGGATTAAAAGGACACTATTCGTATTCTCCTAAGCAAACATAATAATTTTTTATTTTTTTAAACTTGGATCTATGGAACTTAATGTGTCGCGGGGGGTTTTACAAACATTCAAGTCACATGCACAAAGACACCCAGACTCAGAACAAGCATTCGTGAATCACACAAATTCTTGTCCTACGCGGGGATCGAACCCGCGATATGTCGCGCTCAGTGGGTTTGGCGTGGTGAGCTCAACCACTCGGCTATCCGTGCAGTCGAAATGGAAATTCATTGTAGTGACAGTGAGTATTCTGCCCCGTACTATGTTGGCAAAAATAATTCATCGTCAATTGTAAATAGCGGGTTTGGAGCCCTGGACCTCATGAACTCTGACCTCTAATAAATAATTCACGAATTAGACGATTCACACACAATCAATTAATTATCATATAATTATGCTCGAACGGAATTCCATCCTAAGATTTCGCGCTTGGCAGTCGGTGTTTAGACCACCAATATGAGCAATAGAGAGGTATGGCATTACATTTATATAAGAGATTTATAATCAATACATACATGTAAGAAAAAAAAACACCAGTTTTCTTACAAATAATTTAATTACAAAGAAAACAAAATAAATACTGTTAAGTATATTCGAGTTTGTTTCGAGACTAATTACAATATTTTGTTATAAATAATTAATTATAACAAACAAAAAAACTAAGGTTTAACACTATAAGAATTGACATAAATCTAGTGTACCAAAAAGTAAACAAAAAAATAATTATTCAAAAATTAATTGCAGAAAAAATTAAAATACATAAACAAAACATTTGAATTATGACAAATTAGAAAAAAAAACAATCACAAAATTAAAAATATAATAAGACGAAAAAAGTATTAAAAAAACAAAATTCAGTGCTACATGTACCTAAAAAAAAACATCAATTTTGTCTACCTTGCCGTGCTAAGACATTTTTCGATCGAAAACATTACAATATAATCAATTTTAAAGCAACTAAACTCCAGCAAATTAAATGTTGTGCTTTTAGGCATAAATAGTGCCGCGGTAACTGCCACAGTGAAATTAGAACGACATCATTCATCATCGGCCTAGCCTTTTCCCAATTATGTTGGGGTCGGCTACCAGTCCAACCGGTTTCAGCTAAGTACCAGTGTTTTACAAGGAGCGAATGCCTATCTGACCTCCTCAACCCAGTTACCTGGGCAACACGATACCCCTTGGTTAGACTGGCTGTCAGACTTTTTCAAGCTTCTGACTACCTGTAACGACTGTCAAAGATGTAGGAATAACAGCCAGGACCCACAATTTAACGTGCCTTCCGAAACACGGAGGAACTCGTTATGACAAAGATGGTCACCCATCTACGGACCAACCGCGTCAAGCATAGCTTAACCTGTGATCGAATCACTTATGCGGTTATAGCTTAGCCACGAGCTCCTCCACTTTGAAATTAGAACGACATATTTAATGTAATTTATTACACGCAGTTTGACAATGGCGAAAATTAAAATTTGAATAGAATTACATGTTTAAAAAGTTCATTATTTGCATTGCTTTAGGAGAATAAATGAGTGCTTAATATAGCTACTAACACCAAAGTTTTACAAAACTTTGTGGTTATATTTATAACGAAATGATAAAGGCTAAATATGTTCAAGATTTCTTTTAAATGTAACTTCCACAACTCCAATAAAATTGTACAAATACAAAGAAAATTTAGAATTAAATCTAAGAAAAATCGGAAATCATAGTCTTCTATACAGATTATAAATAATGTTTTGTATGCGAAGACCAATCTTATTAATAATAATTGTCTGGTTTTGACAAAAGAGTTTTTCTATAAGTCCTTAAACAATTAAAAAGATATGATAGCGTTCTGTTGAAATTATTTATGAGTGGCGGCGTATATGGGTAATGCTTGAAGATAGTACATTATTTTTTACATTATTTCTTTTTTTCTATAGAAAATAATTTGGACGCGCACATATTTCCAAGTGCTATCATACAATGCATATATCTGAGCAGCTTTTATGGGACAATGTGTTAACAAAACATAAATAAGTGTCATTAACTTAAGTACAAATATAAATATATAAAAAAAATTAATTAAGTTATATTCACAAAGTTATTTATTATAATTATTAACAAAGTATAATTATGTATTTATGAGAAATCAGTATAATTATTATTATTTAATCATTGAAAAATCAAATTGTTTTAAAGACCTTTTCATAAGCATAGAAAAAGATAATACTTCAAAAAAGGTCAAATTTAACTAAAAGTTTTTTAAGGTAATATCAACTAAAAAGATTAACTGTTTTTTTATTTAAATTATTAAATCGTAAATTAGCTGCCTACGAGACATTTACATTTTCAATCTGACTCATCAAAAAACATTCCTTTATTGACAATATAGATTATCCAGAATTGAGCCCTAATCATTGTTAAAACTTACAGAAATGTCAAATTCCTTTTAAGTTTATAAATTGAAATTGTTTTACATTTTTTTTTAACAAGAATTTAAACAGATGAGCTATTGTTGAGACTTAATAAATGTGCAAGGAATTATCATTATTATTTTAAAATTTTATTCTTATATTTAGTTACACCATAGTTTGTTTCTATTAAACTAAATATTATATGATAAGTGTCAAAATGTATAAAAAATGAAATAGATGGATGACTTTGACACCTGAAAACTTTTACAGATTTTTTTTAAACATTTCTTAGATCGTCAATTGACATAATGTTTTTTTTTTATAGATAGTTCACCTATTAAAAAACTTATATTAATTTAACAATTGTATTAATTATTTTTAGAGTACTTTAAATTATACTGGAAGGCACTTTGGTTTGAAATGTAATCTCTTGCACATTTTTCATATTTCTAATACAAAATGATAATTTAATACTATTATTATTTTCTATTAAAATTTAGATGATTAAAGCATATTTTACAGTTGTGTTATTAGTTTGGTCAGCTATTGTATAATACAAGTAGATCTTGAAAGCAATTGAACATTATAAAATTCAAGTTTAGCTCAGGTAACAAAACAAAATATAATTGACATCAAATATAGATGAAACATACTAAATCCTTGCAAGACTCAAAAGTACTGGCGCATTATAACTTATATTGTGTTGAACCTAGTACTAAGCATAGACCGTTTGAGTATTTGAAAGTCAAACTATTATAATTCATAAAGTTTGTGTTAGCCATGTAATTTTTCAAAAAACAAAGTTTAAATAAGCAGTTTAGACATAAATAAATGTTATGTGAAGCTTATAAGATGAATTAACTTTAATATAACAATAATTAAACCTACCTACAGACTATTTACAATAATGTGTACCTAAAAATCTCTTAACGTTTACAACTAAGAAATTTCCTAAAATAATCATAATTTTTTATGGATACGAGCCAAATGACTCCTTAACGATTCTTCTGCTTTGAACTTCAACGAGCACAGAGTACATTGAAATGTGACATTTTTAAATGTATGTTTATTTTTCACATGTTTAGCTAAACCCTCTTTGCTTGTAAACTTTTTTTGACATTTAAAACAAGAATTCTCTTGTAGAATCTGCTTCAGTTTTAAATGGCGTCGCAGGCAGTATCTGGATTTGAATGTGATCGCACAACTCTCGCATTTCGACTTGCTCTTAATCTGATGGTGGGTCTGACAGTGCAAGTCTAAATTACTCTTCTTGTTGAAGACTATCTGACAGTCATTGCACTCAAAAGTTGCTGCTTTCTGCTGGATCTCGTGGTTTGAAGTCATGTGGCGGAAATACTGGCTGTTTTGAGTAAATTTAAGGCGACAATACTGGCAGGAATATACGTACTTTCTGTCGTCAAATATCGCGATTGGATCCTCAGTTTTCTTCGATTTCAGCGCTGGTCTTGTTATTCTGATCCTGGGGCCGGTTCTCACAAGTTTTTTATTCATAACTGAGCCGATTCAACAAGTTTGCATAGTATAATTAGACAATTTTTTAATAGATTTTCTAAAATCAACACGTAGGCAAGACACTTGTTCACAAATTATGTTTTTAACACACTTTGAATTCGAGTTTTTGTTTGATTTCTGTATTTTTGGTAAAACACTGTTTCTTCCAATTATTAATTATGTAACACTTATAAATATTTGAGTATTTTCTGTATTATTTTTCTTAAATTCGATGTAACCACAATTTTGGACGTCAAAATGTAAGTTTGGAGTGCGTTATGAAATTCAATGTTGCTTAACTTTCACTTTGCGGTTTGAACAAAACCCTCTCGAAAATTTTAAAAGAAAATTCTTTTTCACAAATTATAATCCTTTAT
This sequence comes from Trichoplusia ni, assembly GCF_003590095.1. Taxonomy (NCBI): domain Eukaryota; kingdom Metazoa; phylum Arthropoda; class Insecta; order Lepidoptera; family Noctuidae; genus Trichoplusia; species Trichoplusia ni. Next base: position 4,928,051 of record NC_039480.1, read on the forward strand.
CGAGTGTGTTTAAATGATTTTTATTATTAATAATTTAAATCAGAAGCAAAAACGTATATTATAAACTACTTACGCATAGCTAAATTATTGAACTCGCTTCTAATTTTGATGAGGTTTTCGAATGTTCTCAATAGTATTTTGTCATGTGAGCGCATATTGTGTTTATGCAAAATATTGCTTTGAATTAATTAAATGAACTCGAATTAATTAAACTTGAGTTAGAATAAACCTTCTTTTCTAAATAATACTTGAACATTCTTAGTTGTAAACTTCATTCATAGATGTCTCTATAACTGCATAATAATATAACAAAATCCTTACGTAGGTGACGAAAGTATTGTTATTAAATAAATATGAAATCTTTTACAGATTGCAAATAGACTATTAAAAAAATCAATAAACGTATAAACATTACTTCTTTGTTTTGAAACAAAGACATTGTTAAGATGACTAATAAAATGATTTTGAAATCGGTTGACAGTTGAATCATTTACTTAGATATCATTGTAACGCATTTGAAATCAGTCAATAAAAAGATATTCATTCAACGCTTTATTATTCAATAGCAAAGGTAACAGTTTTACTTTACGATAAGATTACTGCACAATAATGAAGTAATGTGGAATCAAGATTATTGTTGCTAAATATTACATAAGTTATTTAATCGGTTAAACTCATTCTAATGTCACGTACTTTCCACGAATTTCCGCCATTTTGGGGATCCGTAAGCATTGGTTATCTTTTAATTAGTTTCTGTTATTATAATTATCATGTTTAGCGTATATTCTTTTATCAAAAGGTACTTAAAATTGTGGCTTCCAGTTGCCTTTTGTATAATTTTGACAGCGTTTACAGGTTGTCAGAAGTCAGTTTTTCTCTAGTGAGGAAGTCAATTAGGCAGTCGCTCTGTAAATATCTTGTGCTTAAATTCACCCAGTAAGACCTAAGCCGAAATCATGATTACCTAATAGTTTAGTGTGTAATATTTGTGTGTAGTGTAGGTAATGTTTTCCTATGAGATAATCTATTTTTTTCTAAAACAACTCCAATCCCGAGGGAGTTAGTCTGTGTTGCAAAGGATTTTACAAGTATTTGTCTTTTAGTGCCGTTCTATGTCATTCGGCTAAAATAAAACTGTACAAGTTGATCTATCACTGGTTAAGCTACGCTTTAAACGGTAGCTGCATCGGTGGATGACCATTTATGACAACTATTCCTCCGAGTTTGCCGTCCGCCCCAGCTGTTATTTATCAATCTTTTACAGTCGTTACAGGTGGTCAGAAGCTTTAACGTCTGATATCCAGTCTAACTAAGGGGTATCGTGTTGCCCAGGTAACTGGGTTGAGGAGGTCAGATAGGCAGTCGCTCTTTGTGAAACACTGCTACTTAGCTGAATCCGGTGAGATTCGGCATCCGGGGAACTGTTAAATCAAGTCTGAAAACTACACCCATTACCTACCAAAGGGGGATTCATAAAATCGTATTCTCATAAGCCACGATAAAATTGCTTCTTCTTGTTAGCGATTAAGAAACTAAAATCGTCATATCATAAAATTTAACGCAATTATTAGTCTTACAAGAAAATCAGGAGCATAGTTTCAATAAACATTGTTTGCTGTGATTGCATTATACATAGATAAGAAATATTAGCAGTCAAATTTATTGATGCAACCAAGTTGTCAGTTAATCGCTGTGTGTGCCTAATCAATTCTGTAATTTTGTACGGAACCATGGCAATAGCTCGACCTTATCTTCACATTCAAATTTACAAAGAAATTATTACTAATAATAAATGTATTGCAACCTTTGACATATAAAAGACGCCATGATAAAAATAAACGTAAGTTTTAATTTATTTACAAGCAAAGGAAATGGCCTACAGCCAAACATTCATCCTTTGTTTTTTATTTTATTTTGTTTTTGCGATAGAAAAGTCAAAAGTGGTAGATACGTCACAGGGGAAAGTCGAAGGATTTTTGGCGGCAAATGAGTTGTATTACGAATTTTGTGGAATTAGATACGCGATATTGAAGGGCAGATATGAGGTGAGTGTTTTTTAAATTGTTTACCAATTGCCTTTGCTTTGATGAATCGTCGTTTCCACCTTGATAACTGCAATGCTCCTTGCTTATGCCTTTTCTTACTTTAATAAGTACTAGCAGTGTGACATAAATTAGGTATATATTATTTTGTTTTATAAGAGACATCCAAAGGGTTCTTTATTCGGCCGGTATTTCATTTTCAATTTTAAACTGTATCTTATAAACAGAATCAATAAGAACAGATTGTATTCCCAATTTCACTGCCGTATACTTTCTTATGTTTTCTTTGCGAAAACCATCTCGACATCTTAATAGCATAATATTAGATATATACAAGTTTATACATACATAACCAACCACAATTTCTTACAGGCACCAGAAGACCCGCCATCACACGACGGCATATTTAAAGCTGACAACCGCTACGTCTTTTGTCCACAATTCCCCTCCAACGACGTCCTGTCAGCACCGAGCGAGGACGAAGACTGCCTCATTTTAAATATATACGTGCCAAACTTCACCAACACAACCTTACCAGTCATGGTTTACCTACACGGAGGTGATTTCGGAGTTGGGAGCAGCTCCCCAGTTTTCTACGGACCTCATTATTTAATAAGTCATGAAGTTATCGTTGTTACTGTCAATTTCCGATTGAATGCCTTAGGTTTTTTAAATTTGGGGGTCAAAGAAGCGCCTGGCAATGCTGGCCTGAAAGATATAAGGGCCGCTTTGAGATGGATTCAAGAAAATATTGAGAGCTTTGGCGGTGATCCGGATAATGTGACAGTTTTCGGCCAAGGCAGTGGCGGTACAGCAGCTATATACTTAACATTATCACAGTCTTGCAACGGATTATTTAAAAAGATTATTTGTCAAAGTGGAACCCTGTTTTCACCTAAATCGTTTGACGCCAACCCTTTGGCGACTGCGTCACAAGTTGCGAAATCCCTCGGTGTCAATACTTTAGATCCTGAAGAATTACTCAATATATATACTGATGTGCCTATATCTAAATTAGAGGAAGCTATAGGCAAACAAATGAATGGAAAATCTGTTTTCGTGCCTTCGGTAGAAAACTATTTGGACTCAGATCCGTTTCTATGTGACATACCGTTGAATATTTTGACATCTGATAACTTCAATCCGGTACCAGCTGTTTTTGGCCTGAACACTGTCGAAGGACTAGCTTGCACCTTAGATTATTTCACAATAACAAGTCAAATTGACCGAATGAAAAACGAAGATTTATCCGTATTGGATCAACGAAGTTTTAACGCGACCAAAGACGAGAAAATTGAAATTCGAGACCTGTTAAAAGACACATACTTTGCTAATATAAGTACGGATGAAAATGTGCTCGGTGGGTTCATAAATATGAACTCGGATTTCAATTACGTTGGCCCCATGTCTTTATTTGTGGAGTTGTACGCAAATAACTCTGATGTCGACGTTTACCAGTACATTTTTAATCATATTGGGTACAGGAATTTGGGTAGACTCTTGACGAATACTAGTTTACCAGCTACGACTAATATGGATGAATTGTTTTATCTATTTGAATTGGAGCGACTGCCGCTACCGATTAATGAGGACGATGCAAGAATTATCACGTTTTTGACAATGATGTGGACGAATTTCGCTAAATATGGGTGAGTAGAAGAAACAGTTAATAGCTTTTTGTTACTTTTTCACTTTAGGTTTTAAATTTATTCAACTTGATTGAAAACAAGCTATTATTCAAATTAGAATTGCTGCTCGCTCTTTATTTCTTTAGCTCTCGCCACAGTTATGATAAAATGTCACAAATATGTTACCTATTAATTATTAAGCACCAAATTATTGTTTAGTATCTTGAAATCTTATATTTTGGATCAATTCCCGCAAATAGGCAACAATTATACATAAAATATGCAATATAACTGTGTGCCTTTCATGTTTTCCTGGTATCTTCTCTAAGTCACAAAATTATTAACCCAAAATTAACTAATAAGTAGCACTTTTAGAAAATTTCTCTTGTTATCGCCCACATTTCACCGAAGCTGTGGAGAAGAAACGGCGCATCAAATTCGCAACACAACATCTTGTATTATTTTATCCGTAGAATAATATTTTTTTTATACCTTACAGCACACCAACTCCTGAAAAATCAAACGGTGAATGGCTTCCATATCCTCAAAACCTGGCTATCACTCTGGAACCTCAATATGTGGCGCCATTAACACCTGACCGGGCACAATTCTGGCGGTCTCTCTATTTCAAATACGGCGCCGAAATTGAGCGGGAAAATGACAGTGACAGCTAGTTGTGAACGCCATCTTAGATTTATGTATTTATTGTGAGTTAATCTTAGATAATTAAATTGACTGTTTTAGAATATTGTTGTTGTTGTTTTTTCATTGAAGTTTTTATATAGGTACCTGTGGATATAATTTGAAATCTTTATATCCCACAAGGGAAAGGTTTGAGCACTTATCACCAGGCTAGTTCAATGCGGGCGAATCTACATTTATATATCTGGAATGTAGGTTTTCTCGCGATGTTTTACTTCACCGTTTGTCTAGAGCGCCTTAGAATAATAAACATGACGGATCTCCTCTCCCCATGGGCTGGGTGCCGCCGCGCCGGCCGGCGCGCGGCGCCGATACCAGAGCACTACGTGACAGATGATACTCAACAATATAGTGTGGGCCGTGATTAGCGTTTGCACAATGTGTGTGGCAAAATTGCAATGCTTTTGTATGAATAAAGAATGCATTTATTAACTAAAAAAGGGAAAAAAAACAAAGTATATTCAACTTTAAAAAAGATATAATATACTAGGCTCCGTCAGAATCAAACTTGCACCCTTTTCTTTAAAAATCCATACATATAACCGCAAGGCCACCAGTGTAGTGTTTATCTATAGTGATAAATTAAACTCATATTTTAACGAACAATTTTATTAGAAAATCTACGATAAAGTTTTTAATACAACATTATAAATAGTTTTGTGCGTCTTACATAACTAATAACTATAAATAGATATAAATAGATATAGATATATATATACTAGCTGTTGCCCGCGACTTCGTCCGCGTGGTTAGAAGATATAAATTATGATTTTTGCTTCGGTCCTATTAGTCGCAGCGTGATGGTATATAGCCTAAAACCATCCTCGATGAATGGTCTATTCAACACAAAAATATTTTTTCAATTTGAACCAGTATTTCCTGAGATTAGCGCGTTCAAACAAACAAAGTCTTCAGCTTTATATATTAGTGTAGAGTATAGATTATTTCTCTTTCCCAAGCTATGTTGGTGTCGGCTTCCAGTCTTACCGACAGCTGAACACCAGTATTTTACAAAGCGACTGTCTATCTGACAACACAACACATGTTACTGGGTAACACAGTATCCCAAAGACGACTTGACCGAAATTATTTTAAATAAACTCTACAACCTGCCATATTTATTTTTATTTTACATAGGTATATATTAATATTATGAAATATTTTTACACTTCTGATCTGAAATCTGGTCCCAAATTAGGCAGAGCCGTTGCTATGGTAACCAGATAACTTATAAAGATACATTAATTAAAAGAAAACAAATCTAATATATAAAATTACCGTGTCACGATGTTAGTTACCGTACTCCCCCGAAACGGTTCGACCGATTCTTATGAAATTTTGTATACATATAGGGTAGGACTGAGAATAGAACAACATCTATTTTTCATACCCCTAAGTGACAAGGGTTGCCCACACTAAAAAAAAAATATTTTATTTTCCTGACGATTTTTTTTGTTTTTACTTTTTTATAATGTAGCATTAAAAATACATACATCTAGAAAAAAATATTCAGCAAAACAACGTTTGCTGGGTCAGCTAGTATAAATATATGAATATCACTTTAACACAGAATAAATGCCTTTGCTCATCACATAAATGTTCTTCGTGGTTGGGAATCCAACTTTACTAACTTAATTAATAATTTCGTGACTTAATTTTTACATTAGATATAGTAATAACTAGCTGTTGCCCGCGACTTCGGTAGAAGATAATAATATAAGTTATGATTTATACCTGCCCTGTTTTTTTTTTTCACATTTTTCATTGTATCTTCGATCCTATTAGTCGCAGCGTGATGGTATATAGCCTGAAGCCTTTCTCGATGAATGGTCTATTTATTCAACACAAAATAATAATTTTTCGATTTGGACCAGTAGTTCCTGAGATTAGCGCGTTGAAACAAACTCTTCAGCTTTATATATTAGTAAGTATAAGTATAGATATAAATTATTTATTTTTACAAGTACAATTCTACTTAACGTGTGTGTCACTGCCGGACCAAACCGACCGAACTCCTAAACGGCTGGACTGATTTGAATGATTTTTTTAAACCTTTTTCTAGCGTCTGGGATGGTTTAGATTTACAATACCTTGTGGACCCTGTCGGGGACGAAAATATTAGCAGAGCGGAGGAAAGTCAGTTTGATCTAAGTTAAAATGTATAACGACATTCCTCTTCGACGGGTGACTTTGTCTTGTCAGTTCAATACAATTGTGAACTGTATTCATGTGTATTAATGTAACTACAACATTTTGTAGTTGTTAACTTGTAACATTTATACTTAAGAATCTATGTTAAACGTAGGCCTCCTTAATAATTTAATTTCATATATTTCTATGATATGAAGATGTCCTTTAATTTTGGACAATATTATAAGACTAATAGTTAAATTTTCAACGTATTTTTAAATATGTACTTAATAGAATAAAATTAAATTGATAAACCTTATTCTACCAATCTCTAATAGCAATATAATATTATTTACAACTTCCCATTAAACAACAATTTTTAGAATTACACCTTACACTATAATACAAAATCCAATATCCAAGTATCCCATTCCACGTCAACCATAAACTCCCAAAAAAAGAAGTTTAACTTTTTAAACTTCGACCATAGACAGAATTTTACGCAAAGGCATTACGCAAACAGCCTTCAACTCGAGCTGTCAGAATCGCTGTCAGTTGATTCCCGCTTCTTTTTGCTTTTCTTCTTGTCTCTGTGTTTGTCTTCGTGTTTTTTATGTCTCGGGCTGCGTTTGGGGCTGTCTCGCCGCACCCGGTGATGTCAAATTCCCGAGTCGTCTGTCGTGTGGTGAATGTTGTTCAATGATTCTTCAGAGCTCTCCGTTTTTTGGCGTTTCTTGCCTCTGAAAAAAGAAAAATAATACATTTCTTTACAACAAAACGAAAATGAAATGAAAGCTTTTGAGCCAAACTTGATACATTTTTTAATTGACCAAATGATGGGCACGACTGGTCATAGGAAATCGGGGATATTTGCGAAAAAAAGTGGTCCCTATCTACAATTTTATTATAAGGGTGAATTTCCCAAATGACTTTTTTTTTGTCTTTAGTGAAATTCGTATTTGAAAAAAGAAATATTGTTCTGGATTATTTTTTTTTGTATTCAATAGGCAGTTATTGGGTTGTGGCAAAAATATAATTTGCCTAGGACTATATATAAGGGTAGAAACAAATACATAAACCTCAATTTTTCTCATATCGGTGGCTGTCCCTCTACTTTTTTTACTGACAAAAATGCTTCTACACTTGTAAAAATAAGTATGTTACTAATTTTATTTAATAGACTATTAGTTTTATTATTAACATAGAGCATATTTTAATACATAACCGACGTTTATAATTACTGAGAGGCACAAACATACTTGTCTCGAAAAATGCTCTCATATCGGTGGCCAAAAGTAATTTAAACCTAACTTTACATCGGCGGGTCCGACAGCGTCCCCACCCCAATATTATTTCCCTCGTTAGTGTGCGCTAGCGCGCAGTGAAGACGGACGTGTGTCAAGTCGCTGCATTTTCCCGCCAATAACGTAAGTATGCCATTTCAGTTGCTCCCGGACAATTATTTTATGTTATCGGTGGTTCCATTTTTTCAGTGTAATGAGTAGTTTTATTATTATTGTTTGGTTCTAACAGCATCAGCAAGTGAATTAACTTCATTGGCTGTTACTCAATTTATCCTAAATATAATACATTTTCTTTAATCTTCTAAAACGTGTGTTTTTTCTCACGTCGGTGTTCTCATATCGGTGTAATCGGTGGCATTTTTTACCACCGATATGATAATTTACACCGAAATGATAAGAAAATTCAATCGGTGTCCTAGGTTATCATATCGGTGTTATGGACGTACAGTTTCTTTCACATCGGTGTATTGCTTTATCATATCGGTGGATTGTTTTATCATGTCGGTGGATTGCTTTATCATAACGGTGGATTGTTTTATCATCTCGGTGTCTTTTTATCATATCGGTAGATCCTGTGTAATTTCGTGCGGTGCGGTCGCGGCGCCAGCGCCGCCGGAGCGATGTTGATGTGGCTGCGGTTATTATAAAAACTTACTATATAATACTAATAATGATTTATTAGTATTGGGTTATTGGTAAAACACTAACAACCTCTCAGGACTATATTAGTGACACCATAAACAACAACTTTTGTTTTATGACTTTTTACAAAACGTTAATACATAATAATATAACAAAAAGTAAATTTGAAGTTTTCGTTGTTCTATCTAACACATTTTAAATTTGTTTTGTCGTACCTACAACTCCCGTTCACTGTCACTCGGTATGTATTCTTAGTGTACTGTATAAAAGTTTGATGAATTAAAATCTGATAAATGATTAAAAGTCGTATGACTTTTAATCATTTATCAGATTTTATATATATATGTATATATGTATATATATATACAGGGTTATTAGTAAAAAACTAACAACCTCTCAGGACTATATTACTGAAACCATAAACATCAACTTTTGTTTTACGACTTTTAATCATTATTATATATATTATATCTAATATATATAATAATAATAATGAATGAATGATCCCTAGTAGATACCCCATCACATATTAGATTAAAATTCTCAACAAGGCCTCTACATGTTGGACCTGTTTCCCCGTGCAAGCCTTTAAAAAGGACCGGGTCTCTTCACATGAAGTGATCCCGTGACTATAAAGAGATACAAATAATAATAATAATATACTATATATAATATAATAATATACATTATATATATATATATTATATCTAATATTATAAAGGCGAAAGTTTGTTTTGTATGTTTGTTACCTTTTCACGCTGAAACGGCTGAACGGATGTCAATGAGATTTCGTATGTATGTAAATGAAGCCCTGGATTAACATGTAAGCTACTTTTAATCTCACTATTTCCACGGGATCAAGTTAAACGCGGGTGGAGCCGCGCGCAACAGCTATTCAATGATAATCCAGATGGTGTGTTCCGGCGCCGCACCGCAGTCACACCGCATTTCGATTGAGGGAGACGCGAGGGTGTAGAAATTGTTGCTCCGGTACCGAGACGTCATAATATCTTAATAGCTTTATTTTGTTTAAGAATGCCGAGGCCAAAACTATCAGAGGAGGAGAAAAAGGAGAGAAAACGGGTGCGGGAAAGAATAAGAAAAGCTAAAATCAAAAGCGATCCTGTGTCAAGAGAGGAGCATTTAAGGAAAGATAGAGAACGTTTAGCTAGACGAAAAGCTGCGGGACTTATCGTAACCCGAAGCCAAATGACTGCACGTGCACGTCGCATTTTACAAAAAAATAACCTAATCAGTGCCCGTGCATATTATCAGAGAAAAAAAGCTAAGGCAAATGTTGCCCGACATAACCAAACAAGTGTTTCGGTGACCAATGATGTAACAGAATCGCTATCAAAAAATCGAGATAATGAGCCTGGTATTTCTCAAGAAAAAATAAGACCTTGTAGCTCACGGTTATTTCAACAGAATGTCCGATGTAATAGTCCTAATCTGCGTTTTGATGCCATATTAGCGAGTAGTTCCCACTATTTACGTACAAGCAGTCCTCTAGACTTGTCAATAGCATCTCCTTTACGAACGCCAAGTGCTAGTTCAATAAATTCAGAAGAATCAACATTACGTCCAAATACTCCTAACTTAGAGCCGTCCCTTGCAACAATTAAATTCAATCAAGACATTAAAATAAAATTCCGTAAATATCAAAAACTTAAAACTCAGCAAATATGTGATTTAAAAAACCAATTGGCAAAGGCTAATAAAATAATACTGATGTACAAAAAGAGATACATGAGACTAAATCAAGAATTGAAGAAATTCAAAAAAAGTAATTTACAAGTGAGACAAATCCCGAAGAAGCCAAATAATACAGATCTGCAAAAACGTATCCGTAAAATTGTCATTCAGTTTTTTGAGGACGATGACAATTCAAATCTTTGCCCAGGTAAAAAGGATACTGTTACACAAAATGGAGTAAAAAAGCAGAAAAGGCTATTGAAAGACACAATTAAAAATTTACACAAAAAATACTTGACTTCGGGCCATCCTCCAATCAGTTATGTCAATTTTACAAGAATGAGGCCGTTTTGGGTCACAGAGCCAAAATTAAATGCTAGAAATACATGGGTGAATTTCCCGGACCCAAAAATTGCGTGGCATCGATGAAATCGGTACTAAAAAGCATTGTTATAATGTTCTTACATTTTTTTTTTAGGTAGATGACATAAATATCTGTCTGTAGCACTAAATATTTTATTAATAGAATTAATAGGTTTTCCAAAAAAAAAAGTTAAACCACATAATCTTTCATCGCCGTGTTTGTCCACACGTCACCTTGATGTATTAAAGACATCATTGATGAAAAATGTATCGTTATATGTATTAAATCTTTGTTTTATTTGATTCGTGAATAGTTAAAGTATTGTCTCCGAATACATTTATTCAAATATTTAAACAATACAAAGTATGGTTAATAAAAAACCGTTTGTCCCAGAACTACCTTTCATCGCGTGCGCGTGAGTGCACGTCAAGTAGAAAAATTCCTAACTATGAGACTCAACAACTTTTTAAAAATTAAAATTACTTTAAACTCTCTTATGATTCATAATTTCACAACTAGTTCTTAAGTCTTGGTGGCGTATTGCGCTGGTGAGCAACATTCTATTAACAGGTTTGCGGTTTCTAATCCCAAGAAGCGTATCTCTTTTTGTGAGGTTTTTTCGAAGAAAGTTTACGTTGACTTAGTTTCAACATTTAATAAGAGAGGACGCCACAGCCGTTGACTTAAAAAAACATTAAATTAATAAATAAAGAGCAAAAATGGATACAGAGTCACTAGAAAATATCACTTTTCGAAAACGACTAACTTCTGTTTCATTAGACTCGATTGTTGACTTATCAGTATCGACTGATGAGAATGATATAACGATACTCGATACCACTTTGATGAGCCTGCCAGATAACCTTCATAACAATGAAAACGAGTTGGTCAACAACTTGAACGAAGAAATAAAAATACTTAAGACGCAACTGATGAATGCGCAACAACAAATAGAAAATTTAAATGCTGAAAACTTTCGTTTGAAATCCGACCTGAAAAATGTGCAAACATATAAAAACATCTGCTTGTCCCCTGAAAAGAAAATTAAAACACCGTCATCAACTCGTAAAAAAAAGCAGGAATCACCTATTAGACTAGACATTGAGTCAAAAAGAAGCGATTCTAACAAAACGAAGAGTAGCTGTAATAATAAAGGAACACAGACTACTTATCTAAATATGGAAGCACAAACACAAACCAAGTCTATAACATCATTACCTCTGCGATGTGTATCTAATAAAACGTCTACACATCATTTAGAAAAGGAGGAAAAGATTGTCAAGAATAAAATATGCCTCATAAGCGCCAATAAAACTAATAAACTTTTAACTATTGCTAAAGATACATTTTCAAACACTGAGATATGTCATTACATTACACCGCAATGTGGAATATTGCAACTAATTAGTGACTTAAAGAACAAGCTAGTGTCATTCACAAAACTGGACTATTGTGTAATACTTATAGGAGAAGAGGATTTCCGCAAAACAAACAATTATATCGAAATAGTTTTTGAAATAAGAAAGACCCTGCAAGAAATCCAGAATACGAACATCATTCTCTGTGCGCCAACATTCAAATGTAATGATTATTCTGAAATTTTTAACTGGAGAATAGAGACGTTCAACTACTTGCTTTATCTAGACATTGACACTCATAAATACGCAACATTATTGGACTCTAATCTGAAGTTAAGTTACGACTACTCTATGTTTTCACAATATACTGGAAGATTGAATGATGTTGGAATGAAAAATATAATGAACAATATTTTACTTTTAATGAACACTAAAAAATGTACTTCAGATCTGATCACGAAAACGGGCATTGTACCAACCCCTGACGTATCTCCTAATACAGATTTTTTTCTTTTCTGATCATTTGAACATTATGCACCAAAACATTGCTGGCCTTCTAAACAAATCAGACATTTTGACAGTTCATATTCAACAATTATTAGAAAGCAATGTGAATATAGATATTTTGTGTATAACCGAACATTTCATAATGTCCGGTCATGAAAATTTGTTACAAATTCCCAAGTATAATTTAGCAACATGTTATTCAAGAAATAATATTAAACGTGGTGGTGCTTGTATTTTAGTAAAAAAAGGTCTTGATTATGATGATTTGTCAGATATTATAAAATTCTCCCTGCCTGGGATTATTGAATGTTGTGCTGTAAAATTGACAAAACTAAATTTAATAATTGTATGCATATATAGACCCCCAAAAGTGAGTAACTTGTATAAATTTTATGAAAATTTGGATTTAATATTGAAAAAACTCTGTAATAATCATAAACATAAAAATATAATATTATGTGGTGACTTCATTCTAAAACGGAACCGTTTAGCAATGGATTTTGAATGTTTTCTTCTAAGCTACAATCTAAAATTGGAAATTAAAAATCCTACTAGAATGATTAGTCATAGTTGTCTGGACAATTTTGCCCATAACATTAAACAAAAATGTAAGTCCCAAATTATAGAACTTGCTTTATCAGATCATACAGCTCAGATACTACAGATTAAAGTAAATAAATATAATAATTTAAAGTTTTGGCGTAAAATAAGAAGGGACACATCCAAAGAAAACCTAGCCAAGTTTAAAAGTTATCTTCAAAATTTGACATTTTCAGATGTCTACAACACCACAGACCCTGATATAGCATATGATGCTTTCATTGATATATTTATTTTATTATACAATTTATGTTTCCCTAACAAGGTAGTGACAACTCGTACTGAAAATAAAATTAAATGGATATCCAAAGGCATTCGGATATGCAGCAAAAAACAACGTTACCTTCTATGGCAAATGAGATTAAAACCAAACAAGGAAAACAAAAATATATTCCGTGCTTACTCTAAACGTTTAAAAAAAATTATAAACCTTACACAAAAAGCGCAAAACAATCATCTAATTTTAAATTCGAATAATAAATCAAAAACTTCTTGGCAACTAATAAATAACAATAAAAAAGTTACGGAACCTATTCTACAGATAAAAAATGATAACTCGTTAATAACTAACCCTAAAGAAATAGCGGAAATATTTAATAATTATTTTATTGACCGTTCCTCAAATTTAGCTAAACAGAATAATATATCCGACGTTAAACCGATTGACTATAATCCACACACTCTGTTTATGGCCCCAGTCCTACCATATGATGTTATAAAAGTCATTAAATCTCTTAAGAATAAAAAGAGCCTTGGCTACGATGGTATATCAACTGCAGTAGTAAAATACGTTTGTCCTATCATCGCAGGTCCATTAACTCACATCATAAATGTAAGCATATTAGCAGGTGTATATCCAAAATCATTAAAAGTCACTATAGTAAAGCCCCTCTTTAAAAAAGACGATAAAGAAGATATAGCCAACTACCGTCCTATTGCCCTAGTCCCAGTATTCTCTAAGATTATTGAAAAAATTATTTATGAGTCCGTTTACAATTTCTTAACAAAATTTAATATATTGTGCCATGAACAGAATGGTTTCAGAAGAAATAAGAATATTAATATGGCTGTTTTTGAACTTCTGAAAATGGTCATGAACAATGTAGATAACAAAAATCCCGTATGTGCAATTTACACAGATATGTCTAAAGCTTTTGACTACGTAAATCACACGATTTTACTCAAAAAACTCTATGCATACGGCATACGCGGCAACATGTTAGACCTTATCAAATCCTACCTATCGGAACGCAAGCAATATACGGAAATCTCGAGAATATGCAATAAGTCTAAAAAAGAAGTCATTCACACTTCAACTCATAAACAAATTCAATGTGGCGTACCACAGGGAAGTGTGCTCGGTCCGTTATTATTTATCATTTATATTAACGACCTGCCTCGTCAAATTAACCACCCTATGGTTCTGTTCGCAGACGATAGCACGGCCTTAATAGAATGTACCAATAAAGAAACTTATGAGAGCGATATAAACAATTCTCTCAAGAACATAATAAACTGGTTGAATAATAACAATTTAAGAATAAATATAAAAAAAACGAAAATAATGCATTTTTATCAAAGATTGCGAACTAATGAATTAAATATAAACTTTAATGGTATCTCAGTAGAAAGAGTAGATGTCGCTAAATTTCTAGGAATAACTCTAGATAGTCAGTTAACATGGAAGGTTCAATCAGAGGAATTATGTAAGAAGCTGAGCAGCTCGGCTTATGTACTGTATAACCTTGCTAAAAAAGTAAACTGTAAGACAGTTATAGTTGCATACCATGGCTTAGTAGTTTCGAGGTTACGGTTTGGAATTATATTCTGGGGAAACAGTAGTCTTAGAGAAACCATTTTCAAGGCACAAAAACGATGCATAAGATCCATGTTTAATATTAAAGTTACAGACAGTTGTGTACCCTTTTTCAAAACTCATAAATTGTTAACACTTCCATGTATATATATATTTGAAACCGCTGTATTTGTTAAAAGTAATCCACATTTATTTAAAATGCTAATTGAGGCTCGAACCCGTACTACCACTATGAGATCACAGTACCAAAATCTGCTGTACACAGGTGGATATAAGACAGCCTTACTAAAAAAGAGTATTTTTGGCATGGCTCCTCTTATTTATAATAAAATACCTGATTCCATAAAAGAGGATACATTAAGATGTTTTAAAAGGAAGCTATTTGCTCTACTTGTAGAAAGATGTTATTATTCTGTTACTGATTTTTTGAACGATCCAAGTTTATTGTAATTTAATTTTTTTTTTTTCCTTTTTATGTTTGGATTTTTTTTAATTTTTAAGCTGATGTAGCTATTTTTTAACCTTAGTGTTAAGTATAAAATTTGCATGCCTACTGGGTAGAATGTACAAGGTTCTGTATATGCTAATAACACCAATTTGTAAATACCTACATTCAAAGCAAATAAATGAATATTATTATTATTATTTGTATCTCTTTTCATTCACGGGCTAACTTCATGAGAAGAGACCCGGTCCTTTTTAAAGGCTTGAACGGGGACACAGGTCCAACGCACAGAGGCCTTCTTGAGAACTTTAATATACAATGTGATGGGGCATCTACTAGGGATAATTCACCTCCGCTCTATGGGAGAACAGAGATGAAGAATCCAAAGTAGATGCAAAACTATTGCAATATGTATGTAAAACTAAATAGGCTATTATATAAATGAGACATGTTAAGTGGACCAGTTCTTTAAAATTATTCGGAGAACTATGGCACCTGCCTTTCTACACATGGTAATGCAAACAATTAGGCAGGCGGTGACTCGCCGCTCACTAGATGGGCCCCCTATAATACCGTCACGATTGACAGCAGGTGGGCAACACCAGTGCGAGCGGCTAGGGGTGTAGAGAGGTGCGACACCGATTTCACCATCGCGGGTCACAGACCCGGAGCGGGTTTCCTCGTTATTACGCCATTAGACACTTCCACCCCCGAGCATATAGCTCTAGCGACCCCTCTCTAGCCAGCCAGTTAAGGCAAGAAAGAGCTGGGAGTCCACATAAAGAGTGACCCCCTGGGGTATTCAGGTTCCGTTGTGTCGCTACTCACAAACAGCTCGCCACAAGCTGCCCTGCGGATGTATGCTCCTACATAGACCTTCAGATACATTTTTTATTTATATCTCAAGGTTTGAAAAAGCATACTAATGTACCCTCTGGTCATGCGTTATTCCCATGGAGAGAGAGAACGACTAGCCCCGAGGGGTTTTATTATTATTATTATCGCCATGTCCTAAACATATTTGAGAATATTGCATATTCTAACGTTTTGCGTCGCTCCCATTTTGCGTTAAACGTTGCATATAAGTAACGTCGAAAGGCTAGACAAGGAACGACGTGTGTACGTGCCTGCGTTTTCGAGCTATAATTAAAAGTATTCAATTTTTTTGGTACTGGACATTTTTTCTTTCATCGCCGTGGATAGGTCTAACTTCTATTCCAATAAGTTTTTAATCTCGATTGAGCATTCAACACAATGCCATTTATATTTAGTTTATTTGTAAAGTGTTCATTACTGTGAATTATTACCAGTTTTTTAGTAAATTGAATTATATCCCTTGATTTTCATCGCCGTGCTCTCATTTCCGTGGTTTCCGTGGACAAAATTTGCTATGGCAATGAAAAAAAATACACGGGAATGAAAAAAACATCATCGCCGTGCCTTGTAAAACAGTTTCCTTTCATTGCCGTGGCCACGTGTTTCATTTCCGTGACTTATGTTTGTTTCGCCACTGGACATTAATGTACATATATATTTATAGTTATATTATAAAAATAATACCATGTGTGACTGGATTTTTACATATTATATTCTATTATTATTGCGAATAAATTAACAGTATTTATTTTTGTTTCAATTATTAACTTTATCATTTAAATATTCTTGTACACTACAATAATATTTCATTGCCATGGACGCCTGTTTCATTGCCGTGCATGCATGTTTCATTGCCGTGGCATGGAATTTTCAATCTTGTATATCTCGTTTGTTTTTTAAGCGATCTGCTAGATATTAAGCAAAACTGCATATCTGATCAAAAACTTGAGTAAACACTATTTTTTCTTGTTCTAAAGTTGAAGAATAAAAAATCCACGGAAATGAAGATTTTATTGGACCTGTTGAAATTCACCCACATGTCTATGTCAGAAACATGAGAACATGGACATTCTCATAACATCCTTAAAACGAAATCGGATCATAAAAGAAAACACCACGACTGAAATTCTTAGTAGTATTTGCTGTGATATTTTTAAGGTAGAATGCCTACAAAGAACATGCCCTGTAGAAATCGTCTCTTAAATTATCAGGAATTTGATAACTCCAAAGACGTTGTTTACTGGGCTTGGAAAAAGATAAAAAAAAATTACAAAAAGAATGGAGTCGATAAAATAGCGATTAATGTAGAAAAAGTAAGAATAACAGTTAAACCATTGCAATTGATCAATATATTTGAAGATAATCTGAAACCATTCCTAACACATTGCAGTAATATAAAATCAAAGTCAAGCTTTTAAGCACTATAAACAAAACATGACTGAAAAGGATTGTGTTGTCCACATTGACTTCAGTGAGAACTATAGCACCAAGTACGGGTCCGAAATACAATCTGTGCACTTTGGTGGCAGTCGCCAACAATTTACATTACATACTTCTGTAATTTATTATAAAATGAAGGAAGGGAATACAAAAACTCAATGTTTCTGCACTATTAGTTCTTCACTGCGACATGATGCTGCCGCCGTTTGGGCTCACCTTGTCCCAATATTAGAAGAAATTAAAAAGGAAGTTCCAACTGTTCAGAATCTTATTATTGTGTCGGATTCTCCATCAGGCCAGTATCGGAACAAGAATTTTTTTTATATTATGTCCCAACTCAGTATTTACTGCTCTTCTTTGACTAACATAATATGGAACTATAGCGAATGTGGGCATGGAAAAGGCGCGCCAGATGGGGTAGGTGGGCTACTGAAGAGAACAGCGGATCGATTTGTTGCACATGATGGTGATATGAATAATATAGATACTTTTGTAAACTATTTAAAATCTACTGTCCATGGTGTGAAAATAAGTACTGTAGAAGAATATGAAGTGGAAGAAAAGGACTGGCTTCTCCCTACAAATTTGAACACATTTCGTGGAACACTACAAGTCAAACAAGTTGTTTGGACTAAAGAAACTGAAAATCGTATAGTTTTACGTCGTCTTTCTTGTATAGAAGATGAATGTATTAAATATGTTGTTAAATGCCCACATGGCAAACATCTAGACTTCCACAATTTATCAACAGAGATTAAGTCTAAACCTCAGCCTTTTAGTAATAAAAAATCCATCACTAAATCAACAATAGACAGAAATAAATTGCGACCAGTAAAGTTAACTGACAAATTAATTTTGTTTCCACGACCATCATTTTCAACGTACTGTACACCATCGAAGGCACTACAAATCTCAGAAAATGCGGTTTCCAGATCATCCCCTTCGACAAAATTATCCGAAAATTTGTTATTCAACTATGAAGATTTAAACCAAAGCACTCCTTCCTGTTCATTTCTAGAAAATATTGATACGAATATTTTAGTTGATTTAGAGGGGTCAAGTCAACTCGTAAATAAAGAGGATACCGTAAAATCACCTGAGAGTGTTACAAATCCCACCATGGAAGACAGTGATATTGATGAAGAAATATTTACTACAAAGTCTAAAATTAAGTATAAAGAAGAAAAAAATCAGCCTCGTGAACAAATTTCTAATACTCAACGAAGATTTAATTATATATTTGGTGGCAGTGATACTGATGACGACTTATTTTAATGTGGTCTGACTTGTTTTAATTAATTACAGTGTTAATTGTTGTATTTAACTACTAATAATATACATATAAGTGCTGTGATTAGCTATGAATACATAGTCTCTTTTGACTTAAAACTATAATTATGATGCTATTTTACAAATGCGGAGTACGAAGATGGCAATTCAAGTTATGTTGTGATTAATGTTTAACTTACAGGCTGATTTACATAAAAAACAAAATAATTTTACTAGCAGATTTAATGTATGCTTAACTTTACTAAATATTTGACTAGATGTAGAGTATTTGCTTATTAGCAGTAGCGTTAAGATTGTTTACTAGATGTTGATTGTTGATGTTAGATATAAACGATCTGTAATCTGTGATTTGTACTGAAAACAAAGTTTTTTTTTAAGGTAAATAATAATTAAAGCTGTGATTATTGTAGTGTGGTTATGTTTAATGTTAAACTGAAAAGACTGATTAATTAGGTATTTAGACTTACAGTTATTTTTATTGTTATTATTGTAAAACAATTAGCTGGATCGTCCACAGTAATAAATGTGTATTTTGCAATTTTATCCCTTAAGAGATTTTCTATTTATCTTTGTGCTTCATTTTAATAAAGACATTGGTAATACAAATGTATATTCTTTATTAAAACTCTAAGAACCTATAGTAAAATAATTAAAAAGAAAAAGTAGAAATTATATAATAAAATAGGTATAATTTATTTTTAAATCAATTCTCGTTGGATGTATTCTTCTTTCATGAGACCAGACAGTTCAGGTCTTCAGTTCGTTCACCCTTGTAAAAATATATAGGCACCTATACTAACTATATTTCAACGATAGATAGATTATCATATCGCTGGATATGTTATCATTTCGGTGGATAAATTTATCATATCGGTGGATAACCTTTTCATATCGGTGTACATAAAAAAAAATCGGTGCCGGTTTATCATATCGGTGGAAACCAGAATTCAAACTGATTTTTCTTCTAAGTTTTACATGATATGTTGATGATGTTAAATTTGGGAATATATACTATCCTAAAGATTACATAAAACCTAAAAAATAAGCAAAATATACATAAACAAAAAAAGCACCGATATGATAAAAAAAATGGCATTTGTTGAAATTCACCCATAAATAGAAATAGACATGACGTTATAAACATGGACGTATTCAATAACTATAATAATTAGACCAGAATGATGGTGGCGAAGTTATAATCAATCAATAAATTAAACTTTCCTTAGTTTAATTTATTGATTGAGCAAAATATTAAATAATTAAAATTTAGCGTTTATTACCCTTTCTTCTTTTCGTTTTCCGTCGAGATTTGATCTTTGAAAAGTTTGGAAAGCTCCAACTCTTTAATTTCATCAGAATTTGTCAGGATTATTGCTCTGGAAAAGAAATCGTTCGATTAACAAGTAACCAACTTTTAAATCACATTGTCGTGGTCGAAGACCTAAGACCTGAGACTTGTATCTACGGTGTGCAGGTTCAATCCTAACGCAGGCAAAGTACCAGAAAGCTTTAAAAAAAAAATATGTGCTTTTTAATTATTCCGTTTGTTAGTCTTTCCACTGACAATGATGGAGATCATCGTTTGAAAACCTAGATTCCAAATATAGGAATATAATTTTATGTAAAAGAATTATCAATTAAATATATATAGTTTTTGGTATACGTAAGTTTAAGCAGAATAAACACATAAAAGTTTTTATCTAAAATTTCATCATCTTTCCCTTGCCCTTATCCCAATTATTTTATTTATGTTCGACGCAGCATGTCTTCTTCCATACCTTTCTATCCGACGTCATCTCACAAGAAACACTCTTTGCAGCCATATCTTTCACACAATCCATTAATCGTTTCCGCTATATTCATCCTCAAAATCAAATTTAATTAGCTCAAAAAACCAAGCTAATATTACAGTATTAAATCTATCCAATAAGTCAAAATCAAAGAATTAACAATGGCGAAGTAGATTACGTTGCTGACACGAGGCAAACAAATCTAAGTAGATAGCTACATCACTGATACGAACCCCATCGGTGGCCGCACCCCGCTAGTGATGGGACACAGTGGGGACAAAATATCGATAGTTGTTTTTATATTTTGGCACGTTAAATTGTAGGTCCCGACTGTTAGTGGACAGTCGTTACAGGTAGTCAGAAGCTGGAAAGTCTGACAACCGGTCTAAGAGGGGATCGTGTTGCCCAGGTCAGTGGGTTGAGGAGGTCAGATAGGCAGTCGCTCTGTAAAACACTAGTACTTAGCTGAATCCGGTTAGACTGGAAGCTGACACCAATATAGTTGGGAAAAGGCTAGGATGATGATTGAAAACAAAAACTATCTCCCAAATAAAGAAATGTCCAAATCACATGCACACAGACACCCAGACTCGGAAGAATAAGCATTCGTGAATTACAAACGTTTTTTTTGCGCGGGGTTCGAAGCTGCGAATATTGAGTGTCATGTCACAGTGGGTCTTTGAGTGACGACTTCTATTACTCGGCTATAGAAGCAGTCTTTAAATATTATACCTATCGTAGCCTTTAAAATAGCTTTCAATTCTCAACTTCTTTAATATATTAATTAAAAGATAATTTTAACTTTTTTGTTCCATTAAAAATAAATTTATCGATAACTTTACTCTCGATACATCCCCCATCACTAGCGAAGGTTGATTTGAACGGGTTTATGTCAAGGTAATGTTAGCCGACGACCCCTATAGGTATACCTGTCAACTATATCTATATCTATATATCCTAGTCTATGCAGGGTCAGCTTTTGTAACAAGAAGGTTGACGCTCTGACTCACAACTAAATGAAATAGTATCGAAAGGAATTTTTCGTGTATTTTTTTAATGAATTACAGCGTAGAGAAGAGAAAAATGAAAACGGTTTGTTGTTTGAATGGGTTTAAAACTTTTGAAAACAATTTTAGTTGTATTAAACCCTGACGCAAAAAGAGGGATGTTTAATTTTAACGCAGAGAGCTACGCAGTTGAATTTTCAGATGGTAATATATTTATGTTGGAACAAACACTTAAATACAAATTTAATTTTAGCAACGATTGATGCAGTCATTCGTCGACGCAAAAAGACGGGTGTTATTTTACGGTCTATGCTGTTTATGGCATCATATATCCCGAACTGATTGAGCGATTTTAATTTAATTTCAATGTGAATTACGTGCGAGTGTCCTTAGTCAGTTAAGCCACTTTAAAGAAAAAAAATAGTCGGGAAAAAGCTGGAATGATTATGATTCTAGGATAGCCGAGTGATTGAGGTCATCACGCCAAAACCAATGTAAGCGTCGGTAATCGGTTTCGATCTCCTAGGACAAGCGTTTGTATGAACCAATGTTTGTCCTGAGTCTTTGTGCGTGTGATTTGTATGTTTGTGAAACCCCCCGTGGCACAAGGATTAAATTCCTTAGTGCAGGAGTCATTTAAAAAATATGTCCGGGCATTGTTTTTGACAACTGTCACATTTTTACCTGATTCTCCCGCCATCAGCCTTGTCATGTCTTCTCTCACTGATCACAGATATTGAAGTCTCTCCTATTTCGTGCTTCTTCTTGTGTTTTTTCGATTTATGCTTACTGTAATAAAAAAAAGCAATTATTTGTCCGCTCAGTTTAAAAACTGTGTGTATAAATATTTATAATAGATCAAAAATGATAAAACCTACAAATTAAGCTGTCAAAATTATACATAGTTTGTATTTTTAAATTGTTATAATTTTTCGTTGGGACTTTTGGCGTTTTAATTTTAAATTCTATAGTTTAATAAGAGGACCCCGATTATGCTATTTACAACGGCCGATGAATGAATGGCAATTGGATAAAATTTGAAATTATTCCTATTCTCTTAAGCATTATGCCAACACAATAATTGAAAATTAATTGTATTGACCTTGAGTGTATCGTACCATACTAAATTTCCAACAATTGTGAATAAAAAATGCTAAGGATAATACGAAAAGTGTCGTTTTAAGTCAATTTCCGTTCATTCATCGGCCGTTGTAAGTAGCAGAATTGGTACCCAGAACACTTACCTGTGTTTTTTATCCTTTTCTTTCCTGTCAGGATTCCTATGTTTTGTCTTCTTCCTGTATACAGAGCCGCCATTACCTTCATCCACTGTTTCTAAATGCAACACGTATAACCTGTATATTTGCAGTAGGATAACCTAAAAGAAAAATAAAACACTGTTAAAATAATTAGTCGTAGTATCCTTGTAATTTATATAATATATATGTATATTTTACGCTTGTCAATGTCAATATAGTAATGAATCAATGTGGCTTTTACAGTTTGTTAAAAAAAGTGATCTTTTTTATTTTATTATTCTGTACATAAAACTCCACTGACAAATGGTAAAAGAAAACCTCGTGAGGAAAACGTGTTCTCAAGAATTTTCTGTCATCTTTAAGAATATAAATGTTTTTCTTTTTAACGACGCAGTTAATGTCGCCCACCGTGGGGCTCAACACGAAACCGTTTCATATTTTGAATCCATACATTTTGCGCTTGTTTGAAAATCTGTTTTTAATTTATGTTGATCTTTTTTTCTTCATCTTTCTTTCATCTTTTTTTTCGGTTGGTGTACAATCAGGTATTAAACTTATAAGCCGCTCGTAGGTTTCTGTGCGCGGTGTGGTTTCACTCACGATGTTATTTTTCTCCGCGTTTGACAAGCAAATAAATTAAAAAAGAAATGAAGCTTTCCGGGACAACAATTATAAGACAAAAAAAAATAGGCGTAAAGAAGCACAATGTATTATAAAGACATAACCGTTATCTTATAGAGCGGGAGTGAAATATCCCTGGTAGATATCCCATCAAATTTTAGATAAAAGTTTTCAACAAGGCCTCTACATGTTGGACCTGTGTCCCCGTGCACGCCTTTAAAAAGGACCGGGCTCTTACCATGAAGTTATCCCGTGAAAGAAAAAACACATAATACTTACCAATGTATTCTTACACGTGAAGAAAATATTCATATAATTAATGATCTTGTAATGGCAGATTATTAGCAACCGAAACGCCAGAAACGGCGCGTCTTGTAAGGCTATATTCATCATAATAGCACAAACTTCGATTGAACAGCAACAAGCACGACTGTTCCTATAAATATATAGATATTAAACAACGGATTTTAAATTGAATTTATTTTGAAGTATCGCAAAACGAGGCGAATATTGTTTCAAGGGATGAATAGAAAATAGTGTTGTTTTAAGGCCGCATGCGTTTGCTTACAAAAAAATACGTAAGTAAACACAATTATTTTATGAAATGGAGAATTTTCAAATAATATTTTTATTCATCTTGTTAAACGTCCAAATGTTAATAAAAACCCAGTTTCTGTCCACCCTAAAACACCTCTATTCACCCCGTTTTACTCAGCACAAAGTGTAATAGAGAAAATTGAACTTGCTTAGCTTACCGATAGTTCAAATTTTTCCATTACATTATTGTATATATTTGTGTCCGATATTATTATTGTATTTCACGGATGGCATTTTCAATCGATTTCAAAAAATATTTTTTCTATACGACTGTATTTGGTTTTTTAATTTGTTGCCTCAGAACTTCAGGCTGAATAAACCGATTTTGTGTTTGTGTGATTATTTTTTCATTTAACGTCAAATAGCTGTAATTTGATCCCGTTTTATAAAGTTTGGCTCATTTGTTTTTAATTCGAAGGTTTATTAAATTTCAGTAACATCGGCTTAGTGAGCTCTTGTCTGTCATATTACAAGGCTGGTCTATATTTTGCCCAAAGAATTAGCATTACCATACAACGTGGCAATGCAGCCAGCAAGGATAAAGATGTCTTTTTTGACGCTTTGTAAAATAATGTATATTTTTCTTTTTATATTGATATAGTTTTAAAAATGTAAATATTAGTTTAATTAATATAATTTAACACGAAAGTCTAATGAACGAGGTTTTTGACGTCACCTTGTAATTTAAAGGTAATATTATTATTGAAAAAGGTTTTTGCAGTTGTTGAACCGAAATGGCGCATTACACAACTGCGAACGTCACTTGAAAACCTTATACAAATCTCTAAATTGTATGGAAATTACCTACATTCAGAGTTTTAAGTAAATTAAAAATATTTTTCTACTCCCATGAATTTAAGAGTAATTAGATCTTATTGAAGCAATTAGGTACTAACTTTTAAATATTTTCGGATTAAAATTTTAAAGAAACTATGTCATAAAGATATACATAATAGAAAAAACCATCTGTGAACTCATTAATAATTTCGAACTTTTCTTTTATTTCTAATTGAACAAGCATTTGTTTTGTTGCATCGTTAAATGTTTGATTCAACATTTTAACTAAAGAAATTAGGGAAAATGTTGACTTATAATAAAAAGAAAACATATCATTAGGAAAACATATAATTAAAATGTTTAAGTAAAAATACCAATATTAATAAGAGTCGTAATTAAGAACCAAACTTATTATGTTAATTTAGTATTTTTCAAGTAGAATGTAGTCAGATGTATATTTCAAAACGTCATTTAGGTATTATAAAAAAAACAAAACGCCTCCCGCAGTAAGGAATTTAATCCTTGTGTCGCGGGGTTTCACAAACATTCAAGTCACGTGCACAAAGACACCCAGACTCAGGACAAGCATTCGTGGATCACACAAATGCTTGTCTTACGCGGGGATCGTTTGGCGGGGTTCTACTTCAACCACACGGTTAACCGTGCAGTTAAAAAGCGTTCTTTTATACGACTGTTATATTTTAGTATACAAAATTGATATATGTACCTGATTCCAATGTGAATTGCACATAATAAGCTAAAAGCATGAGAAAAATGAATAAATAAATCAATGTGTTTAAATAGACCGAGATCATTGTTCCATAGTCCACTCCTGCGCACAAATATCGATCTTATTCAAAGAATCTGGATTCGAAAAATTGAGATTTTCATACAAATAATCAGAAGAAAAGTTTTGAAAAAAAAACTGTCACCCGTCAAATTTATCTGTATAGAAAGATATACATAATCTGTGAAAATTTCAACTGTATAACTATCACTGTTCATGAGATACAGCCTTATGCCAGGTGGTTTAGTATTTATCAAATATAAAGCGAAAATTAGAATAACTGTCATAGAATAAGTAGTTTATTTGAATGACCAAAATGAATATGAAATCTATTTAAACACATATACATAGAGTTTATTAGTAGGTAAGATAAGATATAAACTTTCCCCAGACAAATGTTAGTATAATAAGCGTCAACCCTGATCATATCGCTCAAATGTATGAAAGTGACATGCCAAAATGCCTGTCTGTCAGGCAAAAATGTGTGGCGCCCATTTTATCAAAATTATATCGAGTGTTAATTGTTCTTTCGACCGTATTGTATGGAGGGTGAGCTTCGCAGGTGATAGGTGATCCCAAACCTTGGAACTCCCTTCCTCCCCAATTTGGCGCTGTGATACCTGAGCCCTTATAATGCCACCATCCCCAAAATTAGTCGCATTTCTACAATCGTTAACCCCCAAAAATAAGACTCAATTGTATTACGCTTCTATAAGTCACGTGACTCTAACCTGTAATGGCTGTCATTTTCATACATGCGATTGTAGAAATATCACTTGCCTATCTTTCTGGTCATACATTTGAACGATTTTCATCTTTATCGCGAGTAAAAACAGTTGTCTAAAGGAAAGTATCCCATAGATAAACATGTAGCTGTATAGAAAACTATTAAACTAAATCTTAGTAGTTTCAAAGAACTATTTTAAAACTAGATTTAGTTATAATTTTTAACTATATTCACCGAGATTCAGTTACATTTATTATGATCCGTTTTGAAGAATTGAAAACAAGTGACTTTCAACCTACAATTAAGGGTCTAGTGCCACTTTTTGTATTATATTTAGTAAGACTTACATTTGAAAAAGAAAGATTAGTAATCTCCCTTTATACCCTTTAGTGTTCCATTTCGCTTTCAAACTCATCATTATCCTATCCTTTTCACAATTATGTGGGGGTCGGCTACCAGTCTAACCGGATGCAGCTAAATACCAGTGTTTTACAAGGAGCGACTGCCTATCTGACCTCCTCAACACAGTTACCTGGGCAATACGATACCCCTTGGTTAGACTGGCTTATGTTACTGAATCTCAGCGAACTCTATAGAGATTTTTTTTGCATTTCTGTAGATTTATTTAGTCTAATAATATATGTATAGTATGTTAGTATATAAAAAGAAGGTTTCATTGAAGAAGGGAGTTTTGAAACTTGATTGTATTGTTTACATATCTTTATTGTAAATTAATATATCTTTATTGTAATTAACGGTTACTGAAATACTAAATTTATAATATTTTTTCCCATATTGAAACAAGGTAGAGCAACAACCACGTCTTAAAATAATATCATAGCGTGAAGTGCCATCTACGCCGTGTATTGCGCCGTCAAGCTTCCACAACCATAATAATATTACTTTAAGACCTGATATAGACCTTCAGAAATCTCCCTAAAAAGAACAAACAATTCCTTCTCTAAATTCATATATAACCCTCAAGAATCTCCATCAAATGAACAAGCAATTCCTTTATTAAATGATGTCACGGTTTACTCACGCGTGTTTATCGGGGTAGCCCGACTAGTTTCGGACCCAACCGGAGTACCTTAATCATGAGCCGACGCGGCGATGTTGCGAGTCGAGACGGCACTCCCGAAAAATAGGCGTGAGTAAACCGTTGCATCATTTATTCACGAATCAATCTCACGATAGCTATAGATAAAACAATGCAATCTCTTTCCCAAAATCAAATCCATCACCCATCTATCTCATAATCTATCCCCAACCCTCCGTTCTCCAATTCAACCTCATTAGTGCCATCGTGTCAACCAGCGCGCGTGCAGGTGTATCTCCTTAATACATACATGTCAGACCTATTAGCCGTGCCACGCGACTTCCGTGACTTGGTCGCCGTCAGGACGACGGTGAACTGCATCAGAGACCACGACCAGATGGCCAGGGTTAGGAGAACTAGCACCTTCTCAGACGCAACCTTCTCATCTTTGAATGAATCGAAGAATTCTATTATGTCTGCGGCGGTACCTGTAAAGTTTTTTGGTAAGTAGAAGAAATGTGGAGTTCGAGGCCGTCCTCGTCGCCGTTTTATGTTTGATGGCACCCAGAGAGTACAGACTTTGGCCCAGGAGTTTTCGGGCAAACGACAAACATGACCGGCCCATTCCCATTTTAAATGGGCAGCTTTCAGACCAACGTCAGCGATTTGTGATTTGGAACGCAGTATACTGTTCCGTATTCGGTCAACCAGTTTAACTCCTAACATACTGCGCTCCATGGCTCGCTGTAATTATGACTTTTACTTAGCTTAAATTATTTTTATGGAATTTTTTTGAAGAATGACAGCTTTATACCGATACTTGAACAGGATTCCAAAAAAAACAGCCTTTGGGAGCCTTCTCAAGTGGGCTAACCTGAGAGCCGTGCCATCGACGTGGGTTGAAGTTATTAGAGTTTCAAAACGGCAAAGAAAAGGACCTAGGGTGGCTAGTCTAAGTAAAGCTAAGTAAAGTAAAACAGTTAGATTAATCTTTTGTTTCCTGATACTTAATTTATTTTTCAAGGTTAACAGCAATAAAACTGAAAGAAAATTCTTCCATATGTATAGAAAGAAATCATTTATTTGCAATGTGTATTTGTACCCATATTGGTACAAAATAAGGTGTTAACATTGTAAATAGAACATTCCAAATTCATCCTTTTAAAATCTTGCAAGAGTACATACCAATGTAGACGAGGAGTAGTTGGCTGAGCTGGTCTCTCGTCAGGTCGCCCTTGGGCAACAACCATCGTCCCACAATGAGGGTCAGCATCAGAAACTGCTCTATCAACGTCACCCACATGTCTGTAGGGATCTTCGTCGCTCCAGGGATGGGGATCTCTGTCTGGGGACAAAACATCAGGTTCGACAGCTTTCACCCAACGCCATTTAGTGTTAAACTAAGCAAAGCTTGTATGAAACAACACAAAAACATTTGTCTTGTTTGTAATTCAAAAAATCGACTTCCGGTATCAAAATCAGAGCGACTACTAATCAAAATCAAAATATCAAATGAATCCAAAATAAAAATCCATTATTGAAATTAGGCTAAAGTACCTAGCACTCTTGGAACGTCAAAAAATCATATTCCATCACCCTTCACCGCCTCCTAAGTGAGAATCTGAATTTGATGTGAATCTGTCACTTTTTACAATATAATAGAAAATTATAACATGCATACATAGTCAATTGATTAATAAGGAAACTCTGCAAAATAAGACAGTGTTCTAGGCTGTTGGGATATGACTAGCCACTAAATGAACTCACAGTCATTTACCATTTTGCAGGCCCTCCTCGTGGAGCCAAATGACAATAAATACTTGTCAAGTGTATGAAAATGACATTTCATTACAAAAAGTCACGTGACCTTGACCTGTCAATTCTATACATTATTTTCTACTAACTTTAACGATACAAATGTCACTTGGCTAGGGTAACTGCTCTGTTACCTTACCTCCACATAAGTGACGTTGATCATCTTCTTCTGCAGACGAAGGTCCACCTTGTGTAGTTCCAACAGCCATATTGCTGGAACTACCAGACCGAGGTATATGAAGACAGATGGACAAAACCTGGGGACAATGTATGTATCTCACGTTAACATTCTGATGTGTTCTTTTTATCGTATGGCTGATACGACCTGGGCCCCAATTCTGCTATTTATTATAATAGCCTTTTTCCCAACTATACTGGGGTCAGCTTCCCATCTAGAATTAGCTAAGTTCCAGTGTTTTACAAAATCAAAATCAAAGTTTTTATTTCAAGTAGGCCGTTTTCCAGGCACATTCAAAACGTTAAGGTGATGGCTCTAGTTGCGACTTACAAGGACCGGCTGCCTATCTGACCTCCTCAACCCAGTTACCTGGGCAACACGATACCCCTCAGTTAGACTGGTTGTCAGACTTTCTAGCTTCTGACTACCTGTTCGAAATATATATTTCCAAAATAACCACGAAATAAAGCAAATAAATATGAGTGAGGAACAATGTAAATTTATTAACGTTACATTAGCGGCAAGCCTATCTCTGCTTCCGGAACGCCGCGCCCAAATTGCCAACACTTAATGATCGAGCGAAACCTCCGTCGTTTTACCGACTGTTTATGTTTATTGGTTATGTTTGACTGTCGACTGATCGTTATTTGTTGGAAGATTGTGTTTTTGAAGTAAAAAGTCTTTGTTTTATTTATTTATTAGGTATATCAACAGTGCAAAATACATTTAGTACAAATTAAAATCTGTATGCGCGATTAAGAGGACAATTAAAAGAAAGTCCGTTCGGCAACATGGCGTCACGTTTCTATGCTATCCGGTTTTTAAATATCTTTGATTTTGTTAATACATACTTTGAAAAGAAATAAATCAGATATTTTTGCAAAGACTTTTACTTCCATCGCCTGAGACAGATACACGCACTTTTTTAAGAAATATGTAGTAGTTTAGTACAAGGGCATTTTAAATGTGGCGCATTTTAGATCTACCAGGACATCAAATTTAAAATTATTTATTTCTTTAAGTAAGTATGCATAAAGGTTTACAAACAGCTAATTAAATCATTAGTATACTTAGTGCTATTCGACATAACCTTAGTTACACAGTCACCAATAATAGGTTTATCAGCATTTACATTCTTTGAAAATCGTTCCAGACGTTAGGCCATGAAGAGGCAAGAAACATCCAAACAAACTCACATACTTTCCTATTTATAATATTAGGTAGTTAATAAGCGTGAAGATTCACTAAAATCGGATCAGTACATCCTGAGACTACCCTATACCAGGGTAGGCAAACCAATGGCACGCGACACAATATTTTGGGCACGTCGCAGAATTAGGTATTTTAAGACGATCAATTTGATAGTATTTATAATTATTATTTTCCAAATAGCACGCGAATGACCCCATTAGACTTCTTTTTAGAAAAAATGGCACGTTGATGCTTAAAGGTTCGCCTACCCTGCCCAATACAATCGTACATACAAACTATATCTATATCTACTATATTATATTGTTAGTATTGATATATGAAATACAAGTTATGGTTTAATTATGAAAGAAACGCGTAAAATTAAACATGAATTTAAAGAACAATGATTTGATTAGCACAGCTGTGTTCTTTACAAGTGGTTTTAGTCATCTGTGCGCGCTTTGCTATGTGTGCGTGCGATTGACAGCGATCGTTTATTATGGGAGCTTTAATTAGTGTGACAGTGACACACAAATGACAGCTGTGTTAGTACACAACGTCACTGTGTATTTACATGGGTTACACACACATGACGAAGCGCGTAGAAATGAGTTGAATGAAGTTGAAGTTAGTTTATTTAAGTTAAGTAATTTGGTAAATAACTATATAGCCCGGATAGCTCAGTCGGTAGAGCATTGGACTTTTAATCCAAGGGTCCAGGGTTCAAGTCCCTGTCCGGGCGACTGTTTTTTGATAAACTTAGTTCCAGACTAATCAAATCGAAAATTTTAAAGTAGTTTGTTAAACATGGGACAAGCTGAGCCAATAGAAGTTGTTATTGAAATAGCTATACATTTTGCAATAAATCTTTGCATGCTGAGGTAAAACTGCTTTTTGTCTTTTAAATGCGCTGAAAGAATCTAGATTAGAGGTATATAATCTAAGGCTACATCTTATTAGAAAACCAAATGTATATGAATGACATTTCTTTTCGACAAGTGTCGTGACTTTGACTTGTCAGTTCAATACATTTGAGCGAATCGCCAAATTCAGTACGATTCACACATATAGTCCCTGCTTTTATCCTGGGCAACAATGGCCGCTGAATAAATGAATAATAATGTATAAATGTAATAAAATAATAATGTAATAATAGTATGTGTAATAAAATAATTCGGCGACCTCCGTGGTCGAGTGGCGTACACACTGGTTTCAAGGTGTCGCTAACTCTGAGGTCCCGGGTTCGATCCCCGGTCGGGTCAATGTAAAAATTGACATTTCTACATTGTCTCGGGTCTGGGTGTTTGTGGTACCTTCGTTGTATCTGAATTCCATAACACAAGTGCTTTAGCAACTTACTTTGGGTTCAGAACAATGTATGTGATGTTGTCCGTATTTATTATATAAATCAACTTCCTCGCCAATTAACATAAAAGCATTAAAAAATGGAAATTGTCACGATATTCTTATAGTAACTATCGTGAGACTGATTAATTATATTAAATGATGCAACGGTTTAATTACGCGTATTTATCGGTAGTGCCTGACTAGTTTCAGACAGACAGAGTTCGACTCGCCCGCCCGCCGCGTCATCTCATGATTAAGGACTCCGGTTGGTTGCGAAACTAGTCGGGCAATCCCGATACATACGCGTGAATAAACCGTTCATTCAATAATAAACTGGCACTATTTGTATTCTCCTAAGCATTTTGCCAACACTATAATTGGAAATTCATTGTTTTGACAAGGAGTTATCCGCCCGTATTTATTCAGTGACCATTGTAAGCAACGAAATTGGAACCAAGGTCTATATCGCGGCCGTTATTTTCAGAAGATTCCTACTTTTGAAGTTTTCTAAGAATCTCTCATTGTCTTTTTTTTATAATAACTATCGTGAGACTGATTCATTATTAAATGATGTAACGGTTTACTCACGCGTATTTATCGGGGTAGCCCGACTAGTTTCGGACCCAACCGGAGTCCTTAATCATGAGCAGACGCGGCGGGATCGCGAGTCGACTCGCGATCCCGCCACGTCTGCTCATGATTCAGTAACAACTTTTCTCAAATGTTAGGGTCGGCTTCCAGTCTAACCGGATTCTGCTATCTGACCTCCTCAACCCAGTTACCTGGGCAACACGATACCCCTTAGTTAGACTGGTTGTCAGAGTTTTAAGCTTCTAACTAACCTTAACGACTGTCAAAGATGTAGGAATAACAGCCGGGACGTACAATTGAACCTGACTTCCAAAAGAGGATCTCGTTACGACAAAGATGGTCACCCATCTACGGACCAACCACGTCAAGCATAGTAAACCTGTGATCGATTCACTTATGCAGTTATAGCTTAGCCACGAGCTCTGTCACCGAATCCTTTCACTAACTTGCCTTAAAAGACTCTCTAAATGAGTTCAATTTAGAGTGATTACGAAATTTTCATCACGCGATGTTAACACTTGGTCACCCCCGATACTAAAACAATGTTTAATCCAGCCGGCTCCACACACCATTAGCTTTACACAAAAGTTCTGAATGTCACCCTGACTGTGATCTAACGATCGATAGGGGTTTCCCAATGTAATAGAGGTAGATGGTAGATAGAATAGAATATTTGGAACGAATCAAGTGGTTTTTTGAACAGCCTGTTGGTCTGGTGGTAAGAGACCCGACCGCTTCTAGAGGTCAATTTATAACCGGGAAAAATGTTTGTGTGATGAGCAGGATCATTTTTGTTGTATGTATTAATTATGTTTATTAATTATCTAGTACACGTAATATAAACTTTGCTTAGTTTGAGACTAGATGGCATTGTGTGAAAGTAAAAATAAATCTAGACTTAGGTCATGAGCGACTCTAATGCCTTCTAGATTTTCGGCAAAGTTTTACTAATTAAAGATTTATTATCTATACTAATATATAAAGCTGAAGAGCTTGTTTGTTTGAACGCGCTAATCTCAGGAGCTACTGGTTCAAATTGAAAAAATCTTTTTATGTTGAATAGACCATTCATCGAGGAAGGTTTTAGGCTATATACCATCATGCTGCGACTAATAGGAGCGAAGATACAATGGAAAATGTGGAAAAAACATCGAAAATTATTCATCTTCGAGTGCTTCTGTTCAAAAATTCCTAACTTAGTTTCTTCCTAACGAAGTCGCGGGCAACAGCTAGTTGTGAAATAAATTGTGAGTCAGTAATTCAATGTTTTTATAAACAGCTGTGTGGTATTTGAATTATTCAGCTTGTAATTTTATATATAGATTCTGTGGCCCGGATAGCTCAGTCGGTAGAGCATTGGACTTTTAATCCAAGGGTCCAGGGTTCAAGTCCCTGTCCGGGCGACTGCTTTTTGTCAGACACTTGGTATTTAGCAGTTTTATCTGTCTTGCTTGTCAGCTATTTTGCGGAATAATTTGAATATTGTGGCGTTCTTTTTGACAGTTATAATCTTACATATTTTGATGAAAACGCGGTTAAGTAAAGGTTTTTTAATGGTAAGTATAGTTATTACCTTATTATGTAACGATCGTACGAATGCTCGGCGCTCTGTTCGATGAAATTCTCACAGCGAGTGAACATTTCATTGTCTTTCTTGGATTACTGGATTTAAACAAGGACTCGTAGCTAAACAACAGCTGCACAAGTTGATCGCTCACAGGATAAGCTACCCTTGAAATAGTAGGTCCGTGAATAGGTAACCATCTTTGTCATAACGAGTTCCTAGGCACGTTAAATTGTGGGTGGCATGGCAGCTATTGTTGCCCATCTTTGACAGTCTTTACAAATAGGTAGTCAGAAGCTACATACAGTCTGACTAAAGGACATCGTGTTGCCCAGGTAACTGGGTTGAGGAGGTCAGATAGGCAGTCGCTCCTTGTAAAACACTGGTACTTAGCTGAAACCGGTTGGACTGGTAGCTGACCCCAACATAGTTGGGCGAAGGCTAGAATGAGAATCATTGGACATCGCAGCATATAATTTAAAATACACTTGCCTACGATTCGTAAATTTAATAATTAATTCAGCGTGTTTAATTATTCTGTAATTCGCTGTATACACAACGATTAACATTGTCAATAAATCAATTACAAAGCAAATTGTCATACGGCGCCATTTTATTCACATTATGTCATTGTTCGTAGAGGTCATTTTGTAAATATGTAATGTCATTTGGTATATGACTATACAGCCCGGATAGCTCAGTCGGTAGAGCATTGGACTTTTAATCCAAGGGTCAGGGTTCAAGTCCCTGTCCGGGCGATTGTTTTATTATTTAAACTTCGGAAATTCGATAAAAAAAAGATTAAAATGAAAAATGCTTGCTTCGCTTATGTAAGTAAGTCATTTTCCAAGAGTTCACTACAAGGCTTTATTTATCCTTTCTGTTCTGTTATTTCTTGGTTTTCTTTTTTATCCTCAATGAATCAAAAATCCATTTATTCAAGATAGGCTACAAAATAGCACTTTTAAGAATGAAAACCATGACGTATTAAATATAGTTTTTGACATCATTGAATGAACAGTATTCTTTTACATAGACAGCTCCCCGGATCGATCACCATTCATTTCTTTTTCTTATCTACTTATTACTAAATGAATTATAATCACAAATATAGTCCCAAGCTCACAAACTTCACCTCTGCATAATATTAATACAGATTGATCAACTTTTTTAAAATATTTTTTTTTTATTCCGCTGCTCGGTCCGATAATATCTTAGAACTTTGTGTACATAGATCTATTGTTAGTAATAATAAAAAACCATGTTGCTTTATTTTTTTTTTTGCAAATTTTCATAATTTCAAAGGTTTTTTTTTAAGATTCGTCATTGTTACACTTGGACACCTAGCCTTTTAAACGAAAAATATTATTTTTTCATGATTTTCTACTATGCATTATATACACTGAAGTGCGCATAAATAATTAAATAAACATATCTGACCTTGAAAGTACATACCATTTCCATTCTTGGTTTTCTTTGATCGTCAGCGTGAAGACTCCTTCGAAGATTAACAGCATAATTGGTGATGCTAAATACCAATATTCTAAATCGTCTTTAAATACGGTCACTTGCCATATTGCTATGATGCCATGACAAGCGAATACTAATCTAGTTATCACCGCTTTTATCGTCGCCAAAACTTTTCCAACGTTCGCCATTTTTAAAAAGTTTAATTAAAACGAAATGGCGTCACGAATGTTCGTTTTTTGGGTTTCGAAATTTGACGTTTATTTTTTTTAATCTAGAATTAAAAGCACTGTTTTGTTTTAATTATTCTGTAATGGCTTCCGCGAGATTAGTTTGTTCTTTTTACGTGTAGTTTTTTTATTAGAAACAATTTTTATTATATAAAATTTACTAAATTAAAATCAAAATAGTTAAACTCTTTTTAAGGCACAAATTCAAGGCACTTTTACTTCAAAATAAAACCGAAAAAATTACCGAATTTAGTTACATTTTGACGCTTTCATAACTAAATGCAACGGTTAACACACCTCGACTAACTTGTCTGCACTGAAAGACGAGTAAACTGGAAAGAAACGCGATTTTCACATCCATTGCTGGTTTGACCACAAAAATAAATATACAGCCAAAGAAAAGCATCAATGGATAGTGAAAAACCGCTAATACATAGAGATAACTATTCAAGATGCGCGCGCAACATTTGGATTAGCCAATCACAGGTCACTTTCCTAAGAATAAGGCTTGGACGAAAACCAACATAGCCTTTACCGATCTTTGCTCCTTGCATAGCTCTTATGTCAAAGGCATAAGGTTTGTTTTCATTTGAGAGTATGTTTTTCAGTTGTGAAAATAATTGTTTGTTTTATTTCCTTTCGGCGAAGTTTGTCCTAATCGCTTGGTTATGATTGTGTAGATGTAGATGTATAGTGTAGTTCAGTGGTTATTTGGACGGCTTTGTAACGCATGGAAGGAGGTTGTAATCCTTGTTCTGTGCGATTTGATGGGTTTTTGTATTTTTGCGTGTAGGAATTGAATGTATCCAATTTAAAAGTTGATGCAAAGAGGACGCCGTGTTAAATATTTGTCGTATCTGTTTGTCTGTCTGTGCCGTTGTACCTCTCAAACATATGAATTGATTTTGATTTTTGTAAGCTAAATTAGTCGGCAGTGGTCAGACACATTTATTTCATGGAAGTGTAATATAAGGGTTTACTAAAACGATTCCGGAAATTCATTACCAGTAGACAGCCACGTTATTTCTAAAAGTCATTCACACATAACTACCTTATTTGTCCAATTATGACAACTACTTTAGGAGTTATGAAGGAACAGACACTGACACATATACATACAGTTCAAAATCATAACCCTCTTTTATGTTTTACCATAGTCGGGTAAAATATTCCGCGAAGGGGGCAAAGTTAGCTAGTATACAACCATACAAAGAGATATTAATATGTATATATGTAGCCAACTCATAAACATTTTATCTCTAAATACATGATTTAAAAGACACTACAATTGATTTCACAGTTGGCATCACCGATTAGAAAATAAATTGATTTTTAAATAAGATTCCATATGTCTGTCACTTTAAGTTAAGACGTATACTGTCAAAAATGATTAATTTTAATCTGTGCATAAGTCTATTTTTGTTATGTTTTCGTAAGTATTTAATAATATCACTCCATTTGGGTAGGTATATGTAAAGGTAAATAATCTTTTGACATAAACACATATTATTAGGGAATAAGTAAAAAAAAATATTTTATTTATTTTATTTATTTATTTATTTATGTACACACAACATTGTAGGAATAAAACAAGTATAAAAATGAAAATACAATAGGTACAAAGGTACTGCTTATTTCTTAAGAAATTTCTGCCAGCAGACCTGCGACAGGAGATAAGAAAAAAGGAAACATAGACACAGTGTGTAAAAAAAAAAAAATATATAGGAAAAAAAGAAGTACAATTTATATCAAATATATACATGGATATATACATATATATATATATAAAGTTACATGGATGAGGAAATAAGACTATCTTACTGAGGCGAGATAGTGTTCTTTGACACGACGTTTGAATAGGCTGACAGATTGGGAGCCACGAATGCTAGGCGGTAGGGCATTCCACAGTCGCGCTGCATGAACAGAGAAGGAGAAGGAATAGAAGTCGGTGGAGTGGGGTTGAATTTTGAGATGGGATTTAAGGTGTGATCTGCAAAGGGCGTCGGGAGGGCGGATATAGGAGAAGCGGTCACGCAAATAGGAAGGATATAGTGGGTTGTGAAGAACATTGTATAGGAGACATAGGATACGAGTGTTCCTGCGAAGGCGAATCGGGAGCCACTTGAGTTCTTTGCGAAACTGCGAGATGTGATCGTATTTTTTTAGCCCAAAAATTTAATTGTCTACTAAACCGTTTTTGTCGATTTACATTGGTTTTCACTTTCGTTTCCATTTTGACCGGAGTTTTTAAACCTTATAAAAAACCCGTCATCATTAACCTTTAGTTAATCTATTGAAAAAATGGAACTTGTCAAACCATTTCGCCATTTTTTCTTTGACGTTTAAGGCTTTCGTGGTTTTTCCAATGTCCTGTCAAAAAATAAATATAAAAGAAAAACAAAAAAAGAGGTCAACTTTAAAGAGGTCAAAATTATCAACATCTGTCTACGACATTGCTAAAATGACGTTTTATTCGTCAACAGTCATCAACAACTGCAAATCGAGAAACTACACGCGAATAGCAAAGCTTAGGAAACCTCGCATTCAGCCACAACTAGCTGCACCGGCACGTCATCAGAAAAACAATCAACAATTCAACGTGACCAAATTTCTCAATGAGATACTTACCAAAGCACAGCTAGAAGAAAGAGAAGAATTAAGAAAAAAAACTACAACAGAACCGCCAATTTCCGAAGCGTCCTATGAACCACAGGAGGCGGGTCAGCCGCTGTCAAACCTACCAAATATACTTCGAGAAAATTCTCCGGTTATGAGGCAAGACACTAGGGATGAATTAATGTACGATTTAGAAGAAGATCCTATTCTGCGGATTAGTTTGAAATAAATAAATGTTGGGAACGTGTTTTTATGTTCAATTTTTTTTTCGCTAGCTGTCAAAATTTGGCGGCTTCTCAAATCCCTGGTACATTGGGAACTTTATTATTGCACTAGCTGTTGCCTGCGGGCCCGCCCGCTATAAATCGAAAATGATCCCAAGAGAACATAAAATCGGGATTAAAACTATTCTATCTATTAATCCTGGTTACTGTTGTTTTTGCGTGAAACAGGAACAAACATCCATACAAACTTTCGCGTTTATAACATTAGTAGGATTAATTATGAAGGCATTAATTGAAAATATATTATTATTTCGCTTTTTCTATCATCATTAACGATAAATAGGGTAAAAACGTCATCTTCATCTTTACTTTTTAGCCGGCAGAATGATAAATGACCAAGCATAAAAAAAATGTAGGATGAAAAATGTAAGTAATTTTTTTTAATGAATTTTTGCCGCCTTATGTCTATCGTAGTAAAATATTCTTACCAATTTAATGTTTCAATTGCCTACAATCATTAAAATATGGCACAGACATATTTTAATTTGCGTAAGAGAGCCCCTATTAGTTATTTTGAACCAGAAGAACCTAGTTTCGATGAATTTATATGTAAGTACCTATGTTCATTTTACTTCTATTGGTATTCATAAAGTCCACTTTTTTCAAAAGAAGGTTTTGTATATCGGTTCACCACGCTTGCTCACTGCGAGTGATTTCAGATTCTAATATTTGGATTCAAGTTTTTTGAAGATTTTTTCCTTTACCATTAATTAGGGGTTATTGAGAATAAAATAATAGAAAAAGTACGAATGTTACGTAACTATTAAAAGTTAATTACAACTTTTAAGATTTTTTATTTATACTAGCTGTTGCCCGCGACTTCGTCCGCGTGGTTAAAAGATATAATAATATGTTAAGACTTTTTGTTGTTTTGTCACATATTTTCAATCTTCCCTCGGGAACTACTTAAGAAATCGGGATAAAAGGTAGCCTATGTTCTTTTCCATGTCAATGGCTAAATGCATGCCAAATTTCATCCAAATCTGTTTAGCCGTTTTTACGTGGTTGAGTAACAAAAATAAAACATCTACACTTTCACATTTATAATATCAGTGAGGATACTAAGGATATTAAAACTCCATGTCAAAGGCGGGAAATGACAATTTCTGCAACAAACAGACCAGCCTTCTGATCACGACATACCGTAGCTGACATAGACATAGCTGATGTCAACATAGAGTTTTTCGAACGTTTTATTTTAATTAATTAATAACTGTTTTACAGATTGCGAACAATGTTCTGACTACGTCTACGAATATTGCGCTATCCATGGGCATTTATTGGTCATACCAGATGATAAGGTAATTATTATAGTAATAGATAAAAGAAACATTAAATCAATTAAATGTACCTATTGTTTCTGTTACGACTCAAGACTACACACCTTTTAAAATGAGCAGGCAACACTTTTCTATTACGAAATTCAGACATATTTAGCTTACGCTACGCCACGTAGTAAAAAACTTCGAATTTTTAATACGTAGTTTTCCCCAGAAAATTGATCTGTACGTTTTATCACTTTCTTAGTGCTATGAAATCAAGGTTTTATTGAAAGAATTAAAACATATATTTTTTGAATTTTTTAGGTACCTGTGAGAACTAAATACCCATCGTACGTCCCTCGGGCCGCTCTGACTATACCACACGTATTTCTGCACCTTGCACCGTCTGTTATACCAGGTAATCAGTAATTGAATACAATAAATACTATGATTAAATGATACAACGGTTTAGTCACGCGTATTTATCGGGATTGCCCGACTAGTTTCGGACCGTGTCAATCCTGTTAAATACGCGTGAGAAAACCATTGCGTCGTTATATATTGAATCATTCTCACGATAGTAACCTACTATCAAAATACAGTTAATACGAATAAATAGAAAAGTTATTAAAATTGAAGATGTTTTAATGGTTAAATGTTACAGCGGTTAACTCATGCGTATTTATCAGGATCGCCCGACTAGTTTTGGACCCAACTCAGTTATGAATTGCGCGGGATCTCGAATCTCGTCCCGATAAATCACTTCACGATAAGCTAGCAGGCTGAAATTATCAGTGTAGCTTCAAACCCGGTGACATTGCAATGTACAACTAAAAAAACCGGCTGGAATGATTTTTGATGACATTTGAATGACATGAAAACGCGGGTTTTCAGATTTTTTTAATTCTATGATAATGTTATTGACTAGGTGCCGGTCTTGGCGTATTCAGTACACTAACTTTGCCTCGCGGCGTCCGCTTCGGCCCGTACCGTGGAAAACGAACACAAGAAGTCGAATCTATGTATTGTTGGCAGGTAATAAATATATCATATTCATAATATTGTCATGTTAATGTCCCACTACTAGCTATTAGGCATTTTAACGATTTCAGGGAACTTAAAAGAACATGTTAAAATGATGATAAAATTTAAGGGTTTATTTAAGATCTGTTGTTGTAGTTATTCCTTTAATTAACACAAAAATAAATTAATAAATAAATAAATTTGACTGCATGGATAGCTGAGTGGTTGAGGTCGTCAAGCCTAAATAAAGTCACTGATCGCGACGTGTCGCGGTTTCAATCCCCGCGTAGGACAAAACATTTGTGTGATCCACGAATCTGGGTGTCTTTGTGGATGGAACTTGAATGTTTGTGAAACCCCCCGACACAAGGATTAAATTCCTTATTGCGGGAGTCGTTTTTTACTAAATCGAAGAAATACTAGTTAACTAAACGTAGTTTTTTTTCCATTCCTTTCTCATTTATTCTTAAGATATACGATCGCAACAACAAGCCTATGCACGTGATAGACGCGGCGGACAGCGGCCGCTCCAACTGGCTGCGCTACGTCAACTGCGCGCGACACTGGCGCGAGCAGAACCTGCTGGCCTACCAGTACCAGGGGGAACTGTACTACCGGTAACAACACATATTGTTCTTTCTTTTTTATAATAATATAATATTAAACAACTTACACACAACACCATCTAGTCTCAAACGAAGGTTAGCTTGTATTATGAGTACTAGACAACTGATAAACATACATATAAATATTACTAAATACATGCATAATATAGATAAATTACATCCAGATACAGAACAAATGATCGTGCTCATCTCACAAACATTTTGTCCTGTGTAGGAATCGAACTCGCGACCTCCGATATAGCAGTCAGGGTCACTAACCACTAGACCAAGTACTCCGAGCCCCTTCTACGGCTTTAGCCAGACTCTGACTGGCACTCATAGCCCTCCCGTCTTTAATTCTGGCTGTTCCGAACCGGCCAGTCTGTAATTAAACAAAACTCCGTGAATAATGAAACCTAAATTGAC
Organism: Trichoplusia ni; assembly: GCF_003590095.1. Lineage (NCBI taxonomy): Eukaryota > Metazoa > Arthropoda > Insecta > Lepidoptera > Noctuidae > Trichoplusia > Trichoplusia ni. The sequence goes on from NC_039480.1 coordinate 4,970,093, forward strand.
GTGTCTGCCTGTCAGTGGCATCATGGCTCCCGAAAGAGCTTGCCAACTGTTCAAGGTCTATTTTTTTTCAGGACCATAAAAACAATTCCTAGATTCACGGAGCTCTTGGTGTTCTATGGGAGCGAGTTCGCGAATGTTCTAAACATCAATATAAACAAATACAACTGCGATAAGTACTACAGAGATCTACAACTATCTAGTAAGTAATTGTAACTATTTAGTTTATAAATTAGCCTCTTGGTTAAATATAGCTATTGTAGGTAAAACCCCGACCGGCAACAAAACCATGCTTGTGAGCTGCCCCACGTTGGGCGCCACTACCGAAGCTGTTAATAATACCAGCCTGTAACTGTCCCACTGCAGGCCTAACGTACAGAGAACGAGCATTGATCACCACGCTTGTGAGCTGCCCCACGGTGGGCGCCATTACCAAATTACCAAAGCTTGCCAAATAAAGTTTTAACACCGACCTATGTGAAATAAACCAAAAATTTTTGCTTAAACCTTTCTGTATAGCAATCCTATGGCTGAAGATCTTAACTTTATTCGCTATGACTAGCGTTATGACTGACATTAATGTTTAATTTTCAGGTACACCATTCACAATACAACCTCATAGGAATAATCCAAACAACCTTCCAAAAGCAATTATTTGTTCTGAAAAGGAAAATATCGTATTTGATTCCATTGAAAACAAAAATAATAAAGAAAACATTAATATTGAAGAAACAATTTATGACATCGAAAATGTTGACAACCCATATAACATTAATATAAAAGGCGATACTATCAAAATAGAATTTAAACGAAACAAAGAAATAAAATACACTTGTGAAATCTGTCAAAAAACTTTCAATACTAAAAGCATTTTAAATCGCCATATTAAAATTCATGCAAAAAATCGTGGAGAAAATCAACTTTCATATCAAAAATGTGATAGGTCTACTAATAATATAGATAACTTTCAGAAAAATTGCCAAAAGCGTGAAAGAAGAAGTTTTTATACAACGCCAAAAAAATGTGAACAATGTCACTTTGAGACTCTATCTCGTAAGGTTCTCCAGACTCATAGATCTAAACACAAAGGAAATATTTATAAATGTCATCATTGCGAATACAGTAACCACTGTAAATTTAATCTGTCAAGGCATATTTATAATAAACATAGAAATTTGTTCTAATAAAGCAAAAAATATCAAATTTTACTCAACTGGTTTCAAGTACTGTGGGTCTACCACCACGTCTTAAATTAATATAACTGCGGGTCTGTTTGTTAACACCACTGTCATACAAAGAAATCTAGTATCAAACTAAGCATAGCTTGTATTTTGATTACTAGACAACTGATAAACATACTTATGTATTTTTAGATACATATTATTGCTTAATATACTTACAACCTGGTCTCAGACTTTAAGTCCATAGCCGTAGGACTCTATCGTGAAATAACACACCGTTTAAAAAAATCTCACGTGTTCCTGTTTCCTCCTGATGTTTTTCTCGCCCTTTTTAAGAAGTGGTTGGTTATATTTAAATGATGCAACGGTTTACTCTCGCCTTTAATCGGGATTGTTCGACTCACTCGGCCGCCGCCGCGTCTGCTCATGTTTAAGTAAGGGTCTGAAACTAGTCGGGAAATCCCGATGCATCATTTGATTTGAGTTTTATGCATAAAATGTATGGATTAAGAATAATTTAATAGATTCGTATCTAAACACTGATTACCCAATTAATTCTTGAATAACATTGATGTCATCAAAGTCGATTGTGATTTGTATATTATTAAGAAGTTTATAGAATTCAAGGCAATTTTTTGATTAAGTTAATTAGCAGCATGTGTATTAATTTATTTTTATTAATATACGATATTAAAATACAGAAAAAAAACCTCTGTTTTATTTTTTATTTATTTTCGAATGTAAAAATCTCTCAACAATTGTGGTAGTGAGATGGCACTTTACATGATACAAAGGATCTCACTTCGAGTACTGATATAATATTAAGTTTCTAAGGGGTTGGAAAAAATACAAATTTTAAACTGGTCTTCTGACGTGACGTAGCACCAATATATTCATTTAAAAAAGTATTGTATCAAAATTTTACTGTTTTTGTTTTGAGTTTCTTATTTCTTTATGAATGAAGTACCCACTTTATTTACATATTATTCTAATTCTACTACGTCAGCGATTATGTTAATAATCGGCGGACACTGCACTAATTGTTTTTAAACGAAATCTAAACGTTGACAATAAACAAGTTTGACAACAACAACACAAAAATGTCAAATACAGCTGTGAAATTGCGAACCCATTCAGCCAGTATAATTATTGTCTAAAAATAAAAATATAACACATCTAAATTAATTCTAAAAGATGGAGTTTGCCTAAAACGGCGTCGTTAATATTGTCTACGTAGAAAAATCTCAAGCATTCACAATTTCTAGGTCCTTTTCATAGACCCGTTAAAAAGAAGCCTTACATAGGGACACTGTGTTACCTAGTAACTTTTATTGTGGAGGTCAGATAGACAGTCGCTCTGTAACATACGATGTTCAATTGTCATAAAAGCTTGAAATTAATCTCTTAAATTAAAAAAATATAATTATGTTGTAGATGTTGTGTGTACCTATAATAGGCAAGCATACGAGAAACGATGGTATTCCTGTTTTGATTCATACTAAATGTATGTTATGCTGTTGGTATACCTAAAAATAAATAAATAAATCTCAACATATTTTAAAAGATTTTAATATACTTCATAATGATGGATTAAAACTGTGTAAATAGTTTTGTGGGCATCTAATTTAGTGATTAATGTAACCTACATGAAAGAAATAAAGACTTTGAACTTGAAAATGATGGATGACACTGAATTGAAACATGAATTTATAAATGATGGCCAATGCTTTGTTTGTTTGTCTGTTGGCCGAAAGTTATTTAATTTAGGAGAATATATTGATGTATTTAAGAAGATAACTGCAGATTTGGAGTATCAGGTATGTATTTTTTTAATTCATTTACTTTCATAATGTACTAGTACAATTTGAGTTGAGTTACTTAAAAATTGTGTGAAAAATAAATTGTTGGTGGTACCAAGCACAACAGAATCTTGATTTCCTTTCCCTCATTTTACGTTTAGGGCTGATTGGATCTTTGCAACCCAATTTTGAGGGCTTGAAGCCCTTCCCGATAAGCTAGCAGGCTGAAATTTCCAAGGTAGCTTCAAACCCGATGCCAATGCAATTTACAACAATAAAAATGGCTGGACCGATTTTGTTATAATTTGAATGGGGTCACATTTAAAAAATGTCTGTTTTTAGATTTTAAAATCTATTAATTATTTAATTTCAGAATCACTTACCTTTAGAAGAAGTCCAGATATGTTGGGAATGTTATGCTTTTCTAAGGAGGTTGAATCAGTTTTTATTAAAAGTAAATAAAGCATATGAACTCTTTGCTTTAGGACAGGTTTGTTAAAAATAATACTTTAATTTATCTCTTCCTATTCCAATCCCATTTTTCTTTGATGTTTCTTTTTTTTTAATTATATTTCTTTTGTTAAACACTTATTTATTTTTACTTTACATTTATTCAATGTCCTTAACTTAATTTAAATTTCTAATCTGATTTAATGTATTATGTTTTAAATAAGTCAAGATTGATTTGTAAATTTCTTTATTAATTTGCTTGCCATTATGATTTGTATATTATTGAAATATTGGTAACTTAAATTCTAAAATGGTATCTTACTTAGCTGTTGCTTCATTCCACTTCACCCAAAGCTGGAGCTGATGGTGATGATTTCTCACCCGAAATCATTGAAAAATGGCCTTCATCCTTTCTCAGCTTTTCAAATACCAATTACAATTCATTAGTTATCTTATGAAAAAGTGTTTCTTACAAAAATAGTGAAAAAGTTGATGTTTAAATTTAAGTTTAACTTAAATCTTATGATCTTTCAGAACTATATACATGGATCTCAATCTAATTTAACGACTATTATACTGAATGAGTCATACCCACAAACATTGTATTTAGCTGATGTTGTCATGGCAACCGATGTAAACAGCGCAGTCAAGAATGATGGCTTTGATGATTTGACAGATGACCTTAATACTGGAGATTTATTCATAGATGAAATTAAAATTGAAGATGGTAAAAAAGATGAAAATAAGGAAATGTCAGGTAAATACAACTCGTTTGAGATCTAGACACTCTCTCAAAGACAAGCAAACCTAAAGTTCTTAAAAATGTATTTTTTATTTGACATAAATTAAAAGGCGTTTTTTTAAAGTATAAAAATAGAAAGGCATACAAAAAAAAACAAATATTCACAAGCTTTGCTTGTTTTGAAACTAGATGGCGTTGTGATGCGATTCAAATAAACGTTATATTGAGAACAAGCTGAGTATATGATTTTCATTTTCTTTTTTTATATTTCGTTTTTTTTTTGTTTAATTTTGCCTAAATGTCTTATGCTAGAGTTTATTTTTGTAATAAATTAATTATTTTCAGATCCGAAAAAACCGAGAAACAATCGTTGGGCAAAACAAAGAGCTTTACAAAATAAAAAGCCAAAATTCAAAATTATTACAGAATATACAAAAGATAGTTTTAAAAACATAGAAATAGATGAGAAAGAGTTAAGGTTATATTTAGAGAGAGAGAGGAAGAGTGAACAATATATATCGAAACAGTTTAAATGCGAAACGTGTGTGATAGCATTTGAAAATGAGGATTTAATGAAACAACATGAAAACATGTTACATGACCAGGTATGAATGGAAGATATTTATTTATCTTTAAAAGTATAATTTAAATAAAGTTCTGTGTGCTGTGTTAAATATAAATCGCCCCTTTAGAAGTGCCCATTAATAAGCGCTTGTGAGCTGCCCCACGTTGGGCGCCACTAACGAAGCTGTTAATAACACCAGCCTGTAACTGTCCCACTGCAGGCCTTTCATACAGAGAACGAACATTGATCACCACGCTTCTGAGCTGCCCCACGGTGGGGCGCCATTACCGAAGCTCTTAATATCGCCAACTTCTAACTTTTCCAGTACAAAGGTCTTTTATTCAGCGAGAAGGCATAATGGCGCTCACCGTGGTACTCAATCTTTGTTAAAGCCGAGACAGTTAATAGCGAAAGCACGCTTAGACCACACATTGAAATGTTTTTTTTTATAACGACTCCCGCATTATGGAATTAAATCCTTATATCGCGGGAGCTTTCACAAACATTCAAGTCACATGCACAAGTCACCCAGACTCAGGACAAGCATTCGTGGATCACGCAAAAGCTTGTCCTACGCGGGGATCGAATCAACACATCGCTTTCAGTAGGTTTGGCGACCTCAACCACTCAGCTGTTCTTTTCTTGTTCAGTCAAAACCATATCCTTGTGATATATGCAACTCAAGATACTTGAAAAAGCGACATCTAGCGGTCCACATACGGAATCATTACAAGAAATACTTGTGCACAGTTTGCGATTATGCGACTTGCGACAAATCGCAGCGACAATCGCATTATAAGAAACACAAGAGAGTCTTTCAATGCATAAAGTGTAAATTGAAATTTAGGTAAGTCTTTTTTATTAACTAGCTTTTTCCGCAGTGTAACTAATTTCTTATTGTTTTCTTTGATTTTTGATAATTAAACCATTTTTTATGACGATAGCTAGACCGTGACCCAAAGGCTGTCTTTTACTTCGCTCAGAGGATTAGCATTGCCATTCAACGTGGCAATGCTGTCATCCTTTTGGGCACACTCCCAGCCGTTAGCGATGATGATAAATTTTTTGATGCAGTATTCCCACGTTTTTATACACTCACTTTTCTTGTTTGTCGTTCCGGTTGGATTATTGCAACTCAATTTTGAGGTACTTCCCGATAAGCTAGCAGGCTGGAATTTTCAGGGTATCTTCAAACCCGATGACAATGCAGTTTACAACTAGAAAATACTCGACTGATTTTGATAAAATTTTAATGGAGTGGAATTTAAGAATCAGGGGTTTCGATTTCATCTGTATTTACTTTAAGTGTACATATAATTAAACTAGTTTATTAACATGTTAGTTATCATTTTTTTATAGCTGCCGCAAAGAATTCTTTCAACATCACAAGGATTGGCATGAGCTATTCATATGCGATCACTGCGGAATCAGTTTCAAAATGAGATACTGTATTAAAGATCATATGAGGTGCGTATAGTGAACAGAAATTACCTACCATACTATAATATTTGGCAGTAATTAGCCGGGTTAAACAATAAAACCGGTAAATTGCGAGTTGGATTTGCGAAAATGAGAGTTCTGTACGATGAACAATAAATAAATCGTTGGTCTGGCGAATATAAGAATTTATTTGCATCATTTAATAATTAATTTAAGGGTCCATAAATTTATTTATTTTCCGTGTCTTTAATAACCATTGCGTAGCCTCTATCTTTATTTAGTCGTTATAAAGGCAGCAGAAATATTATTATATAATAGTCAAAGTCAAATTCTTTTTTGCAATAAGACCAGTATATTGCACTTTTGAACGTCAAACAATTTATATATGGAATATTTAAAACTAGTGTCAGTCTGTCGGTCAGTCTCCTATTGAAGCTACCGCTCGTTCGGAAGGTAGATTCTCATGGAGAAAATCGAAAGAACTCCATGGTTACTCTTTTTCACTGTGAGAATTGCAATTGTTTAACTATTACGATCCATGAGATACCTACCGCCTGGTGACAGACAGCAAAATTGGCTATTTAAACTTAACATTTTTTTTTTAATGTTTTTTATATTTTCCGATTTTTTTTTCCTTTATTTTCATATACTTACATATACATCTCCTTAACCATCAGAAAACAACATTCCCCACACAAATGCGAGCCCTGCAACCGCACGTTCACTCGATACAACGGCCTCTGGCTACACAACAAGCTGACTCACGCGGCACCGAACCCGCGATACTGCGTTGAATGCGACACTCACTACCCGGACAGACACCGGTACCAGTGGCACTTGGCTAATAGCGCAAGACATCGGAAGCGGAGGGGGAGTAGGTGAGTGAGGGTTTGACGGGCAGTTATAAACAAATAAATAAATGCAGACAACATCACATACAATGTTCTGAACCCAAAGTAAGTTGCTAAAGCACTTGTGCTATGGAATTCAGATACAATGAAGGTACCACAAACAGCCAGACCCGAGACAATGTAGAAATGAGAATATTTACATTGACTTGACCAGGGAACGAACCCGGGACCTCAGAGCTAGTACTAGTACTAGAAACCGGTGCGTACGCCACTCGACCCCGGAGTTCGTCACAATGTTGCCAGAACAAAAAAAAATACCGGTGCTGGGAGATAGGTTGACTGCTGCCCCACCCTGAGCCCATGCCTGGCTACGCTCATGAGTGGGGGTTTAAGGCCAGTAAGTTATTTACAGGCATATAGAGCCAGTAGTCGGCCTAGGCGATGGCAGGATGATCTTACCGCGTGGGCTGGATTCATGTGGCCCAGATTAAAAAAAAGGATAGAGAATTGTAGAAGGATTTGCGGGGGACCTTTACCCAGCTGTGGGATCTCAAACAGACAATTTTCCCACATTTTTTATACACTCTTTTGTTTGTGTGACGTTCCGGTTGGATTTTTGCAACTATCGGTAAGCTAGCAGGCTGAAATTTTCAGGGTAGCTTTAAACCCGATGACAATGCAATTTACAACTATAAAAAAGGCTGGACCGATTTTGATTTGATGGGACGTGGATCGAGGGTTCTAACATCTATTAATCTTATTCAAGAAGTCTTAACGGGTTGGCTATATATACAAGCCAAGTCTTTTTGTGCTCAATAATAGTTTTGGTTTTGCCTACTCAATATTACTTTTGATGATAAATTATTTCGTTTTAGGATACCTTGCCCGGGCTGCGACAAAATCTTCTCCAAGAATATATACATGAAGGATCACTATAATTTGGTACATTTGAAAAACTATAAATACAGATGTGAGGAATGCAATAAGGTTTGTTAAACTCATCTTTGCTTGTCATGAGTAGGTATCCCTTGTCACAGTGACGTTGTGTACTAACACAGCTGTCATTTGTGTGTCACACGCACACATAGCGCCGCTCAAAGATAGCGAAAATGCTTTTATGTAACTTCCTGAATTAAAAATTTAGATTTTAGTTCCCGACGTTTCGACACCTTTGCAGGTATCATGGTCACGGGCAGACTGAAACTAAACCACGATAAAATCCGTAAAAGTAGTTTCATTTCAATGTCTTACATTCGCATAAACCTAAGAAACCAAAATGGAATATGTTTAAATCAGACAAAGTCAGAGGCTTTATATTATCATCATTCTTTACAGAATTTCATTCGCAATGCAGACCTAGTGAAACACAAGCGTCGTATCCATGAAGGTATAAAACCGCCCAAGAATAAGATCTGCTACGTCTGTGGAAAGGGTTTCTCCGTAAGTACCTATAGACCAGTCGTGGGGGCCTTGCAGTTCTATACGTGGACTTGTATGCCCAAGTTGCTGGTTCGATCTCAACGCATAGTTTACCGGCACGGATCTTGAGCGCTGACCTTCACCTGCCCAGAAGTGATTGTTTGTGTCTCTTTTGCGGTATGAAGTGAGGCGCGGGGCGGACTACAGTACAGGGATTGTCTTGCAGCGCATCGCGTCATAGCTATCACTAGTGATTCGTTGAAATTAGTTCTTTGCTGCAGTTGCATGCACCTCAAGACGACGAGTACGTACAATTGATTGGCGTTTTATTTTATGATGCGCAAAGCGATCCCCACTCTTCCGCCGAGCGCTCAAGATCCGTGCCGGTATACTAGTGTGACTTTTTCAAAGTTATATTCACTATTCGAATTGATCTAAGACACAACTGACTTACGGTGAAGGAAAACATCGTGAGGAAACCTGGATTACAAATATTGGAGTCTGAAATAGGGATGATGACTGGGTATACAAAGAAAAATCTCATTAGTCCCTCAGTTAGATAATTGAAAAGTATGAGACACGTATTTTTTCCTTTTTCAGAAAAACTAGAATTGACAAAGATTAACTGCTTTAAAGTTTAGGAGAGGGGGCTTGAGCGTAACGATATGGTCAAATTTATAGTCACTGTAATTTGATCAATTTATGTTTGCGGGATAAACAAAAACATACGTATCCATTATTATACAAAAAACTACAAGACGGACACTGCAAGAAAAAATGTCATCATCCCTCCCTATTGTGAACCCACAATGACCTAGCGTGGTGATCAATGCTCAAAACCTTCCCTATACCTATTTCATATTTTATTTCATAACACATCCAAATCATTATTATTTGTACACCATTTTCAGTAATAGAACATAGAGCTCATATTTATTTATTTAACGAAAGTACAATTTTAAAATTACACTTGTTTTTATAATTAAAAATTCTCGCCAAACATTTCGTTTAAAGACGAGAAGCGCTCTTTTCTTTTTCAAACTAGGTAATTAAGTAATTTATATTTTAAAATTAGAAATTTTCTTTTTTTAAGACCTTCCAAGTATTCTATTACTTACGTTCACAAATAAAGATGGTTGATCATTTTCAATTAACAGGACCCACGTTGGGCGCCACTAACCTCTAAAACTTAAAATCTTAATTCCAGACCAACAAAATATTATCGAACCACCTTCGAACCCACACCGGTGAGAAGCCATACTCATGCGGCATATGCAACGCCCGCTTCACACAACGCCCTACTTTAGTTGCACACGAACGAGCTATTCATGACAATACACGGACAGATGGACAGACCACGTGATGTGTTGATATTATATATGGTATAGTTAAAATCTCGCTGCAGACTGGGCCATAAACTATAATGGAATTATTAAGAACTAGCTGTTGCCCGCGGCTTCGTCCGCGTGGTTAGAAGATATAAGTTATGATTTACACCTGCCCTGTTTTTTCCACATTTTCCATTGTATCTTCGCTCCTATTAGTCGCAGCGTGATGTTATATAGCCTAAAACCTTCCTCGATGAATGGTTTATTCAACACAAAAATATATTTTCAATTTTAACCAGTAAGTAGTTCCTGAGATTAGCGCGTTCAAGCAAACAAACTCTTCAGCTTTATATATTAGTATAGATTTGCCTCAACGCGTGATTCTCATTCCTCCGCATAACAGCGGTGCATGAAAATGGGTGGAATTGACTAAGACCTGTAAATGAATGAAAAATAAAACTACCCTCATTTCAATATGTTTATGTTATAATACAAAATGTATGACAAGATACAAAGACTTTATTTACAAATGTGTTTTATTATTTAAAAACTTAAACCTTCTTTTTATTTAACCTTTTTCGAGTTGATTAGCCTGTTGGTCTAGTTAGTGACCTAGACTGTGATTCCAGGTCGTAGCTTCGATTCCAACCCAGAACGAATGTTTGTGTGTCACGATCATTTGTTCTGCGTCTAAGTGTAATTTATCTTTATTATGTATGTATTTAGAAATATATAAGTATGTTTATCAGTTGTCTAGTACTGATATTACAAGCTTACTTTGTTTAATACTAGATGGCGCTGTGAGAAATATGTGTATCAAATATTAACCCTTTATAGGTCCAAACATTACTCGATTATAATTATATATAAACTCGCTTTTAAGTACATCGATAAGAAATGTTGTAAGAAAACACACAAAATCTAGTTTAAAACAATATTACAATCACTCTTTGCGCTAAATTTTACTAAGTTTTTATTTTTATATACAAAGTCTTATATTTAACCTCAAATTGGGCTGAAAATAACAAAAAAAAATACCTACCTACAAGAAGATACGAGATGAGCTAAATTCCTTATCGTAAAACTGGCAACTGTTGGCCAAAGGCTGGGGACCAATTCTGCTTTTTACAATGGCCGATGTATCAATGGAAATTGGATCAAATCAAATGACTGCACGGATAGCCGAGTGGTTGAGGTCACCACACCAAACCCACTTTGCGCGATCCGATCCCCGCGTAGGATAAGCATTTGTGTGATCCACGAATGCTTGTCCTGAGTCTGGGTGTCATTGTGCATGTGGGATTTTTCTGCTTTATATTTACGAAATTCCTTCTGACGTTCAGCATTTGTTTTCGGGACTTTCATTTTTATTTTTTTCCTCTTTTTTCTTATTTTTCTGACGGTAATAAAATGCTCTTTGACGTTCACGATTTCTTTGTTTTTTGAACTCTTTATACTTTTCTTCCCTATAAAAATAAAATATGAATAATTAGGTATAGTTACCGGCACGGATCTTGAGCGCTCGGCGGAAGAGTTAGGATCGCATTGCGCATCGTCAAATAAAACGCCAATCGATTGTCCGTACTCGTCGTCTTGAGGTGCATGCAACTGCAGCAAACAACGAATTTCAACGAATCCCTCATGTCGGCTGTGACGCGATGCGCTGCGGGACAGTCACTGCACTGTAGTCCGCCCCGCGCCTTACTTCATACCGCAATAGGGACACAAAAAATCACTTCTGCGCAGGTGAAGGTCAGCGCTCAAGATCCGTGCCGGTTACTATATTAATATTGTAATTACACACCAAAATATCAATATTTTTTTCCAAAAATAACGATATTAAGAGTTTGATGATTGATTTTCGCGCAATGTGCATTTACATCGATATAATATTTCTGTATTCGGTCTCCACGCTCAAGGCCGCGATAGAAGCTATACAATAGCTTAAAATCTAAATACCCACATCAAATGTTACTCCATTCAAAATTTAACCAAATCGGTCCAGCCGTGCAAAATGCATTTTCATCGGGTTCGAAGCTACCCTGAAAATTTCAGGCTACCAGCTTATCGGGAAGTGCCTCAAAATTGAGTTACAAAAAGTCCAACCGGAACGTCAAACAAACAAGAAAGTGAGTGTATAAAAACGTGGGAATAAAAACTACTCCCGCACTTATAAATGTAATCTTTGTATCGCGGTGGTTTTCACAAACATTCAAGTCACATACACAAAGACACCCAGACTCAGAACAAGCATTCGTGGATCACACAAATGCTTGTCCTACGCGGGGATCGTTTGGCCTGACCTCAACCACGGCTATCCGTGCAGTCGTATTTGATATATTAATACGTTTTTCTTTCAGATTTACTAAAAAACTTTGGCTGTAAATTTGATAATTCACTCTTAATATATTCCTTTTTTATTTTCTTGCTTAAAATCACTGGTTTTATTTCGTCTTCGTAAATGCGTGGCGCAGCGTGCTTTGGTGATAATTGTTCAGTTATATACGGCCGTTTTTTATTGCTGTAAAAGAAAATATAGGAAAAAATATCTTTATATTATACTAGATGTTACTCGCGGCTTTGTATTCGTGGATATGATATAAGATTGAATTTCTTTATTAGAAAAACCTTTTAAAACATTGGTAAATTGATGGTATGAAAATCATTTTTAATATCAATTGCCATTCACTTTTTTATGCGGATATATTCAGTCATAAAAGACTTACGTAACTACAACATTTGACACAGAGCACGCACAAAAATTACAAATTTTCCCCCGTTTTTGTAAAATTACTCACAATTTTTCAAATCGGACCAGTAGTTCCAGAGATTAGCGCGTTTAAGTAAACAAACAACATCTTCATATTTATAATATAGTATAGATCTAGTGCACGCACCGAACTCCTAAACTGCTGGACCTAATAACCCTACTAAGACCCTACTAATTTTATAAATGCGAAAGTAACTGTGTCTGTCTGTCTGTCTGTCTGTTACGCTTTCACGTCTAAACCACTGAACTGATTTTAATGAAATTTGATACAGAGATAGAGTCGGCCTTGAGAAAGAAAATAGGATAGTTTTTATCCCGGACTTTTGAAGAGTTCTCTTGGAAACGCGATAGAACCAACCTCGACGCGGGCGAAGCCACGGGCGAAAACCTAGTATGTATATAAAAATGAATTGCTGTTCATTAATCTCGCTAAAACTCGAGAACGGCTGAACCGATTTGGCTTATTTCAGTATTGAAATATTCGTGAAAATAACAAATTAAATGATTAAAATAAGTAAAAGTTGCAAAAAAATAATAGCATTTCTGTCTGCACTGTTATCATCGACTGTTAGGCGGTACGTAGCTCGCCGAGAAAACTAGTTATAATTAAAATAATTAACACTTACTGGTGTATTGCTACATAATGATTGTCGTAGCTAAGTTTGCATGTGAATTTTAGATCACATAGCTGACAGGAGAACTCCCAGGATGTCTGTAACAAATGAGCAAATTACATATATAAATTGGCCTGCTGGTCTAGTGGTTAGTGACCCTGACTGCTATACCGGAGGTCGTGGGCTCTATTCTCCACCCAGGACAAATGTTTGTGAAATGAGCAAGATCTATTTATTTATCTATATTATGTACTAGCAGTTGCCCGCGACTTCGTCCGCGTGATAAGCAAACCCATAGTACATCATTTTGTTCTATTTTCAATAGTATTAGCAGCGTACGCAGAAATAGGTTTCCGATTTTACACCTTTGGTTACATTATCGCAATTTTCTTACGGAACCCTAATATTTTTCGAAATAAATTATAGCCTATGTTCAGCGAGAATAATGTAGCTCCTCAACAGTGAAATAATTTTGCAAATCGGTAGAGTAGTTTCGAAGCCTATTCATGTCAAACAAACAAACAATCAAATCTATCCTCTTTATAATATTAGTATAGAGTATAGATGTATTTAGTAATAAATAATAATATTTATGTTTATCAGTTGTCTAATACTCATAATACAAGCTAAGATTGATACTAGATGGCGTTATGTGAAGGTTGTCAAATATAATATAATATTAGAGGAAAAATCTAACCAAAAATGTCAACACTATAAAAGGAGGGTGCCTGGTGACACTCGCCCATTTGCTCATCGGTCGTCGTAGAGTGCGGAAGCTCTGTCCGAATTATTAGCGATCGTCGTTATTTTGAATTACCCTAAAATTATAATTTTCTTTCTTTTGTTTAATTTGTACGGCCGGTGGCCGATTAAATCTTTTTAAAAAACCATTCTGTGTTTCTATTTGTAACATCAGAAGTGGGATTCGAAGGCTGAAAAGCCGGTGAACGCCCTACATTTCTGGTTTTATAAAGGGAAACCTAATATTCCTTCTCGTGACTTATTTATATAAAATTCGGGCGGAGTTTTGCGTGCGCTATGCCTGCCAACAACGAACGCAACAAACGAAAACGCCGTGGGCGAACTCCTTCGCCCAACCCGATGGAAGAAATCCTGAGAAGGCTACGCGTGTTGGAAGACCAATCCCGCTCATCTGTGGAGACGCAAGTTATTGCAACGACCAGCAATGACCTTAGCCGTCCCGCTAACATCACACCGCCTACATCGGAACTGGAGGCCTCAACACCGCTGCCCGAGCTCGTGGCGAGGACGCCACCGTCGACTTCATGTACTAGCAACGTGGGATTAACGCAGTCTGAAGACGTGGTGACAAACGCTGCAGAGCGTCTTTTGACGGCTATCGGCTGTGCTCAGGTCAGATCCAACCGTTATTTTGTCTCTGATTTTGATCCGAGTGTTCATGATTTCGACACGTGGTGTGATGAAGTTGAAAAGGCCCGTATTTCAAATTGTTGGGACGACAGGGAATGCCTTGCTCGTATCGGACATTGTCTGAAGGGTGAATCTCGCACCTGGCTTAGCCAATGGACGAGCAATATTCGCACATGGTCTAATTTCAAATTAGAATTAAAAGCGCTATGCCCACGTTCTGTCGATGTCGCGAACATTCTTTATGACGTAATGCGAACAGAGTCCGATAAATACTCCACATACGCCGAGTACGCTCGTAAATCACTTTTAAGGTTACGTATAGTTAAAGGTCTAAGTACCGAGCTGCTTACTGCTATTATCATCCGTGGAATTGCAGATCCACACGTCCGCGCTATAGCTACCAACGCTAAATTATCACCCGATTCCATAGTGGAGTTTTTATCGAGCTTTGTCAAACCTTCCAGCAATCATAACAAAAGAGTGTTTTCTACTGGCAATCGATCTGATAAATTTTTCAATAACAATTCTTCAAATCGTAAACGCCAATATGATTCTAATGATTTAAAATCGATTAAATGTTATCAGTGCAAGCAATTCGGTCATAGGAGCATTAATTGTAATAAACGGTCAACCACAATTTCGACTAATAACAACGACAAAACAATCGCGTTACCAACGACATCTCGTGGTGATCCGTTGAAATGTACATTTTGCAAAAAAGTAGGTCACTCTGAAGACACTTGCTTTGCTAAGGAACGTACAAAGTCTAGGAATAATAATGGTGTCAATTTTTGTCGCGAAATTGTCGGTAGTTACAAAAATCACGATGTGACCACTGCTGTCATAATGGGAATACCGTTGGACGTACTTATTGATAGCGGTTCATGTGTTTCTTTAATGTCGGAAAGCATTGTTAAACATTTCCCGTGCCAACTAAAACCTACTAATCAGTTATTACGCGGATTAGGAGGTACGGAAATTAAGTCAGAATCATTTGTTACACTTCCCGTTGAGTTTTGCGATATCACAATAGAAATAGATTTTTATATTGTAGGTGGTAATAATTTAAATGTTTCTGTCATAATCGGTACCGATGTACTGAATAGGAGAGGTATAACCTATATTAGGACAGGTGACTGTCAACGTATAGTTCGTAGTAAAGTGATCGTAAACGATGTTATGCAAGTAAACACAATTTCTTTGACCGATCAGAT
This sequence comes from Trichoplusia ni, assembly GCF_003590095.1. Taxonomy (NCBI): domain Eukaryota; kingdom Metazoa; phylum Arthropoda; class Insecta; order Lepidoptera; family Noctuidae; genus Trichoplusia; species Trichoplusia ni. The sequence goes on from NC_039480.1 coordinate 4,985,855, forward strand.
TAATACGTCAGTATCCGGAGAATATAGGGAACGGTTATTAGAGATCCTCACCAAGTATTCGGAGTTCTTTTTAACTGGTACCGCGACCACAACAGTGAAAGATAGCGAAATGCATATTAAATTAACAACGGATGTACCTGTGTACCACAGACCCTATAAATTATCGCATACCGAAAAATTAAAAGTACGTGCTATAGTGAAGGATTTGCTTGACAAAAAAATTATTCGTGAATCCGATTCAGAATACGCTAGCCCGATCTTACTAGTAAAAAAGAAGGATGGATCTGATAGAATGGTCGTGGACTACCGTGCACTGAATCAAATAACTGTCAAAACTAGACATCCGCTTCCCTTGATCAACGACTATATAGATAGGTTAGGTAATGCTCGCTGGTTTAGCTCGTTAGATATGGTTTCAGGCTTCCATCAACTTAGAGTTGCTGAAGAGTCCATTCATAAGACCGCATTCGTTACGCCAGAAGCTCAGTATGAATATTGCAAGGTACCTTACGGTTTAGCAAACGCGCCAATTTTCTATCAAAAGACTATCTCTAAAACACTTAAATCCTTCATTGATGCTGGAAAAGTCATGGTTTACATCGATGACGTATTAGTAATGACTGAAGGGATTGAGGAAAACCTTATTTTATTAGATTCCGTTATAAAAACGCTAACTGATGCAGGATTTTCAATTAATTTAAAGAAATGTACTTTTTTAACTAATGAAATAGAATACCTAGGTAGGGTCATAAAAGATGGTCAGGTTAGACCGAGCAATTATAAAATTGATGCATTGGTTAAATCACCGCGACCGAGTAATGTCAAACAGGTCCGCCAATTTCTTGGTCTAGCAGGATACTTTCGTAGGTACATTCCTAATTACGCGATAAAGACGGCACAAATCGCTGCGCTAACTAGAAAAGGTATAAACTTTAATTGGAGTGATGAACACGAAGTCGCACGTCAAGGCATCATTGCATATTTAACCAATGAACCAATTTTAGCCATATTCGACCCCGAATTGGCAACTGAGCTGCACACAGATGCCAGTTCTATCGGTTACGGTGGAATCCTTATGCAAGTACATAAAGACGGTCGTAGGCGGGTAATTGCTTATTTTAGCAAGTTGACCGCCGGTGCGGAATCGAAATATCACAGCTATGAGTTGGAGACCCTCGCGGTAGTGAAATCATTACAACATTTTAGGCAATATTTAATTGGAATATCGTTCAAAATAATAACAGATTGTAATGCATTAAAAATGACACAACGTAAGAAGGATCTCCAACCCAGAGTTGCAAGGTGGTGGATGTATATGCAGGACTTTGAATTCTCATTAGAATATCGTAAAGGCGTACTAATGTCACATGTAGATTACTTGAGTAGGAATCCGGTCAATATTATTGATATCGTTCAAAAACCAAAAAATTGGGCTCAGGTCGCTCAGGCAGGTGACGAGGAGACATTAACGTTACTTGAAAAATTAAATAATGGTCAATTAGATAACACGCGTTATGTAAAACGTGATGACCTCTTGTACTATAAGTATGACGTGACCGGCGAGCAAGCGCGATTCCTGTGTTATGTACCAAAGGCATTTCGTTTAAGTTTATTACGCGTTTTCCATGACGAGCATGAACACATTGGTGTAGACAAAACCGCTGATCTGATCCTGCGACACTTTTGGTTCCCCGGTCTTAGACGATTTGTTAGCAAATATGTCACACATTGCGTAGTATGCATTTCACATAAGCATATTCCTCGCGCACCTTTGCAACCAATATCTTCTTGGGAAAAGGTTCCAGTACCCTTTGATACAATTCACGCGGATGTTCTCGGTCCCCTGCGAGAATGTGACGGTCATAAACACGTACTTATCGTAGTTGAAGCATATACTAAATATTGCTTACTTTATCCCTTACCGAGACAAGATTGTAACGAGCTGAAACGCGTAATAACTCAAATTATATCATTGTTTGGTACTTTTAAAAGACTAGTTTGCGATAGAAGTCGCATGTTTGATAATCATGAGTTCATTCATTGGATTTCTAATTACGGAATAGAAGTGCATTTTATTTCCCCTGAAATGCATCAGGAAAATGGACAAGTAGAACGTTATTGCCGTACAGTTTTAAACATGATAAGAGTCGAAGTAAACTATAACAAAAATGATTGGTCCAAAATATTATGGAAACTTCAATTAGTCTTAAATATCACCAAACATAGGACTACACAATATTCATCACTAAATCTTCTTATTGGCACTGATTCTACTACACCTATAATACACTCTTTGATTAAGGACATAACTTGCGAGGGTTCGAACCCAAACCGTGATGCAATCCGCGAAATAAGACGGCAACGTGCGGAAGAACTCATTCGCGAAAATAAAGATAAACAAGATTCTTACGTAAATAAAAATAGGAAACCGCCTAAAAAGTTTCAGGTTAATGATTTAGTTTACGTGATTAAAGGCTCCCAGAGTACAGGAAAGTTGGATAGTGGCATGAGAGGTCCGTATAAGGTTATCAAGCTCCTCCCTAACGATAGATATGAGGTCCAATTATTGGCTGGAGCTTATGGAAAGACCAGTCAGGCAGCTGCCACGTACATGGTGTTGTGGAAGGGTGAATGGACACCCGAAACTTGTGCTGCATTTTTTGAAGGTACCTATTGTTTTGCATTTATTGTGTGATTACTATTATGTTTGCTGAGTTAAGTTTACATACTCTTTTCAATATTTCTTAGCAATATATATGAACCAGACTATTAGTTACTGTGATGTGTATGATAATGTGTGGTGTTCAGTGGAAAAGACCCATGTAAATCCTGTGCGCCTGGTATTGGGGTGACCCTGTCACTGGTGGTTTCTGGGGTGAGTCGGTGGCGCAACCGACAACAGACCTGTGTAAATCCAGCCCTTATTAGGTATCTGGGGTGACCCACTAGAGACTGATATAAATCCTGTCGCGCACGAGAGTATGTGCGGGGTATTCGGTTGCGTGGGAACAGACCTGTGTAAAACCTATGATTTGAAACGCTAATATGTAGCGTTTATTACAACTCATGTTATCTGGTACATAATCTTACGCTTTTGTGATCACACTTATTGAAATCAAATCAACTGTTGATATGCAATGTACATAAGCATGTTTCTTAGAATGTGTGTATCTTCACAGAAATCGAGGATGATGACGTCGAACCGCCGTTAAACGTGGAGGGTGTTGCTGGACCATCCTCGAGTTCTTGCTGAGGGCTTCGAGCACGCAGCCCCGTCAGGAGAAGCCGTATTAGAGGAAAAATCTAACCAAAAATGTCAACACTATAAAAGGAGGGTGCCTGGTGACACTCGCCCATTTGCTCATCGGTCGTCGTAGAGTGCGGAAGCTCTGTCCGAATTATTAGCGATCGTCGTTATTTTGAATTACCCTAAAATTATAATTTTCTTTCTTTTGTTTAATTTGTACGGCCGGTGGCCGATTAAATCTTTTTAAAAAACCATTCTGTGTTTCTATTTGTAACAATAAATTAATTTCATAAGAAATATATGAAAGCTTGAACTTTTAATTTGTTTGTCACTGTCACACTAATTAAAGTTTTTTTATAATAAACTATAGCTGTCAATAAATAATAAATAAATGCGGACAACATCACATACAATTGTTCTGAACCCAAAGTAAGTTGCTCAAGCACTTGTGTTATGGAATTCAGATACAACGAAGGTACCACAAACACCCAGACCCGAGACAATGTAGAAATGTGAATTTTTACATTGACCCGACCGGGGATCGAACCCGGGACCTCAGAGCTAGCGACACCTTGAAACCGGTGCGTACGCCACTCGAACACGGAGGTCGTCAATCGCACGCACACACAAGTTCTTTTTAAAACTATTATGTAACTTTTTGTAAAATATAAATGTTTCGAAACAATAGCTCGATAGATGGCTTTCGCATCGATTTTGAATGCGCTGCTTTTGGTTACATGGTTTTACTACTGTAGAAATCTATACTAATATATAAAGCTGAAGAGTTTGTATGTTTGTTTGTTTGCTTGAACGCGCTAATCTCAGAAACTACTGTCTCATATTGAAAAATTCTAGGTTTAAGGGTATATACTATCACGCTGCGACTAATAGGAGCGAAGATACAATGGAAAATGTGGCAAAAACGGGGAAAAACATTCGACGGCTTCCGTTCAAAAATTTCTAACTTATATCTTCTAACTACGCGGACGAAGTCGCGGGCAACAGCTAGTATTACATATATATCTCGCAATACCGAACCAGCCAATCAATCCTTATTCGCATCTACAATAGATCACATATTGCCATGGCTGGTAATAAACTAATTAAATTCTTAAACCATATCTTCTGTCAAGACGAACGCCATCTCAGTCTGCCCGTGACCATGATACCTGCAAAGCTTTCGAAACGTCGGGAACTTAAATCTAAAATTAAACCGCGATAAAATCCGTAAAAGTAGTATTTTCTATTTCATTTTCTAACATTCGCGTAAACCTAAGAAACCATATTCTATTCTTAAGCTAAAAAATATTAAAAGTATTTTATTAAGATATTTACCATAGGTGTGAGGTCCATGTAGCTTGGTTGGATAGGCGGGTGGGACGTTGTACTGGGAGTCGCAGATTTGAACCCTGGCTGAGGAATAATTTGTTTCATTATATTATTTAAGACAAAAGATTTCACAGAATCTGGTGTTAAATATTATTAAAAGATTTTAAAAATCTAAATAGCCACGTTTTTACATGTAACCCCATTAAAATTTAATCAAAATCGTAACAACCTTTTTAACAGTTGTTAATTGCATTGTCATCGGGTTTGAAGCTAGCCTGAAAATTTCAGCCTGCTAGCTTATCGGGAAGTGCCTCGAAAAATCAAAATCAAAAATCAAAAAGTTTTTATTTCAAATAGGCCGTATCTCAGGCACTTTTAAAACGTTATATTACTGACTCTAGTTGCACGGTTCCAAAGTGTCATTCTTATGGAGAAGAACCGGCAAGAAACTCCATAAGTTACTCTTTTCAAAATAAAATTTTACAGTAGCATTTTACATTAAATGAATGTCTGCAAAAACAGCGTAAATTAGCAAAACAAGTATCAAATAGCAAAATGTTAATGATTTTCTATAAAAACTGACCTCCAGAGAAGAAAAATAAAATAATGTTACAATGAAGTAAGTTTTGCTGAGGTTTACACTGTTGATACATATACAAAGCATATTTCACAAAAAAAAAGGAAAACAATAATAATTTAATAATAATTTTACATAATCTAAATATGTAGTCCTAATCAAATCCTTAACAGGAATGTCAAGGCATGTCATAGCTTCTATGAATAGAGAAATTGAACCGGAACAACAAACAATAAAGCGAGTGTATAAAAATGTGGGAAAAAAGCACAATCCAAGCTACATTCCAAGATTTCTTTGAAAGCGTTAATATTAGAGGTGCGCCGAGTAACACTTTTGCCGAGTAACGAGTACCGAGTTTTACTCGGCTCAATTTTTTTTTCAAGCGAGTACTTGGCCGTGTTAAATTTTCAATATTAATTACTGATCTCATAATTTTGTCTCATTACTTCTGAATCATTAACATAGTGTTTATTTTATTAATTCAGATTTTGAAAGATTTCTTAAATTACTAATAATTATTTTTTGATTAATGATTGTTTTCATATATCTACCTGAATATATTGCTTTTCTTAAGCAAAGTATACTCGTTACTCGTTATCAAATAACCGAGTTATTCGGCCGAGTATGAGTATCAAAAAAACTGCCGAGTACGCAGAGTACTCGACCCATCTCTATTTATTATATATAATATTGTAACAAACTAAACTAATATTTTGAAAGTCTTGGAAACCAATTTATTCAGAGAACTCCAAGAAATCGCGGAATGACAGAAATTTGAAACATGGGAATCGTAAATAGTAAGGATTTCATATCTAGGAGAAAAGTGGATGAAGCAACAAGCAATTCCAGGAGGAGCAATGGTGGACATGTGTATCAGGCTAACTTATTGCCTATGCATATCAGAATTATCAGAAAATTACATATTAAAACAGTTGCTGGAATTTAGAACTGCAACTATGTGCATAATAATTCAATCTTTGAAACCCTAGTTCACATAAATACTTAGACCTTTGTTTAGTCCTAGCTACCGCATTAGGTTAAGTAACCTGTAATGGTAGATTAGTGTGATAATTAAATAAATAAGTAAATTTAAACACCAAAATACTTACATTTATAGAATGCCATTTCATATGCTGAACATATGTGTTTTGATCATTAAATCTGAAGGAACACATTGTACATTGCCCGCCGGACCAAACGGTACTTTCATCATCATCTTTGTCCAAAGTACCATCTTTGACACTTTTTTCGTCCTGGTACTTTCCTGCTGGGTACTGTAAAGGTTGATCTAACAGTTCTTTCAGTGTCATAGTGTTGTTACCAACAATTTTTGGCACATTCAGTTTCTCTTGCTGCAACCATTGGCTAGTTTTTGTATTATCTGGTCTTTTCATTGGTGTTTGCTCTGGAAAGGTTAGAATAAATTTAGTTTATGTTATTGTATAAAATAGAGTAGTTTCTGAATGACTGAGAAAACAAGTCGAAAACATCTTAGTGAAATCCTAAGTCGTTTTGTCAATACATTTTTTGTCTTGATAGTAACTATGAGAATGATTCATTATTAAATGATGTAACGGTTCACCCACGCGTATTTAGCGGGTTCGACTCGCTCGCCGCCGCGTCAGCTCATGATCAAGGACTCCGGTTGGGTCCGAAATTTGTCGGGCAACTCCGATAAACACGCACGAGTAAACCGTTACATAAATATACGTTATTTGTATTAACATAAAATCAAAAGTCATTTATTCAAATTAGACTACTAAGTAGCACTTTTTAAAGGTCAGATTACATTGGACAACACCCAGTTTCGACCTTCACCGCTTCCTAAGTGCTTTAGCTGTGAGAGAAGAAACGGCGCAACAAACTCCGCAGCAGCACGCTGTCCTTCATACAATTTATATCATCCTACTAATATTATAAACGCAAAAGTTTGTGCAAATGGATGTATGGATGTTTGTTCCTCTTTCACGCAAAAACCACTGAACGGCTTTAGACGAAACTTGGTACACAGATAGTTTATAACCAGGATTAACACATAGGATAGCTCTTGTCCCGAACTTATGTGCCCGTGGGATCATTACCTATTTCTATGAGGCGGGCTGCCGTCAACAGCTAGTATCTGGGGGCACGGCAGCGCCCCAGCCAAGTCTCGAGCAAAAGTGGCACGGCCGTACCATTCTTTTCTCGAAGCGTTTCGCAACTATTTCACCCGTTATTTCGATATTTTTGGGAAACCTGTCTGACGGACTACTTACATTTTTTTTTGTGAAAGACCTTATCCTTACTTAATATTATAAATGTGCAAGTAACTTATAAATGTGAAAGTAACTCTGTCTGTCTGTCTGTTATACTTTCACGTCTAAACCACTTAACTAATTTTAATGAAATTTGGTACAGAGATAGTGTTGACCTTAAGAAAAAACAGGCTAGTTTTTATCCCGGACTTTTAAAGAGTTCTCTTGGAAACGCGATATAACCGACCTCGACGCTGGCGAAAACCTAATACCTTATATTCTTAATCTCACCTTTTTCTCCGTCAACAAACTGTTCACGATTTCCTTCGCCCTCTAATAGTCTTTGCGAGTTTATAAATAAATAAAAAAAAATTAAGGCACTTACGACTATACTTCACGGAACTAGCACAACTATCTTCTGTATTGGACCAGTTATCGTTGCTATTGTCACACGTATCCTCTGCCCAGTCGCTATCAGAGTCTTCGAACTTAATACGTTGGCTCAAGGCTGGTTGATTGGCTTCAGAGTTTGATTCATCCTCTAGTATGCTAACTATGGATGTGTCTGTTGTCTTTAATGATGATAGGGTTTTGATATCCTGGAAGGAGAAGAAAGGAGAAAATATGTAAAGAGTTAAAAAATTGTGTGTTGTTGTGGGTAATCTAAGGATTTTTTGAACTAATCGATACTAATATATAAAGCTGAACAGTTTGTTTGTTTGAACGCGCTAATCTCAATAACGGCTGGTCCAAATTGAAAAATTATCTTTGTGTTGAATAGACCATTCATCGAGGGAGGTCTTAGGCTATATACCATCACGCTGCGACTAATAGGAGCGAACATACAATGAAAAATGTGGAAAAAACAGGGAAAATTATTCATCTTCGAGGGCTTCCGTTAAAAAAATCCTTACTTATTTCTTCTAACCACGCAACGAAGTCACGGGCTAAATTAAGTTCTAAATGTTACTATTTTAGGTAGCTGTCAGAATTTAAGAAATACAATACTGCCCTGGTGTTAGACTGGAACCTGTATAAAACAAACAGATGTTCTATGCAGGATTTGAACCAGAATTTGTGACCAAGCCCAGCTTATTAAATCAAATTCTAATGAAATTAAAATTAATTGAATATTTACAATATTAATGGAAAATTTTAATATTTAAGAATATAATTAGGTATATACTTACATGTGACTGCATATTCTCCGATATTGTATTTAGTAAAGATTGTGTTTTAATTATTCTAGCTTTAAAAGCCTTTATCTTTTCTATAATATGTCCACACTCCCAGCATATCATAGCATTGTCTGTGAACTTTAGAAAAAAAAAAACAAAGTTTATTTTTATTTTTTATTTTATTTTATTTAGGACCTCCAACAAAGGATATATACACAAAATCACAAACAATATAAATAAGATGAGACCATTTCAGTGTACTCCCTCGATTATAGGAAGCCACAGCATCCAAAGGGTTTCGACTGAGCTATACTATAAAACATGAAACACAAAAACTAATATTATTATACATCATAAGTTCAAAAAATTAACAATTTTAGAAAATACAATTTATAGAAGTTGTTTCAAGTGGTTTTTAAATTTTGATAAAGAGTCACAGATGTCAATATCATGGTTTTTTGACAAGGTGTTGTATTGCCTACAGAGTCTAGGCACAAAAAGAAAAACAAATAATCTACTTTTATTAAAAGTATTAATTAGATTAAACTTTCTTATTATAATAATTATCATGAGGCAGATTTGTAATTCTTTAATGTTTTATTAGTATAGTACCTATGCAAATTCCCCTAATTTTGTTTTGTTATAAGTTAGCCTTTTCCTGGCTTCGTGGAAACATTAATATTATAGTCTCTTCTTCATGTAAGATTAAGTGCAAAACTTAAGGGTTGAAGAATAAACATATTTTTGACTTAAATGTGATGATAGATAAGCAGTTAAAATTTAATTCTCATGGAGAAGGATTGGCAAGAAACTTCATAAGATAGGTACTCTATTTAAAATTATGTTTCTTCACAAATAGTGAGGTCAATGCTACTATAAAGGCAAGCTGGTAATTGGTGACATGATATAAAAACTCACTAAATGTTGAGTATTTGTGTTTTTAATAAGAGAAAGCTACCTAGGCGTATATTGATTTATATAATTGTTTTTAAATAGCCATGTAAATCTAAAATAAATGAATCGTATTAAAGTTAAGCGCCTATATAAAGAAAAAAAAACATGCAAAGGTCTACTTACTTTCAGCCCAGGACAAATCTTAGACATTAACATCGCCTCTTTCATAGGCCGTAAATTCCTGCCTATACTAAAGCAAGCTACACACCTCACATCCAAATTAAGGAGTGATTTATTTTCGGCCTCGTCAGACATTATTTAATTATAATTTGCTTTTTTATATCAACAAATAATACTAATATGCATAATCTGGATTGAAGTATAAGTTACTGGGAGTTTGTATGGGCGTTGTTTTGTGATTTTTCATTAATGGCGCAGTAAGAAGTAGCGTAATAACAGCAGAAAAGGTAGATTTTAGAAAACAATATCGTATTCCGACAAATCCACTGTTTATCACGTAAATGTCACATTTAACACTGGCAACTGGCAAGTGTCAGTCAAATAAAAAAGCTTTGAGCTTATGGTATTAGAGATAAGAGCAAATAAAGCCGGTTTAAAAGTCAATAAAATAATGCCGGTTTTCCAAAAGACCTTTCTTCATATTTGTTCTAATTGAATAAAGAAATTGTTTATTTTGTTTGAATTAAACTGTTTTCATAGTTTAATACTTTACAATAAAATAACAAAAGTGGTCTCAAAAGAACTTGGTTGCTAAAAAACCGCATATAATTTCGATGTAAATAGCCTGCGCATCACTACAAGCACAAAAATGGCAGCGGTTTGTTTTGTTGAGTGTTTATGATTGAAACGAAATATATTTTATCATATTTCTGTCTGAATTAAATATTCTCTACTGTGAATTAAAGTTATTTACATAGAACAATGAATTATTTAATTAATATTTCGTGTCGAAGGCTAAATAAAACATGTTTTCATTGATTACTTTTGTTAATTTAAACCATTTTTTTCTAAAAGTGAAAGTGAGGAAATACTTGTTTATTTTTTCTGATTTGTGGTGAAAATAAAAATGGATATTAAAGAAGAAGTGTCGTATAAACTGCTTTGTAATGCGTGCTTATGTGTTGGTAGAAGACTTTATAGGATAACGAATCAAAAAGCTCAGAGATATTATTTAAATATTTTAGACGAGATTCCTGTAAGTTTGTTTTTTACTTCACTAGATTTTAAATTTTACCCGTAACTTCGCCTGTATATTTCAGTTATCTGTATAGAAACCCTAAAACCAATTTTAATGAAAATTCCAACAGACTTCACACATTTTTATTTTAAAAATGCATAATATTTAATTTAAATGTTGCTGAGAGAGATGATCTGAGCAAAAAGTCATGATTCGTAAGATACTGAATAAAAAAGTAAAACAAATTGCATTTTGTTGTATTTACTTCCACAGTTATTGGCCTGTACTCCATTTGTCTAGGTAATTAAAAAATAAATCTTAATGAAAAATAATATCAAATCAAATATAACACTGAAATAAATTAGTTTTAGATTTATATTATAAGATTATTTACCATTTTATTTACAAATTTAGTAAGTACTAGTCTTCTTTAAAAACAACACTTTTTTTTCAACAAAACACAATATAGGTACTCTCATCTTTCACACACAAATTTGCATATTTACATTACTACATAGTGCAAACACATTTACGCAAATAAATGGATACTGTTATAATAGTAAATAGTTTTACAATACTTTCCTGATATGTTTCCAGCTCTTCAAACTGAACTCAATCAATCTCCTCATATGCTGGGAGTGCAAGGCCCTCTTAGATAAGAGTTTGGCTTTCAGGGAACAGGTCCAGGACTCCTACAGGATACTACAGACTTATACCAATGAGGTTAGTGGTCAATAATAATTGAGTATGTAAGACATTGACTGCACGGATAGCTGAGTGGTTGAGGTCACCACGCCTAACCCACTGTGTGACGTGTTGTCTTGACCCCGCGTAAAGCATTTGTGTGATCCATGAATGCTTGCTCTGAGTCTGGGTGTCTTTGTGCATGTGATTTGAATGTTTGTGAAACCCCCACGACACTAGGATTCAATTCCTTACCTTACGGCAGGAGTCGTTTTTTTTTATTGAAGAATTGAAGATGAAGATAAGGATTTCATACATACTTTACCTGTAATACAAAACGAACTAAATTAGAATCACTCTCAGTCAGTCACTCACAATCAGTCTCAGTCTCACTCTCATGCCACAGTCAGACAAATAGACCTTTCAAACTTATAACACCTCTTTTTGCGTCGTTAAAAACAGCGAACGAAAACATCATGAGAAAATATAAATGAAATATTTAAAAACCCTCGACCCAAATTAGAAACATGAAGAGAACTAGTCAAGACAAATTCAATGAGCCCAAACTCGATGGGTTTACTAAAAGGTAGACCAGGGTTACGTCTCCTACCTTCGAGCCGTAACAGCAGACCAGCTCAGGGGTTCCAGAAGACATTAGTGTTTCAAATATCAGATCCCACAAAATGCTTACAAGTAAACTGAGGGTGTAACATTCCTATCACACCTAACAAACGCCCTGATGACCTTGAAGACCTGAACCGATTTCCGCTAAACATAGCCGCAAGAACACTGTCGACTGATATACCTTTCAAACCAAAAAAACCGCATTAAAATCGGATCACCCGTTTGGCAGCTACGATGCCACAGACAGATACACACACACGTCAAATACCCCGTCGTTTTTGCGTCGATACTACTGTATCAACCATACGAAGTTCTATTCTCTTCTGTTCTAGAACCTTCACGAATGCCTCCTCTCAGAGGTGACTAGGCCTCCGCGCTTGAAGATACACGTCAGTGACTCAGTAGACATAGCGCCGGCGGACGGCAGTGCGGGTAGCGGGTTTGAGGAGGTGCCGGTCATATGCGTCAAGGATGAGGTCAAAAATGAAATGAAGGATCCGTGGGATAGTGATAAAGGTACGTTAAAAAGGAGGTTTTTCGTAATTCGTTGTTATTTTTTTGTTTTTTGTGACCTGAGAAATGCGGACTGAATGGAGTGATTGTGTTGTATTTTTTTTTTGTGAAATAACTGTAATTTCGTCAAGTTATGTTTGGATCAGTTTTTTAATTAAAGTTCCTAAAAAAATATAGTTTATTAATGTTACGTATGCTTAAGGCTAAATTAAATCCTATTACTGATGAACTCTGATAGCTATGTATGTTATTCCTGACTATAATCTATCCGTGTGCAAAATTTCATCAAAATCCGTTTAGTAGTTTTGCGTTTAGTCAATTGTTGTTGTCCGAAACACAAGAAAATAAACTTGCGTCCTCTAAAAAACGCAAGTTTAGGCCTAAAAAATGTAACATTTCAATGGTCTAGTTAAAAAGTAACAAACACTCAATCATTATCACAAACTTTCGAGTTCTTTGTATAAATAAAATTTATTTCGGTCTATTTGTATTACAGATGAAGATATAGATCACCTAGAAGACGATTGTCCCCTAACAGACAGCTCAGACTGCACAAAAAATCTAGATTCTGAACTCCAGACTATAATAAGTACTATAAAGAGAGATAAAAAGAAAAAGACTGACGTCAAACACAAAATAAAGAGACCTAAGAAGATCGTGAAGAATTTGAAGACAGAGAAAAAGGTGAGATTACTAATAATTATTAGAAATAGATCACTTGACTAAAAAAGCAAGATTAAAAAATCTAAACACCCGCGTTTTTAAATGTCACTCAAACTGTCACTGTCACTGTCATGTCCATTCAAAGTTTATCAAAATCGGTCCAGCTGTTTTTATAGTTGTAAATTGCATTGTCATCTGATTTGAAGCTACACTAAGAAATTTCAGCCTGCTAGCTTATCGGGAAGTGCCTCAAAAATTGAGTTGCAAAAGCCCAATTCGGACGACAAACAAACAAGAAAGTGATTGTATAAAAACGTGGGAAAATATTGAAAAATCGAAGTATCGTCTGACATGTTTCCCAAAAATGATCCCACGGGGACATAAAATCGGGATAAAAACTATCCTATGTGTTAAACCTGGTCTTAAACTATCTGTGTACCACGTTCCGTCTAAATCCGTTCAGTAGTTCTCACTTCAAAACCTCTTCAATTCAAAAATTCAAAACCACTACACGAATTTAGAGGAAACTTGCTAAACAGATAGTTTATAACCTAGGCGTTCTTCTAATCTGAATGTTTTCTTCTCCCTTTTCAGCCAAAACTCAAAGATCCAGATCAAAAGATTCTAACAATAGAGTTGACGTACGAGGAACTCATGCAAGAGAGAGAGAAAGAGTCGACAAGAGAAGTGTACCTCAAATCGGAGTATAAATGTGAGAGTTGTCTAATCGGCTTCAACTATAAAAAGTCGTATCAAGCTCATGTCACTGCCAAACATTCATTGGTGAGTAGTTTTAAACATTATTCTTAATGAAGGTGGAAGAAGAGTGGGATTTTGCCCAACAGTGGGGTATAAATGGTTTGATGATCTCCGTGGTCGCGTGGCGTACGCACCGGTTTCAAGGCGTCACCAGCTCTGAGGTCCCAGGTTCGATCCCCGGTCGGGTCAATGTAAAAATTCACATTTGTACATTGTCTCGGGCTCTCTCGGGTCTGGGTGTTTGTGGTACATTCGTTGTATCTGAATTCCATAACACAAGTGCTTTAGCAACTTACTTTGCGTTCAGAATTATGTATGTGATGTTGTCCGCATTTATTTATCATTTATATCTTGGTTCTGTATCTTCGCTCCTATTAGTTGCAGCGTAATGTTATATATCCTAAAACCTTCCTCGATGAATGGTCTATTGCACACAAAAATATTTTTTCAATTTGAACCTGTAGTTCCTGAGATTAGCGCGTTCAACAACAAATAAACAATCTCTTCAGCTTTATATATTAGTATAGATATAGATAATAGGTTTTCTCTTTTACAGGAGCTTGGTGAATATATCTGTCCTATTTGTAAAACTATAATAGCTTCAGTTGAATCATTTACGGCGCATTATAAAAGACATATGAGAAGGTATGTATGAACAATATTGTTTGTCTTTTCTGTATAGCAAGGGTTTGACAAACATTCAAGTCACATGCACAAAGACACCCAGACTCAGGACAAACATTCGTGGATCACACAAATGCTTGTCCTACGCGAGGATCGAGTTTGATTCCTCTCATGATCATTTATTCTGTGTCTGGGTGTAATTTATCTATATTATGTGTGTATTTAGAAATATATAAGTATGTTTATCAGTTGTCTACTACTCATAATACAAGCTTTGCTTAGTTTGAGACTAGATGGCGTTGTGTGAACATTATTAGATAGTGCTTTGGAACACTAATTTTGCCACGTTTTTATACACTCACTTTTCTTGTGTGTTTGTTGTTCCGGTTGGATTTTTTCAACTCAATTTCGAGGCACTTTTCGATAAGCTAGCAGGCTTAAATTTCCAGGGTAGCTTCAAACCCGATGACAATGCAATTTACAACTATAAAGACGGCTCGACCGATTTTGATAAAATTTTAATGGAGTGACATGTAAAAACGTGGGTTTTTGGCTTTTTAATCCTATTTATTGTTAATTTTATTTTATTTTATTATAGATATGAATGCAGTATTTGTCAGAAACGCACTCTAGATATGAAAGTAATGCAACAACATTATTATTCTACGCACGAGATATCTTTAAAGGAATATAAATGTAACCTTTGTGGGAAAATATCGAAGTAAGTTATTATTAATATTTATTAGTCTTTTTAAAAGTCTTTTAAACTTTATAACAGAATTTTAATCTTTCTGTTGACTGTAATTCTGTGGTTTACAATACAAAATATTCAAATCTAATATAAACAAATCAAATTTAAAATTCTTTATATCTTTTTAAGTTATCTTCATTATAAGAGACTTTTAATTATTATAATAATCTTGTTAAGCGTAAAGTTACAGATAGTTTTCATATGTGCTCGCGTGCGACTGACAGCGACTGTTTATTATTTCAGTTTTAATTTATGGGACAGTGACACACAGATGAAAGTTCATTTTAATATATATTTTAAAACTAGCTGTTGCCCGCGACTTCGCCCGCGTTTGTAGAAGATATAAGTTAGGAATTTTCGAACGGAAGCCCTCGAAGATGAAAAATTTTCCCTCTTTTTTTAACATTTTCCATTGTATCTTCGCTCCTATTAGTCGCAGCGTGGTATATAGCCTAAAACCTTCCTCAATGAATGGTCTATTCAACACAAAAATAATTTTTCAATTTGAACCAGTAGTTCCAGAGATTAGCGCGTTCAAACAAACAAACAAACTCTTCATCTTTATACATTAGTATAGATATAATAATAAAGGACATAATCACTTGTTTACAGCTCTATAGACACACATCGTTACCATAAAGACACTCATAAAGCCAGAGTGCAGTGCACAGAGTGTGACAAAACCTTCAGGCATAGAGCAGGACTCATGAACCATAGACTGTGAGTACTCTACGTCTATATTACTCTATGTATAAATTATCTGCTACTGCGAAAATGATCCCACGGGAACATAAAATCAGAATTAAAACTAATCTTTGTTTTAATCCTGGTTATGAACTACCTGTGTACCAAGTTTTGTCTAAATCCGTTTAGTGCTTTTTGAGTGTAGGAGGAACAAACATCCATACATACAAACTTTCGCGTTTATAATATATTATTTTTCTTACAGTGCAGTCCATGAGTTTCACAACGCGTTCCCTTGTACCATTTGTGATAAAGTGTTTCGTTGGAAAACTAGTCTTAAACGGCATTTAGAAAAACATGAAGTTAAGGTAAATATTGAATTATTTCTGTCTCATTTTTATTTAGTTTTGCAATATATTTAATCATTCAATAAATTAATATATAAAATTCCCGTGCCACGATGTCAGTTACCGTACTCCTCCGAAACGGTTCGACCGATTTTTATGAAATTTTGTACACATATTGGGTAGGTCTGAGAATAGAACAACATCTATTTTTCATACCCCTAAGTGATAAGGGTTGCTCACAATAAAATATTTTTTTTTTATTTTTAGGACGAAAATTTTTGATTTTATTTTTTTATAATGTGGCATTAAAAAATACATACAACTAGAAAAAAAATCGGCAAAACAACGTTTGCTGGTCAGCTATATAAAATTCGCCGTGGCCGGATGTGTGGAAGCCCTTTGCCCAGCAGTGGGACACAGTGAGGTAGATTATAAATAAAAATATATATTTTAAAGTAATTTAAATTTGTTTGGTTACAGGCAAAGTCGTCTACAGCGGCCGCCTACTGTCTAATGTGTAACGTTAGTTTCTCATCGCTCTGTTCATATCAGAGACACATGAAAAACAGCTTGAAACATGTCACACAGGATCAGCTGAAGTGAGTATTCATTATATATTATACTAGCTGTTGCCCGCGGCTTCGTCCGCATGGTTAGAAGATATAAGTTATGATTTATACCTGCCCTGTTTCTTCCACATTTTGCATTGTACCTTCGCTCCTATTAGTCGCAGCGTGATGGTTTATAGCCTAAAACCTTCCTCGATGAATGGTCTATTCAACACAAAAATGTATTTTTTAATTTGAACCAGTAGTTCCTGAGATTAGCGCGTTGAAACAAACAAACTCTTCAGCTTTATATATTAGTATAGATATAGATTAGAGGTAAATTTGTGTTTGTATGTTTGTGAAATGTAATAAAAACAGATGTTGTTGGGTGTCATCTCAGGAACTGCTGAACCGATTTGTGAAATTATTTTTCCACTATCTGTTGCCCGCGACTGCGTCCCTGTGGACTTCAGTTTACAGTGTGCGGTGGTTCTTGATATTTTAAATAAACGATATTTGTGTCAAACTTTAAAGCTTAATAGAACACATTTTATTATTTTAAATAATCAATATTAAAGTCAAATTTTAAAGCCGCACCATTTAAAAAAAGTTCTCCTCACAACTCTTTTTTCTAGTCAAAAAGAATCCTTAGTTCTTTCTTTGGCTCTATACTATCCGTGTACCGAATTTCATTACAATCGTTTCAGTAGTTTTGGCGTTATCGAGTCAGACAGACATACGTTCACATTTATATACCATAATTTACGTATATTATAATAATATGTTTTATTATATATTCTAGGTTCATATGCGATCATTGCAACAAGAGGTTCGCCGATAAAACTAAGCTACGCGATCATATTGAAGAAAAACACTTACATAAGACTTACCAATGCCATATTTGTCTAAAGGTAAGTCATAATTAAGTATTAAAAGTCAACCATATGGTTTTTTCATTATCATCATCATCCACAGCCTTTATCCTCCCACTGCTGGGCATAGGCCTCCCCTTTCTCGTGCCAATTTCTACGGTCCTGTGTTAGCCTCATCCAGACTCGACCCGAGATCCCGATGGTTTT
This sequence comes from Trichoplusia ni, assembly GCF_003590095.1. Lineage (NCBI taxonomy): Eukaryota > Metazoa > Arthropoda > Insecta > Lepidoptera > Noctuidae > Trichoplusia > Trichoplusia ni. The sequence continues at coordinate 5,003,788 of NC_039480.1, forward strand.
TTACTAAATCTTTATATAAAAAAGTGAATTGCTGTTCGTTGGTCTCTCTAAACTCGAGAACGGCTGAACCGATTTGGCTCATTTTAGTTTTGAAATATTCGTGAAAGTCCAGGGGAGGTTTAAACGGTTGACAAAATATGGAAAAGTTGCAAGAAATATGTGTTTTATCTGCACTGTTATCAGCGACTGTTAGGCGTTACGTAGTTCGCAGGGGACAGCTAGCCTAATAGTATATATCTGTATGTACTATAAGTCAGAAAGTATTAAAAAGAATTTTGAACACGTATTTTTAATTTGAAGTAAAACGTTAGGAAGATTAAAAGCACTTAAGATGATGAAATATATGGTAGTGGGGGCTAGTAACATCACTTGCTAGTAAATAGCGTACTTGTATGGGACGTCACACGAGATTTGAAATCACCGTATCACATTATTTTTTGTATGGTCCAATATTTTTTGGAAATCTGTTTAACGGATTAAACAGATTTCCAAAAAACTTTTGTCAAATGCCCTATTAGTTATTTATGAATTAAATACAAATAGTTCAACTCATCCGTGTTTGCGATTGACAAATATCATACTTAATATAATAAATGCTGAAGTCATCATCATCACCCCAGCCTTTTCCCAACTATGTTGGGGTCGGCTTCCAGTCTAATCGGTTTCAGCTAAGTACCAGTGTTTTACAAGGAGCGACTGCCTATCTGACCTCCTCAACCCAGTTACCTGGGCAACAGATAACCACGATTGGTTAGACTGGTTGTCAGACTTTCAAGCATCTGACTACCTGTAACGACTGTCAAAGATGTTTGAGTGTACTAAGGCCAACGAGACGATATAAAAACGTAAACAAGCGGACAGTCACTGAGTTACATTGCGATAGCGAGGGATTATTATCCCTGTCCTTATCACTCGTAAGCGCAGTTATGGCGTGAGTTGTTCGATGACAGCTGTCGTTATGTGTTTTGTGTTACAAGAAAGCAGTCAGTACGGCAGTTGTCAACATTTGGTCCGCCATGTTGTGAACAAGTTCATTCCTTCATTTTTGTCAAAATTCTAACTTTATAATCGTTTATTGAAATAAAAATAACTCGTGAGACTGATTCATTATTAAATGATGTTACGGTTTACTCACGCGTATTTATCGGGGTAGCCCGACTAGTTTCGGACCCAACCGGAGTCCTTAATCATGAGCAGACGCGGCGGGATCGCGAGTCGAACTGACGTCAGCGGCCGCGCTACCCCGATAAATACGCGTGAGTAAACCGTTATATCATTAAATAATTAAATAAAAATGTTATGAACCCCTGAAAATTTGTTTACATTCTTTTTATCTCGTCTCGTTGGCCTTAAACTATAGTCATGGAAAAGTATCGGAGTGTTTGTGAATGTGTGTATGTTTGTTACAGCCATCCAAAAACCGCGTGGGATTAGATCAGCACATTCGCAACGTCCACAAAGGAAGACCGAATAATAAAATGTGTCATCACTGTGGGAAAGGATTTCCTGTAAGTATCAAATAAGTTCTTGGTAAATAACTCTAGATTTAAAGTGGTTTTAATGTATGTAGTTAATGTAATAACATTCCACATCTCTCACACAACGCCATCTAGTCTCAAACTAAGCAAAGCTCGTATTATGAATACTAGACACTGATAAACATACTTATATATTTCTACATACATAATAAATTACACCCAGACACAGAACAAATGATCGTGCTCAACACACAAACATTTGTCCTGGGTGGGAATCGAATCCACAACCTCCGGTATAGCAGTATCACTAACCACTAGACCAACAGGCCTATCTGGGTGTAATTATCTATATTATGTATGTATTTATAAATACATAAGTATGTTTATCAGTTGTCTAGTACTCATAATACAAGCTCTGCTTAGTTTGAGACGAGATGGCGTTATATCAAAGTTGTGGAACAAAAATACAAACTTTCGCGTTTATAATATTACTAGCTAATTTTATTTATTTGTTTTCAGACTAAAGTCCAACTGGAATCTCACATTCGCACTCACACTGGTGAACGTCCTTTCATTTGTGAATATTGTCCGACAACGTTTTCGCAACAGTCTAATTTATATAAGCATAATAGACAGGTAATATATAAAACTCCCGTGTCACGATGTTAGTTACCGTACTCCTCCGAAACGGCTTAACCGATTTTCACCAAATTTTATATGCGTGTTCAGTAGGTCTGAGAATCGACTAACATCTATTTTTCATACCCCTAAGTGTTAAGGGTTGCTCACACTAAAATTATTTTTTTTAGATCTTGGGCGATTTTTTTTTCGTTTTTATTTTATATAATGTGGCATTAAAAAATACATGTTACTAGAAATAATTTACTAGGCAAAACAACGTTCGCTGGGTCAGCTAGTAAATACATACATATTAAATTACTAGAGATGCGCCGAATAGTGGTTTTACCGAATAACCGAATGCCGAATACTATTCGGTTTAAAGTTTACCGAACCGAATATTCGGCCGAACTATTCGGTTCTATTTTTTTTTGCCTCGTTGCGTAAACAGGTTTTAACATGTCCTTACTTGCTGCCCGCAAGATTAAACATTTTAAAAACTGTTATTTTTTAAGTGTTAACTGTTTAGTTTCAGAAATAAATATTACTAGCTTTTCGCCCGCGGCTTCGCCCGTGTCGAGGACGGTTATATCACGTTTCCAAGAGAACTCTTCAAAAGTCCGGGATAAAAACTATCCTATATTCTTTCTCAAGGTCAACTCTATCTCTGTACCAAATTTCAATAAAATCAGTTCAGTGGTTTAGACGTGAAAGCGTAACAGACAGATAGACAGAGTTACTTTCGCATTTATAATATTAGTAGGGATTATTATCTTGTCCTATGGTTGAAATATCTTTTTTAAATAAATATTGACTAGAAAGTTGTAAGTAAAATGATGTTGTTTAAGAAAGAAACATGTTGATTTTTGGTTAAAAATTAACACTGAGTTAAAGTTATTTGCTTTTATTTTATTATCTTAATTCAACATTTTTTTCATAGTATTCCGTAGACTTAAAATAGAATAAGTTATATCTTTTAGTTCTACATCGGGTAATGTGGCGGAGAAAAAAAGAACCGAATATATTCGGCACCAAACCGAATAATTCGGCCGAATACGAATAGTGAAAAAATTGCCGAATAAGCCGAATACCGAATACCGAATAGTTATTCGGCGCATCTCTATAAATTACTAATAATGGAAACTTCTAAGTGTTTCTCGCCTACCCACGGCGTCCGCATTCGGTGCTATGAATGTGGTCCCGATATGAGGCGAGGATGCCGACGAAAATGTAACAAATTCCAGTTGTGTGAGAGATAAAAAAACACGATTTTCGAGAAAAGTACTCGCCATGGGATTCATAGCCTTAGTCAATGGATGTATCCTGTATCTTCTTTGTGACTTTTTTATAGCAAAGTCATGCCCTCTACAAATAAGCAATTAGTTTCTCACAATGGTCCATGGCGGAGACACTTTCTATTCACAGTGAAAAATAACGACGGTTACCCTGTCGTACAAAAACGCTCATTTTCACGACACCGCAACGCAAACTGCCGAGTGTAGCGATGCGGCGTCGCAACGCGGTTATGTGTTTCGGCCCTTAATTAATGGCAAAATGTGTTTTTTATTATATTTTAAAGATAACACGCGAGTGTACCAAGTTTCGTTTAAATCCGTTCAGTAGTTTTTGCGTTAAAGAGGAACAAACATCTATGCATACAGTGCTGAATTATCCATAAGGCACTTTAGGCCAGTGCCCAGCACTCCCGATAAAAATGTAGAAACCAAGGTACAAGCCCACATTATTGACACTATAAGAGTGACAGTGCCTGTCTGAATAATTATGGCCAAGGTAAGCATCTAAAAAAAAGCGAATGAAAAAAATTTGGACCGAGGGTGCCTCCACTCCTTTGTTGGCCCGACGCCTCTGGGCCCCGAAATCCGGCCCTGCATACATACAATCTTTCGCGTTTATAATATAAATAAGATAAATATCAGTTTATTCTTCTTCGCAGGTACATCTGAACATCAAATCCAAACGTTACCCCATATGCAAGCGGAAAGACGAAAAACCACCGGAAGTGACGATACCGGATAGCTGTGAACCTGTCGACCCGTACAGGAACGTATCCATGTTATATACAGACAGAGGTTTCGTTATATAAAGGCATTAATTATATTAAGACAGTTTCCTCGAAATTTCGACCCCTTTTTCTCTGTTGTAGCTGCAAAAATATTACTATGATGAAGTCGGATCAAAACTTTATTTGTTGATCCAAGGTGTACCTTCATGCCTTCTTTCATGCCACATGACCCTATTTTAAATTTCCCGCGACTCGAAAAGTCCCTGCTTCATGCAGTCGCTCGTCCCTCGATACCTGGCGCGGCCTCATGGAGTCGCTCGTCGCTCGTATCCAGCGACAAATATTATGATCACGTGGCTCCATTTTAGATTTCCCGCGACCCTGTGTTGCTGATTTTCTAACCTCATTCGTACCCCGTGGTAGTGATACAAATTAAGGAAATAGAATTGCACAAAAATAACGATATATTGATGTTTCATTTTTTCGATTTTTCGATGCCGTTATTTACGGGAATTAATTTAGAGACCGTCACAGTACCATTTTGTATCGACTTGTCTCGCCGCTCAGTCTCGATCGTTTTTCTTTTCTCTATTCTACACTAAATTCATTACCTATGATCTTATCCCAGCGACAAAGCTCAACATTTTGAGCTTTATCGCTACATATCACGTGATCAGATTTGTCGCTGCAAACGAGCGACGAGCGACTATGAGGCTACGCCTTAATGCGATGTAATAATGGTCGTTCCTTGTCTACTATAACGTATAAATCATTGTAATTATAAAATCATATTTATTCATATGTAGTAGTTTTGTATTGTGCAATAAACAAAGTATTTGAAATTTTTTGACTATTATTTTTTGCACCGTAAAACGGGGTGAATAGGAAATAGTGGTATTTTACGGGGTCGCATGCATTTGCCTACATAAAAATACTTAAACACGTTTTATGAATATTGCATAACAGCTTGAGAATTCTCATATAATCTTATTATTTTGTCTTGTATTACGTCCGAAAATTTTGTTTCTGTCCACCCGAAAAATACCTCTATTCACTCTAGTTTGCCGTTACCATAGACTAGGAGTTTAAAAGTGGACCATAATATGATCAATTCCAGAAGTTAATACAAACAGATTTTTGAAACAATTGCACGCAATCTAATTCAATAAGTAAATGTTGTGTTAAACAAAATTTCGTTAAAAAAATGGCGACCTATTGTTATTTACAGTGATGTTTTGTTTAATAATTTGCAAACAACGACGTTTAAATAAGGATATACAATAAAACTCCGAATTATTCATCATCAGGTTTTTTATGTGATTGCACCAACAATTCCATATTGTCAACTACAATTTCGTTTGCATTCACACCTTTTTTCTCATTCGCTCTCATTCTCTCATTAGCAAGTCTTAATTTCTTCCCGATGGTTCGCTTCAACTCGTTATAAATCTCATCTCGATCCAAGCTGTCGTTGCCCGACCCCGGCAAGTCTTTCTCATCAGAAAACATGTCGTTTGCCCTTTTTAAAATGACTTTAGTGTTGTCTTTCGGTTTCGTTTGACTTATGAATTCGGAGAGTAACTTCATATCATTCATTAAACTAATTTTTGAAGTTGTGTTTAATTTTTTGAACTTTTCGTGTATACCTATGTCTATAGCGTCTCTAACAATTTTCGAAGTATCCATATCATTTTCCAAATGGTGATTTAGTTTCTTTAAAAGTTTGTTAAGTTTCTTAATATCGTCTTCTGTGTAATAATCATTTAATCGTCGCGCGAAAGTTGTTAGTAGAGGGTTGTTGTCGTTAATTATCTTCTTTAATTTATCTTTTAATGTTGGCACATCCTCATTCGCCCATTTTTTAATAGTATCCTTAATGTATTGTTTAACGCCGAAGTCCGGTATAACCTCATTTATCGTAGAATGCGTTTGGTTATAAATTTTTGACACTTCACTTTTTAAAACTTTGACAGCGTCTTTGGCTTTGGGACCGGTGAAATTGAGAAAGCTGTCGCCGAGTTTTTTTATGAAATCTGTGAAGCTGATGCGTTCGTTTTTATTGTTGTCGTAAGCTCGGAATTGTTGGATTTCTTGTGCTTGGGGCGCTAGTATCTTGTAGAGCTTGTCTAAAAACACTTTTATATTTTGGATGAACGATATGTTTTCGTTGACGTCTTTTGGTTCGAAAAGAAATGATGTTTCTAGAGCTACATTGACACTCCTTGGTGGCGGGTTTACTTTTACACCTGAAAAAAAAAACAATTTGTTTTGGCCTTAGCCCAAAACTCATAAGAAGAATTAACCTAAGACGATTAGAATAGATACTGAAACACTGCATATTATGCAGAAATAGATTGAGTCTATTGCTATTCTGAATATTTTCTGGACTTGATAAGAATACATTTACCAATATTATAGAGATGCTACTCAATAGAGTCGTTGATCATCATCATCCTATCCTTTTCCCAACTATGTTGGGGTCGGCTTCCAGTCGAACCGGATTCAGCTAAGTACCAGTGTTTTACAAGGAGCGACTACGTATCTGACCTCCTCAACCCAGTTACCTGGACAACACGATACCCCTTAGTTAGACTGGTAGTTTTCTAGCTACTAACTACCTGTAACGACTGTCATAGATGTAAGCAAAAACATACGTTTTTAAATGTCACTCCATTGAAATTTTATCAAAATCGGTCCAGTCGTTTTTATAGTTGTAAATCGCATTGTCATCGGGTTTAAAGCTACGCTGAAAATTTCAGCCTGTTGGCTTATCGGGAAGTGCCTCAAAATTGAGTTGCAAAAGTCCCACCGGAACGACAAACAAACAAACAAACAAACAAGAAAAATTTGTGTATGAAAACGTGAGACAACCTATAACTGAATTTTCGTCCTTTGTTAATGTATTTCCTATTTTATATATTTACTATTTTGTACTTTTAATACTGACCAGTTTTCGACGGTCCTGTTCCACCCGCGTAGATGTCAGTTATAGCTGAAAAAACAAGCCTCTTTTAAGACAGTCAGGTTAATAGTAAACAGTGTGGTACCAAGCTATCTCCAATTTAAATTTTATCAAAATCGGTCCAGCCGTTTGAGAGTGAAGAGGTACCAAACATACAAACACATAAAAACACTTGCAAAGCTTTTTCTTTTCTTATATTCGTCGATTAATGAACAGGTAATTTAGTAAGAATTACAACAAACTGTTAAATATTAAATATTTATTCAACCTGTTGTTGCATTGAGCCTTGGGAAATTCGACTGGATTGTTTGTTAGCCTAGTGGGTTCGGTTCCTAACCAGGCTAATTAATCTATGTTACATATGTATTAGGTAATATTTAAGTTTTTTGTCAGTTTTCTGGTACTCATTATTCAATAAATTGAAACAACTGCGCTGAATGAGCATTCAGGGTTGCAGGTTCGATCCCCGCGTAGGACAAGCATTTGTGTGATCCACGAATGCTTGTTCCGAGTCTGGGTGTCTTTGTGCATGTATAAAATCCCCGCAACACAAAGATTTAATTCTTTAGTCTATTAATTAGCTTAATCTTTGTTTGTATTTATTGAAAAAAAAATTGATTAAAGTTAAAATACTTACCGACGCATAAATACGTTGTCAAAATTATAATCTTCATATTTCGACAATAACCCTTCATTTTACCATATTATTATTATATTTTGTTTTCAATAATCCAAGTGGATTGCTCAATAATGAACGTGCATTTTATGTGATCGTTCCGCAAAATTTCAATTCGATTTCAGCAATAAAACGGTTTAGAACGCAGTCAAAACTTTATTCGAACAATTTTATAGAAACTATCGTGAGACTGATTCATTATTAAATGATGCAACGGTTTAATCACGCGTATTTTTGACTCGCTCGCCCGCCGCGTCAGCTCATGATTAAGGACTCCAGTTGGGTCTGAAACTAGTCGGGCATTGGGCAATCCCGATAAACACGAGTGAGTAAACCTCAATGTTATCGTGGATTATGAGAATACGATTTCTGAATCCCATTTTGGTAGGTAATGGCTGTAGTTTTCAGATTTGATTTGACAGTTCCCCGGCTCACCGGATTCAGCTAAGTACCAGTGTTGTACAAGGAGCGACTGCCTATCTGACCTTCTCAACCCAGTTACCTGGTCAACACGATACCCCTTAGTCAGACTGGTTGTCAGACTTTCTAGCTTCCGACTACCTGTAATGAGAGTCAAAGAAGTATGAGTAACAGCCGGGACCCACTGTTTAACGTACCTTCTGAAACACGGAGGACCTCGTTATAAACTTTAGGCGAACATTAATGAAAGCTGAGTAAAGGGTTCACAATTGAAACCGCCAGAAAGAGGAGTAAAACTGACCATAGGTAAGTATTAATTATTATTTAGGTCGTTACAAAGCTGTCTTAAGTTTTAACTTAAACCAAAATCAGGCAATAGGGATGATGACAATTTTTTTTTTGCAGTGTCCGTCTTGTAGTTTTTTGTATAATAATGGATACGTATTTTTTAATTTGTCCCGCAAACATAAATTGACCAAATTACAGTGTATGAAACTTACGCGTGACGTCACGATTAAGTATAAATTTTACCATATCGATATCGTTACGACACAAGCCCCGTCTCCTAAACTTTAGAGAAGTAAATTTTTGTCAATTCTACTTTTTCTGAAAAAGGAAAAAATACGTGTCTCATACTTTTCAATTACCTATCTAACTGAGGGACTAATGAGATTTTTTGTTATATACCCAGTCATCATCCCTATTTAAAAACTCAAAAATGACACTTAAAAATAAAATTAAAAAACTTGTTTATTATTTTTATGACGAATTTATAGGTATTAAATCCTATTTTTTAATAATGATGTACTTAATGTATGACGTTCGCTATAAATTAGTAAATTTATTATAAACCTACTTCGTAAACTGTCAGGAAAGGTTCAAAATTATCTAAATTGTACCGAAAGAGGTTTAATAGGGCCATTACAAGTTTTAGAATTGGTTTTAGGTAGATCCTTTTTTCGAAACGACCGCGACGTCAACGTGCAACGGGTTTGATCCCCGCGTACGACAAGCATTAGGTAATATCTTCACTAGAAGTCACTTGAATGTTTGTGACTCAAGGAATTAAAAAGAACTAAAAGTCAAATTCATAAAAAAATATGTTTTTTTTTAATGAATTTGACTTCTATAGATTTTTGGTGTTTCTTAGTTCTGGCATATTATATGTTTTGCATTATTTAAATAACATTAAAAACTTTATTTTACTTATGATATGCCCCTAATATGCATGCATATGCAAAATATAAACAAATTGTACTCAATTGACGTTTGCATAAATTATTTACGCGTTTCGATCCGTCACATTGTCACACGTTACACGTCATTATTTAATAAGGATTTACAAAGATACTATTTGAAAAAATAATGTTTTGTTGTCTTCAATTGTTTTCGATGTGAACAAATTTTGCATTTATTTTTCAAAGTTTTATATTTAAGTGACCTAAAGGCATTGCATTTCGTATTAATTTGTCCGGCCTGTTGGTCTAGTGGTTAGTGACCCTGACTGGTATACCGGAGGTCGTTGGTTCGATTCCCACCCAGTACAAATGATCATTTGTTCTGAGTCTGGGTGAAATTGATTTACATTATAAATGTAGATATTAAGAAATGTATAAGTATGTTTATCTGTTGTCTAGTACTCATAATACAAGCTTTGCTTAGTTTGAGACTAGATGGCGCTGTGTGATAGTGATGGCATAGAATAATACATACACAAAACTTTCGTGGTTACACACAATATTAGTAGGTTTAGTACGATAAAACAGTCGTTTTATCACTAACTAGCTGTTGCCCGCGACTTCGTCCGCGTGGTTAGAAGATATAAGTTATAATTTATATCTGCCCTGTTTTTTTCCACATTTTCCATTGTATCTTCGCTCCTATTAGTCGCAGCGTGATGGTTTATAGCCTAAAACCTTCCTCGATGAATGTTCTGTTCAACACAAAAATAATTTTTCAATTTGGACCAGTAGTTCCTGAGATTAGCGCGGTCAAACAAACAAACAAACTCTCCAGCTTTATATATTAGTATAGAAGTATTGATATAGATTAAAACAGTTTCTTAATAGCAGAATTCGGGCAATTCTCCTATTAAGGATGACCGATGAATCAATGGGAATTGAATTAAATTCGCAATTGCCATTTATTCATCGGCCATTATAAATAGCGGAATCGGGGCCAAGGCTAGACGCGTATAGTTTTGTTTTTTCATACTATCGCCGTCGATAGCAAATTGTTAGGCAACTTGTAGTTTACAAGATTAACTATTACCTAAGTTAACTATTTTATTGATGTAAATTTTCTGTTTATTCAATTACAAATACGAATGACTCTTGTTTTATCTGTTAATTACCAGCCTTAATTAATTTAACAAGTTTTTAAATATATTAGTTATATTTTTGTAAATTATTGTAGCAATATATAGCTTAGCTCGTGGCTAAGCTATAAACGCATAAGTGAAACGATCACAGGTTAAGCTATGCTTGACACGGTTGGTCCGTAGATGGGTGAACATCTTTGTCATAACGAGTTCCTCCGTGTTTCGGAAGGCACTTTAAATTGTGGGTCCCGGCTGTTATTCCTACATCTTTGACAGTCGTTACAGGTAGTCAGAAGCTTGAAAAGTCTGACAGCCAGTCTAACCAAGGGGTATCGTGTTGCCTAGGTAACTGGGTTGAGGAGGTCAGATAGGCAGTCGCTCCTTGTAAAACACAGGTACTCAGCTGAAACCGGTTAGACTGGAAGCCGACCCCAATATAGTTGGGAAAAGGCTAGGCCGATGATGAAAATGATTGTAGCAATATATTAGACAAGCCGTAGCCCGCGGGTCCGCCCCTAACAAATCAAAACTGATCCCAGAGAAACGTGTTAATTGTAGTCGAAATCTATCTGCGTACCAACTGCCGTCTAAATCCGTTCAGTGGTTTTTGCGTGAAATTTCGTGTTTATAAAGTCAAAGTCAAATTCTTTACTTCAATTAGACCAGTATATGGCACTTTTGAACGTCAAAACAATTTATACACGGTGATTTTTTAGTCGCCTTACAAAAGCGGCCTTTTTAAGGATTAAACTCTTTGGTTTAAGAATCCTTAAAAAATAAATTTTCAAAAAACCTAACGTCATTTTTATATGTCATTCATTTCAAGTTGTCAATGTCATTATCTGACCGTATCAAGTTTTCGTCTTATTTTATTATTTTTTTGTCACATAAAATTTTTATGTGACAAAAAAAATAAAAATAATAAAGATAACGAAATACTATTTTGTCATTTTATTTTTGATTTTACAAATTACACATAATTTATAGCTAGTAATAAAATTTCTTATTTGAGTTTAAACATTTATTTTTTTCGTAATATTATCAAAAACTGGCATATTTACCTCTAGATAACTAGCTGTGACCCGCGGTTTCACCAGCGTTAATACGTAGATCCCGTTCTTGGGCTGCTTTACAGCCCATTTACTTTTGGCTGACTTTTGTATTAACATTACAATACTAATTTATTATTTTTAAAATAGTAAGTCGTGGAGTGATATTTTTTTGGAATCATGAACCTAGTTATTTGAAGGAGCTCGAGGCTAAGCTATAACTGCATAAATAAGTTGATCGATCACAGGTTAAGCCACATTGGAGAAGGTCGGTCCGTGGTCCATCTATGTCGGAAAACACTTTACTTTGAAGGACCCCATTGTTATTCCTACATCTTTGACAGTCGTTACAGGTAGTCAAAAGCTTGAAAGCCGGACAACCAGTCTCACTAAGGGGTATCGTGTTGCCCAGGTAACTGTGTTGAGGAGGACAGATAGGCAGTCGCTCCTTGTAAAACACTGGTACTTAGCTGAATCCGATTAGGAAGCGACCTCAAAAAATTTAGGAAAAGGCGAGGATGATGGTGAGCAATTATTAAAATACAAATTTGTTTAAAAATATTTATATTTTACACAAATAACATATTCATTGACTTAATTAATAAAGACTGTTTACATTTGACGGCATAATATCCTTACTTAATTTACACATAACCTAAATGCCTTAATCTATAAAAAAAGTTTTTGACATAAACCTGGGCCCCAATTCTGCTATTTACAATGGCCGATGAATGAATGAAAATGATAGTTTTCGTATCCTCTTAAGCAGTTTTGACGACCTCCGTGGTCGAGTGGCGTACGCACCGGTTTCAAGGTGTCGCTAGCTCTGAGGTCCCGGGATCGATCCCCGGTCGAGTCAATGTAAAAATTCACATTTCTACATTGTCTCGGGTCTGGGTGTTTGTGGTTCGTTGTATATGAATTCCATAACACAAGTGCTTTAGCAACTTACTTTGGGTTCAGAACAATGTATGTGATGTTGTCCGCATTTATTTATTAGTTTCCTTACACAATAATTGAAAATTCAGTAAGGGACGGTACACTCAAGGTCGAAACAATTAACTTCCAATTATTGTGTTAGCAAATTTCTTTTATAAGTGAATGTCAATCATTTCAGATTTAAATTCAATTGCCATTCATTAGATTAAATTCAAATAGCAAAACCGGGGCCCTGTGTTAAATGCATAATTAATAATTATGATTTTATCTCACGAAAGTTATTTCATTAACATTTATTTGCCAAAAAAACAATTTTTTTCTTAAATACTAAGCTTACAATTTCAAAATCACATTTTCTCATCTTTGACAAACAATTTTTCTTTTACTTCAGTCTTATCATCTTTAAAATATTCCTCAATTTCTTGCAGAGTCTTATCCTTAGTCTCTGGCAAATATTTATAAATTAATATCGTGAATATTGAAGCAGATATGCCGTAAAAGAGGAACATTCCATGAAGGCCTAATGTTTTGAAAATGTACGGAGATCCTTTCAGCAAAGTCGCATGCAATGCATTAAAAACAACGGCTATTGTTATAACACAAGAACTTTTGAACCTTAAAGGTACTAACTCGCCGTAAATTGAAGTTGCCATTATCATCGGTCCTAAACTTATTGACAAAGAAAAACAGGATAGTAGAAATATAGAAACATATTTATTCTCCTCAATTAATTGCAATTTGACGGAATATAAATATCCTGAGATGATAAACAGAAATAAAATTCCAACAGCAGATGAATTTAACAGTAACGTTCGTCGTTTTAATACTTTCGCGATACCGCAACCAATGTACATGCTAAATACTGTAACGCCGTCCAAAATTAACATTCCCATGTACGCAGCCGAATCGTTTTTAGTTATCCGCTTAATAATTTCAATTGAATATATACTACAAACGAATTTACCCGAAAAATGATATTGTCCCGCCATTAAAAGTGACAACAACAACGGTTTATAAAATTCCTTCAATTTGACAGTTTTCAAAATCAAAGACAACGAGACTTTTCGCTCCTGTTTTATAGTTTTAATTTGAGAATCCATTAACGTTTCTAATTCTTTTTCTGAATCTGGATCCGAGCCTTTTAGCCATCTGTGAGCGGCCGCGCATTCGTCGTACCTGCCTTTGGTAGCCAACCAATATGGCGACTCGGGCCAAATGAAGACTGTCAAAGGAAAAATTGAACATATCATTCCACACATTGGGATATATTTCCAATGGAAGAACGCTCCTATTGTGTTTGACGCCCACATACCCCAAAGCAAAGTTGCAGATTTAATTGTCAAAAATAATCCTCTGTACCTAGGAGATGTGTATTCAGAGATTACGATTACTGAAACCGTGACGCTACTTCCATGTGTCATTCCTTGTAATATCTCGCTGTAAAGCAATTGGTTTGCGTTATTGCTTATATAAAAAGCGACAAACATTGCTATGCTGTTTAACGTTACTAAAGTAAAGGTTTTCTTTCGCCCGATAAGTTTCATAAGTCCGGAGAGTATGAAGACCCACGGGATTGCTGTGTAGCCGAATATTGATGCTGTAACGAAAAAATATGGTCAAGACAGATGCAAGTGTTGACGGTATGGATAGCCGAGTGGTAAGTTACTACGACAAAGACACTGCCTATAGCGGGATCGATCCCCGCGTAGGACAAGCATTTGTGTGATCCACGAATGCTTGTCCTGAGTCTGGCTGTCTTTGTGCATGCAGAAGAATTCCCAACAGCGTGAAGGGTTTTTTTAAATAATAAAAATGCTAATTTCGACTTTTACAGGTAATCTAATGAAGTGCAGGCCACTTCAATAAATCACTTAATATGGTTAAAGTTTTGTACAAATAATAATTATTATAAATTAAATTAGAGATAATAAGTTAACTTAAAAGAAAACTTAAATGATTTTTTTTATTGACAAATACAACCTACTGAGAGAAACTTGATGGAATAGGACTAAATGACAGCTATTTCTACGAAGACCAAAGGTAAAAAACATAAAAAAAAAGACGCATTAAGAACCTCCCTAATGAATTCGTGTATAAGTTTCTTCTAAAGTTACTTACTATTTGTGTAATACTTACATAACCAAGACGCCATTTCTGGAGACACAGCATCAGTGGAATTTGCTTCTCTCCTTAATTGAGGGATGAGGACGGTGGGAGCGCCCATGCAGAGGCCGGTCCCGAAGTATACCACCCAAACACCACTGGATACCAGCAACTAGAATAAAGAAATATCACAACTTATGCCGGAACTTAAACGCAACACCATCTAGTGTCAAACTAAGATAAGCTTGTATTATGAGTACTAGACAACTGATAAACATACTTATATATATTATACTTCGTCCATAGACCCCGTGGGTAGAAGATATAAGTTATGTTTTATACCTGCCCTGTTTTTTTCACATTTTCCATTCTATCTTCGCTCCCATTAGTCGCAGCGTGATGGTTTATAACCTAAAGCCTTCCTCGATGAATGGTCTATTCAACACAAAAATAATTTTTCAATTTGGACCAGTAGTTCTTGAGATTAGCGCGTTCAAACAAAAACAAACAAACAAACAAACTCTTCAGCTTTATATATTAGTATAGATATTAGTATAGATTATATGCACGGATAGTCGAGTGGTTGAGGTCACCACGCAAAAACTCACTGAGTAAGACGTGTCGCAGGTTCGATCCCCGCGTAGGCCAAGCATTTGTGTGATCCACGAATGCTTGTCCTGAGTCTGGGTGTCTTTGTGCATGTGACTTGAATGTTTGTGAAACACCCCGCGATACAAGGATTAAGCTCCTTAATGTGGGAGACGTTTTGAAGAAAATGTTTTAATTTATTAAATATTCATACATCCCAATATTTTTACTAAAACCAAATCAGTGTTGAATCCTTTTACTTAGTATGTAGTAGCCCCTAATATCATTAAATCTTCGATTATAATACTGTAGTCACGCTTATTCTCATTGACCAAAAAGAAGGAAATAATCTTCATATGACTTTTATATTATTTTATTTAACACTACCTGTTGTCTGCGACTTCGTCCGCGTGGTTAGAAGATATAAGTTATGATTTATATCTGCCCAGTTCTTTCCACATTCTCCATTGTATCTTCGCTC
Organism: Trichoplusia ni; assembly: GCF_003590095.1. Classification (NCBI taxonomy): domain Eukaryota; kingdom Metazoa; phylum Arthropoda; class Insecta; order Lepidoptera; family Noctuidae; genus Trichoplusia; species Trichoplusia ni. Next base: position 5,019,445 of record NC_039480.1, read on the forward strand.
CTATTAGTCGCAGCGTGATGGTTTATAGCCTAAAACCTTCCGCGATGAATGGTCTATTCAACACGAAAAGAATTCAATTTGAACCAGTAGTTCCTGAGATTAGCGCGTTCAAACAAACAAACAAACTCTTCAGCTTTATATATTGGTATAGATTTCTAATTCAGATTCATTTTAATATCGAAACCAAAAACCAATGAAAAACAACAACAACTTTTACCAAAAAAATATGTCAGCAGTTGTTTATTTGTTCAATATTTCTTTGTTAAAAATAAGATTATTAAAATTGTTTTCATTCACGTTGTTTTGTACCTAATCAATTTAGATTCGATTATAGATTAATGTTGTGGCTTTTTGGTTCCGTGAATGGTTTTTAAGCACTAGATAGCAGGTTCGAACCCGACGCATGCCAAGCGTAATGTATTTTTCAAAGTTATGTTAACTTTCATTAATTATTCTAAGACACCACTGACAAACGGTGAAGGAAAACATCGTGAGGAAACCTGGATTACAAATATTGGAACCTGAAATCGCCCGCAGTGAGCTAGCGTGGTGATCAATGCTCATTTTTTCTCTAGTTGGGACGAAGGCCTTGCCTAATAGTGGGGCATTTATAGGCTTACTAGCTATTGCAAGCAGCTTCGACGGCTATAAATCGAAAATGATCCAACGAGAACATAAAATTAGTATCCTATGTGTTAATCGAGGTTATAAAATATCTGTGTTCCACATTTTTAAGTGACAACAAACGTCAATCCATACTTAGAAACTTTCGCGTTTGCAATATTAGTAGGATAACACAAATTTCAGTGGGTTAAATTATTTGTATGTTTGCTCCTATCTTTCACGCAAAAACTACTGAACGGATTTAGACGAAACTTTGTACACAGATAGTTTATAACCAGGATTAACACACAGTATTTATCTCGACTTTATGTTCCTGTCATAATTAATATAGCAACGGTTAGTAACATATTAACTAGTATTGGTGACTTGGTGTTAAATAACTGAGGCTTTCATAATAGATAGCAAGTAAATAAAGTGTATTTTATTTTGCATAATAATCATAGAATTAACATTTTAAGTTTATTATCAAGGCAGCAAAGTGCAGTGTTATCAACAAAATAATTCTGTTACTATTTCTTTTGATCACACTCTTTATAGTCACGGGATCACTTCATGTGAAGAGACCCGGTCCTTTTTAAAGGCTTGCACGGGGACACAGGTCCAACATGTAGAGGCCTTGTTGAGAATTTTAATCTAATATGTGATGGGGTATCTACTAGGGATCATTCATCTCCGCTCTATGGGGGAACGAACATGAAGAATCCAAAGTAGATACAAAACTATTGCAAGAATGTGTGTATGAACAATTAGGCTATTATATTATGATAAGTTATGTGATCACACTTATTATTTTAAAAGGTGAATATAGCTTCTGTTTCACAAATAATGAGGCATTCTATTGGTATTTAATAAGGTTATCGGTTAAGAAGATATTGAGATAAGTACTATAATTACACACTTTCTGAAAGTTTATAAGATTTCTAAAACAACTCCGTAATTTAATCCTTATAATGTTTGTAAGCAACAAACGCTTATTTCTGGGTGTCTTTGTGCATGTGAATTGTATGTTTGTGAAACCCCCCGCGATACAAGGATTAAATTCCTTAGTGCGGGAGTCGTTTATAAAAAAAAAAAAGAAAAAAAGCCTTGTTTTGCGGGTTCACAAACATTCAAGTCACATGCACATACACACCCAGAAATGCTGGTCCTACGCGGGGATCGAACCCGCGACCCGTGCTGCAAAGTAAGCTTGGCGTGGTGACCTACACTCGGCTATCGGAGTATTGAGTAGGTATAAAGAATTTCTACAAGATTTGGCAACTTGAGTATAATTCATGCTTTCTTCATATATTTTATACTTACAAGTATACCTATATGCGTACCTATTAGCTGGGTGAGCAAGCGCTGTTTTGCCATACAAATGCGTTTCAGGGAGTATAAAAAGCCGGTTATGAAAAATAGATATGGTCCGATTCTCAGACCTATATACCCACGAAATTTCATGAAAATCAGTTGAGCCGTTTCGGAGGAGCTCAATTTCGTACGACGTGACATGAGAATTTATTTAAAATATATAATATCAAGTATATTAAAATACTACCACCCTATAAATGTCCCTTTGATTGCCTCTCGCCCGTATAGGGAAGGTTTGAGCTTTGATCACCACGCTAGCTCACTGCGGGCGATTTCAGATTCCAATATTTGTAATCCTGGTTCCCTCACGATGTTTTCCTTCACCGTTTGTCAGTGGTGTCTTAGAATAATTAAAAAAAGTACATGCAACTGGCCATGGAATCGTGAATTCTTCTAAAGGACAGGAACACAACTGCAAATAATCTAGTTAATATAAAAAATTAAATAAATACATATTACATACCTGCCGGAAAAATGGCACCCATTGGCATTTTTTGAAAATTTTCTTCTTATTTTCTATTTCAATTATTTCTTTATATTGGCACTCCATTTTGTGAAACTTCAAATATTATTAAAAACTAAATGTCTTCGAAATTCAAACTTAAGAACGCGCGATTAAAAACATTTCGAAAATATAACGAATTTAAATAGAAACGTGCGTTCGTTGTTGTAAAATTATAAATACTGACATGATTTTTATTAATTTATGCTTAATTATTATCAGCTAAATAAATATTTGAATTATTCAAGAAATTGTTGAAAACGTCTTTGCTGTTCGACGGTATGTTTTGGTGTAAAATTGTAATGTTTAATGAAAATAAGATCATTTTTACGCGAGGTATAGTATCCTCGCGAATACCGGTATACACCCAAAGAGGTTTTATATCACGTGGCAAAGACAAGACTGAGGATATGACACTTGTGTTGCAAAGCGTGAATGGGAATTTGTTTCCATCTATACATGTAGATAAAATTGGATTGTCTGTTTATAATATGAAAATAACTGTTTTTTTTTTCAATAGATTAATATGAAAGTAAATAGTGTATGTACACCGAAATGATTTCTTTTTGTAATTTTCTCTGTGTCTGTCTGTTTGTTTGTTCCGGCTAATATGTGAAATCGTATGACCGATTTTGACGAGACTAGGATTGGCAGTTGATGAAATAAGGAGTTACCAGCTAACAATTTTGTTCTTAGAAAAATAAAAATAATAAAAATAAAACTAGCAATCCTCTTTCTTAAATTCCACGCAGACATAGTCGCGGGTACAGCTAATAGACATTAAAATTGCACCATATTTAGTAACATTTGCGGCGTTCCTACCTATTTCGGGCAGGGGTGAATTTTCCTCTCCACGGCCGGCACGTCATGTTATCCTATGCTTTTCCACAAGATTAGACAAGGGGAATAAATAACTCGCAATGGTAAAAAAACAAGATCCTATTTTGAACTAAGGCCCCGTTGTCTTTTTGTTGGTTAATTTTTCACCAGGCTCAATCTTATGAAACTTCAGTGAAAGCTATAGGTGAATGAAATTAAATAATATCTTAGAACTACTCCTGTTGCCGCCGAAACATAAATTGCAAAAAATGATTTATTTTAGGAAGCCTTTTTTTAACAAGTGTATTTTTTGGTCATTTTTATATATTAAAAACGATACGGAACCGTCTGTGAGGGATTCTAACCGCAATTACCCAGTTTTTGATGTTAATAACCTAACTTCATAAAAATATTATTTAAATGTCAAACTTCGTTTGGCGCCAATACAACTGAATGACAATTGTTTTGTTTTTTTTTTGTTCTTTCCGTTCACGGTCCGTTTCAATTTATGTCGCATTTTATGCGTTCTTTATGTAAATTAAATATGTTTTTGTATTTTTGATTTGTCTTTTGTCGTATCAAAATACAAATTATTATGTACCTGTTTCATAGTTTTCTTTTTAATATTTATTTATTGTGAATAGATTATTAAAATAACAATGTTTTCCTTGTTGAAAGGTTGAAAATTACACAGATTAGCATTATAACTTCAACTCTTGTAAGCAAAGATCTAGTACTATCTTAAGATCCAAAGTAAAAAAAGGGAGAGATCGAAAGAAGGCCTTTTCCCCCGATTTTTGTAATGATACAATGCAAACAAAATAATTTTCGTCATCATCGCCTTTTCACAACTATGTTGGGGTCGGCTTCCAGTCTAACCGGATGCAGCGAAGTAACAGTGTTTTACAGAGTGACTGCCTATTTGACCTCCTCAACCCAGTTACAGAAAACACGATACCCCTTAGTTAGACTGGTTGTCAGACTTTCAAGCTTCTGACTACCTGTGGCGATTGTCAAAGATGTGGCCGACTTTTCAATCGCCAGATAACCTTTATCTACTTTTACAGATACGCTTGATGTTTTAAAACCTTTTGTATAGAAAATATGTCAAGCGGCCATTTTTATTCCCCACATAGAATTTAACTGATAATTGAACAATCGGCCCTAAAAAAACTAAAAGCTCACGTTGAAATGTCACTCCATTCAAATTTTATCAAAATCGGTCCAGCCGTCGTTATAGTTGTAAATTGCATTGTCATTAGGTTTGAAGCTACCCTGAGAATTTCAGCCTGCTAGCTTATCGGGAAGTGCCTCAAAATTGAGTTGCGAAAATCCAACCGGAACGACAAACAAACAAACAAAAAAGTGAGTGTATGAAACGTGGGTAAATGTCAACCATGATCTACTTTTTTCTAACTTCTCCAACAAGAAAAAACTTAGTCCTTGTCTGGCGGGATTTCACAAACATTCAAGTCACATGCACAAAGACACCCAGACTCAGGACAAGCATTCGTGGTCTGGTGGATCACACAAACGCTTGTCCTGCGCGGGGATTTAACCCGCGACACGTCACGCTCAGTTTGGCGTGGTGACCTCAGCATTCAGCAATAAAATTTATGTATAATTTTTAATCTTTTTTTACCTAAGATGGTGCAGATAATCCAGTTTAAAGATTTGGTATAAAAACAGGTTAACAACGAGTCGGGCACGCGACTTGATACAAGTATGATAAAGAAAACTCCACGGATAGCCGAGTGGTGCAGGTCACCACGCCGAACCCATTGTGTGCGACGTGTCGCGGGTTTGATCCCCTCGTAAGAGGGTTTGCGTTAGCTTTAAATGTTCGTTCTAAGTTGTGTATGTGACTAAAATGTTTGCGAAACCCCCATGATACAAAGATTAAACTACTTAGTGCGGCCTGTGTGGCAGTCGTTTTAAAAATACAGATAACGAAATAACAAAGATGGTCCCCTTTCAAATTTGTGACCGTATTTTTATTCTTATTATTTGTTGTTACGGCATACATCATTTGCAAATTTCAACGGTCTATCTATCGCAGTTCCTGAGATATAATCTAGTGACATAGTGACTGATACACTACAGAGACTTAGGTCCGTATTACAGATGGCTACTCAAGTCCTGATCTCTGTTTAAAACTAGATTTGAGTTGAGATTTCATTTTAGAATGCTACTCAAGCATAGATTAATGCGGAATCCTAAAAATAATTAAATTATATTTTGAAGGTCAAATAAATGTCTTATATTGTTCAAAAATTATAATAAAATGCATATTATGAAGGTATAAATTAACAATTTATTTTTTCAGGGTATGAATAAACTTTACGGTTGTCTTAATTCATAAACCACCGAAGTATTTAATAAAAAAAAAAACAAAAGCAAAGACTGAATTTTTAATTTAGAATAAATTGTTCACAGAATAAATTAATTCGACTTTATCTTTTGTGTAAAAAAAACCGACGTATTTAAATGAAAATTGTCAAAGAAATAGATAAAATAAAAAATGCCGTCGACCTTCTGAGAAAGACGTCAATGCTCCCATCATCGGCCTAGCCTTTACCCAACTATGTTGAGGTCGGCTTCCAGTCTAACCGGATTCAGCTAAGTAGCCGTGTTTTACAAGGAGCGGCTGCCTGTCTGACCTCCTCAACCCAGTTACCTGGGCAACACGATACCCCTTAGTTAGACTGGTTGTCAGACTAGCTCTGACTACCTGTAACGACTGTCAAAGATGTATGAATAACAGCCGGGACCCATACACTAACACTATTGGATTAAAATACTTGGTATCCAGGTTTCCTCACGATGTTTTCCTTCACCGTTTGTCAGTGGTATCTTAGAATATTGTATATAATATATAAATAAGGTTATGAATATTATACAGGGATCAAAATCAAAATCAAGTTACATAATTATGTGTCTGTTTTTGTATGCGTGATTGTTGTCTTTACACCTTAACGAGTGGACCGATTGCGATGAAATTATGTGTGGAGGTTATTTATTTAAGAACTTTGTCGCTGTGCGATAACACCGTTCTATAAATAAATAGAACTTGAAACTACAATACGAAAATACAATTAAAAAACAACTAGCTACGACTTAACACTCTTTTCGATACCTTATAAAGAGTTTTTGTCTCTTGGAGAACGGAACAGCCAAAATACTTACCTATGGGAAAGATATGAAGATTCGAATGACGTTATTGCGACACACGCTATTTCGAAAAAGAATAAGAGTGATACGCCAGTTCAAAAACACATTAAGGCGAAAACGTCAAAAAGTGTCTTCGTATCGAAATCCATTGTTGCGATTGTAAAGAGGAGCCGTTGTAAAGACCAGAATTGGGCTTCTGGATTAGCATTGAGCTGTGGTAAAGGAGGGTATTTTATGCAGCTATGACCGAGCTCCAGGCAGAAGAAACAGCGAACAACAGTTAGGCCTGATTCGCACGGGAGCTTTTTCAACGCGCGTTAAAAAAGCGTTGAAATAGAACAAATGCATTTCCAAATACATGTTCATACGATTATTCCCTTTAGCGCCCAACGCCCAGCGCTCAAAATGCAACACTACTCGAAAAAAGCGTCGCATTTTAAAGGCACGGACGTATGAAGTATTTGGAAATGCATTTGTTCTATTTGAACGCTTCTTTAACGCGCGTTAAAAAAGCTCCCGTGCGAATCAGGCCTTAGGAGACAAATAAAAAAAACAATATTGATAAACGCATTTATTTCTGAATCACATCGTAACTTGAACCAACCAGTAAACAACAGTGATTGGCCGAAGTGTCTTACATTTATAAATGGCGGAGAAAATACTCATTAATTTATATATAGTTGAATTTATATTAATAGATATAGTTGATAATCATCAGTTATGATTTTGGCTGTACAGCTGTCAATTTGTCTATGGATTTTTTGACATTCGCTCGAAGACAAAGTAGAATTTTGACAACGATACAGCCAAAACTATGTATCTCTTGAGAAATAAGTATTTTTAACATATCCACAGATTTATATTTTAGATATGTAACAATGGGGTATTAGACTAAATCTAATAATGTTAATCTGTTTAGTGAGGAAGAAAGATATTAAAAAAAAATAATTGAATACAAATTTTCTTATTTTATCACATCATCAAAATTACATATTAAAATCACTTAATATATTGAAATGTATGGTAGTTGAGGCTAAAACTTCGCTTGCTAGTAAAAAGCGTACTGGTAAGTGACGTCACATGAGATTTTAAACCTCTGTATCTCCTTCATTTTTTGCTCACGAGATAAAAGAAAAAATACATACTCAATATTTTTTGGAACTCTATCTATCTGACTAAACAGACTTTTGTGAATAACCCTTATTAACAAATAACTTATCTGATAAAACAGAACCCATTAAATTGGATGTTTCCCTTCCATATTAATTTATCCGCCATTTTTAAATCATTATATTACAACGAGCCGTCAGACAATCGTTTGCAAAAATTTGTCCTATCTATTAAAATTTGACATTAATTTATCTATTAGGTAAAAGATTGAGCGAATCGGCGCTTAATTATAATTAAATCGATTTTATTCGTGATTACTAAGCAAAAATATTAATATGCAGAAACACTAGTCACGATCAACTGGCCTGTTGGTCTAGTGGTTAGTGACCCTGACTGCTATACCAGAGGTCGTGGATTCGATTCCCACCCAGAACAAATGTTTGTGTGATGAGCACGATCATTTGGTCTGAGTTTGGGTGTTCTTTATCGATATTATGTATGTATTTAGAAACATAAGTATGTTTATCAGTTGTCTAAATTTTGGTGACCTGAAAAATTATTAATGAAGATATCCCTTCAGTATATTTTACTTTTAAAATAAACTTTGCTTAGTAAATACAAAGATAAATCGATTAACAGTGACGTTACTTATTTCCTATCCAACTATTAAAACTAATACACCATTTGTTTCCGCACTTAAAAAAAAACCATCTTTGCGTAAGTCTTTTTATACAAACACATATTAAATAAATAAACGACAGATATATTTCAGTGGTATAATTTAAATCGTTTTTTCATCGAGTTTTATTTTTAAATGTATTTTTTGGATAAAAAGACACATTACAAAAAGACTCTTTATCTTTTAGCACGTAAACAAATGAAGCATTGTTGACTCGATTAAACATTTGACTGAATGGAGACCTAAAATGTATACAGAACCCAAACAAATGAAAAAACACCGCTTTTTACATAGACATATACAATTAACAATTTAAGAAAATTTACGAGTCGCCTCTGGGAAGCCTAGGAAGCGGTGGCGAGACGATCTAAACGCTTACCGCGCGGGCTGGTTCCATGTGGCCCAGGGCCCCAGCGTAGCTATTTAAAGTGGCCGATGAATGAATGAAACTTGGTTTAAAATGTCAATTTTCGTTTTATCTTAAGCATTTTTCCACACAATAATAGGAAATTTAGTGTGGGACGCTAAACTCAAGGTCATTACAATTAAGTTCCAATTATTGTATTGGCAAAATGCTTAAGAGAATAGGAATAATTTCAAATTTAATTCAATTGCCATTCATTCATCGGCCATTGTAAAATAGCAGAATCGGGGCCCTGGACAGAGAATCGTGAAGGGATTTGGGGGAGGTCTTTGCCCAGCAGTGGGACAAAGTGGGCTAGTTAAACAAAAAGTCAGTTTTCAAATTGTCTTGAAAATGTAAGGGTTCAATACATATAAGTTTATCATTCGTCTGTCAATCATTTGATTGTTAGAGAATAGTAAATGGCAAAAATCGATTTCAAGGTATCGACCAACAAATTATAATAATGTAAATTGAGCTACGTTTACACTGCAACGCTGTATCAACAACTAGCTGTTGCCCGCGACTTCGTCCGCGTGGTTAGAAGATATGACTTAAGAATTTTTTAACGGATACCCTCTAAGATGAATAATTTTCCCTGTTTTTTTTTCCACATTTCGCATTGTATATTCACTCCTATTAGTCGCAGCGTGATGGTATATAGCCTAAAACCTTCTTCGATGAATGGTCTATTCAACACAAAAAGATTTTTTCAATTTTAACCAGTAGTTCCTGAGATTAGCGCGTTCAAGCAAACTCTTCAGATTTATATATTAGTATAGAAGTATAGATTACCTTGCAACAAACAATGTTTTAACTTTTAGTAAGTCTATTTGTGTCTATATTCATACGTACAAGTTTAATCATTTTTTTTAATGCACGGATAGCCGAGTAATGTAAGTAACCACGCCAAATCGTCGTGTTCAGTGACACGACTTTTAACGAGTTCGATCTCCGCGTAGGACAAGCATTTGTATGATCCTCGAATGTTTGTCCTGAGTCTGGGTGTCTTTGTGCATCTCATCAAGTTTGTGAAACTACCGCGACACAAGGGTTGAATTCGTTATCGCGGGATCTTTTAGTTGACAGACAGTTGGAAGACCGTCTTGCAACATTTTTGTTGGTAGCGAGTCAGTTTTAATGACGCAGTGTATACTTAGCTTAATTTCTTAAACGAAATTCACACCTAACGTTGCCTTAACCCAAAATGAACAGTTTTAGACTAGATTAACTTATAAAATCACCAAAATAAGAGGCTTTAATTTTAATGTATGTTGAAATTATATCAATAGTGATGTTATTACCGTAACCGAAATAATCTGATATCCGAAATATCCGAAACTGATATAAAAGTTAACCGAAACTTTCGGATATCCGAAACCAATCAAAAAGATGAGATCGATTTCGGATACGGACAACGCTTGACTTTTTACCTATTTTATTCAACACACATTAAAAAGCTTCTAAACATCATTTAAGAGAACATATCTATAATATGACCATGGACACCACAGATTATATTATCCCAAAGACAATTCTTTACAACTAAATATTAACTATAACAAGGAAAAAAGAAACATAAAAATACTCTATACTTTATGCAAAAGGCAATCAATTGAGTTAAGAATAATAATGATGACTTACAAAATCTTTTTCTGATATTTTTTTCTAAGGATCTTCGGACACGGAGTGACAAATATCCGAAACCCTCGGACTGTAGTATCCGCGTGTTATACAAACTCTATCATCATCGGCCTAGCCTTTTCCCAACTATGTTGGGGTCGGCTTCCAGTCTGACCGGATTCAGCTAAGTACCAGTGTTTTACAAGGAGCGACTGCCTATCTGACCTCCTCAACCCAGTTACCTGGGCAACACGATACCCCTTGGTTAAATTGTGTGTCCCGCCTGTTATTCCTATATCTTTGACAGTCGTTAAGGTAGTCAGAAGCTTGAAGTCTGACAACCAGTCTAACTAAGGGGTATCGTGTTGCCCAGGTAACTGGGTTGATGAGGTCAGATAGGCAGTCGCTCCTTGTTAAACACTGGTACTTAGCTGAAACCGGGTCGACTGGTAGCCGACCCCAACATAGTTGGGAAAAGGCTAGGCCAATGATGATTGTGTATAAAGATAGTCGCAAGGATACACACTTTACTCGCATTTTAAAATTTTCTGGCTTTTAAGAGACTACGACCCCTGAGTTTGCTTCGACATTTTTTCTAAGGGTAGTCAGATAGGAAACGTCGACTCCAGCGTTCTCAAAGAAGACATAAGTGATGAAATATCCTATTTGCAAAATAAATGATTTAATTCTATACTACAGGTAGAGAGTATCGCATACTTGGCTTCATGTACAGTGCCGGCGTTAGGGGGGGGGGGGGGGGAGGCGTGATGGGGCGATGGCCCAGGGCGACAAATTCTGGGGGGCGCCAAGGTCTAAAGTTGGAGTCTCTTGCCTCTCCTGGCGCAAACCCTCAGAACTGTGCTCTACGCTAGAGGTGGAATACTTCCACCGCCAAACGTAACGCTAAAGGAAAGATGAAATTCTTAATATAATTTTACTTGGGATCAGCAAATAACTAACACTTGATATTGCTGCCCTCAAGTGGGCGCCACAATATTTTTGCCCGGGGTGTCAGTGGCCCTTACGCCGGCACTGTTCATGTAAAAAGGGCTTTACACAAAAAAATGCAAGGAATTCATGAAACCGGACTTATATCTATGAAAACGATTCAGTAAAGAACGAAATATTTGAAGTTTTATTAAATTCTAGTTTCTTGACATAACAATTAATTATTTACATTAAAATAATAATATAATAAAAAAAGGAACAGTTTTTCATGAATACGCAATTTTTATACTTGAAGTAATTTTCAATATAATAACAGACTGTATCTATCCCACTGTTGGGCAACGGCCTATTTTCATATAGAGAAAGATTGAGGACTTTTTCTATACATGGATTTAAACAGGTGAAATGTGACTTTTTCAAAGTTATATATTAGTCCAAGACACCACTGACAAACAGTGAAGGAAAACATCGTGAGGAAACCTGGATTACAAATGTTGGAATCTGAAATCGCCCGCAGTGAGCTAGCGTGGTGATCAATACTCAAACCTCGCCTATACGGGAAGAGGCCTGTGCCCAACAGTGGGACGTATATAGACTGGAATTATTATATAAAATGTATATAAATGGTTGAAAAAATTGCGTTTTCCAACAAAATCACCAATCAACAAGAAATGTCAAAAAAAAATCAATAATTTCCTAAAATCTAATTAAAAATAGACACACAAATCTAATTTAAGTGTCAGAGCAAATAATAAAGCCTTATTAATTAGAAAAATTATTCTATCTATGCAATAGACCTCTAAGTTACTATAGGAAAAAAATAAAAATAGTATTTTTTTTATATTAATAGTATGGCAACACCCATAATTGCACCAAAAAGATCCAATGACACATAACGGAGATCATTTAAGTCAAATATTTAATTATTAAAAATAATTTCGGAAAATATTTATTTAATATTGTATCACGGAGTTCAAAAATAAAGAATACTGTTCAAGTGCGAGTCGGACTCGAGACGTTGAAGGTTCCGTACAAACAAGCGAAAGAAAAAAAAGTAAGCAGAACTTGGTCACCCGTCAAATTTAAGACCATACCAAGCGTTGCTTAACCTCAATTTCTATGTACATATTCTTCTTGTTGTAGCATCAATAGCAATACTCTATCAGTGAAAACTTCAACTGTTAAGTTATCACTATTCATGAGCTACGGTCTGGAAACAGACAGATAAACAGCGGAATCTTACTAAGAGGCTTTCGTTTGAACCATAATTAACGGTAACCTAAAAATTGACTTATCAAACATTAATTTATGAATTGGTTATAAATTGATTATCCTGTGATACAATATTATATTAATATATAAAAATAATAATACATACAGACATACATACAGTTTCTCCATTGCGCTAAAAAACATTTTAAGATATGTGAACAATAACTCCGAAGAGTATCTCATTAAAAACATTCAATAGATAAAGTCAAGTTATATTCTAATTGAAATTCTCGAAGTGTTCAAATGAAAAGGCTTTTTTGAGAAGCTACTAAATATGTAGAATAAGTCAGAAGCTTGAAAAGTCTGAAAACCAGTCTAACCAAGGGGTATCGTGTTGCCCAGGTAACTGGGTTGAGGAGGTCAGATAGGCAGTTGCTCCTTGTACAACACTGGTACTTAGCTGAATCCGGTTAAACTGGAAGCCGACCACAACATAGTTGGGAAAAGACTAGGCCGATGATGACTAAATATGTAACAATCTATATATGAAATTGTCGTGTCACGGTGTACGTAATGGAACTCCGAAATGACCGATTTTTAATAAATTTTGTCTGCGTATATTGGGTAGGTCTGTGAATCGGATAATATTTATTTTCCAAATCCCCATTTTTCTTTTTTAGAATTTATTTGTAATTCAAAAAACCTTTGCTAGGGACATATGTACAAGACTAGCTGATTTAGCGAAATTCGTTCTGACTAGCTGTTAATCTACACCATCCAGAACTCCACCCACCACAAAAATTCGTTTAAAGCGGTCCAGTCGTTTAGGAGAAATCATATCATCAGTGACATACCTATGTATAGAAGAATTACATTTAAAACATCGAATGTCGTGATAGCCTTGTAGTTCCATGTATGGATTTGTTTGGCAATAGTGTAGGTTCGAATACAATTCCATTTTAAAATTCTCTCCAGCATAAAATATGTCACATTACAATTCGTAGATTAGTAGGTAAAGCGACTTGCACGTTTCGAAGTCGCAGGTTCGAATCCTTTCTGAGGTTTGATTTTTTATCTTTTTAAGTAGTAATAGTAAAATTACATATTTAAGTAGCCACTCAAAAATAAACTTCAATGAACAATACAAACATTAGGAACAGTACGTGGCAAATATTTAACTGACTAGTCAAAATATCTTGACTTATACAAAACAAACAAAAAAAAAATAGCACCGCTTTAAAAAAAAAAACACATTTTCTTATATTGCAACACCCTTAACACTACACCTTAACTGGCAACACTAGACAGATCAGAAAAAACTGTTTTCTTTAAAAATTCTTAATCTTATATAGAAGAAGTTTAGTTAAAATCTACAATTTTCTTTATTCAACGTTTTTTTTTTTAGAAAAATGACAATTCTTTTCCATCTTTTACTAAATAGAATTTTGTACTTGTAAATGCCAAAACGTTTTTTTTTTTCTTTCAATAAAAAAAGACATAGGTTTACCTTTCAAATATTAATAAATACATATTTAATAATAATATAATTTTAAAAACTTTTCTTTCTTAGCAGATCATTAAATTTTCAATTAAAATATACGAAATTCTTTGTCCGAAAAATCGACGGTATTTATTTTTAATTTTATTATATTCCGAAAGATAATTAAATAAAAACAATTTAGTTCTCCTATTTAATAGGTTTAGCACCGCCATCTTTTTTTTTCTAAATAAAAAATAAACCTATGTCCACCCATCACGTTTTTAACCTACATCACAATGCGCCGAACAATCACAGATATTTTACCGCCTTACCACTAAAAGTGCCAACACTGTCACTAAAAGTACCACAAAGTACCAAACACTGCCAAGGCTCTCTTCTAACGATGGTCTAGACAAAAATCGTTAATTGTCTATTAAATCTCATTACAATACTGTCAATGTTTGCAATAAGCAAAATGACAGTTTCAAATTGGCACTAAATTGACAGTATTGACACTTTTTCACTTCTAATTACCCGATTTCAAAAAAAGTGCTTAAATATATTTTTTAAATAATGCTATTCTCTATCTGTAGATATAGCTTAAGATAATTTTGCCCAGCAGTGGGATTGATGAGAATACTTTGTTATATCGCTACTTGACACCTTAAAGTGGTTAGATTGGCTCGCGAACTTTCATAGCAATCCTACTAATATTATAAACGCGAAAGTTTGTAAGTATGGTTGTTTGTTCCTCTTTCACGCAAAAACCACTGAACGGATTTAGACGAAACTTGGTACACAGGTAGTCTATAACCAGAATTAACACATAGGGTAGTTTTTATCCCGATTTTATGTTTCCGTGGGACTGGAAACAGCTTGTTTCAGGCATTATATGGACCTGTCAAAGGTCCTTTCTTAGATCGGACAGCCTGAGTTGGACAGTAGCGACATTATTTTCATTACCATAAAAATTATATTTAAGCACGCATTAAGAAACCAGGTGTCGTCAACATTTTCACACTACCATCATCCAAAACATTTTTTTTTTATAATAATAATAATTTTAATAAAATTACCAAAAAACTTCAAAACTAGCTTTCATAGACTATGTTTAAAACGTTTTCATAATAAAAGATAATGACCGGCAACCATTGTTTATGGTATTTTAACAAAAAAAAATACCTTTAAATTTCTGGTGATAAGTTTTAGACCAGAAGAAAATATATAGATATGGACAAACGATTAAACTAATTTTAATAAAACTCGTTATTTTTGACTCAAGCTTGTTCAATCTAAACGGCCGAATAAGATTTGTCAAAAATAACATAATATACTAGCTGTAACAGTCGATGATAAAAATGCAGACAAAACACATTTTTTTGCAACTTTTCCGTATTTTATCACCGTTTAAACCTTCCCTGGACTTTCACGAATATATCTAGACTAAACTAATCCAAATCGGTTCAGCCGTTCTCGAGTTTTAGCGAGACTAACGAACAGCTATAAATTTTTATACATAAAAAAATATGGATAGAGTAAAACGGGGTGAATAGAAGCTGTTCTGGGGTGGATAGAACCAGAGTTTTCACTAAAATTAAGACGTTTAACAAGACAAATATAAAGATTATACGAAAATTCTCAAGCATTTCATTAAATAATTGTGTTTAAGCATTTTTGTGTAAGAAAAAATTCATGAAACCCCCAAAAAATACTATTTTCTATTCACCCCTTGCAACTCTATTCACCCCGATTTACGGTATTTATATTTCGATTTATGAAGAGACCGTTTTCAAATTTCAAATATGTCTAAGCCTTTCCATCTTATTCTTTAAATTTTTAAACAATTCTTTATATTTTCCTGCATTTACCTTCATATTTTTGATTTTTATCAACATCTTTTGCTATAACCCAGGCATGTTTAACCATTTTCGTACTGCCGTGTACATTTACCTCTGGTCTACACTTCATCAGTCTAGCTAACAAAATGGCCGCCGGTCATTACACACATTACCCATCTAAGCAGGTTGCTGTCGTTGTTCCGTTTTGTTGGACTTCTTGGTTTCATCTTGACTTGTTACGTGAGACATTGTCATGTGGCGTCTGTTGAAGATAAATATATGAATGAGTAGACAAAAATAATAGGTTTTTAAATGTCACTCCATTAAAATTTTATCAAAAATTCGGTCCAGTTTATAGTTGTAAATTGAATTGTCATCGGGTTTGAAGCTACCCTGAACATTTCAGCCTGCTAGATTATAGGGAAGTGCCTCAAAATTGAGTTGCAAAAATCCAACCGGAACATCAAACAAACAAGAAAGTGAGTGTATATAAAAACGAGGGAAAAATAAGGATGGATGTTGAATGGTGATGTTGTTGGTCTGTGATAGCTGGTGTTTAGGTCTTGAAAGGCATCGGTTAATTTTTTAGGAGCCCGGGATTGGGAGCTTGGTACTAGGTTCGATCGAGATGCCTGTTATTTATGACTGATTAAGGATGGATTTATCATCTTTGTGTTTTTTATAAAGTCTCCTTCACTAATGAATTAAATCTTTGTGCCGGAGGGTTTCACAAATATACAAATCACATGCACAAGGACACTCAAACTCAGAACAAGCATTAGTGGATCACACAAATATTTGTCCTACGAGGGGATCGAACTCGCAACACCTCGAGCCCAGTAGGTTTGGCGTGATGACCTCAACCACTCAGCTATCCGTGCAGTCATAGGGCAAAGGGGTTGGCTTTTTATCTGACCACTAAGTTCTTATAGATAGCGACTGACCTCAGCCCCCGCTCGCCTCTAAACGACAGGCTACAGAGGTCACAGTTCCTCCACTCCTGCCTCTCTTGCTTGAGGTCAAGAGGCTGAGCCTTGCCCTCAATGTCACGGACCTTCTTCACAGGAGTCGTTTCTTGGATAGCAGGGGTCGCCTTCTTATCGGCCTGTAGTTTCGGTTTTAAATCTGGAAGTATAGGAAAATGGTGTTTAATAATTACGAATTGACATTAATTTTGCCAAATTTTGTACCGTCTCTGTACAGGATAATACTTTTGCCTAGCATTGGGTTTTTTATAGGTTGGTATTATTTTGTGAAGATATATAATACTCAACATGACAAGTTAGTTTTGTTATGAGTTAGAAAAAGACTCCCGCAGTAAGGACTTTAATCCTTGTGTCGCGTAGTTCCACAAACATTCAAGTCACATGCACAAAGACACCCGACAAGCATTCGTGGCACACAAAAATACTTGTCTTAAGCGGGGATCGAACCCGACACAAGCCGCGGCAGCTGGTTTCTACTTTCTGTACTATTTTACAATTCTACCTACGCATGATCTTAGATTACCATTTTTCATCATCGGCCTAGCCTTTTCCCAACTATGTTGGGGTCAGCTACCAGTTTAACCGGATTCAGCTAAGTACCAGTGTTTTACAAGGAGCAGCTGTATATCTGACCTCCTCAACACAGTTACTGACAACACGATACCCCTTGGTTAGACTGGTTGTCAGACTTTCTAGCTTCTGACTACCTGTAACGACTGTCAAATAAGTAGGAATAACACGCGGGACCCACAATTTAACGTACCTTCCGAAACACGGAGGAACTCATTATGACAACGATGGTCACCCATCTACGGACCAACCGCGTCAAGTGTAGCTTAACCTGTGATCGATTCACTTATGCGGTTATAGCTTAGCCACGAGCTCATATGTTACCAACCTCTAGTAATAATAACAATATTAGGGACGCCCATGACGTTGTCCGGTGACTCGGTGTTGCCACACTTGTCGACCTCCACTATTCGGCTGAGCGGCAAAGCCTCGTCGCTTGAACCCTCTGAATCGCTGCGGGGACACTTGGACTGGCGTTTCTTTACTCGTTTCCTGAATCTGTAATAATAATTAGTTATAAACATTTTGGAGTTTACACAACTATGTGGTGGTCGGCTTGAAATCAAACCGGATGCAGTGAGCTAGTGTTTTACAAGGAGCGACTGAAAATAGGTACTCCTTAACAGAGCTACTTAATTTCCACTCATTTTCTACCTGATCTGTTGACTGATAATACTATTTTTATACTAGTTCTTGCTTGCAGCTTCGCCCACCTGAATATCAGTGATGTGGGCAAAAAACTACGTCCCGCAGCGCATCGCGTCATAGCCGACACTCATGATTCGTTGAAATTCGTTCTTTGCTGCAGTTGCATGCACCTCAAGACGACGAGTACGCACAATTGATTGGCGTTTCATTTTACGATGCGCAAAGCGATCCAAATTCTTCCTCTGAGTACTCAAGATCCATGCCGGTAACTATACATGACTGTATTTTGCCAAAATATACGAAAAGTAAACTAAAGACCCTATCTTCCCCCTTTCGCCCCTCCCCCCACTTACCGTTTCCTCGGCCTCTTATAAACCTGCGCCCGTTTAACTTTCTCCTCATTATTATTAATGTTGATGTACTTCTCACAGGTCAGCGTCGGCTTCTCAGCCTCCGAGCTACTTGATAGTGAGTCGCTCTTGTCACACGCGAACAGGTCCGTCTCGTTGCTGAGGTCGTTACTGTCTATTTGGTCACTGTAATATAAAATCGAAATACTGTTTGAACATATTATACCTTAAATCAAAAACAGCCTACGAAAGAATAACAGGATGCAGGCATATATCAGTTGTTTCAATTGAATGCCTATGCCTACCAAATAATAAGAAAGATAGCTAGTAGATTAAAGTTCTCAACAAGGCCCCTGCATGTTGGACCTGTGTCCCTGTGCTGCGGGGACCGCTTCTCTTCCCATGAAGTTAACCCGTGACAGAAAAGAGATAGCAAAATGGTACAAACTCCATCACATTTCATGTATCATAGTAGCCCAGTTCATGTATCCAATGACTAGAACACGTTCATGATAATAAAATAGGTATTTATGAGATTTGAATAAATTTAAAATGCAATTTTTATTCAATATTATGATGCAATTCGTAGTTTTCTAGAAACACAGCTCTGTGCTGAGCGCAGTCCGAGCCTTTTAATAATGGTGAGGGGCGCGGGCGGCGGCGTTTTTATCATTTTTAAGAGTATATTTTAGATTTCTCTTGTTTAATGTTTCTTCGTACTTATTATCTTAGTTGACGATAAAAAAAAAAAATCGCGCCTAGGGGTATTTTACGTCGGATACATAAACTGGGCTCCTTTTGTAAGACGACTAAAAAATCACCGTGTATTATGGTTATAACAAAATACACACACCCTATACACTTAAATTTATTATGGAAATTATAAATTGACATATTGATCATGCTGCTGGGGAGTATGTTACAACTTTTCTTGTCTATTTCTTAAAAGGCCTTCGAAGCAGTGTAGGTTTGGTGAAACTGGGTGCTGCCCTGTAGTTTGACCTTCAAAAAGTGCTACTTCTCTTTTAATTCATGAGCAGAGACCTGGTCTTTTGAGGTGTACACAGGTCACAACACACAGGTCCAACATGCGAAGGCCTTGTTGAGAACTAATCATATGTGGAATCTACCAGAGTAAGTAAGTATTCTATCCCTGCTTTTTAGAAGAACAGACATGACTAGCCCTTGTTATTCTTACATCTTTGACAGTCGTTACAGGTAGTCAGAAGCTTGAAAAGTCTGACA
The DNA here is from genome assembly GCF_003590095.1 of Trichoplusia ni. NCBI lineage: Eukaryota > Metazoa > Arthropoda > Insecta > Lepidoptera > Noctuidae > Trichoplusia > Trichoplusia ni. The sequence goes on from NC_039480.1 coordinate 5,039,006, forward strand.
ACCAGTCTAACCAAGAGGTATCGTGTCGCCCAGGTAACTGGGTTGAGGAGGTCAGATAGGCAGTCGCTCCTTGTAAAACACTGGTACTTAGCTGAATCTGGTTAGACTGGTAGCCGACCCCAACAAAGTTGGAAAAGGCTAGGCCGATGATGATGATGAGACATGGATGGCCCATACTACCGTAATTTGTATAAATACCAACCAGTTTGTACATCAACCATACCACTAAGAAGAAAAAAATTGTCTTTAATTTTTAATTACATTTTTGCATACTTTTTGATATTCGAAGAATTATTCTATACAGCAAAATTTTGTGTGTTTGGTTCATGTTCACATAATTACCAAGTTCTTTTTTAAATTAAATTTGTCATACTAAACATTAATGCATAAAATATATTTTACGATAATATTTTTTCTAGAATTTTATAACATACTAAAACCTAGATTGTTAAATGTAGTGAAATTTTATAACATAACCTTTTAAAAAGAAAAAAAATACAAAATGAAATTAAATTGTTTTTTATTTGAAAATAACAGTTAAAAATATTTCTACATTACTATTAAACATGTAAAATAAATATATAAGAACAAGAAAAACATATTTTTGCCTAATTTACAAACTTTCTTGGATTTTTCAAGGCCATTCCGATGAAGAGTAACAAACACCAATTATTTGAAGTAATATCCTCAAAAATGGTATAAGATATATTTCTATAGAATTAAATAATGTATTTCTATCCATTTTTAATAGTTATAGCATAAATAATTACAAATTAGAAAAAATAATAGGCATAGACAAGTTACCTGTGTTCTGAGAGTTCACTCTGCGTGGCTGTTTCCAGTTTCTTTATTTGAAATGTTATATTTATCCTTTTGTATATCTCTTCCGTAATATTTCGACATTTTTCGTACTTTGAATCAAGGCGGTCGTCTCTCATCGACCAAACATCTTTCTTCTCCTCCAGAGCTGACATTTTGATGTCTATCACAACTTACAAGATTCCTATTGGATAATTAATGGAGTCTTCTTGTTCCTTATACCTTTTAGACGGTTTTCACAACGAATATTGAGCAACACAGCCATATTTGTGACGGCAAACGGATAAAATTATATTACGAAATGTTCAATCACTGTTGCCTATGCATTCAAGATAAAATAAGCTTGTCTGACCACTTTTCCCACTTGTTTCTAACAAAGAACAATAAAAACACGCCTTATTCGCTTTCCAAATGAGTTTTCCACACCCATTTCACGAGAAAACACGGAGAAATAGCTGTATCCCAAACAAAGGACTTTATATCAACAGTTTTACGACTCCATAAACCCGTCACAAGCACAGATATTTGCAATTAAATTACTCTGGACATGAAATAAGCTCTAAGACTAGATAAAATTATGGTTGTTACTATCAACGTAGTATTATAACAATAATTAAACAAATAACAATAAAAATAAAAACTAAGTCAGCCTTCCGGCTTTTTTTTATTTCTTGACGTTTTTAATATAGTGTTGCTGCTCGTTTGATTAATTGCACATAATTTTAATATAATTTTTCCCATAGACAAGCTTATTTTTATTTGGAACAATGAGATCATGAGCGTGAGGAAAGTAGAAATTTGTGTTACGGCAACACCGGTGATATCATTCAAGGACTTCGTTCAGAATCGAATGGTAATATTTTAGTTTTTAGAGATATCTTAAATTAATGGTTACGAACTCTTTTAAAATATTTGGATACATTAAATTATGAATAGCGCTACCTTCATTTGCTCAAAATGTAGTACAAGAGATGAAAGCAACACAATAGTATCACACGCTTTACTGTAAAAAGGACAGATTGTTACAAACCGAATTCAACGAATTATTATAATTTCATCTAGATTGGAAGCTTAAACCGCTTAAATTTGATATCTTCATTAAATATCAAGAATAATAATTGGGACTTAGAAATTTATTTCGGACCCAGCAGCACAAAACTATGTATTTCTGAACGAAACCCTTTTTTCCACATTCATAAATGTTTTCCCGCCAAACCTCATCAAACAACATGTTTGACATTTGATAAGATTGTTTCTTGACTTTTTCAACAATATATTATTACAGCGAGATTTACCAAGCGATATTGCTGATAACAGCATTTTAATATGCAACTTGATAGTGACGCTTCGTTCGGTTTTAAATAAGTGGTCGTAATGGTGATCAAGTGAAAGTTTCAACATGGCTCCGAAGAAAAGTGGTAAAAATAGGCTTGTGGCCAAAGTTGTGACTGGAAAGAAACTTCCGTGTAGTTTTTGTCATCGTGATGTGGATGACGAGATAACGTACGGCAAGCTGTATGCAATCGGAGACATACAATGCCATTATTTTTGTGTTGTGAGTCCATTTCTTAATAATTAAAATTTTCGTGTTTTTGTAGATATTTTTCACTTACAGCGTATGATTTTGTTATATTTGGTAGCATTTCTGACCATCAGTGTTATTTTGAGATGGTTTACTTAACTGTAAAACCTATTATTTGTAAAATATCGTTTTAAATCGCTCAATATTCAAACATCTACTTTAATTGTTTTTTTTTTTACCGCCAAGATCGAACTGGCATGACTTAGTTTAAAACATGTTTTTACAACAGAATATACCATGTGTTAAAATAGAGACCAGTCATATTTTTAATAGCATTTCTGTTAATTGCAATAAAGTAAAATTAATTAATTTCAGTAAACTGATCAATTAAAAAATAATACTGTACCAATACTAAGATATTATTTGATACTTCTTCAGTTTTTTTTTATTAAATAACTTTATTTTTGTTCATGTTGAGGATAACAGTTATAAGATCAGTTAGCTGTAAGACCAGTCTGATTGAAAACAGTTTAAATTTGTTTAAAAGCGTCTCTAACAAACAATAAATTAAAGTATTGTGAGGAACCCTGATACTGGAATCTGAAAACCCCTGCAATGAGCTATCCACTGATGATATATCCACGACCTCTGGTCGAGTGGCGTCCGTACCGGTTGCAAGGTGTCTCTAGCTCTGTGGTTCTGGGTCCAAGCCCTGGTCGGGTCAATGTAAAAATTCTCATTTCTACTGTGTCTCAAGTCTGGGTGTTTGTGGTTTGTTTGTTGTATCAGAATTCCATAACACAAGTGCTTTAGTAACTTACTGGGTTGGACAACATCAAATACATTGATCTGCAACAATGTATGTGATGTTGTCCATATTTATTTATTATGGGAAGAGGCCTGTGCCCAGCTGTGGAATATTCTGGTATAAGATTGAGTTATGAATGTATTGATAAATTTTAAATTTGTCTTTGTTTTAGCTTTTATCTTCATGTTTAATACAAAAAGGCCGGGACGAAGATGGTCTTTTTGGATTCCTGTATGATGACATAGTTATAGAGATTGATAGAGCCAAGAAACATGTAAGTATATTCATTTAAAAGCCAATTTTTCAATCGCCAGATAACATTGACGATTGAAAAATTGTCCCTAAGTTTATAATATGTTTTAAATAAAAAATAACATACAAACTACTGAGTCAAACTTAATACAATTTAATGAGAACAAATGACAGCTATTGTATGTTAAATTAAAAAAGAATCAACAAAATTGGTCCAGTCCAATCAGTGCCGGCGTGAGGGCCACTGACACCCCGGGTGAAAGTATTGTGGCGCCCACTTGAGGGAAGCAATATCAAGTGTTAGTTTTTTGCTGATCCCAAGTAAAATTATATTAAGAATTTCATCATTCCTTTAGCGTTACGTTTGGCGGTGGAAGTATTCCACCTCTAGCGTAGAGCACAGTTCTGAGGGTTTGCGCCAGGAGAGGCAAGAGACTCCACCTTCAGACCTTGGCGCTTACGCTCTGGACCATCGCCCCATCACGCCCCCCCTAACGCCGGCACTGAGTCCAATGTTCCTTGGTTCCTTAAAGAAAAAACAAAATACACATAAATTAAGCACTTCCTCCATTTTGAAGTTGTTTGTTAAATAGAAATATCTGCTGCATTTGGCATAGTCAAGCAAATGTTTTACTAAGACATCATAGACAGTGAATAGGGTTTTTTTTTTTTTATCACACTAATCTACCATTACATCACTGTTGATTACTTACTTAACCTAATGCGGTACGTTCGTAAGTTACACTTGTTTGTTATTTTTTATTCGCGCGCGGAACATTGACATTTTACATGATAATTTGCCGCTTTTTCTCAATTTTGCCGCCCTTCTGATAGTGGCGCCCGGGGCGGACCGCCCCTCCGCACCCCCCATCGCTACGCCACTGACTTAAAATAAACCAAATCTGTTCAGCCGTTCTCGAGACATAGCGAGGCTACCGAACAGCAATTCATTTTTATACATAAGATTATCTTTAATTGTAACCTTACAGAAATGTTCATACTGCAGTCGTGGGGGCGCCAACCTGGGCTGTTCAGTAGCACAATGCAGGAAACAGTTCCATCTGCCGTGCGGAAGGGAAAGGAACGCTGTGTCCTTGTTCTACGGAAATTACAAGTGAGTTACATTCAATTATACTAGTATATGACGGCTGAAAACTTTCGAGGAACTTGTCTCTAAGCTATAACCGCATAAGTGATTCGATCACAGGTTAAGCTATGCTTGACGCGGTTGGTCCGTAGATGGGTGACCATCTTTGTCTTAACGAGTTCCTCCGTGTTTCGGAAAGCACGTTAAATTGTGGGTCCCGGCTGTTATTCCTACATCTATGACAGTCTTTACAGATAGTCAGAAGCTTGAAAGTCTGACAACCAGTCTAACGAAGGGGTATCGTGTTGCCCAGGTAACTGGGTTGAGAAGGTCAGAAAGGCAGTCGCTCCTTGTAAATTCCACACACAGTCACGCTCAGAGTGTTTGGCGTGATGACCTCAACCACTCTGCTATCCGTACAGGCTATTACAATCCTTTAAACAAATTCTAATTATTTTCTTTTATTCTTCTAGATCGTTCTGCCAGCTCCACGCTCCAAAACAGACCATTCCACCTTCAATTATGGTTAAAGCAAAAGAGAGGATGATATCAGATGGCAAGATAAAGAAGAAACAAGCTAACTTCAAGGATCTGAAGGAGTTGTCGACAAGTTTTGGAGATGATGGGTGTAAGTTATATTAAATACTAGCTGTTGCCCGCTACTCTGGCCGCTAGAAACAGAAAGGGAGGAGGTCAGATAAGCAGCCGCTCTATAAAACACTGGTACTTAGCTGAATCTGGTTAGACTGGAAGCCGTCCCCAACATAGTTGGGAAAAGGCTATTCCGATGGTATAATAGTTTGTTTCATTTCCAGCAAACCAGTCGGATACACAATCAGTGTGTGTGATTTGCTATGAGACTGTTGACGGTTACCCAACGCTGAATACATTCTGGCCTCCTTGCTGTGCAAGAGATGCCTGGTTTCATAGGAATTGTTTACAGGTGAGTTGAGCTAGTTAAATTATATGAGTTTTAATTATATTAATAGCCAAGTGGTATAGATCACCACTTTTAAACCACTGACCGTTTTAACTGCGGACAAGCGACAAAAAATATCGTTTGAGGCTTGGTGTCTTGTGCATATAGTGGTTAAGGTCCCCAAGTCACGCCATTTTGTGTACGAAGCGGGTTCGATTTCCGCGAAGGACAAGTGTTTGGGTGATCCACAATTGCTTGTTCCGAGTCTGAGTGTCTTGTGCATGTGACTTGTATGTTTCGTTAGATTTCAGCGATAGAGTCATTAAATATCTTACACACATTACCGAGTCGTTTTCTCTACACAAAAAATAATAATAAAAAATCAGAGCTACTTTGCCTCATATGTTTAACCCCCGACGCAAGTAAGGATGTTATAAGCTCGAAGTGTCTGTCTCTGGCATCATAGCTCCCGAATGGATTGAGCGATTTAAATTTAATTTGCTGTATATTAATGGTGAATAATGTGAGAGTGTTCTAAGACACATCTATGGGGTAAATTGAATAGTCTTTCTCATCTATTTCTCTGACGGTATTTTTTATCCTAATTTTACGTTGTTCCCACTTAAATTGTTTCTTTTTCACAATAATGAATTACATACATACAATAATATATTATAATCTACTTTCATTTATATTTTAGCGCATGGCCCTCAGCGCTGGTATGCACTACTTGAAGTGTCCGCTGTGCAACGATAAAGATAACTTCTATAAGGCGGTTGTTTCACAAGGATACTATGTCCCAGACAGGTAATATATATCATACTAGCTGTTACTCGCGACTTCGTCCCCGTGGTTAGAAGATAAGTTATGATTTATACCTGCCCTGTTTTTTCCACATTTCCCATTGTATCTTCGCTCCTATTAGTCGCAGCGTAAAGGTATATAGCCTAAAACTTTCCTCAATGCATTCATCGCGGAAGGTTTAAAAAAAATCTTTTTGGGTTGAATAGACCATTGTCTATGCAACACAAAAATAATTTTTCAATTTGAACCAGTCGTTCCTGAGATTAGCGCGTTCAAACAAACAAACTCTTCAGCTTTATATATTAGCATAGATATATGTAATAGACATCAACCAATAAGGTTTTTGTCAAAAAAAATATCTATTCAGTCCGTCAAACAGTAATTTAGAAGAATAAATAAAAAGTCGAAGTTGAAAAAGTCTGACAGCCAGTCTAACCAAGGGGTATCGTGTTGCCCAGGTAACTGGGTTGAGTAGGTCAGATAGGCAGTCGCTCCTTGTAAAACACTGGTACTTAGCTGAAACCGGTTGGACTGGTAGACGACCCCAACATAGTTGGGAAAAGGCTAGGCCAATGATGAAATAAAAACGACTGCGTGAATAGCCGAGTGGTTGAGGTCACCTTACAAAACCCACTGAGCGCGACGTGTTGCCTCGATCCTCGCGTAGGACAAGCGTTTGTGTGATCCATGAATGCTTGTCCTGAGTCTGGATGGCTTTGTGCATGTGACACAAGGATTAAATTCCTTACAGCGGGTGTCGTAATTATAAACATTGTAAATTTACCCTGTAAACTACATTGGTACTTAAAAATGTATAGTTAATAGATTTAAAAAATTGAAATACCCACGTTTTTAAATTTCACTCCATTTAAATTATCAGAGTGAGTGTATAAAAACGTGGGAAGCATAGAAAATTAAAGATTTGTGATAAAAAGTTAATTAAAATTAATCATCATCATCTCAGCCTATAGCTGTCCAATGATGGACATAGATCTCTCTATATGTTCTACAGCGCGACCGGTGCATTGCCACCTGCATCCAACGAAACCCAGTCCAATTAAAATAAATAATCACTAATAATCACTATAATATAACTTCTATTTCAATATTTAAGAGACGAGTGAAGGAACATTACCTGTCCTCTTAATTTATGTTGTTTTGTTTCTTTTTTTATATTGTTTTTCTCGTGTCACTATCTAGTATGTATTATCTATATTTTTATCTTTGCTCTTCTATTTCTTTTCCTTTAGCCATACACAGTATATATTATTATCTTATTATTCTCTCTTGCAAATTTGTGCACCTACGTCTATATTTCTAATTTTCTTCTCCTTTCGCAGGTCTGCTGGAAGAGATTTCTTATAGAAATAAGCAGTACCTTTGTACATGTATTTTCATATCCCATATTTATGTGAATTTTCCGTGTACATGAATTGTTAAATAAATAAATAAACTAATATTTATCTAAATGCATCAGGGACGCGGCGTGGGAGTTGGAGCAGAATGCCTTCGCGGAGATCTACGAGAGAGAGGTCCCGTGTTCAGCTGACGAATGTCTGTGTCCCAAGGGACGGAGCCATGATGCTGATTCTGGGTAAGTTTGTATGATAGTAATAATGACGAGTGTTGCTATAACACAAATAGTAGTCACCACCTGCCAATTTAATGGCATTTCTATTTGTTTAAACGGCAGGTGTCATAGTTTTCCATAGTATATAAAAGGAGGAAACAATAATAATTAAGAAAAATTACAGTTGTTTTGTACCTTGGGTCGTCCAGGTCTATTATTTTGTAGAACAGGGCTGGATGGCCCCTCGTAGATACCCCATCACATTTTGAATTAAAGTTCTCAATAAGGCCTATGCATGTTGGACCTGTGTCCCAGGTGTAATCATGAGATGGATGAGGGATCAAGAGAATGCTGTTAACATAATGAATATAATTCCTTATATCCTAGGACAACTCACACACGGTTATCTGATCCCAAGCTAAGCAGAGCTTGTGTTATGGTAACCAGACAACTGATAAACTTACTTATATATTTCTAAATAAATACGTATTATAGATATATTACACCCAGACACCGGAACCAATGACCATGCTCATCACACAACCTTTGTCCTGGGCGGGAATCGAACCCACGACCTCCGGTATAGCAGTCAGGGTCACTAGCCACTAGACCAACAGGCCCGTCGAATAATCACACGTTTATATTTATTTATTTATTTATTTAGCACACCAACAGTACAATTAACATTTACATTTTCAAAGTGTAATAGAGACAGTAATGGCACAGATTATAGGCATGCATGACATTTTCATATGGCTTACAACTACCACATCTCACAGGAAGTTATCCCGTGACTGAAAGGAGATACAAATAATAGTAATAATATCAGCCTATATACGTCCAACTGCTGGGCATATGACGCTTCCTGTACAGAACTCCGTCTATACAACCTTTGTGGGTTCAATTCAGCTACCAGTACTGGTGTCCGAAATCCCATCGGATGTCCCGAATTCCCGAATACAACTCCAGGGTGTTGAAGGCGTTGGAGATGTCCAAGGGCATAGTCATCATCACCCAACCTCGGGATGCTGTCTTCGCCAGGGTCTTCACGCGCATAGCGTTTATGGTGGAGTGGTCTCGACAGAAACCAAGTCGCTGACAAGGCGATTGTGATACGCTCCCGGCTGTTAGTCATACATCTTCGACAGTCGTTACAAGTAGTTAGGAGCTAGAAAGTCTGTCAACCAATCTACCTGATGGGTATCGTGTTGCCCAAGTAACTGGGTTGAGGAGGTCAGATAGGTATTTGCTCCTCGTATAAGTTAACTTGTACTTAGCATCCCTGTGCGAACTCCCCGGGCCCGGGCCGAGACAAGCGTGTCGTCTGCGTAACACGTCAAGTCGGCGCCCGACGGCAGCTCGCCTCTCAGCACCCACTCGTAGCCGATGTTCCACAGGAGCGGCCCCAAAACCGATCCCTGCGGAACACCGCACGACATAAGGTGCCGACCAGCACCGTCACGTCCCCGAGAGGTGACGCACCTATCCTCCAGATAAGCCCCTACTGTACGGCGGAGGTACACGATGGTATTTTAGCGCCTCCCGAATACAACTTCAGGGTAGAATGTTGAAGGGGTTGGAGATATCCAAAGACACCGCCAGCACCACCCTACCCCGGGACACTGTCTCCTCCGTCAGGGCCCTCACGCGCATGATGTTGTCTACGGTGGAGCGCCCCCGACGAAACCCAAATTGGTTGTCGTCCAGGTCCGGCCCCTCTCTGCACAAGCAGCTGACGAGGCGATCTGCGATGACTCGCTCGAATAGTTTGCCCGCCTCGTCTAGCAGCACTGTGGGCCGGTACGCGGACGGCGAGGCCGCGGAGCGCCCCTCCTTTCTGAGCAGAACCAGCCTCCCCTCCTTCCACAAACTGGGAAACTGACCCCGCTCGAGACATGTCGTGAAAAGCCCCATCAGCTGGGGCTCTAGCTCCTTCAGAGCCAGGACGAGAGCTCGACCGGGAACTCCGTCGGGTCCGGGCGCCGTGTTTTTCGCCCGGAGTCGCGACACGGCTACTCTCGTCTCTTCTTGCGTCACCTCGGGGACATCGGTACTCTCCTCTTCAAGTGAGTCTGTGGCTGAGGGCGAAGCCATCGCCGGGGGAGCGTGTCCCGTCCGCTCAGGGAAGAGGGCCGACATCACCGCCTCTAGCTACTAAGGTTGCATGCCCTGGACTAGAGGGGGCGCCCAGGGTCGCAGCTTGCCCCGTACCCAACGGTAGTGGTGTCCCCACGGACCCCGGACCGGGACCCCAGCAGCTCCTCCCTGGCACGTGACAATGACGCCACTCAGTCTCCCGGGACGCTCGGTAAACCCCATACAGGGCGCCCTCTTCGAGCGAATCCCGTAGACGCCGAAAATTAATTAACAGAAATAATAAATGATTTGTGTTGATAATTACTTCTGGGTATAAAAATGTTCAAATGTGTTTCTGTCAAAATACTAAGTTAATAACATTATGTTTCTATCAACAAATAATTATTGTGGGTGTGGGTACTTACAGTGGCCGATGAATGAATGGAAATTGTACTTTTGACAATGTTCTTATTCTCCTAAGCATTTTGCCAACACAAAAATATTGAATTCCGTACAGGGCAGAACACTCACTGCCAACACGTACGAGAATACGAATAGCGTCAATTTAATCCAATTTCCATTCATTTATCGCCTATTTTACGTTTCATAATTGGAGCCCTGAACGTTCTGTACCTACACATCAGCATTGTACCGTTACCAAGCTAGTGGTCCTATATTACCAGCTACTCCTCTCCCTCCAGCCGCTGGAGCGTGAGGCTGTGCCTGCTGTGCGGCAGCAGCGGCGCGCACGGCGCCTGCCTGCAGGCCGCGCCCCCCGCGCCCCCGGCCGCGCCCCCGGCGCCCCCGGCCGCGCCCCCGCGCGCGCCCCCGGCCGCGCCCCCGCGCGCGCCCCCCGCGCCCCCCGCCCCGCACGTGTGCCGCGTGTGCGCCCCCGCCGCGCCCCCGCAGCTGCAGCAGCTGGCCACCACGCTACAGGCCGGTCAGTGCCAGGACTACTCATTCTACTGTATAGAGAATGCGTTCAGATACTCCCATACCAAATTACAACGAAATCAGATCAGTCGTTTCGACATGAAAAGATGTACTTAAAAAATCACAATTCAGCCCAACAGAACAAACATCGACAAGTCATCTAAAAAATCACATCTGGAATAAAATATATCACAATGACTAAATTCAAATTCTTGGTCAATGACATTGGTAGCTTCTATTTTTATTGGCATTTAATTAAATACAAGTAAATAATCATCTCCTCAGCGCTACCGACGTATTAAATAGTTAGAAGACACTGGAATATTATTATTTATTTCTCAATATATTTTTTTTGTAATTATAAACCTTATGCAGATATATTGTCGATTTCAAAAGATTACCCTCCACTATTTTATACACTTTACTCGCATTTTAAAACTGTCTAGAATTTAAAAGAGACTGCGACCCCTGAGTTTGTTTCGACATTTCTTCTCTGTTTAGTCAGATGGGAAATGACGACTCCAACGTTCACAAAAAAGACTTTTATAAAAAATGATTTCATTTCACACTTACTTACCTAAGTTTAAAAGACAGTGGATACATTATGTTACGTACACTTGCAGTAATGAACCAGGAACAGCGTCAGTCGTCCCGTCCTGGGCGCGGGCCCGTCATGCCGGCCAGGATGTCTCTGAGGAGGACCAAGCGGCTCGCCAGCAGACACGCCGGGTGAGGACACATATTGTTATTCTCTTAAGCATTTTGCCAATACAATTTATAAGACATTACATTGACCGTAAGTGATCCGCCCTGTACGGAATTTCTAATTATTGTGTTCGTAAATGCTTGGAATAATGCGAATAGGGCCAATTTAATTCAATTTTCATTCATTCATCGGTCAGTGTAAATTACTGTAAATAAGCAAAATTGCCTGACTGCTATACCGAAGGTTGTGGGTTCGATTCCCACCCTGGAGTAATTTTTGTGTGATTTGTTTTGTGTCTGAATGTAATTTATCTATGTTATGTATGTATTTAGAAGTATATAAGTTTGGTTTCAGACTAGATGGGGTTGTGTGAAAGCTGTGAAAAAAATAGCAACTAAATTATATTTATTTATTCCAACTTTTTTATTTCCTAATTTCTAAAATCCTAACCTAAACTAACCCAACCTTTTTATTTCCAGAGCCTCATCTTCCTCGTCAAGTCAAAATACATCAGACAAACCAGAAGGTATGTTTCTAGAATAGCTGCCTAACTTCAAACAATCCCGTCTGACTTCAAGAATTTAAACAAACAAACCTAATCCCTATTATCTACTTTCCAGAGTCTGTACTATCCCGCCGCCACCTGAACCTGTCCACACCGAAGCGACCTTCACCACAGACCAGGAGGTCTCTCACACAGGACACACGAGACCCTCGGCCACAGAGCAAGCAACTTGACTTCAAAACTGACTCGCCAACTAAGATATTGGAGGAGAGCTTGAAGACTACCGGCAGAGAGATCGATGAGAGTCTGGTTGACGAGCTGAGGAGGCGGTTTAGGAAGCCGAAACCCTTGTCCGAGAAGAGGAAGATAGTCAAGTGAGTCATTTATGTTGGTGTAAGACCTTTTTTGCAATTAAATAAAAATAAAACCTCCGATTTGTACTTTTGAATTGAATGGTATAGGGCACCACCGCCGTGCCTACTGTGTGTGATGTATCGCGTGTTCATTCCCGTAGAGGACAAGCGTTTTGTGTGATCCACGAATGCTTGTCCTGAGTCTGGGTGTCTTTGTGCACGTGCACTTTAATGCTTGAAACATAGCGACAAAATTATAAAATATTAAAAAAGTGACCTTGGTACTACAGTAATAACAAAAAAATGCTTGATTTCTAAAATAAAATTGTAATTACAGTCAAATAATCAAATAAAATTTGTAAATTCCAGTGACATTTTGAACGGCGTATTCGACAACTTGCTGAAGGAAACCAAACAGAAGGAGGCGCTGAAGAGATGGTGCTCGCCTAAGAAATGTGATATCACTCATATCAAACAGGAAGAGATAGTACAGGTATATACCCTACTAATGTTATAAACGCGACAGTTTGTATGTAACCATTATTTTTACTATTATTACCCATCGACGGGCCTGTTGGTGTAGTGGTTAGTGACCCTGATTGCCATACCGGAGGTCGTGGGTTCGATTCCCACCCAGGACAAACGTTTGTGTGATGAGCACGATCATTTGTTCTGGTGTCTGGGTGTAATTTATCTATATTATGTATGTATTTAGAAATATATAAGTAAGTTTATCAGTTGTCTAGTACTCATAATACAAGCTCTGCTTAGTTTGGGACTAGATGGCGTTGTGTGAAAGTTGTGGAATATTATATATTATATGTATGGATGTTTGTTCCACTTTGACGCTATAACCACTGAACGGATTTAGACGAAACTTGTTACATAAATAGTTTATAAGCAAGATTAATATATAGGGTAGTTCTGCCTGCGGGCCTGCGGGCGGCAGTTATCATATAATAAGGCACAAACATACAAAAAATGACACTCTTAGCTATCACGCTGTCTTAGTCAAGTGTAATGTGGTGACAAAGAGACATTTCTATATCTGAATGTCACTTAGGTAAGGGACATTAAACTAACTGCCTCTGATTGAGAAACTTTGTTTTATATTAGTTTCGTTCAAAAATACACCCCACAAACACTCATATTATTAATAAATGTTTTTCTATTACAGCAAACGCCAATGGAAGTCATAGAAATAGACTCAGATCCGCCTCCAGCTAAGAAAGAAAAACTAGACTCAGATTACTGTACAACACCTAAGAAGCCCAAAAAACTGAATCCGAGTGACACTAACATATACCCAATGTTCATATCTCCTAACAAGAGCAAAACCGTCGACAACCTTAAAGATTCCAGTCTAGAAATATCAGCTAAGGACGAAATCGTAAACATAGATGTCATTAAACTAGAGAACACACAAAACTGTGACACCTACAAGAAAATGGAAGTGAAAACACCACAGAAATGCCAAACGTGCACTTTGAAATTCAGTCCGAACAAACAGGTCCCACATAAAGAAAACATAGACATGGATGTGGAAAGCTTCAAAGACCAGTACCTCAATGAGGTCGGACTCCAAAGAGTAGCGAAGTCAGACTCCGGGAGCGTCAGGAGTGTAACGAGGAGGAAACGGAAACGCACAGACAAATTAGTGCTGAAATACGAGTCGAAGAAGCGCAAGAAGAAGAACATAGAAATCAAAAACAAAAATATTCAGCTGAAAATTAAATGGTGGGACAGACATCTGAAGTTGAAGATCTCTGGCTCGAAGAAACATAAAAAGTCCAAGAAATATAAACAGTACGTCCTGAAATACAGCGAGAATAAGTCTGAAGTCGCCAAACCTAGTTATGATGTGACGCCGAGGAAACGGAAGTATGTGAAACAAGAAAAGTCGCCGGATAATCTAGTGCAGACGTCCATTGAAAAGTTCTTTAAGATCACGCCAAGCAAAGAGCAGAAGGAAAGTTAGAATGAGTACTGTTTATCTGTCTGTTGACTGTAATAATACTACGCAATATATGTATATGTGTCGCGGGTTCTATCCCCGCGTAGGACAAGCGTTTGTGTGATTCACGGATGCTTGTTCTGAGTCTGGGTGTCTTTGTGCATGTGACTTGAATGTTTGTGAAACCCGAGAGACAAGGATTAAGTTCCTTAACGCGGTAGAGAATCCTGAAGGTAAACAATCTTAGTATAACTTTTTAAATCAATTAACGACTGTTATAATTAATAAACACTTGGTATTTTTGATAAAATAATTATTCTTGCTCTACATTGGTTTTTAATTGAACTTTTTAACTGAGATTTTATATAAAAAGACACCAAGATTGTTTACCTTTTAAACCGACTTCAAGAAGTTGGAGGTTCTCAATTCGTCTCAGTTATCAGAACTTGAGACTGGATTAACCGATTTTGTTCATTATTTCGTCATTTAACGTGTTATAGCTGTCATTTGGTCCCATAAAGCTTTTTCTTAAAGCCGATTGTATTTTCTTGTTGTTTAAAAATATTAAATTACTTAAACAATTAAAGTATAGGCCTGTACGAATATAATCTATACTTCTATCTATACTAATATATAAAGCTGAAGAGTTTGTTTGAATGCGCTAATCTCAGGAACTACTGGTTCAAATTGAAAAAATATTTTTGTGTTGAATAGACTATTAATAGAGGAAGGTTTTAGGCTATATACCATCACGCTGCGACTAATAGGAGCGAAGATACAATGGAAAATGTGGAAAAAACAGGGCAGGTATAAATCATAACTTATATCTTCTCACCTATCTCCAAAAACCATTGTTCTATTTGCGAAAGATTATGCGATAACTGATTGGATTGAAATGAATATTGAGAACAAACATTGATTATAGCTTGAAGATACATATAAAATACTTTATATTTGCATTAAAAACAGAATACTGCAATACAGCTACAACCAACTTATCGCGTAAGGAACCGGTAACAAAAGCTAGTATATTTGTCAAGTCTACAGTTCCAAATCATAATCATAAGTGTTTATTTAAATAATACTACAAAGTAAGACTTTTTGAAGGTTAAAATACATTGTGCAGCACCCAGATACACTCAACCTACATCTCCCGATTCTGCTTTACTATGACCGATGTTTGAATGGCAATTGAATTAAATTTGAAATTATTTCTATTCTTAACCATTTTTACTACACAATAATTGAAAGAGTATACCGTCCCATTCTGAATTTCCAATTATTGTGTAGGAAAAATGCTTGAGAATACGAAAAGTGTATTTTAAGCCAATTTTCATTCATTCATCGGCCATTGTAAATAGCAGAATTGGGGCCCAGATGTCATTTACATAGGTAAATTAAATTGTTTTCAGCTTAACAAAGATAGTTATTATTCAATGCTTGCAACGTAAGTGCCTTATAATATTGTGAAATGTTACATCAGATATATATATATTTTATACACATTTCTAATCAATTTATTGATTTCATAATCTATTTTTAATATAAACAGAAGATTTTTTTATCATTTATAGTTTAAAAATTTTCGCAGTAACTAAGAAATCTAGGAAATATGCGTTTATATTCTGAAAAGAATGCTAAAAAGCAGACGCCTATAAAATTAAGAAAATATATGTATAACAATGACTGCCTGTAATTGTTGAGAAAATTTCTCATATAGGAAAAGTTAATACGTCTATTTCAAAATTGGCTCTTCAAACATATAAAAATATACCTAGGTACACATCCTTTTGAAATCGTCGAATCAATAATTCAGTGTTGTTAATTTTAGTAGGCCTAAAAACTCTAGAAACCTTTAAATATAGATCAAGCGATTCTAGTTGCGCGCTTTTATGAACAAGAACCGCCATAAAACTCCTCAGTCCTCATATGATGCAAGTCAAGTTTAAATTAGCAATATTTCTCAATATTAATAATATTTAAAGCATCATGAACGCGCTATCTACACATACCAACTTTAAAAAGTGCTTTAAAATCGACAAATATTATTTAATGACGTCATTTTATAAGTTACAAAGATATTTTACCGGGAAAAGTATTCATATCCCATTTTAATTTCAACATAATATTATAAATTGGAACAAATATTTAAATCGGTCAAGGCGCATCGATCTCACAAATTAGGGTGGCGATTACAAATTTCTACTATTATGGTAGTATTTATAAAAATTAGGATTTTGTATTTTAGATTAGTTTTATTTCTCTAAAACATTAAGTATTATGTTTTATGAATATAAAAAGTGACTCAAAATTTATGTGAATCTTTAGATAATTACGCCCGTTTCATTTTTAGAATAACTTATAATTCTGCGAACCTCAAAAGCAGCATTTATAAAAATGACTTGCACTAGAAATTTAATGTTAAATTACTGTGCCGAAATGGCGGACATATTGCTTTTTTCTTGCAATTGGCGCGAATAGTGTAGTGTTTCAATTAGTAAACCAACTCCGTTGCATTATGAACATTTAGATAATAAAATATTCAGACATTATTTTCTTTCTATTATTATATTTTTACTTCTATTATTAATATTTTTGTACGTTCGTACATTTTGTGTTGAAACATGTTCTCATACTGTTAATTATATGTAAGTTTGTTTAAGTTGTGTATACAGATGTTTAGATAATTTTAGATTGTCATTTAATAATAAATGGTTTTAAATAGAATTTTGTTGGTTTTTAACTCCCTGCCTACTGATTTTAATTCACTGTTATAGCTTTTCAGACTGGTTTCCGTATCCCCACATAGCAGTCTATTTTTTTTCCCTTTTTCGTCTATTTCAACTTGGATCTTACAATGGAAAGTCAGCTAAAACACAGGGTGACAGAAGTTAAGAGACAAAGAGTTTGACTTTCGATAAGTGTGACTTGGATTCCTCACGCAAAGGGAAAATATATTGAACCCTGTTACTGAGGTACCGCTCTTATGCCATCTGTCACTAGGCTAAATATCATGGGTATGAATAGGGATGACGACAATTATATTTTGCAGTGTCCGTCTTGTAGTGTTCTGCATAATGATGGATACGTATTTTTTTATTTGTCCCGCAAAAATTGACCAAATTACAGTGAATGAAACTTACGCGTGACGTCGCGATTGTGTATAAATTTTACCATATCGTTACGTCACAAGCTCACAAGCCCCCTCTCCTAAACTTCAAAGCAGTTAATCTTTGTCAATTCTAGTTTTTCTGAAAAAGGAAAAAATACGTGTTTCATACTTTTCAATTATCTAACTGAAGGACTAATTAGATTTTTTTCTTTTATACCCAGTCGTCATCACTATAATAACATAGGTACTAAACATGTAGATAAAGCACGAGATTAAGCAACGTCATATATTTGTCCCGTGTGTGTGTAGTCACAAATAATTTGAGGGTGGGTGGCTCAGAAATGTACATCTCACACAACCTGCTTTGGAACCTTCGGTGTCGGGAGTCTGAGTCACACTTGTATATCATTGTTTTAGAAAAGGAATAAACAATACATGGTCACAGTGAAACTGTTATGGGAGAAAACAAACATGGCTTATTAATTATTTTGGCTGTTGTCTGTTGTTAAATACCGAGCTGACATTTAAAGAAGTTGACCTTTATTGTGCACTCGTGAGAATTATGGTAAAAATAAAACTTCGGTGTACTGTTCTAGAGTATGCATATTTTATTGTTTTTTCTGGTCAATCTTTGACACTTATATTTTTCTTAACAAACCATAGCGCGATTCAAACGCGATAGATGTCAACGCCATTTATCGCGTACAAGGGATGCTGTACAATAATTGCTTCGTAAACACTGTAAATATCATTATATTTTGCTTTAAACTTGATTGAGACTATGATTTGCAACACTTAACAGTATTTTCCGTATTGGCAGTGGTAAACACTTATGAATTACGAAGCTAGTTTGTCTACTAGGTACTTTAACTCAATAAGTTGTTGTAAAATCTACACTTCAAAAATGCTCATGTTTTTTTAAATAGTATTACAGAATTAATTTATTATTTAGAGACAAAACCTAAGATTTTGACTACTTTGGCGGGAATAACGTTATGGCGGGTCTAGCGTTGCCCAGGCATATTTAAGAACTACAGCACTGTAGGAATTATTAAAATTTTAATTTTAAATATCCAACAAAAATTACCTTTATCTTTAGTTGTATTTTAGATTTGATCGTACTGGAAAACAAGCATATTAATTAACAAAACTGTATTTCCACTATGTTTTCTACCAATTACCGTTAAGATTGGTAGGTTTCTTGTTTTATTGCAACGGCAACATTGACCCCCATTGTTTACAACGCCAGAACAAACGAAACAAAAACAAGTTCAAAGCGAGTCAGTTATTTTTGTACCTTGTCTCGATACGCGTCTAGGAATTTCGCCATTTTACATTTTATACCATACAATTTTAGTATCGTTAGTTCATAATAACTGTAGTTATTGTTTGATATCGTGACATACCGTTAAAATAATTTAAAATATAAAGGAAGTCTTTGTTCCATAAAGTGTTTGTTAGAAGCGACGTTGCCGTTCTTCCATACAACTTTTCTAATAAGA
This sequence comes from Trichoplusia ni, assembly GCF_003590095.1. Lineage (NCBI taxonomy): Eukaryota > Metazoa > Arthropoda > Insecta > Lepidoptera > Noctuidae > Trichoplusia > Trichoplusia ni. The sequence continues at coordinate 5,057,928 of NC_039480.1, forward strand.
GAAATTAGCTTCAGAATAATTTCTTCAATTAAAGTTTAGCATTCTAAGTTAAATCTGTGATAACATAGTTCGTTAATTCATCAAGTAATGCTCCAGTGTATTGAAATGTGTGAATTTGAACGTTATACACTATCTGACGCAATAGCAACCTGGCAACAGCGCGAAGAATCGGACTGAATTTATTACTGATGTATTAGTAAAACCCAATCGGATTACACACATTCTTTCACATCCTTCAACTTTTTATGAGGTAAGCAATACTTTTTTAATATTTTTATGTCTAAAATCCAAAATTTTTAATTAAAAGTAAGTGTAACGGTCGTTTGAATTTTCCCGCGGAATGACGTAATTGTCGTTTCTAATCCGCCATCTTTGTACCATCAGTCATCTGTCAAGCATTCTTGGTTTAGTTCGTGAAGGGTGTGAAACAAAAAAAATCATCTTTTATAAGGTGGTTTTAATAAAAAAACCAACCACGGAAGCATCCGGGTAAGTCTTTAACGCTATTTATTTAATCAATAATCGGCCATTACACTTTCTTTTGATGTAAATGTTTCTTTGTTGAGCATAACCTCACCTGTTCGTTGCTAAGCCAGTTTTTAGGTCAGTCAGAGTCTTTTATGGTGAAAATTTCGCAATACGGTATATTTTATTACTTCCACGATGAGTTTAGGCGCATAACTTAAGTGAAATCGTCAACTCAAATAGTTTTGTAAAAGTTTTGCAAACTACGTCGTGTTACCTACGTTGGATTTTTAAATATAGCTTTATGTAACCTTGATAAGCGGTTCTCTGTTAAACTATTCTTATCTCAACTTTTTTTAGGTTAAAAACTGTTTAAACCATGAAAATTTAACAAAAGAATAAAAAAAATAGTAAAATGCAACAATATATGTGTTAAATCTCTTGTAGCTGAGAGGAAATCTCTGTATTCTAGAAATTTCCATACATTTCTGTCCTTTCAAGTATTATAGGAAGTGAAAACTAATTTTAGCTACTTATTACTGAGTTGTGTGACAATTGCATAACATTTCAGTCACAGATTTAATCAATTTCAGTTGCAAATATGGTGAAACATGCAGTAATTCTGAATATAATTACAAAATCTGTTTTTATTTTTTTTGTACTACCCTCCACTGATAAAGTAAATTATTCAAATAGAGTATTAAACTATCTAAACAGCTTAATCTAGACAAAATTTTACGTTTCCCTAAAATTTTCAAGCATGTCACAAACTCATTTCTATGACTCATATTTTTGGATTCTGAATCACCAACCTAATTTGATGTTTAATGATCACATTTACAATTTAATATGAATGAATTTATTAATAAAAATAAAAGAAAAGACAATGGTTTAATCAAAAGAATCACAAGGCAAATTAAATGATGATATTTTAAGAATTTTCTAAAATTACCAATGTTACCGCTCGTCTCTAGTAGAAATGTAACTCAAACTGGTCATATTTTTTTTCTAAAAGTTGCTATATCCTTCAAATAACATTATTACTCATAAAAATTCTATATTAAGCCACCTTCAAGTTGCTGAGTCATCCCATCATCTCAACTTACTTAACTTGCTGATTCAAAACTATGAATAACATTCAACTTGTATTTTAATGCAATTTCATCATTATTCTGTCTTTACGTAGCATATAGACTTATCTAGGTATGACTGTCAAGCGAATAGTGCAAGTAATAGAAAAACGGCATCATTTTTTTTATACTTCTCTTGTAGAATTATGCTTTGAGTATTTAAAAGCAGTATTATAAACTTAAAGAAGAAAATGATACTTCTAAAAAGAAGAAAAGTTGCCTCCAAATATAGTAATGCAATATTAAATTTAGCGTTGTAACTGTTGGCTTATCTCACTTCTTACGGGGTATTAGTGTTGGGCACCCTTTTCCACACATAGCCTCCAAGTAGTCCCTAGTGCGTTGGGTGGCTTTAGGTAATTCATCCCACTTCTTTTATACACTTATTCTAGTAACTTGTAGACCTTCGGTGAAAGAAAGGCTTGTGGGAGATTTGGAATTCAAATATGAAATTGCTTCTCCGCATTGAGATAGCAAAATGATTAATACTCAACACTTTCTTATATGCAAAGTGACTACTCAGTCATGTTTTTCGACACCTAGACATTACTATTATCAACTAGTAAAGCTATTTAAATTCCACATAACCAATTACCTTTACCCATTTTGATATTATACTTGTTTTCTGAACAATAAAACTGTTTACTATACCGTCCATACTTGTACAATTTAAACGTGTTCGCCGAGTGACGTCATTGAAGTACAATAGCTATTTAAAATACACAATGAGGTTGTTCATGGTAATCTAGTTCTGTAATATTGTTTGTGGCGTGTTTTCTTTTTATATTGTGCTACAGATACATAATCTAATGGTAGGTAGAATAGGGATGATGACTGGGTATAAAAAGAAAAAATCTTATTAGTCCCTCAGTTAGATAATTGAAAAGTGTGAGACACGTATTTTTTTCCGTTTTCAGAAAATTCCGTTTTCCGTTTTGACAAAGATTAACTGCTTTAAAGTTTAGGAGAAACGATAGAGTAAAATTTATATTCAATCGTGACGTCACGCGTAAGTTTCATTCACTGTAATTTGGTCAATTTATGTTTGCGGGACAAATTAAAAAATACGTATCCATTATTATACAAAAATCTACAAGACAGACACTGCAATAAAAAATGTCATCATCCCTATTATTCTTTGCCAAGCTATGTAGTTGTCTTTTTTTTTTAATAACTCCCGTTGTAAGGAATTTAATAGTTGTGTCGCGACGGTTTAAGAATGATTCAAATTGCAAAGAATACCTAGGCGTTAAAACAATTCTTTGCGGATTTTGATTAATCTATAAATTCTTGTTGAACACGGGGATTGAACCCGCGCACGTCGCTCGCATTGTCACCGTATTCAACGTTATGAACTGTTGCTTTTTATGGTAGTCTTGTAAGATAAATTAAAATTGCTTGTGTAGTGGAGTTTTCTGCTTTAGATAAGGCTTTTGTTCAATATGCAAGCCTCAGAGATATAAATAAGATTTAACCAGTTTTTTTAGTGAAAATTGAGTGAAAACCTTCTCACTTTAATTTTGTTGACACTACAATATTGAGATGTTTCCAAGTTAGTCTGTCTTCATTATCTAATTAGCTTTTGGCTAGACGCCAATAATCAGGAATGAAAACTAGGCATGTTACAAAATGACGCGATCCCGTCATGTTTGAACCTGTCTGATTTGTCATCACTGGGTTTAAATTCCTGATGTAAAAATATTTTTTTATTTAAATCTTTTATCCGAGTAAGTCTAGGTAAATATGGATGGAGTTTTCTAGTTTATTTTTTATCGTATGGTTGTTAAAACTATAAAGCGCCTGCCTGTATCTCTGTAGGCCTTTTTTTAAATACCTTATGGCTGGAGTTATAACGAAATCGATATAAAAATATTTCTAAATCCGTTTCTAAATGCCTGATAGATAATCAAGTTATATTCCTCGCCTCATTCTATCTTTGTTTATCAGTTTTGATAAGCTTTTGCGTCACGTTGCCGAGACAAATACCAATACACATGCCGAATGCCAACTGCTTAAATCTTCTCGACAAATAAACTGTTTTCTCGCGTCTCGGGATGAGTACGTAGGTTTTTTTTAACGTTGTTGTTTATAATTTTGAACGTTAAAATTCCCCTGAATTTAATTGGCAGCTATTTTTAATAGTTTATCGGTAATTTCCTGGTTTTGTATAACGTGTAGATTTTTTTCTAATGACACTAATGGTTATCCAAAGTTACTGCCTGTTCCAAAAATATTTATCTACCAAATTACAAAATTAAAGTTTCATTTATTAAGTTTCAAACTCAGATAAGTCCAAATTGGGACATCGATAAAACCATGTTGTAACGAAACTGCGCATTAATGTACGTCATTTTAAGAGATTAAACGAATTTAATATACAAACACATGTTTTAAAACGTTTTCAAAACTTAATACGTAGTTTTGGGACTTTCGCGCACGGGGTAAAGCCAGTGTGCGTCACGTAAATGACGTGCTATTTAAGTTGTCTAACAAAAGGAACTTAGTCTAAGAACACGAGGTAATTTTAGACAGCTGCTATGGTAGATATAGGCATTTTATTCACGTAACAACTCAAGTTTGTTCCCAACTTTAGAATCTTAGTACAAGTGGTTACGAAATTCAGTCTGTAAATTTGTTCTAGAAGCCTAGTGCAAGACGACATTCAGATGTTAAGGAGTCTGCCCACTACACCGTTCCATACCATGACCATGGTGTAGTGGGCAGTCGCCTTTAATGAAAGATTTGAAGCTGTTCTTATAGGGAACAATTCAAGTCAAACGTTGATTCTATATTTAGGCCCTTATACCCGGATAAACTCGGGCTTACTGTTAACTATTGGACGCTCCGTACATATGGCAATGGAATTCCGTTAAACGATAACTTTCGTTTCCCAATAAATCTATTAATATTATAAACGCGGAAGTTTGTATGTATGAATGTTTTTTTCTCTTTCACGCAATAACTGTCGAACGGATATAGATGAAACTTACAGAGATCGTTTATAACCAGGACAAATACATAGGTTTTTTTTTCCCGATTTTGTGTTCCCGTGGGATTATTATAGAGAATTCTAGCGGGCCCGCGAGCAACAGCTAGTACTACAATATAATAGGCCTTGCACTAGGATAGTAACGACTGAACTAAAAAAAATTATAACTTAGGTGGTCTTCCTTTGATTTAACATCCTTATGTTACGTAACCATCTGCCCATCAGCAGATGACATGCGATAACGCATCACCTGGCTCCACTCGCCATATGTCGTACCAGTCAAGCAAGTATGAAAATCAATGCCAAATTGCAAAAAAAGGCATTCAAGGTGATTAAGCTTCAATTTTTAAACGCAATTGTCCTTTTTGTTATTAATCTTTTTGAATTCGCATTAGCTAAGGGAGGGACTTTTCATGAAGGTAAAACTTCAGATAGGTACGTTTATGGATTTTTAGTAAAACTTTTAGTTGTTTGATCCGTTGAACGGTTGAACGTAAAGGAAAATCAAATTATAGGGAAAACTATTTCATATTATTAACGAAAAGAAGAGATAGTTTCCACATAACTGCCGTTTTTAAATGACATTCTTAAAGTGTCTCTTTGTTTTTCTACATTGGCCTTCAAAGTGTCTACCACTGACCACAATATGGACTAAATGACATCATTTAAAACTACCTTAACTTTGCACTTAGTGAAAAATAACACAGCGGCTGCCTAAATTTGTATCAAAAATAAATAATTAAACCAGCTAAACGACTCTGTGTATCATGCTCGCATCACGTTAACAATATAAGTTGAAAAACAAATTTCCACATGTTTGCCACGTGATCGGTACGATATAGAATGACTTGAATAATAAATTCGACTAAATTCGTATTGAGTATATACTGCTAGTTGTTTTACATTGCCGGGCCGAGATTTTGGTATCAAAAGTGATGCAACATTGCCAGCAATGTATTGCAAATCGCGTTTTAAAGTGCCTTTAAATTCATAAGTACGATGACATCTTGATATGAATGATAAAGGAAAGTTATTGAACGATAATGTTTACGAATATATTAATTGGTTTATGCTAGTAATTGATTATCAATTGTGTTGTACGTCAATGTTTTGATCAGACGCTCTTGAGGAAATTCTTTTTCGTTCTAAAAAAACTTGAGGATTTATATCCTTGTCACGCGGGGGGTTTGTAAACATTCAAGTCACATGCACAAAGACTGAATAAGCATTCTTGGATCCCACAATTGTTAGACCTACGAGGAGATCGAACCCGTGACACGTCACGCTCAGTGGGTTTGGCGTGGTGACCTCAACCACTCGACAAAGTCCTGCAGTCAATATGTTGTTTTTAGAAAATGACGTATTTTTCAAGTTATCCCATGAATTAAAAAAAGAGACGGCGACTGTTACGCCGTTAAATATAACAAACAGAGCAACGTTCGTTAATAAATTGACGTTTACTATTGTTTTAATTTCCAATTCATTTTGCGAAATTATCACCTGTTTATACATCGTAGAAACTTACCTTGCGAATTGCGCAGTTTCTTTAGATATGTATTTTAATGTGTTTTGTATGTTTTTTCTTGTGCTTAGATTGTTAAAATATGTTTTTATATCGTGACTCTAATAAAATAGATGTCTCGGACTGGTATTCTTCTTTTCGTGTTGGTGGTAGATGCTAACAGTAATATAAAAAAGAAAAAAAAACATTTTCGACTCTGAACGACATATAGCTCGACTAGTTTTAGAATCATGAGAGGTTGGGTCCGAAATTAGTCGGGCGATCCCGAATCGTTTGCATGACAGTTACTATAAAAAAATTATAGTTTAAATGACTATTTGACCGGGTAAACGTCAGAAACGGCAACGGTATTCTGCCACATAAATTACTTGCAGGGAATTTCTGTTGTAGAAAACACACGTACCAATGAAAAACAAGAGTAACAAATTATGTTTTTAGGACGAACAACCTTACTTTTTATCGGGTACTTATCAAGCTACAAGGAATCAATCACGGCAAGGCCTTTTCTATTCAACCAACCTCTTTTTTATTTAGGTTATCAAAAATTGGGTTGTCGTTAAACAGATAAATGTAAAAATATGGCGGATGCATGTTGCATTGGCTGGTTGCTGGTTATCAATACTTATAAGTATTCCAAACTCTTTTTTATTAGCGATACAACACATAAAACAATAGCTTGTGAAAACGTGATACAAGTTATTGATACTAGTAATATGCGGAAGAAATAACACAATACATGGCAAAAACAGATCTAATTACTTCGTATTTGCTATGAAACGCATAAAGACTTGGTGTCGCGGAAAAGAGACAACGCTACCCATATTAAATAGCTCCCTTCAGCATTGCTTGTATATAAGTTGATAGTGTAATAACGTCGTTAGACTTGATGTAGTCATAATTTTTATTAGTTATAAATAGGAAAGTGATGGATAAACGATGTGAAATTGTAAATACAGTTTCTTTAGCTTTCGCTCGCGGTTCCGCCCGCGTAAGTATTAGTTATCGCGGCAAAAACTAGCTCAGGTTCTTTTATGGAGTTCAAATAAATTCTAAGTTTAGTCCGCACGCACGTATTTCTGTCCGTTTTAAGGAGAATCTTTTGACTGATCATAAAATTGTGAAACAATATATTATAGTAATTGTTTATTTGATAACGGTTTTCTTATGTGTATCGGGACAGCTTGACTACGGAGTCCTTAATCATGAACTGACGCGGAGGCAGGTGCCGCTTTCCCTGATAATACGCGTGCATTCACCTTTACTAAATAAATAATTAATAGGATTTTATTGTGAGGATATTTCGACATTCCTTTTGATGTATACTTAGCCAGGATGCGACAATGTAAAGGAAAACTTTACCAAGTGATATGTTGCTAATTCTATGTATTAAATGAAATATTTAAAAGCTAGAGATACGTATATAGATGGATATGACACAGAATCGAATAAATATATTTGTCTCGAATGGTCTCGATAAGATAAGTATGTGTTAATCTATTCCGGATTCTAAAAATATGTTTTTATCGAATTAATTTTCATGAATATTCTTGATTCGATAAACGTATAGACTTAAGATCAGTTAGTATAAGAAAGCCAAATAAGTGATAAATCAACGTTCAATAAATAAAATTATACATAAATCTCATGAAACTTGTCCTAAATCCACGCACAGACAAGCAAAGCTAACATAAAAGTGTCCCGCACATAGTAATGTAATCTAGACTGTCTCGCGGTTTCATAAACTTTCATTCAAATCACTTCACTCAAATTCATTTCACTCAACTCATTTCACTTCATTCATTTCACTCAAATCACATGCACAAAGACACCCAGACTCAGGGCAAGTATTCCTAGCTCACACACGCTTGGTCTTTTCCGGGATCGAAACCCCGACATTTCTCCAGGGCCGGATCTAGGGGCCCAGGGGCCCCGAGGCAACAAGGGAGTGGGGGCCCCCTTGCTTCAAGTTAAAGTGTTTTCATTCAGTGAAAAATTTATCGAGCTTTTTTAGATGCCTACTTTGGTGGGCCCTTGGTCATAGTGGGCCCCTAGGCACTGGCCTAAAGTGCCTTATGGATAATACGGCACTGCATGTCTCGTACAGTGAGGACACTTAATGCCACTATTATTGTGTTTATAAACCCTTAAACTGGATACTTTCAAACAAAATAACTTCATTTACTTAATAACCAATGTCAATTCAATCCACACTGCTAACAATGCCTTAAGTAAATCTTAGGAAGGAAAACATCTAAGGTCGACAACTAATGAACTAGTCGGCCGTTTCCAAGGTGAGATTCGAACTCCCACTAACGCTTCACATACATGGACAACTCTTGTGCGTCAGCCCAATTGTACACGAGCAAAAAATTCGCTGTGCGTACGAACAAAATACACCGCGCTTTTTCAGCTCGTTTTTTGTTTTGACGGTCGTGTGAAGACTCTGTTTTAGCGGTCTGTTTAAATGTGCTCATAAAATATTGTAATTAGTATAAAAATGATAGATACAGGAAAGTACCCCTACGTATCTATGCAATGCTGCCGTGTCCAATTTTATTTATTCTTGATCTCATTCTAGTCGTTTTTTCTAGTCAAATAAATATTAAAATGATGCTTTGTTGTTTGTTTGGAAAAAGCACTTGTTATAAAATAAAATTCGCATCAATCCTGTATTTTTTTTATGTGCTAAAGCTTGATTTTCCATCTGTTTTTAATTCCATGTTTCCTTCGTCACCGTAAAATCGCAACTTTTCTCCATACCGGCTACCAAAAGGCACTTAATTGCACTTGAGGTACATTACATACATTTTCTTTTGTTCAATTTTGGTCTGCGATTTCTTGTGATGCCTCCACCTGCCTAACCGGACTGGGTGGTGCACACCAGGAAGTGCCAGATGGTACCGCCTGCCGGTTTTAATTCTTTTGCAATTGAATCTCGATGTAAATGTTTTTGTTTAGTATAAAGGCTTTTATCGAGATGAGGTTTATATGTTATAGGTTTAAAATATGTTTCTTAGTGATCAGATGTCGTTTTGTATGAAAATAGGATTTACCTGGTTAGATGCTTAAAAAAGAAGCCTATATGTTAATCCAGGATGGGTTAATAAGTCAGTTATCTTTATACGAAATTCTATCGAAATTGCTCCAGCAGTTTTTGCTTATAGAGGTCGCCAACTTTCGCCCTTATGAAACTACACTACTACAGCTTATATTTTTATTATCAGTGTTTAAAACGACCTGAAACAAAGGGCAGACGAAGTAATTAAATGATAAAAACCTCTTTCGATAACATTTTATAATGTTTGTCACTACTTTGAACAGTTTCCAAGTTACTCTGACCTTTGCGAAGGTGACATTTTCATGCTGACGTTTCAATATGTAAACATGTTTTTCTTTCCTAAATCGATGCTATCGAAATGATACTAAGTGGTTATTTGATAAGTGTACAACAAAAGCAGAGACGTTTTTCTGATGTCACTTTAATATAAATGTTGTTTAGCCAATACATACAATAGTTAAACAATAGAATTGATTATTATCCTGCCTTATTTTCTTTTTCGTGAATAAAACGAATAATAACTATGCATGCATATTTATGACGTTCCTAGCTATTGCTAGCTTCTCAGCCCGCAGGTTGTGTTAATCCAGATTATAAACTACGTGTTTACCAAATTTTATCAAATCCGTTCAGTGGTTTTTGCATGAAAGAGTACAGTTACAAACGTGAATCTATACTAACAATTTTTCTTTTTTTTTTTTTCAAGAAAAATGGGAAAATAAAATATCCTATCTTAACTCTTAAATTGACTGGTAGATGTCTGAAATTCAGATGCTAAGTGCAATGACCGATTGTATTAAACATATCAAAATAAATAAACTGGGGCAAATATGCAAATTTAATACAGATATGACAAAATAATGATTTATTGTTTTTCATTTATCTTATAATCTACCTTAAAGAAGGAAATATTATATTTTATATATGTCAAAACAACATGAATAAATTAGATTGGCTTGTTTGTTTAGTGGTTAGTGACCCTGAGTGCTAAACCGAAGGTTCTTGGTTCGATTTCCACCGGATACTAATATTTTTGTGATGATTTTAAATACTTGTTCTGTTTATTAGGTATTTATCTATTCTATGTTCTATTAATAGTATAAACGCGAAAATTAGTTTAATTAATTTAACCCCGTGGGATATTTTTCGATTTGAAGCTGGTCGGCTCGCTTACAACAGCTAGTTTTTTCAAATTTTCAAAATAGAAGCCTACAATTGTATTTCGCCTTTCAAAAGGTTCTCCCTAAAACGTACAGATGACAAGAGCGCACACAGAATGTTCTCGAACATGAGTTCACTCGTTATATTGAAAGTTTACCTTGAAGAGAACGCTTTAGAAACATTGGGCAAACGTCCATGGCTTTGAACCAGAAATTATTACATCACTGACATCACTGTACTATTGTATACGGTGAGGTAATTGTGAAAGTGTAGAAAAAAGTACCTTCATACACATTTTATTTTTAAATACACGTAAATTACGTCCAGTATGTGTACGGAGGCGTATTTGTGTGTTGACTTTGACGTCACGACTTATGTGTGCTGAAATGTGAAGCCAATATGATCCGATAGTGTATTGTTTTTGTTGTGCTCTCTAGAATGTTCTTTGCTCTGTTCAATTGCGTAAAGGGATGTGTGTCAATGAATACTTGACTGTCAAATTGATGTCTATATGAATCTATGGTGTATTCTTTATAGCCATTTCTGGAATTTTACAGTTTTAAGTACACTGGTGAAAATTATGCTTAATATTATGATGGTATAATATTGAAATGTTCATACATTAATTATGAGTAGCCGTTAAATCTTACGCTGTTTTTTTTTTCATTTAAAGTTTAACTAACGATATATATATGGTGTATACATCTAAACAACTCAACTTTTAAATTGAGCTACGTTAATTTTAAGTTGGGTGTTAAAATATTGCGTTTCGTATAATGAATTTTCGTTTTTACAGTAAAACCGTTAGAGGATGTTGTTTTATTCAATTGGGTTCCCAACAATAAAAAAAAAACCGTTACATACACTAATTTCAAAAGGTTAACAAAGTCGTTAGTTTCGTTATCAATTGTATTTATAAACAATACGAATCTCTAATTGTGTAAACAAATTAAAATAAAACAAGTTCACTACAATTGGAAGTTGAATTATGACACAATATGTATAAGACTAATCATGCCCTGCGGTTTTCATCACCTTTTTTGGTTTTCCATACAAATACTACTTACGTAAAGTTTAAATAACATAAAATAAGGTTGCTCCAAAACCTTGGTCTTATGATATCAAACGATTCTATACCCAGATAGTTATAAGTGTGATAAAGAGAGAATCTCAAACCCTAAATTTAACATAAATATGAGTGTTTTTTACGCTGAACAAAACAGTAAATCGACTTAAAAAGAAGGTTCGCTAATTAAAAATTAAACTATCAGCGAATAATACGCTATATTTTACCCCTTCATTCTCACGGGAATGGACACGGTTCATGTAACACCTTCCCACCAATATAAATATATGAAAAAAAACTAATCGCGGTTCAAAAACCACGTAACGATGTCTTGTAAGGCAATCAACACCGCTTAACCTACTTCGTCTGTTTAATATGCTAACAACACAACTTTTGGTGAAGATATCGCAAACGGTATACGTATTAGTTTGCTAATTCTACTACGTAATATTTACAAGTAGTTTCCCTTAGGCATACAGCCTTAGAGACTGTATTTCGATTTGTTCTAAATGTGTGATAGCATGGATAAATTGCCAAACTAAAGGTCGGTTTCGCATCAATGTTTTTTCGGATGAAAAACGGTGAACGAAAACATCGTTAGGAAACCAGCTCAATATTGATGTTTTAAAGGGTGTGTTTAATACCACGTATGAGGACTCAACGCCGTCTAAGAACTTTGACAACAGGCTGTGTATATTCAGCTCAGTAATAGAAAAGATGATGGCAGAAAGAAAGAAACATTTATTTGTAAGAATGCAGTACAATAGGTGGTTTGAAAGAAGAAAATCATCTAGTTTTGCCCCTCCAGAGCAACGCAAATTAAAACGTCGTTTCTTAGCTATTTTGATCTCCTTGTTTTTGCCAAGTTGTGTGTAGAGACGAATATACATTTTAGAACTCCACTTAGCCAAGTGGCTGATCTTGCGTACAACTGTTATTTGGTAAGTTCTTATCGGTTAAACAGCTGCGTAAATAGGTCACATTGCGGCAGATGGGTTGTGAACTTTTAATAACGAAATAACGGTCCAATTTACAAGATGTTATTGATGGAAATTATTTTTAGACAGTTCAAATGAGTTTTAGACTTGATAGAAAAAATTGTATTTTTTAAGTGTCTAGTAAAAGTAGTGTATAAATGTATTAGGTATCATCATACGTCATTGCCGCATTAGTAATTTGAGATTTGTCTGCAATAATTGGCAAATTCACCCCACTAATTGTTTTGGCTGCATGAAACGTAATATGTAGACATCAATTATCTATTCGTTAATACATAAGTAACCAATATAAGTATTATATTCGTCTAATTACATTCACACACAAATCTTATTATTTATTCAATGACTAAAATATTGAAAAAGTCACCTCCTCGGTCATGAACATAAAAACGTTTACACATTCGATGTAAATGCACTACCTTGGGAACGGCCATGAAGAGTCTCATGTAAGCATTAAGAATTAGCCATGGTCGTGATTCAATAAGAGGTCGGGGAACGGCGAATTCTGTCTTAGGCTGCACAGCAGTATACGGAACTTTCGAGGTTAGCCTTCTCTAATTGCCAAGAAACCCACCCTCTGGGCTTTTTTAATTAATGATAAATGAATATTCCATTTTTTGTAACCGGATTGATTTTGACCGGTTAGATTATTTGCATAGTTTTTTGTTAATTGATTTCTGAGTTCCTGCTTAGTCATGAACTTTTATCTTATGTGACTATGCCTGGATAATATCTGTATGAAATGAAAGAGTCTTGTGCTGTAGAGTTTGCGTTATTTCTTCTTCACGGCTAGACTCGTTAGCGGTGAAGGTTGGGTGTTCAATGTCGATTTTGACGTTCAAAAAGTCCTACTTAGTAGCTTTATTTGACGAAGTTTTATCTCTATTTCGATATAACATCGAGCCCTCCTAATAAAAGTTTTTGTAAGTTTTCAACCAAGTTTCTTTCGAGTAAACAAGTCTGTTTACGCTACCGTCCCTTGACCGTTTCAATGCAAAGTTTTAACGTTCCATGCGGGCCAAGGCTCGTCTATTTCTGTATGACTCCAGTCTCCGTTATAAACGATTACAGCGCCCCCTATGCTCCGTCAGATGAGGTATACCGTTTGACGTATTATCCCAAGGTAACTGCTATAGTTTGAGTGACGTTTTCCGTAAAATTCCGAGGTAACAACGCGACGGTTTGTACTATTATTGTTTTACAAGATCAGACTTTTCAAAAACGAAATGTACTGATGATAGTAATTTTATTTGTTTGATAGTTTTCTACACACAAAGTAGTACTTAAACTATGAACAATCGTGGACCCACTATAGGAAAATTTCTGACTTTCAATGGACTGTTTTCTCTGAAACTGAAACGGTAATCAGTTTTAAGTTGCGGTCAATTGCCTGTAGACTTTGCTTTGAAGAACAACTTTGTTAAGCTTGCTTCTAAAAATATTTAAGAAAAAGATTAAATTTCATGGGTTTCAAAAGATGAGACGTGTTTAAGTATATCGGGATATGGTCTCGGATGCGAATTAAGTCGAAGAAATATTTTGATTGACGCAAAAAACGTCTGAGGAATTTCGTCTCCAAAATTATACTCAATTTTCTCCACATTACCATAAATTTGGCGACGGAAACACACATCGTTTTCTAATTTAATACCCAGTTATACTTTCACATTTAAATAATTCGAGAACCCTTTTTATAATAACACATTTGAACGAACATTCTTGGAAACCAAGGCTTGAGTTATTTCTAGAAGTTACTTTGAACTTGGATGTCCGTTGCGTTAGACGAGCTGTTCTTTACCTGCTTCTAAATATATGTACGTTAAAACTGGTGCCAGCTGATCGCGTCATAATTGTCTTAAAGTTAACTTCAACCTTGAAATTAGCTCTGTTAAATAAATGGTAAACAAAGAGGTGGGTGGGTTTTGAAGTATAATAAATAATACAAGCCTGAAGTTATCCATAAGCCGCTTACCATATAGTGACGGTTTGAGCATTGATCACCATGCTAAGTACCTAGCTAATTGTACGAAAGCCAGAATCCAGGTTTTCAACTCTTGTCTTTAATAATTAAGAAAGGAAAATACCATTTTGATTAGTCACATTGGTACTTGCCTGCGTAGGTATCGAACTTGCATTTTTGTGGATAAAAATCCATACATGGGGCCTCTTTTTATTAAAGATAATATGAGAAAGAAAATAAACATTTTAAAAGGGTACCAATTAGTTTATGTTCAGTTAAATTCAGTTTTATGGTATTACATTGGTTGGGAAGATATCGGTATCCCTCGACTAATTTCGGACGAAACCCAAAGTAAAACTTAGCATAAGTTGACGGTTCGGTCTTATCTACTTTTTAAAGCGTTTTAAAATCTGGTTCTGCCTATTCGTAGCTTCAAAACTTCGTTGTGACTCGAATGACATCATCGATATATTTTTAAACGAGTTACATTGAAGGTTGCCGTGAGTCTTATCTCTCGAGAAATCTCTTTATCTTACAACTGAACGATTCCAAAGGTTCTTTGAATACCTACCACACTGGCTTATCTTTGGCACAACCTGGTGGTAGAGTTTAAACCGTCTCCTAAATGACCCCTTTCAAAATTATTTTTAGCTAGTCAGATTTGAACTATTTCGAACCCACGCCCTTCGCCTTGGTAGCTAGTATCACTAAGCTATCACTATTTAAATAATATCTACTTAATAGATAAGTCCTAACTGTAAAAGTGTAAACATAATAAATTCAAACGTACAAAGCGGGAGATATGACATCATAGCCTAAAAAAACTTAATTGTTTATTGCCATAAACACATATGCAAATCATAAATTATAAGACCAACGGAACCAAAAACAATTTTCATAACTGTAACGTTCCCAATTTCGCGCCATTCCCGAAATAGTTTCGTTTGAATTTAGAACGCCGTTGTCTATGCCGGCGGCCATCTTGTAACGGTAAAGCGTTGACATTACGGCGTATGGTAATATTTTTTGACGGAACAGTTAAAACGGATGTTATTTTAGGTTAGCGATATGGTAAATTATGGTAATTTTGGCTCCTCTGGCTCGAACTTCGAGTTTCGTTGAATTTTCTGATTAATCGTGGTTTGTCACGCATCTTTTGATTGTGTACCATCCGTGTCGGAAGTTTCGGAAACTTGTTTTTTTTTCATTATCAGTGTCAAATATTTAGGTTTTGGTTCGAATAACCTATTTAATAAAACCTCAATCAACCTACTCGATAAAACTGAACTTACCTCTTCATTCAAGTATCTATTTGATTGATTAAAGAAAAAATAAATCGAAGGCTTTGGTACAACAATAGTGACGTTATTAAGCCTGTTGCTAACCGCCTTAAGGTCGTAGCAAGGTTAAACTTTGCACGCTAAGTTTTCATGGTAGCGTCAGTAAACAAACTGCCATAAAAACCATTAGGCTCCTACATAAATGCTTCAATAAAGAACTTTGTATTGTGATTGGGATGTAGAGTATTTAAAAGAACTATAATTCTAGGGCTCTCCTATTTCTTGCATCGATCCACTGCATTGAGTAGGCAAGTCTGTCACATTATTTGTGGAAACGGTGTGTTATTTCCGTAAATTAAAGTTTTCTTTTCGTCTTTTATTCCATATTTTCTTGTACCTTTAAATTTTACTGTTTACATTCTTAACAAGTTTTTGAACAAAGCTTTTCTAGCACCTAGAGTTAATACCGTACCGTTTTAGTGCGTGAAAAAAAACCTACCTGAAATTAAAACTCTTTTGAATGGGTCGTTTTTAAAACTTTGCTCATCGAGTTTCGTTGCTGACGCTGCCTGTAATTGTCTTACGGCTCGGGCAAAGACCTCGGACCGCTGAAGAGCATTTTGCCACGGTTTACCGTGATGCGTATTTGACTAGTTCAAACGTTACTGCTTCTATTTTTATTGAGTTTTAAGTAAGCTGGTTTGTTGATGTTTGATTTTAGGTTGAATTTCAATGTAGTCATTATTTAAAGATTTGCTCTTCTTTAATTTTAAGTGGATGAGAGTATCGTAATAATGTTTCTGATGGGCAACAAACACGTTATAGTTTAACATACTGTGATCCTAAGAAAATGTTTTTGTGTACGCCTCAATCAATAGTCAATTTAGGGTTTAATTTGTTGAAGACAGGCAGTCGACTCCTGTAAGATAGATTGTGGAGGTCAGTTTTTGTTTTTAAATGGGACTAGCCCGCCACACATGCCCGTCATTGCAACTCTTGTAACCCAGGATCTACAATGAAACACTTAGGTTCGGTGTGTCCCAGGGGGAACAAATAACTGCCTTGGAACCTGTGGAGGTCAGATACGCAGTACTCCTATAGCAAAACTTCTAAAGAAAATTCGATTCAAGAGAGTATAATAATAATCCCTATAAAGTGAAACCAACTCTCCGACTCTCGATTTTGTCATGCATAAATATTGTCAAAGTTATGGAAAGATCTTACGCGATCAACAGGTGGCGTGGATACCATCACGTAGGCAATGTGTAAGCATCGATACGTAATGTTGATGGTCACTCATTGTATGCTAGCTTTTATACGTCCTATAATACGCTAAAACGTCTTGAGTATTGATCGCCACGCTAGCGTCGAATTTAGATACCAATATTGGTATTTGAAATCCAGGTTTCCTCATGATGGTTTTCTTTCACCGTTTGTCAATGGTGTCTTAGAAAAAATTTGAAATAGTCATATTAAGACTTTAGGAACAAACCTCTTTAGTTTTATTTATAATACTAGCTGACCTGTGCCCCTTTTTCGGAGGACGATAGCCTATGATATAGCGTAGTTTTCAATTGTTTGAAGCATTTCCAAAATCGTTCAAATCCAAAGATTATTAATCTTTGGAAATGGAATAATAAAATAATAAATATAAAAAATAATAAATAAAATAATAAATAATAAATAAAATAATACATTTTGGAAATGATTACAAACGTTGCAAGCATTAACTCTTTATAAAGTATATTAAATTTTATATTGTTTGACAACACAGTGCGGCCGTCAATGTGCCATCTCCGCCATATATGACAGTTACCAAATCGAGTGATGTTAAACTTGTGCAATAAAAACTTGTTAATTCTCGTGCGAATAAGGCCGACTGGCTTTCCAAAATGTTTTGTAAAGCGTATTGTTATTTAAAATTATAATTAACAATACCAACCATTAGTATTTCTTTAATTACGGAACTAGTCGTCTCAAATGTGTTTTTTCTTTCGGATTTTATGACATCTTATTGTTGTGCCGAAAACGGGTAGTTTTTCATATTTTTTTAATTAATACTACCTACTCTTTTTTAGAAAGTCATTTTTTTTAACGAATAAAAAATCACGTTTTTAATGAAGTATTTTTTTTTGTATTTTACGAAATAATTGTAGTTTTAAAATATTTGCTGTATGTGTTTGTTTTCTAACAGCGATTCCGTGATATCATTTAGCAAACAGGAAAGGCTGTCCCCATTATAATTTCTTATCTCTATTCATTATTGTGCTAACAATAAACTAATTTAAATAACTATAATTATCGTTTGATATATAAATAGAGTAGAAATATGTTTTTGTTTAATTAAACTGTATTATAATAAGCTGGGCCTTTAGATAAGTTAGTGTTCTGAGTTTTATCATCCGACAAAAGATTTTCCAGGCAAAATCGGTATATCAGATTTTCCGAATTATAATCTGCCTCAGATTGAATGACCCCCTGTAATCCGGGTTTTTTGGAAAGACTATCCTCTAATATTAGACTAACTTCACGTCAAATTCACGTTAGTAACACCCGATTTCGTGAAGCGTTACTCAGTCAAAACCCTTAAGAGTCGTGCTATCTCTGTTATAATAAAGCTAAATATAGAGACAAAATATCGGTCACTCACACAATACCACGTTCTCATTGCATATTAGCAAGAATACAACTGTTTTCTGTAAACCAGTAATATACTCCTATACTGGAATTTCTCCGCAACAATGATTCCAATGCATCATTGTGTACTAGTGAAAGTCACCCGGTTCTGCCGGTGTGAGCCCGCTGTCGGTGTGCAAGCAAGACCTCGCTACAAGCCATGTAATACCGTCCTGCTTACACAGTTAAAGATGGTTGGCACGGAGGGAAATGTGTGAAACGACTTTGTTGATATATCGTTTTCTTGTTTGTTTTTTTTAGTTTTGTTTTTAATGGTCGGAGAAAAATGATGGTTTATCTTTTTTAAGTGTCCTATAATGGAACTCAAATACATACATACTCGAAAGTTGATTACATTACAATCTTGTATTGGCAAATTGTTTATAAGTTCCTGTACTTGAAAGAAGGCTATTATTGGCGAATGTGTTGATGTTTCTTCTCAGGGTAGCCAGTTAGGAAATGTCGACTCTAGCTAGCTTAAAAAATAATTGGACATGTAAAAGCGATATCATTTATCCTATAAAATTTTCTATATAATATTCTGTAGTCTTTATACTTTCAAGATGTTGCAATAAATAATGAACCCTTATACGTATCCCATTGTTGAGCAAACTTCTCTCTCCATTAGATCTAATCTATCCAGAAACATTTCATAGCAATCCCTTACTATATGAATTAGGTTACATTAAAAACTCAAAATTCATACATCATTTATCTTGAAACGAATCGTAGGTGTGACTTTATGAAAACATCACCTCATACTTTCAAAATAATCTTATCCTACACATAAACATGTTTCTCTACGCGTATTTATAAGTTGTTTTTCGCGAAAACAGAAATATCGTAGCACTTATCATTATTCTACTAGGTTCATTGACTTGACAAAACAACAGTCTTGTATATCGTATATCGTTAATGTTTCACAAACAGTTGTCTATCTAACGACCAACGTTTATGTGCGATGCCCTCGTTTTATTTGTAATTAAATGTATTGTTTTTTTTTTGTATTAATCTAAACGTTTAATGTATTGTATATAAATTATTATCTGTACTAGTTAACTGCACTGGGTTTACTTTGAAATGGTAAACAATCTTTGTGTCTATAATAAAAAATAACATGTCAAAATTGATTCTGATGGATAGGGTAGCTAAAAATGGCATCGTTAATACAGTCGGCTCAAAATAATCTCAAACTTTTACATGTTTTTTTATTGATAGTCCCACTGCTGGGCAAGATCTCCTTCCAAATAGGGAAGGGTTTGAGAATTGATCACCACGCTAGCTCACTGTGGGATTCGGCAGTTATTACGGCTTTGCACATAATTAATAAAGGTTTTATATCTTTTCGAAGCTGTTTCTGGTCGACCTCTGAAGTTCGTCTGAAAATAAAAAGTTTTATATTGCATCATTAAACTTCACAATATTTATGCAATACATTTCGTAAGTGTTTTTCGTAAACAGACGCTCTGTTTATTACAAAAATAGTTTTAAAACATAAGAGAATTTTGTGTGGGTGCCGTGAGACGGCTAGGTCAAACTGCACTGTACCGGGCGAATATTATATTTGCAGGAGACTCTATCTCACATCGATTTTATTCAAAGCTGGATATAGTATCACAGTTTGAACCGCCCGTAGACCTCAGACGTGTCTTAACACACCTTGAGAAAAATCTCAGTTGTAGAGCATATGATCCTACTTGTAAAGTTTGAATAATCTTATAATTGTAATATATAATATATAATAATAATCTTAATATTTGTTCCTCTTTCACGCAAAAAACACTGAAAGGATTTAGACGAAACTTGGTACACAGAAAGTTGACAACCAAGATTAACATACAGGATAGTTTTTATCCCGATTTTATGTTCCCGTAACCTGTAACCTTATAATACGCTCATGAATTCGAAAATAATAAGTGCGTGTCAGGATTCGAATCTTACGACCTTTGGCTGGCAGTCCACAGCTAGCTGCTTATGATCTAGATGACTTTTTAGTCGATGCAAGTTTTCACACTCTGCCCTCATGAATTGGTAATTAACTTTTCACCCGCAGCAAAACAAATAATCTTATAATTTAATACGTAGTTGCAAAGTCAGTGTTTACTTAACTTTATGCCAACGTAATATAAATATAATATTATTGTTTAGTAATGCAATGACGGAATCATGACGCTTCCTTGATAATATAATGTTTTAATAAAGATATAAAGTTTTATTGTATTCATTAAACGAAGAATGTAAAGAATGCTTGAGAAATTCTTTGTTGTGGGTTACACCTATGACTACTCTTTGTTTTTTTTTTTATTAAACGAATCCCGCATTAAGGAATTTAATCCTTGTATATGGAGTTTTCGTAAACATTCAAGTCACTTGCACAAAGACACCCAGACTCAAGGCAAGCATTCGTGGATCACACAAACGCTTGTCCTAGGCGTCGTACACTTCTCGTTGTGTTACCGATCTTTGCATCAACAACAGCAGCTTCTTCAAGACCTTAGTACATAATCTTTAAAATTTACATAACATACATATGTCTACCTGATCGTGAATCCAAATAACTTGTTGACATAATATAATCATTTCTTATCTATCACGACACCTATGTTTAGTCGTTCACTAGTCTGTGTGAAAATCACGTTCAGCTTACGTCGTTACGTGATCATACAAACTGACGGACATGCGGATTCTCTACTGTTGATAATGTATATCGTTTTGATTAGAAACTTTTTGATAGTGAATAGTTTTTGTATTGATAGTTTTGTAGTCCTAGGTGAATCTGGTCACTTTTTAAATTGATAAATCAATCGATTTGATATCAACGTCCGCTGCTGGTTATAGAACTCTCTCACAACACCTGGTCTTCAAAATATGATCCTCACAAATAACGTTCAAAAAATTAATTTCTAAATACATCCTACTTTATATAAGAAACGCGAAAGTTTGTATGTGTGGATGTTAGTTCCTCTTTCACGCAATAACTACTGAACAGATTTAGACGAAATTTGTATTAAGACGTGTTAATCCTAATTATGAACTATCTGATTAACAGATTAACGTGTTTCCCTCTCATCATTTTTGATACGTTGGGCAACAGCTGGTACTTAACTATTTCTAATCTATGTAAATATTTTTATAAAATGTATGCAAAGTCCAAAACCAAGTGATATCACCATGAAAGTGAGTTTATCTAGTCACGGGCTATGCCTATGACCAGCCTCCGGTCGTTACCCTCTTGCGTACTGCGATTGTAATGGTCAGGCGTATCAACTCTGAAACGGCAGCTTAGATACTTAAAATAACTTTAATATAAGCATACTTAAAGGGAGATATGTGAGATGACTAATAATCTTTTTGAAACGACTCTCGCGCTAAAAAACATTTCACAAATATTCAAGTCACAGTCACAAAGACACTCAGAACTCCGAAAATAATTAAAAAAAGAAAAAATTGTTTTACGTACGTCTGTTCAACAAATAGAGAAAGTATTCTCATTATGACGATGTAAATTTTTTAATTTCACATAAGAAAGTAAAAACATAACCTTTTTAGGGATCCGTACAAAATAATTAAAGACGGAACCTTATTTCTACAGTTCCGTTGTCTCTCCTTTTTATGACAGGCTGTATCTTAGCCTAGTTATAAAGTTGAAATTTCGATTCGCTAAAACAAAATATAACAATGATAATCAAGATTTTAAGCAACAGTTATCATGGAAAGTTAAAAAAAGCGAATTTGAAAGATGTCATTTTTTTGGTCTTTAGCGTATTACTACGGAACTTCTAGTTTCGCGAGTCCGACTAGCAATTGACCGTTTTCATTCTGACTAGGCTCAGTAAACGTTGCCTGTGCGTAACCGGTAACTCGCTCATTAGTAATGCTAAATAAAATACGTAACCAACTTAGTTATAAGCTTAGTTAAATATAACCGTTTAGTTACGTGATTAATCTCCGGTTTTATACTTAGCGACAATCGTTAACCGCTGGATTTTATCGAATTTAAACATTATTTTGAATATAAGTCTGATTTGGTAGGACGAATGGCAAATATAAGGATAGTTTTTTTGTGACTGCCACTAAATATAGAACAAATCTACTGTTAAAGTGTTAATAGATAAATTTATGTGATTTAATTACTTAAATTGATAATTTAAGTGTCCCTTTTTATCTAAGAACAGTATTTTTGATAACATTCGTTGTTTTGAAGATCTCGATATTTCATTGTCTTATGTAAGTTATTCACTCTTTTGACGCATACTTTTATCTAATATCTTTTAATCTGTAATTAGATTTGACGATGTTGCTTAAGATAAGGTTTTTTTTCTGGTAATGTCTAATTGGTGCTATTTAATATTGAGCAATCTTTTTTGAAGATCATTCTGCTATACTGGAGGTCGTGGGTTCGATTTCCGATCAAGACAAATATTTGGGTGATGAGCACGATCATTTATCGCTAACATTTATGTATTTCGACAAATACAAGCTTGGCTTAGTTTGAGACTAGATGGCGTTGTATGAAAGTTGTGGAATATTATTTAATCTTTTGTCAGCTCTTGTTTGGTTTAAATCACATTAATACTAAGTATTGCCACAAATAATGAATTAAGAAAATCAAACAATAAACGCATCCGCCAGTTACACGGGTCAAAGTTCAAACGCACAAAAATTCAATCTTGCACGAATTGTTTTTCTCACAATGCTGTTGACTGTAGATAAGTTATCACTTATGTAATGACATACAATATTTGCGCATCAATTATGTAAACGCATGTCTTTATTAACCGATTATATTTTTATCTGTGCATTACGCTTGCTAATCTTTCTATAGTGCGTGAATGTGATTTCGATTTTTCGTATGGTTGTTTTACAACCTGGTGTCATAGTTTAAGCAGTACCTATGACTCAGGCATGGTTTTATTTGAAAGATAGGTGCGAATATTTCTTTACGATGTGTAAACCAAGCAATTTTGCAATACCAAGATGGCAGCTTTGAATGCCTTATGGCAATGGCTTTGGAACTGCCAAGCCAAAGAACTTTGAATGTTGTGTGCGTTTGAGAAATAAATCTCACTTGTCAAGTCGAATCGAAAAGAAATGGGTTGCGTGTCGAGATTCGAACCTACGGCCTTTGAATTGGGGGTCCAATAGTCACAACAGTTTAGATACCAAAGTGCCAACGTATTTGCGGATATCAGAAGCCTTACTTGTTGTAATTTCACGGAAATTAAAGAGACGATGGCTTCCTAACGGAAATGCTCACTGCCGCGAACTGTGGGGTTTCAATTAATCCTGAATCGGTTTAGGACTTAGAACCTAATACTTCCCGATGGTTGCTAGTTTAGTTATACCTTGTTTAAAGTCTAGATGTGTAGAAAATTGTACAATTACTTCGGCATGAGTAATGGGAATTGTACAGAACGAAATTAATCGATTTTTTTGAAGCTTTTAAAGTCATAAGTAGCAGAATTGAAGCTGATATAGTAGTCTAAATTTGCTTTATCTAAGTCGAACTGTGTTGGCAACTATAAAGTAAAGAGAATGTTATGTAAAAGTATTGTTTATATAAATCAACATATTTATGACGTTAGCCGGAAGCATTTGAAACGAAATTTCTGTCAAATTTACACAAAAAATAGCATTAAATCACCATATTGTTTACTTAACGTAATTCTGCTCAAGTAATTACTACAAAAACACGCTTAATATACAAGGTTGTCTGTCTATTTACATTTATATTTGATTTCACGCATTTCCATAAATCATTTAGTAATAGTTTATAGGTTATGTTTGTTCGTCCTTATAAATAAGAAGACTAAGTCATAATGTAATTTCGTTCCACCATAAAAGACTCTGATCGACTTCAAATCGACTTAAGATGCATACACAAAGGTTATATCTCCAATCATATCACCATATTCACTGTCCATATATTTACAGGTAACTAAAAAAAAGATAAACTGCTTTTTAATCCCTTGTCAAGAAGTCCGTGTCGCTGGCTGCGACGGAACTGTCAAAAGTTCACATAATATAAGTATTAAGGGGCAACCCGGTGTATACTTGGACTAAAGGGATAGACCGTGGCTAAACTGTGTTTTGTATTAAACGCTATTTTGTCCTGTGACTCGCGTGAGTACAGTTGTACCACCCAACGGCAGTGCTCAACCACTGCTTGTTGTTGTATCTGACTTTGTAACGAGAGGCGCAGCGGCGGCTGGGCAATTGTTTTTCAACAAGACATTGTACCCGGTAGCCTTGAGCTAAATCCTTAATCCTTCAACCAAAAATCCAAAGTTCCTATATCAGTATTGATTTCGAATCTCGAATATTTATTTTAAAGTAAAAGTTTGATAAATTTGTTTCGATAAACTTTACTTTTTTCTTCTGTCTGCATTTAGACAGTATTTGCGAAAGCATTCTTCAATTGATTTATCATTTTCGCAAGCTTTCTCAAGTTTCTAGAATCCCAAAAACCTTTAAAGACCTCCAAAAGTCTTAACCCCGTGCCAAGTCTCCCAAAAGTCTTTGAAGACCTCCAAGAGTCTTCCAAGACTATTTACCCCCAATTCTCCCACTCCTCACCCTGCACCAGCGCTCAGCGGCCCCCTGGCTGCAGTGCGTTGACCGCGCTCTCTCTCTGTCAGGTACTAGGGCCTCCGCGCCCGGTCGCACTAAACGGGTACGAGCTCAGGGAGGATCGGTGCGGGCATATACAACGGAAACAAACGCTGATTGCTCCTGCACTCGCTTCGGTAAGGCTCTTTACATGTTTTTGTTGATGTATTTTAATAGTCATGACAAAGGGCTGTGCCCTAAAAGGTCCCCTTGTACATAGCTTGAAGCCTTTACTGTAACACCTTAAATACATTGTTGCAATGCAAATAAATGTTATGAAATATTAGAGGTGTCTTTTGTCCGGCAGTGGGATCTTGTAAGATTAAAATACTTGACTGATAGGCGAATGGTTTTAGTCTGCAACTAATGAAGATTGTGATCGATGTGTGGCGGGTTTGATCCCCGTGAAAGACAAGCGTTTGTGATCTGCATATGCTTGTTCTGAGTCTGGTTAACTATTTCCATGTGATTGATTAAGAAATCGATTTCAATCAAAAAATAAATCTTTGGTGTCTTGAAAACAATCCTTGAACGAAGCAAAGAAAGGATGTTTCAATTTTGAAGTACTCTTTTTTGTTTTCCACTGATGTTTCTTATACAAATTCTAGATATATAATGTGATCAATAAACACAGGTGCCGATTCACCCTCCGCTCGCGCAAACGAACCCGATATGTTGAGATCGGGCGCGGGGCACCCGGATGCTGCCCGCTCGCAGGCATCCACGTCGCGTCAGCTCAGCCCCGAGGAGGAGGCGCAGCGCCTCTACGCGACCCTCAACGACTACCTGCTGCTCGAGCACAAGGCCCAGCCAAGGCTGTGTCTGCCGGTCGAGTCTGAGGTGAGATACACGAAAAATAAGCATAATTATGGATATTCAGAAATAGAGAGGGGTTATGATGTAATCCATTATGATGAAAAAAGTCATGTAACAATGTTACCAATACAAACTGACAACAAGAACATACAGCTGACTGCAAATAGAAACTACTGAGTCAAATTTGAGGACACACACAAAATGACAGCTATATCAATTTAAATGAAAGATTTAACAAAATCTGACCATCCAGTCTGAAATTCTGATAACAAAAAAATAAAAAATAGACGATATGAAATCAAAATGCAAAGCGTAATCAAAACGTGCATGGGATTCTAATTCGTCGCAATACTTTTTTGAAGAAGTTAATTATTTCCCATGTTGTTTGTTACACATGAGCTGTATGCTGTCAAAACTTTAAAACTAAACCCATTACAAATCTGTAACTAAAATTTGAAAATTAAACCTGCTTTATACGACACTAAAATCCCACTTCGATAATATACGTGAACGTTATAAACGTTAAACGAATATATAGTTCACGTTTCTTGGTCAAGGTCGCGAGGCTCAATACGGGCATCCGTTTTTATCGTCACATGAATAAACAAGTTTAAAGTTTTTAATTGACGAGCTTTTTATGTAGTCTTATTAAGAAAAACAAATGATTGAGAGAGAGACGGAAAAAACGTATCCTTTGTCTTGCATTGGGACAGAAAAGGTTAGAAAATATGCTATAATTAGGTGTTATCCTGTAGACAAGCTAGATAGCCTGACAGCCAGTCTAACTAAGGGGTATTATTGCTGCCTAGGTAACTGGGTTGAGGAAGTCAGATAGGCAGTCGCTCTTTTCTAAAACAGTGGTACTTAGCTGCATCCTTAGCTTAGCACATTCTTAGCTGAACATATTTAGGAAAAGGCTACAATAATAATGATTTCATTAAATTAAAATATTTCTAAAATACAATCCTATACGCAGGTTTCCCAATAGTCAACATTCAATTGAAGATACAATTGCTAAATCGATTACGTTATTCTATAAACACATTGGACTTTATTTAGCAATGTCTCATTAACATGAGCTGAAGGTCAGTATGTTTACTACAACTCCTAAAGTAAGATTGTTGTTGTGTAAGCAAGACGGCGATATGTGCTGTGTTGTTGTCTCATTCTCTCATGTTAATTTAATGTTGGAGAGGTTTTTGTTTAACATTTTTTTTTTTTTTTTAATAATATTCAGCTATGTCGGGATACAAAAAAACTATTGTAGTGGTTGTATGTGGGCCAAATTTTGTTAGAATAATAAAAAAACATATAATTAAAGTCTTATTTTTTTGTGACCACAAAAAACTATTTTTAAGCAATAATCTTTGTTTTTTGCCTGTCCGTAAGATCTATAAAAGTGAGTCGATTTTTAATCGATTTATTTTTGATGGAAATCCGAATATCCATGCCTAAACTTTTGATCAGTAGTTTCTATATTCAACTATTTCAAACATAATAGTTTGTTCTGCAACATAACATGTTACCATAAAAATATTCATGAATATCCAACTAGCAAGTTATACACAAGATTGCCTGTACCTATGAATCTTTTCCTAACAACTTTATTTCTTCAACAGAATGGTGAGGTGACGACCGGCGCTCGCGACGGCGCGGCCCACGTCCTCAGATGTCTCAAAGTTTGGTTCGATCTGCCCGCTGACGTGCTCATCAATGCCATCAACCTGTTTGACAGGTAAGCGGATACTTTCATCTAGCCCACTATGTCCCTCTAGCAAACTGTCTCCCATTTTTTGGCAAAGGCCTCCCCAAATCCTTCCACGGTGACAGAGACCGCTATGCAAAAGTCACAATGAGGGACAGCGGATGGATGGCGTTGCCGTGATGGGCCAAGGAAGCGGTAGCGAGATGATCCAAACGCTTACCACGCGGGCTGGTTCCATGTGGCAGAGGGTGGAAGAAGAGAGAGAGATCTTAAGAATATTATTTGTTATCAGTAGTATACTTGTTAATAAGACTAAAGATACATACCATGTAATTGAAAATCTTAAATAATACATAGGAACCTCCTGACAACCTCACATCTTTGATGTCTATTAAAACTTCAACATACTAATTTATCCTTTAATCTGCAGGTTCCTAACAAAGATGAAGGTCCGTCCGTGTCACGTGCCATGCATCACGGTCTCCTGCATGAACATCGCCCTCGAGCAGTACGCCGCCGAGACCAACACCAAGCGAAGCATCTCTGTCGAGGAGCTCGGTAAGATACCTATGCTAAAACTAGATTAGATATCAGGTCTATTCGTTTGCATGGTTAGTGATCGAGTTTTCGTGAAGGGTTCACCGGCTTGCTTCCTGGTCTGCCCTTGTCCTGTATTCGCTTACATTTTGCCTTGAAATTCAATATTACGGCCTCGAAATATTTCCTTATACTTGGGCGTGTCAGAACTTACAGAAGTCATGAAGAAAATAGGGCCAAAATTATTCGCCATACTCGAAGCTCGGACAAAGATATGTACCTTTCCCATGGTGAAAACGATAAGATCAGTTCTTGTCTTAGCAGACTTCAACAGTATACTGTATCATCATCATCAGCCCATATTCGTCCACTGCTGGACATAGGCCTCTCCAATACTATATACGTTTGTTTCAGTGGTGAACAGCTTCCAAGTCGTTAAGAATGAGTTCATAAGTAACACCTATCTTTGTCCCACAGTATCCATCTCGCAGTCTGCGTGCACGGCGGGCGACGTGGTCCGCATGTCGCGCGTGCTGGTGGACAAGCTGAGCCTGGCGGGCGGCGCGCGCGCGGCCACGGCGCTGGACTGGCTGCGCCTGCTGCGGGCCGTGCTGCTGCTGCACGCGCCCGCTGCCAGCGTGCAGGTATGTACCGGGGCGAGGGGGCCGCGTGTCGCAGTGTGCTGGTGGACACTGGGGTCCTCATCAACGTACGTATCACCTGCACAAAGGCAACCAGGCAAGCTGTGTCGTACGATCCTCGCGTATGACAGACGTTTGTGTAATCCACGAACGCTTGTTCAGCGTCTGAGTATCTTTACATTTGGCTTAAACGACGAGGTTTTTAGTCAGGATTTTGAAATTGAGCTATTTCAGAAAAAGATGAATAAATTTTGTTTACTTCTTCATTAAACTTCAGAAACTGTGATTTTCAATGCGTCTGTATTTTTTATACGTTGTTTAGGTCTGAAGTTCAACCTCGACGAACCGATTTTGTTGATTTTTAGTTGTCATTTGGTCTCAAAAACTGCATCATGTTTGGCACAGTAGTTTTTATTTTAAGACGGCTGTTTACCTCTAAAGTACCCAAACAAATTCAAATTAATAAATAACATTACAATTAACATCGAACGTCTCTATTGTCAAGGAGGAAGAGCTAGTCCAGCTGCTGGAGATCGTATCGTGTGACGCCGCGTGCGTCAACACGCGCACCAGCGAACTGGCGCTCGTCGTGTTGTACTACAAGCTGGGTGAGTACTAACTCATAATGACACTATATATAATGTTTATATAATTTATTGCGAACAATTTCTAATAATTTCCAATAATCATACACGGCTCAGATGGAAACCGATTACTTTCGGAAGTCGGTCGGTATATGGGGCACACCCGCCAGCGTGTGACGTCTGTTGAGGAGGTCAGATAGGCAGTCGCTCCTTGTAAAACACTGGTACTTAGCTGAATCCGGTTAAACTGGTAGCCGACCCCAACATAGTTGGGAAAAGGTTAGGATGATGATGAGATCTTCACTAAATTTACAAAATGTTTCCTTTATACAGAAGAACAGCTAGCGGAATGGTCCCGCGCCAGCGAGGAAGGCGGCGCCCTGCCAGAAGACGCCTACGTCCTCATCGACTTCGCGCGGCAACTGCAGGCACATTGCAACGTGAGTTATTTGAATATTTATTATAAGTATAAGGTTTTATATGTACTCAAAATATGTCTAAAATGTTTGTAAGTTCCGATCTATTGCTTTTTCCATCCATTTTTTATATTTTCAGGACCGAATTAATACACAAAAATTGCCATAAAATAATCACTGTTATTATAATATTCTTAACTCGAATGCGTTATCATAACGCATCGTAAAAAACGTCTTAATAAATACATACGTACACTTACCTTTATCATGTCGCGAGCGAGGGTGAGAAGATTTTAACATAATCGCCACTTCTCATCCTACTACTTACACCTATATCAGGTCTACTACAAGAAATCACGCACGACACATAACACATAAACAAAGATTATGGTCATCAAAAATTCTTGCGTCCTGACGATGTTTAAGGATCTTCCCCATAGGCACACGTATACTTATCATCGAAATGTGCGTAGCGGCCCAGACTGCTTCGTAAATTCACGTTGTCGCGCTGTTAGCGATTATCGCGTTGGTATAAGCGAGTTACGGAGGTCTCGCGTAGTTAAATGTCGCGCGTCGAAGGCGCGAGCGCTGAAAAGCGCGCGGTTTCTTTTCAAGGAATATTAGGATCACAGAATAGATGGAAGATGATAGTTAACACCATAAGCAACGCTACTTTGACCGCCCTTACATACTTTTATGTTCATATACTGACGACACATCTCTCTCCCTCCCAGATGAGTGAAGCCGCCCTGAGCCACGCCCGCACTCGCGTCCGCCACGTGGTGTCCCGCTACGAGCGCTGCGAGGCGCGCCGCGACCAGCGCCAGCGGCTCGTGTGGCGCCTGTCCGAGAGGACGCTCAAGGTGGGCCCACTGCTGGACTACACTGGACACGGGGACACGCGTGCCAGATGAATCAACTAAACATTACATTCGCTTGTTCAGGTGCTACGGCCGACAGACCGCCTCACATCCTTGCTGCCGACCATCGAGGAGCAACACTTCGCCGTTGACGCCACGCCCACGAGAAACAGGTAACTACCCTACTTCATGTTGTCTTTGTTTGAAGAACAAGTTTCTTAGATATTAACCCACCATTATTCCACCAGATCGGGCAGTGAGTGCAGTGAAAACGAAGAGACATCAGATTGGCCCCGCAGCCCCGTGCTACCCGTCTACTGCGACAACTGAGACCCGCCCGTAACTACCCGGTACCTACCCTACCCGTTAGTGACACTAACTGCCGCACTACCTCCACACACGACGTGCAGGTAGTCGATAGATCTGACACTACTTCTGCTTGAAGAGATAAGTTATATCTTACAACATATGAAGACGGAAGTTAGACTACGTTACATCATCAGTCCACGTTTTAAAAGTTAACTGAACGATGAAAAGTTCAACTGAACTATACAAACAGACACATTAATATAGTTTATTTGATATGCGTTCAAACGGAAGAGGTTCATTTAGACTGCCGTAGAAATATCGTGCGGTGTCTAAATAATCTTGGAAGGTAGAATAGAGGGAAATAATTATGTTGCGAGTAAATACTGATTTTATCAAGGATTTTATGAGTTAAGTATCATATGAAAAAATATTTAGTTAGCAATACTAAAAATGATTTTTTTTTGTTGTAATATGAGCTCCCTTGGTTGAATATTCAGTATTCATCTTACAATATAATTATTTTATCCTATTTTACTGTCATCTTAGTCTGTAGAATAACTCGAGTCAATGTATAACTGCCCCATCGACGAATAAGCTCTATCCTCCATCTGTGGTACTTTAGTGTCACTTCTGCCACATAACGGTACTTTTAGTGTTAATCCGGCAGCTCACTGTGTCCTAGCACCTTTTGGAATCGAGATCTAATTTATATAAGAAGTTTATTAAGAAACATTGACAATTTATGCATATGTAGATATGAAATAATAGCATTGAATTTGAGATTGACATTTTTAATGAGAATTTACGATAATTGAATAAGGCTTTTTGTACACGAGGCAGCGCAAGCTCGCGGCTCGCGTTGCCCCGTGTGTACAGGGCTTTAGACATTCATAGGAAAGTCTAGATTTCGAAAGGTGTTAGTTATTTTGTTAGAAACTTGAATAATAAATCTCTATTGGGGTGACAAGTTAAACATATCTGATAGCCGGGTCCATTGCTTTCTACGCATTGAAACTGACCGAACATTATATTCTGCTTTCTATCAAAGTCCTTGTTGGAAGTCGGTACATGAGTCAGTTTGAATGTGGGAAACGAAATCGCTGTATTTTTAATGAAGAAAAATTCTGTGTTAATTAATTTATATGAGAAAAGCCGAGGTTCTAAGTTAAGTGGAATGTGCTTGTATGTCTCGAAATAGTGCGCGATCCTAGTTTTTTGAAAATGTCAAAATGTATGAGATCCGTGTGTTTGGGTGTTGTCTGTATGAGATCAGTGGTGGGACTGTGCGTTTTATGGTTTTAACGTTCGCAGTTCACTCCCGGCTGTGGTTAAAACTCTATTATAGTGGAATTGCGATGGAATTGTGTTTAAATTGCTCCTCTATTGCTTCTCGGCAATATTAAGCATATTGGTATTCAAAGTTTTAAATTATATTAAATTAACTCGATTGCTATCCGACTTGTCACAATTGTATCGCAACTGTCGCGCCACAGTCGCGCCACAATCGCTTTAATGTATGTTTCGAACTTAGATGTAAGTTAATCCGTATAAAAAGGACAAAAAAAAATCTAAAAAATGGTGCAATTTCAAAATTAATAAAAAAATGCAGTTCAAAATTATTATTAATTAAATAAAAATATTATCCAAAGTATTATGAAATGTAAAAGTTGTTTTCTTTTTATACAAATGTATTGCATTGTGCCGATTGCGTTTCTTTTCGAGGGTTTCTACTAAACGGGCTTTAACAATAATATTCTTTTTTAAGTCTATTAAACGAAAACAATTTTGCAAAACTTCAATTTTTAGTCTACTTCCAGGAAAAAATTAGAAAAAGTATCCTTCGAAAATACATCTTAATTAAACATAATTTTAGTGCCTCTGAAACCCGTAAAAGTAAAGTTACAAAAAAGCTTCATAATTTTAAATCAAAACCCATAAGAATCGCCATCGGTCAACCCAAGCTTTTCCCTACTGTGATTTTTTCTTACAAGAGTGAAAAAGAAGTAAAAAAATAAATAAAACAATTCCATATTTTTCTTAGAATAAGTAAAAAAAAACGTTGATTTGGGGTCGTTGTGATCGAATAGTAAAAAGTGTTCAAATACTGGTGTTAGTACGCATAGTATTAATTTATAATTATATAGAATAATTAAAATTGGTGAGCTTTAAAAGTTTAAAAAGTTTTGATTAAAAGTGTTTAGTCGGGTGACTATTCTGCTGTCGACGTCGCGGACGACCCCTTTTTGCTTTCGTTTTAATTTTAAGAATAACTCCCGTGCACTGAAGTGTCACTTGAGAGTCGGTTTCTTGAACGCCGATCAATAAGAAAGTTAGTTCATCAAATAAATTGTTTGAAACGCTGTGTTTTGTAAGTCTTATGCCGATCAGTTGTGACTACAAGGCTTGGGTACAAATTGCATTTCTCGAGTGCCAACGCTATTGAAACATTCAAATGTATTGAACTGACAAGTCAAAGTCACGTCACTTGTCGAAAAGGAATGTCGTTTCTATATATTTGAAGTTTTCTATTCCAATGGGATGTAACATTGTCTAGGGCTCCTGAACGAGCCTTCTTGAGAGCTACTCAAATTCAAGTGACGTTTCAGTGCACGAGTACAAGTCACACGATTAGAGTGAATGTTAAACTTTTTATATGAGAAAAAGTAAAAAAAAAATCCACCGAAGTTTCTTTTTAAGTACATCTTATTATCAATAATATAAGTATTATAGTTATTTGTAAAAATACATTTTTAATTAATTAATTTAATATATTCGTTTCCTTACATCTTTAGACATACTCGGTCGAGTTAAAAAAACATCTGATTATAAATTGGCCCGTTTTTTTTCAATTATTTTTATTATTTTCTTAGTAGTTATCACTTATTTCTAAATATCGTAGTAGTTTATAAACTTATAAATGACAAAAAAAAATACAAATCTTTGAAAAAAAATTGTAAAAAAAAATTGATCTCAGTTTGTAGTTTTTCTTTATTAAACTTGGGATTTATTTGAACATACATAAATAATTCATATTGTATGTGTATCATTGGCATACTTAGTGACTGCAAAAAAACATCAAAATATTTTCATTTTTTATATAATCTTTGACTAATTTAATAATACGCTGGACTGACTTGATGACCGTTTATTGTCAAATATTGTATTAAACAACTGTTTCACTGACAATATATCCATTCTAAACACTCAGGTGCCTACTAACACAGTTTAAAGTGATATTACAGTTTGTGGAAGCGAGACAGCGCGCTTCAGTAGAACGCCATCTCCCTCCCACACCCGCTATTATATCACTCTAACAGTCGCTAGTAGGAGCACAGCTGTCTAGTAGCGGTCGTCCAGCGTGGTATAATACAGGTCACAAGACTGCATTTAATACCATCAGTGCATTTGTTCTTCAATACATCCGGCATCAGCTAAGTATGTGTTTTTATTATATTTATATCTGTTCAATAGCATTTTTATTGATAAACATACAATATGATTATTTATGGAAACAGCAAAATAATGTACATTGAAGCCTGTGATAATGCATAAAAAGTAAAAAGATATCTTTGTTGAGACGAAAAGGAAAAGGTGTTTTACATCTTAATCTGGGAGGCTGATCAATGTAATGTATTGACAAGTGGACAGTAAATAACAGTGGTCACCTTAACATTAGCCTTCCCGAAGTCTTGGAAAGATTATCTTTTTATTTTAAACGATGCGAGTCTTAAAAAATAATGTTTGATAGAAAAACAAACAATATTTTAAGAACGTTTTCTTTTTATAAAAGTATATAAGATCTATTTTACATCGGCCTGAAGTTACATGATAACATGACTCCATGTGTCATATCCACACCGCTTTGGTCGATGGTAGACTTTTATAAATTATCATTAGTACTGACCGTTTGTAATTTAATCGTAATATTTTTATAAGGACCACGTGTACAGTAGAAGTAAGTGATGTGACTTGTTTAAACAATACGATTTTAATACAAAATGGTGACTTGAAACTCTAGCCATGTGGAGACATAGAGACAGGTAAGAATGTCACTGAGAGCCAATAGGATCGGTTCAAGTGGCAAGTCAACGTTTTGTATGACGTAGTCCAGGAACAGCACCCGTCCGAATAGCACCGGCGCGAATAGCACCAAGCCTAGTCCACGAACAGCACCTATCAATATTTTTGGCAGGTGCTATTCGTGGATACAAATTTATTTTATTATTTGTGTCCACGAACAGCACCTACGGCTCGGCAGCCTAGTGCTGGGATGCATTTGTTTAACAGGACGTTATTAAATGAAAAATATCGATAAAATCACTAGAACGTTTATTAAGAACTCGGTCTAGGCGACATTTAAATATAAGAAAAAACAATAAAAAGTCTTATGATAATAATTACTAATCGCGATACTCTACTCTCATCACCTTTGATGTGAATAGACTGATTGTGATACATTAAAAATTAGAGTAGCGATACTCTACTCTCATCACCTTTGATGTGAATAGACTGATTGTGATACATTAAAAATTAAGAAAGTGTTACAGATTTATAATTTTGTAAGATTAGTAATTATTATCATAAGACTTTTTATTGTTTTTTCTTATATTTAAATGTCGCCTAGACCGAGTTCTTAATAAACGTTCTAGTGATTTTATCGATATTTTTCATTTAATAACGTCCTGTTAAACAAATGCATCCCAGCACTAGGCTGCCGAGCCGTAGGTGCTGTTCGTGGACACAAATAATAAAATAAATTTGTATCCACGAATAGCACCTGCCAAAAATATTGATAGGTGCTGTTCGTGGACTAGGCTCGGTGCTATTCGCGCCGGTGCTATTCGGACGGGTGCTGTTCCTGGACTACGTCTTTTGTATTAGACAAGTATGGATATCGCACAATTTAAATGTAAATATTTGATATAAAAAAAGGAGGAATCTATAAATATTAAACTGATATTATAAGAGAGATAATTTAATAACACGTTTTTTAAGCTTTATTGTTCTCGAATGTAAATAAAACCAGGATAATGTTATTATTGACTGTTGAAGCAAGGCTGTCGATCCGCGATGCGATACTTAAAATCTAGCAGCTCTTAAAGTAAGGTGTAGTTAGCGAAGACATACCCGCACTGTGCTAGATAATGTTGGCCTGTTGGTCTAGTGGTTGGTGACCCTGACTGCTATACCAAAGGTTGAGGGCTCGATTCATTCACCCAGGACAAATGTTTGTGTGATAAGCATGATCGTTTGTTCTGTGTTTAGGTGTAATTTATCTATATTATGTATGTATTTAGAAATATATTTAAGTATGTTTATCAATTGTCTAGTACTCATAATACGAGCTTTGCTCAGTTTGAGACTAGATGGCGTTGTTACTATATCGCTTCCGAAACGGCAACATCTTATGTAAGAGGTATCAGGTCTCCTAAGTTCTGTACTGTGAATAACTATCTCACATACACAGTGTTGAGGTGATGTGTCTGTCAGACTGTATCTGAGCTATATCGTATCGCCGACTTGCTTCAACAGCTGATAGCAGACCCGCAGCGAGTGATTATTTGTACAGCAGCGACCAATAAATAGTCAGTACTAATGTTACTTAACTATTACTCACAAATTAAACTTAATTAAATTGTTGTCTTTTATACTATGAGAAGAGTACAGGAGACAATGTGTATTGCTATCTCTCTCTTGTGCTATGGTTGATTGGACAATCTGGTGTCAAACTCTTTTCATATCTAGTAATAGAAGATAAAATTTGATTAAGTTTAGTTAGTTGTAATAAACTATTGTTGAATATTATTTTTAAGCGATCACTGGCGGTAAAAACACCAATATTATTGACAATTTATATTAATGACCTGTTTCTAAAGCTTCTCCAAGTTTGAAGCTATCTGTTTTGTAGTTTCTTGTAAATCGTTTCAGCAGTATAGTCATATTTTAGTATGTGTCGAGTTAATATGGATTGTCAATAAGCGTATGCATTTAATGTTAAACAATAGTCCTGATAGCGTGTCTGTAAAGTGAATGTGTGAAGAAAGCGAGTCAAGTAATCTCGAATATGAGAAATAAAATGATGAGACTCTATCCTTTGGTTTTATTTTGTATTCCCATCCTTAACATTCAGTAGTTGCCCTGGACTTGTGAGTTTACATATCTCTGAGCAATAACTTCGAATCGCTCAAATGTATTGAACTGACACAAAGTAACGTCACTTGTTGAATAGTTAGTGTAATTTTTTTAACCTTAAGGCAATCGCGAAATAAGTCAAGCTATTTTAAACAGCGCGGTTAGTGACAGTTCTTCTTTCAACCTTAGAGTAATCTCCAAATTAAACTCTGCCAGTGCAGTGGGATTGTCTAAAAGGGTCACCGTGGCCCCGGTACACGAAGGGAAAGGAAAGGTGGGACATGGTTGGAGGTTAGACAGTAGAAGGTTGACACTTCCTTCTGGTCAACCCAAAACGGAAGGAATCCTTAAATTATTTCGCATCCGGAACAAAGGGTAATTTCTTAAAGAAAAATAAGACAATCTATTTTAAACAGCGTTATTTACAGTCTTCGTGTAGTACATCAGGGTAATTTCCAAAGAAAGAAGAACTTTTCATTTTAAAAACAGTTTATTTCTTTCATTCCCCGGGCCATACAACACTTTCTATCCAATCGACATAGCTTGATATCCTCGTGTAGACGGCTGGGCGGCCACTTTCAGCGCACTTCTTACCAAATGACGTGACACCCACCACGTAGAATATACAGGAGTTGTCCTTGGATACCACTTGGAGGGGCGAGCCGGAATCACCCTGGGGAAGTGGAAGTTATGTTGATTTATTCAAACCTGTACGAAGTATTACGTGTCTAAAGGTGAAAAGTTGGTTTGATGGTTTGAACGCGTTAATCGCCAGAACTACGGGTCCAACATTCATTTCACAGTCACTCCTTATAAAACACTAGCACTTTGCTGCATCTGGTTAGACTGGAAGCCGACCCTTACATACTTGGGAAAAGGCAAGTCTGATAATGATAATTTTAAAGCTTCTATAGTCTCAACAATAAGGTTCTAGAGAAAAAGACCGCATTTCCACACGTCAATTAAGTTGCATTCGGACTGCACATTTGGTTTGCTATTTTATTGCAGTCGTGCTACTTGAATACAATCTGACTGCACGGATAGCGTTTAGTGATCGCGATAGTGGTTGTTTCGCGGGCTCGATCCCCGAATAGGACAAGCTTGTGTGAACCACTAATGCTTGT
The DNA here is from genome assembly GCF_003590095.1 of Trichoplusia ni. Classification (NCBI taxonomy): domain Eukaryota; kingdom Metazoa; phylum Arthropoda; class Insecta; order Lepidoptera; family Noctuidae; genus Trichoplusia; species Trichoplusia ni. Next base: position 5,095,966 of record NC_039480.1, read on the forward strand.
TCTAAATCTGGGTGTTTTGTACACGTGAGTTGAATGTTTGTAAAAGCCCCCCGCGACACAAGGATTAAACTCCTTACTGCGAGAGTCGTTTCTATTAAAGTAAAAGAAAAACAAGAATTTGCGGTTGGATCGCAGTTCAAATGCGGCCTGTCTTTAGCCTAACTCCGCTGAACATCCAAAGCCTTCATCCTGGTTCAAAGTAATTAATAGACTTTTCATATAAAACCTCATTATTCAGCTCACCTGACAGGTATCCCTGCCACCGCGTAGCTCTCCAGCGCACATTTGTGTCGGCTGAAAACCGCTAAAGTGTCTATTTCTGATATTTTTCAGCAAATCGTCGCAGTAGTCGTTCGGGAGTAGCGATAAGGACACCTTCTGTAGTTCTTTCGAAGTTTTTCGAGTGCCTGCCAATAGAAAAACAGTTTTAGCGTTATGTAATAGAGGAGTGTGGTTATTGGCAGTCGCTGGTATGGTATATACCGGAGGTCGTGGGTTCGATTTCCACTCAGGATAAATGTTTGTGTGATGAGCACGATCGTTTATTCTGTGTCTTGGTGTAATTTATCTATATAATGTATGTATTTAGAAATATATAAGTATGTTTATCAGTTGTCTAGTACTCATAATACAAGCTTTGCTTAGTTTGACACTAGATGGCACTTGGCATTGAAGTCGCAGGCACCAGCTACGCCTACTAATATTATAAACACGAGAGCTAGTATGTATGGATGTTTGTTCCTCTTTCACGCAAAACCCACTGAAGCATTCAGTCGAAACTCGGTACACAGATAGTTTATTAAATAACCTGGGGTCCAAGTCTTTTATTTACAATAGCCGATGAATTAATGGAAAAATTATGTAAAAGTAAGATTCTCTTCCTTGATTTTAATATTAAAATGTTAAAAAGCGCTCTTCATCCTCTCCTCTAAAAAACTAATTTTGCTGTGCCCGACAGGGTCCATAATTGTTTCTTTTAATTTTACCTACCAGCTTTGTACACATTATGGAATGCAATAAAGTTATTGATTGATTGAAATTGGATTAAATTGGTTCTATTCGTATAATTAAATTCGTTAGGGTCGGAACACTCACGGTCAATTCATAGGATTTCTAATTAATGTACCTATTGGCAAAATGCTTAAGAGAATAGCAATAGTTTCAAAATTTCAATTAGACCCTTCATTCATCGGACATTGTTGGTAGAATTGGGGCCCTGCATTAACACATAATCTAGTTTTATCCCGATGTTATAATCCCCCTGCATTAACACATAGGATAGTTTTCCCGATTCTATGATCCCGTGATATTATTTTCTATTTATCTACATATATCTACAGGCAAGAGTACTAATAAATAATAACTTACGGGTGTCAATGACTCCCCATCCAGTCGCTATGACCTTCTCATGCCCTCCGAAGTCAGGTTGCGTCCAGAGACAGGCGGGGCGCACTGCCGGACGAAAATCTACATCCGTAGCCAGTTCTAGGAGAGCTATGTCGTTGTATACCATCGGGGGATGGTATTCGGGGTGTCTGTGGATTGTGCGAATTGGGACCTGGGGATAAAGTTAGAAATATTATGATAACAAGGTAAAATTAAAAAAACTGACGGTAAAAAGTTACAGTCATACAATTTTTAATGGATGGAGCGATTTTTAACAAACATTTCTTAAAATATTAGCATGTATGATGTTACTAGCCGCCACTGCCATACATTTCATCATCTTAAGTTAATCTGATGAAGCGATTTTTATCAAATATGTCAAAGAAAATTCGCCCATAATTTACCTTTAATACAAAATAAATTAAATTGAAATCGATTACTCCGTTGATCCGGGCGTTATAGTGTCATAAACAGATAGACAATTCAAGCTTATAAACGTTGAAATCCAGTTCTCCTCACGATGTTATCTTTTACCGTTTGTCAGTAGTATCAGTCGCTTCTTGAGGTTGATCGATCGATGAGGAGTTGAAGTCCTCAAGAGACGACTAAGGTGATATCTTAGCCAGACTGGTTGTCAGACTGTCAAGCCTCTGACTACCCGTAACGACTATCAAAGATGTGCAAATAACAGCCGGCTGTCACAGCAAATAAAACTCGGAGAAACTCCTTATGACATAGATGGTCACCCATCCACAAACCGACCGTATAATGTGGACCTTAACCTGTGATCTATCAACTTGTGCAGTTGTAGCTTAGACATGGGCTTCGTAAGAATAAATTAAGACTGATTACCTATTTATTATCTCATAAATTACTCTTATTATATTCTAAAACGTTAAAAATGTTATTAATTTAGTTTTTAAATTATTTAATTAAAGAAAAACTTACGTCAACAGGATTAGCGCCATCCTTCACTGAGTTATCAATATTCTGATCTCCGAGTCGTACGATAACCGGCTCTGGGTTCTGTGCATTAGGGTCTCTTATGCAATGACCAGCTGTTACCACAAAACGAGGGCTGATAAGACTTCCTCCACAGCTAAACTTGTAGGTGCCGTCGAAATCTGCCCAGCCAATGGCCGCCTGGAAAAAGAAAAAGAAATTTCTATTACTGAACGCAGTTGTTCCCACGTTTTTATACACTCACTTTCTTGTTTGTTTGTCGTTCCGGTTGGATTTTTGTAACTCAATTTTGAGGCACTTCCCGATAAGCTAGCAGGATGAAATTTTCAGGGTAGCTTCAAACCCGATGACAATGCAATTTAGAACTATTAAAAACGGCTGGACCGATTTTATTAAAATTTGGGTTTTTCGATTTCTAATGCTATTAAAACTTTCGCTATTAAAAATTATGACAGTCATAGCTTAAAATAAAAAGTTTTCCAGGCACTTTTTCAAAACGTTACATTATTGACTGTAATTGCACGGTTCCAAAATTACAGTGTTTTGGAGAAGGACCGGCGAGAAACTCCACAGTTGCCGTTTTCGCTGTCCCAGCACACGTTGTTTGCCATGTAAAATTTAGGCGGTAATTGGGGGGGGATTGGGGCGCTCTAGGCTACATAATTATCCCAGTTTCCCCACGGAAACGGGAACCACCGCGCGCTGTAAACTGAAGTCCACGCGGACAGAGTCGCGGGCAACAGCCACTATTATAAAAACACGTACCATATGCGGAAATTCCCCGGTATTGGCATTCTGACCTCCGACAATCAGTTTGATGCCCGTGTAGTCACACTTAGCTGACGATATGGACAGTGTCTGCGGGTTCGGCAACAGCGGGATGTAGTCCACTTTCTGAGTCACTGCGCTACTGTACTCCTCGCATTCTAAAAAACAGAATAATTTATTAATAAGATATTGGACAAAAAATATCTTAAGTCCGTTAGACAGATTTAAAAAAAATAGTAGATATGTATTTTTCTTTTATCTCTTAAACAAAACCTGAAGGGACAGTGAAATAAAATCTCGTATGACGTCAGTTACAAGTACGTTTTTTACTGGCAAGTGACGTTACTTGTCTCCACCCCTATACATTGACTGCATGGATAGCGGATAAGGAACGCCACGCGTCGCGGGTTCAATCTTCGTGTAATACAAGCATTTGTGTGATCCACGAATGCTTGTCCTGAGTCTGGGTGTCTTTGTTACATCATAACTTCGGATTGAATGAACCTTTATAATTATGAATGTTTGGCTTGGCAAACTCAACCACACGGCTAGCCGTGCATTCTAGTACAAAGCCCCAGATAACCTAGTGCTTTTTGAAGACGGTTGACTATAAATGACTTCAATTCTAAAGATGCTACTCACTTCTCTCGCTGACTCTCCTGTTATCCGGTGAACTGCTCCAGACCGGACGAGTACTGAAAAAGTTAGTTAAATTTAATTACTATTTATACAAATTTTTAACCAGGTATCTACCAGACAACCTTTGGGTCAAATGGAATGACAGTTTTAATAGGAACAACAGTACAAAACGAAGCAATTAAGACTAGTAAAAAGAACTATGGCTATTTATAAACAATATACGAATACGTATGGAAATAATTCCTCTTTATTTATCAAATAATCTATGGTACTATATAAAGCTGAAGAGTTTGTTTGTTTGTTTAAACGCGCTTATTTAAGGAACTACTGGTTCGAATTGAAAAATTCTTTTTGTGTTTTATAGACCATTTATCAAGAAAGTTTTTAGGATATAATCATCACGCTGCGACTAATAGCAGCGAAGCTACAATAGAAATTGTGGAAAAAACAGGGCAGGTATAAATCATGACTTATATCATCTAACCACGCGGACGAAGTCGCGGGCAACAGCTAGTAAATAATATACGAATACATATAGAAATAATACCTCTTAATTTATTGAAATAATATTTGATAGTCTCGATCTAATTGATAATCGCTCATGATATCCGTTACTGAGCTATGATGCGTGGAGTGATGATATCTGTCTACACAGACACGTCAAACTTATGACACCATTATTTTTACGAGGGGGGCTTAAAAAGTATTTCTTGACACAAAAGACTACAAATGCAGAAGCAGAGTGGGGTACCAAGATAAACTTATTACGCTCAACGTGATGTTTCGATGCCCACGTAGGACAGGCATTTACTTACAATTTTTGTACATTGAAAATATACAATGGCGGACTTAATGCCTGAGGCATTCTCCACGAGTCAACCAAAGGGCGATGCTGAGATAACAAGAGGTAAGTGTACTTATAAACAAATCATAAACGTAGCCTTACATACTATCCTAATTATACATACAAACTGTGAATTATATAAAAGTACTTATTTACATAAGGAAAATAATTTTAATATATATTCATGTGATCCATGGCTGTTATTCCTACATCTCTGACAGTCGTTACAGGTAGTCAGAAGCTTGAAAAAGTCTGACAGCCAGTCTAACCAAGGGGTGTCGTGTTGCCCAGGTGGGTTAAGGAGGTCAGATAGGCAGTCGCTCCTTGTAAAATACTGGTACTTAGCTGAAACCAGTTGGACTGGTAGCCGACCCCAACATAGTTGGGAAAAGGCTAGGCCAATGATGTGATCCACGAATTTATCGCGTAAGACAAGCATTTGTGTGATCCACTGATCCATGAATGCTTGTCCTGAGTCTGGGTTTATCTTTGGCTTTTCAATTTAATAATTACTTACTCTCTATCCTTAGTATTGACTGTCTGTAGTATATTGGTGCCATCTCGACAACACACGAGTGCCGAACCGAAAGCTGTGTAGCTGCAGAATGTTGGGCGAATACCGTTCAATCTGGAAATATATTTTATAATTATGAATACTTGCATCTTGACTACCAATAATAGAGTATTTGGCAAAAAAATTGATTAAGTAGTCAGTAAGACAGATTTTCTAAAAAATAATTGTGTATATTTTCTTTTATCTCGCAAACAAAAAATAGGTACTAGATAGAGAGGCACAGTGAAACAAAATCTCGTGTGACGTCACTTACCAGTACGCTTTTTGCTAGCAAGTGATGTAACTAGCTCCCACTACCATACATTTCATCATATTAAGTGATTTGTTTTTTTGAAATCTGTCTACATTTATACTTACATACTTATTTTAATATCGAAATATTTGTAAAAGTCCAGGGGAGGTTTAAACGGTGATAAAATTAGGAAAAGTTGCAAAAAAAGCAATGTGTTTTTGTCTGCATTGTTATCATTGACTATACATAGGCGGTACGTAGTTCGCCGGGACAGCTAGTATCCCTACTAATATTATTAATGCGAAAGTAGCTCTGTCTGTCTGTCTGTTTGTTACGCTTTACGTCTAATCCACTGAACTGATTTTAATGAAATTTGGTACAGAGATAGAGTTGACCTCGAGAAAGAACATAGGATAGTTTTTATCCCGGACTTTTGAAGAGTTCTTATAACCGATATCGAAGCGGGCGAAGCCGCGGGCGAAAAGCTAGTATTTAATAATTTCCCGTGTAATTATATGGTAAGTGAAGAACAAACGGGGCATAGTATACGTAACATTGTCTAAATAACTTACTGGAAATCAGTTTTGGCTGATTGACACTTGTTTGCCTGCGTGCATATTCCTGCTGTGCCCGCATACTGATCTACGCAAGATTCCCCTTCTGTAAACACAATAAAAAAAGTATTAATAAAATTGTTTCCATGATACTTAATAATTAACTTATGCATGATCGTGTGACGTGCGCGTTTAAGTATTCCACGATAACTTGAAGTGCATTTAGAACGGTATCCTCAAGCGTACGTTTCGGTGTCCTATGACTAGTTTCGGACCAGACCGTCCTTATTCATGAGTTGGTCGAATAAGTCGAACTGAACGACCGTCAGTGGTGAGTGGGTCCGAAACTAGTCGGGCGATTGCGAAGAATTAAATACGCGATGAGCAAAATGTGCAGATGAGCATGTACTTAATGGTCGATAAACCATTGAAAATACATAATTACATCCCGATTCAGAACAAATGATCGTGCTTAACTCACAAACATTTGCTTTGGGTGGGAATCGAACCCACGACTGCCGGGTTATAGTTATAGCAGTCTGGATCACTAACCACGAGATTAACAGATCAACAGGCCAGACAGTTGCACATGATAAATAACAATTCTTGTACCTAGGTATATTTACTTTACATATATTTTAATATATTTATACTAGCTGTTGCCCGCGACTTCGTCCTCGTGGTTAGAAGAAATTGCGACTATAACTTGAGATTTAAACTATCCTATCTCTCAAGTTGGATCGAACTGCACATGGTGTGCGAATTTTATTATAATCGGTTAAGTGGTTTAGGAGTCCATTGAGGACAAACATTGTGACACGAGATTTATGTATATTACGATTCTGTATATTTCTGATTACTTCACAAATGCTAAGAATTCTATGACTAATTGTTTATATTCTTTGGATTCTTAACGGATATATCGTGACGGCCTTGGCCTATGTATGAGGTGCAGGGTCGATCCCAACGCAGGTTAAGTACCAATGTGACTTTCCAATGTTATATGTACTTTTTTAATTATTCTAAGACACCACTGACAAACGGTGAAGGACAACATCGTGAGGAAACCTGGATTACAAATATTGGAATCTGAAATCGCCCGCAGTGAGCTAGCGGGGTGATCTATGCTCAAACCTTCTCTATAGGGGAAGAGGCCTGTGCCCAGCAGTGGGACGTATATATATATAAGATGCTTTTATATGTTTTGCGTAATCCGGAGATCGTGAGTTCGATCTTCCGGGCAAGCATCAGGTTGATCCACAAATGCTTGTCCTGAGTTGGGTGTCTTTGTGCATGTGAATTGTATGTTTGTGAATCCAACTGCGAATATCGTCTTATGTTGGGGTCGGCCTCCAGTCTAACCGGATGTAATTAAGTAGGCACCACTGTTTTATAAGGAGCGACTGCCTATCTGACCTCCTCAACCCAGTTACCTGGGCACCACCATACCCCTTAATCACACTGTTTGTCAGACTTCCAAGCTTCTGACTATCCGTAACCACTGTCAAAGATGTATGAATAACAGCCTACAATTTAACGTGCCTTCCGAAACACGGAGTAACTCGTTTTGACAAAGGTCACCCATAAACAGAGCTACCGTGTCAAAGGTAACTTAACCTGTGATCGATCAACTTGAGCAGTTATAGCTTAGCCACGAGCTCCTAAACTGACACACGACGTTATTCAAAGTTTTATAACACCTCAATCCGACGCAATTGGAATGTATAAGGCAACAAAATCAGGTAAATACCCCTAAAGAATGACGAACACAAATAAATATGCAAATATTAAATAATGACGTGTCTGTATATTCATCTTTAATACCGGTCACGTGCAAGTCGGACTCGCGGTTATGAAGGTTCCGTGCAAATAGGCTAAAAAAAACAAATCTTAAATAAAAAAGGGAAAGGAAGGAACATTGGTGGGTTTCAGTAAGTAAGCATCTGATAATCATATCTACAATTTCAAGTTTTTTTTATCATTCACCCAACGCCATCTAGTCTCAAACTAAGCAAAGCTTGTATTATGAGTACTAGACAACTGATAAACATACTTATATATTTCTAAATACATACATAATATAGATAAATTACACCCAGACACATAACAAATGATCGTGCTCATCACACAAACATTTGTCCTCGGTGGGAATAGAACTCACGACCTCCGGTACAGCAGTCAGGGTCACTAACCACTAGACCAACAGTGCAGTCAAAAACTCAAGTTTTAAGACAGGAAAATATATTTTATGAATCAGAGGAAAACAAATACAAAGGGTTTCATTTATTCTTAGAAGATAATGAAGGGGAATCACCAAAATACGTTCTGTTATAACCTAATAAAGTCGTAAACGATGATAGCAAGATACCAGGATTCTAATTCTGCTATTTACAATCGCCGATGTATGAAAGGAAATTGGATTAAATTGTACACTATTCGTATTATATTCAGCATTTTGCCAACAAACTAATTTGAAATACAGTGCGGGGCGGAACTCTCATCGACAATAGGGATGCTGACATTTTTTTTTTGCAGTGTCCTTCTTGTAGATTTTTGTATAATAATGGATACGTATTTTTTAATTTGTCCCGCAAACATAAATTGACCATATTACAGTGAATGAAACTTACGCGTGACGTCACGATTGAGTACAAATTTTACTCTATTGTTACGTCGCGAGCCCCCTCTCCTAAACTTTAAAGCAGTTAATCTTTGTCAATTCTAGTTTTTCTGAAAAAGGAAAAAATACGTGTCTCATACTTTTCAATTATCTAACTGACGGACTCATGATTTTTTTTCTTTTTATACCCAGTCATCATTTCTATTATAAATAGTGGAATGGGATCCCTGGGTTGAGGAGGTCAGATAGGCAGTCGCTCCTTGTAAAACACTGGTACTTAGCTGCATCCGATTAGACTGGAAGCCGACCTCAACATAATTGGGAAAAGGCTACATTGATTATAATAAATCGAATTTCGTCTCGTCTTTTCGATGACCTTATGTATCTTGTAGATCCTATATCTCACCTCTTTGCCCGTTGCTTTGCGCCACAAAAAGAATTGTCACGATAATAATTCGCAACATGGCGGCGGATTTGACAGCTTGTTAATCAATTCGCCATCTTGGTTTTTACTGAGGACAAAAAATTAGGTATTAGTTTATTTTTTAATATTCTATAGGTACTCTATTTGTTGTACAGTCAATCAATGGGCGTCTTTGTGCACATTCAAGTCACATACTTCAGTGTTCGTGAAACCCCGCGATACAAGGATAAAAATCCATAGTGCGGGAGTCGTTTAAAAATAACAGCTAAAGTTGATAATCATAATCAGATATTCAATACTAATGAGTCCGCTTTAGAACTGCCTTTTTTTCGGTTGTACTAGGCTATCTCCAACTTTGGTTCACATACTTTTGAATAGGGATGATGACGGGTATAAAAAGGAAAAATCTCATTAGTCCCTCAGTTAGATAATTGAAAAGTATGAGACACGTATTTTTTACTTTTTCAGAAAAACTAGAATTGACAAAGATTAACTGCTTTTAAGTTTAGGAGAGAGGGCTTGTGACGTAACGATAGAGTAAAATTTATACTCAATGGTGACGTCACGCGTAAGTTTCATTCACTGTAATTTGGTCAATTTATGTTTGCGTGACAAATAAAAAAATACGTAGTCATTATTATACAAAAAACTAGAAGACGGACGTTGCAAAAAAAAATGTCATCATCCCTATTGCTTCGAAGCCCGCAAACTCCGTTCATATGTTTTGAATTTCTAATTTTACCGTTGACTGTGCTTTAAAATAGTAAAATCGATTGATTTTTATTTCGGCTTCCAGGCTCACTGACAGCTGAACACCAGTATGTAACAGAGCGACTGTCTATCTGACAACACAACACATGTTACTGGGTAACACAATATCACATAGTAACGCTTTAGATACCCAGATATAGTTTTAGATTACATTAAGCATTACCGGTATTTTGACATGTTTGAATATTAAGAACTGATTTACATGCACATATTTTGCACCCGTATAAAAACTAATTATATGCATATAGTCCGAAAGGTACCTACTTATAAATGCTCCTTTGATTTGGTAATAAAAAGGTCATTTGGTCATTTTTAGTCGGGCTTGCGACTACACAGGGTAAAGAGAAACAAAATCGATTGACAAGTCAATTTATGGTTATCTAACCTCAAAATTTGGGTGACTTCAGAAATATCATCATTGGCCTAGCCTTTTCCCAACTATTTTGCGGTCGGCTTTCAGTCTAAACGGTTTCAGCTAAGTACCAGTGTTTTACAAGGAGCGACTGCCTATCTGACCTCCTCAACCCAGTTACCTGGGCAACTCGATACCCCTTGGTTAGACTGGTTGTCAGACTTTTTTCAAGCTTTTGACTACCTGTAACGACAGTCAAAGATGTATGAATAACAGCCGGGACCCACAATTTAACGTGCCTTTCGAAACACGGAGGAACTCGTTATGACAAAGATGGTCATCCATCTACAGACCAACCGCGTCAAGCATAGCTTAAACTGTGATCGATTCACTTATGCGGTTATAGCTTAGCCACGAGCTCCTCCATATTAAATTATCTGTCACCTAACTGATTTGTTTTTCTTTCTAGTTGTAACCTAACCCTCAGAGTCGCATCAACAAATTGATGACTGTATCAAGCGTTATTTAACCTCAAATTATTATTTTTTATCTTATTTGTAATTGTAGTGGCGAAAAAAATGCACCATCTGAAAAAAAATCAATTGTCTAGCTAACAAGGCTTATTAGATACAGCTTGGTGACAGACCGACGAACAAAAAAGGGATTCTCAGTAAGTAAATATGTCCGCTTTTTACCCACTGAATTTAGAAACCCTTAACATAAATAAACAACAACGTTTAGGAAATGAAAAACTTAGTAAAGTATGCGAACAAAGACTTTTGATTAAGAACTTTTTGTATCATAGTTTATACCAAACAGGTTCCATATGTTTTTATAAAAACTAGTCTGTCAATTTAGTCCTTTTGACCGTATTTAAATGAGCCATTGTATGTATAGACAACGTAACAAATACACCGTGATTTTTTAGTCGTCTTACAAAAGCAGTCCAGTTCATGTATCCAATGACTAGAACACGTTCATGATAAAAAATAGGTATTTATGAGATTTGAAAAAAATTAAATGCAATTTTTATTCAATATTATGATCTAATTCATAGTTTTTTAGAAACACAGCTCTGATGCGAGCGCGGTCCGAGCCTTGTAACAATGGTGAGGGGCGCGGGCGGCGGCGTTTTTATCATTTTTAAGAGTATATTTCAGATTTCTCTTGTTTAATTTTTCTTCGTACTTATTATCTTAATTGATGATAAAAAAATAATAATCGCGCCTAAGGGTATTTTACGTCGGATACATGAACTGGGCTGCTTTTGTAAGACAACTAAAAAATCACCGTGTATAGTATAGTAAGCCAAGTACAACAGCGACCCAATTCCGCTATTTAAGTATTTTTTTTCTCATAAACATTTTGTTGATAAACAATCTTACTAAGGCAAACAGCAAAGGAGGGCTATCTTTAATTTCGTTTATCTAGCTATCTATGTCCCACTGCTGGGCAATGGCCTCTCTAAAATCCTTCCACGCAGTGTCCTGAGCTACCCGAAACCAGGGCCCCGATTCTGCTATTTACAATGGCCGATGAATGATTGGCAATTGGATTAAATTTGAAATTATTCCTATTCTCTTAAGCATTTTGCCAGTACAATAATTGGAAGTGAATTGTATTGATCTTAAGTGTACCGCCCCATACTGAATTTACAATTATTGTGTAGAAAAAATGCTTAAGGCAAGGCTGATCTTTCGTAAAAAGCTTGAAGAAAGCGTGCAGATGAAACAGCTTTTCGTCGGCACAGAGAATTTATATCTGCATAAAATAGTTAGTAATCTACATGATACGTAATTTGGTTTAGCCATAATTTTTCTATTGGCATCACTTTACAAGTAAAATTATCCCCAAATCACCTCCAATTCGTGGAGATTATACCATTTTACTGCTTTATTTTTAATAAAAGAACATTAGAAAAAAATCTACTGCTTTGCAATACATAGGAAAATGATTTGGTTTGGTTACTTTTTAAATATATGTCTGATTTCTAAAATAACTAGTTAAAAATGCGTCCCGTATAAATACTGCATCTATATCAAACCCGCACTCGAACTCAAACTCAAACTCGCAACCTTCAGCATGTTCGGCGACCGCCGCTCAACGAAGTCTGCAGTCGCCGAACATGCTGAAGGTTCCAGCCATTATATTAGATTTGACCAACCACAGATCCTCGCTAAAGAATCCAAATTCCTACCTAGGATGTTTCGCGAGGCTATTGAAATTAAAAAACACCCTAATTTCAATAGAGAAGATGGCTGGAAGATATCACCTACTTGGGATCCAATAATAAATAAACTCAAGGCCAAACCCAAGAGCAGCGCTGCAAGACATCAAGACACAGTGAGCTCATACTGCGTAGGTCGGACCACAAATAATTAATTAAAATATGAAGGTAGAACGAGCAACATCTCCTGTCAAGACGAACGCCATCTCAGTCTGTCCGTGACCATGATACCTGCAAAGGTTTCGAAACGTCGGGAACTAAAATCTAAAATTAAACCGCGATAAAATCCGTAAAAGTAGTTTCATTTCAATGTCTAACATTCGCGTAAACCTAAGAAACCACTATGAATTTCGTTATTTCAAGGGCTGTGTATAACTAGTTGAGCTGGTTTTGGACTAAGGTAAACTATGGATGGGAGAAGAAAACTCAAGTGAAGAGTTCACACTGAGCACATTATGTACTTTCACATTATACTTTCCATTTCTAGACGAACTCGTGATGAAAAAAGCCAAAAAGAATTTGCAAACTGGTTTGGATGCTAATATATAAGTAATAATAATCATTTACATGAACTTCCGTAAGAATGATTCATAATTAAATGACGCAACGGTTAACTGTCGCGTATTGTATCGGTGTATTTTTCGAATCGCGTCAGCTCATGATTAAGGACTCCGGTACGGTCCGAAATTAGTCGGGCGATCCCGATAAATACGCCTAAGTAAACCCTTGCATCATTTAGCGCCTGTTTCACAAGCTGCTATCTGGCAGATAAATTGAAAAAATATACATTCTTTGTATGAAAGAATCCATCAAGTAAGTCATTCATGGAATTGCTCTCCGCCGGTATGTTATTGAAACATGAGTAAGGAGAAAAGGATAGATATACCTATTGTTTGTAGCAGGAATTGGAGACAGATAGTGTAAGGCGCGAAATTAAATATAATGATTTTAGAAGGTCATTTGACTAATTCGCGTGCGTGAGCAAATGAGGCTGTCTGTAAAAAAGGGACAATTCATGACGGGCGATTCTGGCGGGAGCATTGGAAAATACGTCTACGCTTGATGTACGGTTTAAAGATTTAAGAAAGTGTGGTAGCCGAATTTTGTTGTACATATTGTCGACAAAGGAATTTTATTAAAATAGAATATTGAAAACGGCCGATGCCGTTAAACACTCAAATATATTGAACTGACAACTCAAAGTCACGTCACTTGTCGAAAATGAATGTCATTCTTATACATTTGAAGTTTTCTATTCCAATGCGATGTAACACTGTGTAGACCTTTATTTCATGCATTTTTCTTTATGTCAAGCGTGCAAGTAGGGTTTAAACCAATGATAAATAAGAAAACAAATCTTAGGAACCCGTTTTGACTCACGCCCGCATATTTTTTTAAACTGGTAACACTTTTATACTGAGAAACGGATTATTCTTTGTATAATAAAACAATTTGTATTATGATTTGACACGTTTTGTCATTTTTTTTTTGTTTTGGCCACGTTTTTTTCTTATCATCTTTATTATTCCAAGAATCTTATACATTTAGTAATACAATATATTACACAGCTGAACAGAGGCCTCCTTCCATAATGTTGATTAATATTTTAAAGAGGTAAAGTTGTGCCAGTTTACGAAATAATCTCAGGAACTACTGAACCGATTTCGACAATACTTTTAGCAATAGAAAGCTACGTTATTTGAGAGGCAATAGGATAGTAGGCACAGGTAAACAAAAATAAATAAATACAAAATAATTTTCTGTAAAGAAATTCTATGAATAATTCGATAATTGTATATCATTCTGGAATGTTTAACCGGGCTTCTCGTGATCAACAATATTTTATTTCTCCTTTGCGATCGATAGTATTACTATGTGATACCGTGTTACCCAGTAACATAATATGTTGTGTTTTAAGATAGACAGTCGCTCCGTAACATATTGGGCCCCGATTCTGCTATTTACAATTGCCGATGAATTAATGGAAATGAGATTAAAATTTGACAATATACGTTTTTCCTGAGTATATTGCCACAAGTAATGGTCAGGGCCGGATTAACCATCTCGGGGCCCCTAGGCACAGTTCGTTTCGGGCCCTCCTTTTTCATACAACAGCTACGCAATTTTGGATTTTTTTAAATCCCCGTTTTTTCTTTTCATTTTTCAATCGGGACTTCTGAGCCCCTGGTCATCGTTGACCCCTAGGCACTGGCCTAAAGTGCCTTATGGATAATATAGCACTGGTAATGGTCCTGGTGTTCATGTCCGTGGAATGGAAGCAGATACCAAAATAGCTCGGGAAAAGATGGGGCAACCAAAAGAAGACAAAAATTTAATCGAATCAGATTAATAATATACGTAAATCATAAACTTATTCAGGATTGCCATAGATACCACTTAATATGGAAGCGATCGAATTCTTAAAGTTATTAGTAAATATATTTAAGAAAGTAGGTAGGTAAGTATGAGGAGGAGGAGCTCGTGGCTAAGCTATAACCGCATAAGTGATTCGATCACAGGTTAAGCCACGCTTGACGCGGCTAGTCCGTAGATGGGTGACCATCTTTGTCATAACGTGGTCCTCCGTATTTCGGAAGGCACGTTAAAGAATTCGTTACAGGTAGTCAGAAGCTTGAAAGTCTGACAACCAGTCTAACTAAGGGAGTATCGTGTTGGCTATAACTGTTGAGGAGGTCAGATAGGCAGTCGCTCCTTGTAAAACACAGGTACTCAGCTGAAACCGGTTGGACTGGTAGCCGACCCCAACATAGCTGGGAAAAGGCTAGGACGATGATGAGGTAGGTAAGTATGAAGAATCTTTTAAAACAGTTCCTCATTTTCAGAAACCAAAATGTTAACTCTATTTTGTAAATCGACTTTAAAGAGGAAGAGGTTTTCAATTCGACTGTATTTTGTTTTGTTCTAATTTGTTACCTCAGAACTTCGGAGTAGATTAGTCGATTTCGTTGATTCTTTCATTTAACGTGGAATAACTGTCATTTGGACCATTAAAAATTTCAGCAAGAATGGTTCAGAATTTATTACTTGAAGTTGGTTGTATGGTTTTGTTGTTCAAACAATATCACAAATGTTTGTCTATACCAATAACCAGTGCCGGCGTTAGGGGGGGCGTGATGGGGCGATGGCCCAGGGCGACAAATTCTGGGGGGCGCCAAGGTCTGAAGTTGGAGTCTCTTGCCTCTCCTGGCGCAAACCCTCAGAACTGTGCTCTACGCTAGAGGTGGAATACTTCCACCGCCAAGCGTAACGCTAAAGGAAAGATGAAATTCTTAATATAATTTTACTTGGGAGTGGGCGCCACAATATTTTCGCCCGGGGTGTCAGTGGCCGTTACGCCGGCACTGCCAATAACTCAGGTATCACACATTGCATCTTAGCATCTAGCTAAATCTAGCTAATCTTAGCATCGTTTATAAACAGCAATGATCTATATTGCTAACTTAGTATTCCATATCTGAAACTATTTTTTAATTCTCGTTTTTGATTTTTGTTTTATCTTCTCTGATTGATATATATTAATACAAAAAGATCGGTATGTTTGTGCTTAAAAGTTTAAACAATTCAAATGATTTTAATATTTGTACTTTATATCTTAATCATTACGGGGCGAAACAATTATGTGCTGTCAATGAATTTCCAATAATTGTGTTGAAAAAGCTTAGGAGAATACGACTAGTGTCAAATTTAATGAAATGTCCATTCATCCATCGTTTATATTGTGAACTAGCTGTTGCCCGCGACTTCGTCCGCGTGGTTAGAAGATATAAGTTATAATTTATACCTGCCTTCTATCAGTTCTATCTATCTATCTGCCTTCTATCTATCTTGTAGGATTCAGTCATCGTTTGTAATATAAGCGCAAAAAATGTGTTTTTTACGACCTCACATTAGAATGTGTTATTCTGATGTATAAGCTATATTGTGGTAAAGTTTCATTCAAATCCATTCAGTAGTTTTACGTGGAAGAGTAACAAACATCCATACATCCATACTTACAAACTTTCGCCTTTATAATAGTAGTAGGATAGTATAATTTGGGCTCTGGTTATACTATATTTAAACTTGGTTTGCCTATTACTAAACATTTTTTGTATAATAAACAAAACGATTAAATTTAACACTCAATAAATCTTGTAGCAGAAGATACCTTAAGATTAAAATACAAATACTTTTAAAACACATTATTTTTTATAAAAGTAAATTCACTAACATTTCGACCCCTTTCTAACTGTCATATTTACGAAAAACAAAGATGGTGGTTGACTTTGACAAGTAAAGTCAAGCTTTAAAATAAAATTAAAAACTTACATTATTATAAAATAACTCGCAATAACACTATACTTGTAACACGTCGCCTTTATAACGAGTTTAAAATAACACTGATGTAAAACCGGATCGCAAGGAGAATATTAATTGTTAAGCTCAGTGCAGAATGAGGATAAAAAATGAGATTTGCTATTTGTGAAATGTTGGCAAAGAGGTTATATTAAGAAGATTCCGCGGGCCTGCTACGAATCAAAAATGATCCCTCAGGAACTCATAATACAAGCTTTGCTTAATTTGAGACTAGATGGCGTTGAGGAGTTCGTGGCTAAGCTATAACCGTATAAGTGAATCGATCACAGGTTAAGCTACGATTGACGCGGTTGACGTCCGTAGATGGGTGACCATCTTTGTCATAACGTGTGTTTCCGAGTTTCGGAAAGCATTTCCCGGCTGTTATTCATACATCTTTGACAGTCGTTACAGGTAGTCAGAAGCTTGAAAACCAGTCTAACCAAGCGGTATCGTGTGGCCGAGGTAACTGGGTTGAGGAGGTCAGATAGGCAGTCGCTCCTTGTAAAACACTGGTACTTAGCTGAAACCGGTTGGACTGGTAGCCGACCCCAACATAGTTGGGAAAAGGCTAGGCCGATGATGATGGCGTTGTGTGAAAGTTGTGGAATATTATAAACATAATTACAAGTATTTTTAGGAACCAACTGTGTGGCTTAAGCCTTATTTTATTGTCATTCGAGTTGTGAATACGGGTTTTACTCATCCCAACATGTAAACAACGCAGTTATATTTTTTTTAATGACGTAGTACACAGGGCCGCCATCTTGTCAGAACTTTGAAGTTTTAATTTGAATTAAAAAAAACCAAACTTTGACAGCTTTGCCTTGATTTTAGATCATAAAAACCTGTTTTGTAACTTATATAAAATATTGCACTTGTTTTTTTGTGTATTCTAATCATATTTCTCTGTTCTATAGACGAACAGAGCTTTGTATATGTATTAAATAATAAGATCTGTATTTTGTGTTTATACATGATAAATTATTCAGATTTTTCATGTAAGCTGGTATAATATTACAAGAATGCCATCTTGCAAATGGCCATTTTGAATTGTGAATTAAAGGATTTCAAGATATTTAATTTAAAAATTCAAAAAATAGCGTTATATTTAACTTAATAGGTAAAAGAGTTATTAAAATAGCTCCCTAATCTATCATCGTAAAATAAATTGTTTCTAAATATAATTTATTTATTTATTTATCAAATAACATACACAACATAACAGTTTACACCAAATCGTTGGGCAGTCAGATAATACAATTACAACAGAAACTTAAACACTAAAAAAGGGGACAAAAGTCTACAAATTATAAAATTTACACATAAACAAGAATTAAACAAACACATAATTTCACAATGATATTTTTATGGTAAAATATTTTTACAATTCAACCCAAATATTTTGTTATCTTCAAAAGGCCCGTATAGAGTTAAAATTCTTAAAATATTGTTGTATTTGAAAACGGTTTTTCCCGTGAAAAGTATTTTCACTTCTATAAGGAAAATATGAGTAAATACAAGTTTTGTGCAACACTAATACATTAATTTAAAACGCCGGGTTTAGAAATGGTCAACCAAGAATCGTCGCAGAGTTGGCAGAGTGCAACGAATTCTATTAAGACAAGAAAAAAAACCTTTGTAATTTAGAGTGCAAAATTGATTGAGAAAAAATTGAGTCTAGAACGCAATTTTTTTTAAAGTTTATTAACCTTATATAGTAACTAACTACCGTCAAACAAGCCAACTTAGCCAATCAAGGTATCTTTGCCCCAAAAGCAATTTATAAACAAATCCTCTTACATAAGAATCAATTTTAGTTTTATGGTAACATTTATAATCAACTTTCCACCCAAATAATAAATATTGCCATAAAACTAAAATTGTTTCTTATATTAGAGGATTTGCTTATAAATTGCTTTTGGGGCATAAAATGGGGATAAAACCTATTTTCTGTGTACTTCTTGTATTCCTGTATACATTACCTTCTTAATGTATCAAGAATAATCCAGCCGCTTATTTAAACCGAGCGAAACATTGAATAAATTATGGAATGAAATAATTTATTTTGCAAATAGGATAGTCATCACTTTTAACAGTTTAAACATGTCATTTTTTTAAGCTAGCTGGAGTTAAGATTAAAAACTCAGGGTTCATCGCCTCTTTTAAAGTCCAGACAATGTGGTTTTCAATAATGAGTATAGTACAAATGCAGCGCTTTTCCTTGACTGGATATGCAAGAAGAAATTTTGATTTAATTTATTGAATAGTATACAAATAATATGTATATGCTTTTAAAAAGCATACCTACGCATTCTCACGCAGTGGGGCAAGGAAAGAAAATGCAAAAAGATATGATTCCGGCCAGGATCGAACTGGCGGCCTTCTGCGTGTAAAGCAGATGTGATAACCACTACACCACGGAACCCCGTTGGAGACATTGGTGAAATTGCAGATATGTTTGTAAGGTCTGCAATCATATTTATTAATGATGTCATATGGCAAAAAAACATTTTTTTTTCGAAATGATAAATCACATTTTATATCAAAAGCTCTTCTTATCTGAAACAAGCATTTTATTATTTATTTCTCGTATTTTTAGTCATAATGTTACTTGTGTCTAAAAACAATTGTTACGAAATTGAGTCTTATTCCCTAGTGCTAAGGTCGAAAATAATATAACTTAAAGCTGTATGATTTGTGATATCAACAACGTTATTAATTAGCAAAACGGCAATCACAATATGATTAGGCGTAATAAATAATAGGACTTGTAATAAATCATTCTAGTAATAGAGAATGACTTGTTTTGAGTCATCATTAGATTCATTAGTACTCATGTAAATTTTCCTCTTAATATCTTGTGGCTATTGCATTATAAAATGATTATAATTAATATAAATAGTTAAAAACTAGTAAGATAGGTTATCACTACCATGTAATTGATAATATGTACTTAGGTTAGGTAAGTTAAAAAACCTGTGCACACATGAAAACAAGAGCTACACAAAACTAGTTTAGAGGAAATGTTCATGCTGAAAACAGCGCCCTCTATTAAAGAGTAGCAAGGAACTCACATTGTACTATTAATGTTTTGACTACTCGACACTAGATGGCAGTATCAGTACGTTGCTTTAGTTGTAAAGCCTTTTTTAGGAAACTTATTGTGACATTATATGTAACAAGCTTTTCACCCGCGGCTTCGCCCGCGTCGAGGTCGGTTATATCGCGTATCCAAGAGAACTCTTCAAAAGTCCGGGATAGAAAATATCCTATGTTCTTTCTCAAGGTCAACTCTATCTCTGTACCAAATTTCATTAAAATCAGTTCTGTGGTTTAGACGTGAAAGCGTAACAAACAGACAGACAGACAGAGTTACTTTCGCATTTATAATATTAGTAGGGATTTAAAAAGAATATAATTAAAATAAATAAGCTGCAAAATAAAACCAAAAAAATACGTTTTTAAATCGAAATTACTAATACAATATATGTATACTTTATTGTATATCGGGTTCTTATATGTTAAGAATTAAAACAGCACTTGCTTTTTTAACTCTTTATTAATTTAATCAAACGTACACAGTAATTATATCTAAAAAAATCTACATGAGAATATAATTGTATTAGAGATAAATGACTTAGATTTAAATGAATGAAAAATAGTTTTATATTTTATGATTTAAATACGTTTTACGTTTAGTAACGCTACTTCTTTTAGTACTTAATTTACGTGATAATACTAAAATGCATTGCCCGCCATTTTGGACTTCAGCACGAAAAAGTCAAAATGGCTTCTATTTATACCGTTTGACATTTTTAAATGTTATTTTTAGCAGTTTTGCGTTGTTTTTGTGCTTCTTAATTTAATTGATTTTTAAGAAGCATTTCAATAAATAATTTATTTTATTTTTTTTAGTTTACAATACAGCAGTGACCAATTTAATATGATTATTAATTTTGTGGATAAGTTCGCAAAATTGATCGATCTTCTATTTTAAAACAGTTTTTCTTGTAATTTATAGTCTGTGGCAGATTTTAATACATTTTCTAATTGTTTTTTAACTTTTAAAGACTTAATTACGTTTTGTATTTCAATTAACGGACTATTAGATATTAATATTATTTATGTAGTATTAATTATCTATTCTCAATTCTTACAGAATAAATTATAACCTTAATTTTATTCTAGAATGCATTTAGGAAAACAATTTCTTAATGGCGCCCCACCGTGGGGCACCTCACAAGCGTGGTGATCAATGCTCGTTCTCTGTATGAGAGGCCTGCAGTGGGACAGTTACAGGCTGGTGTTATTAATAATTTATTCGGTAAGTTAGAGTTTTTTAGTAACTTTTTAATTCTAAATATTAAATCTATTTACAACAAGCTTACAATTAATGGACGTATGTTTATTTTTAATATATTTTAATTCTAAGCATTTATTTTTATTTAATTTAAAAGCTAGATGTGATTTTGTACTAAATTTTTAAGTGATAAAATTAAGGAATAAATTCGCAAAAGTATTTTAGCATCTATTTCTTTTTATAGTAAAATTTTATTTTACATATCTCTTTTTAATTGATACTTCTACAAAATTGTGATATTACAACTAGAAATAATATACTTATATTTGGACAATCCGGTTTTATGGGCCCTTTCGAAATGTCACTCAGTTGTAAGTGGTTTTTAAAATGTCATGTTGTTTTCACCACTTTAAGGTTTAACAAGAGACATTTAAGAATTTCTTATGGCTCAGTTAGTAAAGTATTTGAGGTTTTGTGACATCGAAATCGATTGAGATATTCAATATTTTGTTCATTTGTTTCTTCTGAAAAAAATACGCTTTCCCACTATTTTCAATCCTTGTATCGCGGGAGGTTTCATAAATATTCAAGTCACATGCACAAAGACACCCAGACTCAGGACAAGCATTCGTGGATCACACAAATGCTTGTCTGACGTGGGGATCGAACTCGTGACACTTCGCGCACAATGGGTTTTGCTAGTGACCTTATATCACTCGGCTATCCGTGCAAATATTTTATTGTTTTGAGACTTAAACATTTTCATATTGATAAACAATCTATATTCATTATAAAGTGACAAAAAAAACCGGATTCTCCAAAACTATGTAAAGTGACAATCACAAAAATTGGAGAAATTAAAAAGTGATTAATCTTAAATTAATTAGCTAAAATTTTCCTTATGCATGAGACCACGAAGATGGCGACCAGGGATGTCTTGAGAATGTCAGCGTCTGAAAAAAATAAAAATAATTATTTATATATGTATATCTATACTTCTATACTAATATATAAAGCTGAAGAGTTCGTTTGAACGCGCTAATCTCAGGAACTACTGGTACAAATTGAAAAATTCTTGTTGTGTTCAATAGACGCAGAACATCACGCTGCAACTATTAGGAGCGAAGATACAATGGAAAATGTCGCAAAAACGGGGAAAAATATTCATCGACGGCTTCCGTTCAAAAATTCTATTTTATATCTTCTAACCATGCGGACGAAGTCGGGGGCAACAGCTAGTATAATATAAAAGCAATCAATTCCCTGGGTCCCAAATCTGCTATTTCGAATGGCCGATGAATTAATGGAAATTGGATTGAATTGGCACTATTCTTATTATTCAAAGAATTTTTTAACACAATTTTTAAATAAAATGAATTTCCAATTATTGTTTTGTCAAAATGTTTAAGAAAATATTCTTAGTTTCAAATTTAATCCAATTGCCATTGTAAACAGCAAAATCGGGGCTCTGGTCGCTAGTAAACACGGTCAACACAAAAAACGGTCCAGCCATTTCAGAGATTAGTCGGAACAAATATACAGACGTACGTTTAAACAGTATGTACTGTCAGCCTTATGAATATAAGGCACTTTAGGCCACTGCCTAGGGGCACACTATGACCAGGGGCCAAGCACTCCCGATAAAAATGGTAAAAGAAACGGGATTGCGTGGTTGTCGTGGCTTCGAAGTGTAAGGTGACCGGTGCCTGTGTTAATAACTACGGTGGGCATCTAAAACAAAGCTCGATTAATTTTTCGATGAATGGGGGGCCTCCACTCCTTTGTTGCCTCGAGGCCTCTGGGCCCCTAAATACGGCCCTGTTTACTGTTTATATAAGTATAAACCGGTCAGATACTCCAATTTTGTGCATAAAATATTGAAAGTATTTACTATTTTTTTAAATCCATATAGATTGTACAAAATATTAATTAACTTTTACCCAAAAATCTCATCATCTTCAAAACTATACTTACCGCTGCAAGTATGCTCCTTCTCAACGAATCCATTCTCGGCATCGCAGAGGCAGATCTTGTCCTGCGGGGCGTGCACGCGGAGGTGCGCGGGCGCAGTGCCCGTGATGTTCGGTGTGCCGCAGATCAAACCGTCGTTGCATTCGTCGCTGTTCGCGCAGGCGTGGTACAAAGCTGGGTGTGGACAGACAGATAGATAAATATTTATATATATATATATCACACAGTTAAACTTTGCTTATTTTGGGAGTAGATGGCGTTGCGCGAAAGTAAAAAGAAATACTGTAGAATTGGTTGAAATGGTTTATCAAAATATCCTAAACCGTTCTTAGTTTTAAAAGATAAATATACAAAAAAAAAGGATTCAAAATCAAATCTATACTAATATATAAAGCTGAAGAGTTTGATTGTTTGTTTGTTTGAACGCGCTAATCTCAGAAACTACTGGTCCAAATTGAAAAATTCTTTTTGTGTTGAATAGACCATTCATCGAGGAAGGCTTTAGGCTATAAACCATCACGCTGCGACTAATAGGAGCGAAGATACAATGGAAAATAAGAAAAATACAGGGCAGGTATAAATCATAACTTATATCTTCTACCCATGGGGACGAAGTCGCGGGCAACAGCTAAAAAATGGAATTGAGTTTTCTTGGTCAGTCTGTGTATACTGTCATAAATTTTCTCCTCCCGCTTTGGGTTGTTACCAGACTTCTACTGACCGAAATCAGGGTTCCAAGGCAGTTATTTGTTCCCCCTGGGACACACCGAAAATAAGTGTTTCGGTGGTTTTCGTTGGTTTCATTGTAGATCCTGGATGGCTGAATTTCAGCGAAAAAGACAAACGCATTTAGACAATCACGACGGCAATAATAGTCAGACTGGTTGTCAGAATTTCTAACTTCTGACTATCTGTAAGGAAGGTCGAAAATGTCTGAATAACAGCTGGTATTCACAATGTAAGGTGCCCTCTGAAACATGGCGGAACTCGTTATGACAAAAGATAGTCACCCATCTTTGTCAAGCGAAGTTTAACCTTTGATAGATCAAATTGTGCAGTTATAGCTGTCAAGTCAAACCACTTAATCCTTTGTAGGTTATACCACGTAAAACCTCTTTTTAAATAACATTAGTGTTAATTTAAAGTCCCTGATATTAACATTAAAAGAAGGAAAAAAAACCTTGAAAGCTTATCGCGGAGTTATAAACATTCCGTGTAAGTATTTCACTAAAGTTTACGTGTTAAACGTATATTAAAGATGTAAATCAAAATAAGTGGTAAGTAAATGCTCAAAATTAACGAATACTTCTTATAATTATGTGTAGTCGACATGAAAAGCTAAGGATTTGAATAATAAGTGCAAAGTCACGTCCAATTTTTGTTTTGGACTAGTGGTTGCCCGCGGTCGCGCCCCCTGCGAATCGAAATTGATCCCACGGGAACATAAAATTGGGATAAAAAATTTAATATGTGTTAATTCTATGCTAAATAAAAGAGAGTAAATAATTATTTTGTCAGACGAATGGAAATTGGCAGTGCCGGCGTAAGGGCCACTGACACCCCGGGCGAAAATATTGTGGCGCCCACTTGAGGGAAGCAATATCAAGTGTTAATTTTTTGCTGATCCCAAGTAAAATTATATTAAGAATTTCATCTTTCCTTTAGCGTTACGTTTGGCGGTGGAAGTATTCCACCTCTAGCGTAGAGCACAGTTCTGAGGGTTTGCGCCAGGAGAGGCAAGAGACTCCAACTTCAGAACTTCCTTGGCGCCCCCCAGAATTTGTCGCCTTGGGCCATCGCCGCATCACGCCCCCCCCCTAACGCCGGCATTGCAAATTGGATTAAAATTACACTCTTCGTATCCTTATAAGCATTTTCACAACATTGGATTTCCATTAGGCGACCGACTAGTCTCTGTCAAAACAATGAATTTCCAATTATTGTGTAAGGAAAATGCTTATTAGAATACGAATAGTGTCAAATCTAATCCTATTTAAATTCATCCATAGGCCCTTGCAAATAGCGGAATTGGGGTCCCTGATATCTTCAAGAATGACGGCAATTAGTCAGGAAAAACAGACAAAGAATCATCAAATATAAAACTGCTACACAATGTTCAAAAGTAAATCGTGATTGTATACTATTATGAAAATCTCAACTTTTATTAAGGGTTAAAAAGTGTGAGTAAGTAGTAAAATATTTTATGTTTCTCGCTGATGAAGTTAGATAAAACCTTATTGGATCAATTAGAAGGAAAGTTGTTGTCACGGCATTGTAACGGGATAATTAAAACGATATTTTTTTAAGTAATTAAGCGGTTTTTCAGTTATTTTCGTATAGGTTTTCTCTGGTTATGGATAAGACATAGGTTCTATGGCATATTTTGTGTAATTTAAAGTCATAGTCAAATACTTTATTTCAATTAGAGCAGTGTAAGGCACTTTAAGTAGCACAGAGAGCCATGGAGAACGCTATGCTAGGCATCAAACTCCAAGACCGAGTCCGTAATGTGGATATCCGAAAACGAACCAAAGTTCGAGACGTCGCTGACACAATAACGAGGCTGAAGTGGAGCTGGGCAGGCCACTTGGCCAGACGAAGTGATGGCAGGTGGACTAAGGCGGTGACAGAATGGTGGACAAGACAAGGCAAAAGAAGCGTCGGTCGTCCGGGAGCAAGATGGGTCGATGACATTATAAAGGTCTCGGGTCGAGTCTGGATGAGGCTAGCACAGGACCGTAGAAATTGGCACGAAAATGGGGAGGCCTATGCCCAGCAGTGGGAGGATAAAGGCTGTGGATGATGATGATGATGAAGGCACTTTTGAATATCAAACATTTTATGTAAACAATATTTAAGTCTATTGACAGCCAGTCAGTCTATTATTGAAGCTTCCGCTCGTTCGGAAGGTTAAGATTGAAGTTTTAATATTTTAGTCTTTAGTCGGTCAATTCATGTTCATTGAGATCGTGGGGCCGCGGTACGCCTTTAATAATATAATGATACAATAGCAATAATAACATTATTCTATATCACTCACAACGCCATCTAGTCTCAAACCTGCTTGAGCTTGTATTATGAGTACTAGACATCTGATCTACTACAAGAACA
Source organism: Trichoplusia ni (assembly GCF_003590095.1). Classification (NCBI taxonomy): domain Eukaryota; kingdom Metazoa; phylum Arthropoda; class Insecta; order Lepidoptera; family Noctuidae; genus Trichoplusia; species Trichoplusia ni. Next base: position 5,122,061 of record NC_039480.1, read on the forward strand.
CAAAAGTAATGAACAGTGAATTAATTTTTCACCTTACGCCGATGTGAACGTAGCGAAATGGCCAAGCCACATATTTTGACTAAGGTGTAGAGTTTGTGAAGTTAGGCCTTGTAGAGTTAGGGCGTGTAGTGTTAGATGTTACATGAGATCTGATAACAGTGACAGTGCGAATCATATGAGCTCGTCTTGGCAACATTTTACATGAAAATTATTTGGTGGGATAAATATTTCTAAATACATACATAATATAGACAAATTACACCCAGACCTGACAGAGATCGTGCTCATAAAAATATTTATCCAGGATGGGAATCGAAACCCACGACCTTCGGTATAGCAGTGAAGGTCACTAACCACTAGACCAACATTCCCAGTCTGAAAATCATCGCTTCCTCAGTGCTTTTGCTGTGAGAGAAGAAACAGAGCAACACACTCTCCAGCAGCACGCTGCCTTTCCGTTTACAATATTATTATAGAAAATATAACCATCTTCCGTGTTTCGGAAGGCACGTTAAATTGTGGGTCCCGGCTGTTATTCCTACATCCTTGACAGTCGTTACAGGTAGTCAGAAGCTTGAAATTCTGACAACTAGTCTAACCAAGGGGTATCGTATTGCCCAGGCAACTGGGTTGAGGAGGCCAGATAGGCAGTCGCTCCTTGTAAAACACTGGTACTTAGCTGAATCCGGTTAGACTGGAAGCCGACCCCAACATAATTGGGAAAAGGATATTCCGATGATGATGATCCATCTACCATCCTTACCTTTCGTCTGGGAGTCGCACTGCCCATTAACTGGAGGCTGGTTGTCACCACAGAGGCAGCGAGTGGTGGGGTCATAGTGGGTGCGGACGCAGGAGCTGCTGCTGATGCCGGCGCACTCCGCCTGGCGCGTGCACGGTCGAGCTGGAATTTGTATGTACGTTAGCAGGGGTTGTTGCGGAGGTAAATGATGTTTGAGGACTGTTTCACTGAACCTCCTTTTAGGAGTGAGTTTCAATTTGTTAGTGGAGTTGGTCCTTCTTAATGGAATGTTTGGAAGTTGGTTTCGATTCGTTATTAGGGTCGATGCATTGGTAAATGATTTTTGGGGGACTGTTGATTGTTTCTTCTGTTTGAAATGTTTGGGAGTTTTAATTCTTCTTTGAATGCGAAAGAGTTGGGTGGGCTTTTAATGTTGTTATTTTAAGAAAGAGAGAAGTATATGGTAATTGCTTAAATGTTGAAGAACTGTTGAATGTTGGGGGCTTGGGGGGATATTTTTGTTTGTCTCTGAAAAAAGCCTTTGAAGATGTTGAGAGGTACGAGAAACTACGCGGTACGCTTTTATTAAGAGCTGTGGGATTGACAAACGGAAAAGGTTATTCAGGGGATTTCATATGTGATGGAAGAGCAGGAATTTGTCGTTTCATTGATATTTAGAGAGATCGTGAGCTACTTTTATATTTTCTCAAAGAAGATTTGAGAGATGTTGGAGATCCTGTGTTTCGAAACTTTTCTTTTCTAGCTAGATAGAGTTTTAAGAATCGCTGAAGAGCCAAGATGTTGGCAAATGCTGGCTAAGAGATTGTTATATTACACCGTTTCTTAAACTAGATTGGAAAATTGGGGAAGTAGTGAATAATCGTTAGTTTGATGTGCTCTATCTTTTCATAATCAGAGAGAGAAGAGCGATGGCTAGTAAATGAATGCTACCCAAGGCCCATAGGTCTAACTCAATACGAGCGATTCGGTGATATTGAGTTGACGACCATAATCAGCTGATTTAAACGGAACTAAGGGTTAGTAGACAACTTTTCTACTGCTAAATTTGTCTAACTATGATGATGAAACTAAAAGCTTGTCCCCAACCGAAATACTTCAACCCCTTTTGACCTACTGAGCGTGCAAACATACAAGTACCTACATTACCTAAACATTAGAAACATAACCCTCCTTTTATGCATAATCGGTTAAAAGCTACATAAATCGAACATTCTACCTAACAACATAATAAACTACATACTAAAACTACCTAAAGTAATAACTCACACAACTGACACCAACATTTGTTACAAACATTGGCCAAACAGTTGGCCAAAGTGTTGGGCAACGGTTGCGTGTTAAGATATGCAAATAACTACGGTTTACGTGAATATATGATAGCTTGTGTAAAGGTTAGGGCGGTGGCCATAAAATTGTTGGGACAGAATCCTTGAGTAAAAATAGGCCGGTTGCTGCGGAAGGTTATGCGAAGAAGAGGCCTTTTTGTGGATAGTACAGGGTTATTTGGCAAAAAAGCCTGTATTATGTAGATCATGAAAAACTACGTTTGTTTTATGTACTGTATATTAATATCTTAACTCATAAATAATTCCTTTTGTGCTCTGTATTTTAAGATCTAAATACATGAAATCGCAATTGCTATGATTGCAATAAATAGTTTAACATTATATTAAGATAACGATACCAGTGAATGAAAATCGAATAAATCTAAACAAAATTATAGATTGCCTATTATCTTCTGACACCAATTTGAAATCTGCAAGGTGTACAATTCAATTATTTTATTGTCTGCTACAAAAATACCACTATACCTAAAGGCAAAAGCAGGAAAAACTAGAGTAGGTATAATTACTGTGATTTTTTACTAGCTACTTTTAGATTTTAATTTCTAAGTAAGTCACCGAAAGTATAAAAGTTCACCAGTAAGTATTATATAAGCTAAAAATATAATATTAAATTAAAATACTAGCACAAAATACTACTGTAATTATTTTAAAAAAAGCTTTGTTAACAGGAAAATGTCCTTAAATATCCGAAACCCATGGTCACCCTACACTTAATGACGTTATGGAAAGCGAAGGCTTTTTTTGCTGTAAAAGGACTTAATGTAAGTCGGTAACGTATTTTGTTGGTCATTTATAATAAAATAATATTAGTGGGATATTTATAAACGGGGAAAACTCAAGTGGAGGTCAGGGGACAAGAAATAAATGTTGAGCGCAACTGGATTTATTAATGTAACGTTTTTTAAAAGGGGTGCTAGAGATGCGAACTGGTTAATTGTAATTTTGGGATACGATGTTTCGGATAAAGGAAGTTATGAATATTTGGTTAATTTTCGGTTAGAGGTTCGGATATATCCGATAAGAAACTAGTTGTGTTTCGTGTTTCGGGATTATCGAAAACCTTTATTTATTTTCAGTCACCGCACCGTAAAATAATATTTGTTTCTGATACTGAAACGCTATTTAGTTTTACCATACATTTTTTCCTGAAAATATTACGTAGTCATCAATAGACATACCTTATAATGTAATATAGGACTATAGGTATGTATATAAATAAATGTAATAATAAATAAATGCGGACAACATCACATACATTGTTCTGAACCCAAAGTAAGTTGCCAAAGCACTTGTGTTATGGATTTCAGATACAAAGAAGGTACCACAAACACCCAGACCCGAGACAATGTAGAAATGTGAATTTTTACATTGACCCGACCGGGGATCGAACCCGGGACCTCAGAGCTAGCGACACCTCGAAACCGATGCGTACGCCACTCGACCACGGAGGTCGTATATGTTTACAAGAATTTTTAAAGACCAAGAATAACTTTCGTCGTAAATAATTAAATATGGACTCAATACTAAGAATTCTACCAACCACCTATTTTCCGTAGTGAAACTATTTAAAACAAGCAAAAATCAACTTAAAACTAACATTCTAAAGTCCACTTTCAAACAACCACCGACATACAAATTCCTATTAAAATTACAAACTATATACGGTAGCAAGAAACAAGAACAAGTTTATCTTGACCTCGCAACACACCTTATTAGCTTACGGTCAAAGATCAAGATAAACTGGTGATTGCTACGTGTAAATCTAAACCGCTTCCGAAAGCGATAGAGCGCCATCTGTTTTCGAGTAGCGGGAACTAGGTTGCATAAATTATCATGGCGGCTTTGTAATAGATCGGGGTTGTGTTGTGTTGCGTAATAACGTTTGGAAACTAGAGCAACAAAAGATTTTCAGTGAAATATAAGCTTTCGTTCTCTGGAACTAACTTAAGAACAAAATTTGTGAAGAATATATTGATCTTGCTTGTAGGTAAAAGATTATGATAATAGAAGAAGAAAAAATGAATTTTCTGCCATTTTTTTTTTCTCTTTCGTTCGCGAGCATTATTAATAGGTGGTAAGTCTTCTGAAAATGGCAGTAAAAAATCTCTAAGAAAGCTACCAACACAGAAATAGACTAATACACAAACATCTTCTTATTGAAGTTTAGTTTCAAATGTTATTGGATGGTATAAATATTTTCCACATGCTTGGAAACTCTTTTTCACATATTCGCTTCATTTTTACAAATTACGACGTTACGAAAAAAATAACCTGTCAGCCCATAACGTTGCTAACGTGAAGATATTTTAATAGCAACGGCATGTACAATCACGCTTGGACAATAAAACTTTATTGTAATAGAATGTATTCAAATAGTTACACGACGAAAATATTTCATAGGAATTCTGTTTTTGGGGGAAGGGAAGGTTTTATACTTTTAATGAAACTGTTTAATAACATAGGTTGTAAAATATGAGCATTGATCACCACGCTTGTGATCTGCCCCACGTTGGGCGCCATTACTGAAGCTTTTAATAAAACCAGCCTGTAACTGTCACTGCAGCTATCGAGTAGGTAGTATTCAAGTTTAAGACATACTTTATAGGCTAAAGCTTTATATGGCCAACCTATTTATGTCCCAGCGCTGGGCAAAGGCCTCTTAGAATATAAAAAGGGATAGAGTATTGATAATCACGCTTGGAGTATAGAAAGACATTCAATTATTGCAGAGACATTCAACAATTTCCAATTATATTGTATTTTAAGCATTTTGGAATAATTCACTTAGCCTGAACGTAGGATAAGAGAATGCAGTCGGGAAATCTAATTTTTGCACAATCTTTAATTTGAAAGCAGTTGAAACTTTTTCAAACTATGATAATAAAACTTAAGAACTATTTTAACCAATGAAACCCTGGTAATTTAAATAAAGAATATTTAACACTGCAGTATAACGAAGGTCAGCCACGGCTGTATAAAAATACGTTAGCTAAAAAATAAACTACTTATTGTCTATGCTATAATTTTCTTTTTACTTTTAAACAATGCGTCGTAATTTACGTTAACTTGCTACTGTTTTAAATTATATATATCTGCATAATTGGGAGCAATTTAAAATGGTGTTTGCATTTAAATGTGTTTTTTCTTTTATTTGTTTTTCAAGTCACCACTGACATTTCAAGAAAAAACTTACGCGACTGCGGATTTAAAAGTGAGGTTATGAGTTTGGTATGTGTTTTCTTTCGTATACATTAATTTATAATTTTCGATTTAGAAATTCATTGATCAAAGCGATTCAGCGTCGTAATGCGGCACCCAGCCTTGTGGGCACACCAGCAGCCGTTAATCATTTTATCAAAATGTTTAAATTTCTTAATTATTCTTCAGACACCACTGACAAACGGTGAAGGAAAACATTATGAGCCAAACTGACTTCTAAATATTGGCATCTGTATTTTGATATTAACTATCGTGAGAATGATTCATTATTAAACGATGCAACGGTTTACTCATGCGTATTTATCGGTCTAGGTAAGGACTCCGGTTGGGTCCGAAACTAGTCGTGCTACCCCGTTAAATACGCGTGAGTAAATCGTTACATCATTTAATAAATGGCATTTGTATTCATCCGCAGTAAGCTAGCCTGGTGATCAATGCTCAATCCGTTTCTATGGGACAAAATTAGAGTTCTACACAAGCCATATCGCAACCCAGTTTTATAAAAGAAAAAAAACAGAATAATCATAAACCTATCCTTCCAATTCAAACAAAAATGATCAGAACGACTGATAACGAGAATTTATTGCCAACTTCAAAAGCATAGACACAAAGAATTTATGACAGCTGTCAATAAAAATGATAGCTATCGTTTTGTCTATGGTTTTCGATATTGTCTTCGCTTTTGTGACCTTCCGTGACTTTGCTAATATATTGCGTAGTTTTTTGACCTTTCAAGGTCTGTTTTTATAGACGTATGTATTTGCCATAGTATAAGTAATATTTGAATATTTTTGTAACCCTTTTTATTCTTTTGTTTTCTCGACAATAACCTATTTATAAGTATATTATAGACTTGTTTTATACTGTCTGTCGTTTTGTTACGATTGTAATAAAATTGACGATTGTCTATGGGTTGTGTAACTTGTGTTTAAAGCTACTAGATAAAGGGTTTTATGTACTTTTGTATCAAAATTACATATTTTCACGACAGCAATAAAACTATTATTATTCAAAGTACTCGGTTAGCTTGTTGTCATCAGAATTCTGATAACCAGTCTTGATATTGACTAGAAAGGATAATTATATGATATATTGAGTTAGACCCAAAATAAAATAGTTAAAATTAGAGATGCGCCGAATAGTGGTTTCACCGAATAACCGAATGCCGAATACTATTCGGTTTAAAGTTTACCGAACCGAATATTCGGCCGAACTATTCGGTTCAAAATTTTATTACAATTTTTTTATTTTAATTTATTAGTAAACAGGTTTCAACATGTCCTTAGTTGCCACCCGCAAGATCAAATATAAAAAAAAAAGATATTTTTTAAGTTTTAACTTAGGTTAGTTTCAGAAATTAATTTTACTAGCTTTTCGCCCACGGCTTCGCCCGCGTCGATGTCGGTTATACCGCGTTTGCAAGAGAACTCTTCAAAAATCCGGGATAAAAACTATCCTATGTTCTTTCCCAAGGTCAACCTTATATCTGTACCAAATTTCATTAAAAGCAGTTCGGTGGTTTAGACGTGAAAGCGTAACAGACGGACAGACAGAGTTACTTTCGCATTTATAATATTATAGTAGGGATTATTATCTTGTTCTATGGTTGAAATATTTTGTTTGGAGGTCTAAAAGTATAATTTATGATTAAAGACTGATTAAAGCGTTTTTAAAATTAAAATAAATATTGACTAGAAAGTTGTAAGTAATGTGTTGTTGTTTAAAAAATAAATATGTTGATTTTTGGATAAAAATAAACACTGAGTTAAAGTATTTTTGAATTCAACAATATTTTTATAGTATTCCGTAGACTTATAACAGAATAAGTTATATCTTTTAGTTCTACATCGGGTAATGTGGCGGAAAAAAAAAGAACCGAATATATTCGGCACCAAACCGAATAATTCGGCCGAATACGAATAGTGAAAAAATTGCCGAATACGCCGAATACCGAATACCGAATAGTTATTCGGCGCATCTCTAGTTAAAATCATTCACTTTGGAATTAGGTCCCACGGTGGGCGCCATTAAAGCTCTTAGTGGCGCTCCACCGTGGGGCAGTTCATAAGCGTGTTTATCAATGTTCGTTTACTGTTCGAGAGGCCTGCAGTGGGACAGATTCAATCTCATTATTTTTAACTATTTCTAAAGCAAGCTTAAGCAACTTAAACTTGTTTCCGATGAAAACTTAGGTTAAACTTGATACAAGAACTATGTAAGCAACCACGGCTACCTAATTTAACAGGACCCTATCAACCTATCCATAACAAATCCACCATACTCTGTTCAAAACACATTTAAATGACGCATAAATGATGAAAACACAAATTATATGCAATACCAATATAAATATACAGTCTTAATTCAATACAAAATGACAATAACGCAAGCAATCAATTGTTTCAATAACTTAATTGATATAAGTAGGTAGGTACTTTCATTTAGTTAAAAATGGTAGGTATTTAAAAAGTTAAACAATCTTGGTGTTTTTTCACTAAAACAGTTTAAAAATAACACGACAAAAAACCAAAGTTACAAACAAACAATTCAAATATATGTAGAACTAAAATGTATATCTATCAGTCATTTATTTATTTAATATGTGTTTGTAAAAAGACACGAAAATCGTTCAACTTTTCTTGTGTACCAAAAGGAGTCATAAACTTATAAAAGACTTTTTACTTACGGTCAAATTACATACCTAGTTCAATAAAGAAAAAAAAACATGCAATATTATAAAAAATGAAAGGAAAATATAATAATATTTTAGTTTTTCAACGTGAATATTAGAACTAGTCTTTTCAAAAGTGCATTCATGCCTATCTAGCGTGCTAAATATGATTTAATAATGATACATTCACAAAAATATATTATATACATTTATATTTTAATTTGAACTGATTTTAAAGTTTTAAATTACAGAAATAATAATTACTGAAACTTGTTGGAGACATCGTAAGTGATAAAAATAAGTTATTTGCTTTTTCAATAAAAAAATCTGTACTTTTTTCTCAATATAGGACAACGGAAGTTGAGTGTAAAGCAATATCATTTTTAATATAAGCTTAACTTTTTTTTATCTAAAGTGAATTCTTTTGCATTTATTATAAATACGTACAAGCAGGTTTCAACCTCAATTCATATATATACACTTTCTACAAATTTCAGCTTTCAAAAATATACAAAATCAGTTCAAATTAATGATTACTTACTGAAAGGCGGAGCTGGTGTTGGCGTATTAGTTTTCCCGAAGGTTGTCAAAGCCTCCGTTGAATCTCCGATCATCCATCCAGTGATTAAGAAATACAAAATGGCCGCGGACGTTTGACAGCCGAAAAAGTTCGATGCGCGCCAAATGTTATGCATTTTTAATTCTTGACGTTTACTTTTGGCGGGACTTAAACTTTGAGGTTATATTTTATTTTTGTTAGTTTTTTGTGATCGTATTTTAATTTTATAAGACCTTGGTAAATAAAGATTTATTAGTCAGAAAAATTATAATTAGTTTTTTGCTTTTGTTTAAATAATATTCTCTATATTTATTATGTCTTCATTTACTAATAAGTTAAGTAAATATAAACATTTTGATTATTTCTATCATCAACTTTCTAGACTTTTAAAATTCGATACCAGAATTTAGAAAACGTTGTCTTTTTAGTTCATTTTTTTACTAAGTGCCAATTACAATAACATTTGCATTTGATTGTGAATCTAATCTAATTTAATTTGTACTTTTTACTTCAAAATACTTTTGTTTCCAATACTTACCATAAATACGCTTATTATTCATATCGTTTATCATAGTTTTCATGGTTATGTTACGTAAAAAAATTGTAAGTTATTATATTGTTTAGATAATTTTGTATTATCTATACTAATATATAAAGCTGAAGAGTTTGTTTGTTTGAACGCGCTAATCTCAGAAACGACTGGTCCAAATTGTAAAATTCTTTTTGTGTTGAATAGACCATTCATCGAGGAAGGCTTTAGGCTATAAACCATTAGGCTGCGACTAATAGGAGCGAAGATACAATGGAAAATGTGAAAAAAACAGGGCGAATATAAATCATAACTTATATCTTCTACTCACGGGGACGAAGTCGCGGACAACAGCTAGTGTAAAAGATATCGAGACATATATTAAGTGGTTATTTTGCCTCAATTTTCAGATTACCGTGAAGTTTTGTGTAAGTACCCATTTAATTAAGTAGAGTATATTATGTATGTCATTGAAATTTAAATCTTGATTTTTTTTCTTGATTTGTAAGTTTTTTGTATGCATTTTCATTAGTTTCCGGGTGTAGTTTTCTTCTTTTGTACATCCATTAAAATTATGTACAATCCAGTTAGAGTACCTTAATTTATTTAATATGTTTCAAACATGAAACTCGGTTTCTGCTAATTCTGATTCAAAAGCCAAATATTAGCTTGATTAGAGCTAAACAGCGCTTATTTGAAAAAAAAAACTTTGAAATATTTTTTTCTTAATTTTATGGCAATTGGTAAAATGTTTAACTTGTAAAAATTATTATGAAAACTACTGCGCCATTTATGTTTTAGAAAGCATGTATTCAGAAACTGAGTTTTAATATAACTAAACTTAAAACATCGAAAAAGCAATCTCATCCCATGCGTTATATGCCTTGTATGTGTTTGTATGGAAGCTTTGTATGAAAACTGTACACAGTAAAATGTATGAAAGCTCCTCGTATGAAATATTTGTAAGTCTTACCCGGTGGTGTGGTAGTACTGGCTGGCTTGGGTGGGTCAGTATTGGCCTTTCCGAACGATGAAATGCCAAAACCGTTGGAACACTTAACATTCAGCATTGCAACGATAACAATTGGTATTAAAGCGGCTATCTCTCGCTTGCCCCTCATTTTTATCACTTTAATAAATTAAAAACTCCTTTCTAAAAAGTTTGGTGTTCAAACAAAAAGTTTGTAGTTGTTTGTCGTCTGTGGGATTGCAAATGGCGGATTTTAGCGCCAATTTCGCTGTCAGAGTACGTACCTAACCGTGAAAAGCAGTGTTTTTGTTTTGCAAACTGCTAAATTGTTTTCTTATGTTTAAAAAACTCAGTGATGGTATTTTCTAGTGTATATTATATTTCTCATTATTACAATCCTTTTTTTCATTTCTGTTTGTAATAAGAGGTCATGTGTTTTGCTAATTTGCTTTTTTTTTGTATAAATAAAGTGTGTAATACAGAAAAGAGTGTTTTCTATGCCGTCATTAATAAACTTATATAATGAGACAGTTTTTCGCTTCGTATATTTAGTGTATGCTACAAATTCAGAAAATAAAATAAAATTAATCATTAAAACCAACAAATCTAAGACAGTTACTTACAATCTAAACTTAAATTCAAAATATAAAGAAATAAAATCGCATTATATACAAGCAACATATTTACACAACAATTTACTAATTTAAAAAAAGGTTAGTTTATACTATGTAATAACGTCACATTAAAAAGTTACTAAAGTAAATAAAGTTTTAGAAAAAAAGGTCCCATTATATATAATCGCTTACCCGACGGCGGCGTTGGCGACGGAGATTTTAAAGGTGAATCAGTTTTAATAACGCCAAAAACAGGGCTAAAAGCTCCGAAACACAGTCCAATCGTCCAGAAAGAAACAAAAATTGGCAGAAAACCGAGTTTCCCGAGCCACATTTTACAGAAAACAACAAGTCTGGAACGTTAAATCGTTAATTTTGAATGTGATTTTTGACAATTATGTACAGTATATTGTGTTTTTAACGTTATTTGATGATTCTGAAGCAGGTTTTGAATAAAACTTGCTTGGTGTTGTGAAAACGCCTGTGCTGGGGTAAACATATTTTATATAATGGGACAGATAATATCCTCTTTTCACCTGCAACTTGTAAAAACAATTTAATGTGCTGAACACACGTGTACAAGTGTCTTTTCGTCTATAGTTTTTTTTTGTCAAACAGTGATTTTGTGTACTATTTTGTTTTTGTGTGCGTACCTGTGTCCCATTATATAAAAGAATATTTACCAGGAGGTGCTGTTGGGGCTGGTGACGGTGGTTTCGTGTTTGAGACGCCGAATGTACTGAGGGCCTCGGAGGAGTACCCCGCCAAGGAGGCCAAGACGAGAGGCAGAATGAGAGCCGCCACTTGCTTCCGATACATCTCAAAAATACCAAACATTTCTGCTTTTTTACGCCTATTTACGAAGTATCGCGAACGTGTATTTACGTTCTATTTCCTTGTCTATGGTTTGATGTTTTGACACGAGTTGTTTTTTTTTGTGAATATGCGTCAAATGTTTTTTTTTTGTTATCTGTTCCCACTGTCTTTTTTTAGCTTTTTAATACGCTGGATTGGACGTAATAGAAATAAACGCCGGGCACTTTGTAGGGCCCAGACAATTTTACATCGCATTAGACTTGAATACGAAAAAAATACTTCAAATGTATATGAATGACATTCCGTTTCGACAAGTGACGTGACTATGACTTGTCAGTTCAATACATTTGAGTGATTCGTCAATGTTAGCGCGAGGAGTAATGTAACTTCTCTGTAGGCTCTAAATTCTCACTGAGTTTGAAATCACCTTAAAGTTGAGCTGCCATTTTGTTTTTAATTTTCAGCCCAGCGTATTATAAAGCTTTATCAGTGACTAGTAGTAATTGAAAATAATTAGGTAAGTATGTGTGTCAATTGAAAATAGTTGATATAATCTGTGACTGTTTCAAGTATTGAAATTGCTAAATATTTGCAATTAATTTAGTACGTAAGTAAATAATTTGGCGCATTTTCATAAAGATGCAATTCTTTTTATAATGTCGATTGTTATTAATTAAATATGAAATTTCATTAATATTAATAAGTCCATACGTTAAACGGTTAATTATCAATCGAAATTATAAAAAAAAAACGTTAATATTATTATTCTGACAGTTGTTACTTTGTTAGATTGGATATGTTAGCGCGGTGGGGGCCGGGGAAAATCAAAATCAAAATCCATTTTTCAAAATAGGCTACAAAGTAGTACTTATTGAATGTCAAAGTTACACAGACAGCTCCCGGTATCACCCACCCTTCAGGGCGAGTTGAATACGTCTTGCAATCCCGGTAAATACGTTGTTGGTATTTAATGATAGTTTTAATCACTTACTAGGTGTTTAAAAGAACGAAATTGGGCCAGAAAAGAGACACAAAAAAGTTAACAAAATAGTCAAGTCAGTATAAAAGTTAATGATTGATTTAACTAATAAATTCGATTGAAAGAACCGGATATATAATAAGCAAAGCATAAACTACGATGTACTTGTTTTTGGTTTCGCTAAAACCATGGACTTTTTATTAAAACGGTTTGATAGTCTCGCGGGTAAAAATAGCACAAACATTATGACTTGCTATACTTGGCCAAAGAGGTATATAATTACGAAAATAGAGCTCTATGGTCGATTATAACCTCTTTACAACAATGGCGGCTATAGAATACATTAGCTGTCAGAATAATAAATGGTTGTGAGTAGAAATGTGAACGATGGTGATATTTATATTAATACCGACTTCAAAATGACCTGTTTCTTGAAATATAAGATTTAGAATTGAATTAGTGCCTTTCTAGTCAAATTTACAATTTGTGTGACATACAAATTGTTAATTTGACAGCAAAACCAAAAGATGTTGATGTTACGTTTTGTAATATTTGAATTACCGATGCGTAGTTTTAATTTAATTAAATTTGTTTGGGTACCTGTTTTTAATAAATTAAAATTACTTAGTAATTCATGAATTAGAGAAACATTGAACAAATTATAACCAACGAAGTATAAGGCGATGAATCATTTTTTGACAGATGCAAATATTTTGAAGTCGATATTTGCTATACTTACATTATAAAGTTAAAACTAACACTACAGTGTATTAATAATATAAATACACCTAAACAAATATGGCCGACTACTAAAACGTCACTCGTCACGTCAAACGTCAAACCGCCATTTTCTTTCATTTTAAAGCCATAAATTCCATAAAATGACATTTCAGCGCATCTCAAAACTAAGTGGCATTTTAGTATTCAGGAATATATTAGTAGCAGCCATATTAGAAAATGACGCGAAAATGTAATTCTTATCTGTCAGGTCTTTCTCGTTGTTAAGCGTATAATAAATAGACAGATAGACATTTTTAAATGTTACTTTTGCTGAAGCACCGTTTAGTAATATGACTGTATTATGAAGCTTGACAAAAATTTCGTAATTAGTTTTCACAGAGTAAATTATAGAAGTCTTAAAAATGCAATAAACTGTTGTAAAAACAATAATACTCTATTTTTTACGGCTCTTAAGATCATCATCATCTTAACCTTTTCCCAACTGTGTTGGGGTCGGCTACCAGTCTAACCGGATTCAGCTAAGTACCAGTGTTTTACAAGGAGCGACTGAATATCTGACATCCTCAACCCAGTTACCTGGGCAACACGATACCCCTTGGTTAGACTGGCTGTCAGACTTTTTCAAGCTTCTGACTACCTGTAACGACTGTCAAAGATGTAGAAATATCAGCCGGGACCCACAATTTAACGTGCCTTCCGAAACACGGAGGAACTCGTTATGACAAAGATGGTCACCCATCTACGGACCAACCGTGTCAATCATAGCTTAACCTGTGATCGATTCACTTATGCGGTTATAGCTTAGCCACGAGCTCTTCTTTTAAGGCTTTTAAGAATGATAAACAATTTGGGTGTCCTTTTTTTAAAATTGATAATAAAACGCGACTAAAAGTTTACCAAACCAAATATTTCAGTTTAAATTTATCAGTCGTTTATTTATTCAAAAAGGTTTAAAAAGACACACCAATTAGCTACCTTTTTAACTACCTAAACATATCGTATATGGTTTTGTTTCATGTTGTTAAATACTTTAACAATAAAAACAGTTTTACGGTTGTAAAAATAAACGCTACAATAAAGCGATAACTAGCTTTTTATTAAAACAAACGTGTTATGTCAAACGAGGTGATGCAAATATTCAATACCCTCTACGTGCTATATAGCTGAAGAGTTTGTTTGTTTGAACACGCTAATCTCAGGAACTACTGATTCGAATTGAAAAAAATATTTTTGTGTTGAATCACGCTGCGACTAATAGGAGCGAAGACACAATGGAAAATGTGGAAAAAAACGGGAATAATTCTAACCACGTGGACGAAGTCGCGGGCAACAGCTAGTATATCTGTAATATTCTTGTTTGCATAATATCAGTATAATGAAGGCTCAAAACTTACTTTCCCCACGTTTCTATACACTCACTTTCTTGTTTGTATGTTTGTTTGTCGTTCCGGTTGGATTTTTGTAATTCAATTTTGAGGCACTTCCCGATAAGCTAGCAGGCTGAAATTTTCAGGGTAGCGTCAAACTCGATGACAGTGCAATTTACAACATTTTGATAAAATTTTAATTGAGGTACCTACATTTAAAAACGAAGGTATTTCGATGTTTTTAAATCTATTATTTTTTTGCCGTCTGTTGACTGGCCACGAATAGTGTCAATTTTAATCTTATTTTCATTCATTCATCGGCCCTTGTAAATAAACGGAATTGGGGCCGTAAATGCGTATCCCACCAAATACAAGTGAAAATGATGAGCCAAGTTCAATACACAAATTCTCTTTCGGTTTATTTCGTTTTTATTGATATTAATTTTGGTCAAGCTTTGTTAAGAGAAAACCAACATTTTATTTTTGAAACTATTTATACTTTAATGATTTTTTAAAGTCTACAATAAATGCTTTAAAAATGTTGGTCTAACCTCACCATAGATTAAGAAATTAATTTAAAAAGTTTACCACACATCAACACATGTCATGTTTACCTTTTGGCATTTAATTATCTGTTATATAATATAAGATCAATAGTTAGGTAAAAACTAATCATTCGCGATACAGTGTGTTTCGTACAAAAAAGGGTAAAAAAAAACAATTTTCCAAGAAAATTGTAACCTGCCTAATGTCGTAACAACTGTAACTTAACTTACATTTTATTTTTTGTTATAGCGGTAACAGAAATACATAATCTGTGAAAATATTAACCGTCTAACTATCAGGGTTCATGAGATACATGATGACATACGGACAGACATCGGAGTCTTGATATTTCTCTTCCGTTTTTACCCATTGAGTATAATCTTAAAAATTATATCCGTAAGTATAATTCAATGCCTTAACAATATCTATCAGTATTAGACGTAATTTACCGTATCAAAATGTCTTTATATTCTACCGACCATAGTTTTTTTACAATGACATTGACAATCAGGGCATAACGATGTTTTCCTTCGCCGCTAGTCGATTGACAATTAAAAACAACATGTCAAAGCTAACGATTGTGACAAGAACTTGTTAACATTTGAGAATGAAAATATTATTACTGGCGCCAACGCGGAAAAGATCGTTTTATAAACACATTTACATTTAAAATAACATTTACTAACTAAATAGGAAATTATGAACGTTTGACTAAAGAATATATTTTTTTATCTATTTGTTAGCTAGCCGGATTCAGCTAAGTACCAGTGTTTTACAATATAAAAAAAATACGTCCTAAGTTCGTTCCAAAATATTTTTAATCTCTAATTTTCCTTTCAATCTTAGATCAAAGTAATAGCTTGGCGTGTTAATATGAAATTCAGAACTATAATTGAATTGTTCATAATCAAATTTATTATAATTATTTAGTTTAGGCACCTTTGCGTGTTAAGGACCTGAAATTTAGGCCTAAATGTCAACGGCCATCTTGTTTTTTCGGTGTTGACAACAAAATGGAAAATCACTGGCTGCACTTATAACAATTAGTTAATCATCACTTGTTAAAATTGATAACGGAAAATCGTGACAAAGGCAGTGTACCAGACAGTTTTTAAGGGTGTGTTAAGGCGTGTCAGATTCTTATGGACGTCTTCAAAACTGACAGGAGGTTGTTCATCATCCAAGCAAAGGAAGAAGTAAGAAGAATGCTAGATTTAAAATAGTAGGTATCATCCAAAATCATTTTGTTAGGTAACCGATTTTGGCCAGTTTGAAAGTTCGATTCTGGCAGCAATAATGTTTTAATTTGATTTCAATCTGGGTGTCTTTCTACATGTGATTTAGATGTTTTTTAAAATCCACCCGAGACAAGAAGTACGGGGCACGTTCTCCTTTAAAAATAATGGTTTTTTCAATAAGAATCCTTTTTTCTGTTGTAAAAACAGTTGACGCATAAAAATAATGTCATTATGATTTTTTAAGAAAATATTTAAAATAAAGGAGGGTACT
Source organism: Trichoplusia ni (assembly GCF_003590095.1). Classification (NCBI taxonomy): domain Eukaryota; kingdom Metazoa; phylum Arthropoda; class Insecta; order Lepidoptera; family Noctuidae; genus Trichoplusia; species Trichoplusia ni. The sequence continues at coordinate 5,138,690 of NC_039480.1, forward strand.
TTTCAAGTGATTTCATTACTTAAAAACAAACATTAAAGATGGCGATCGAAATTTTAGTTTTAACTTTGGCGCTGGCAGAATTTTCATCTGGAAATTGCGTTAACCTATTTTCGCATTGTCAACCCAGGCCTGACAACCAAGATTCGTTTAAAGTCCTATAAAAAAAAAAAGCTATCTTCTTGCAAAATAATCAATACGAATTTTGTAGTCTATTAATAAAAGCGTAGGTATTAGACAGAGTACAAAATAGGCAAAGATTATACCTTACCGAGAAACACACGTAATTTGTCTATAAACACATATTTCAAGAAATTCATGTCTTGAAAACTATTAATCATAATCGAAAAGTCTAGGAATCATTATTACAACCGCCGCCGCGCCGTATAATAAACATGACATGTGTAACAGTAAATACATATTATTAAATTGATTTATCACCTGTCAAAATGCCGCCATTTTGAAGTAGCAAAAAAATACATTCTTGATTGATCAATTAAATTGTGTTATTAGATTTATTTCAGAAATACTTGTAAAATATTTTATTTAACGGATTATTTTATTATTCTTTTTGTTTAGGTTTAGCGTTCTAGGCTTATTATACAAACTAATTACAAAAAGTAATGCCGGACATGTTTTTTTTCTACACATTTTTTGCACGTTTTTTTTTATTTCAATTTTAAATGACTGCCTTTTAGACGTTTGCTTATAATGCCTAATAGCTAAAATGACGTATAATACGTAATTTAATCTCACTTTGAGACACTCTTGTCACATTTCAAGCTATGTTCGTGTCGGTTTCCAGTCTTACCGACAGCTGAATACCAGTATGTTACAGAACGACTGTCTATCTTACCTCCACACCACATAAGCTGCATAGCACTTCTCACAATAATATCTAATTAAAATGAATCTTACATTTTTTGATTTATTGATCAATCAAAAATATATATTTGTGTTAAAATATTTAAAATTGGTATCAACAGTGCAATAAGCTCGCGGTGTGTTTAATATGAATTTTATAATTAATTCTAATTATTTGTAATATTAGTTTCGCCATAGATATTATTATCTATGGCGAAACTAGTACTGAACAGATAATCCTATTTTTTCGTATTTTCGTAACAACTTTTAAAAGAAAAAACTCACTTAAAAAAATAGGATCACAATTTCAAAAATAGAACAGTGCGGAAGCGTGCGTTCGCATTATAACATATTTAGTTTTATTTTTTATTTCTTTTTTTAAACGAGAGACAAACTTTTTTCTTTAACTTGTTATTTAAAACAATGTCTTTTAGGCACGGTTTAAACTCTGTGTGGTTAAACTCTTAACTGAGATTAGTTACTGTGGTCTTGTTGGTTGTCGTGGTGGTTGCACGAAGCTTGACGCGGTACTACTTGGCCCAAGGTTCTCTAAGCAAGGTTGTACTTTCTTGATATACAGGGTGGTGCGTAACCTCTTTTCATAAAAAAGGTTGATGAAATTTTGTTTTGTTTGAAAATGTTTTTGTTCATTGTCCAGAATCTCACTAATATTATAAATGCGAAATTGTATATGTGTGTAGAGGTGTCAAACATTGTTGCTTCTTCACGCCCGAGTGATTTTGACGGAACTTTTGCTATCAGATAACTGATGTAATAAGGAGTAGGTCACGCTACTTTTATTTTAGAAAAAACATAATAAGAAAAGCAAGTTCTTTTTTGTCACTGTAGACAAACTTAATACTTGTTTCGCGGATGAAGTCGCCTCTACAGCTAGTATGATGCATACGTGCAAAGCAAACGCATCACACTGACCTCCTTAAGACCGCGGTGCGTGTCGAAAGCGTTTATTCCTAGCTTTTCCAGCACGTTGGGTGTGACGTCATCGCTTTAATTTACTGTAGGTACAATACAGCTAAAGATATAGAAAATACGAGAGCATAGGGCTTAGGAGCAAAAAAATAATGATAGCTACGTGTCTTGTCATAAAGGATGACATCATAGAGAACTTTCTATTACAATAACTTAGGTGTGAAACTTTCAAAGTTGTCAGTTGTCATTGCATGAAAATTTGACAATCAAAAGAATTGACAAAAAGTACCTACCTACTTCTTATTTATTCAGCCCAAAAATCAGTGAATCTCTTCCTATATTTTTCTTAAAAAGCAACTCCTGCAATAAGAAATTTTAAATTTCAAATTATGCTTGTGTCGCGCGGGTTCACAAACGTTAAACTCACAGTCTCAGGACGTAGGAACAAGCATTCGTGCATCACATGACACCTTGTCCTACGCAGGGATCGAAACCGAGACACGTCGCGTCGCGTCCTCAGTAGCTTTGGCGTGGTGACCTCGACCATCCGTGCATTCAAACAGTTACAACATCAAGACCACGTATTTATACATGAACACTTAATAATTTCATCAATAGTTACTGCGAAATTTGACAGCCTAAAAACTACTCAAAACAAATTTCCATTTTTTTTTGCAAAAATCTCTTCTCCAAGTAAAATAACACCCTGTATTTGGTATTAAATAAGGGGTACTCCCCACCCCCTATATTATATCGGAGGTAAGGTTTCGGGGCCGCAAGGGAGGGAGGGGGGGGGGTTAAAATAATTCCTTACGATAACGTAAGGCTTTTGTAGGTGTCGTGAAATAAAAATGCTGTATCATGCGCATTCAAAATAATGGCAGTTACTTAATAAAATAGAGGTAGCGATGGTTTTGCGGTGCGATGGATGGGTTCGTATGTGTGAGGTCCAGGTATCCGAAGTAGATAAACCGTTGGGACTTTTTCGAAGAAAAATAACCTAGTTTTTTGATTAGACTGAGACGCCACTGTCAAATTGTATAGAAAAATATGGTTAGGAACCTGGATTTCGAATATTGAGATATGAAAACGGCTGCAGTGAGCTAGCGTGGTGGTCAATGCTCAAACATTCCCTATATGGGGCACAGCAGTGGGACATTTGCAGGCTGGTTTATTATATTCTAGCTTTATATAGAGGAGCTCCTGGCTAAGCTATAACCGCATAAGTGAAACGCTCACAGGTTAAGCTATGCTTGACGGGGTTGGTCCGTAGATGGGTGACCATCTGTGTCATAACGAGTTCCTCCGTGTTTCGGAAGGCACGTTAAAATGTGGGTCCCGGCTGTTATTCCTACATCTTTGACAGTCTTTACAGGTAGTCAGAAGCTTGAAAAGTCTGACAACTAGTCTTACCAAGGGGTATCGTGTTGCCCAGGTAACTGGGTTGAGGAGGTCAGATAGGCAGTCGCTCCTTGTAAAACACTGGTACTTAGCTGAATCCGGTTAGACTGGAAGCCGACCCCAACATAGCTGGGAAAAGGCTAGGCCGTTGATGATATAGTATGAGTTGTTTGTATAACCGCGACCATCTTAAGAACTACAGGGCCTCAATTCCGTTATTTACAACGGCCGATGAATGAATGAAATTTCGTTTAAAATGTCAATTTTCGTATTCTCTTAAGCATTTTTCTACACAGTAATTGTAAATTCAGTACGGGACGGTACACTCAAGGTCAATACAATTAACTTCCAATTATTGTATTGGCAAAATGCTTAATATAATAGGAATAATTTTAAATTTAATCCAATTGCCATTCATTCATCCGCCATTGTAAAATAGCAGGATCGGGGTCATGGTCTTATTTGATATTCTTCTTCCCAATTTAGTCTGTTTTTAGTCCTGCTTCTAGTCAGCATGATTAAACAGACATGCGTCATTAGTTGAGACCGTTTTTATCCAGTGGATACAAGACCATAATACAGCTAGTGGTTTCTTAGGTTTACGCAAAAATTAGACATCGAAATAACTGTCGGCAAACAGTCTTCCCGTGACCATGATACCTGCAAAGGTGTCGAAACGTCGGGAACTAAAATTTAAAATTAAACCGCGATAAAATCCGTAAAAGTAGTTTTGTTTCATAATACAGCTGTTATTACAAAACCATTTTTTTTCAATTCTCTCATTTCTAATCCACTTTTAATGTATCAATTCTTCTAGTTCAAATCTAACTATAGAACTTCAATGTATTTCAATTTCTCACAAGTCAATTTCCGACGATACTTGCTACATATAGCTTGGTTGTGACGTCATCTTGGGCATAAATTACCTGCATGCAATAACACCACTTAGGTGATATGTTTATGTTGTGTAGTTGTATAGACTGGACTGTCGGTCTAGTGGTTAGTGGCCCTGACTGCTATACCGGTGGTCGTGGGTTCGATTCCCATACAGGACAAAATATGTTTGTGCGATTTGATACTCCCAGTATTTATTTTTATTGTTGTCTAGTATTCGTAATACAAGCTTTGCTGAGTTTAAGACAAGATTGCGGTGTGTGAAAATTGTGGAATATAATTATATTTTTTATTACTGCTCTCCCGCGCTTAGTTATTTAATCTTTGTGTTTCTTTCCAGTACCTAATTAAGTTCCAAAAACTGTGAAAAGTTGCCTGGCCTATAAAACGATTAATCTCGTCAAACAACACACAACGAATTCTGATTCATATCCTTACCACGAGGAAGAACTCGTTCGCAACTTCTGTCTTCCATATAATACTAAAATCAATACCAAAGGTAATAAAAACACTTCAAAATAAAATAATTACTGAAATAAATACTTCCCCAAATCCCATTTCGTATAATACATAAAATAATTTCACTGAAAGTTATTTTCCCTTGCTTATTTAACCTTTTTACGTAAGTTCGTGCGCGGGAAACCTGACAGCTAGCTGTCAGTGAATCCAAGATGGCGTAACGTAAACAAGAATAATTTATTTGATAACCTTTAAGTGATTGCAGGTAAGTCAAGGTTTTTGCATGATTCTTAAAGAGAAATCATTATTTTTGATTACATGGCCTTTTAGTAGGATATTTCCGATTTATATGGCCTAAACGAATAGAGACATGTACGAGCCAAAAAATATGAAAAATATGTTACAGTTTTCAAAAGGAATTCTGTTACTACAACTCTCGTCTGTAATTTCATCCAAACTTGAAATAAAAACTCTGAAATCTGATTATTATCTTAATATATATAAATCTCGTGTCACAATGTTTGTCCTCAATGGACTCCCAAACCACTTAACCGATTATAATAAAATTCGCCCACCATGTGCAGTTCGATCCAACTTGAGAGATAGGATAGTTTAAATCTCAAGTTATAGTCGCAATTTCTTCTAACCCCGCGGACGAAGTCGCGGGCAACAGCTAGTATACTATATAAGTAATAATCAGATTTGATTTCTAAGGGACCAAATGACAGCTATTTCACGTGAAATAAAAGAAAGAATCAACAAAATCCGTCAATTCAGTCCAAGTTCTGAAAAAAAAAAATGGCCGAACTCACAATCTCCTACTTTCTGAAAATCTTTTGAAAATGACTGTTAATAGATCAACGTATGACATTAATGACGTCCGAAAGTAGTTTCTTTTGCCTTGTATAAAAAAGCACAGATAAAACTGTGTGACCTTTTCAACGTTAACGTTTGCGTGCGATACTGATCAGTTTAAATCGATCGTTCGAAAGAAAAGAGGCAGTTTTCTTATCTGTGCCTTTTTGACTTTACGCGTAACATTTTTACTTGACAAATAAGAATTATAGTTGTTTAAATGTTGGAAGAAAATGACATATTGGTAAAGGGATCTTGGTAGATATATAAAGAAAGGGCATTCGAATAGTGTCACGTGTCAGGTGTAGCTGCAAAAACATAACCCTCTTTAAAGGAAGTCGGATAAAATTAGTCTGTGTTGATAAAAGGTGTCGGATATCTCCATACCAGATATTGTCGTAATCAGGCCAGCCGTTTTAGTGTGAAGGGGTAATAAACATACATATGCAATAATGATATGCCCCGATTTCGCCCAAGCCGGCTAGTGTCGCAAGACACTAGGTAACTACGCAGGACAAATTGTAGTACACAAGTGTGTTAGCAAACACTGGTTTCTCTGTTCCCGAACTCTCATAGCCGGATGGGATGGAAATCCGACACGACCGGAGAGATATCAGGCGCAGGACCCAGACATCACCGTGAAACATGGAAGCTGAGATATTTATTGCTTAAATGCACACTAGCTTAATTGCCACACCCCGGCCAAACGACTACGAGAAATGTTGCACGTTTCTTCAGGTTTCGTCAGTAAGAGTCTGACACTACCTGCATCCTCCCCCGAGGAGGTGGATGTCTATGAGGATTTTTTTAAAAGGGTACTTACGAGATTACATTTAATGCATGATAAAAAGGGTATGATTGGTTTCAAAATCTCTTTATATAGGCTTAATTTGATGACTTTGTGAACTACTCCCGTCTAAGCAACGAGGGTCTAAGAAGTAATAATATCCTTTGTTGCTTAAGCGGGAGTGGCAGCCTGTTAGCCAATATATACTGTGAAGTTTGCTGATAAAATTGCTTTCGCTTGGTTTACCAAAAGTCCAGAAATGAGTATGGAGTTTACATATTATGTGTGTGAGAATACTACCAAGGCCTAACCTTGCAACAAACTTTAATTTACTTCATAAACAAGTAACGATAACAAAAAAAAACAACGTCCCTCGGTCACGTACTAAATTTTACCAACGAGACTTCAAAACAACAAAAATCAACTCTTAAATTGTATTCCTTTATTTCTTTTGATATTTACTCCATTCTTGACATAACTCTCGGTAATTTAGCACTACGATACAACTCCGAAAATTCCTAATTACTTCGAAAAGGGCAAGCACGCATGCTTTGCACGAAAGGAGGTTGGTTATAAGTAGGAAAAATCGGAAACCTCTTTCGTTGGAGCGCGCGAAAACAAACTCTATATAATCTGTGGTACGTTTGACAGTTGACTGGAATGGCGACGTTAGGTTTTTTTTAATGAGCGCTAGGCATGTCGTGTTATGCCAAAGGTCAGATTGTTAAACATATTATGCCCTTTCTGTAGTGAGGGGAATGAATTTTTAACTGTTGGACCGTTTATCCATTTTAATTGGTGTTTTGTTGTTCCTAGTTACAGGTGACAAATAGTTTTGGATACAACATGCTTAAACAGTCTTAACTCTTCTTTCTATTCTCACTGGCGGTGCAGCGAATTAAAGAACATTTTTTCGGCTCCAGTATGCGTTTTTCATATTTTAGCCTACGATGTATAACAGGACTAAGTGCCCACAACCTATCCCTCATAAGAGTTATAATACCTAATGGATAAGTATTTTTGGCGGGCTTATTCTTTAACATAAATAAATCCAAGAAGTTTGCTGGGCATTCGGTTTAATAAAGCAAATGATATTCTTAAATGAATTGTCTTTCTATTGATGAAAGATATATAAAAAATAGTTCAATAGAGAGAGAGACAACGACACAGAATCACAAATTTTTCCTCTTTATAATATTAGATAGTATAGATGTTTTTAAAACACGTAATAAAACAGAGACTCAGGGATTTAGAAACAGCCAATGCGTGTGTTTTGTCAATAAACGTTAAATTGCTTTGATAAGTCGCATGTCATAATAATCATATTGTTTACTTAAAGTTTTTGAGGTTATGTCATTTACATAAAGTTTTTTTTTGTCTATACGTATACATCATAATTTCGGCAATATATCATCTCGATATTGGCACAATTAGTTTGTGTAATAACTAGCTGCTGCTTCAGGTCCCCCCGCTTCAAATCGAAAATGATCCCATGAGAACACAAAATCGAGATTAAAACTATGTGTTAATCCTGGTTATACACTGTCTGTGTACCAAGTTTCGTCTAAATCCGTTTAGTGGTGACAGGATAATATTGTGGGGAAACTTAATTTCAAGTACTGTCAACTTCTGTTAAATTGCTGGAACGCCGAAGACTCCTCTCGGAGGTGGGCGCTAACGGCTGCGACACAGTTTAATTTTAATTAATGTAGTCGTTAACGAGTACTATACGTTGTAAAATTGATTATGTTTCAATAAATATTTAATTTGATTTGATTTTGAATATAAGAATCTTGCAATCGCCCTCAGTGAGGTAGCGTGGTGATCAATGCTCAAACCTTCTAAACATGGGAAGTGGCTTAAAGAGAAATAGGATTTTAATACGACGACCTCCGTGGTGGACTGGCGTACGCACCAGTTTCAAGATGTCGCTAGCTCTGAGGTCGGGTCAATGTAAAAACTCACATTTCTACATTGTCTCGGGTCTGGGTGTTTGTGGTAACTTCGTTGTATCTGAATTCCATAACACAAGTGCTTTAGCAACTTACTTTGGGTTCAGAACAATGTATGCGAGGTTTTCCGCATTAAAACAAACAAAAAAAATAGACTTATTCATTACAGTGGTCTAATTAAATTTAATACGAAGAAAAAATAATCAATTCCTCATTTGGTCAACGATTAGCATTCAACATTCAAAATATTCCATTAATATTGATTGAAAAAACCTTCCAAAGTCAATTATAAAAGTTGATTGTGGTCAAAATGCCGCGAAAACGACATGCAAGTGAGGCAGGAAGTTAAAGACCTATAATTATATGAAACATGCCAATTTATGAAACTTAATTGTTTTTTAATCTATTATGAACACGGCATTAACGAATTATGTTGGACTTACCAAATATACTATTAGCAATCCTTGTATTGGGGGTTTCAAGTGACCCTGACTGCTATACCGGAGGTCGTGGGTTCGATTCCCACCCAGGACAAATGTTTGTGTGATGAGCACGATCATTTGTTCTGTGTCTGGGTGTAATTTATCTATAATATGTATGTATTGATAACTATATAAGTATGTTTATCAGTTTTTTAGTACTCATAACACAAGCTCTGCTTAATTTGAGACTAGATGGCGTTGTGTGAATGTTGTCCAACATTATATTATATTATTATTATATTAGTTTCTATGCCTGTCTCTCTTTCACGCCAAAACTACTGAAACGATTGTAGTGTAATTTGATATATCTAGAGCTTGGGAAAGGACATAGGCTTCTTTACTAACTTATCGGGCACAGCAGAGTACGAGAGAGGAAGAATATGATATTTCGCCAGTATCACTTGGCAATCATACATCGCATGTACTATTTTTTTTTCTCTAGCCCACTGTGTCCCACTGCTGGGCAAAGGCCTCCCCCAAATCCTTCCACGACTCTCTATTCTGGGCCACATGGAACCAGCCTGCGCGGTAAGCGTTAAGGTCGTCTCGCCACCGCTTCCTAGGTCGCCCACGACGACGCCGTCCATCCGTTGGCTCCCATAGTGACTTTGGCCCAACGATCGCTTTCCATGCGGCTAACATGATATTTTGTAATTTCGTACTAAAATTAAATAATTAAAATAAAAAAACCATTCATTCTACTACAATTACAGATATTAACCTTACACTCTATTATATTATAACTGTTGCCCGCGACTTTGTCCGCGTGTAAAGCAAATATAAGTTATGATTTATACCTGCCCTGTTTTTTCCACATTTTCCATTGTATCTTCGCTCTTATCAGTCGCAGCGTGATGGTATATAGCCTAAAAACTTCCTCGATGAATGGTGTATTCAGTACAAAAATATTTTTTCAATTTGAACCAGTAATTCCTGAAATTAGCGCGTTCAAAAAAACAAACTCTTCAACTTGATATATTATTATAGATTACATTTAACTTTAAATTATTATAATTTTAATCTGGATTTACGATCAAATATTCATTTATTATTAACAATAATAACAAAAATGGTTATGTAGGTAATAGTCCCCTACTCGGCGTAGGCCTCTTCCGGCTTTTTCCAATAAGTACTGCCTGCCTCTTGCTTTAGTCATCCAAGTAGGTCTTTGTCTCTCTAGAAATATAGACCATCGTATATAAACAAGCTACACGACTCCTCGCGCTAACGCTGACGAATCACTCAAATGTATTGAACTGACAAGTCAAAGTCACGTCACTTGTCGAAAAGTAATTTACAATTTTCGGATTTAAAATTAGTCAGAATCTTGAAAAAAGGTATATTAAATAGTGATTAAGATTGTAAGCTTATGATTACATTGTGAATTTCTAATTATTATAACAGCTTTCGTGAGCATTTATAATTTTTTGATTCGCTCGCCGCGTCAGCTGATAATTAAGGACTCCGGTTTGGTCCCAAACTAGTCGGGCAATCACGATACATAGGCGTATATCAAAGCTTTGCCAGATATGACTATTGTAAGTTTTATCAACTGAATTGAAAGGCTTAATATGGTAAGAGAGAGCTTTGATAATGGCGCTCACCTTGGGGCTGCTCACAATAGTAAAGAATGTAAGTTATATGGGCCTTTATATAAAAATGTTACTTCATTAGTAAAAGTGTTTAAAAACAGTCCAGCGCAAGTCGACTCGGAACTCTGAGGGTTTCGTACAGATAGCCAAAAGGTAAACTCTACTTACCGTTACTTAACATCTGTGTTGTTATAGTGACAATAAAAATACATCATCTTTGGAAATTTCTTCTGTTTATGTAATCCAGTTCATGAGATACAGCCTCGTGACAGATAAATAAATAAATAAATGCGGACAACATCACATACATTGTTCTGAACCCAAAGTAAGTTGCCAAGGCACTTGTGTTATGGAATTCAGATACAACGAAGGTACCACAAACACCCAGACCCGAGACAATGTAGAAATGTGAATTTTTACATTGACCCGACCGGGGATCGAACCCGGGACCTCAGAGTTAGCGACACCTTGAAACCGGTGCGTACGCCACTCGACCACGGAGGTCGTCACGGATGGACGGACAACAGTAGGGCATGGAGACTTAAAACGTAAAAGGCTACCATTTTTGCCTTTTGTGTACGGAACACCAATAAAAAGCCAACAATAATATAACATGTTTTATATTTACAAATTAAATTAACTTATAACATAAGATACGTTTAATTAAGATAGATAGAATATAATACTCCAAGAACGATTGTGAAGATACTGCCAAGAGTCATGGTAGCCGAGGATACTGAAACAAAAAAAAACATACATTAATTTAATTATTATGTTAAGCAAAAAAAAACAAAATCGGTGTCAATATCATCAATTAAAATATAAGTTTTTAAAATAAAAAAAGCTTCTTCGGGTAAATCCTAACTAATATTATAAATGTGAAAATGTTTGGATGTTTGTTACTCAATCACGCAAAAACGGCTGAACGGATTTGAATGAAATTTGGAATGCATATAGCCATTGACATGGAAAAGAACATAGGCTACCTTTTATTCCGATTTCTGAAGTAGTTAATGAGGGAAAATTTAAAAGATGTGTAAAACAACAAAAGGTCCTAACTTATATCTTTGTAGCACGCGAATGAAGTCGCGGGCAATAGCTAGTTTTTCATAAATAAGAAAACAAACATAAACTCAATAAAACAAAATCACGATCACGATCACTAGTTAAGCTACACTTGATACGTTCGGTCCGTGGATGGGAGACCATCTATGTTATAACGAGTTCCTCCGTGTTTCGGAAGGAACGTTAAATTGTTGATCTCGAGATTATTCATACATCTGTTACAGTAGTTTCAGGTAGTCAGAAGCTAGAAAGTCTGACAACCAGTCTAACTAAGGAGTATCGTGTTGCCCAGGTAACTGAGTTGAGGAGGTCAGACAGGCAGTCGCCCCTTGTAAAACACTGGTACTTAGCCGAATCCGGTTAGACGGAAAGCCGACCTCAACATAGTTGGGAAAAGCTAGGCTGATCATTATGATGTAGTTGTTGATGATAATAGTGATGAAGATGATGATGATGAATTAAGAACGAATCTTTAAAGTCTACTTACCGCAAGTATTCAGCTGTTCGGAGTAAGGGTAGTCAAATGAGCACTGACACAGACTGTTCCTGCAGACAACTCGCTGAGAGTCTTCCTGGAGGAAGCACTCACTGTTCCGGGAACAGGAGCCGAAGAGACCTGGACAGAAATATCATGGATTTTAGTTAAAAATGTTGTACAACCGAATTTGAATCGGCTGCACGGATAGCTGAGTGGTTGAGGTCACCACGCCAAACCCACGGAGCGAAACGTGTCGTGGGATCAAACCACGCGTAAGACAAGCATTTGTGTGATCCACGAATGCTTGTCCTGAGTCTCGCTGTATTTGTGCATGTGAATTGTATGTTTGTGAAACCTCGCGTTACGAGGATAAAATTCCTTAATGCGGGAGTCGTAAAAATAAATAAAATATATACAAAAACGGACCCGACAGTTATTTATCCTACTAATATTTTAAGTAAAGAAAATTATAAAGTAATTGCAGTGTGACTTATTATGAAATCAAATCAATTTCTGGCTTGAATATTTATGAAACCCCCGCAACACAAGGATTAAAATCCTTAATGCTTTACTCGTTTTTCATAATCATCTTACCGATTTGCGGCCAGCATCCGCTATCTCTATAATGATACCCTGGTGAACATTCACAGCTGGCCTCCACACAGGTGCTGGCCGGACCGAGGAGTGTCGTGCACTGAGCTGTGACGTTGCATACTGTTGATATACTGGTCAGCTCTGGAAAGAAGATATTGTTACATTAATGTTATTTTCACATTAATAATTTACATTAATTGTTACATTAATGGGTGCCTTTGTGGACGTAATTAGTATGTTTGTTAAACCCGCCACACAAGGATTAAATTCCTTAATTCGGGAGGCATTCAAAAAAATGGATCTGTTATAACACATGTGGGTGAATATTCTTGTACACTATAATAACATTTCATTGCCATGGACGCATGTTTCATCGCCGTGGCACGGAATTTTCAATCTTGTATGTCTCGTTAGTTTTTTAAGCTATCTGCTAGATATTAAGCAAAACTGCATTCTGATCAAAAACTTGAGTAAACACTATTTTTTCTTTTTCTAAAGTTGAAGAATAAAAAATCCACGGAAATGAAGATTTTATTGGACCTGATGAAATTCACCCATGTAAGAAAAATATGAGTGTGCTTGTTGTTGAGTTGTGCATTGAAGTGAAACTAATTTAGCTCCATCTATGAAAATATAGAAACCTATATTTTTTATAGGCTTGCAGTCTCCTTAGATATAAGGAACGTATTTGGCTATAAGAGAAAGAGGGAAAAGGACTTGCGAGCGTACTGTTTTCTCTTTCTTATATCCGTCACTCAACTCCCGTTCGCCTCCGATCACACTTAAAAAGATCACACAATAAAATTCGTACGATCACCCTTTTCGTAACGCCTACGTTATGCGTTCGTCAGCTTACTCCTCAAACGTGCGAAGAGAAGTTTCAGTTAAAAAAACATGTAAGAAATATAACTTACTAGGCCAGCAAACGTCATTAGCAGAAACATAGTCTTCTGAACATTGACAGGTGAGAGCTGAGGCGTCGTCCTGAGCCACGCATTCAGTATTCTCAATGGAACAGTCATCGTCAACCAAGCATGTGCCTCCAATAGCTAAAGAAAATAAGAAGATTTATTAATAATACTCAACACAGATAAAAAAAATAAAAGAAACTAAAAACCCACGTTTTTGAATGTTCATTCAAATTTTATGACAGTCGTTCAAGCCTTTTTTATAGTTGTAAATTGCATAGTCATCGGGTTTGTAGCTACCCTGAAAATTACAGCCTGCTGGCTTATCGGGAAGTGCCTCAAAATTGAGTTGCAACAATTCAACCGGAACGACAAACAAACAAAAAAGTGAATGTATAAAAACGTGAAAAAATGCAGAAATTTAGTTCTGTTATAAGTACTCAATAGTTAATACTTTTATTCCGTTCCACATTTATTCTTAGGTGTATGGATACATGGACCCTGTCGGGCACAGCAAATAAGTACGTTAAGGAGAGAGGAAGTTTATTGATAATTTTCTCCCATTAACACAAATTATTACTTTTCAAACTTTTATTAAATTTCTAATTAGTTATTAGTTGATTGAAATGAAATGAAATAATTTATGTAAATACGATATTTCATCACTTTTACATGTCTCTCATGTCGGGATTTGAACTCACGATCTCCGCTGCAGCAGTTAAGTCTAATTAACCTTTCAAATACCACAATCCCGACTAATATTATAAACGCGAATGTTACTCTGTCTGTCCTGTCTGTTCTGATTTTAATGAAATTTGGAACAGAGATAGAGTTGACCTTGAGAAAGAACATAGGATAGTTTTTATCCTGGACTTTTTGAAGAGTTCTCTTGGAAACGCGATATAACCGACCTCAACGCGGGCGAAGCCGCGGGCGAAAAGCTAGTGCCTTATACTTACTTGGAGCGCAGTAGTTATCAATTTGTTGGTAGTCGGCATCACAGGAGCAGACGGAATCCTCGCACACAGAGTGTTCGGTTCCCGAGCACTCAGCTGAAGCCTGACATTGTTCACCCAGTTCTAGAGATAAAAATAAGGGTTTAACATTCATAGGCATAAAATAAATGAAACAATAAATTGGCAATCCCGATAAATACGCGTGAATAAACCGTTGCATCATTTAATATTAAATTTTTGCTACGATAGTTACTATTAAAATAAATAATAGAAAAAATTGTAAGACACTCAGTACCTGTTTCACAATCACTGATTAACCGCTATCAGGCAGATAAATTGAAGAATTTGTCATTCTTACGTGAAAAAATCTGTCAAGTAATTTAATTGGCGATTGGGAATTTATTTGGCGATTGTCAAACAGGCAATTATAGTCACCCATTAATCTTGCGACCCAGGGGGTCTGTAAAAAAATTAACTATCTTGCTATCACAGTTCCTGAGACTGTGCCTAATGACAGATGAATTTAATAAACATCCCGACTTAACGCATTGAAAGACGCGCAATTATTGTAAGCTAATTATTAAAAACGCAAAAAGCGATTTTTCTGAAAATAATATATTTTTGACATGAAATCCTACAAATATTTGTTGACTTTGAATGGATTTAGATGAAACTTGGTATACAGATAGTTTATACCCTTCTATAACACATAGGATAGTTTGTAACCCGACTTTTTAATTCTCGCAGCAACGGCTAATATACACGGTGATTTTTTAGTCGTATTACAAAAGCAGCCCAGTTCATGTATCCGACGTATAATACCCCTAGGCGCGATTATTATTTTTTTATCGTCAACTACGATAATAAGTACGAAGAAAATTAAACAAGAGAAATCTGAAATATACTCTTAAAAATGATAAAATTGCCGTCGCCCGCGCCCCTCACCATTGTTACAAGGCTCGGATCGCGTTCGCAACAGATTTGTGTTTCTAAAAAACTACGAATTGCATCATAATATTGAAAACAAATTGCATTTAATTTTTTTTTTCAAATCTCATAAATACCTATTTTTTTATCATGAACGTGTTCTAGTCATTGGATACATGAACTGGGCTGCTTTTGTAAGACGACTAAAAAATCACGGTGTATACTAAGCTATACTTTAAAACAAAATTTCCACATTTCACCTAGCCCATACACAGCTACTTACCCAAGCCACTTGTCAAACACAGTCCGTCGACAGGAGATGTGCCTTCAGGACACGTACATATGCCGACTCCCTCGCTATTCTCGACACATAAGATCTCCTGATTACCAGCCAAACAGTCGCTGTTCACTTGGCAGGCCTCGCCAATACCTGGACAAAAACGATTGGTATAACGTGATATTGGTACAACTTTTTATGCAACGCCATCTAGTGGCAAACTAAACGAAGCTTGTATTATGAGTAATAGACAACTGATAAAAATAATTTTATATTTCTAATCTCTAAAAAATTCTCGTTTTACAGTGTACGAAACTGAATTTCTCCAAAACGGCTCTACCGATTCTCATGAAATTTTGTGAATCGGATCACTCTATTTTTATACCCTTTTTTTCTTAGATCTCATTTGTATGGCAAAAAAACGTTTGCTGGGTTAGCTAGTACATACATATAACAGATAAATTATATTCAATAGGGAGTAAATTGATCTTGCTCATCATACAAACATTTATCCTGAGTGGGAATCGAACCCAAACTCCGGTATACCAGTTTTCACGACTAATCACTAGATAAAAACTCCAGTCAGAAAGTGATATACAAAGACAGACAAACTTACCGCTTAGCTAGCTTGAAAGTCTGACAAGCAGTCTAACCAAGGGGTATCGTGTTGCCCAGGTAACTGGGTTGAGGAGGTCAGATAGGCAGTCGCTCCTTGTATATCACTGGTACTTAGCTGAAACCGGTTCCACTGGAAGTCGACCCCAACATAGTTAGGGAAAGGCTAGGCCGATAATATAAACTTACCGACAAACAGTCTGCACATGGATCTCTCCTCATCCCACACAGCTTGTCCTGGGATACACTCACAGCTTCTCAAGTAGAAGGGCTCTTGTGGCGCCCCACAACGGGCGGCAGACCCAAACGTATGGCACATCTGATCTGTCACACACGCGTCAGACACACGGCGGGTAGCTAGAACAGAGATGAAGATTAAAATGTAGAGGAAAGAGAATGGGACCTGTCTTTTTGGACTTTGGACTGCACGTATATCCGAGTGGTTGAGGTCACCGCGCCAAACCCACTGAGCGCGACGTGTCGCCGGTAGATCCTCGCGTAGGACAAGCATTTGTGTGATCCACGAATGCTTGTCCTGAGTCTGGGTGTCTTCGTGCATGTGCCATTTTTCTTGAAATTCCCCGCGACATAAGAATTAAGTCCCTAAATGCAAGAGTCATTTTTAAAGAAAACAAAGATGAAGAAATATTAAATAATCCGAATTCTAATGATGACAGAGAGTTGTTTTACTTTAAGGCTAAGATTCATTGAGTTTGGTAAAAATTATAAATTTGTATTAGGGTACGATGGGACCGATATAAGCTAAGCGTTATAAAAGTCCCTAAATTATGGAATAAGATATAAAAGAATAATAGTTTATGCGAATAAAAATATCATGAACCTCTGAGAGTTTGTTAACATTCTTTATCTCATTGAAATGAAACTACTTTTACGGATTTTATCGCGGTTTAATTTTAGATTTTAGTTCCCGAAGTTTCGAAACCTTTGCAGGTATCATGGTCACGGGCTGACTAAATTGCAGACAACATTCTTTATCTCGTCTCATTGGCCTTAGTAGATTTAGATTCTGGGAATTTCATCTGGGACGAGTTTCCCTCTTCAAGGAGAAATGGATTTCTGTGACTCACCTTTGACACAATCCCTCATGTTTTCTTCATAGTACACATTGGCAGGACATTTACAAACGTTGTTGATATTTTGAGCTAAAAACCCTTGACACTGCTGGTTGGTTGATGGGGATCCAAGCTCTGGAAGAAGAAATAATCAAAATTAATTTACACTTTTTTGTTGCGTGACCCACCCAATCCCATTTTATGCTGGCAGCATTTTCGCGACATTTGTAACTTCAGTGAGTTATTTGGGATTCGGTATATAACATATATTTACACGATTTTTTTAATAGCTACTGTCGTTTTGTGATTCATTGGCATTCAGTGGCACTTAAGCAGATAAGTTGGTAAAAATACTGATCCGTTAAACCAGAAGTCACAAGTTTGATTCCTGATTGTAGTTAACCATATTGAAACGACTTCAAAAAGGGGGAGGTTCTCAATTCGTCTTTATTTTATGTTAAAATCTCAGAACTTCGGACTGGATTTTTATATGTCGTCTTTGCATTTTAAACGGAATGCAAGCATCGACTAGCTTATGGCATAATAGTCATATTGAGGTGAAGATCATTCTATCCATTAAAACTTTATATCTGATGCTTATTTCAATTAATGAGATTGCTGTCATTTGGTTCCATAATAATTATAGTTTGGTATTTTTTTAAGTCTATCCTGTGATATTAGTTTCTAACTTTAATTTCACGATAACTCTAAAACTACTTAACCGATTCTTAAAGTTCCTGTCTCATATCTTTATAACGATGCGGACGAAGGCGCAAAACTAAATACATATCCTCACCTGCCCAGCACTGCGCTCCATTAGGGCTCGCATAGTACCCAGTAGGACACACACAAGCGCCCAGGTTTGAGCAAACGAATGGCGAGTTGCAAGTGCCGCCGGTACCACAAGGAGTACCGTGGTTTCTGGTGCCAGTCACATTGGCGCTGAAGTCTTGGATTGGTGAGTCTTCGTACTTCAGAACTGGTTCTGGAGGGCAAAAAATGGATTGAGAAACAATGGAAAGGTATAAGTTGGGTAATGTGTGTCTGCACTAGCTGTTGACAGGCTGAATCAATTTTGATATGTTTTTGTTTTTATTTTCATTTGAATCGTGTAGTCAGGAGTGTTTTAGTTATATTTGATGAAGTTTATAGGATACACCTTCTCTTTTATATGTCGTTTTTGCATTTCAAGTGGCAACATGCTCCGACTAGCTCATCCATGGGCATAATTTACCATTGAGGTGAAGCTCATTCCATGCATTAAAACTGTCATCATACAAAGCACGAGGGGCTGAGCATTTTTGTGATCCACGAATGCTTGTCCGGAGTCTGGGTGTGTTTGAGCATGTGCCTTGAATTTTTGTGAAACACCCGTGACACAAGGATTAAAATCTTAAATGCGAGAGTTCTACCAGTAAAAATAATTCTTACCATCTGACTTGATTTGACTTGATTTCAGTGTGGTAGCCAGAACACATTGGAAATTGTTTATATTGCAAACTCCGCCTTCAAATTGACAGTCCTCATCCAAAACACAGCCTTGTCCGGGCGCTGAAAAAACAGATAGATTTTACACGCTTTATAATGAAAATAATTATGTATACCAGCCTATAAATGGCCCACTGCTGGGCAGTGCCGGCGTTAGGGGGGGGGGGGCGTGATGGGGCGATGGCCCAGGGTGACAAATTCAGGGAGGCGACAAGGTCTGAAGTTGGAGTCTCTTGCCTCTCCTGGCGAAAACCCTCAGAACTGTGCTCCACTCGAGGTGGAATACTTCCACCGCCAAACGCAACGCTAAAGGAAAGATGAAATTCTTAATATAATTTTACTTGGGATCAGCAAGAAACTAACACTTGATATTGCTTCCCTCAAGTGGGCGCAACAATATTTTCGCCCCGGGTGTCAGAGGCCCTTACGCCGGCACTGCTTTTAGCTTTTAGTTACTCTCATCTATCCATTTGTCTATGATCTAATCTTGCAAGTTTTTTTGACCTACTTCCCGGTATCCGATTGAGTTGAAGTTTTCCATGCGTGCGGATATTGCGTGACGCTACAATATTATGAAGAAACAAATTTGTAAAAGAAAATGTTAATCATCCTTCATATTTATGACTTTATCAACGTTTGCTTAACCTTGATTCTGATATTAGAATACGGTTTTGATTTCTCGAAGTGAAAATTTCGATTGTTCATGACATAACATAATAATTTAGAGACACTTCCCGATAAGCTAGCAGGCTGAAATTTTCAGGGTAGCTTCAAACCCGATGACAATGCAATTTGCAACTACCGGTTTTCCGGACCGATTTTGATAAAATTTTACTGGAGTGACAATTAAAAACGTAGCTATTAAGATTTTTTTGATCTATTAATTTTTACCCCTTTTATACGGAACCCAAACAATTTCATCTTTACTTACCATTTGCGATCTGCCTGCATTCTCCCCTCTGCCTTTCATAGTAACCCGCTGCGCAGGCGCATGTCCCTTCCTGACAAGATAAACTGAAGGGATCCCTCATGATGCTCATGCACTCTTCATCCCTATTGCAGGGTTCTCCGAAATCGATCGACTTCCAGCACCTCCCGAGGAAGTAGTGGAAACCTTCTTGGCAGTAACAATTGCGGACTGTGAAAATAAATAATATTATTTATGTTACAATAATTTGCTATATACTACAGTGGCGAAGGCTCCATACAACTCGATTCCTACCGGCTTCCCTTTCGAAATATAGAAAATACTAGTGTCTATTATTTTTCATTATCATTGAAACAAATTAATAATTTACGAAGTTATAGTACTGATATAACAATAAAATTGCTTTTAAAAATAACTATAAAAAAAATCCGCCTACCATTATACACCGCGCAATAAATCCCGCTCACGCACATTTGGTCGTCGTTAGTAAGGACTAAGGTAACTCGTAAGGCGAAACAGGAATCCAGTACAAAGTTTCTATTGCACCGATCGTGACCTTGACGTCACAAAGCGTGCCAATCTTAGGAGCTAGGGAAGCCGCAATTTTTCGAGTTACAGGGACGGAGAGATACGCCAGAACGAGATAGAATGATACCGAACTTCGTAGTCCGCCGGAACGGGATAGAATGATAGTTTCTTTTCACTTTTGGTTCGCGGTCATTTATCTGTCAAACTTTATATTTTTTTCACCAGACCATTTGCATTTCATTCGATATTAGTATAATAATTTAGAATTGGTCATGTACTATTGTTGAAATTTATTTATTTGAGTAAATTAGTGTAAACTAGAGTGAATTAGTGATAGTTTTGTGTCGTGTTATTGCAGTGTGGTGCAGTTTAGTTATATTGTTTGGTAGTCGTCTATTTCACGCAGGTATTTAGGTAAGTTGTTTTATTTTGTAGTTTTAATAGAAGCAGTTGTTATTTAAGTAGTAATATGTTATAATAGAGTAACTTCGATAGCATGGCGGCATTAGTGAACGTAGAATGCTACCTGACAGATTATTTGTTGACTGAGGAAACATCCTTTTCAAAGTTGAGTTTTGAAAATAAAAAGCACGTAATTCATTTAGGCCGTGCTCGCCCTGACATGATTATTTTATTATAAACGACGCGATGGGTTTTTCAAACATTTTAATAGTTCTTTTTACAACAAGTATCCTTGGCTCACGGGAAATTGTAAATTAAATAAAATGTTTTGTTTTCCTTGCTTGTTATGCTCAGATTCTAACAGTTTATGGAGCCACACGGGATTTAATGATATTAATAATCTTACAAATTCATCTAAAAACATGTTCAGACCGAAAAACATATCCGTAGTTGTTTATCATTGCATGATTTCGGAAATCATAGGATAGAAACATTTTTTGCTAATACGCATGTAGTTCATAATAAGAATGCTAAAGAAAATTCATCGTACAAGATATAAGATACAAGCCATAATAACTAGAATTCACGCATCACAAGCAAGGTAAGGTTTTTTTTGGTCCGGCTTCCCTTCTAAGAAAATTCACCCTTCGCCACTGATATACTAATAAAACATAAACAATAATTAAAACAAGGCATCAAAAAATTCATCGGCATCGCTGCCGGCTGGGAGTATGCACAAAAGGCTGGCAGCATTGCCACGTTGAATGGCAATGCTAATCCTCTGAGCTAGGTAAAAGCCAGCCTTTGGGTCACGAGAATATTATTTCTTAATTTGCAGACAACGCCACCTACTCGTAGTGTCAAATTAGAGTCTTTTTTTAGATATAAATATATCGGAAGATTATTTTTGTGATCTTTATTTTAAGTATGCGTCCAATCAATCTCCCTGAAATTGATATAGCAAAGTCTTTTACAAAAATCATCAGTTTATTATAAACAAGACAACACTAAAGCAACAAGCTGCTGGAAATTATAACTATTCAATTCTTTAAAACTACTAGAATGGAGACCTTGTATCCTGAAATATAGATTACGGTATCTTTTAGGCTACAGTCTCCCACAATGGGTAAAAACTCCATAGTCTAAAGCATAAGACATTATAATATACCACCCATAGTTGATACAATTTTGTATTGAAACGGTGAACAGTGATCTTTGAAACAAGTCAAAGGAATAAAATTAAGTGGAACTTAATCTACACTTATTTACGCTCTAATCTCAAGAACTACTGGTTTAAATTTAAAAATTATTTTTGTGTTCAATAGACCATTAATCAAGGAAGGTTTTAGGCTATATAACATCACGCTGCGACTAATAGGAGCGAAGATACAATGGAAAATGTGGCAAAAACGGGGAAAGATATTCATCTTCGAGGGCTTCCGTTCAATAATTCCTAACTTATATCTTCTAACCACGCGGACAGAGTCGCGAGTTTGCTAGTATACTATATACCTCCTGTTTCTTCATTTATAAGTCGGCATTCGAAGTTGGTGACCAGGTGCGAGCACTGATGATCTTCAAAACAGACTGATGTGTAATACGGAGCAGCTGAAAATAATATAATAATATAATATCCTGGGACAACTCACACACGGCTATCTGATCCCAAGCTAAGCAGAGCTCGTGTTATGGTAAACAGACAACTGATAAATTTACTTATATATTTCTAAATACATACATATTATAGATAAATTACACCCAGACACCAGAACAAATGATCATGCTCATCACACAACATTTGTCCTGGGCGGGAATCGAAACCACGACCTCCGGTATAGCAGTCATGGTCACTAACCACTAGACCAACAGGCCCTTGCAAAATAGAACTTTGTTTAATATTCAGACTTGTGACTTCATTTGAGTTTGAGTTTAATTTTAAACGTACCTTTTTAAAGCTTAATGTAAAGAGACGGATGTTTTAAGGAGTCATGGGGGTGGGCTGTCTGTAGTATCATATGTCAGTAATGGATTGAGCGATTCTAATTTATTTTTCTTGTATTAAAGGTTATGTGTGAGTGTACTTAACGTGTTTAAAAGTTGTGAGGTTGATTTTTTTCTGTAGTTGCCTCTGCAAAAACTCGTCAAAAAGGGGCTTATCTTCAGCAACAACAATATAAAAAAAAAATATTAAAACAATCCCGGATATAAAATGTTGAGCAAACCCCCTTGACACAACTATCTCTTAGTGCGGGCATCGTATTTTTTAAGGAAAAAATTGTCCTATTTGTGTTCAAATTTCTTCCACACATTTTTCTTACAAAATTAAGAATGTTCTGTTTAATATACTCACCATTACCGCAAACCGTTCCTCCTAGTATAGACTGTGTGCCGGCTGGACAGACACAGTCTCCATTGGTACAGATAGCTCCCAGTGTCGTCGAACAATCGGAGTTTTGGGTACAAGACCACAAGGAGACGACGGAGTGACTGTGGAGGATACATCCTGGGGAAAGAGGTTTTATTTTAGTTTTAAGATCTTTGAAAAATAAAAATAACAAACATTAAAAAAAAACCTCCTTTTTGATTAAATAAACATTACGTTGGGTTCATTAGGGTCATTGGTTAGCCGGGGAAGAAAAAACAGAGTTAAGATATAAGGATACCTAAAAAATAATAAGTATGGGGCATTCACAGGTTGAAATTTTGAACTTTTATTCACAGCAGTGCCTAAACCCTTTGCCAAAGAGATTGAACCGAACCCGCAAAAAGAGACAAATATTTTTTCTCAAACCTTCTTTGTTTCAAAGGCAATCTATAGATTCAAGTTTAAATTATCAAATTAAGCAATAAGAATTTCACCCGATAACTAATTATACAAAAAAAAATCTTATCGAAACACGTGCAAAGCGTTGATATAGAAGTAATTTAAAGTGATAATATTCAGCCTACGAAAGCGTATGACAACTCCTTCTAATATTATAAACGCGAAAGTTTGTATGTATGGATGTTTGGATACTTGTTCTCCTATCACCCAAAAACTACATTATGTGCGTTTTCTTAGATATGATTGATAAAATTTTTGAGGCAAAAAATTATGAGTAATAATTATTAAGAATAACCAAATGTCTGATAATATCGAGTGGAGACTGAATAAAAGCGCACAGCAAGAATAATATATAGAAATATTCAAGAGAGTTCATAACATCTCATCTTCATCGGCCTAGCCTTTCCCCAGCTATGTTGGGGTCGGCTTCCGGTCTAACCGGATTCAGCTAAGTACCAGTGTTTCACAAGGAGCGACTGCCTATCTGACCTCCTCAACACAGGTACCTTGGTTAGACTGGTTGTCAGACTTTTTCAAGCTTCTAACTACCTGTAACGACTGTCAAAGATGTAGGATTAACAGCCGGGACCCACAATTTAACGTGCCTTCCGAAACACGGAGGAACTCGTTATGACAAAGATGGTCACTCATCTACTACCAACCGCGTCAAGAGTTCTTAGCGCCTTTTGATGATAAAATTGGTGTTGGGTAAATAGGACTTGAAAATCCAATTTTCTTTTTGCTAACGGAGGTTTTTTAATTTAAAATTGTATATTTTTTGACCGACTTAGACCAGCTTGATCTAAGGAAGCGGGGAAGAAGCCAACGATTTGAAACTCCTTCATGGGCGTCCAGTGTCGTTAAAAACTGAAAATGGCCGCCGATTTTTGTCAAATATTACTTCCAAAGACATTCACCGAAGTATTGTTATACTTAACAACAATTTTCACTAATCAATCAATCAATTCAGCTTATCGGTAATACGGGATGTAGGTATCCAACAAGTGGGAATTCCACTAAATATTTTTAAAGCAGGCTTTATTCACGAATACGGCACGGGGGTGTCTGTCGTCCGATTATAGGACCCACGGCGGGGGGCCACATTCGGTGCTATGGATGCGGTCCCGATATGAGGCGAGAAGGCCGACGCTCTTTACACGTCGGCCTCCACACAACACGAGAAAGTGACCTACCGGCCCACATTACTGGCTGGTGGAAGACCGCGGTCGGTGTATGTAGGATTGCAACGCATTGCCATACACAAAAATGCTGATGACATAGCACGGCGGTTCAGGTTTAATCAGTAAGAGTCTGACACTACCCATTTCCTACAGCGAGGGAGTGGGTGTCCAGGTGTGAGGATTCCCCTGCCTTAACAAAAAAAAAGGCTTTATTCACGCATATTTATCGCGATCACCCAACTATTTTGGACCCATTCGGAATCTTTACTCATGAGCTGACGGAGCGGCAGCCCAGATAATAACTCGTGAATAAAACCTTTCTTTAATAATTATGAAGTTACTAGGTTTTGTACGAGGCTTCGGACGTCTAGTAGTAGCCTATGTATGAATCTAATGTGTGAGCTACCACCACACTAAATTGCTCCGCCCGTCTGGTAGTAGCCTATGTATGAATCTAAGGTGAAATTGGTTTAAATTCCAGGTATTATAAAAGTCTGACTGAGGGGTATCATGTTGCCCAGGTAACTAGGTTGAGGAGGTCAGATAGGTAGTCGCTCCTTGTAAAACACTGGTACTTAGCTGAAACCGGTTAGACTGGAAGCCACCACAACATAGTTGGGAAAAGGCTACAGAGTGATTGTTTACAACACTTACCTAATACTAAAAATACTCTGTCAGACCACATTTTGAATCACAAAATTTACAATAAACTTAACAACTAGGCGACATCACTGAATCACAATTGATACTAAAACGAAATCATTTTAGAATTAATCTTTATAAAATAATCAATAATTTTAGGCAATAATCGTATAACGACGTAAAGACTCGATAATGTATAGATAGGGCAACAAATAAATAAGTTGGAACTAAACAAAATCCTGTTAATATTATAAGCGTGAAAGTGTTTACGTTTGTTCCTCTTTAGCGCACAAACTACTGAACGGGTTTAGATGAAACTTGGTATACAGATAGTTTATAACCAGGATTAACACATAGGATAGTTTTTATCCCGATTTTATGTTCCCGTGGGATCATTTTCGATTTTTTGTGGCGGGGTTGCGGTCAAAAGCTAGTGAATACTCTAATAAATGGTACAGATATTTTAACTGATCTGGTTCACAAGTTAAGCTACAGTCGATGCGGTCGGTCCGTGGATGGGTGACCATTTATGTCATAACGAGTTCATCCGTGTTTCAGAAAGCAAATTAAATTGTGAGTCTCAGCTGTTATCGATACATCTTTGACAGACGTTATGGGTGGGTTTACGACCATTTTCAAATTTTCGCAAAGCTATAGAATAGAATAGAATAAATTTATTTGTTTAAACATAGGTAACACATATAAAAGCTCTTAATAAAAAAAAGTCTCACTATGTTTCGCCTTACTTGGTATATAAATATTTGCTGAAACTATTACAACCATGAATTCAGACATAAACACTTAACTAAATTTAGGCACATTTAACTAAAATAATTATAAAGATAATGTAAACAAATACAGACATCTTTTAAAAATCAATGTAATTTAATAAAAAATCAGAATTTGCACTCATTTTGTCATTATTTCCTTAAAATTTATCGTCTAAGAATTCGGTAATAGAATAGTAGGCTATGTACTTAGTATTTCTTGCTACATACCTTTTCTGCATACATAATATACTAACTTACCTATCCTTAATTTAATACCAATTTCATTTAAAAACACAGCATAGAAAGTGATTATAAATATCATTTTAACATTACATGCATCAATACAATTCTAGTTACACCATCGAAAACTAGATGGCGCTACCAACTCCAAACAAACATGGCGTCTAAACGTTCTTAATTCTACACCTTATCAGGCCAATTATGCAGGTGTATTGATAACTTAATACACATTATCTTTAGTCATTCGCAGCTGTGTGATAAGGGCAGTGTATTAACCACATGTGGCTAATCTTCTGGCAAGCAACAATGTTCGCGATCAGGTGTTCTGAGGCTAATTAGCAGATATCCGGACGAAAATCCAGCTTTGTTACAATCATTATTTTTCATTCTTAAGTAATGTATATGATTAAGCGACTAAGATTAAGAGAAACAATATTAATTTATTCCACAACGTCATATAACGCCATCTAGTGTCAATTTAAGCAAAGCTTGTGTTATGAGTACTAGACATCTGATAAACATACTTATTTATTTCTAAATATATACATACTATAGAAAAATTACACTCAGACACAGGACAGATGATTGTGTTCATTACACAAACAGTTTTCTGGGTGGGAATCGAACCCACGACATCCGGTATAGCAGTCAGGGCTACTAACCACTAGACCAACAAGCCAGTCAAATAGGAACGTGATAAATTAAAGTTAAAATCATTTTTATTGTACCGTACCCATGCCGGGGCAGCGAGATTGTCCGAAAGGGCTACCGTGGCCCCGGTACACGACGGGCAAAGGAAGGAACATGGGTGGGTTTTAGTCAGTAGAAGTCAGACACTCCCTTCCGCTCAATCCAAAACGAGAAGAGTCATTTGATGATTTTCCTTTCAGAAAAAAAGAGGTAAGAAATAATCTATATCTATACTAATCTATAAAGCTG
Source organism: Trichoplusia ni (assembly GCF_003590095.1). Taxonomy (NCBI): domain Eukaryota; kingdom Metazoa; phylum Arthropoda; class Insecta; order Lepidoptera; family Noctuidae; genus Trichoplusia; species Trichoplusia ni. The sequence continues at coordinate 5,165,738 of NC_039480.1, forward strand.
AAGATTTTGTTTGTCTGTTTGTTTGAACGCGCTAATCTCAGGAACTATTGGTTCAAATAGAAAAATAATTTTTGTGTTGAGTAGACGATTCATCGAGGAAGGTTATAGGCTATATACCATCACGCTGCGACTAATAGGAGCGAAGATACAATGGAAAATGTGAAAAAAACAGGGCAGGTATAAATCATAACTTATATGTTCTACCCACGGGGACGAAGTCGCGGGCAACAGCTAGTTGAATCATATTAGGCTCTCCTGCTGTTTGGTTGGTCATCTATCATATGAATCTTAATCTTAATAAATAAGTAAAGATTTGAAATGGTTAGACTGGCTGACAGACTTTTATTCAAGCTTCTGACTACCTGTAACGACTGTCAAAGATGTAGGAATAACAGCCGGGAGCCACAATTTAACGTGCCTTCCGAAACACGGAGGAACTCGTTATGACAAAGATGGTCAACCATCTGCAGACCAACCGCGTCAAGCATAGCTTAACCTGTGATTGTATCACTTATGCGGTTATAGCTTAACTTGTATAAAGATGATATATTTAACTTAAAATAGTATGACTAATTGTCTGACTCATATCACTGATTACAACAGTATATGCAAAATAGAATAAAATATAAAAACGTTTTTGATAATATCGAAATTAATATTCCGATAAGGCTGATCCGGTCATTTAGTTTTCATGGATCGAAATCTTATGGGGAATCGGAAACGGAAATGTGAATAGAATAGAATATTTTTGTTTTTAAAGCTGAAGGTTATTTGTATGTAAACCCTCTCGCACATCGACTCGCACTGAACGGCTTTTCAACTCTAACTCAGCAATTTCTTAACTTATCACCAAAAAATAAAAATCAAATCTTTATACTATTTACCTAATATTATAAATCCAAAAATTACGAAACACGATACAAACGTCACAAGCAAAACTAATAATACACCTTATGCGATGCGTCATGTTTTCAATAAAAACCTTTTTCTTATCGCGCCGCCATCTTGCCTCAGCGACGTCACTTATGCGTGGGGAGCCCTATATTTAAATTCGCGAACTATTTTTAGTTATTTTCTTTGTAAGTTAGAGGGTTATTCGCCCTTTAGCCGTTGCCGACACGGTATTTTTTTACAAAATGACAGCCTATGACGTAGAATGGTAAATGCCAAAGGCCGCTAAGCAAAAGTGTAGTTTTTGAGAGGCCTAAAAATTACGTAGCGAAATTCAAACCTATGGGTATATTACACACTAATATTATAAATTCAAAAGCAGGGATAGCCGAGTGGTTGAGGTGACTCAAAATCTAAATTTCGTCATTTTTTTATGCGACAAGATTAAACTCGGACAATATAGAACATCGACATTTCTCATTTCCGACAATACATTGGATAGACATGTCTTAACTCCGATATTACTGTACTCCGACAAAATGTTGGTTCGACAACTGTTTACTAGGAACCGACGCGACTTCGGCAACAGTCTACTACGACAACAACTGTATAACGACATGAGGTTACTTCGACTAACGCTGCTTAGAAATGCTATTATGTCGACATTCTTGCCTTCAAAATAAAACTGTATATATTTGTTTGCGGAAAATGAATATAATGTCTTCCTGCAATATTATTACATCTCGAAAGGGAAAAGTGCAATTGGTCGTTGATGGATTTATTTACTGTGTGAACAAAGTGCGTGACAATGTTTATTATTGGTATTGCATTGAAAAATGTAATAAAACGTGTAACGTCTGGATTAAAACAATAAAACATGAAGATGAACACCATGTTGTAAGTAAGAAAATTAACGTGCATACTCACTTACCACAGCCTGAACTAATCCAAGTACGTAAACTTCATAAAGTCCTAAAAGATAGTGCCGTATCGTGTGGAGATAGGCCTTCACAAATAATACAACGCTGTAATTATGCCATTCCGTCCACTAGCGCACCATTTATGCCAAATAAATCCGCTATGCAAGCTATGATTCACCGAGCTAGAAACCGAGCTATTCCTAAACTTCCTGTTACACTCGAGGATTTAGTTATACCAGAAGAATACCAAACAATAAATGGTAATTTTTTTTTGATTGCCCTTTATTGTCATGAAGGTGAAATAGTCATAATTTTTGCAACTGAACCAAATTTAAAACTCCTCGCTGAAGCAGAATTCTGGATTATGGATGGCACATTTAGATGCAGTCCCAAACTGGTATATCAACTTTACACTATACACGCTATGGTAGGGGACCAGGAATCTACTCATCAGATTTAACCATTAGTGTATGGGCTCCTTTCGGGCAAGAGCGAACATTGCTATTTTATATTTTTGGAGTTACTGAAAAACAACACTTATAATAGGATAAACTTGGAATTAAATCCCAGAAAAATCATTACAGATTTCGAGAAAGCCGCCATTAACGCTTGTAAACTTAGTTTTCCCAGAAGCCAACATAAGTGCTGCTTCTTTCATTTCGTTCAAATTATATGGAGGCGTATTGAAAGAGCAGGTCTATCACAAAGATACAGCCAAGACAGCCAGTTCGCTCATAAATTGAGACACATTACAGTTTTAGCATATTTACTTCAAACACTTTTTATTTAATTCAAAACCTTCCACCGAGGTTTCCACCTCAATTGTGGTCTATATTCGACTCGATAGCGTGCAATGTACCTACAACACAAAATGCTTGCGAAATGGCACTCCAGATGGAACATACTTTTAAATAGAAAAAAATGAATATATTGAAAACAATAACAGAGTTAAAAAAAGAGCAAAGAAACACTGAGAACGAAATATCTCGAATAAGGGTACAAATACAAAAACAGAGTTATAAGCGCCAGAAGAAACACGATGAAAGATTAAAAAATCATCTGCAAATGAAAGAAGAAATGGAAACTATAGAGTTTTTAGAAGGAATTGCCTACATTATGTATTTAAAAAGGCAATAAGATTTTATGTTAATTATAGCTTTGTAATAAATAATCCTTTGAATTTGTATGTAAGTTATTTCTTTACAAATATATTTAGTAAATATTACTGTTGTTTCTAAAAAGTGTAGTGTTGATTTTAGACACAGTAATAGTGTCGACATAATAGCATTTCTAAGCAGCGTTAGTCGAAGTAACCTCATGTCGTTATACAGTTGTTGTCGTAGTAGACTGTTGCCGAAGTCGCGTCGGTTCCTAGTAAACAGTTGTCGAACCAACATTTTGTCGGAGTACAGTAATATCGGAGTTAAGACATGTCTATCCAATGTATTGTCGGAATTGAGAAATGTCGATGTTCTATATTGTCCGAGTTTAATCTTGTCGCATAAAAAAATGTCGAAATTTAGATTTTGAGTCGGTTGAGGGACTCAAAATCTCTGGTTTCTAGCTCGGTGAATCATAGCTTGCATAGCGGATTTATTTGGCATAAATGGTGCGCTAGTGGACGGAATGGCATAATTACAGCGTTGTATTATTTGTGAAGGCCTATCTCCACACGATACGGCACTATCTTTTAGGACTTTATGAAGTTTACGTACTTGGATTAGTTCAGGCTGTGGTAAGTGAGTATGCACGTTAATTTTCTTACTTACAACATGGTGTTCATCTTCATGTTTTATTGTTTTAATCCAGACGTTACACGTTTTATTACATTTTTCAATGCAATACCAATAATAAACATTGTCACGCACTTTGTTCACACAGTAAATAAATCCATCAACGACCAATTGCACTTTTCCCTTTCGAGATGTAATAATATTGCAGGAAGACATTATATTCATTTTCCGCAAACAAATATATACAGTTTTATTTTGAAGGCAAGAATGTCGACATAATAGCATTTCTAAGCAGCGTTAGTCGAAGTAACCTCATGTCGTTATACAGTTGTTGTCGTAGTAGACTGTTGCCGAAGTCGCGTCGGTTCCTAGTAAACAGTTGTCGAACCAACATTTTGTCGGAGTACAGTAATATCGGAGTTAAGACATGTCTATCCAATGTATTGTCGGAAATGAGAAATGTCGATGTTCTATATTGTCCGAGTTTAATCTTGTCGCATAAAAAAATGTCGAAATTTAGATTTTGAGTCGGTTGAGGTCACCACGCCAAACCCACTGAGCCCGACATGATGCGAGGTCGATCCCATAGGATAAGCATTCATGTGATCCACGAATGCTTGTCTTAAGTCTAAAGAAATGTGAGTGTGTAAGTTTCTCTCCTGTTCACACTCAAGGGGATGGACCTATTTCGTTGAAATTTGGTCTGAAGGTAGCTTGCATCCTGGATTGACACACAAGCTCCTTTTCTCAGACTCCAATAACGGAAAATAATATTTTTGCAGCCTTAACGTATTTGCCTTGACATCCAGGCGAAGCCACTAGCAACAGCTAGTTATTGACAAAAATCTTGAAAAATAAATCTTGAAACGTCTTTTAGCAATCTGTACCTGCCTAAAGTTTAACAATGCTAGAGTTTTGCATTATATTCCAATATACCCCATGACCAATGACGTCATCATTATGACGTATTCGTTATGACGAAGTGCTGCGGTTTGACCCGCGGCCTGTATGTTATCAAGATGGAATATCTTAAACGGAAATACTATTGAATTCATTATAACTTTGCGTAGGTGTTCTGAAGAATTGATTGGAGTTATTTAATAATACCAGCTTATATACGTCCCACTGCTGGGCACAGGCCTCTTCCCGTGTAGGGAAGGTTTGAGCATTGATCACCACGCTAACTCACTGCGGCCGATTTCAGATTGCATTATTTAGAAACTAGCTTTGCTAGATACTTTTTCTTCATTAATCAAATACACTCTCTAAGTTCTAAAAACGAGAGAGGTGTAAGTAATTATTTTCATTAAATGTAAAAACTGGCCATTTGATAGTCGGAATCTCGATTTGGAGGTTTCGTTGAAATAAATACAAAAAACCATGTTGAAAGAAAAAGTATGTCTTTACCAACCGCTTCATGATTTTTACTGTTATAGAGACAACAAGAATATATGATCTGTATCTAACAAAAGAGAATTTCTTAAAAAAAAATCTAATTTGTCCGAGAGGCTGGTTTCCCAAAAATATTGTATACCTATTTTCATTTTATCTCAAGTTAGAAACCTTAGAAACACATTTTATTTCACTGAATCCTTTTAATTATTTGTTTACAAGATAAAAGAACAAATACGTAACAAATATTTTTTGGAAATTTCTTCCGTCACACAGATATCCTAAGCAGCCTTTTTTTGCCAATTTCCAAGTTCCATAATGTACTTAGATACTTCTGGGCGGCCATTTTTTATTTCTAAGCTATTTTGCCAACAATAGCATATATTATGCTGTTTACTACGTAAAATATTGACGTACAACAAACGAGGGCGTCGCCAAGGGGGGGCAGGAAGGGGCAGCTGCCCCCCCCTAGAGATTCTAAAAAACTTGCCAAATATCACGCAACCAAAGTCCTAAGTATTTGACTAGATTCGCTTGAAGTTCAAGCCTTGAACAATCATTCCCATGCGTTGAAACTCGAATGAATTCACCAATTCCACTCTTAAGAGCCATTTCACAAAATGATTGCGCTCAAGTTTAGCGTCATTGTCTATGTGTGCGTAGCGAATCACACGAATGCAATATAAACAGTGTAACATCAGTAACATGAGAGTCAAGACCGACGAAACAATCTTGAGCCGTTATTGTAATATGTTTTGGTAAAAATTATAGATTATGAAAAATTGAATATTTTATTTAGCGTAATGCGTTTACACATTACGCTAAATAAAATAAACAAAGAAACACTGATAGGTATTATGTAAAATATTTATAGCGAATGATACTTATAAAAAAATGGTTAAATAGAACACGGGGTGGATGTACAATGGGGCCGGTGTTTCCTTGTCGTCTACGTCGGATCAGATACAAAAGTGCTACCCTCTTCCATGCGGTTTAGACAGTTTCTCATTCTAAAATGCTAAAAAAATAACTATTAATTTCCGATATCTACGTATAAATCAATGTTAAATATAAAAAAAGAGTATAAAAATAAATATATTTTACCAGACAACTGATATACCGACTTCTCTGATAATTAAACAAAATACGCTGTACGCTGTACACTTATTCAAATTCAAACTCCTTTTTATTCTATTTTTCTAATAAATATTATTATAACTTATTTACAAGTTTTTTATTGCATAGTCAAGAGCTCGTGCTCCTGTAGCTTTACACATTGGACTCTGTACTGTCACAGAATACCTACAATTCATACCTACTTTTCTCATTCATAGAGAATGAGAAAAGTATGAATTGTAGTAAGTAAAGTCAACTTGCCCCCCCCTGCGCCATCGGCTGGCGACGCCCTTGACAACAAACAATGCGACAAAATAAATGCTAAAATATTTTGACCCCGACCAGTTAACGTGATTTAGCCCTGTAGGTACTGTTTAACCCAGATAACATCGTTTGCGATACCAGTCTACACGTGAAACTTACCGATTATCGTATTAAAAGAAAGGGCTAAGACACGCAACCGAAAAATACGTATTTTAAGAGTTATTGTTAGGGAAAATGCTATTACACTTGTGTTTGAGCTTTTGATGCTTCGTGGAGCGTAAGTATGTCCATCAAAAGCTTATGTTATATGGTTAGTCGAATATTGAGTATCGAGTATTATGGTTCATAGTCTATGGTAGAATAGTAACCTCCCTAGATTAAATAGAGTTGTTAGTTGATGACAATAGAATAAGAGAGCATTACCTTGTACCTGTGTATCTAACAATTTGAATATTAAAATAAACCTGTTGAAGACTTATAAAAGATGTTTAATTATTAATAAAAGACATCATAACATGGCGCTGCGTAATCGAAGAAATCAGGTTCGTGACATATTCAAATAGATACGCTGACGTGTTCCGAGTTCTGCAAGTTGGTTGTACAAAACAAAGACGCAAAGTGAAACAAGAAAATGGCGGAGTCTGCACAAAAAGAAAAAATGAAATCCACTGGAATTATGGGACTAAAACCCCCTACAGGCTTAAAAAACCTATCTATGGAGGAATACAAAAAATTTATGCAGAGATTTGAAATATATAGATTAGCATCAGGAGCCAAGAATGAAACTAGCGAAGTGCAAACAGCGTTACTTTTGCATTGTATGGGTGAGGAAGCCCAGGACATACATGCAACATTCGATTTTGAGGAAAATGAGGCGTACAACTACGAAAAGGTAATCAAGAAATTTAATGAATATTTCATACCAAGAAAAAATGAAAGTGTCAATTCACATTTATTCTTCACCAGAAACCAGAAAGAAAACGAAACATTTGATAGTTTTTTTACTGATATAAAGAAGCTAAGCGTAGAATGCGAATTTGGAAATCTGTCAGATAGAATGCTAAGAGATAAGATAGTCACAGGAATTATTGACAAGAGATTAAAAGACAGACTACTTAGAGAAAGCGACTTGACACTAAGCAGCAGCACACAGAAGGTCCGACAGATTTTGTAAGTTCATTAGTTATGACAACTAAACCAGATGGAGCTATGAGAATTTGTTTAGATCCACAATATTTAAATACTCAAATTAAAAGAGAACAAATGATGATACCTAATGTTGATGAAATAATAGCAAAGTTAAAGGGAAGTAATTATTTCAGTACCTTAGATGCAAATAAAGGCTTTTGGATGATAAAATTATCAAATAATAGTAAAAACTTAACAACATTTAATACACCATTTGGAAGATTTCATTTCAATAGGTTGCCTTTTGGTTTAGCTTCAAGTCCAGAAGTTTTTCACAGAGTATTTAGTGAAATATTTAAAGATATTGATGGAGTAGAACTTTATATAGATGATATTTTGATACATTCTAAAACAGAAGCTGAACATGACAGAATATTAGAACAAGTACTTAAAAAAGCACAAGAATATAATATTAAATTTAATAGGAAGAAGTGTAATTTTAAAAAGAAAGAAGTTAAGTACCTAGGACATGTATTAACAACAGAAGGAATTAAGGTAGATCAGAACAGAATAAAAGCTATAGTAGAGATGAAAGAACCAAAAACTCAGAAAGAATTATTGAGGTTTTTAGGTATGATTAATTATGTTGCGAGATTTATTCCCAATGTGTCTGAGGTAACAGCACCATTGAGGCAATTGATTAAGAAAGATGTACCTTTTGTATGGTCAACTGAACAAGATAAAGCATATAAGAATGTGAAGAAATTATTAATTGAACCACCTGTTTTGAGTTATTTTGATATGAGTAAGCATATTATACTGAGTGTTGATGCTTCCAAAGCAGGATTAGGTAGTGTCATATTACAAGAAGGAAAACCTATAGCTTATGGTTCTAGGGCAATGACAGAAACTGAAAAACAATACAGTCAGATCGAGAAAGAATGTTTAGCAATTTTATATGGAGTAACTAAGTTTCATCAGTACTTGTATGGAAGTCAGTTCAAAGTAGAAACTGATCATAAACCGCTTGTAGCAATTTTTTCTAAACCACTAAATAGATGTCCAGCGAGATTGCAAAAAATGAGAATGGCTTTACAGCCTTATTCTTTTGAGTTAAATTATAAACCAGGTAAAGAACTATTAGTAGCAGATCATTTGAGTAGATCACATTTATCAGAAACAGAAGAAAATTCAGATTTAAAAGTAGAAACACATGTAGCCATGATTATGGAAAGTTTTAGAATATCAGATGAAAAACTTAACGAATTAGTGTTAGAAACAGCTAAAGATGAAGAATTAATGGCAGTAAATAAATATATCTTAGAAGGATGGCCAGAAAATAAGTCATTAATAGATAGTAAAGCAAAAATTTTCTATAGTTACCGAGATGAGTTGAGTAATATAAGAGGATTAATTGTAAAAGGTAGAAACATAGTAATACCACAATCAAAAAGAAAGGAAATATTAGAGAAAATACATTATGCACACTTAGGCATAGAAAAAACCAAGGTATTAGCAAGAAATTCAGTATTTTGGCCAAATATGAATAAAGAGATAGAAGATTTGATACAAAATTGTGACACATGTAAAAGTTTTCAGAATGTTAATAGGAAAGAATCAATGATTGAGAAAGAAGTTCCAAGAAAACCATGGGAAATATTGTCAATAGATATATTTTTTCTATATTCAAAACCATACATATTGATTGTTGATGCTTATAGTAAGTATGTAGAAATACAACCATTAAATAATTTATATGCAACAAGTACAATTGACAGTATTAAAGAAATCCTAGCAAGACATGGTATTCCTTATATAGTTTATACAGATGCAGGAACTCAATTTAGTAGCTGTGAATTTAAAACTTTTGCTAAAGAATGGAATTTTAAACATAAGATAGTAAGTCCAAAACATCACCAAGGGAATGGATTAGCAGAAAGATACATACAAACTGTTAAGAAATTGTTAAAAAAGCTAATTTATGATAAGAAAGACATTTACTTAGGTTTGTTAATGTATAGAAACACTCCTGTAACAACAGATGGGAAATCACCTTCAGAATTGTTATTCAATAGAAACATTAAGACAATTTTGCCAAAATTAGATTTACAACAGGATAGGAAGGACAAACATAAACAAGAACTTTTAAATAAACAGGAAATTCAAAAAAAATACTATAATAAAGGAAGTAGAGACTTACCAGAGTTGAAAGAAGGAGAAATTGTTAAAATACAGGATGAGAATGGTAAGAAACCTCATGAGAGTGGAGTAGTGATAAGGAAAGGTAGTGGACCTAGATCGTACCAAGTAAGAAATGAGTCGGGAAATATTTTAACTAGGAATAGGAAAATGTTGATTAAAGGAGGAAAATATCATGATAGGAGCAGGGTAGTAGATCAAGGAGATTGTGAAGTTAGTGAGAGACAAGAAGTAGAGAGGCAAAAGATTCAAGGACATGACATACAAACTAATGTGACACCTAGAGATAGGGATTCTTCAGGGCAAGTTATTTCTAATAATGATGCATCAAGTAGTAGAGCATCCAGATCAGGTAGATTGATTAAAAGACCAGGTTATCTTAAAGATTTTGTTTAATTAATAAGTTGATACATCAGTAAGATCTACATGATTAATAAGAATTTAATTAATAATTAAGAAGTTTGTATTTTCATATGATTGATTGTAACTAAGAAAAAATAAGAGTCTTCATCACTTGTGAATTTAATAGTTAACTTCAGTAAGAAATTGTTATTAATTATCTAGCTTGGAAGTAACTTGATTTGTAAACTTAAATGTTCTTATAGTAAATGTATAAGTCAGTAGTTCAGTATAATCTCAAGTAAATAATGTAAAAGGGAAGGATGTTATATGGTTAGTCGAATATTGAGTATCGAGTATTATGGTTCATAGTCTATGGTAGAATAGTAACCTCCCTAGATTAAATAGAGTTGTTAGTTGATGACAATAGAATAAGAGAGCATTACCTTGTACCTGTGTATCTAACAATTTGAATATTAAAATAAACCTGTTGAAGACTTATAAAAGATGTTTAATTATTAATAAAAGACATCATAACAGCTTACTTTTTCATTACGTGATTTTCGTTTTTGTAACTTATATTGGGTACTACAGTATACTGTAGTCATGTTGTTAAAAAAATGACACGTAGCGACATCTGTTGAGTTTTCACTTGAAATTTATTTTTTATTTTTGCTATTCGCCCCAAGATGGCACTTGACAGCGTTTTAACGTTTCTCATGTTCAGATTATTCAGTTTATATTTAGTTAGAATAGTACCAATTTATTATTGACTAAAATATACTTTAAAAAATGTATAGGTATTATAGAATTTATTTCTAAGATGACCAACAAAATTAAACGCATTCTCATCATTCCATGCATAAATGAAACGCTCTGTCACGTCAATGTCAGTATTGTCAGTCAAGTTTATTTATACCACGCATTGGTTGTGTAAAAGGTTATATTTGTAATAATTGAACAGAAAATAATAATGGCAGGGGATCCACTTGACGAACTAGTGCAGTTCTTAAAGCCTGAAGCACGGATAGACTTGAAACATATAGCAGTGGACCATTTAGTTGGACTTTCAGGGACTGAAGACGGTATAAACACTTTGCTATCTCAAGACAAAATTATTCAAAGTATCATCGTATTAACAGACGATAAAGTTGAAGAAATCGCTAAAAACGCTTTACTGATCCTTGTGAATATAACAGCGAGTGCTAAAGGAGTTACAGAGCTCTTAAAATTCAAGTCCGATGGCAACAAAAACATCGTCAAATTACTTATAGGTTATGTTTTAAATCCAGAAAAAAAGGACGCAGATGCAGCCTGCATGGCATTATCAAACATTACTCGCGTAGAATCTGAAGTAGAGTCGACTTTAGATACGTTTTTACCGCATTTAAATGACATTTTAAACGCTTACTGCCATGTTGAATTTAACAAAAGAGGTTCACATTTAAACTACATAGGACCCATGATTTCAAACTTATCTTGCTGTCACAGGATACGAAAATGGCTGACAGAAGAAAACCCACACATTCCTTTATTGAAATTACTACCGTTCTGTAGCTATGAGCAATCAAATATACGCAGAGGTGGCGCTATGGGCACATTGAGAAACATATCTTTCGATCCCGAGTTCCACAGTTTCCTCTTAAGCAACGATTTAGAACTGTTAACATATTTATTAAACCCAATTATGGGTGGCGAAGAATACATTGATGAAGAAATGGATATGTTACCAATTTCTTTACAATATCTACCGAAAGAAAAGCAACGAGAAACTGACGTTGATATACGCAGAATGATTTTGGAAACGTTAAACAAACTGTGCATGAGAAAGACCGGCCGAGAGATTTTGAGGAACAACGGAGTGTATTACGTATTAAGAGAGTATCACAAGTGGGAGAAAGATCCGAAGGTACGGTTAGCGTGTGAGAATGTTGTAGACATACTTATTCAGAAAGAAGATGAGGTTGGTGCAGAAGAATTGTCTGCCGTAGAAGTACCGGATGATATGGTAGAGAAGTTCCAGAAAATGGATGAAGATTATATTAAAGAATAAATATTTAAATATATTTTTGTTATACATTTTATGGGAGTTTTTATTTCATTAATTGATAGCTGTGTTTGTTTCATCAGGTTTAGTACCGAAAAAGTAATGCGACTTTACAGAATCTCATGGAAAATTTGTTCAAACTATGCCTCCCAAAAAATAGTGCACTCAGCCACTTCAAAAATCTAAATCAAAATTGGTTTATTAAAATTGAGCTACTAAATAACACTTTGAAGGTCAAATTACATTTGACAGTCTCCAGTTTCGCCCACCCTTCACCACTCCCTAAGCGAGCTTTTTTGCGAGAGAAGATACCGCGCAACTAGCTCCCTAACAATACGCTGCCTGCGTTTAAAAAACATAACAAAATCAATTCGTAAATGGGGAGCGAATAAAACTATCAAATGCAAATGTTCTTGTCATTTATTAAACAATCAGATATAGTTAAACGTACCCTAGACCTTACATAATGAATTAAAGAGGGTTTGTCAGTGCGTCCTCTTAACGCAGGTATCTACAAAGAAAAACTTTAATTAACAATCTCAGCTTTTAATTACAAACAAACTGAATTACATAAGTGGAAGTCAAAACTAAATATTTGAACTATTAAATGATGCAACGGTTTACTCACGCGTATTTATCGGGGTAGCCCGACTAGTTTCAGACCCAACCGGAGTACTTCATGAGCTGACGCGGCTGGGTCGCCAGTCGGTATTGACGTAGGCAGCGGTGTCAGAAAACCGTTACATCATTTAATAACGAATTATCGTGAAGGAACTTACTATAAAAATTATTGTAATACTATTTAAATCTTATGGACTGTTACACAAAACAAAATCAAGTTGTTTTAAGCCAAGAAGCCGTCGGAAATATCTGCGCAACTCGCTAGAATGCGTTCCCCCTCGTCATGTCTAGCGTAGAAACATTTCCGAAACTGTTACCTTATAAACAACGGATGATTTAAAAGTATAAAAATAAATAGATACGCACGAACAGAATATTTTATTTTTGTATCGTATTTTTTTATATCTCTAAAGTTTGCAAGACGTCATAATAGACAGGTGTGCAGATATTTCCGATAATTCATAACAATGGATACGTATTTTTGTTTTTTGAGATTTTTTTTTATTCCTTAGCATTTGGCTAACACAATAATTCTAAAATCAGTACGTGGCGGAATTGTCAACAGTCAGACTACAATGAATAATGTTTAGGAGAATACGAATAATTTCCAATTTAATTCAATTTCCATTCATCCATGCAGGAATTACCTCCTAGTGTAGTGTCGGATTCCATGGTACAGCCGAACGTCCACCGAAACTAGATTAGTTTACATTAGCTCGCATAATGCTTAGGAGAATAAAATTATTATGAGTTTCTTTTGTCCTAAAAGACAAAAATACCTATACATTATAAATTAAACTGCAAACGATCACCGAAAAAACCGCCCTGTATAGTTTGAACACAAAAAAGAGAAATTCTTGTTTTTTATTTTTAAATATACATATTTAATTCTTAAACGTTTTTACAAATTAAGGTCAATTTCCACTGGAAGAGTCGGTCAGAGTCAGATCACTGATACAACTTTAATAAGAAAAAAAGCAATATTTTTACAAAAATACTTAAATTTAATCATTAATATACAAATGAACATTATTCGAGCGGTTTATAGTTCTTTATCGCTTCCATACGAGCCTTGCGCCTCTCCGATGGTGTTGCACCTTTAATTTTGACTATCATGTGAGCACCTTTCTTTGAAAAGTCAGGTTTGTACGAAGTATGATATTCCTGAAAAATTTAGATTTTTGCTATTAGTTCCTAGTATTGTTTTATACAACTTCGGAATGGGGATGTTGACTTGTTTTCGCAAAGTAGTCCAGATCGACCCCCAAGGTTCCACGGGAGACTTGCCGAGGGTGTATATAGGCGTGAATAAAAAAATGGGGGTCCATAAGATATTAATGGGGGTCCACGAAAATTATCTGCATTTAACAGTAAAGAGTAAAACTTGCGTATTCGATATCTATACTAATATATAAAGCTGCAGAGTTTCTTTGTTTGTTTGTTTGAACGCGCTAACCTCAGGGACTACTGGTCCAAATTGAAAAATTCTTTTTGTGTTGAATAGACCATTCATTGAGGAAGGCTTTAGGCTATAAATTATCACGCTGCGACTAATAGGAGCGAAGATACAATGGAAAATGTGAAAAAATAGGGCAGGTATAAATCATAACTTATATCTTCTAACCACGCCACGGGGACGAAGTCGCTGGCAACAGCTAGTCCAATGTAAAGACAGAGCTCAGAAGCGACACAATTTTATTTTTAGCTTCTTAGGCTCACTTTGGCTAAGAATGTTGTAGAAATATAGCAGCAGCGAGTCCACCGAAACCAGTAAAATTTTGAAAGTGGTCCACGAGAAAAATAAGTTTGGGAACTACTGCTTTAAACTATGAACTCTTTACTCACATTCTCCCAATCGTCTGAGGTGTCTGGCGCTGACTGTACAACTGGCACTGTCGGTCGATGGTCGTCATCCATCACATATAGTTGTGTATCCAACATATGACGTTTTGGGCAAGTCGAAACATGGTACTGAAAAGATAATTGCTAAGTTAACAAGTATATTTATCTATACTAATATTTTAATGCGGATATCTCTCTGTCTCGCCTGTCTTGTGGAAACTACTGAGCTGATTACGAAATATTGTAGACAGATAGTTTATAGCCTGAGAAAGGACATAGGCTAGTTTTGGATTCATGCAAAATTGGTTGGATTTATGCAACTTAATTTTGAGGCACTTCCCGATATGCTAGCAAGCTGAAATTTTCAGTGTAGCTTCAAACCTGATGACAATGCAATTTACTACTATAAAAATGCCCAATTTTGATAATGTTGGAATTTTAAAACGTAGTTATTTAGAATTTTTAAATCCATTAATTTTGGCTTAGACAAGCATTTACAGAATAAAATAATAAAACTGAATACGTACATCTAACTCAACATCATTAACAACATGTGTTGCGTCAAACGGACACGGTACTTTCTTGCTGTCCGGGTGCTGTTTCCGGCACTTCTGTAGATGTATGTGCATACGGTAATGTTCAACTTGGTGAGCCATGTTGTAAGGGCACGAGATCATGTCATGCGGTTTGGGCTCCATCGTTACTGGAATTGATAATTACTTAGTTAACGGTGAAACGGGGTAAAGAGGTATTTTTGGGGTGGATAAAATAAAAATCAAAAGTTTTTATTTCGGGTTAGGCTGTTTTCTAGGCATTTTAGAGTGCTACAATAATGACTATGGTTGCACGGTTCCAAAGTGTCATTCTTATAGAGAAGAACTGGCAAGAAACTCCAACAAAAAGATAGAAACAGTTTTTATTAAAATAAGAAATATAGAGATCATATTATTAATATTTTCAAATTTTTGAGCGCTTGGAAGGTATCCAACGAAAATTCATGATGTTCATTCAGTTCCATTCTAAACTATATTTGCCTAACTATGTTATTCGTTGTAAAAAAAATCATATTCTCCCACTATATATATTGATATATTTTCTATGAAATTTATATCATACAGACGCTCCCTATTAAACATAATTTAAGTTGTATTTTACACATTTCCTTATTCTATATAGTTGTCGAACTACTTCTTGTATACCTAATGTCTATTTGCATCTTGTAATAGTACTAAGTTGTAGTTTATAGTTATCTTAAATCATTCTGAAAATGTCATGCATGCCTATAATCTGTGCCATTACTGTCTCTATTACACTTTGAAAATGTAAATGTTAAGCTTTAAGGTAATTGTACTGTTGGTGTACTAAATAAATAAATAAATAAATAAATATGAACGGAGAAAAATTGCAGACTTGGCATTCTTGTTCAAGATCAAGAATGGTTCAGCCGATGTACCACAATTGGTGGGCAAGGTGGAAATGTGCGTACCTAGTACATCCTTACGTAAGTTTAATCTGCTATTCACACCGACACGAACTTCTTACAGACAAAACTCTTACATGACAAGAGCAAGTCGTACTTATAATGGGACCTTTTTTTTTTTTGTTTAGGCGGGGGAATCCTCATGGACACCCACTCCCTCGGGGGAGGAAATGGGTAGTGTCAGACTTTAACTGACGAAACCTGAACCGCCGTGCTACGTCATCCGCGTCTTTGTGTCGGTGTATGGCAATGCGTTGCAGTCCTTCATATACCGACCGCGGGCTTCCAGCGGCCAGTAATGTGGGCCGTGTTATAATTATTATGTAATCAGTGGAAACTTGTAATTGGAGTTATTTCTACTAGTAAATATGTTTAAAATTTGTGCACTTAAAATAAAATAAAAAGATGTTGATAAAAAATTCATAACAAATATTTTATGTTAGCAAGTGCATGCAACCCCCTAAAAAAACACTATTTTCTATTAACCCCATTGCACAGCATGTTTTTGAAGGTATTTTTGGGGATGACAATTAACGAAAGAGAGTAGAACTAGAGTAATTTGCATCTTTTATAATAGACTTTTAAAACTATGGCGACCTCCGTGGTCGAGTGGCGTACACACCGGTTTCAAGGTGTCGCTAGCTCTGAGGTCCCGGGTTCGATCCCCAGTCGGGTCAATGTAAAAATTCACATTTCTACATTGTCCCGGGTCTGGGTGTTTGTGGTACCTTCGTTGTATCTGAATTCCATAACACAAGTGCTTAAGCAACTTACTTTGGGTTCAGAACAATGTATGTGATGTTGTCCGCATTTATTTTATTATTATTATTTATTTGGAGTGATATGTTAGCTCTCATTGGATATATGCAATACTAAACTATGGCTAAATAGTTATTCATATATGCATACAGAGGTACTTGAAACAGGACTCTACACCACTTAAATTGGATGTTTATTTAGTATACATCAACAGGGATTTGTTTAAGAGAATCCTTGTGCGAGAGATTGAAAAGACATTTTTAAAGAAAGAATAACACGGAGGAGCTTATGGCTAAGCTATAACCGCATAAGTGATTCAATCACAGGTTAAGCTATGCTTGACGGGTTTGTCCGTAGATGGGTGACCATCTTCATCATAACGAGTTGCACATTAAATTGTGGGTCCCGGCTATCATTCCTACATCTTTGACAGCCTTACGGGTAGTCAGAAGCTTGAAGTCTGTCAACCAGTCTAACTAAGGGGTATTGTATTATACAAGTAACTGGGTTGGGGAGGTTAGCTAAGCAGTTGCTCCTTGTAAAACACTGGTACTTAGCTGAAACTAGTTGGACTAGTAGCCAACCCCAACATAGTTGGGAAAAGGCTAGGCTGATGTAAAGAAAGAATAACACAATACGGAATATTATATGTTTTTAGGGGTTTAAAAACATTAAAATTATCTACTTGCACAAGGACTTACATGTACTACGTTATTAAACCAAATTCAACAACAATGTATATTGTTAGTCTATTTAAAGTAATCACACAATTCTCAATTTTCTTTCAAGTTAGACAAGGGATCATTATTAACTACAATGTAGCTATTATATCAGATTAATTAAAACCATTTATTAAAAAATAATAAAGTACTACTACCGATAAAAAATTTGGCGGGTGGAAAAGTTTACTGACGCGTTTGTATTGTTTTTTAAAAAGCGAAAATCTCAAGGCAATAATTCATACTGCTATTAAGTAAAAAGTGTTACGATCTACTTGTTAAGATTATAAAATAATGGAAAAGACTACCTTTGTTAAGAAAAAGTGCTGATTTATACAATAAGCTTATGAGGGACAAGTAATTTAGAATGTTCAATAATATTTAGATTTAGAAGAGCTACTTACATGATTATTGGCAACTTAATTAAGAAAACTTCTGCTTTTGCTTACGGAATAAAAAGCAATGTGTAAATAGCACGAAATCAGAAAATACAACGTTTAAAACTTGAATGACAACTTTGACCACAGAAGAAAAGTGAAATGAAATCTGTTGTTCAGAATTTGACAGCTTCAAAACACGTTTCGTTATCTAAAAGCAAAGGCTAAGCGAATACAGCCACAAGGAGTGAACTAATAAGTTATTAAAAATAAAATTTTAATACTTAAATATTGCATAGACATAAACTTTTTATGTAATAAAACCAACACAAAGTAATATACTAGTTATGCGGCTTATTAAACTGTACATGTAAATTACTTTAATGAATGCGACTAATTACGCCTTTTTAATGTTAAAACTCCGTGCTCATTTATTCTGCTTTCAAAATATATTGTTTATTAAAGGGACTTCCCCTATTCGAATAATAGGAGTTACCACAGAGGTGTAATAATAAAAAGAAAACGTTGAAGTATGCATCAAAAAGTTTGTAAATTTGTATATTTTGCAAATGAAGTATTGGAATCCGATATCATTTAAGCCTCATGGCCGGCCGAGCAATGATCGTCTTCAATATCCTCTGAATTGCCTGAAATAAGTATGCACTAATGAACCAGCGGTTCAGCAGGACAAAGGTGTTGATAGTAACTATCGTGAGAATGATTAATTATTCAATGATGCAACGGTTTACTCATGCGTATTTTTCAGGATTGCCGGACTAGTTTCGGATCCAACCGGAGTCCTGAATCATGAGCTGACGCGCGCCGCGTAAAATACGCGTGAGTAAAAAGTTTCATCATTTAATAAAGACAAAGGTTACCTATAAGCAGCTAACATTTCTTTTATAATGAATAAAATGGATTTTCCTTGCTTTTAAAATTTATGAGGTTCCTAAATAAATGTGTCCCAGGGGGTAGGCATATATTATGCGCGAGAAAACTCATGGCTCTGGCTTAAACAGTAGAAGGGGCCCTTGGTATTTTTAGTCTATACAGTCCGACATGTACCAAATAGTGTTTCTTGTGAGATGACGTCAGATAGAAAGGTATGGAAGAAGACATCTTGCGCCGACCACAAATAAAAATAATTGGGATAACGGCAGGGGCATAATGCCAATCCGACATATACCAACGCCGTGCCCTCGACGTGGCCTAAAATTACCACCTGTAACTACATTACGGAAGCAATAAAGCATTGAGTATTGAGTGGGTTGTAGTGTAGTCGTGTTTCGGAAGGCACGTTAAATTGTGGGTCCCGGCTGTTATTCCTACATCTTTGACAGTCGTTACAGGTCATTTAAATGTCTTGTAAATGCAATGTAAAGTTATATATGAATAAGTGATTTAAAAAAAAAAAAGGTAGTCGGAAGCTTGAAAAAGTCTGACAGTCAGTCTAACCAAGGGGTATCGTGTTGCCCAGGTAACTGGGTTAAGGAGGTCAGATAGGCAGTCGCTCCTTGTAAAACACTGGTACTTAGCTGAAACCGGTTGGACTGGTAGCCGACCCCAACATAGTTAGGAAAAGGCTAGGCCAATGATGATATTGAGTGGGTTGTAGCCTTTAGCGTTTTACTCCGGAAAAAAGTTGCGGTTAGGTTATCGGGGAATGTACCTATGTAGCTGGTTATAACACCAAGTAGTTAGCTAGCTTGATGAATAAAACAAACACTTAATTAAAAATCAACGACATCTTTTATTTACTTATTACTATAAGGCACATATTTCTTAACTTATCACTTGTTAGACAAGTTCATACATATATAAGATCTTTCGTACACAAGGTAACGTCAGACTCAGATACTTCAGCCTGTAGTCCCCGCTGCAAGCGATTCTAACCTCCATGAGTGTCAAAACGTGGCATTAACAATTAGATTATTAAGTAAAAAGAAATGTTATATAGGTAACTGACATAAACTATGCTGCTAATAACTGTTCTAAGTGGTTCTGTTGGTCTAGTGGTTAATGGCCCTGGCTGCTATACCAGAGGTCGTGGGTTCCATTTCCACCCAGGACAAATGTATGTATGATGAGCAGGATGGTGTAATTGATATGTATTGAGAAATATATAAGTACGTTTATCAGTTGTCTAGTAATCACAATACGAACTTCGTTTAGTTTGAGACTAGATGGCATTGTGTGGAAGTTGTGGAATATAAAATGCAATTTTTATAAAGATAAAATTGAAAATAGTAAAATCCTCTCACACCTACAACTTTTAAATGGCTCGACATTTTTCATACCCTTATACACATATAGCACACTCGCACATAATTCACCTTAAACACAATACGAATTAAATTGAAATCGCCCAATCCTTTCAGGAGTTATTCTGACACAGGCAGTCACGTCAATAAAACTATCAAATACAATTTAGGTTTCGACAGACAAGTGAATATGTATAGAAATAAAAGACACTGTAATGCTGACTTACAGCCAAAGGCAGACTTGACATTCAGTATAAACGCGGCCTTAGCTTAACAATCTTTAGGTACATAAAAAAACGAAATATTTCTAAAGTTATACATATAAAAAAATATAGACGTCGGATTAGAGATACCTAAGAGTTATTTTACACTAGGGTAGGCGTTCGACGCACACGTAGAGAGTAAATGGCTTTTAAATTTGGCCCTTTTTTAATTGAAGTCATCTTTGTACTGCGCTACGTAAATACACAGTGATGTTGTGTACTAACACAGCTTTCGTTTGTGTGTCACTGTCACACAAATTAAAGCTCCATTATAAACAGTCGCTGACAATCGCACGTATACATAGCGTCTGCTTAGGAGTTGTTAACACTTACTTTTTTAAAATATTAAGAAGAAATACTAGTTCGTAACCTTTTTAACAATGGAAACCTTTTTCCTCTTCCCTTCACCATCTTCTAAAACAACTAAACAATCAAATTGACTAGTCAAAGACTTAATACAAGCAACCTCATCTTTCGTCAAACCCATTGGCAAATCGAATTTCGCGTAATCCTCTCTTCCCGCCAAATCCTGACACATGTCAGCGACGCCATCTTTAAAATCATCATCGACATTAAAAACTACTTTTTTTTCTTCATCAACGTTATTTAGCGCCTTTTTCCACATGAACTTTTCAGTAATGGCGGACTTTTTGTTCTTTGCATCTAAATCGGCTAATACTTTACCAATCTCCTTATTTTTCGGTTCCAATTTTAGCGCTTTCTTATAACAAGATATCGCTTCATCTATTTTACCTAATAGTTCATAACCACGGCCATAATAAAAAATACCTTTGCAATGTTTATTAATGTCAACGTATCGGTCAATATTTTCACACATGCCTAAAACATATTTAGGTTTATTTATTTTATAATAACATATAGCTAAATTTACATAGATTTTGACTTTAAGATCTTTGATTTCGGTTTCTTCGGCGTCGTTTTGCGGTCTTGATAGGGATAGGACTGACATAGCTTGTTGGTAACTTCTGATGGCTTTCATATACTTCTGCCTGTTAAATAAATCTTTTGCTTCCGCGCGAATATCTTTGATAGTTTTCGTTGTTATTTCGAACTTTGCTTGCTCGGCCATTGGTAAGTCGTTGAATCTGAAAAACATGGGGTATAATATATAATATGTTGAAATTTGCAATATGACAACTTGTCCTTCAGTACAATGCAAGTTTCCGAAACTCCTTTAACAATTTTGGAATCATGCTTCGCGTAGAAAGAGACAAAATTAAATGTAGGTACTGCCGGCTGAAAGAGGTGCAACTTGCCTTTGGGGCTGTTTACATGCCTGAGGCCTACAAATAGTATTTGACGTTCATAAGGCATCTCACATCGTACAACGATATAACAAATGGAATGTAGTCGGGCCTGTAGTCTACTAGGACCCTTGACGTTTGTGAGGCTTATCAAGATTCTTTTACGGCCCACTATAGGTTTTGACGTGCTTGAGGCTTATTCATCCGCCTTGACAAGTACGAGTGTTACAAGGGGTCTTTGACGCTCTAATATATTACTCACCTAGCTGCAGCATCCACGCATCTGACATCGTACAGCGATATAACGAATAGCACAGGCTCGGGCTTTACCCGGGGCAGAGCCCCACGCGAGCCCCAGGCCACTGCCGGCTGTAGGAGCAGGTGGAACCTAGCTGAGGGGCCCTTGACGTGAGTGAGGCCTATTTCAAGACCAGGTAGCACTTTGCCGACGCCTAAGCGGATTCGCTGTGGAAAGGAATTTTAATGAAAATTTATTGATTAATTTAATAGTATGTTAATTTTGCCGAGTCGTGTCTGGATGAGGCTAGCACAGGACCGTAGAAATTGGCACGAGAAAGGGGAGGCCTATGCCCAGCAGTGGGAGGATAAAGGCTGTGGATGATGATGATGATGAAGTTTGTAATCGCATAATTATTTGCTTACAAAGTTCTTTTCATATTAAGTAAAGCATTTCGTTTGTTAGTCAAAGTCATCATCATCATCCTAGTCTTTTCCCAACTATGTTGGGGTCGGCTTCCAGATATTAAAATCAATATTTTGGAGATAAGCTCCATTATATAGCTTTCTGTCTCACAAGAGCCACAGAAAAAACCAGACACAGCTATTCATTATTATCATTTAACGAATATTATAATTTAAAAAGTATGTAAGAGCATATGTGTATGTTTGTTACTTAACACCTAAACGGATGGACTGATTTCGATGAAATTTTGTATGGAGGTACCTGACACCTTGGATTAATTAGGCTACTGTTTTCCTACTTCATTCAATGCTAATAACAGCTAGTACTACTAATACATAGATACTCACGAGCGGTTCCCCTCTGTTCATGGTGAGAGTCGAATCAAAGGGTATGTCAGCTCTTTCGTAGTACGCCGCGTAGTGCAGTGTTACTTCCGCGTCTATTGGCACTAGGGGGCCATCACCTGAGGAATAAAAAAAATATAGATTTGAAATAAATCTAAAATCCCACGTTTTGCAATTGTCCATTAAAATTTTATCAAAATCGGTCCAGGCGTTTTTATACTTGTAAATTGCATTGTCATCGGGTTTGAAGCTGAATATCGGGAAGTGAGTCAAATGGAGTTGCAAATTAAATTAAATTAAATTAAAATACGTTTATTTTCAGGTATACACCCATATTTACACAAAATGACAGACCTACTCATACAGACAAATAAAACATTAAAAACAGAACAAAAACAACTTTTATAACTATTTAACATTATTAAGTAAACATTTATTTAATGTTTTTACTCAGGTAAACAGTCTTATACACGACTTCTACCAAGGTGTTACTTGTAGTACTCACTCTATTAAAGAATGAGTTTTTAAGCCTCGTCATTACGGTAAAGAAGTCAGCTACCCCGCTCTCAGCAAACATATCAGTCGCACTACACCGCCAGGGCAGGTGGAGCATGGCCCTAAACGCGTTGTTGTATTGAACACGAAGAGTGTTATAAGCACTCTTCGTGTGCTTGCACCAGAGTTGGCTGGTGTAGAACGACTGACAGTAGGCCTTGAACAGGGTAATCTTTACCTGTTTTGAGCAATGGTAGAAGCGACGAGCCAGCATATTGCTACGACTAGCAATACTACGTCTCTGCCTTTCAAGGTCATCATCGTCGACTAGATTTTCTTTTATTATATGGCCTAAGTATTTAAATTGACTAACTATCTTAATCGGTAACCCACAGAGATTAATAGGCAGTACGGTATCGGGACCTTTTCCACTTTTAAATATTACTATTTCCGTTTTAGCCACATTATACGACAATTGGTGTTCAGCAGCATATTTCTCGCATATTGAGATTAGTTTTCTAAGGCCGTTGACCGAGGGGCTAAGCAACACCATGTCGTCCGCGTAACTAAGATTGTTTAGGCTAACACCTCCAATTCGACATCCGACTCTGGCGCTGCTCAGCTCCTCGATCAAGTCGTTTACATAAAGGTTGAAAAGAACTGGTGATGTCAAACCCCCCTGCCTTACACCACAGCTCAGTTTGTAGGTGTCTGATAGGGATTTGTCCCATCTTACTTGATTAACCTGATTTGCATACCAATATTCCAATAAGTTTACTATTTTGTCGGGCACTTTTGTGTTTCTTAATTTAGACCAAAATTTAATTTAATTTAAAGCAAAAATCCAACCGGAACGACAAACAAACAAGAAAGTGAGTTTATAATAACGTGGGATTAATACGTTTACGTAGAAACGACTTCAAATAAAACCTATTAAGTCAAACTGGATGATAATTTATGGGAGCGGAGACCGCTAGATCACGTTAAATGGAAAAATAATCTATTAAATCGAAAGTTCTAAACTGACTTCCGAACTAATTAATTTTGCGTCGCGTGTTACAAAATCATTTCAGTCACATTCACAAAGACACCCAAACTCAGGACAAGCATTCGTGGATCACACAAACGCTCAATGCTCAATCCCGCAACACATAGCACCCGTTCAGTTAGCGAACTAAACGCCTAAGATTATTGTTATTGAGGATAATTTTTCAATATCCTCTCTCCCAGAACCTCATCATCATTTTCCCACGTTTTTATAAACTCACTTTCTTGTTTGTTTGTCGTTCCGGTTGGATTTTTGGCAACTCAATTTTGAGACATTTCCCGATAAGCTAGCAAGCTGAAATTTTCAGGTTACCTTCAAACCCTATGACAATGCAATTTGCAGCTATAAAACGGCTAAACCGATTTTGATAAAATGTGAATGGAGTGGATTCTTATTCAACATCAAGTTCTTACTTTCAGGACATTTAAAAACTTGGGTTTTTAGTTTTTAAAATCTATTAATTACCTTCTTCTATGATTAACAGCTTCACATCACCGTTAGATAGACAGTCCATCATTTTAGGAGCGAGTTGCTCAAAGGAGTGGTATTCTGGAGAAGATAACAGCATCTTCTCTGCTGCTTGTTCGATACCTTTGAGGGTATCTTCTGTATCACTAGAAGATAGAATTATTAATTTTAACACTTATAATAGGGATGATGACTGGGTATAAAAAGAAAAAAACTCATTAGTTAGATAATTGAAAAGTATGAGACACGTATTTTTTCCTTTTTCAGAAAAACTAGAATTGACAAAGATTAACTGCTTTAAAGTTTAGGAGAGGGGGCTTGTGACGTAACGATAGAGTAAAATTTATACTCAATCGTGACGTCACGCGTAAGTTTCATTCACTGTAATTTGGTTAATTTATGTTTGCGGGACAAATTAAAAAATGCGTATAATAATATACAAAAAACTACAAGACGGGCTCTGCAAAAAAATTGTCATCATCCCTATTGTTCCATTGTAAATAAGTCAACAGCAAAAATCAGAAATTGAATAGTAATTTGCCTGGGCGGATAGCCGAGAGGTTGAGATCACCACGCTAAAACCACTGTGCGTGTCGTGTCGCGGGTTCAATCCCCGCGTAGGACAAGTTTTTGTGTGATCCACAAATACTTGATCTGAGTCTGGGTGTCATTGTGCATGTGATTTGTATGTTTGTAAAACCCCCCGCGACGCAAGGATTAAATTCCATAGTGCGGGAGTAGTTATTAAAAAAAAATGCAAGATTTTATGGACACATACAGTCTGTTTGAAGTGGATAAAAATCAAATCCAAAGGAGTTGGTTACAAACAATAAAGTTTGGTAATGGGAGCCAACGGATGGACGGCGTCGTCGTGGGCGACCTAGGAAGCGGTGGCGAGACGACCTCAACGCTTACCAACCAGGCTGGTTCCATGCGGCCTAGAATAGAGACTCGTGGAAGGATTTGGGGGAGGCCTTTGCCCAGCAGTGGGACTAGAGAAAAAAAAATAGAGCAAAAGACCCTGAACTAATGGTAAGCTATTAAAGTTTTAAAGCTTTATGTCATAAGTTACAGCCTGGTAAGAGACGGATAGGTAAAGGACCCTTAATATAAACTAGGCATGTTACGGAGGTGGTTTATCAGAACCGAAGTTGGAGTCAGCGTTATTAAATTTGGGATTTCGGAACCGGAACCGGAGACGGAATTGGAGGCGAAGTCGAAGCTCGAAGTCGAAGTACCAGTGTTTTACAAGGAGCGACTGCCTATCTGACCTCGTCAACCCAGTTACCTGGGCAACACGATACCCCTTAGTTAGACTGATTGTCAGACATTCTAGCTTCTGACTAACTGTAACGACTGTCAAGGTGTAAGAATAACAGCCGGGCCCCACAATTTAACGTGCCTTCCGAAACACGGAGGAACTCGTTATGACAAAGATGATCACCCATCTACGGACCAACCACGTCAAGCATAGCTTATCCTGTGATCGTTTCACTTATGCGAATATAGCTTAGCCACAAGCTCCTCCCTCCCTAATATAAACCCTCATAATAGGTTTTTGTTGTAACCCTATAAGTACAGAACCTATAAAATCACCTGTCATCTTCATCATCATCATTCATATCAGGGTATAGATCATCATCAGCATTAATCATCAGGCCATCCTGTTTCTTCTTGAAGTCCAGGTCTATCTGAAACTCTCCCGATGACTTCTCTATAAGTTCCCTGCAAATAAAAACATTTGTTTTGGTAAGCTAGCTGAAATGACTCACATTGTTTATCCGACATTTAAATTAATTCTCATTTTTATAATTAATTATTTCTTGTGTAAATAAGATATTACAATTGAACCTACACACTTATTTTGTATAATAATAATAATTTTGTTATTGGAATGACAGCATGCTGCTGGGGAGTTTGTTGCAATGTTTCTTCTCTCAAAGCTAAAGCTCTTTAGAAGCGGTGAAGTGTGGGCAAAACTGGGTGCTGTACAATGTAACCTGACCTTCAAAAAGTTCTACTTAGTAGCCTTATTTGAGTAAATTAATTTTGATTTTGATTGATTTTTAATAATTATTGATCATCATTGGCAAAGCCTTTTACCAACTATGTTGGGGTCGGCTACCAGTCTAACCATTTTCAGCTAAGTACCAGTGTTTTCCAAGGAGCGACTGCCTATCTGACCTCCTCAACCCAGTTACGTGGGCAACACCGATACCCCTTGGTTAGACTGGTTGTCAGACTTTATATTATTTAAGGTGGAAAAAGGAGTGTTTCTTTGCTGATTTGGTTTAGGCGCTCAGGAGCTAGAGGCTTGCAAACATCCCAGGAGACTTGTATGTCTGGAGGGAGTTACAATGGCTTGACTGATAGCCTCCATAAGCCACCTGACGCTCAATGGGCCGACTTGGAGCCTATGTGTGGAAAGGAAGCCCATCACCAGTATCAGATACTCAGGAGTTAAAGACGCACAAATAACAAACATAAATTGAGATAATATTGCACTTATTCTTCTTCATATTATACATAATATTCAATAATTCATACTTCTTAATATTCAAACTAAGGAACTATAGTTTAATTTAATTCCATCTTAACTTGTGATTTTAATAATGCTACAAGTAGACACACCTTCGTAAGCCTTATCACAACTGCATAAAGTTCAAATTCTTATTAATTAGTGTTTAATGTTGAAACAATAGAATTTTTAGTCTTATTCCAAAGACATAGGGTTTGTTTTACAGTGTTAGCCAAAATGTAGTAATGATCGTATATTGAGATAAGCCTTCAGCACAATGCTAGCTTTTAGGCAATATGAATATATAGTTCTACGTAATTGAATTGGGACTGCAAACACTTAAACAACACAAAATGTCATGAAAACAATTATTTATTTGAATATGTAAAGTAACATCCTGTTAAAACTTTCTATAATGTTCGGTTATGTTATTTCATACTAAATTTCTTTAGAATTCAATAGTTTTGTAAACTTTTTTGCTGACTCAACTTTTGTTTTGAAACAATAATATTTGTTTAATCAAAGGGATTACCTGATATTTATTGCTTTGGTTAGCTGGACTGGGTCTCTAAACACTTCTTCCATAGTCACAGGTATTTTATCACTGATATTAGATTTTCAAGTTAGAATTTCTAAGTTTACGACGAATCGAACGAATACCGCGCCGCTTTTCCAAAAGGCAGGTTTGACAGCGGATATGACATTGACAGTTGGCACTTTTTTTTTTTTTTTTTTTTTTTTTTTTTTCCTGGAAGTTGGCACTTATCACTTTCGGTTGCGTTCTTTAATAGTACGGAGCGTAAAATAATTTACATTTTTTTTACTTTTCAGCTCTGAATAATGATGAATAACGAGTGAGTTGGGTATGAATTGCAATCTAAACCAAAACACGTTGTTTATCTATTCTATAACCAGACAAAAACTAAAGGTATAAAACGAGAAATCATTAAAAACTTCGTCTTATTTCTGGATATCTCACATTTTTATATCTTCAATACACATAATACTTTCATGGAAGTATATCCTCATATTTTTCACATTAATTCTTATCCATATTTCAGATACTTATTGTCTTTTATGAACGTCGTTTTTCATTCACTCCGAACGAATGACAATTTGTAATTAGTATTGCCAGACCTACAGTTTATCAATTTAAATGCAAATTTTATGGACTTTCTACTCTGACATTGAAATCGGAGATCTAAGATATGATAATGTGATACCAGGGATTCAGGATTAACTGCCAGCTATTAAGCCAGTGAAAAGGTGTTCATTTAAAGCAATGTTGTATAAAATTAGACAAGATGAATCTTTATACTCATTGGAATTACTTTTTACTATATTTTTCGAGTTTGGAATACATAGGTACATTACTAGAAGCTTTTAAAACGAAAGAAGTTTTATTTAATTTCAAATATATCATTAAAAATGAGGTGGTTCTTTTTAATTAATGATTTGATAATAATCGGGTTTATAAAAGCGAATATACTAGTCAATGTCTATCACATTTAGTTATATTTGCATAACTTTAATTTTTAACCTCGATAAAACTTAGAAGACTTCTCAATATATCTATTTATTTGTTGTCTAAGCGAAATTATAATTTGTCGCATATAATTGTATTATCTACAATAACATAATTAAAGTTTTAATATTATACTATTCTAATTTTACTAAATTCTATGAAAGTGTCTAAAATCACGTGAAAAATGGCGCGAAAATATTATCAAACCAGAGTTTGTTTTGGGCTATATTGAATAAATTAGATTTATACTAAACGATTATTGAAATCCAAAAATAAAAATGGAATAATGAAAAACATATGTTTTTGAA
Organism: Trichoplusia ni; assembly: GCF_003590095.1. Taxonomy (NCBI): domain Eukaryota; kingdom Metazoa; phylum Arthropoda; class Insecta; order Lepidoptera; family Noctuidae; genus Trichoplusia; species Trichoplusia ni. The sequence goes on from NC_039480.1 coordinate 5,194,763, forward strand.
AATAATTACATGGTAAAGAAGAAAATGCATACAAAATTGCAATAGATTTTAACTAAACAAATAGTATCGTTAATTTTAAACCTATTTGTTACTAATACTCGAAATATTAGAACGAAATGAAGATTGAATGACGTTTTATATTTTTTTACGCGCGCCTAAAGGCTACAAGTGCATCATAATTCATTCGGTCACCGTAGTCCTATCAATTTCCTATCTGCCTTGATTTAATAGCTCAGCATTCGGCTTGCAGGTGAGTCTAGCCTAAATTTTCATTTATTTATTTTTATTTTATTTTCTGATTATATTTTTTAAATCGTTTGATGTAATTTGAACGTTAATATGCATTTTGCGTTATTAGTGATGTGAATTTTAAATGAGTTTAAAAATAGAATTTTCCGGGAAATTCGGGTGGGATGTTACAGAATAAATGTTTTTAATGTAAAAATTGAACATGCTAGAATATGGAAGCAAAAGCTAACGTAATCTTATTTAAAAATGAGTGTAAATTCTAGGATTCCTGGATTTTCAACTTCCGACCAAAAATAATGGATAGATTTTTTCATAATTTCGCTAAAGATTGTTTCAAAATTTAATAATCGCATTGCAAAATCGCGTAGGCGGGTAGAAGTGAAATCGCTAGAATTTTCGCATCGCATTTGGCAAATTAGGATAAAACCTTATATTTTAAATTTGATATAAACCTCAAATTGGGCGCCATGACAGACATTTAACTTGCTGGGCCAACATCAAAAAGCGTTTGAAAAACGAACGGGTAGACCACGTTTTGTGGTCACGTTTTTTTTATTTCGAAAGGGGGACGAAGGAAATTTTTGCTCAGTGGGCGTTCAGCCTAAGAGATTATTGATTGAAAGTTCGCGCATGCGATCCTTCCCCGATCCCCTTACCTTCACCCCGTCTGGCTACACAATCTATTAATAACTTATAAGAATGATAACAGATTGATTTCTAGGTTTTTCACATTAACTTAACAAGCAATTAACTACCTTTTTGAATAACAAACTATATTTTTTTTAGGTCGCGTTCTACGGCTGTTTGATTCGTTTGAGGTTGAGTTCTTGGTATGTAAACTTTTTTTAATGAGTAATGTTTTCGTAATAAATATAGATATGTTTATGGGCGTTAAGGAAAATATCGTTTGTCGGTCATTAGGGGTTTTTAAATCAGAATCCATTTGGGAACTGCGCAGTTCACAAGTGTTGCGGTCAGGGGTGACTTCGTGGCTTTCGAGAGGCATTTTTTTTTTCAGTGAGTGTAAGGCTTTTGTTTTTTTTTATTTATTTAATAGTTTACGAACACTTAGATTTATTTTCTTGATATTCTTTTTATTAATTGTGGCTGATTTTGTGGGTTGAACACCATAGGTATTTTTATTAATTTTCAGTTTTTTAAATGTGGTTACACAACTGATTTTGTGGGTCGAATTTAACGTTAAAGTAAATGAAAATGGAATTGAGTCTGAATATTTGTGTAAAGAGTTTTGTTCGAAATTAGTGCAACGTTTTTTTTTTATTTAGTTAGACATGGAAGTAGGAAAGCCAATTTTTGGGGATAATAAAATCTGGTCAAGGGGCTTGCCATAAAGGTAAATGGAATGTCTTCTATTCCCTACCTTTGTTTGTAGTTTATTTTTTTAAGAGAGGATACCGCAGGACATTCAATTGTTTTTCTGAAAAGAGCACAGGACACGGAGACACTTTCGGTTAAAGCTAGCGCAGGTTCTGTAGCAAATTCGTCCAATTATGGACCTCTGCTTTGCTTTAGGTTCTGGCATTCTCCTGTTAGTTGCTGCTTCCAACTTGTGTTTAGTGTTGTATAAGTAGTACAAGCAATTGTGCGGGCAGTGCTCAATTCAAAAAAATATTGTACAGGCATTGGAGCTCGGAGCTCTCCTATTGGCGGGACCCGTTTTCTTTGCTACTATCGCTGGTGGTATCGCTTTTTATTTACAAGCTTTTTATTAAATTTACAAGGCAACGCGTTTTCTTAATTGATTTTATTTACGTATAGAATGCTAGCGGATCCGGCTTTATTCCGTCCGGCTTGATTCTAAATTATCCAATCGCAAACAAAAAATCATTCAAATCGGTTCAGCCCTGTATGAGTTTAGTGATATACCTACACGTGCATTAGAATGGAATTTTACTTGCTTGTTCCGCACGACTTCTTTCGCTTGGTTATATCTATACTTCTATACTTCTATATCTATACTAATAAATAAAGCTGATGAGTTTGTTTGTTTGTTTGAACGCGCTAATCTCAGGATCTACTGGTCCAAATTGAAAAATTCTTTTTGTGTTGAATAGACCATTCATCGAGGAAGGCTTTAGGATATATACCATTACGCTGCGACTAACAGGAGCGAAGATACAATGGAAAATGTGAAAAAAACAGGGCAGGTATAAATCATAACTTATATCTTCTACCCACGGGGACGAAGTCGCGGGCAACAGCTAGTGAAGGTATAATTTTGGAACTGATTTACTTAATTGTTTTTGGAATCCCATGTAAATGAACTAATAGTCTATTTTTATCTCAAATTCGACCATTACTTCCTGACACTAGTTTAACAAACAAACGCTTCAGCTTTTTATATATTACCAGCTGTTGCCCGCGTCTTCGTCCGCGTGGTTAGAAGATATAAGTTAAGAATTTTTGAATGGAATCCCTCGAAAATTAATAATTTTCCCTGTTTTTTCCACATCTTCTATTGTATCTTCGCTCCTATTAGTCGCAGCGTGATGGTTTATAGCCTAAAACATTCCTCGATGAATGTTCTATTTAACACGGAAAGATTTTTTCAATTCGAACCAGTAGTTCCTGAGATTAGCGCGTTTAAACAAACAATTTCTTCGGCTTTATATATTAGTATAGATTATAAAGGAAGAGGAGCTCGTGGCTAAGCTACAACCGCATAAGTGATTCGATCACAGGTTAAGCTATGCTTGACGCGATTGGTCCGTAGATGGGTGACCATCTTTGCCATAGCGAGTTCCTCCGTGTTTCGGAAGGCACGTTTCATTGTGGGTCCCGGCTGTTTTCCTACATCTTTGACAGTCGTTACAGGTAGTCAGAAGCTTGAAAAGTCTGACGGCCAGTCTTACCAAGGGGTATCGTGTTGCCGAGTTAACTGGGTTGAGGAGGTCAGATAGGCAGTCGCTCCTTGTAAAACATTGGTACTTAGCTGAAACCGGTTAGACTGGAAGCCGACCCCAACATAGTTGGGAAAAGGCTAGGCCAATGATGAGTATAGATTATAAGGGATAGTTAAAGACTGGTACAAAAGTTAGTTTTCTTATAGCCAACCTTGATAAGGAAGAATTTGAATTTTGTGTTGTGTTGTACAGTTTATTTTAAAAACAGAAAAAATGAGAACTAAAAGGAAGGAAGACAAAAAATATTAAGACATCAAATAACAGCTATAAATAGACAATTCAAAATATATTTTTATATGTGTGTCTTATGCAAATACATTAACAACAAAATTATTATTTGTACTCTTAATCAATTTTAGTGTCGCGAGTTCGAACCCCGCGTAAGGCAAGCATTTGTGTGATATTCTAGCGCTTGTTATCAGTCAGGGTGTCTTAGGGCACGTGACTTCAATGTGTCTGGAACACCAGACACAAGGATTAAACTCCTCAGAGCAGGAGTCGATTAAAATCATTATCATTTATCATTAAATAGTAAAAACGGTGTGAATAGGGGACCTTTTGGGGTGGATGGCGATAGTTTTTATTAAGATGTGATCTTAAGAGAAAATATAAAGATTATATGAAAATTCTTTTAATTTTGTTCATAAAATCATTGCGTTTAATTATTTTTATGTAAGAAAACGCATGCGACAACATTATAAAACAATGTTTTCTATGTTTTTGTAGACAATAGTGAAATATTCATCCCTTAAAACTCTATCACCCCGTTTTACATTACGAAGTATCACTTCCGTCGCCTCAACTTGACATCACATAAAAACTTTTTTAATCTCCTTTTCAGACATCCATCATGCCTGAAATTGGATTCCTGGAACTGGTGCGCCTCAACAAGCTGGGCTACCGGTTCTACACCATCAAAAACTTCTCCAAGGCCAGCGAGTGTTTCATCATGGTGTACAAGATATCCCTCCGCGGCGACTACAACAAGCCGAAGACTGAGGACTTTGAAAAGAAGTGGAAAGAGTTCATCATCTCCAATTTGTACATGGCGGCAAAGTGCTACACCCGCATGGGCAAGCTTCTGGAAATGGTGAACGTATGCCGCAAGATCAATGAAATGCGTCCGATTCACATCTTTGATTATGCCTGCCAGTTTTACAAGATAGGGCAAGAGGAAGAGCTGAAGGACATTAAGGGAGAAACTCCGGACGAGTATCCGTTCAGCAAGTGCAGCAACCCACTCAATGTGGACTTCTTTGCTGGGCTCGAAACCCCTAATGGGGAGTTCCAGTGCTTCTAAGCTTTTTAAAAGCTTGGAATATCGGTGTTGTCCTTGTCTCTTGTTTTTTTTTTATGTATGTCGATGTCTGTCGAGTTTCTTTTTGTTAGATTTCTGTTTATGATCACATTTGGACTCAGTAAGATTTGAAATAACATAGTATACAAAACAATACTGGATAAAGGCCTAATTTAGGAAATAGTTAAAGTTAAATTCATATCAACATTTTAGAAATTAAACCAAACCATATGGGACGAAAATAATTTCAATAGACAAAATTTCGAAACAAAAAAAAAAGAAATTAAAATGACAGTAATTTGATACAGATAAACAGATTTTGTAACATTCAAAAACATTGGCAAATCACAAAATCTAAATTTCCGGATAACCTGCTTAATGAAAAAACAACGAACTATTTTTCTGCCAAAATATAAAATGAAATATCAATAAAAATTCAATATTCTGTACTTGATCTTTAATAAATTCTTTGATGTATTTATTTTAAAAAGATTGTTTTATTTTTGCACTTCCCTTGTTTGATACATTTCAGGGAACCCTCTAATATACAAAATAGAATAGTTATTTATTATAATTAACTTGATTTGTTTCAAATTTCCCTTTCTTACATGCAACAAGCTTGCAATGTTTTTCCCGAGTTATAGAAAAACACCAGTAGAGATAATTTCTGACAGTAATGTTTAAAGTAAATGTCGTTTTGTCTTTAACTTATTGCGAATGCTTTTTGACAACGATATTTTAACTTATCGTTAAGTTTACAAGTAAGGTAATTCCACTTCTCCTACCAAATAGTTGTAATTGTTATGTTGGTTAGGTTTAAAAAAAAAATGCTTAACGGTAAAACGGGGTGAATAGAGTTTCAAGGGGTGAATAGAGAATAGTGTTTTTAGGGGGTTACATGAATATTTTCTTACATTCAATGCTTAGACACAGTTGCTTTATGAAATACTTGTGAGTTTGCGTATAATCTTTATGTTTTTTCTAGTTAAACGTCCAAATTTTAATAAAAACTCTGTTTCTATCCACCTCAAAAAACCCTTAATTCGCCCCGTTTTACTGAAAAATCAATACTATGGGCTCTAAGGCTAGATAAACATAAGTGTTTTTTAGTAAAGGCACGTAATAAATAATATTTGAAGAAAAAAAAGTAAGGATATCTTGTTTTTTTTGCAAATGCAGTTATAAAGAACTTGATATTTAATCTTGTAATAGTTGTAGAGTTTACGATTTCGTTAACTAAAACAACCAGTAAGGGCAAGAAAAGTTACGAACAAAGAAAGTGCAACCTGGGAAGCCTTTCTTGAGCATTCTTTGAAAATAATAATAGATCGAGGTCGGTAGGAATGGGGGAAGGTCATTGACTAGTGTCTGAATAGCTTTTACTTTTAATAATATATAAGCTTTTAAAGTAAGCACGGGGGTTGTGGAAGAAAGACACGGCACTTTGTACGATAGCTATAGTTCTGCATAAATAATTTATTTACGTAAATAGAAGAGTAATGATATTCAATATTTGTTCACATTGTTTAAATATTTAATAATTTATTTTTATTTGAAGGGGATTTAAATATTGTGTATTTGTTGGCAACATTGCTATTTGATTTTCAGTTCAATGTTATTGAAAATGAGAAACCATACCTAGCTTTTCATTTATGTTATTTTATTTGAATAATAAATATTTTTTTGCGTATTTGTATTTCATCTATATTTATTTTTGAGTTTCAAAACAGAAATAAAGTACTGTGCGAAACGAAACGTAAATGTCAACGTCAAACGTCTAATGACGTGACGTGTAGGTAAAATCCACAGCCAGGTATCTTTTTGAAAACGTTTGCGAAACACATCGACATACGCTACTAATAGTGAATTATATTATCAATAAATCAATTCGATAAGGATATTATCGCCCGTACTCCACGTCATAAGTTTACATTCACAGGTAAAATTAATTTTCCATACATTCCCGCAACATTGAATGAAAAGTTTAAAAAAAGAATACATAATTTTATTACTTGCCTTTGCCTGCCGCGGTAAGTTATTTAAAAGTTGTTTGATAGGTTTTTTTTCGTATGACACGGTGCCTTGACTTTTAGTTTCAATGTGTTCAATTATTGTTTTCAGAATAAAATGTTGCAGTTTTTGTTCTTTGCTGCCTTGCTGCAGTGTAGTATATCTCAGCAATACCAGCAGAAGGTAGCCCCTGGTGTGCCGCCACAGAATTACCAGGTAAGTCAAATTTCTTTTAAAACAATCCATTGTTTAGGCAGAATGTTACATATCATGCTTCTGAAATGAAAAAGTGAAAGTGACAGATGTGTTTGTTGAAGTGCTTAACAAAAGTTTCTTCTGTCAAAAAGTTATTAAAAAGTTAGGTAAATATGACAAATATGTGTGAGTAGAATGCTAATAAGGTAAAAAAAGTGATAAATATAAGGCTATGTAAATGAAAACTTTTTTAGTTTGATTATCATTTCACAAAAGAGATAAAATAAGAAAACCTATTCATTTATAGTGTCATGAGTGCTTACTTGGTTACATAAATTACTTAAAAAAATAACTCGACCACATTTCATTTCTTAAAATTAGGTATTTCATTCACAACCTAGATAAAATATCAATGATTATTTTAGTATCATTACACTATCCTTATATTTATTAAATGGAAAAACCAGTTGATTATCAAGCAAAACAATTTTACATATTTTTTTAAAACAGTAACAATATTTAAAAAATAAATCAAAAGCAAGATATATATTTTACTGTATATGTGTATGTCACTGAGCTCCTAAACAGCTAGACCGATGTCAATATATTTTTTTCAAGTTTATTTGTAACACCTTAGATTGTTTAAATTCATAAATCAGCTAGTATTTTAATAACTTTTTTGACTTGAAAATACCTATTGTACTTTTAAGCTAGATTGATGGTAGAGTAAGTTAAATGTAGTAATGAAAACTTAGAAAACTGTTCTAAAACATAATGTTGTATGAAAAGACACAAGAAATTCTTTTGTCCACCTGTGGGAAGTGAAAGAAAGTTCCATAAATTGCAGAAATATATTGTTACTACTCAAAGACAATTAATGTTTAAATTACTAATAAGTTTTTAATTAACTATTTACTTAACTTTCTTAAATTCTTAACTACAATTAGTTGCAATACCAATTAACAAATAACCAATTATGTCATTAGTATTGTTGTTTACTATAAAACTTTGTATGTTCGAAATACTCTTTCTCGAGATTACTGAATCAAATTTGTTTCAACTGCCCTTGATTATCTTCTTAGACAAACTGTTCCCTGATGCATATAGGTTTAAAGGTTATAATATGACAGTCAGTTACTTACATTATAGTGTCTTTTCCTGTTAGGCATGTAAATACATATTTGTCATAATAGTAAGTTGTGTCTTAACAGTGTAATAACAGACAAAAATACGTATTTATTTAATAACGGTTTACTCACGCGTATGTATCGGCGTAGCCCGACTAGTTTCGGACCCAACCGGAGTCCTTAATCATGAGCCGACGCGGCGTGCGAGTCGAAACCGACACTTTAGACGAGAGATTGAGGTCACCGTGCCAAACCCACTGAGCGCGATGTGTTGATTTGATCCCCGCGTAGGACAAGCATTTGCGAGATCCACGAATGCTGAGACTTACCTTTTTTGTGCATGTGACTTGTATGTTTGTCAAACCTCCCGATACAAGGATAGGAGATCTTCTTATAAAAAAAATGCCTTGTGCGTGTCCACGATACAAAGATTTTAAAATACTTTTAGTGCAAGTTTTTTTGATAATTAAAAGAGAAAAAATCATTAGTAAAATTAGGTTTAATTGTACATAACACTAATCTACATAGAATAACAATTTGTCAAATGTAATACATAGGTTATATTACATTCGTTCTGCTGATAATGTATATGTTTCCTATGGTTTTACAAACATAGGTATTAGTTACTAAGCAATCGAATTTGCCCGCGAGAATTATATACTGCAGGCTTAAAATTAAACAAGATAAAATTTTAAATACTACCGATTGTAAAGACTTTCGTCCTCGACAACTTTTAACAAAAATAAAATAATTGATTTAAAAAATATAAATACCCACGTTTTGAATGTCAAATTTTATATCGTTTTGTCAGTTTTTATAGTTGTAATTTGCATTGTCATCGGGTTTGAAGCTACCCTGAAAATTACAGCCTTCTAGCTTATCGGTAAGTGCCTCAAAATTGAGTTGAAAAAATCCAACCGGAACGACAAACAAACATTCAAGTCACATACACAAAGACACCCAGACTCAGGACAAGCACTCGTCGATCACACAAATGCTTGTCCTACGCGGGGATTGAGTCAACTCGAATCGGGAACTACATCCTGCTTTTTGAAACCGGTTGAAAACAGTGTCACTTATTTCTTTCTTACACGTAAAGACAATCAAAGGACATCTTATTTTTGTTAGAAAACTTTAAATACAGGTTTTTGTTATGAATAAATTATCTATTGATATCATGACGTCACATTATGTAACGTATGCTAATTGTGTCTTCATTTTAAAACTGATTTGCATGAACACAGATATTTTGCACGCGAAGCATTCTTTGAAGAATGTCATGTGTATGTGTGTGTTTTTCTTAATTGTCACGTCTCGTTACTCTATCACTACTTAAATGATACTATTGAACACGTTTTTGTGGCACCTAGATGGAAAAGGGTATCCTATCACTGAGGTTCCCCTGGGCCCCGATTTCGCTATCTACATTTACCGATGAATGAATGGAAATTGGATTAAATTTGACACTTCGTATTATCTACATATATCTATCTATACTTCTATACTAATATATAAAGCTGAAGAGTTTGTTTGTTTGTTTGAACGCGCTAATCTCAGGAACTACTGGTTAAAATTGAACAATTCTTTGTATTGAATAGACCATTCATCGAGGAAGGTTTTAGGCTATATACCATCATGCTGCGACTTATAGGAGCGAAGATACAATGGAAAAGTGGAAAAAACAGGGATAATTATTCATCTTCGAGGGCTTCCGTTCAAAAATTCCTAACATATATCTTCTGACCACGCGGACGAAGTCGCGGGCAACTGCTACTTGTATATATTATTCGAGATGGATGCTAAGAGTGTTTCTTGTGAGATGACGTCAGATAGAAAGGTATGGAAGAAGAAGACATGTTGCGCCGACTCCAAATAATAATTGGAATAAGGGCAGGGGAATGATAATGACTATTCGTATTATTGTAAGCATTTTGCCATCACATCTTCATCATCCATCAGCCATCATCGGCCTAGCCTTTTCCCAACTATGTTGGGGTCGGTTTCCAGTCTAACCGGATTTAGCTAAGTACCACTGTTTTACAAGGGGATTTTGCCAACATAATAATTGGACATTCAGTACGAGGCGGAACACAACGAATTTCAATTTTTAATTTCCATTCATTCATCGGCCATTGTAAATAGCAGAATCGAGGCCCAGACACACAGACAACAGGACAAGTGAAACTAAATAAAAGCTTGTTAATATATCACACTAGCTGTTGCCCGCGACTTCGTCCCCGTGGATAGAAGATATAAGTTATGATTTATAACTGCCCTGTTTTTTCCAAATTTACCATTGTACCTTCGCTCCTATTAGTCGCAGCGTGATGGTTTGTAGCCTAAAGCCTTCCTCGATGAATAGTCTATTCAACACAAAAAGAATTTTTCGATTTGGACCAGTAGTTCCTGAGATTAGCGCGTTCAAACAAACAAATAAACTCTTCAGCTTTATATATTAGTATAGATTGATTGTAGTTGTCCTATTAATTTTTAAACAGGTTATAAATTGCCAGTTATTACCTTACACTTAATTATAACAAGTATTGCATTTTTATGAACCATTAATGTTTATTAAATAGTTAAAAGTGAATACTCAATTATTATTAAGAGCCATTTCACAAAATGATTGCGCTCAAGTTTAGGCAAAAGAGTGCGTCATTGTCTTTGTGTGCGTAGCGAGTCACACGAATGCAATATAAACAGTGTAACATGAGAGTCAAGACCGACGAAACAATCTTGAGCCGTTATTGTAATATGTTTTGGTAAAAATTATAGATTATGAAAAATTTAATATTTTATTTAGCGTAATGCGTTTGCACATTACGCTAAATAAAATAAACAAAGAAACACTGATAGGTATTATATAAAATACTTATAGCAAATGATACTTATAAAAAAATGGTAAAATAGAACACGGGGTGGATGTACAATGGGGCCGGTGTTTCCTTGTCGTCTACGTCGAATCAAATACAAAAGTGCTACCCTCTTCCATGCGGTTTAGACGGTTTATCATTCTAAAATGCTAAAAAATAACTATTAATTTCCGATATCTACATATAAATCAATGTTAAATATAAAATAAAGAAAATCAAATAAAATATAAAAATAAATATATTTAACCAGACAACTGATATACCTACTTACTTATTACAAACAATTAATAAAAAAATATATAATTATTTTACAAAAAAAACACATCTTAACAATATGTGAAAACAAACAAAATCTAAATTACGAAAAAAAAAAAATGCAAAGCGGATCAAAATTATGTGGTCGTAGTATAATATTCACTTTATTTCGTGAGCGCTCGGAAATCGGGACGACGGAAAAAATTGCACAGGTCCTTCCGCGACGGGCGCTCGCGCCGTTCTGATCGGTGCACACTTACGTTTAGTAATTTATTGTGATTTAGACTGATGTTAAAATTGATATTTTGACAAAATTTATGCAAATATTGTCAAAATAACTATAGGGTTCGATTGTGTAAAGAACATAGATTATTTTGGAATAATTTTATTTTCACAATTATTTCGTATTTCAACCAAAAAACACGTATAAAAAACAAAATAAAAGTGAAAAATTGGTCGAAGAATTTATTTTTTTACTCATTAATGGTAATAAAATTCAGGAATCTATTTCATTAAACGACTACAAAAATACATGTCTGACCCTGTATGTATTTTTTTAAGTTTCATTTATGAGTATTATTGATAGATTCAGGACTCCGAAGTTGACTCTGCGGCAATTTTTCAGTAAAATGGTTGTGGGAGATGCGTCATTACAAATAAAACAAAGCGATTTTAGTAAATGTGTTTCATTAAACGTCAATATAAAAGATTAACCTACATTTTATATTCGTTCAATAAATTCTAGATATTACCTAAGGTGGTAATAGAGAAGCTCAAAGTCTTAACAATTCGGGAAAAAATGTGAAATGGCTCTTAAGGTTATAAATGAGTTTTGTTTAATTGTTTTTTTATTTATTAGAAAGTAAAAAGTTTAATGTCTACTGCCAAGTGTATTTATACTTTATTGCAGATAAATAGGTTTAAAAAAAAAGGTTTGACATAAAATAAGATCTATAACTTACATTATGTGTATATATATCCGTAGTATGATATATGTTTTTGTATATGTTTATTATAATGTGTTTCATTTCTGTTTCAGAATTATCAACAGCCCCCGCCCCCGCCCCCACCGCAACAGGTAAGAATTAACGCCATTTTTAAAATATTTACCACCATTACCATCCTAAAAGTAGCCTATGGGCTGATAAAAAAAAAAACAAATTTGGTTCAGTGGTTTTTATTCTTAACTAGCTATTGCCCGTAACTCCGTCCGCGTATACTTCAGTTCACATCGCGCAGTGGTTTCCAATACCGTGAGAATGCAAATGGATAAATATAGCCTTGAACCGATACACCCCCAAAACAATAAATTACCCCAATTTGTCCATTCATTCTTGAATTATGATATTACCATAATTAAGTTTTTCAATATTTAACTAGATGTCTTTGTATTTAATTACGCTCTCTCTATATTGATCACAACGCTAGTTCATTGCGTGCTACTCTTATTAAAAACTCATTATTCATTTACTTTAACACCTAACATGTTACTTACAGCAACAACAACAATTCCAAGCGCCCCAGCATCAACAACAGCAGCAGTACCAACAGCCGCCCCAGCAACAGCAGTACCAGCCGCCGCCGCCCCAACAGCAGCAGTTTCAGCAACAGCAACCCCCTCAACAGCAGTTCCAACAGCCCCCACCCCAGCAACAGCATGGACACGCCCATCATGGCGGTGAGTGGTGCTATTAAATCCCAATTTATTACACTACAGACACTTGTCATGCATATATTTTATTCATCATCCTAGCCTTTTCCCAACTATGTTAGGGTCGGCTTCCATTCTAACCGAATGCAGCTAAGTACCAGTGTTTGACAAGGAGCGACTGCCTATCTGATCTCCTCAACCCAGTCACCTGGGCAACACGATACCCCTTGTTTAGACTGGTTGTCAGACTTTCTAGCTTCTGACTATCTGGAATGACCGTCAAGGATATGATAATAGCCACAGTTTAACTTGCTATCCGAAACTCGGAAACACCCATGCACGGACCAACCGTATCAAGCGTGGCTTAACCTGTGATCGATCCATTTGTCAGTCTGGACGTCTGTCCGACTGTCTTTCCGTCCATCATCAACCGTTATATACAGAAAAAAACCCGTTAATAATTGGTACAATTTACATGTTAGTCCATCCTCTTACTTTACACATAATTTGTTATAAAGAGTAATTTAAAAAAACCCTTTTCTTACAGATCCCCAACTCTTGAACCCCGCCAACATTGCTCAGGAGAGAGAGTAAGTTTTCAAACTAATTTATAACTTAAACAGTAGGTAACAAGGTTTAATATCCAGCTTTTGATTCCCAGGGGCGCATCGATTTTTCCAATATTATTATAGATTTAGAAATATCATAGCTTCCGCGTTTTGAAAGAAGGATTTGAAATGCACGAGGGCTAAAAAGTGATAATCTATCTAGTTCCTTAATTAGATAATTAAATAGTATTCAACACTCCTATTTTCCTTTTTCTGATCAACGAAAAACAAATTGACAAAGATAAACTGCTTTAAAGTTTAGGAGAGAGAGCTTGTGACGTACCGATATCGTAAAATTTATACCATACTAGCTGTTGCCCCGCTTCGTCCGCGTGGTTGGAAGAAATTGCGACTATAACTTGAGATTTAAACTATCCTATCTCTCAAGTTGGATCGAACTGCACATGGTGAGCGAATTTTATTATAATCGGTTAAGTGGATTAGGAGAACATTGAGGACAAACATTGTGACACGACCACAAGAGGGACACTGAAAAAAAAATCTTCATCCCTATTCCGCTATCAATGAATGCATGAATGAACCGATGATTGAACGTAAATTAGATTAATTTTGACACTATTCTCATCCACAATACTTCAAAAACAAAACATAATTCTCATTCCCGCCTTCCAGCCATATTCAAGAACACATGGAAGTACCCATAGACACGTCGAAGATGTCGGAACAGGAGCTACAGTTCCATTACTTCAAGATGCACGACGCAGACAACAACAACAAGTTGGACGGCTGCGAGCTTATCAAGTCACTTATACATTGGCACGGTAAGTCGTACTTGTATGTATATGCGTAGGGACTTGTATACTTAGGCTTGGCGTTGGCATGAGAAAATATGTAAAAAAGTAATCAATCAATAATGAATAAATGCGGACAACATCACATACATTGTTCTGAACCCAAAGTAAGTTGCTGAAGCACTTGTGTTATGGAATTCAGATACAACGAAGGTACCACAAACACCCAGATCCGAGACAATGTAGAAATGTGAATTTTTACGTTGGCCCGACCGGGGATCGAACCCGGGACCTCCGAGATAGCGACACCTTGAAAGCGGTGCGTACGCCACTCGACCACGGAGGTCGTCATAAAAGGCAAATATTATTCAGGGTTTTCTAAAAAAAATATAATATTGTATAATTGTTACTAGTCAGCTAGGAGATTTCGGCTCCAGCGTTCTCAAAAAAGACATTTGAAAGTGATAAAATATCTTATTTGCAGAATAAATGATTTCATTTCATTTACACAACGCCATCTAGTTACAAACTAAGCAAAGCTTTTATTGTGAGTGCTAGACAGCTGATAAATATAGTTATATATTTCTAAATACATACATAATATTGATAAATTACACCCAGACAGAACAAATATTCAACACACAAACATTTGTCCTGGGTGGGAATCGAACCCACGACCTCCGAATTAGGACAGGCATAGTATTTTATAATTACTTATTAACTTTTTATTCTCAAAATATTCAACGTTTTGATCTTAACTTAAAAAAAAACCTCATTAGTTAATTTTACATAATTTCTCATGCTAACTTTATTTGTGAATAGCTAGTCTCATTTACAGTAATATTCGATACGATATAATTAAATATGTTTCCGTACAAGCATAAAAGGATTGACAAGCAGATTATTATTAGTGAATCCAAAACGGGGTTAATTAGTTTGTCAAAGGGGGGTATTAGTATAAATAAAATGCTTTTTAGTTATTTTAAATTGGGATTTTTGAAGACGAAGGAGTATAGAATTCAATTTTTAGCTTTTTTCTAGAGAATATGTTTTTTTGTAGTTTTTTTTTGGATTTGGTTTTTAGGTATTTTTTGTGTATTTTTGTACGGCATGGTTTGGGTTAATGTTTGGGTTATTGTCGTTTAAAATGGAAACATAAATATTTAGTATTATAGCATGCTAATATTAATATTTTTGTTTTTTTGATTATTGCCATTTTTATAAAAGAAGGGTTTTAAATGAAAGAATAAATTGAAAAAAATAATTGTCTTGACTGACTGTAGCAATCTTAATTATTAGTCAATTCGTTACTTAGACAAAACCCTGAAAAGCTTTGAGCATTACCAAAAAATCTTTCTCCAAGAGTACAATAAGAAAAAAAAAACATTTTTTTATAAAAATGGCAACACTCAAACATACACAGGTTGAAAACTCATTTGTGTGTTTGTCTCCTTTTTATGTCCTTCGTGACGCCGCTTGGACCGCGCCTCACGTACCTCGCATTCACGAAACGAAACACACCACATTCGGTAAAACATTGGGTATACATATCTATATTTATGAACCAATATTATTTTTTTATCATATGTACTTTATTTCTTACAATTTCTTATATTTATATGCTATTACGGTAAAAACAAACGTTTTCTAACCTCTCCCTGAATATTTTTAAAACGCTTGGAATTTTATAAAAATCTAACCTAAAAAATACGGTACAAATATAATGAAACGTATTTGTCGAACCAAAATACTATGAAAACTCTAAACTAAACTATAAACCAACAATAAATTTGATATCAAAACCATTTATTTTCGCAACAATATACTCTAACCTAAAAAAAAATCAACAAAATTTTGACATCTAAAAAAAATTCGCGCCCATCAACTGTCAAATCGACATTGACGTTTGAACTTTTTTTTAATCAGAACAAGGTCATAAGCAACAACCACCACAGCAAGGCTCTCCGCCCGTTGGAGAGAAAATCTTTGGTGATGATGAATTAGTTAATTTAATAGATCCAATATTAAATATGGATGATCACAATAGAGACGGATATATTGACTATCCGGAATTCGTGAGAGCACAGCAAAAGAGCCAGCAGAAGCAAGGGCAATAGTAGAAACTGTATTTTCAAAAGGGTATTTGATAAAAAATGACTGTTTATTCAATCAGACAGATTAAAAAAAAATATTAAATGCGTACTTTGCCTTTTAGCTAGTATCTTTATTATGTTGATTGATTAGTTTACAAGTGTTAAATAATAATGATACAGTATTACAATCAACCCATTTTGGCATACAATAATTTAAACCTATTTTAAAATTTGAATTTATGTTGTCAACAAACAAAATGAGGGGATACAGTGATTTAAAATCTCGTGTGACGTCACTTACCAGTACGCTTTTACTAGCAAGTGATGTTACTAGCCCCCAGTACCATAAATTTCACATTAAATGATTTTTATCTTTATCACTTTTTAATGATGTGATAAAATGACAGTATTTAATATATTTTGATAATCTGTCTAACGGTCTAAACAGATTTAGTCAAATACTCTATTTATCTTTGCTCGGTGCTATGTGTGTGTAAACCTCGTAAATACACAGTGACGTTGTGTACTAACACAGCTGTCATTTGCGTGTCACTGTCACACTAATTAAAGCTTACATAATAAACAGTCGCTGTCAATCGCACGCACACATAGCGGGCATAGAGTTGTATCTGCAATTGTTTTATATACAGTGGTTTATTTACACGTATTTTCTTATTGGGATGAAATAGAGTGTTGATACCTTAGTAATATCATAATGGTTGTGGAACAGTGATAGCGCAATACTCATATAGCGCCATCTCTCTTATACACCAACTGTAATATTACTTTAAGACCTAAAGATATTCTGTTCTTAAAATAATTAATAGATTTAAAAAAATCAAAAAATCCACGTTTTTAAATGACACTCCATTAACATTTTATCAAAATCGGTCCAGCCGTTTTATAGTTGTAAATTGCATTGTCATCGGGTTTGAAGCTACCCTGAAAATTTCAGCCTGCTAGCTTATTGCGAAGTGCCTCAAATTGAGTTGCAAAAATCCAACCGGAACGACAAACAAACAAGAAAAGTGAGTGTATAAAAACGTGGGGAAAATACGTGTGAATAAACTGTTACAATATGAAATAATTATTGTGTGACACATGTTGTTAAACAAAAGTTCTAGGATGTGTTGGTTGAGGCTAGATAGACTGTTATTAATAAAGTTTTCAATGCAATATAATATTTAAAGATTATTTTTCTATTAATAATATTATTAAATGATGTAACGGTTTACTCACGCGTATTTATCGGGGTAGCCCGACTAGTTTCGGACCCAACCGGGGTCCTTAATCATGAGCAGACGCGGCGAGATCGCTAGTCGAACTCATGATTAAGGACTCCGGTTGGGTCCGAAACTAGTCGGGCTACCCCGATAAATACGCGTGAGTAAACCGTTACATCATTTAATAATGAATCAGTCTCACGATAGTTATTTTAAAAAATAAATAATATTTTTGTAGAAAAAGAAACTTAATAAATGTTAAACTGACATGTTAAAACGACTCCCGCAGTAAGATATTTCATCCTTGTGTCGCGGTTTCACAAACATTCAAGTCACATGCACAAGACACTCAGACTCAGGATAAGCATTCGCGGATCACACAAATGCTTGCCGAAAGCCGGATATACAAATAAGTGCCACTTAAAAAGTATCAATGTTACAATATCCGGCCTTAAATCTAAATCTAGTCTTAACCAAACACACAAACATTCCGAAACAAAATGTACTGAAAGAGATTTTTTATACAAAAATATTTTATAAAAGAAATAAATGAATATTTTTTGTAAGAGCGAAGTTAAAGATACTTTAAACAATAGTGATGTATGTTACGGCCGAATATTTAATATCCCATTTTGATGAAAGCCGAATTCGGTCTTTTCAGTTTCGGCTTTTAATTTTGTAATGCCAGTGTTTACCCGAGTCTACCAACTCAGTAATAATTATTGCGGTGTGGATAAGAGACGCTACGAATATTGCGCACTCGCTCTCACAATCATAATATGACTTTAAGCGGTAGACATCTTAATATTGGTTATATTTGCCAAAATACTATTTAGAAGTATCCTGTGAATTATAGAAATATTATTTTTTGAAAATCCAGTAGTTATACCAGGCCGAATACTAAATTTAAGACGGATACTTGGATATCCTAATCGACTTTTTTATGTAAATTTTGGTTGTTTGCAAATTTTCTGAATATTTGTATATTGGTATTTTTCCTTTAGTTGATAAACGGTAGTATTTTATACCCGATTGCTTTATATAGAGTTTTGATTTTGAAAACTTAAATTTAGTTTTTTTTTTAGTTTTCTTCTTATTTTAACAAGAATGGATAAAATGATCTGATTGTTTTTCGTTTTATACTCAATATAAGAACTCGTAATTTTGATCTTAAATATATTTTCTTATGTTTTAAATATTTTATTTTCTACTTCTTTTACTTGCCTACTTAAATAAAATTTTGGCGGAACCTTAACGATCAATATAATTACACATAATTCTAGATTTTAAACTACTCGTCCATCAAAACAGTTTTTGAAAACTAACATTCCTACAAGCTTTCAAAAGTTAAAAATCTCACAGAAATAAACTGATATTTTTTTAAATGTCACGTGACAGATTTTGACATAAAAGTTTCAAGAATAAAATTCCATGTTTAATTACATTTTTTTAACTGAATCAGTACATAGCAAACTGTTATAAATAGATACATTTAATTTGATTTATTAATTAAAAGTGAAAATGTTTCAATTTTTAAAAAGATTTTTAATCTAGTGCATCATAAGAACTATTTTCTTGAATATTTCTTTTTTTATGTATATGTATATTTTGATTTTTATCTGCTCAATAATATACATAGTCTTCCATTTAAATGATGTTTTCCTTTAAATCTGATATAGTGATGGTGTTCATATATTCTAGAATAAGCTGGATCCACATTTTTTATAAGTCATTTAATGGGACTTTTCTGAGAGTATTTTTTTTCTATGAATTTATTTTTTAAACTGATGAATAGTGAAAATTGACTACGTTGACTGATAGAGGAAGTTGCACAAGTATTGCTATTTTAAATCAACTCCTGTACAGTACCGGCGTAAGGGCCACTGACACCCCGGGCGAAAATATTGTGGCGCCCACTTGAGGGAAGCAATATCAAGTGTTAGTTTTTTGCTGATCCCAAGTAAAATTATATTAAGAATTTCATCTTTCCTTTAGCGTTACGTTTGGCGGTGGAAGTATTCCACCTCTAGCGTAGAGCACAGTTCTGAGGGTTTGCGCCAGGAGAGGCAAGAGACTCCAACTTCAGACCTTGGCACCCCCCAGAATTTGTCGCCCTGGGCCATCGCCCCATCACGCCCCCCCCCTTAACGCCGGCACTGCTTCTGTACTTAAGGAATTTAATCCTTGTGTCGTATGTTTCATAAATATTCAAGTCACATGCACAAGACACCCAAACTCAGGACAAGCATTCGTGGATCACACAAATGCTTGTCCTACGCGGGGATAAAATCAACACGTCGCGCTCAGGTTTGGCGTGGTGACCTCAATTTGTGCAGTCAATTTAAATAACATTTTATATTTTTACAGTACTTGTGCAATTTCGCTGTTATTTTTTATTACCTACCTACTTCTACTGTCAATTGCCTGTAATGTATGATCTTGACTGTAAATAGTGCTAGTTACTGTTTTTTATTTTCCGTTTTTTATTTTTTGGTTGTGTGACTTGTACGACGCATTTAATAAATGTTTTCAATTTATTTTGAATTTTGCTTGTAGTTTAGATATTTAGTTTAATTTTTGACAGGTATTTGACTAAAGAACTGGTTCGTCTGTCAGGTTTACGAAAAGTATAGTAATCGCCAACGATGGTGATGCGTTTTGATATTTGTTCTAATTATGTCACTTTTAACTAAAAACTGTACTGGTATTTACATACCATACCATACGTCTCGTATTAATATAAATAAAAACCTTTTTATCTTTGTAAATTTAAAAAAAATTACGTCTGTCAAATGTTTTTTGAATCTACCTGACAGACCAATTCAAGTTTTTAGTCTAATACCTTATTTGTACCATTACGTGATAACTCTATACTTGTAGTAGACTTCAAGTACTGACAAAAAAATTAAAGGATAGATTTCAAGCGAGTACCATCAAATGGAGTGATGATTGACTAAACAACTTTGTAAAGGATTCCCAAAAAGAGGCAGTTAGCTCGGACTGGATGCGGAGGGCGGAGAACCAGTGTCAGCTTAGCCACTTAGCTTAAAGGTTAGAGGGGGGGCGGGGGCGGCGGCATAGGCTCTAGAGAGATGGACCGCATGTCAACTGCAATCCAACCGCAAATTGCAGTTTGAAAGCAGTTGACACGACTGCAATAGAACTGCAAACCAAACGTGCAGACCGATTGCAGTTCAATTGCAGACGGCATGCTATCACACTGCATATTGCGGTTGGATTGCAGGTGATATGCGGTCCGTTTGTCTTGAGCCATAGTGGGAGGCATGAAGGAATCTCATGTTTGATTCCATTCCTGGAATCTCCTGGCCAGTCGTACACTAGAGACTGTTTGGTTGAGCCAAAAAAATCCTCTAAAAAATCTTATTCATTCCATTTGACTGGACTTGACAAAATGTAACTCGTTTAAAACCTATCAAATTTATAACAAAAGAAGTTGATCGACACTTATTCCCATTGCCTTTAAATCTGGGACCAAAAAATCATATTAAAGTTAGTTTGAAAACGAGACGATCTAAACGCTTACCGAGCCGGCTGGTTCCATGTGGCCCAGGATAGAGAATCGTGGAAGGATTTAGGGGAGGCCTTTGCCCAGAATTGGGACAGTGGGCTAGATAAGAAAGTAGTCTGTGTCCGGAGTACAGACGCTTAAGACAGAAAGATTTGTTGTCACAAATGACAAAACTGTCTTGTCTTGCCTCACAAAAAAAAACTGCCTCATGTGGAATCGACGCTTGCCATTTTTTTGGTAAAGCGGGGGTATCCTTATGGACACCCCTCGTTGTGAGTACTAAACAACTGATACCTAAACATACTTAAATATCTCTAAATTCTGAAATAGATAAATAACACCCAGACACAGAACAAATGATCGTGCTCATCACACAAACATTTGTCCTGGGTTTGAATCGAACCCACGATCTCCGGTTTAGCAGTCAGACCCATCAACAACTAAACCAAAATGACAGCCTTAGTTTTAAGTCAACAGCTTACATTTTCAGCCGCTGAAAATACAGACGTTATGTCAATAAAGGATCGGGATTTAGAAGTAATGACAGATCGGACTTTAGAAGACATGGATGTCAACGATGATGGCTATATTTCATGGTTGGAGTATAAAAAACGTTACGACCAACGCCAGAAGAACGATGATTGAAATATTAAATGTATTTTTTTGGTTATGCGGTTTTTTTGTAGTTTAGTAATGTTTTTTTTTGAACATTTGAAATGTAAGTTTAGAAATAATGTAAAAAAAATAAGTTTTTTTTTAAGTTTGTCTCGAAAGGACAAAAAAATTGACTCGTAAACCGTTCTTTAAAAATAGTATATTGGTATTCGGATGATTATATTAGATTAGAATATTCTTTATTGTACACCATGGAATTACAGCAGTGATTCTTAATACATACAATGTTAGGGTACAATGGCGGTAAATTAAATTAAAGTAAATTATATAAGCGGTATCTTAATATATTTTTGCTCTTTTAAGTGGATTTGAGTCGAATAAATTAAATTCAACACAACCTAGTTGAAGTCTAACGAAAAACATGCAAGGTTTGTGTTCGATACAAACCTTTTTAAACCCCTGTTTTTCAAATAAATAATGTCTGTGTGACAAAATTTCAGTTTCAAAATGAAACACCAAAAACTACACACAGGCGAAAACACGTAGCCATTATGCATGAACGATATTGAAAAAAAATTGGACATCGTCCCTATTCATTGATACACATATTATATTATATATTTTATATAAATGGTAATTGTGGGTAAGTGTGCATGTGTCCGTCTTTGGTATATTTTGTGTTAAAAAATATGTAAGCGCATAAAACTATTTACTAGAACGCGCCAAATTTAGTTTTAAGTTTATGTTCTGTGTCGTATTAGTTTAAATCGCGTACCGTGCCTTTTGAGTGGGTAGAAGATAATATGTTCTTACTTTTGAATAGAAATGACCGACTGAGTTATTTAATAGCATAGGTAAAAGAAAGTTAATTTATGTGTGACTAAAGAAAATCTATATTACTTCTTAAAGAGACCTTGTCATGATGGGATACGTCAAAGATTGCTATGTAAGAACGTAAAGTCACTTGTCAGTAAAAAGTGACACCAATAAGTGACGTCACACAAGATTTCAACTTGCTGAAATTATCTTCATTTTTTTAGTGTAAAATAAAGTTTATTCGATAATACTTGAAAATTAAGCTGTCTTGCTATTTAGATTTTGTTGTTGAAATACCCATAGTGAACATTTTTTTCTGAATTCATTAATTTTTAGTCTTTAGTGATCTGTAATTGTGATACTATGAGCTAAATCAATATTATAGCAACAATTCCTGAAACAGTCATTTCTATTCAGCCAGTAAAATTATTATAAAAATACAAAAAAATAAACTTTATAATACATAAAATATTCGTCCACTAAGTTCAAGACGCCATTTTGAATTCATGTGTATTCTGTTATCTGTCAAACCATGATTATAAAATGAAAGGCAGTTGAATGTTGTCAAAAAGTGTTGTCATCACAAAACCCATAAGATTCTGGGCTGTATGGGGTAAGTATAGATTTACTATATTCATGTTTTTATTAAAAGTTAAAGCCACAAGTCGTGAGTCGGTTATAAGTTATCAAAAAATCAAAATCAAATTGTTTTATGTCTGAGAAAGTTTGCGGTCTTGATTATCCAAACGTTTTAGATTGAAATGTAATTAAAAGTACCTGTAAATTACTTTCTAAGACTTTTTTTTTCATTAGAAGACTTACTTCTATCATTTAAATACATTTACTTACAACGGCAATTTTTCTTAATTATAAGACTGATCTACCCCCGGTTGTCCCTGTAAGCACGCGATAGTATACCGGTATTAAATAATTAATTGTGCAATGTACCTTATTATTGATCGCCCAGGACCTACAAGGGCTGACGCTTTTTAAAGCGGAACGCATACCAAAATGACTTGTCTTTGCGTCGTTCTGAATAGGGTATTAGACTAAATGAAATAATATGAATCTGTATATTCCCCGTCAGACAGACTTCCAGTAAATATCAAATGCGCATTAGTTATTTTATTACTATTTTTAAAAAGTAAGGAAGATAAAAGCACTAGTGGATTGGCAGTGGAGGCTAAAACATCACTTGCTAGTAAGAAAACCGTACTGGTATGTGACGTCACACAAGATTTTAAATCACCGTAACCCCTTAATTTTTTATCTACGAAATAAAATGAAAATTACGTATTCAATATTTTTTGGAAATCTGTCTGACTAAACGGAGTTTATTTTCTCAAATACCCTATTACAGCTGAAAGTCTCACAATTATATTTACTATAATAAGACTGTATCTTAATATTTTCAGGACAAGTCGACAAAGACCACGAGGTTTACAGTGATGAACAATTGGAACAACTATTGGAACACGTCTTAGATCACACAGATATTAACAAGGATGGCTTTGTTGATTATTTGGAGTATAGGATTAGTAATTATAAAGCTAAAAAAACAGCTGAGAAAGTGAAGGAAGCAGGTCAGAAGTAGGATGAGCTTAGCGTAGTGGTAAGCGGCCTGGACTGCTAAGTTTAAGGTTGTGGGCTCGATTCCCACCCTAGGTTTTTGTGGACTATGTTTTCTGCGTTTGGATGGTATGGTTTTTTTTATAATATTTATTTTTATGTTGTTATACGACGGAATCTTCGGTGAAAAGGTTTTTTTTTTATTTCACAACGTTGAAAAATATTTAGTTTTAAAGTCAGAACTCTTTCTTTATAAGATTTTTGCGGTCATAATATTGATAGATCAAAATAGTCTGTGTAGCTTCTATATTGTGTATAATTTAAGAAGAAAAACAATCTTATAGAAACAGGTAATCAATATAGACCTTAAAACAGTGAAAGCCAGGCGCCGTAAGTCGCTAGAATTCTTTTACAGCCTCGTTAAAGGGAAAACCCTTTAAATGGATTTGCACTATTTAGTTATGTAGAGAAGATTCAAATTATTATTTATGACGTAAAGACGCTGCTATTTCGCTGGAATTACCTTAAATATCAAGCTTTAGCAATTTGAGTAAAGATCGTGCGCCTGGCAAGAAAGTGTTAGCAATGCACATGGAATTGAAAGGTGCAAAAAAATACATCAGGCGTTATAATTTACTGTAACATTCCAGTTTTCTATTTTCTTTTTTTACTTAAGTCTTTAAGGTATATATATAACTTTTTATGTATTTGTATATTATGACACTTATAAATTATCAAATAAATAATTATGTATTACAACAATTGTTTTATTGAATGTTCTAGCGCTTTTCTCTATCGCTTTAATATTCTTTCTGCAAGTAATTCTTTTAAATCTTCCTTGTCGCGTTTGTGTTGCAACTTAGGTAATACCGATTACTTATGCATACTCGCGTATGTTCAATAGAAATGTGTCAATTAAGACCTATAAGTGTTAAATAACAAATATTAATTTGTTCACGAACATATCCCTCCTCTCCTTACCTTGATGCGTCACTTTCTTCCTTGAACTTAAAAGTACCAAATAAAAATGCGCGGCAAAAACATCGTTTGTTTTTCATAACCTCAAATTGTGTTTCGTTTTTCTGCATGAGTAACAGGCAGTTCGAATATTGGATACTAACTGCTATTTTAACAATAAGTATTTTTATACTTCTAATTCTTTTCTTTTTTAAGGCTTTTATAAACTTTTGGGTGATGGCTGGTAGATGGCGCTATTCACAGTCATTTCAGCTTTTTCTTCTAAGATTTGAAATTATTTGTGCTTTGTAATTTTTCTAACATTACATTTATTTCCGCATTTATTCATAGCATGGGGCGTGGAGCATGTGCAAATGATTTTCTCATTACATAATGTTAATCTGTCAATGCTTTATAACTTTATAAGATAAAACTATCACTAGAAATCATTTTGTCCGTTTGACTGTACATTATTTTATAAATTTTCAACAGACTTCGAAAATGCAACATCCTTATTTTTGAAGTTCTCAATTCGTCAATTATGTTGGCTACCTCAGAAATTCTGACTGGATTAACTGATCGATTTTTTTTCATTTAATGTGAAAAAGCTGTTTTTTTTAATTGAAGTCGGATGCATGTTTTTGTTGTTAAAACTTTATTTTATTTTTATTTACAGTATTGCAAATTTATACATCACTTATCAATTGTTAAAATGTCTACAATAAAATTGCCCATTAATAAAAAAAAAAATTTTTTTTTCAGCTGGCCAAGACGTTGGAAAAACATACACAGACGAAGATTTACAGAACATGGTTGACGGAGGGTTGTCACAAGCTGACAAGAATAACGATGGCTATATAGATTATGCGGAATTTAGAGCCCTAAGGGACTTGGACGTTGCTGTTTAAAATATAGAAAGATGAAAAAAGAGCTCGGTTTTATTAAAAACAACTTTAGTTTTAACTCAATTATTATTTAAGAAAGTTTAAACTTCAGATAATTGACATTAATAAATTAAAAAAATTGCTTTCATCCCATACATTTTTTTATAAGCCAATTGATTATTGAATATTTTTAATATTGCATTTATCGCTTTTTTAGAATTGTTTATGGTTTTCTTAGAATAAAGTAGTCATTTCTTTTTTAAGATAAACGTCTGACACCGTTTTTGTCAATGCTTTGAAGTGTAAGTTTTTAAAATATGACTATAATTAAGCTCTATTTGAACAATTCGTTAAATAAAAGTAACTTTTATACTCCTTTACGTGTATTTTGACGACTAATAAAATTTCGTTGATGATGAAATTTGACAGTTACTAAAATTAGGTGACGTTATGACATTTTTATAGACAACAGAATATTTATAATCTTACTCAAATAACTGCGATTCTAAAAATAAGTTGGTAGAATTAGTTGTTTATTAATTCTTCGACTAGTGCTATTGACAAACAACAAAATACTATGCTTTTTATTATAGTGCTTCATTTTATTTATTTTTCAGCTATTTTCTACTATTACTGTGTGAGAGGCACACACTTTTTAAATCTTCCACTTATTTAAAACAATATTTTAAAGTTTCTATTTCTCGTTTTTTTTCTAAAAAGTGTTTTAATTTCGTTTCAAACTCGCTTAGAATAAATACAATACTAGCAAAATTTTATTTTTATTTTTAAAATTAATTTATCGTATTTTTTTCTGAATTTAGCGAATCTGTTATAACTTATAGTACAAAATTAGATGATAATAAACGCTATTCATATTTCGAACTATGTTTTATTTCTTATGTCAGTCCAGTCCCATTTTGACTTTGAAGATTGGACGGGATGAGTGGGATTGATGTTGGTTCCCGATTAAATAAAGATGCAAGAAATGCATAAAATATTGAAGGATATATTGTCTTGCTGGCTTGACGATGTTTTTTTTCCTGATGCGTAATCTATATCTATACTAATATATAAAGCTGAAGAGTTTGTTTGAACGCGCTAATCTCAGGAACTACAGGTCCAAATTGAAAAATTATTTTTGTATTGAATAGACCATTCATCGAGAAAGGCTTTAAGCTATAAACCATCACGCTGCGACTAATAAGAGCGAAGATACAATGGAAAATATACAATATGGAAAATACAGTGAAAAAAACAGGGCAGGTATATATCATAACTCATATCACACACGGGGACGAAGTCACGGGCAACAGCTAGTCTGTAAATAATTCCTTCCGCTTTGGATTGAGCGGAAGGGAGTATCAGAGTTTTACTCACTACCCACCCATGTTCCTTCCTTTGCCTGTCAAGTACCGGGTTGCGGTAACCCTTTCGGACAAACCCGCTGGCCCGGCAGGCATCAACCCTATGCATGGTGATGATATACATATATCATTGATTCTAAAGCTGAGCGGTAGAAACAGAGACCCTGTAAGCATATGTTTAAAAGCCTGCTGTCCTTTGGTTGTCCCGCTTAACTCAACCATGGCAACCTAAGCGGTGAATTGAGTTGATCGCGGCAACCATATGACAAAACATATTTTATGTCAGGCAAAATATCCAAGACTTGGTATTGTGTGTTGTTTTTTGTCTTTATGTCTGTTTGTGTGTCTTCTTATTAGTAAAACGGGGTGAATAGAGTTTCAAGGGGTAAATAGAAGTTATTATTTTTTGGGGGTTTAATGAATGTTTTCTTACACAAAAATGCTTAAACACAATTATTTAATGAAATGCTTGAGAACTTTCGTATAATCTTTATATTTGGTCTTGTTAAACGTCCAAATTTGAGTAAAACTCTGGTTCTATCCACCCCAAAACAGCTTCTATTCACCCCGTTTTACCGTTATATCACCAGCTTTAGAAGAGTACGCTGGAGTCGTAATGAGATTGACGATGTTGCAAAGCTTGTTCATGTTGGTCAGCGGATGGGTGAGCATTTATACCTTAGTATTTAATTATACACCGTGATTTTTTAGTCGTCTTACAAAAGCAGCCCAGTTCATGTATCCAATGACAATGACACGTTCATGATAAAAAAATAGGTATTTATGAAATTTGAATAAATTTAAAATGCAATTTTTATTCAATACTATGATGCAATTCGTAGTTTTTTAGAAACACAGCTCTGTTGCGAGCGCGGTCCGAGCCTTGTAACAATGGTGAGGGGCGCGGGCGGCGGCGTTTTTATCATATTTAAGAGTATCTTCAGACTTTTCTTGTTTAATTTTTCTTCGTGCTTATTGTCTCAGTTGATGTTAAAAAAATAATAATCGCGCCTAGGGGTATTTTACGTCGGATACATGACCCGGGCTGCTTTTGTAAGACGACTAAAAATCACCGTGTATACGTTAGCAGTATATTGCATATATTATAGCACTGAGCGTGATGTTTAATAAAATGAAATTGCTTATTCTGCGAGTAGGAGATATCATTACTTTTACACGTAATTCCTTAAGCTAGCTAGAGACGGGAGGTCCTGACTGACTTGCCTGTCACAAGTACGATCCTCGCGTAGGATAAGCGCATTTAAGATTCACGAATGTGATGTTCCCATCTGAGCGAGTCAACCAAATGACGCTTGATAATCACTTTAATAGAGAGACCACTCAATCCATGTATCACTGCAGTGCAAAGACCACTCTTTCCTCCTTCCGTTTGTCTCGGTCTATGGCTAACAGCGTGATGGAGCTGGGCAGGCCACTTGGCCAGACGAAGTGACGGCAGATGGACTAAGGCGGTGACAGAATGGTGGCCAAGACAAGGCAAAAGAAGCGTCGGTCGTCCGGGAGCAAGATGGGTCGATGACAAAGTAAAGGTCTCGGGTCCAGTGCCGGCGTTAGGGGGGGGGGGAGGTCGTGATGGGGCGATGGCCCAGGACGACAAATTCTGGGGGGCGCCAAGGTCTGAAGTTAGAGTCTCTTGCCTCTCCTGGCGCAAACCCTCAGAACTGTGCTCTACGCTAGAGGTGGAATACTTCCACCGCCAAACGTAACGCTAAAGGAAAGATGAAATTCTTAATATAATTTTACTTGGGATCAGCAAAAAACTAACACTTGATTTTGCTTCCCTCAAGTGGGCGCCACAATATTTTCGCCCGGGGTGTCAATGGCCCTTACCCCGCCACTGCTCGGGTCGAGTCTGGATGAGGCTGGCACAGGACTGTAGAAATTGGCACGAGAAAGGGGAGGGCTGTGCCCAGCAATGGGAGGATAAAGGCTGTGGATGTGGATGATGGCTAACAGAGAAAAGTTTCGTGCTAAAGGATAGAGTTTCGTCCTTCCATCTTCCATTTTGAGCCGGCCACGATGACTTCGTTAGTTCAAAACAACGAAGTGGTTCATGCTTTTTAAAAAACGGCTCCCTCATTAAGGAATTTAATCTTTGTATCGCGGGGAGTTTCACAAACATTCAAGTCACATGCACAAAGACACCCAGACTCGGGACAAGCATTCGCGGATCACACAAACTATTGTCTTACGACGTCGCGCTCTGTGGGTGGTTGTGGTGGTTTCTTTAGCATTCAGCATCTAACTGATGTGATCAAGACAGTTCCATTTGTTCTGTTTTAAGAAGAATGCTTCATTTGACCCATATCGGCTCTTCGGGTTTTGGAGCACAGTATTTAGATTCTAATGTGATCAATTTTAATCCTTACATATTATGTACTAGCTGTTGCCGCGACTTCTTCCCCGTGGTAGAAGGTATAAGTTAGGAATTTTTGAACGGAAACAGTCGATGATGAATATTTTTCACCGTTTTTGCCACATTTTCCATTGTATCTTCACTCCTTTTAGTCGCAGCGTGATGGTATACAGCCTATAACCTTCGTAGATGAATGTTCTTCAACACAAAAAGAATTTTTCGATTGGACCAGTAGTTCCTGAGATTAGCGCGTTCAAACAAACTCTTCAGATTTATATATTAGTATAGATTTGCACCATATCGTCTCTTTAGGATTTAGAACATACATATTATGTATTATTTTAACTATCTTTAATTGTATTTTTGTTTAACTCTAGGTGCTGACCAGGATCAAGGCATTTTATACCAGGACAAAGATCTGGAGGAAATGGTTGAAGGAGCGTTAAAACAAACTGACGCTAATAATGATGGCTTTATAGAATACGCTGAATTCAGAGCTGCTACGGGTTAAATAATAAAGAAAGAATTATATTGCTCTTGTTAATTTTTGTTTCATTTTTTTTTTCTTTACTAGATGTATTTTTTTTTCAATATTTCCATATTTTAAGACCGTTTTAACCTTCCCTGGAGTGCTACGAATATTTCAATACTGAAATAAGCCAAATCGGTTCAGCCGTTCTCGAGTTTTAGCGAGATTAATGAACAGCAATTCATTTTTATATACATACTAGCTTTTCGCCCGCGGCTTCGCCCGCGTCGAGGTCGGTTATATCGCGTTTCCAAGAGAACTCTTCAAAAGTCCGGGATAAAAACTATCCTATTTTCTTTCTCAAGGCCGACTCTATCTCTGTATCAAATTTCATTAAAATCAGTTCAGTGGTTTAGACGTGAATGCGTAACAGTCAAGAGTTTCTTTCGCATTTATATTACTACTAATATTTAGGGATTATGTATGCATACTATGAATAATAATGTTTAAAATAAAAACTGTGAGATACACACACTCGAAACAAGTATTTGTGGATTGGATACATATCACAGGTGGGAATCTAACCCGCGATGTGAATGATGAAACCTTTGTAATACACGTAGCTATCGCAAATATAGCATCTATAGTACGACCACTTGACTTCAGTCAACTAGACAGACAAATACGTAGCAACTTGCTCAGTCAACTAGAGAGATACAGAAATACTTAGCAACTTGCAGATTCGTAGCAAGTCTTGATTGAAAGTTGATTTGACGACCGTAGCAAAGTGGACAAGGTCGACTTGAGATTCGTAGCAAAAGTGCTCTTAGAAAGTGGATTTGACATTCGTAGCATATTGGGAGCTTCGTAGCAAGTTGATTTGACCTTCGTAGAAGTAAAACTTTACATTCGTGGGAAGGTTGATTTTACAACCATAGCATTAATAGAAAATTGGTGATTCAACACAAATTGACTTGATAAGGTAGGTTTGACGTCCACTTGACTCAAACTGATAGCAATTTAAATTGTAAAACTGAAGAAGTCAGATTTGTAGAATAGATTTTACACAATTAAGGGCCGATTTTTCAACCGTCAGATAACTTTTATTCGACGAATATGTTTGACGTTTTGACAGCTTGAAAATATGTCGAACGGCCATATTTATTCATCAGAGAAAAGTTATCTGGCGATTGAAAAATCGGGCCTTAGAAAAATAAAACAAAATTATCTGCATCATCTAAACTATTTATTTTACATTTGGCATTTACTACTTAACTATAAACATACATTAAATACACATAATATAAAAATACTTGTGAATTTTTAACACATTTTTCAAAATCGTATCCAAAGAATAGACAGTTAAAATACTTGACTATACAAGAAAGTCTAGCTCCAAACTCGGGCCCCAATTCTGCTTTTTAGAATGGCCGTTGAATGAATGGCAATAGGGATGATGACAATTTTTTTTGATACGTATTTTGGATACCTATGTTTTAATTTGTCCCGCAAACATAAATTGACCAAATTACAGTCATGAATGAAACTTACGCGTGACGTCACGATTGAGTATAAATTTTACTCTATCGTTACGTCACAAGCCCCCTCTCCTAAACTTTAAAGCAGTTAATCTTTGTCAATTCTAGTTTTTCTGAAAAAGGAACAAATACGTGTCTCATACTTCTCAATTATCTAACTGAGGGACTAATGAGATTGTTTCTTTTTATACCCAGTCATCATCCCGATTGTATTCAATTTGTTTCCAATTATTGTGTTTGCAAAATGCTTAGGAGAACACGAATACTGTCAAATTTTACCATTTATTTCTCGGCCAATGTAAATAGCGGAATTGGGGTTCTGTGGACAAGTTACGAATCCCTCAAATGTATTGAACTGACAAGTCAAAATCACGTCACTTGTCGAAAAGGAATGTCATTCACATACATTTGGAGTTTTGTATTACGATGTAATATCGTCTACACCCTAAATTTTACAGTCATTAATAATAGATATATATAGATAGATACAAAACATTTCTAAAAGCCATATTTTAATGTTAAGACATAAATAGGAACTTGATTTTCATACCTAAATGGTAAAACGGGATAAAATTAAGAATCTGTTGTCTAACTGTTTGTCAACAGGCTGATTCTCATGAACATAGAGAGCTAGATAGTCGCCGCTTTAAATTAAAAGGTATTGTTAAGGTCGTGAATTGGATTTTTCAGTACTTATTTCAAAGCATATTCAGTCAATTACTTAAATAATAAAGTAATACATTCAGAAACAGTCATAAGCCCTAAAACCATTTTTTTTAAATTTAGTTTTTTTGACCCTATTCATACGGAATAGATTATTTGACAGAATCTAAAAAAATAAATCTGTTAAGTCAGTCAGACAGATTTCCAAAAAATATTGAATACGTTTCTTTTTATCATATCACTAGCTGTTGCCCGCGACTTCGTCCGCGTGGGTAGAAGATATAAGTCATGATTTATACCTGCCCTGTTTGTTTCACATTTTCCATTGTATCTTCGCTCCTATTAGTCGCAGCGTGATGGTTTATAGCCTAAAGCCTTCCTCGATGAATGGGCTATTCAACACAAAAAGAATTTTCAATTTGGACCAGTAGTTCCTGAGATTAGCGCGTTCAAACAAACAAACAAACTCTTCAGCTTTATATATTAGTATAGATTAAAAATTTCGGAAGATTAAAAGCACTTTGAGATGATAAAATGTATGGTAGTGGGGGCGAGTAACTTAACTTGTTAGTAAAATGCGTACTGGTAAGTGACGTCACACGAGATTTTAGATCACTGTATCGAGATAAAGTAATAAATACATAACCAATATTTTTTGGAAATCTGTATAACGGACTAAACAGATATTTCTAGTCAAAATTTGAGTCCTTTTTAAACATTCGTCAGCCAAATTATTACCGCTATCCTTAAATCAATCACCAATCTAAATTATTTTGATGAGCATCTTTAAAACTGATGCTTTTCTCGCTGTAAAACTGCGAAAACCAGTTTCGGAAAGCGCGAATAGCCTTATCAGTCTTAACATAAGCTGGGGCTGAAACGAAACGCTTGTTGTTCCAAATCGCGACGTCCCTTGCAAACTGCAAATAAAAATAATAATAAAAAAATCTCTTAATTATTAAATGATGTAACGGTTTACTCACACGTATTTATCGGGGTAGCCCGACTAGTTCCGGACCCAACCGGAGTCCTTAATCATGAGCTGACGCGGCGGGCGAGCGAGTCGAACCGAAGGTACCCCGATAAATACGCGTGATTAAACCGTTACAACATTTAATAATGAATCAGTCTCACGATAGTTATTATAAAAAAAAAAATCTCTTAAAATAAAAAAAGGACCAAAAAGGAGAAAGTTCTCAATTCCGTTGTTTTTTCTCGACTCAGAACTTCTTATTGGAGGTCGTGGCTAAGATATAACTGCATAAGTCAATCGATCACAGGTTAAGCCACGCTTGACGCGGCTAGTCCGTAGATGGGTGACCATCTTTGTCATAACGTGGTCCTCCGTATTTCGGAAGGCACGTTAAAGAAGTCGTTACAGGTGGTCAGAAGCTTGAAAGTCTGACAACCAGTCTAACTTAGGGGTATCGTGTTGCCCAGGTAACTGGGCTGAGGAGGTCAGATAGGCAGTCGCTCCTTGTAAAACACTGGTACTTAGCTGAACCCGGTTAGTTAGGCTAAATAAAATGATGAAAACAAAGACTCACCTGTTTCGCTTCATAATTCACAAGTAGCATCGCAAAGATCGCGTTTTTCGTGGGTGAGAACATTCTGTGTACGACCTTCTGTTGTAATGGTCCCAGCGGGGTCACCGACTGCGAGACCAGGATAGGTCCCACCGGGGATTTCAAGAGTAACCTGACGTGGCCGGGACCAATCTGCGATTAAGACATATATTTTGGAGTGAAACTTCTTAAACGGCGTTGGAGAAAAATTTTTCGTCATGTGTCACTTTCTTTTCGGGATCGAACCCACGACATGTCGACCTAAACCTTTGGCGTGATGACCTCAAATTAGTATATGCGTAAAATAATTGACACACGCGACTCGGTGAGGAGCTCGTGGCTAAGCTACAACTGCTAAAACTGATCTATCACAGGTTAGGCTGCGCTTGATACAGTCCGTTGGTTGATGGGTGACCGTCATGTCAACGATTTAAATACACCGGCTATTTACAATGACCTAATAATGAAAGGCAATTAGATTATATTTGAAGTGGAAATTTATTTGAAAATACACTCACGGTCAATACAATGAATTTCCAATGATCAGAAAAATGATTAGAATAATACGATTAGTAGTCAATTTAATACAATTGTAAGTATTTAGAAATATATAAACACCAGCTTTTCGCCCGTGTCCAGGTCGGTTATATCGCGTTTCCAAGAGAACTCTTCAAAAGTACGGGATAAAAACTATCCTATGTTCTTTCTCAAGGTCAACTCTATCTCTGTACCAAATTTCATTAAAATCAGTACAGTGGTTTAGACGTGAAAGCGTAACAGACAGACAGACGGACAGACAGAGTTACTTTCGCATTTATAATATTAGTAGGGATGTTTATCAGTTGTCTAGTAATCATAATACAAGCTTTGCTTAGTTTGACACTAGATGGTGTTGTGGAAAAGAAATTACTATTAATTCATCGGCCATTAATTGTATAGAGCAGTATCGGGTCCCTGGTGACATACCTGTGTTATTTTAACGTCGATGTGGCCGACCTTGCGCCCAAAAAGTATGTAATCATGAGTTAGGTCCATGGATGCTGTGTGGTCCTCTCCCGGTTCCCAGTTAGCTGACCATACGTGGTGACCTTATAAATAATAATGTCACATTGTACTTGGAGCTTGTGGCTAAGCTATAACTGCATAAGTGAAACGATCACAGGTTAAGCTACGCTTGACGCAGTTGGTCCGCAGATGGGTGACCATCTTTGTCATAGCGAGTTCACCAGTTACAGGTTAGAGGTAGTCAGAAGCTTGAAAAGTTTGACAGCCAGTCTAACCAAGAGGTATCGTGTTGCCCAGGTAACTGGGTTGAGGAGGTCAGATAGGCAGTCGCTCCTTGTAAAACATTTGTACATAGCTGAAACCGGTTAGACTGGCAGCCGACCCCAACATAGTTGGGAATGATGATGATGTACTGGGATCGGTCTATCATCACTGACAGGACTTTGTAGCCAATAAGCCTGATATAGTGGTGATAGATCGATCAGAACGTCGAGCAATGATTGTTGATGTCACCATCCCCCATGACGAGTACCTCGTGAAAGCGGAAAAAGAAAAACTAGTGAAATATTTGGATTTAGCTCAGGAGGTTGTCGACTTGTGGGAGGTGGACTCGGCAATCATTGTACCTATAGTCGTAAGTGCCAGTGGTTTAATAGCCAAGAGCCTCGACCAACACCTTATGAGGCTCTCGTTGGGCGTCTGGGTCAAGGGCTTGATTCAGAAAGCGGTACTTCTGGACACGGCACGTATTCTGAGGAGGTTCCTCTCTCTAGAGCACTAACCGCCGCACTCTATGCGGAGGAATGAGAGTCATGTGGTGAGGAAAGTGTTGAGTGTGGATGTGGATGGATATAGGGGGAGAGGACGGCCAAGGAAACGATGGATGGATTGTGTGAAAGACGATATGGCTGCAAAGAGTATTTCTTGTGAGATGACGTCAGATAGATATAACTTACCAAATAGCTCTAGGACTGACAGTGAATGTACTGAATTCAGATGTGCGACGTCGGCGCCATTTTCAGGGATTTCCTGAAAACGAAATTGATTTTCATGTTTAGCTGAAAAATGAAAACAAATGGACAAAGAAAACATTTGGGACACGCATACTTTGTCATATCTATACTATAGTCCGATTTTTAATTCGAGGCAGTAAAATGACATTTCCAGTGTGGCAGGTTTTTAATTCCAAATAAATAGTGATGTGTTAGAATCGACTTATTACAATCAAAAGTTAGTCGAGCTTAGGTACATTTTTTTATTCGGATATCAAATTAGCTCTGCATAAAAAAAAAATATTTACGACAATTAATCAAAAGACATGCACGGTGACTGCTTTTAAATGTTAAAAAAATAATAATGTTAATTTAAATTTATAAAATTAAAACCAAATGCGGTGCTGGTATAAGATGAAGCACCTTACCATGCAAGAAAAGTCAAGCGCATCCAACTCCAAACTGCATGAAGGCTGACATTATGCAGTGGTTGGATGAAAAACAAATTTAATATCAACTTACAATTATAAAAGCTCAATTAATAGAAAAAGTAAATTTTTGATACATAATAAAATAAAGCGTGACTAAATGTCATCGTCGCCGCGTCGTAGTAAAATTTCCAAACATCACTATTGTAGCGGGTCACCCTTTTTTGTATAAATGACAGTTGCAATTGTCATTTTACTGCCTCGAATTAAAAATCGGACTATAATATATAAAGCTGAAGAGTTTTTTTGTTTGTTTGAACGCGCTAATCTCAGGAGCTACTGGTCCAAATTGAAAAAATATTTTTATGTTGAATAGACCATTTATCGAGGAAGGCTTTAGGCTATAAACCATCACGCTGTGACTAATAGGAGCGAAGATACAATGGAAAATGTGGAAAAAACAGGGCAGGTATAAATCATAACTTTTATCTTCTAACCACGCGGACGAAGTCGCGGGCAACAGCTAGTAAGAGATAATTTAAAAAGCCGGGATTGAAAAAACTTTCACCCCCACGACGTTTCATGGCCCGACCGATTTTTATCAAACATATCTAGGAAAATTCGCATATACGTAGGTAAATCATCTTCAGTACAAAAAAAAAACAATTTAAATCACTCAATCCTTTTTTTTATAACGACTCCCGAAAGTTAAACTTTCTATCGCGGGGGGTATCACAAACATTCAAGTCACATGCACAAAGATACCCAAAATCAGGTCAAGCATTCGCGGATCATTGAAATGAAACTACTTTTACGGATTTTATTGCGGTTTAAGGTGTCGAAACGTCGGGCACTAAAATCTAAAATTAAACCGCGATAAAATCCGTAAAAGTAGTTTCATTTCAATGTCTAACATTCGCGTAAACCTAAGAAACCACGATTCCTGGATCACTAAAAACACACGCTTGTGCTACGCGGGGATCGAATTCCCCCCATCCGTGACAGTACCCCCCCCCCCAACTACTCCCAACACCAGTAACATTACCCCCCCCAACTACACCCACCACCAGTAACATTACGCCCCCCATCCGTAATGTACCCCCCCCCCTACTATTCCCACCACCAGTAACAATTCACCTCCCATCCGTAACATTACCCCCCCAGGCCCCCACTATTCCCACCACCAGTAACAATTCACCTCCCATCCGTAACATTACACCCCCCATCCGTAACATTACCCCCCCCCCCACACACTACTCCCACCACCAGTAACATTACACCCTCCGATCTCTGTCAGTACCACCCCACTTCCACTACTACTACCAATACTAAAACATTTAATTCTATAATATAAAGTACTTAATTAGTTGGTAAGAAAAAGAAAAGAGCGCTTCTCAAATTTTAACGGAATATTTGGCGAGGCTTTTTAATTACAAAAACCAAAAAATCTGTATTTTTAAATTATACTTTCGTTAAATTAATTAATTAACTACCCCGCTCCACGACCCGTAACATTACCCCCCAGTAGTCCTACCATCCTTAACATTACCCCCCGTCAGCACCACTACTGCTCCCCGTATGGTAATCACCTGTATGTGAGCGCTGACAGTAAACTCGTTCCTCCCCCGAGAGTCCCACACTTCGAGTTCCGGCAGTTCCGGGACCTCCCACAGCGGGTCGCGACCCTCAGCATCGTGCCAAATCCAGATCGCACCGTCCACTTCCACGGTGAGCCAGTGCTTTAAGGACACGCCCTTCGGAGCTGGCGAAATGAAAGACAGGAATTAATCATCAACGGCCTAGCCTTTCCCCAACTATGTTGAGGTCAGCTTCCAGTCTAACCGGATTCGGCTAAGTACCAGTGCTTTACCGAGCGACTGCCTATCTGACCTCCTCAACACAGTTACCTGGGCAATACGATACCCCTTTGTAAGACTGGTTGCCAGACTTTCAAGCTTCTGACTACCTGTAACGACTGTCAAAGATGTATGAATAATAGTCAGGACATTTTGACGCGCTTTCGAGCGGAGGAAATCGCTATAACTAAGATTGTCACCCATCTATGGGCCGACCGTGTCAAGTGTAGCTTAGTCTGTGATCGATCCACTTATGCAATTATAGCTTAGCCACGAGCTCCTCATAGAGATAGTGATAATATTAATTATTAAATGATGCAACGGTTAACTTACGCGTATTAACCGGGATTGTACTTAGCTGAATCTGGTTAGACTGGAAGCCGACCACAACATAGTTGGGCAAAGGCTCGGATGACGACAATGATAGGCCGCGGAATAGTCCTATTTGACATCTTTCATAGACTCACCATTCTCAACGCCGGGTACACGGACGCAGGTCCCAGTTTCGTCAAAACTCCATTTATGAAAGGGGCACTCTATACAATTCTCCGTAACCGTGCCCCCCACCGCTAAATTAGCCCCCAAATGGGGACAATACGCGTCCACACAATAAGCTTTCCCGTTCCTCCCTCTATACAAACATAGATTTTGTCCTGAAATTAGAATTTTGAATCATTTTCGGTTTATCTTACACTTTCAAACAACGCCATCTAGTGTCAAACTAAGTAAAGCTTGTATTATAAGTACTAGACAACTGATAAATCTTATTATATATAAATCTCGTGTCACAATGTTTCTTCTCAATGGACTCCCAAACCACTTAACCGATTAAAATAAAATTCGCACACCATGTGCAGTTCGATCCAACTTAAGAGATAGGATAGTTTAAATCTCAATTTATAGTCGCAATTTCTTCTAACCACGCGGACGAAGTCGCGGGCAACAGCTAGTATACTTATATATTTTTACACAATTACAAATGATTGTGCTAATCGCAATGCATCGCTTTGTTCTGGATGGGAATCGAACCCACGACTTCCAGTATAGCAGTCAGGGCCCCTAGCTACAAGACCAACAAGCCAGTCGAAATGTTGAATTTTTTCATGTAACCCTAGTGTCCGATATTAAACCGCCCTTAAGAATGTAACGGTTATATATTCAAACGTGCTGAGAATCGAACTTAGGGCTATTCACTTGGCTGTGTAGTTGACATACCACTGGGATATACTTGTCTTGCTCTTAATATTTGTTTTGATTTGAAATCATTGATAACAAAAAAAAAACTTAAAAATATAAAATGATAAGGAAACAAAATTGTTTTAAATTAAATTTGTTTGTGCATACTGGTAACTCGGATATCTTAAGCCTAATATATTAAATCAAATTACGAGTGACGTTGTTTGTCCGCGATGATCTCCTAAACTACTATGCCGATTTCAATCAAATTTGCACACCGAGAGCAGCTTGATCCAACTTGAAATGTTGAACTTAATTTATAGTCAGAATATAATATTCTACAAATTATTTATCTTTAAAATATCCTACGACTTACATAACATAACAAATTAACAAAACGCTCTATAGGAATGATGACTGGGTATAATATATACAGTTAGATAATCAAAAAGTATTAGAAACATATTTTTTCCTTTTTCAGAAAAACTAGAATTGACAAAGATTAACTGCTTTAAAGTTTAGGAGAGGGGGCTTGTGACGTAACGATATGGTAAACTTTATACTCAATCGTGACGTCACGCATAAGTTTCATTCACTGTAATTTGGTCGATGTATGTTTGTGGGACAAATAAACAAAAAAATACAATAAACTAAAATACGGACACTGGAAAAATATTGTCACCACCCCTATTCCTTTCATTAAAGTTCCGCTACTCAACAACGGATGTCGCTACTCACCTAGCGCGTCCACCGCCAGTACTTTGCAAGTTTTCAAATCCTCACTCTCCCCTATCGCGAACCACCCGTTGGGGTAGGGAGGCGGTATTTTATTTCCCATCCGCCGGGCGGCTTGAGCTCTTGCTATACGTAATTTTCTATCCTCCCCTTTTGCGATATGTTCAAAACCAACTTCGGTCAATTCCTGTAAATGAAAATAATCCTCAACACAGCGCCATCTAGTATCGAATTACGGAAAACTTGTATACGTAAAACGGGGTGAATAGAAAATAGTGTTCTTAGGGGTATTTTCTCACATAAAAATGCTTAAACACAATTATTTAATGAAATTCTTGAGAATTTTCGTATTATATTTATATTTTGTTGTCTTGTTAAACGTCTAAATTTTAATAAAAACTGTTGCTAAGATACTTAATGTGATTTAACACAACAGTTGTCGTGGTGCACATGAGGTGCAAGTTCACCCCGATACAGGCGAATTACCAACTTTTTCAAACTTGGTAATTTGTTACTTTCTTAATTATTCTAAGACACCACTGACAAACGGTGAAGGAAAACATCGTGAGGAAACCTGGATTACAAATATTGGAATTTGAAATCGCCCGCAGTGAGCTAGCGTGGTGATCAATGCTCGAAAGTTCCCTATAAGGAGACCTGTGCCCAGCTGTGGGACGTATGTAATACAGCAATCGATCGTGCTCACTATACAGACTTAGAAATATGTCGCGAGTGGAAATTGAATCCTAGACATCCGAAACGGAGGCCAAAGCAACTAGCAGTTTTACATCTACCGGACAAGATATTACAAAACGACAGCGACTTTTTTCAAAAATGGGAAGATGGATATTTTACAACTTCCGAATTTCGGAAGGCACGTGGAATATGATATTCCACAACTCTCACACAACGCCATCTAGTCTCAAACTAAGAAAAGCTTGTATTATGAGTACTAGACAACTGATAAACATACTTATATATGTCCAGCAGTGGACTGCTATAGGCTGAGATGATGATGATGTTGATGAAATACATATTATAGATAAATTACACCCACACACAGAACAAATGATCAAGCTCATCGCACAAACATTTAATTTTGTCCTGGGTGGGAATCCAAACTACGATCTCCGGTACAGCAATCAGGGCTAGTCGAGAAATGTGGGTTCTGCGCTTGGGCCCCGATTCTGCTATTTACAATGGGTCGGGTCAACTCGCTCGCCGCGTCAGCTCATGATTCAGGACTCCGGTTGCGTCCGAAACTAGTCGGACACCCCCGATACATACGCGTGAGTAAACCGTTACATCTAATATATAAAATTCCCGTGACACGATGTTAGTTACCGTACTCCTCCGAAACGGCTCAACCGATTTTTACCAAATTTTATATGCGTATTCAATAGGTCTGAGAATCGAAAAAAAATGGATGGAATTGTTTGTATTTTTTTTTATAATGTGTCATTAAAAATACATACAACTAGAAAAAAAAAAAATATAAATTGAAAAATTATTTTTGTGTTGAATAGACCATTAATTGAGGAAGGCTTTAGGCTATAAATTACCACGCTGCGACTAATAGGAGCGAAGATAAAATGGAAAATGTGAAAAAAACAGGGCAGGTATAAATCTATATCTATACTAATATATAAAGCTGAAGAGTTTGTTTGTTTGAACGCGCTAATCTCAGGAACTACTGGTCCAAATTGAAAAATTATTTTTGTCTTGAATAGACCATTCATCGAGGAAGGCTTCAGGCTATAAACCAACACGCTGCGACTTATAATAGCGAATATACAATGGAAAATGTGATAAAAACAGGGCAGGTACAAATCATAACTTATATCTTCTACCCACGGGGACGAAGTCGCGGGCAACAGCTAGTTATCTATATACTAATATATAAAGGTGAAGAGTTTGTTTGTCTGTTTGTTTGTTTGTTTGAACGCGCTACTCTCAGGAACTACTGGTCCAAATTGAAAAAATCTTTTTGTGTTGAATAGACCATTCATCGAGGAAGGCTTTAGGCTATGAACCATCACGCTGCGACTAATAGGAGCTAAGATATAATAGAAAATGTGAAAAAGAACCGGGCAGGTATACCTAAATCATAACTTATATCTTCTACCCACGGGGAAGAAGTCGCGGGCAACAGCTAGTATAAATATATAGTATAGATGTGTCTTTAACAAAAGTTTAAAATGATAAATAATACGCATAATGTTGTGTTGTAATGAGCGTGTCTCGCCAACAAGCGACATAGCTTGGCGAGTAATCTTGTAAATGCAAAGTTATATATGAATAAATTATTAAAAACAAAAACTTACCTTTACATAAATATTCGGACTGAAATATGCTTGGCTTATTACATTAAAAATATATACAATAATATAAATCACGACGCAACCAAGAAAAAATATTAATAAGTTTTCAGATGTAAGATGTGATTCTATTCTTTTATAAATATATTCAGAAATAGTACTTTTGCTGTACATTTCCCTGGAGTAACGATAGTTCGATGAATCTTTTTGAATAAGCAAGTTGTCAAAGACATTTTGACAGTAATCATTCATTCTGCTTTCAATCTGAAACAAAAAAATAAAACTTAAGGAGGTATGATTATAATTTTAAACTGTTAATATCAGCGTGGTGGTCAATCCTCGTTCTCTGTATGAGAGGCCTGCAGTGGGACAGTTACAGGCTGGTGTTATTAACAGCTTCGGTAATGGCGCCCCACCGTGGGGCAGCTCACAAGCGTGGTGATCAATGCTCGTTCTCTGTATGAGAGGCCTGCAGTGGGACAGTTACAGGCTGGTGTTATTAACAGCTTCGGTAATGGCGCCCCACCGTGGGGCAGCTCACAAGCGTGGTGATCAATGCTCGTTCTCTGTATGAGAGGCCTGCAGTGGGACAGTTACAGGCTGGTGTTATTAACAGCTTCGGTAATGGCACCCCACCGTGGGGCAGCTCACAAGCGTGGTGATCAATGCTCGTTCTCTGTGTGAGAGGCCTGCAGTGGGACAGTTACAGGCTGGTGTTTTGAGGATATGTTTATTTAAAGGCTTATTTTATTTTGAACTGTAAAGCGAAACCGATTTCAGCCATTGTGTAATAAGAAAATAACCAATTTGGGTTAATTAGCGTAAACATAACAATATTATCAAGGAATAGTTAATTGAGAGGAATCATTCGAGATTATTCCAAAATATTTATTATATATCGTGTTACAAAAACAAAAATGAATGCAAGCAATCGAAGATTAGGGATGATGGCAATTTTTTTTTGCAGTGTCTGTCTAGTAGTTTTTTGTATAATAATGGATACGTATTTTTTAATTTGTCCCGCAAACATAAATTGACCAAATTACAGTCATGAATGAAACTTACGCGTGACGTCACGATTGAGTATAAATTTTACTCTATTGTTACGTCACAAGACCCCTCTCCTAAACTTTAAAGCAGTTAATCTCTGTCAATTCTAGTTTTTTCCGAAAAAGGAAAAAATACCTGTCTCATACTTTTCAACTATCTAACTGAGGGACTAATGAGATTTTTTCTTTTTATACCCAGTCATCATCCCTATTGGGGTGGCCTATGTCCAGCAGTGGACGAATATGGGCTGATGGTGATGATGAAAAAAAAATACAGCCTAACCCGCCGATAAATACTAGTCAAGCTAAAAGGGAAGTGATAAACGCACTTTCAACGCAAATAACGAGCGCGTGTAAAGTTTCATATGACAGGTGTCAAATGTCATTATGACAGTTGTATACGCAGAAAATGGCGGCCTTGTGTTGAGCTGGCGATGCAAATATTTGTATTTATGGGTCAAGACTTACAAAGGATTTAAATTGCTTTAAAATTTATCCATAAGCATGTTTTTTCGGTTGCTTTCCGCGTCGAAATTGGTCACTTTAATAATTATGTAGTTTGGTATCAAGTACAGTTGTGCCCAGTAACCAATATTTTCACACGTTTACATTTTATACACTCACTGTCTTGGTTGTTTGTCGTTCCGGTTTGATTGCAACTCAATTTTGAGGCACTTCCCGATAAGCTAGCGGCTTGAAATTTTCATGGTAGCTTTAAACCGGATGGCAATGCAATTTACAATTATAAAAACGGATGCACCGATTTTGAAAATCTATTAATTTATTTCCAACTTTTCCGAATAACTCGGTTTAAT
The DNA here is from genome assembly GCF_003590095.1 of Trichoplusia ni. Taxonomy (NCBI): domain Eukaryota; kingdom Metazoa; phylum Arthropoda; class Insecta; order Lepidoptera; family Noctuidae; genus Trichoplusia; species Trichoplusia ni. The sequence goes on from NC_039480.1 coordinate 5,238,740, forward strand.
TAAATACCCCTTTTTTGCGTTGTTTTTATTACTACCCGTTCATTATCTATACTTATATATATATATTGCTATATACTAATATATAAAGCTGAAGAGTTTGTTTGTTTGAACGCGCTAATCTCAGGATTAGATTGAAAATTTATTTCTGTGTGGAATAGAGCATTCATCGAGGAAGGTTTTAGGCTATATACCATTACGCTGCGACTAATAGGAGCGAAGGAAAAGTCATAACTTATCTCTTCTAACCACGCAGATGAAGTCGCGGGCAACAGCTAGTATCTAATAATTTTGATAATAGCAACTGAGATTGATTCGATCCCCGTGTAGGATAAACATTTGTGTGATTAACGAATGCTTGTCCTGAATCTGGCTGTCTTGTGAATGTGACTTGAATGTTTGTGAAACCCCCCGCGATACAAAAATTAAGTTTCTTACTGAGCGAGTCATTTTTTTTTCAAAATAGAATAAATATAGTATAATTATATAGACTTCCAAAAGATATTGGATATGTATTTTTAATTTATCTCGTAAACAAAAAATTAAGGCAATACAGTGATTTAAAGTCTCCTGTGACGTCACTTACCAGTACGCTTTTTACTGGCAAGTGATGTTAACAGGCCCGACGGTACATTTTAAAATCTTAAGTGCTTTAAATCTGAATTACTACGTGTTCAATATCGGCTGCTGTAGCCAAGTGATTGAGGTCACGGATTCGATCCCCGAGTAGGACAAGCGTTTGTGTGATCCACGAATGCTTGTCCTGAGTCTGGGTGTCTTTGTGCATGTGATTTGTATGTTTGTAAACGCCCCGTGCGGGAGTCGATAAAAAAAGAAAAGGAAAAAGAATTATTTTCTGGAAATCTGTTTGACGGATTCAATATATTTATATGTATTACTTATTAGATAGGCAAATGTCTTATTGGAAAGATTATTAATGTACGTGCTTCGGAGTACACTCTACCGTGTGTGATTTGTTTAGGTCGACCTTTTCAAATAGCTTTTTCCCGCGAGCTCGCCCGCCTCAAACCTAAAATGATCGCACAGGAATATAAAATCGGGATGAAAGCTATCCTATGTGTTACTCCTGGTTATAAACTATATGTGTGCCAAGTTTCGTCAAAATCCGTTCAGTGGCTTTTGCGTGAAAGAGGAACAAACATGCACACATCAATACATACAAACTTTCGCGTTTATAATATTAGTAGGGCACTAGGTTTCAGTGGTCGTGGCTAAGCTATGGCCGCATATTAAGTGAATTGATCACAGGTTAAGCTACGTTTGGCGCGGTTGGTCCATAGATGGGTGACCATTTAACGAGTTCCTCATTGTTTCGGAAGGCACGTTAAATTGTGGGTCCCAGCTGTTATTCCTATATCTTTGACAGTCGTTACAGGTAGTCAGAAGCTTGAAAGTCTGACAACCAGTCTAACCAAGGGGTATCGTGTTGCCCAGGTAACTGGGTTGAGGAGGTCAGATAGGCAGTCGCTCCTTGTGAAAAACTGGTACTTAGCTGAATCCGGTTAGACTGGAAGCCGACCCCAACATAGTTGGGAAAAGGCCGATGATGATGAATTATCGTCAAGTGCACTTAAATTCGCATCACAAACGTTCTCTTTATAATACACAAACATGTTTTATAATTTATATTCAAAACAAAATTGACTTAGGTGTCAAATATCGCTTTAGCCATGTCTATGAATTTCATTTCAATTTAAAATCAAGTTAAGTGTTAAAATTATATAGGAAACTAGCTGTTGCCCGCGACTTCGTCCCCGTGGGTAGAAGATAATAATTTAAGTTATGATTTATACCTGCCCTGTTTTTTTCACATTTTCTATTGTATCTTCACTCCTATTAGTCGCAGCGTGATAGTTTATAGCCTAAAGCCTTCCTCGATGAATGGTCTATTCAACACAAAAAGATTTTTTCAATTTGGACCCGTAGTTCCTGAGATTAGCGCGTTCAAACAAACAAACAAACAAACTCTTCAGCTTTATATATTAGTAAGTAAGTAAGTATTAGTAAGTATAGAAGTATAGATTAGATAATAGATTAATCCTACTTATAATATAAACGCGATTTTTTTACGTATGGATGTTTGCTCCAATTCACGCAAAAACTAATAAATAAATAAATGCGGACAACATCACATACATTGTTCTGAACCCAAAGTAAGTTGCTAAAGCACTTGTGTTATGGAATTCAGATACAACGAAGGTACCACAAACACCCAGACCCGAGACAATGTAGAAATGTTGATTTTTACATTGACCCGACCGGGGATCGAACTCGGAACCTCAGAGCGACACCTTGAAACCGGTGCGTACGCCACTCGACCACGGAGGTCGTCAAAACGGATTTAGAGGAAACTCTGTACACGGATATTTTTTTTTACGATTTTGTCCCTATAGGTATTGTTTCTGTGAGATCATTTTCGATATTTAGCGGGCGCGCCCGCGGGAAACAACTATACATATTACCAATACTAGCTGTTGCCCGCGACTTTGTCCGCGTGGTTTGAAAAGGTAAGTTATGATTTATACCTGCCCTGTTTGTTCTACATTTTTCATTGTATCTTCGCTCCTATTAGTCGCAGCGTGATGGAAAGTATATAGCCTAAAACCTTTCTCGATGAATGGTCAACACAAAAATAATTTTTCGATTTGAACCAGTAGTTCCTGAGATTAGCGCATTCAAACAAACAAACTCTATAAATTAATTGTAAATAGCGGAATTGGGGCCCAGAAATAGAAAAAAATGATAAAGCCGTCGTATTATTGAGCTTGAAAATATTTGACCTAAATATCTATACAAGCTTTGCTCCGCGGTGCTACCTGCGTTTAAACGGAGAAGTTCTTATACTCAAAGAAAACAATACCTACAGGCAAAAATACATACATTGTAATACACAACAAAGTATTATAAAACCTGGTTATTAACGTCAAATTTAATCACCATAGCAACGGCATTCTAACAGTTGCTATGGTTACAAGTTTTGTTTATTTCGCTACAACAAATCGAACTATCCTATGTGTTAATTTCTGGAGTTACAAATATTTATTATTTATATATACAAAGGTTAATAATATTAGTATCTAGGATTAATTGCAAGTAAGACTAATTAGCCGGTTTGAAAACAATTACATAATCTTTTCAATTATTTGCTGTTGTAGTGTGGTAATAAAATAAGCTTGACAAATAATATAGATGAAACAATACTAAACACCAAAATAAGAGGTCAAAAAAGGTTTTATTTCAATAAAGCCTTTTCAGAATTTATCGGAATGTTACTATGACTTTTTTTAAAATAGTGACGCGATACCTAATTGTCATTCTTATGGAGAAAAACCGGCAAAAACTTTCATAAGTTCCTATTCCAAAAATATTTAAAAAAAAAACAAAATTTGGCATACATTATTATAGTAAGAATGTTACAACCAATTCCTGAATAGCATTGGAAAATATTGGCACTTGGAAGTCGAATTCTGTAGCTGATTGTACTATTAAACTTCGTAACACTTACCTATTGGACCAATTCCCATTTGTAATTCAGAAAGCGCGCGAAAGCACAGATTACGTATTGCGATTTTTTCAGGCACAGGCACGACCTCATTCAGCCGAGTCTCGCGCGGTACTGGATATCCTTGGCGACTTGTGTAATATATATTCTTTTTTTTAAAGTTACCTTTTTTGGGATCAGGAATAATATTATTCTGCCTTGATTTAAAAGAGATCTTGCAATTTGGAATTTGTCTTTGCTTTTTGTGTCAAAGATTTTGTTGTTTTTTTGTTGATTGTTAGTTTGTTGTGGCTTAGTGGTTAGAGGTCAGGTTTTTTGGTGTTGGGGGTAGCAGTTTCAGAGTCATTTCAGGTTTTTTTTTGCATTATGGAAAAGTATGGTTAACACTTACATTTAAGTGGGTTTAAGAATAGTATTTATTTATAGCAACGACAAAACTGTAATATTATCTTCCAAGGAATCGAACCGATAACATAGGCATAATGGTTATTTAGTGGAATCCTGTGAAAATGCATAGGTATACTTAAGTTAAAATTAAAGTACGTCATAAAAAAAATCTTTTTTTTATATTTTTGCTTCATATTGTAAAGATATACTATCTCATCAAGATCCAAGGATAAATCGAAAAATTCAATTCTAATAGTTCTAAAAATAGGTACTAGATGGCGGTGTGTGTTGGGAAGGGTTGAAAGTTTGCGTCAGTTTACCCAACATTATGATTGCCGGAGATTTTACTTAAATGTAGATACTCAGTACTGCAAAAGTTTAATTAAGATAATAAGACTCCTTTAAATAAATAAGAGAAAATCTTGTGCATAGAGTTCGAATGTACTTAAACATTATTAAAGCACCGTTAAAATTAATACTTATTCTTGATAAGTATTTTCCATTGTTTTTATTAAAGTAGTCTGCAAATAAACAGTTTCTACTGTTATTTATAAGACGATTTAATTCGGTGTTTTAATTATTTATGGTGTTATTATATATAATTAGACTAATGGGTTTATCTTTGTTGATAAATTCGCAAGGTCGAGAATCTAACTGAGAGTTTTAACTGAGTATTTACTGCTATTTCTTGTGGTACAGTAGAGAAAGTTATGATTTAATTTGCTTGAATATTACTTAAAATGTACTTGTAAAGATAATAAATTTAATAATATAGCTAGCTTTTTCTTTTTCTTATAGGAAACGACTCTCGCAGTAATGAATTTAATCCTTGTGTCGCGAATCACACAAATATTCAAGTACACAAAGACACCCAGACTCAGGACAAGCATTCGTTGATCACAGAAACGCTTGTCTTACGCGAGGATCGAATTTACGACACGTCGCGTTCAGTGGGTTAGGCGTGGTGACCTCAACCTCTCGGCTATTCTTACTGTCGGGGGAATCCTCATGGACACCCTCTCCCTCGGGGGAGGAAATATCCTGGGACAACTCACACACGGTTATCTGATCCCAAGCTAAGCAGAGCTTGTGTTATGGTAACCAGACAACTGATAAACTTACTTATATATTTCTAAATACATACATATTATAGATAAATTACACCCAGACACAGAACAAATGATCGTGCTCATCACACAGCATTTGTCCTGGGCGGGAATCGAACCCACGACCTCCGGTATAGCAGTCAGGGTCACTAACCACAAGACCAACAGGCCAGGAAATGGGTAGTGCCAGACTCTTAATGACTAAACCTGGTGTACACTGTATAGCAATGTGTTGCAATCCTTCATACACTCGTCCATTAGCCTGATAAAGCTTTTAAAGAATGAGACAAAAGAAAGGCTCTTTTGCGCGATCATTTTCTTTCCAGATTGAGCGCTTAGCAAATCTATATACTAATATATAAAGCTGAAGAGTTTGTTTGTTTGAACGCGCTAATCGCAGGATCTACTGGTCCAAATTGAAAAATTCATTTTGTGTTGAATAGACCATTTATCGAGGAAGGTTCTAGGCTATAAACTATCACGCTGCGACTAATAGGAGCGAAGAAAAAAATCATAACTTATATCTTCTAACCACGCGGACGTAGTCGCGGGCAACAGCTAGTAATTAATAAATCAACAAAAGTGATGATTCCACTTCGAATAAATGATAATGAGATAAGATCAAGCCTAAATTTAAATACGAATCTTTTTGCCTAATAATAAAATTAAGCTATTTATGATATTTACTACCGAAATGCCTTCTCTACATTTCGGATTTAACGAATATTCACGAAAATTTCTATCGTAAAAGAGGAAATATCTTTTTTTTTTTGCCATGTTTTTAGAAAATTAAGAGGATATTTTTATTATAATGAAAAATTGCCACTGAAATTAATATTCTGTGATGAAAAAACAGAAAGAACTGTAAAAAATCACGTGACAGCAAACCGCCATCTTTCTTCGAAATTAAAATTCATAAAAAACGTCAAAAGGTTGCATCGTTATCGAACTAAATATGTAATAATTCAATAACAGTATGTCTGTCCGTGTTTTCTGTATAAATAAATATTTATGCTATCGCCATATTGTAAAATTAAATTGGTAGTCGACACTGTTTGTCATTTCTACCGTTAGACAACCATTTTGTATTTTTGAATACGTTCGGATAGACGTACGAAATATTTTTAAAGATTACTTTGAATATGTAATGTTATAACGAACTATTCCACTTTTACCTATTTCACCCAAATTCATATCTTTTTTAAGAGCAACACGGATTGTGTTGCTTTTAAAAAATATATGAATTTGTCTAATCTAAGTAATCTATCTAATCTTTCTTTTTAAGATGATGTCAACGTTATGTTACAAAGCAATGTAATGTTAATTTGTCTTTATAAAACTCCAAAACGAAAAACTTCTTTTGGCTTCAAAATACTTTTAGAGGTCAGGAGGAGAGTCAACCACAGCTCACTGGAATGATAAACAATTTAAAACTTTGAATAGTATTCAGTCCTAGGGAAAGGTTTTAGAAGGTTCTCCTGAATAAAATCCAACACTTCTCATCAACACCAATAGGATCAAACCAAGGATCTACGAAACCATTTCCATTCTTTTACCAACACAAAACCACCATATTTATCAATATCTTAGACTATACAAACCCAAGATGATGTATAGGAATGACAGCTCAAAATATTTTCAACTCTAAAAATATAAAACGACGATTTTTGGACGATTATCCGAACTTATTCACCTGGATACAATATGCATGCCTCTTGTGCGTCAATCCGCCATGCATAATATAGTTGTTTTTGAATTTTAGAACATGGCATGACGCACTCAGCCTATGTGACCGTGAATAAAATTTTCCTTTTTTAATTATCTGTATAAACTTTGAATTGTTTTTCGTTGGCATTATAATAATTATCTGTAAGAGCTTTAGCTGAAAAATAAGTTTTCATCAACGTATTTCGGAAATGCACGTCAAATTGTGGATCCTGGCTGTCATTTATAGGTTTGACAGTCTTTATAGGTAGTTATAAGTCTGACAACCAGTCTGACTAAGGGGTATCCAACCAAGTTGCCCAGGTAACTCGGTTGGGGTCGTTATAGACAGTCGGAAGCTAGTAAGTCTGACAACCAGTCTAACCAGGGGGTATCGTGTTGCCCAGGTTACTGGGTTGAGGAGGGTAGGCAGTCGCTCCATGTAAAATACTGGGACTTAGCTGAATCCGGTTAGACTGTAGAACCCTAACATATTTGGTATAAGACTAAGACGATGCTGTTAGATAAGTTATTCCCTGAACACTTATGTTGCAGAGCCAGTGCCGGCGTAAGGGCCACTGACATCCCGGGCGAAAATTTATTTTCAAAAAAAAAAATATTTTAATGCGTACTTTTTATTAATATTCCATCAATAATAGCACAGAGCTTAGAGGCAAGAGACTCAACCTTCAGACCTTGGCGCCCCCCAGAATTTGTCGCCCTGGGTCATCGCCCCATCACGACTAACGCCGGGACTGTGCGGAGCGACTATCAATCTGACTTTTACGTCACTTTTTTAAAAAAAAAACCTTGAAATGTAAAAAGCTTTTCAAGGCGTCGCATGGAAAAAATAACTTTTAAAGCCACTACGCCACCCGGTCAGTCAAATAAAAAACTTATTTAAGCGACACAGATTATAAATGTATCCCGGTTTTTTAACAGAATGGCACGCAATAACTTTTACTGAAAAAACTTTTCTAAATATGTGCATAATAATATGTAAAAGCCATATATTAACTGTACAGTAAATCGGTCAAGTGTGAGTGGACCCCTGATACTGTGGGTCCCGTACATAAAGGATAAAGAAAAAATAAATATGCTGAAGATATCATTGCTTAACGTGCGTTTCATTTTTAACTTTTGCTATTACATCGGCAACAGAAATTCAATTCTTTATTGCTCACCATAATTTTAGGTAGGTGGTCAATTAAGTTTACAACTCAATCATGAACCCTGTCGGGCACAGCAAAATTAGGAGAGAAATACATAATCTGTGATGCGCAGATAGATAGTTATCACGGATCATGAGATATAACTTAAAATGAAATGAAATCATTTATTCCGCAAAAACTATCACTTCTACATGTCTTTTTTTGAGAACGCTGGAGTCGACATTTCCTATCTGACTACCCTGAGAGGGAATGTCGAAACAAAATCAGGGGTTACACAGTCTCTTAAGTCCAGAGCCTCTGTAAACATGTACAGATTTTCCCTACAGATAGGGATCCCTAAAAAAAATCCCGTTGATGCTAAAAAAAGAACAGTTTTCTTTCAATTTGTTATTCAATTAAAAAAAACTGTTTTCTGTCTATCGACTATGATAGGTATAATATATTATTGTCTATTAGACATATTTTAAATGGAGTATGGAATAAACAGATCTATTTATGTAGAAAAACATTTGCATGCAAAAAATACGTGAGTACACACGCACTGAGCAGTTTGTGTAGGCAGTTTCGTGGACTAAAATGTCACTTGTATTTTTCAGTAACGTTGTTTTTTTTTGTTTTTAAAAACAACTTCCGCACTAAGGAATGTTATAATTGTGTCTTGTGTTTCACAAACATTCAAGTCACATGCACAAAGACCCTCAGGCTCAGGACGAACGTTTCTCCTAGGCGGGGTTTTTTCCTGTATTTAGGTTAAGGGTTTTCTTTCGCAGAGGGCTTCTTTGACTTTTTTTTTTAAACTTACTGTCCCAGAAAACGTTGCTTTGCCATACAAATAAGTACTAGGGAATAAAAAAAATGGGGTATGAAAATTATGTTTTGTCCGATTCTCAGACCTCCCCAATAGGTATGCACACGAAATTTCATGAGAACGCAGAGACACGAACATTTTATAGGTGTATTCCGTGTATTACATTTTAATAAACTAAATGATGTCTACGAAATACCGTTCGAAATTTTATTTATTCTTCATTTACTTACTCGTGTGACTTAGGTAAATATACAATAAGCCAAAATAGATACGAAAATATTACATCGAATACATATTTTAATAAAATATGTGCATTTTCTATCGTTTTGTTAAACGTGATCAAAACATAACGTCACAATTATAATATGTCAAATTTTAAATGAGCGGCAAATATTTTAGGCAGCCATGTTGGAAAATCGATTGTTTTTTTTTATTTGTTCCATATTTGAAATGATGATATATTCAGCACCCTTGTACATCATATTTTGTAATTAAATGCGTTTGTTAATATTTTGTGTGTACCTATAAATTATTAAATAAATAAAATATTTAGGTAAACATGCAGATATAAAAGTAAAAAAATGATTCATAGCTGAAATAACCCCGCCAAGTTTAATTTAGACACATGCCCTATTGATTCTGTACCAATTTATCATTAGTCTAGCCTTTCCCTAATTATGTTGGGGTCATAGAATTGTTCGTGCATAAAACCTTGATCACGTCACATCTTAAAATACTTTTTTTATGGGAAACCATTAACTGACTCTTCGCGCTTTGGGTTGAGCAGAAGATTATCAAACTTTAACTAACGACCACCCATGTTCCTTCCTTTGCCCTTCGTGTACCGGGGCCACGGTAAGACCTTAGGACAATCCCTTTGCCCCGGCAGGGATCAACCCAAATATAGCTTGCTCAAGCATGGTCATGGTCTGGTTACCGCTGGTCTCTTTTGCCCCGGACCATGGATTGAATCAGGGCTGGGTCATTTTTTTAATGACGGGGCATCCGTTGAGGGTAATGACGCCCGATACTTTTATTTCAATCTAAGTAAATAATCATCTTTTAAATGTTCTGTATGTAAATTTTAATTTCCAATTGTGGAGAAATACGTAAAATTAAATTATTACTCGAGGAAGGTTTTTTCTATAGCAACCAACTAATATAAAATTATAAGTATTGTTAACGAAACCTCCTTTTCAAAGTGAAACCTCCTTCAAGATCCTTAGTGAAACCTCTTTCAAACCTGGGATTTGACAAGCAGTCCGCTATAAAAGACGGAGCTCCCTTAGCAACGCTCTCTCCGGTGTCAGCTGGCTTCGCTGGAACATCTCCGTGACCTTCGTTGTATTTATTCAGCATAGCAGCCATATTGTTATTTCGATAATTGCCATTCATATTCCTTTGCAGAAATTAGAGTTTGATGTATTAACTTTAAGTTATCTTTGTAATGATTTGGTTTAATTGTTTGTGACGTAACCGTGCTTTCTTTTAAAAAACCTGTCTAGTATGTGTACAGTCAAGAATTTTAAGTATTTAGTTATAATACTTAACTTTCAAATTACCAATACCGAGGCAAAATATGAAAAAAACTAAACTATTAAAAAAAATACAGTATCTCGAAAACATAAAATTCGCTTTACAACACCATTTAAATAAATTAACGAACCCATTTTTTTGGTATAGCAACAAAATAACTATAGACAATAAAAAACAGTTCATAAACATAAATAAATAATAAACATCGGGCGATGGCCAAAAAAACTGATTGTCAAATTTGACTTCCGTGAAAAAAAATGCATATGTTATCTGTGGCGTTTTTTTATCTGTGTATTTTCGCGGGTTTTGTTTAAAATGGAAGGTCGCTCCGCATAGCATATGCATGATGCTCCAAGTTCCGTGTTAACGAATAAAAAGTTTAGGGGTCCCTAAGAAAATATAGTAGTTTTAATGGCAGTCTCAATGGCGCAATTTAGGAGAGGCCCAGCTGTAGACCTCGGTAACCTGAATTGGAGATACACGATTGAATAGCTGATAAATTTTGTAGTGAGGAGCTCGTGGCTAAGCTATAACTGCATAAGTGAATCGATCACAGGTTAAGCTACGCTTGACGAGGCCAAACTTTGTCATAACGAGTTCCTCCGTATTTCGGAAGGCACGTTAAATTTTGGGTCCCGGCAGTTATTCATACATCTTTGACAGTCGTTACAGGTCCACACAACCAGTCTTTGAATGGAGTGTCATCTAAAAACCCACGTTTTTAAATGTCACTCCATTCAAATGTTATCAAAATCATTTCAGCCGTTTTTATAGTTGTAAATTACATTGTCATCGGGTTTGAAGCTACCATAAAAATGTCAGCCTTCTAGATGATCGGGAAGTGCCTCAAAATTGAGTTTCAAAAATCCAACCGAAACACAACCGAGACAAACTAACAAGAAAAGTGACTGTATGAAACGTTGGAAAAATTTACAAGTCAGACTACAAGCTAAGGTATCATTATTAAACGGTAAAAAATCTTTAAACAACAATCCTACAGAACCCATTTCTATCACACAGAAAATGATTCAACAAATATATTCATTCTTCTTTACTCGAATTTGGCAGCTCTGAATAAATTGGGTCAAATCCTCAGTCAGACAAATAACAAGTAAAAAAAACCGACATAAGTGTTTATAAGAAAACTGACAAACAATGTCTGTTGATAAAAATCAAAATGTCTATTAAAATTGCAAAAAAAATACGTCCCAAAATTGTTTTTGTGGAAACTAACGCAATTTTTCGTAAATCACTTTTAAAAACGTGCTTTTAGTTAATTCGACTCATATTTGATGTCATCTGTGCGTAGCCCTTGTAAATACACAGTGACGTGGTGTACTAACACAGCTGTCATTTGTGTGTCACTGTCACACAAATTAAAGCTTCCATAATAAACAGTCGCTGTAAAAAGCACACATACAAAGCGCCTGCATCTATATCTATACTAATATATTAAGCTGAAGAGTTTGTTTGTTTGAACGCGCTAATCTCAGGAACTACTGGTCCAAATTGAAAAATCATTTTTGTGTTGAATAGACCATTCATCGAGGAAGGCTTTAGGCTATAAATCATCACCCTGCGACTAATAGGAGCGAAGATACAATGGAAAATGTGAAAAAAAACAGGGCAGGTATAAATCATAACTGATATCTTCTACCCACGGGGACGAAGTCGCGGGCAACAGCTAGTAATATATATGAGTTAAACTACCTGCATTTTCCAGCAAACGTTATTTTTTCAACTGCTTTATTTGACCTGAAAACACTGCGATTATCTTTTTTCTATTTTAACTTGTAACATCATCGGCGTACCCTTTTCCCAACTGTGTTGGGGTCGGCTTCCAGTCCAACCGGTTTTAGCTGAGTACCAGTGTTTTACAAGGAGCGACTGCCTATCTGACCTCCTCAACCCAGTTACCTGGGCAACACGATACCCCTTATTTAGACTGGTACCGTAACTACCGTCGCTGAACATTGATATTTATGTTCAGTATAAGTTAAAAAAAAAATCTAATTATCAGGGTTTAAAACTCAGCCTAGTGACGGACGGAAAGACAGACGGACAGCGGAGCTTCAGTAATAGATTTCTGTTTTTACCCTTCGGCTAAGGAACCACAAAAAAAAGCTTGTTTTTCTTGAAATTTCGTTAAAATTTTGAAAATAAATTATTTACTGTCTATCAAGCCGTTTTAGAGGTGTATGTTAGCTAACATTGAAACACGAGAATTTCATATACCTAAGTTCGGCTATCTGTTAATCCAAGGCTTAAGCTACCTCCATAACAAATTTCATCTAAAACGGTCCAATCGTTTCAGCATGAAATCGTATCATATTATTCAGTTCACAGATATATTATACGTGTAATTTTTGTAAATTGTAAATACAAAATCATTTAAAGCAGCAATTTAATAAAATTGTAGCATTTAGATCAAACTTATTTATTTGTGCATAAGGCCCTGAACAGCTAAACTCAAATTAGATAATTTATTTGCTTTACCTGTTTGCTTTATTAAAAATACAACCCAAACAGTCGTTTACCGTTTGCACTTTTCCGGGCAAATTCAAAGAAAGGAGGTTGCATTTCACCGGAAAACGACCATAAACAAAATAAAAACGCATATTTCCTTGTCCAGAGACAACCTTTTTTCAATTCTAGAAACTGTTTACAGTAACAGGTTATGAATTATTCATTCGTAAAATGTGAATTTCTAAATTTGGACCAATTTCTTAAGAGGTGCGTGTGAGAGGGACGGTGATACGCGTTCTGGTGCGTTAGACAGAGATGGGGGATATGAAATGATGAATGATTGTGACGAAATCTTGTCATTGATATTGGAGTTCTAGAAATTGTGAGATTAGGTTAGAATTCCGTTAGATATTGTGAGACACTTGTTTACACGTCTTTGTCTTATCCTGCCCTATTTTTGGACAAAGAAATAGAGCTTGAGGTCTTTTATTGACCATATTTGAGATTTAGGCGAGGCGATATAGGGTTTCTTCTCTCATAGCAAAAGCATTTAGGAAGCGGTGAAGGATGGGCGAAACTGGGTGCTGTCCAATGTAATCTGACCTTCAAAAAGTGCTAATTAGTAGCCTTATTTGAATAAATGACTTTTGATTGATTTTGATTTTATTTTATTAAAAAATAATCTATATAGTCCGTCAGACAGGTTTCTTAAAAATACTGAATGCGTATTTTCACTTTATAACATTTTTAAATGTTAGATGTTTAAAATCACTTAATATGATGACATGTTTGGTAGTGGCAGCTAGTAATACCACTTGCTAGTAACGTACTGGTAAGTATTATCATATGACGTCACAGGCTTTCATTTTGTTTACGAGATAAAAGAAAATGTCTGACTGGTTTATGCACTGCCCCACGTTGGGGTGCCATTAGTAATATTTTCTAAAAGACAAATGTTATTTTTTTAATATCTTTACCAATATATAAAGCTGAAGAGTTGTTTGTTTGTTTGAACGCGCTAATCTCAGGAACTACTGGTTCAAATTGAATAAATATTTTTGTGTTGAATAGACCATTCATCGAAGAAGGTTTTAGGCTATATATCATCACGCTGCGACCAATAGGAGCGAAGAATAAGTCATAACTTAACTTATATCTTCTAACCACGCAGACGAAGTCGCGGGCAACAGCTGCTATAATAATAACAGACAACTTATATGAAATTTCGGCCTATAAATGTCCCACTTCTGGGCACAGGCCTCTTCACATATAGGAAAGGTTTTCACTGCGAGCGATTTCAGATTCCAATATTTGTAATCCAGGTTTCCTCACGATGTTTTACTTCACCGTTTGTCAGTGGTGTCATAGAATAATAATAGCTCGTGGCTAAGCTATAACCGCACAAGTGAATCGATCACAGGTTAAGCTATGCTTGACGCGGTTGGTCCGTATATAACTTTGAAAAACGTTATATGTACTATTGTAGTATATGTATTTTGAATAAGTCAGGTACTTTGCCTGACTTGGGATTGAACCTGCACCTTTAGCATACAAATCCATAGATACATAGAACCATGGTTGACTGCCCCTCGTGTCTCTTGACACGTGAAAAGTTGTCACGTGTCAAATATATCAAAGAAAAAGGTATAAAATGAATTTATAATAGACATATGCCTAAAACACATGTTTCGTGCACGTTTGTGTTTGCAAGACTGGGTTAACGGAATACAAAATGCAAGTCAAATACGAGTCGGACTCGCGATTTTGAGAGTTCCGTATGAAGAAAAACGAATTTGTTAAAAAACTTGTCACCAATCAATTTTATGACCGTAGCAAGCGTTGCTTAACCTAGATTTGTATTCTTATTGTGTGTGTTATAGAAATACATGATCTGTGTATATTTCAGTTGTGTTGTTATGACAGTTCATGAGATACCGTCCATGACAGACGTACGGATAGATGTCAGACCGGGGTCTGGACCGGGGCTTCATTTTTTACCAATTCAGTACGGAACCCATTTTTTTATTTTCTTTAGTTTTCATGATTTTTTTTCTTTTCAAATTTCTTATTTTTAGAGTCATTTGGCTTTGATAGACTTCCTATTTGACCTTTACAACCCCCTTTCGGCTTTCGCTTTTACTATATCGCAAAAAAAACAATGTTTGTACCTAACTTTCAGCCTTGTTATTTTTATACATATTTAGAACTTTTCTCCTCAGAAAACATCTATAAAAAATTGATTGAATTGATCCACGAATGCTTGTCCTGAGTCTCGGTGTCTTGTGCATGTGACTTGAATGTTTGTGAAACGACACGACACAAGGATTAAATTCCTAACTGCGGGAGTCGTTTCTTTTCAATCGCATTAAATAAATGTCTTTTAAAATATGTAATAATGTTGTAAAATAAAAATATTATCAAATTTCATTATTTTCTAAACCGGAAACTTGTTCTACTATTCTTGAATAATATAGTAAACAAAAATCGGAAACTGGACCAATGTCCAATGCCTAATAATTTTATTATCAACAAAATTGTGCGGAATTTGCAAAAAAATCGTGACATTGCGACAATAAGGAACGAAAATATGTTTTTATATATTACTAGCTGTTGCCCGCGACTTCGTCTGCGTGGTTAGAAGATATAAGTTATGACTTTTTCTTCGCTCCTATTGGTCGCAGCGTGATGATATATAGCCTAAAACCTCCCTCGATTAATGGTATCTTCAACACAAAAATATTTTTTCAATTTGAACCAGTAGTTTCTGAGATTAGCGCTTTCAAACAAACAATCAAACAAACAATTAGTATATACATAATACATACATAGTATATACATAGTAATTAGTATATATATAGTACAATTAGTATATAGATGCCAACGATATCTTCGCTACGTTTCATCGATTTTTAATTTCTCGCGCGGAGATTTTAATATTACGATAACTCATTACCTATTAACATTTTTGGCGTAGTGTAAAAGGCAATTTTGTTCTATATTACATGCATAATATATCTAACTTATTTATTTGGATAAGGATTAATACTGTATTGTTAAAAAGAGGTTCGTAAGTAACCAATAATTTTACTGTATTAAGAAAACACATAAAAATGGTTATTGTGGGTTATCCTTGGAAGATAGACATATACCACCGCGGACTTTTTTGTAGATCTATTAAAGAGGTACAAACCCGCCATACATTGTTTTGTTGTAACTCAAAAGGTTTTGGCAGCGTTCTCGATGAAAGCTCTCGAATGGCTTAATTTTATCCGACATGTTTAACTAATATCGCTGTAATATCGTCAGTTTACACAAAACCTAAACTTATTATACACTAAACCTTCCTCAAGAATTGCTCTATCTATCGTTGAAAACCGCATAAAAATCCGTTCAGTACTTTTCTAGTTTATCGCGAACAGACAGACAGACAGACAGACAGACAGACGTGGCCAGGGACTTTGTTTTATAATATGTAAGGATAAGGATAAGGATAGCTGTTGCCCGCGACTTCGTCTGCGTGGTTAGAAGATATAAGTTATGACTTTTTCTTCGCTCCTATTGGTCGCAGCGTGATGATATACATATAGCCTAAAACCTCCCTCGATTAATGGTATCTTCAACACAAAAATATTTTTTCAATTTGAACCAGTAGTTTCTGAGATTAGCGCTTTCAAACAAACAATCAAACAAACAATTAGTATATACATAATACATACATAGTATATACATAGTAATTAGTATATATATAGTACAATTAGTATATAGATGCCAACGATATCTTCGCTACGTTTCATCGATTTTTAATTTCTCGCGCGGAGATTTTAATATTACGATAACTCATTACCTATTAACATTTTTGGCGTAGTGTAAAAGGCAATTTTGTTCTATATTACATGCATAATATATCTAACTTATTTATTTGGATAAGGATTAATACTGTATTGTTAAAAAGAGGTTCGTAAGTAACCAATAATTTTACTGTATTAAGAAAACACATAAAAATGGTTATTGTGGGTTATCCTTGGAAGATAGACATATACCACCGCGGACTTTTTTGTAGATCTATTAAAGAGGTACAAACCCGCCATACATTGTTTTGTTGTAACTCAAAAGGTTTTGGCAGCGTTCTCGATGAAAGCTCTCGAATGGCTTAATTTTTTCCGACATGTTTAACTAATATCGCTGTAATATCGTCAGTTTACACAAAACCTAAACTTATTATACACTAAAACCTTCCTCAAGAATTGCTCTATCTATCGTTGAAAACCGCATAAAAATCCGTTCAGTACTTTTCTAGTTTATCGCGAACAGACAGACAGACAGACGCGGCGGGGGACTTTGTTTTATAATATGTATAAGGATTTCAAATTTGTTTGTCCATTTGTCTGCTTAAAATATTTTTTTTTCTTGATTGTTGAATTGAAAAAAAAATTAAGATGGCGCCTCGACACCGCTCGAGATTTTATTAGATACCTAAGAAAGATTAAAAAAAAGTGACGGGTTTTTTATCAAAACCGATAAAGTTTCACTTCAAAAATGACTCCCGCACTAATAGAGTAAGAGCTCGTGGACGCCAGACCTACGTTATTCTATAGAAGCTGAAAGTTTGTCAGCGGATGCTCCCGACATAGGCAAGAACAATGCTCGATTATGGAGTTAAACGTAGGTCTAGGGTCCACGGCTCTTAGACCCTAACGAATTCAATCTTGTATCGCGGGGATTTAGAAACACAGATTTAGAAGAAGTTTGTGGTCAAATATTTATCCTAGGTGGGAATCGAAGTTGCGACACGTCGCTAACCGTGGTAGGTGGCCTGATGACATAAACGTAGTTATTCAAAAGAAAAAATAAGAAGTTTTATATAAGATAAAAAAAAAACAAGTATAGACCTTGTTGCAAAAGGGGATGGCGGCGAAATCTTTTGCACAAGACTGGCCTTTATCCTCCTAGCGTTTCCCCAACTATGTTGGGGTCGGCTTCCAGTCTAACCGGATTCAGCTAAGTACCAGTGTTTTACATGGAGCGACTGCCAATCTGATGTCCTCAATCCAGTTAAGTGGGCAACACGATACCCCTTTGTAAGAATGGTTGTCAGGCTTTCTAGCTTCCGACTACCTGTAACGACTACCAAAGATGTATGAATAACAGCCGGGACACACAATTTATCGTGCCTTCCGAAAGTCATATACTGACGGGATGAATGGAAGGATATGACGTCACTGTTTTAAAAGACAGTAGTGGTTTCAGGGTTTAAGCATTAGGTAGTGTGTATTTTAGTTCCGTACAAAAATGGTAAAAACAGAACCCTATTATTAAAACTCCGCTGTTTGCCTATCTGTCTGACAACAGGCCAAACCTTACGAAGTGAGATAGCTAGGCAGTCGAAATTTTAAAATCATGATTGACTGATTTTCTTTTAATTGGAAATATTTATTTTACTTTATAACATTAATTTTATGCCTTTGGATTAGTTTCGAGAAAGAAGAATAGGAATTCAGGCCTCGGTTTGATTTTACAAATTAAGAATTAAGCTCCCGCGGCCATTTTTGAATTATTGTCAAAACTTTCCACTAGATGGATGCATGAAAAACAAAAAGAAGAAATTTAAAACAGTTTCTTGTCAAAAATAATATGAATTTGTACGAAAACATGAAAAAGAAACATAAAAATTAACTTTTAAATCAAAACACTCGAATCTAACATTGCTTTCAGACTCGCAATTCAAAACTTCTTGTAAACAAACTTGTATTTGCGTTTCTAAAACCAATATCCCCATCCACTTTACATTACATTTCTCCAACTACAACCGCAAATAAAATTTGTAAATTTAAAATGAGAATGCAAATTTCGCGCGCCCGGTATAAATATGGCTTCCCGAGCGATTTGAAGTCAGTGCTGCCGGACTAGTAGTTCCCGCCACCGGTGTTGCCACTCTAAAAAATCTATCTTTTAAGATCAAGATGTTGAGTGCACTCTTTTTGATAACCGTCTTTTTAATAGCGGTCTACAAGTTTTATTTTAAAAATACCGTAACTTATAAAAAAATTAATAAGTATGGTGAAAATAAAACTGTTGTTTTAAAAGAGGCGCCGGGGCCGACGCCGTTGCCCATTATAGGTAATTTACACCTTTTGGGCAAACACGAGTCGACTTTTCAATCTTTTACGGCTTTAGCTAAGGAATATGGCGATATATTTAGCTTAAAGTTGGGAGCTACTAAATGTCTTGTAGTAAATAATTTAGATTTGATTCGGGAGGTTTTGAATCAGAATGGTAAATTTTTCGGCGGACGACCGGACTTTTTGCGGTTCCATCAACTGTTTGCTGGGGATAGGAATAACTGTGAGTACCTTTGCCTTGGTTTTTTTTTTTAATTTTATTGTCTGTATGCAATTGCCTCAAATTTTGTTTGCGTATATTTTCGTTGACATTTTTGTATTGATTTTTTGAAACAGAAAATTGGTTTTAACTGTCTAATACTTCTCAAAGATGTGCCATCTCATAAATGGCACGAGTTTTAATTTACCCATATAAAATGTATCAATTAAATTAATAAAGTAATATTGTGCAGTAGTTTTTGTATGTCACTAAATATTTCAGGCAATTGTTTGTGGACAAATTGTATACTTTAATTTTATGTTTTTTCAGCGTATGCCTTCCTCTAATAATTTGACTGTATGTGAATGTTTTTCCCACGTTTCTATACACTCACTTTTCTTGTTTGTTTGTCGTTCCGGTGGATTTTTGCAACTCAGTATTGTGGCACTCCAAACCCAATGACATTGCAATTTACAACTATAAACAGGGCTATGCCGATTTTGATAAATTTTTGACTGAGTGTTATTTAAAAACGTGGGATTTTAGATTTTTCAAATCTACTTTTTTTTCTCTAGCCCACTGTGTCCCACTGCTGGGCAAAGCATCCTTCGAAATCCTTCCACGATCTATTATTTTTAATAGTTCTAAAACATTTTTCTAATTTTTTTTATTTTAATACTGTATTATTTATAAATTTTATACGCGTTTTCTCGTAACTAACGGAAATTTTCAGGTTAACCTTTTTTTTATTATAAGAAAGTATGAAGTAAGATTTTCTAACATTTTTACATTATACTTTGAAAAATGATATAAATGCTCATAATTTTTGTCTCAATGTATTAATTTTTCAGTACTACGCTACATAGCCCCAGCTAACCCCAGTAAAATTCCCATTAAAATCAGTCTAGTAATTCCAGAGATACGCCCGTTGAAACAAACAATAAAGTCTACAAATTTATCATATAAAAATCTCATAGTCGGTATCAGATTTCTATCAAAACAACAGAATTTAGAATCGTCAGCAATGCACCTTAAAACTGTCAACTCATTCTATTTTTGTAAATCCAAACATGCGTTTCATTAAAACAATTAAATATTTATTTGCTTATATCACAAATAATCTTGTAAAAGCACGCAAAATACGCCTGTTCCAAACTGCAATTATATTTAACAACGGCCATCTTTTCTTTGTTGTTAATAAAATTAAAAAGCAAAATTGACAAAATGAAAATCACGGCGTAATTGTTTCAATATGGCTGCGACCGCCAAAATAATGTATCTACAAAAAATGGCAGTGAAATATTTGCAGAAAGCTTATAACAGTGTTAGATTTTTTTTTAAATTACATATTTATTTTTTAAATATCTTTTATCAATTTTAAATGTCCATATTTTGTGTCTCTAATACCGTATCAAGAGATTTCTTTAAGATTCTTAAAAACTCCGGTTGGGTCCGAAACTAGTCGGGCACTTCCGATAAAAACGCGTATCAATCATTTAATAATGCATCAGTAACACGATAAAAATACAATGGATTTCCAATTATTGTATCGGCAAAATGGTTAAGAGAATAGGAATAGTTTTAAATTTAATCTAATTGCCATTAATTCATCGGCCATTGTAATTAGCAGAATCGGGGCCCAATATATTACGGAGCGACTGTCTATCTGACAACACAACACATGTTACTGTAACACAGTATCACATAATGAAGTTAGGTGTCAGTGGGTGACATAATTGTTGTCTTATCGCATAGACACCATTTTATTACCTTTTAAACGGCGCCAACGTTGGTAATTATGCCTCGGATTACATAAACGCGAAGATTCATAAACAATTGCTAGATTTTTTCGTATCTAGTTTCCTTTAGGTAGACTGTGGTCCATGTAAAAAGATAGGGATTTTAAATATTTTTAACCAACTTTAAAAATCAGGAGGTTATCAATTTGCTGTTTTTTTTTTTATATTTGTTACCTCAGAATTCGGGCTGGATTAAAATTTTGTAGATATTTTTAAATACTTTAATAATAATTTTGTATAAGATTATTCTCTCGCGTACTTATCAGGATAGCACGACTAGTTTCGGACCCAACCGGAGTCCTTAATCATGAGCAGACGCGGAGGGCGAGCGAGTCAAACTTTAATTTGCAATCGATACCCTTTCAAAATGACATATTAAGTAAAGAATTTGAAAAATCCCTAGCGCAACGTGGCAATGCAGCCAGCCTTCTGGGCACGTTTCCCGACTTTGGCAGGAATGAAGCTGTCTTTTTTGACGCTTTGTAAATTATGTATATTTTTCATTTTGTATTGAAATAGTTTCATAAATGTAAATATTACTTAAGTGTAGTTTTAAAAATAATAACATCATTAGTGTCACTTAAAACGCCTTTGCTTGTTACTTAGACCAAACATATTTTACTAGACAATAAATAGGGCTGTCAAAATTAGTTTCGAATAATGAAAAGGACGAATACCTATTTTATAGAAAACTAGCTGTTGCCCGCGACTTCGTCCACGTGATTAGAAGATCTTGAACCGTTTTCGCAGCTCACGCAAGGGAAGCCCTCAAAGATGAGAAATTTTACCCGCTTTTTCCACATTTTCCATTGTATCTTCGCTCCTATTAGTCGCAGCGTAATGTTATATCTAGGTAATAGCCTATAGCCTTCCTTGATAAATGGTCTATTCAACACAAAAAAAAACAATTTGAACCAGTAGTTCCTGAGATTAGCGCGTTCAAACAAACAAACAAACAAACTCTTCAGCTTTATATATAAGTATAGATAGTATGGAAAAAAGCAATAAACCTCTTTTGCAAACCCTATTTTGACAGGTACAATTTCAAATGATATTCTCTATCTGTCCTTGGTTTTATATTATGTATCACGTTATAAGGCGTATAGTTACTATGTCTTTTTTAACTTAAACTATAGTTAATTTAGTGTGATCGTATAGGTTTGACATCTTTATTATGTATGTATTTAGAAATATATAAGTATGTTTATCAGTTGTCTAGTACTCATAATACAAGCTCTGCTTAGTTTGAGACTAGATGGCGTTGTGTGAAAGTTGTGGATATTATATTGATATTTAGGTTAAAAATTATTAGTAAGTTAGTTATTGAGTTAAACTTAAAACAACGCGGTTTCTCGCGTTATTAGCGTTTTGTAGTTAAAGGAAATTAACTACTGATTCCGCTGTCTGTATATCCGTCTGTTACCCGGTTCTAGCTCATGAATTGTTAAAGATAGATTAAATTTTCTGATGTTGCTATAACAACGCATACTGAAGATTTTGTAAATAGGTAATAGAAAAACAAAATATTAAAAACAATGGTCACACATCTCAATTAACTTATCAACAACTGCTTAGCCTCTGTATTTAATTTTTAACCTACTTTAAAAAAACACGAAGTTCAGTTCGTCTGTATTTTTGGAATATCATATTAGTTTAAATATTGTTTATATATTATTGTGGCAATTTAAATACAACATGTAACTAACTAGCTATTTTGATTTATGAGATGCAAAAAGTTAACTAACGGACAGACAGACAGACAGTCTTAGTTACAAGAATCTGTATATTAAGTTACGGATTCAAAAAACTACTATTTTCATAATAACTGCCTATCCCAATAAACAATACTTGTGTTTTAAAGTTAATAAACACGAAATAAGTATTTAAATAATTTGATTTTCAAGCATTTTGTATGTATGTCAGTTATTCAAGACTAGATATCAAATTACACAACCTTGCCAACATAATAGGAAGTGTTCCATAAACAATATAGGTTTATAATTTCATTTTTCGGCACTGGTATTTTTATACAGCCTACTTTTATTAATTGGTCATCAATTTAAGGTTCTGTTTTAAATACTTTTGAAAGTAATTGAAAATGAATTATTGCTTGTTAAGAAGTAAAATTTGTGTGGTTCTAGAAGTTAGATAATATTGTTTATTTGTTCATCCGCCTTTGAACATTTTATGAAATGGATATATTATATTTATAATAGGAAGGTATAAAACAATAAATAAGTTTTTTAAAATTAAAACAAAAAGAGATGTTTGAAATTGAAAGTCACTCTTAAGCCGTAGTATTAGTATTATTTAGTGATTTATAAGATAAAAAATACTAAAAAATAGATTATTACATGCACAAACAGTCAAATGCAATTTTATTAAACTTATTAAGCTTATCAAATTTGTCCAACACTTCATCTACTCGCCAACAGAAGGCGCTGTCATAATGAAACTAATTTGTCTCTCTCTTGTTTAGCATTGGCGCTCTGTGACTGGTCGAATCTGCAGCTTCGCAGAAGGAACTTGGCTCGTCGTCACTGCGGGCCCAAGCAACACACCGACAACTTCGCAAGAATAGGAGACGTCGCGACTTTCGAATCGATCGAACTTATCCAAACCCTCAAAAGTATAACTCGCAATTCGGACGCCAGCATCAACCTAAAACCAATCTTAATGACTACAGCAATGAACATGTTTTCGCACTACATGTGCAACGTAAGATTCGACGACAACGACGAAGATTTCAGACGCATCGTCGACCATTTTGACGAAATCTTCTGGGAGATCAACCAGGGTTACGCTTTGGACTTCCTGCCGTGGCTCTCACCGTTCTACAAGAAACATTTGGATAAACTGTCAAGCTGGTCACAAGACATACGCTCCTTCATTCTCTCAAGAATAGTAGAAAAACGCGAAATGAATTTGGACGTCGAAGGTCCTGAAAAGGACTTTCTAGATGGTCTACTCAAAGTTTTACACGAAGATCCCACAGTTGATAGAAACACAATCATTTTTATGCTCGAAGACTTCTTGGGCGGTCATTCGTCTGTTGGTAACTTGGTAATGCTGTGTCTGACGGCTGTGGCCCGAGACCCAGAAGTAGGAAAGAAGGTGAAAGCTGAATTAGACGCTTTGACGAAAGGAAAACGGCCTGTCACACTCCTCGATAGACGAAGCCTGCCTTATACAGAAGCGACTGTCCTAGAATGTCTGAGATACGCCTCTTCACCTATTGTTCCCCATGTGGCTACAGAAAATGCTGCTATATCTGGGTATGGAGTAGAAAAAGGCACCCTAGTCTTCATAAATAATTACGAACTGAACACCTCCGAGGAATATTGGGATGAACCCGAAAAATTCGATCCGAGCAGGTTTTTGGAGAAATCGAAAATTCGCGTCCGAAGGAACTCTCTCTGCGATTCAGGAATGGAATCTGACGGTGAAAGACAGCATTCAGAGGCGAAAACTGTCGAAAAGGAAATATGGTCTGTCAAGAGGAATATCCCACATTTTCTGCCGTTCAGTATTGGTAAGAGGACGTGTATCGGTCAAACCTTAGTCACGACCATGAGTTTCGTTATGTTCGCGAGTATTATGCAGGAGTTTGACGTTGCGGCTGAATGCGTCGAGGATCTGAGGCAGAAGCCAGCCTGCGTAGCTCTGCCTAAAGACACGTATAACCTATATCTGTTGCCACGGAAACACTGATTTCTTATTTTTTGTAATCTTTGGTGTGGGTTGTTCTTTTTTGATTTTGTGGGATTTTTTGGAGTAATAGTCACTTAATATTTATTTTTATAGTTAGCTGCTATTTCGAGGTTAATATTTATTTAGCTGAAAATTTTTAATTTCATTTTTTCTGACAGTTAAATTTGTTTATTTGTTTCTAAAAATATTAGTACCAGTTCCGGAATAAAAAAAAGTTGCTGTTTAAGCTAAATCAATTTTTCTTAAAAGTTCATGTATTTTCTATTATCATAAATTTTCCCACAATTTTTCTAAAGGACTGACTACACCAAGTTAAAACAATCGCTCAAAACTATTTATTTCTCTAAATAATTGAAGTTTTAAGTTATTCGTGATGTTGGTATTACTGTATTCAAAATTACAAACCTTAATTAATGTTTTTATAAAAACGAATCGCACTGAAAATATTAACATTGGCCGCTATTATCGTACGCTGAATATTTCTGACAAAATTACGACTAATCTTTGTAACTACATGAAACATCCCCGTTGGGAGGAGGAGGTGAATTAGTTACACTGTAAATTGTATTTTAACAAAAAGTAGTTTAAATTATGCGTTTTGGTTGCCATCTGTAGCAATAACAATTTTAGATAAGATCATGAAATTTTCGGGCGATCATCAGTTCAGCGTAGTTTAGTACAGGTCAATTTGTCACCTATTCTGCGTATTCTAATAGCAGCCAAAGTGATTAAACCTCTTTTTCATATTTTAATACATTGAAAGATCTCTGCTATAGGCACAAGCAAGACTTAATCATAAAATGGCAATATACGTTGAAATATTAACATAGGATAAATATTTGAATAGAAATAGAAAAAAAAACGACTGTATTTTGTCCGGTGGATTATCGCATGAACTTAGTAATAAAAAAATAATATTGTTCGTGACTTCTTTAGATTAAAAAAAAAATAGTACAAAGTCACAATAATATGTATTTTTTTATATTATAGTCATGGTCTTTTTGTTAGTTATTATAATCGGAATATTAGAAATTGTAATCTGTCATAGTTCCTATAATATTATTAATTAATTTCTCGTCAAAATTGGCTGTTTTCTAGTTAAACGAAATGTATTTTTTTTGTATCAGAATTGAGTTTAGCGCCATCTCGTAGTGAGTAGCAGGTACTTGGATAAATTCAGAGAGTTTGTTTTTTTGTTAGTTTCTTTGTGTGTGTGAATTACTCTTGCTTTTAAAACTGTAGTTAGTTATAAAATTAAATAGACTTAAATAGGGGGAATACTGTAAAAAACTCTTATAATCAAGTAGAAAAATATTTAAATAGATTTCATACTAATTTTAGTGACAATTCTTTTTAATTTTGTATTATTCTATGGCGGATTTCCAAAGATACAATAATATTTAATTTATTAGTAAAATCCATTCTTCATAAAAAAAATATGTATCTAATTCTTTTCATTAATGAAATACGCCATCTTTTTTTATGTCAAACTGTGACAATTCTTTAATCATTTTTTCTTTTAAAATTTTGACATATATATATAATATTGTGTTTTTATTTGACTGAATGTTTGTCTGCTTTCGATTATTATGTAACAAAAACTATGCCTGATTTGAAATGACGTAGTATTTAGTAAAATGTGATCAATAGTTGAATTAGAAAAGAAATTATAGAATACATTTGCATTTATATTGATTTTTTATTTATTTTTGCCCAACTTACACGATAAAGACTTACACAAATATTAGTTTAACCTACCTGCACAATATAATTCACTAATTCACCATCATACACACACAAAAATAAATAACTTTCTACCACACTAACATCATTAAATCGGAACCTTGTGTGTGTATGTTTGTAACTTCTTCACGCCTAAACAGCTGCACCGATTTCGATGAAATTATTTAAAGATATAGCTGACACTTTGGATCAACACATAGGCTACTTTTATCCGACTTAGTCAGAGGATGGTAATGTTTTGGCTGCTACAATCGACATCCAGGCGGGCGAAGCCGCGAAAAAACAGCTAGTACCTACATATATTGGAAACTGTCATATGAGACTTAATAAAAAAAAAATACAGTCGAATTGAGAACCTCCTCCTTTTTTTGAAGTCGGTTAAAAAGTATTGAAAAAAACATTTTTAACCTCACAATTCTCTTTGTGGGTGTGGCGGGATGTCGCTATCGCTTCTTGAATCAAACCATTTACTATTTTCATACACAGAATTACATTAAATTATAAATAAGCATTTACTTGACTCAAAAAACTACGACAAAAATAAAATCTATACTGATTAAGCTGGAGAGTTTGTTTGAACGCGCTAATCGCAGGAACTACTGGGCCAAAATTGAAAAATTCTTCTTGTGTTGAATAGACCATTCATCGAGGAAGGCTTTAGGCTATAAACCATCACGCTGCGACTAATAGGAGCGAAGATACAATGGAAAATGTTAAAAAAAAACAGGACAGGTATAAATCATAACTTATATCTTCTACCCACGGGGACGAAGTCGCGGGCAACAGCTAGTCTTGCATCAAGAAAATGAAGTAGCTTTGAAAACTAGTGTCACAAGAGTGTGCTATTTTTAACAATATTGTTATCAGTATATAGAATAGGATATAATATTTATTTATTCATTTATTTTGAAGGTTATTGATAGGTGCTCCAATAAAATACACAATATTCTGCCGTTGCCAGGCAGTGCCGACGTTAGGGGGGACGTGATGGGGTGATGGCCCAGGGCGACAAATTCTGGGGGGCGCCAAGGTCTGAAGTTGGAGTCTCTTGCCTCTCCTGGCTCAAACCCTCAGAACTGTGCTCTACGCTAGAGGTGGAATACTTCCACCGCCAAACGTAACGCTAAAGGAAAGATGAAATTCTTTATATAATTTTACTTGGGATAAGCAAAAAACTAACTCTTGATATTGCTTCCCTCAAGTGGGCGCCACAATATTTTCGCCAGGGGTGTCAGTGGCCCTTACGCCGGCACTGTTGCCAGTTGAAAATAGGATTTGATTTTATTGTAAACAGCGTTTTCATAATAATACAGAAAAAAACCTGATAAATAAAAACCTTTTATACTAAACACACTAAATTGAAATCACTTAATCCCTTTAGGAGTTATGATGCCACAGAGAGACAGACAGGCCAAACTTCGTTTCTTGCGACGCAGGTTAATCTATATCTATACAAATATATAAAGCTGAAGAGTTTGTTTGTTTGTTTGAACGCGCTAATCTCAGGAACTACTGGTTCGATTTAAAAAAATATTTTTGTGTTAAATAGACCATTTATCAAGGAAGGCTATAGGCTATATAACATCACGCTGCGACTAAAAGGAGCGAAGAGACAATGGAAAATGTGGGAAAAACGAAGAAAATTCTAACCACGTGGACGAAGTCGCGGGCAATAGCTAGTATGTCATACGCGGGAATCGACACAGCAAAACGCGCTCTGTAGGTTTCGCGTGAACACTCGGCCATTATAAATGTTCGGGTTCCGCACCCAAAGAGTAGAAATGGAACCCTATTACTAAAGCTTCGTTGTCAGTCCGTCTGTGTATATTTCAGGCACCAGGCTGTGTCTCATAAATCATAATAAATTTTGATTTACCTTATGAAAGTTTTATTTTAGCTTCGGTTCGTGTTACGATCTCAATAAACAACTTGGTAAAATACCTATTGAAATTAGATATAGTATAATAATATATCCTGGGACAACTCACACACGGTTATCTGATCCCAAGCTAAGCAGAGCTTGTGTTATGGTAACCAGACAACTGATAAACTTACTTATATATTTCTAAATACATACATATTATAGATAAATTACACCCAGACACCAGAACAATTGATCATGCTCATCACACAACATTTGTCCTGGGCGGGAATCGAACCCACAACCTCCGGTATAGCAGTCATTGTCTCTAACCACTAGACCAACAGGCCCGTCAAATAATAGTAAGTCATTGGAATATGAAAAACGCAACGGTTAAGCAGAGCTTTTTACAGTCAAAGTTCATTATGCGGGAGTCGTAATTAATGATTAACCAACTTTAACAAAGCCATTTTTCTTCTACCTATTTTATCAACACTCTTAGGGTCTGATGACCCTCGCGCTTAACAGGATTTTTTTTTGTTTATGGCAATCTGCTAATTGCTTTAGCAATTTCTGCCAGTGTCGTGTTATGAGTGCTATGACCACACATGGGCACTGTGAAATATAATTGTCTGGAATACTAGGGTCTTTTCGGCAGAATTCCGGTACCTAAAACAACACAGGATTTTTTTGCAATTTAGTATAAAAAAAAACATGTCACTCTAACATTGACAGCAAGCTTTCTACCTCCCAACGTGAGTTTATTCAATTTTAAATATATAAACATCCCATTAATGTTTATAGAAGCAAGTAAAAGCCACCATTAATAATACATGGTTTGCTTTGCGTAAATCCTTACATTTATTACAATGTCCTGACGTCAGTGCAAGGGTCTGATATGAAATTTAAATGACAGTTGCCGGCAGCCATCTTGTCGTATAACTTTACTTGGGATTCGTTGCTAGGTATAATATAATCTCAGTAGGTAGTTTTATATCATAAAATGGATACGAAATAAATAGATTTTTATTAAGCTCACTAGCTGTTACCCGCGACTTCGTCCGCGTGGATAGAAGATATAAGTTAGGATTTTTTGAAATCGGGTTAGTTTTTAGAGTCCACGCAAATTCTGTCCATATTTGTAAGATTTTTGAGTGTGATTGGTGATGGGGTGATTATAGATTTTATATCCTCATTAATGAAGGATATAACTATCTAACAATAAAATAGATAGTAAAATGAAGAATGCAAGCACTTACCATCCAACACCAAGTACTTACCATCTGACACCAAGCACTTACCATCCGACACCAAGTACTTACCATCCAACCCCAATTACTTACCATCCAACACCAAGTACTTACCATCCGACAACAAGTACTTACCATCTGCCATCAAGTACTTACCATCCAACACCAAGTACTTACCATCCGACACCAAGAACTTACCATCCGACACCAAGTACTTACCATCCGACACCAAGTGCTTACCATCCGACTCCAAGTACTTACCATCCGTCACCAAGTACTTACCATCCGACACCAAGTACTTACCATCCGACACCAAGTGCTTACCATCCGACTCCAAGTACTTACCATCCGTCACCAAGTACTTACCATCCGACACCAAGTACTTACCATCCAACACCAAGTACTTACCATCCGTCACCAAGTACTTACCATCCGACACCAAGTACTTACCATCCAACACCAAGTACTTACCATCCGACACGTCTCCACACGAATCGAAATCATAAGTTCTTATTTCGGTGGACGTTACTATGCCAAACCCACTTTGCACGACGTGTCGCGGGTTCGATCCCCGCGTAGGACATGCGTTTGTGTGATCCACGAATGCTTGTTCAGAGTCTGGGTGTCTTTGTGCATGTGACTTGAATGTTTGTAAAACACAAAGTGAAGGGATTTTAAACAAAAAAAAAATGTGATTTTTACACTTAGAGAATCTAGAGGTAGAGCAATTAAATGCAGCTTTATCTGTTC
Organism: Trichoplusia ni; assembly: GCF_003590095.1. NCBI lineage: Eukaryota > Metazoa > Arthropoda > Insecta > Lepidoptera > Noctuidae > Trichoplusia > Trichoplusia ni. Next base: position 5,268,871 of record NC_039480.1, read on the forward strand.
TTTAGTGAGTTGTGAACGAGTCGTGGCGAATACTTATGTTCCCTGAAAATAATTGATTTAGTAATTAAATAAAGTATGTTTGGCAAAGATGAAAAACAAAACAAGGTAAAATATAATTTTGTTGTTAATTTCCTAATGTAGTATCAATGCAATTCAATCAAATGTAGTTAATAAGATAAAAATAAAAACAAAAATCCTGCAAATGTACATCCATCACCATCTATTATTAAATAGCTAAACTAATCTCAACAATAGTAACACTACTCGCCGCTAGATGGCGTTATCGAAACTCCCAAACAAATCGCATCTCAATTTATCAGAAAATTGCAAAGCGAAAACGTCAAAACAGGACATCGTTAAAATGCGGATATGTATTATTCAAACAGACGGACAGATATCGTCGTCCTTTATATGAATAATTTATATATTTCTAATGTCCTTATGTTTTTAATGCTGCTATTTAGTTGAGGTAGGTCGGTAAATATGCGCATTTGAAATGGTCCCAGACGGTTCCTACTTCATAAAACATTTTCGAGATTCATTGTTTATGATTTTTAAGTATTTAACTTGACTAGAAATACTTGCGGGTCCACTTGCTTGGAAAATTACTGAAGAAAGCTTATCAAATGAAACAAATACCTGTAATCTATACTTCTATACTAATATATAAAGCTGAAGAGTTTGTTTGTTTGTTTGAACGCGCTAATCTCAGGAACTACTGGTCCAAATTGAAAAATTCTTTTTGTGTTGAATAGACCATTCATCGAGGAAGGCTTTATGCTATAAAACATCACGCTGCGACTAATAGGAGCGAAGATACAATGGAAAATGTGAAAAGAACAGGGCAGGTATAATACATAACTTATATCTTCTACCCACGGGGACGAAGTCGCGGGCAACAGCTAGTTGCTTATAATAGTTTGGTAATGTTGGTATTAACATATCAATCAATACATATTATTAAGATAAGATAATACGACTGTCAAGATAGTCCAGTGGTTAGTAGCTCTGACAGCTATACCGGAGGTAGTGAGTTCGATTCCCACCCAAGACAAAATGTATGTGTGATGAGCAAGATCATTTATTCTGTGTCTGGGTGTAATTTATCTATAATATGTATGTATTTAGAAATAAATAAGTATTTTTTATCAGTTGTCGAATACTCAAATTATAGCTTTTGCTTAGTTTGACACTAGATGGCGTTGTGTGAATTCGTGTGAAGAGTCTGACGCATTTAATAAAATAGAATAATTCTCGAGGAATGTTATTATCTATAATGCATAATATAGTGCCATGACTGTCTCTATTACACTTTGTAAATGTAAATGTTAAGTTTTAAGGTAATTGTATGCTAAATAAATTAAAATAAATAAATAGTACAAATATCTGTATAATTTTAAAGTTTTCATACTGCACATTTTACAGTAACAATCTTGGCTATGACTGCAGTGTGCGTGTAAAAGTTCAATTCCCGCGTAGGACAAAATGCTTGTGTGATCCACAAATTCTTGTTCTGAGTCTGGGTATTATATATTAAATTAATGACTATTTGATTGTCTGTAAAACTCCTCGCGACACCTCGTCCCCAAGTGTGGTCATCGTTATAAATAAACATTAGTATATAATTTCATGCAATCAGCATTAATATTACCTATTCAAAATAGGTCAATTATCACTTATCTAGGAAAAGGTATTTTGAAAGGTTTTCCCTAAAAAATTGTCATTGGCAATACTAGTAATACTAGTAGGTACTTAATTGTGTTATAAAATCTTTATTTTACTTTATTGTAACCTAATTACATAAATATTGTAATTGCAAGCTATTGTCGTGGGTCCGAACGCTACAAATAGAAAATGATCGCACGGGAACACAAAATCGGGATAAAAACTATCCTATGTGTTAATCCTGGTTGCATACTATCTATGTACCAAGTTTCGTCTAAATCCGTTCAGTGGTTTTTGCGTGAAAGAGGAACAAACATCCATACATACAAACTTTCGCATTTATAATATTAGTGGGACAATAATTTGTTATTAAATATATAAATTCCGCCGTTTCTCAGACAATGCTCTTTATCATAAACATAAAGTTTCTCACTCAATTGTGTTTTTGATGTAATCACACAAATATCATATCATTTATCTAGACGTAAAATTAAATCAGAAAAATGTGAAATCTGTGTATTTACAGATTCTTTTTCAAGAATGCTTTTTGCTTTGTATGCAAAATATAAGTCAAAAAACATTGGTAGATAACATTTTTGTCTTTTATAATTATTAAGCTAGCCAATATATTTTAAAGATTTACGATTATTATTAAATTACCATCAAATCAAATGTTTTATTTTAATATATGGGTAATTACAAATAAAACAGAGCTTTAATAGTTAAAATAAATTCTATTTACATTCGCTGATTCCACAACAAAGGCACTTCTGTTCAACAAATTGGAACTTTGACAGATCAAACACGCTATCCTTGTCTAACTACATACGAATAAAAGGGATAGCAATAAATTTATCATTATCCTAACTCGAATATTGAAATCATTGTGTAAATTCTGAATCTTATTACTAGATGTTTTGAAATATACAAGCTTTGCCAGTAGATTCGTTGAATTTTCGCACATTTTGGCAGAATACCAAATGGCTGAAGAGAATTGTCATAGCATAATGCGTTTACATTTTAAAAATAGTTTTCGAGATAATTTGAATCAACAGTTTGATCGTTGCAGATGTTTAGACTTTGCTTTTTAAGCTTACATGTCTGTTTGTCTGTGCATTATAGCTCTAGAACGGATTGAGTGATTTTATTTAAATTTTGGGTGTTTTCATAGACATGTTTGATAATCAGTCGGGTCATTTAAAAGTTGTTGGGGATCAATTTTATTTTGTATGGGTTCCGCAGGTTTTAGATGAACCAGGACCTTAATAAGACGTTCGTCTCCCCGTATGTAACCATATTGTATCTCATGAACCATAATAGCTAGCCAGTTGAATTTTTCACACACGTATTTCTGTTGCCGCTTTTAAATACCTACATACTAAAACACGAAAAAAAATTGAAATGGTCTCTGAAACCAGTTTTATTTTATTTTTGTACATGATTTTAGGGAATCCATCGGCAGAGACTCCGATTCGCACTTGGACTGTGTTTGTTTATTAAGTTTATGAAGTTGTAGTGAAAAATCTCAAAATTTACTGAACCGGTTTTGGAAAATTATTTTACCTATAGAAGCTCGTGGCTAAGCTATAACCGCATAAGTGAAACGCTCACAGGTTAAGCTATGCTTGACGCGGTTGGTCCGTAGATGGGTGACCATCTGTGTCATAAAGATTGTCATAAAAGTTCCTCCGTGTTTCGGAAGGCACGTTAAATTGTGGGTCCCGGCTGTTATTCCTACAACTTTGATAGTCGTTACAGGTAGTCAGAAGCTTGAAAAGTCTGACAAACAGTCTAACCAAGGGGTATCGTGTTGCCCAGGTAACTGGGTTGAGGAGGTCAGATAGGCAGTCGCTCCTTGTGAAACACTGGTAATCAGCTGAAACCGGTTAGACTGGAAGCCGACCCCAACATAGTTGGGAAAAGGCTAGGCCGCTGGTGAGACTGTGGACGGTTTGCTTTTGTGAAGTTGTAGTGAAAAATCTCAAAATTTACTGAACCGGTTTTGGAAAATTATTTTACCTATAGATATAGCCTCATTATTTTTGCATGTCATTACTAAACGATAAACCTGAAAACTATGTCTAAACGATGAGAGATCCGATCACCTAGTATTGTTATATCTCAAGTCAAACGACTGCCATTGGAATCTAACCTAACTTAGTGCATACCATCACGATATTTCTATAGTAATTATCTACATACCACAAATATTATGTGTGAAAGTATATGTATGTTTAAATGTGCGTATGTTTATTACCTCTTTACGCCCAAACGATGGGACCGATTTCGATGAAATTTGGTATCGATGTAGCTGCTACATCGGATAAGCACATGCGCTTAGGTTATGAGACTTTATTAAAGGCAGATAATGCTTTTGCAGCTAGATATACACCGTGATTTTTTAGTCGTCTTACAAAAGCAGCCCAGTTCATGTATCCAATGACTAGAACACGTTCATGATAAAAAAAATGGTATTTATGAGATTTGAATTTAAAATGCAATTTTATTCAATTTTATGATGCAATTGGATATGCCTTACGCATATAATCTGCAGTATTTTTTTGGAGTGAGAGAGATGGCCTATGCTTTCGGTCTAGCGCTATCTCTTTCCTCATAGATGATTCGCGCTCAGTTTTCATGACAAGCACATACATTGATTTCGCCCTCAACTAACGTAAAACTGTATGACATTAGGAAATAATAAATTATCCAGAAGAGGCTCGTAACATCTTAACTACGGTACTATTTTGAGAGAGACAAAGACAGAACGACACTTCGTTTCCTCTCTTTCTTTCAGAGTCCCACTATTCTCATCTCTAAGGGCTTATTTTTCAATCGCCAGATAACTTTTATTCGACGAATATGTTTGACGTTTTGACAGCTTTTGTATAGAAAATATGTCAAACGGCCATATTTATTCCTCGGATAGAAGTTAACCGATGATTGAAAAATCGGCCCTAAGGCATGTCAATTAGTATAATGTCGATGGTTTAATATAATTACTCGCATCTTGGCACTTATTATACGAAACTAGTGACTGCCTTGTGATATCGAAGAGGTGTTCTTGAAAAGGTACTCAATAATTATAATTATTAATTACTTTGCCATTGCACATGCATCCCTACTAATTAATATATTATACCTATATTTAACTATATTATAATACTAGCTGTTGCCCGCGACTTCGTCCCCGTGGGTAGAAGATATAAGTTATGATTAATACCTGCCCTATTTTTTTTCACATTTTCCATTGTATCTTCGCTCCTATGAGTCGCAGTGTGATGGTTTATAACCTAAAGCCTTCCTCGATGAATCGTCTATTCAACACAAAAATAATTTTTCAATTTGGACCAGTAGTTCCTGAGATTATCGCGTTCAAACAAACAAACAAACTCTTCAGCTTAATATATTTGTATAGAGTATAGATTATAAATGCGAAAGTAGCTCTGTCTGTCTGTCTGTCACGCTTTCACGTATAAACCACTGAACTGATTTTATTCAAATTTGGTACAGAGATAGAGTTGACCTTGAGAAAGAACATAGGATAGTTTTTATCCCGGACTTTTGAAGAGTTCTCTTGGAAACGCGATATAACCGACCTCGACGAGGGCGAAGCCGTGGGCGATAAGCTAGTTGTATTAAGGTGTAAATAAATAAATAATTGTTTTTAAATATGATTTTGTAGTGGTTTACATAAGTATTTTATTTGGCAATCTTTATCTTTATTATTGTTTTTATTTATTTATTTTTACTTTTTGGCTGTCAATCGCTTATTACTTCTAAACTGAATTTTAAACAAAAATACATACCACGATTGCACACAAAATAAAAATACTGGTAGTAGATTAAAATTGGATATATTTTCAACCGACTTCAAAAAGAAGGCAGTTCTCAATGCGTCCGTATTTCGTTTGTTTGTTGCCTCAGAACTTCGGACTGGACGAACCGTTTTTGATGACTATTTCATTTAACGTCAATAGCTGTCATTTGTTGTCTCATAATAATTTTATCAAGTTTTTGTCAGTAGTTTCCATTTGTTATAGGTTCTATGTTATTTTTTGTTAAAACAATATTATTATTTATTAACTTCATGCGAATCAATACTATATATATACACGCCTTGTCTAATCGTTGCTGTGAAACAGAATGCAGTATGGGCTTTATTCTATTATTATCGATTTAGATACGTTTGTATTTTCTTGAAAAAATATTTTTTTTCTCAGAAAACCAGTTTGATTTTATATTATCTGTACTTTCTTAAAAGTAAAAGTACCGACCTAATCAACCTACACAAAAAAGCTTTGACTTTGACAAAAAAATATTCTTAGACATCACTGACGAACGGCGATGGAAAACATCTTGAGGAACCCTGGACTCCAAATATTTTTTTTTAATATTCTGCGTTTACTAGTATGCGATGCCTCCCAATAAACTTTAAATAAATATTTTTTTATTGTTTAAAATAAGACAAAAATGCGCAAATTTTTACTTCTTAAACCCAGTCGTCATCCCCATTGCAACTATAAGAATATGTCGTTCAAAATGTCAACACAAAATCATAAAACTAAGCAAAGAAAAAAACTAGATAAAAAAATATAACCTTGAATCTAAACATCAGATACACAATTCCTATCTACAACAAACACAGCCTCTGTCATTCCATTCGTTCGTTTCATTTCAAATTCAAATTCAGTCAGTGACGAACTGCCACGCGAAGCGCACGTCGAATTTTTAGTGAGTTGTTTACATTATTATTTTAGGTTATATCGTTAAAATTATTATTGAGTATACTTGAATTTAGTCTAAAAGTGTATTTGTGGATATTAATGTGAGTTTTTATTAGTTTAATTGTGTATTTCGTGAGATTTTTAGGTATAATTGTGATTTGTCGCTGATTATAAATTGTTTTGCGGCCCGGTTTTGCAAAATGGGATTGTTATGACGTTTTTAAATGGTTTAAGAACAGATATTACTGTTATATATCCTTATTTTAATTTATTCTACTTAGTTATAATTGTGTTAAGAATACTTCAACAATTATTTCACCCAGATAAGTTTGAATTATTTATATTGAAGTGCACTTATACCAACTTTATAAAACCTGTGAGAGTTACTTGCCTATATCACTTAAATGATTGTTTTTCCATTTTCAATGGTTCATTATAATTATTAGCGAGTAAAATACCTATTTATTGGAGGTTATATTCCGTAATGTAACTTACTTTTTCAAAGTTTAAATATGATTTATTTACAAATTTACAGAGTTAAATATATTTACAAGTAAAAAACAAAAAATAAAAAATAATTAAATTTATTTAATCAAAGCATCAAAAAATTCATCGGCGTCGCTGCCGGCTGGGAGTGTGCCCAAAAGGTTGGCAGCATTGCCACGTTGAATGGCAATGCTAATCCTCTGAGCGAGGTAAAAGCCAGCCTTTGGGTCACGAGAAGTGTCAACGAGACGCTTAAATGTATTTTCTTGATGAAAGACACCACTGACAAACGGTGAAGGAAAACATCGTGAGGAAACCTGGATTACAAATATTCGAATCTGAAATCGCCCGCAGTGAGCTAGCGTGGTGATCAATGCTCAAACCTTGCCTATACGGGAAGAGGCCAGCAATGGGATATTTTTAATCTAGTATTAGAAAACTTATTTACTTAAATTGATTTTATCGTCATAGTTGCTTTACTCCTATAACAAAGGCATGAGGTTAGCAGCACAATGACAGACCTACAAAACCTTTCAAATGGTAGGTACATTATTTAATTGTTTTGAAGGCGACTGGGTCCCACTGCTGGGCAAAAGTGTCCAAATCCTTCCACGATTCTCTATCCTGGGCCACATGTAACCAGCCCGCGTGGATGTCCGTCCATGCGGCTGACGTGACCCGCCCAATCCGCCCAAGATAGCCGAGTGGTTGAGGTCACCCTCACCACGCCAAACCTACTTTTCGCGTCGTGTCGCGTATTCAATCGCCACGTAGGTCAAGCATTTGTGTGATCCACGAATGCTTGTCCTGAGTCTGGGTGTTTTTGTGCACGTGATTTGTATGTTCGTGAAATTCCCCGCGACAAAAGGTTTAGATTTCCTACAGCGGGAGTGGTTTAAAAAAAAAAACATATTCCCGGCAGCCTTTTTGCCGACATCTATAATCCTGGTTTTTGAACGAAGCGTGGTAGGCAGAATATTCAGATAAGTTTAAGATAATAATACGTTCAAATTGTTTTTAAACAATCTCTTTGTTGATAAATATTAAATAGTTAAACAAAACACAGCTGTGACTTTACAATGTCACAGTTTGTTTTGTTTATGTAAATAAAAAACATAGGTATCCATGTATAAATGTAAAAAATCATGACCCCTGCCTGTCCGTCGGCCTACCTTTCAAAGTTCATGGGATGCCCGATGACAAATGCCCTTTCATCCTTTAGGTAGGGATCAATTAAAAAAAATATAGGAAAATATATACTACACACACACTACACATATGTAGGTATGTATATCTGACCTATCGTATTAATTTACATAATAAATGGTTTTCAAATAGGGATACCTAATAAACTCCGTACTTCCATAATAATGGTCTATGGATAATTATACTAGTAACAACGACTATTTGTCATTTCCTTGACGACCGTAAATGAATAAAACTAGAAAAAATACAAGAATAATTATCTATGATTGATTCAAAGTGTAAAATCCTCCTACTAATATAATTATTATAAACGCGTTGGTTTGTATGCATTTTCTGGTCAATATCTTGATCATCTGTGCATAGGCCTCCCTCTTCTCGTGCCAATTTCTGCTAGCCTCATCCAGACTCGACCCGAGACCTTTACTATGTCATCGACCCATCTTGCTCCCGGACGACCGACGCTTCTTTTGCCTTGTCTTGTCCACCGTTCTGTCACCGCTTCTTTGTCCAGTTGCTGCCGTCAATAAGCTGAATAGTAACTGATTATTATGCATCAGTATATGAGAGTGGTTAAGAAAAACATGTTGCCAATCAGAGCGTGTAGTATGCGTCATTATACGGGCGAATGAAATTGAATAGAATTAAGAGCTACGTTGTAAATAGTCATGTACGGAATATCTAAAAGACTCTGAGATATACGTTTCAATCCATATGATTTTAGTTAGAGAGGAAATTCGATATGTATAGCATTTGATTTGGTAAGGTTTGTCAAATATAATGTTTTTTTAAAGAACGACTCCTGCACTAAAGAGTTTGCTATACTTGGGTGTTTCTCAAACATTCAAGTCTTATTCACAAAGATTTCTAGATTTAAAACAAAGGTTGATCAAACAAATAGGGGATTTGACTAAATCTAATAAAGTAAATCAGTCAGGTTTCCAAAAATATGGGATCGGCGTTTTTCATTTTATGATATCACCAAATAAAAAGGAATATTAAAAGCACTTTAGATGATGTTTTGGGGCTAGTTACTTCACTTGCTCGTAATAAAGTGTACTGGTAAGTGACGTCACACAAGATTCAATTTCACTGTAGCTTTCATTTTTTTTTCGAGATAAAAGAGAAAATACCTCTCTATTTTTTGGCAATCGTCTGTCTGTCTAGCAGCTATTTTTTGTCAAATGCGGTACATAAAGCGAAAATTCGATGAAAATATTAATTTCGGATTAATCATTCATTTCCGTTGCTTATATTTATAACCCAATGTTATCAAACACGGCAGTCAATTCACACTTACGCAAACACAAAATGTTTTGACGTTTCAAATGCGCGGGATTAATGTCCGCCATTTTGGCTGTCAATAAATTTACTTAATCTGTTTTGAAAAACTGTTTTGACGTTGGTTTCTTGATCTTAAATTATAAACTACCTACTAGCTGTTGCCCGCGACTCCGTCTGCGTGGACTTAAGTTTACAGCGTTCGGTGGTCCCCGTTTCCATGGAAACAATCCCCTTAGTGATCTTATAGCTTGTACACACCTTTTAAATTTTCCCTCGGGAACTATTCCAAAAATCGGGATAAAAGGGAGCCTATGTGTTATTCTGATGTATAAGCTATATCGTGGTAAAGTTTCATTCAAATCCATTCAGAAGTTTTTACGTGAAAGAGTAACAAACATCCATACATCCATACTTACAAACTTTCGCCTTTATAATAGTAGTAGGACTAGCTGAGAATATTATTTTTTCTAGATGTATGTATTTTTAATGCCACATTATCAAAAATAAATAAAAACAAAAAAAATCGTCCAAAAAATAAAATATTTTTTTTTAGTCACTTGTGTCTAAGGGGTATGAAAAATAGATGTTGTTTTATTCTCAGTCCTACAAAATATGTATACAAAATTTCATAAGAATCGGTCGAACCGTTTCGGAGGAGTACGGTAACTAACATCGTGACACGGGAATTTTATATATTAGATTTGTATAGCTTTTTTTATTTGAAATCATATATAAGTTTGAAAAAAAAAATACATTACTTCACGCGCTAACGCTACGAATCGCTCAAATGTATTGAACTGACGAGTAAATTTCACGTCGCTTGTCAAATATTTTTAGTCGCGTTTTATTTTTCCTGATTATACACTGATGTACAAAGTTTTGTCTATAACTGCTCAGTGGTTTTTGCGTGAAAGAGTAACAAACATCCATACATACAAACTTTCGCTTCAGTTATATTAGTAGGTAATATAAATGTGTTTTTATATAACGAATTGGAGTAAAACTTCCTGTTTCATAATTAAAATATCCATAGCAGGAAATGTTTTCCTTTTATCAACATAAAAATGGTTTTAATTTATAATAATATACATTAATGTCGTTATATCAGAAGACCAGATCAGGTTTAATAAAAATATGGGTAGACATAGACATATAAATATGACCATAATTATATGTATGGACAAAAAACTAAGTGACCTTATAAAAGATCATTTCTAGTTCCTTTAAGGAAAGAATAAAAACGGGGCCCTGTAACTAAGGTTCCAACATCTGTCTGTCGGTCTGTCACCAGGCTGTATCTCATGAACCGTGATAGCTAGACACTTGAAATTTTCACAGATTATGTATTTTCTAATGCCGCAGTAACAACAAATAGAAATACAAATTGACTTAAAGCGACTCTTCTAAGGTCATAATTTTGATTGTGTAAACAATTTTTGTCGCAAATTTATTTTACTTTTAGCCTGGGACCCAACGATTTATGAAATATGGCTTTAAATGACAATTTTCGTATTCTCGTAGGCATTTTTCTACACAATAATTGTAAATTCAGTACGGGAGGGTATACTCGAGGATTAACTTCCAATTATTATTGTTTTGGCAAAAATACTTAATAGAATAGGAATAATCTGAAACCCTAGTTCACATAAATACTTAGACCTTTGTTTAGTCCTAGCTACCGCATTAGGTTAAGTAACCTGTAATGGTAGATTAGTGTGATTATTAAATAAATAAATAAATAAATAAATAAATAAATAAATAATTTCAAATTTAATCCAATTGCCATTCATTCATCGGCCATTGTAAATAGCAGAATCGGGGCCCTCTATTTGTACAAAACCATCATGATCACAAGTTTAACTCGTCCTAATAGTCAATTTAACTCATATTTTGGCGGCGTCATCTGTGGATAACCCTTGTAAAAACACCGTGACATTGTGTACTAACACAGCTGTCATTTGTGTGTCACTGTCACACAAATTAAAGCTTCCATTAACATAAACAGTCGCTGACAATCGCACGCACACATAGCGCCTCGCGAACAAATGAGTTGAACTCTGTGTAACTGGTGTAAGTTCGACTGTGGTTTGACATTGTGGTCAAAACTGTTTCCAAACCAATGAGCTTTAGTATCTGATAGCTTATAAACAGAATAAAACGACTGAAACTGGTTCAACCGAGCACCAGCCAGTTATATTATACCCACGTTTTTATACACTCACTTTTCTTGTTTGTTTGTCTTTCCGGTTGGATTTTTGTAACTCAATTTTGAGGCACTTCCCGATTAGCTAGCAGGCTGAAATATTCAGGGTAGCTTCAAATCCTATGACAATGCAATTTACGAGTATAAAAACGGCCGGACCGATTTTGATAAAATTGCAAAAAAAACTTGAAAAAGGGTTGTTGTTTTGGGTTATAGCGGGTCAGGTTACGAAACATTTTTTTGGATTACGGCTTCAAATATTGTTCATTTATAATAATGGAATATGTGCGGTTTTAAGCTATTTTCATTTAAAGAGGGGAACCACCGCGCTGTAAACTGAAGTCCACGCGGACGGAGTCGCGGGCAACAGCTAGTCTGCTTTTTCTATACTAATATATAAAGCTGAAGAGTTTGTTTGTTTGTTTGAACGCGCTAATCTCAGGAACTACTGGTCCAAATTGAAAAAATCTTTTTGTGTTGAATAACCCATTAATCGAGGAAGGCTTTAGGCTATAAACCATCACGCTGCGACTAATAGGAGCTAAGATACAATGGAAAATGTGAAAAAAAAACAGGGCAGGTATAAATCATAACTTATATCTTCTACCCACGCGGACGAAGTCGCGGGCAACAGCTAATAAAAGTATAAAAAGAAAATTCTAAATTTAGCTTCTATGTCTTGTGTGTTGCGACAGTTCGGCGCGTCTTTTTATCGCATATTGTGTACAAACCTGGGCCCCAATTCTGTTATTTACAATGGCCGATGAATGAATGGCAATTGGATTAAATTTGACTCTATTCGTATTCTACTAAGCATATTGCCAACACAATAATTGGGAACCGTTGTATTGACCGTGAGTGTTCTGGTCCGTAATGAATTTGCGACTTCTGACCTCCTCAACTCAGTTACTTGGACAACACGATACCCCTTACACTAACTAAAACGCGAAAGTATGCGAGTGTGTATGCATCTATATGTATATGATTGTTACTTCTTGACGCCTAATCGGCTGGCCCGATTTCGATGAAATTTAGTAACTCTGTAGCTAATACCTTGGATTAGCAGAAACTATCCGACATCGTTAAAAGAGGGTAACTCTTTTGCAGCTATAAACAATGTCCAGGCAAGCGACACCACGAGCAAAGGCTAGTATTTTTATAATTAAGTTAAATTAGGTCACACGAACATAATATATTTTTATATTACATCGTAAGCTATCCCATGGGTTATAATTATACGGCATGTACAGTAACTAGGTAAAATTTAACTAAATGTAACTTATTAGTTAAAAACAACAGTTAATTTAAACAGCCCGTATTTAACTGTAATTAACAATAATGTCGATAATAAACGAAAACAATTGTTAAACTAATTATTTTTAATTATCACGTGACCATGTTTATTTAGATAATTAGGTGTTTGTATTGTGAATATAGCTTTTGTATGATTATATGTTGACTCATATCTCCAAAATGGATTAATATTGTGTAATATTATTGTTAATACGGTTCCGTAGGTACTCAATGGGTAACACGGGACCCTATTACCAAGATTGCGCTGTGCGACATGTTATATTATATTTTTGTTGTCTCTATAAAAACTAATAATAAAATAACAGTTGAGGTTAAGGTACGGGCACTACGATCAATTTGATGGCTGACTATTTTGTTTGCAAAGTGTTTCTTTTAATAAACTCTTCAGATATCTAATATATAAAATTCCCGTGTCACGATGTTAGTTACCGTACTCCTCCGAAACGGTTCGACCGATTTTTATGAAATTTTGTATACATATTAGGTAGGTCTGAGAATAGAACAACATCTATTTTTCATACCCCTAAGGGTTACTCACACAAAAAAAATATATTTTATTTTTTGGACGAAATTTTTTTTTTTATAATGTGTCAGAAAAAAATACATACGACTAGAAAAAAAAAAATTGGCAAAACAACGTTTGCTGGGTCAGCTAGTGTGTATATAAAACTCTAGTGTCATTTTGTACCTAATTGAACTCCTCCGAAACGGCTCGATCGATTTTTATATGTTGTGAGTCTGAGAATCGGACAACGTCTATTTTTCATACTCTTACGACTATTTTCTTTCTCATTCCTATATTTTTTTCTGCATTACGGCAAAAACAAAGTTTGCCGAATCAGCTAGTAGCTACAAAAAGGGAAATCGGGATAAAAACTATCCTATGTGTTAACCCTTGTTATAGCCTATCTGTGTACAAAGTTTCGTCTTTATCTGTGCAGTGGTTTTTGCGTGAAAGAGGAACAAACGTCCATACATTCAAACTTTGGCTTTTATTATATCTAGTCTTTTTTATTTATCTTTATTTCACACTGAAAAGTATATTATAATTAATGAACAAATAATTAACTAACACACATAAAACTTAAAACATTCTTGCACTCTCGACGGGCCTGTTGGTCTAGTGGTTAGTGACCCTGACTGCTATACCGGAGGTCGGGAGTTCGATTCCCGCCCAGGACAAATGTTGTGTGATAAGCATGATCATTTGTTCTGGTGTCTGGGTGTAATTTATCGATAATATGTATGTATTGAGAAATATATAAGTTAGTTTATCAGTTGTCTGGTTACCATAACACAAGCTCTGCTTAGCTTGGGATCAGATAACCGTGTGTGAGTTATCCCAGGATATATTTAAACCTATTTAAGTTTTTTCCGCTCCTTATGATTACTGGCAGACTAGTAGGATTATCAGACTCGGCTAGAATGTATCACAAGAAACTATTCCGTTTTGCGTCTCAAATAACTGAATCTGTTCTTAATTATTCCTCGTCTCGCCAGACTAGAAAACTACTGGACCGTTTACAAGTCTGTTTTCAATCGGAACGAGATTGTGGGTGTCAATTTAAATGTATTTTTGTAACGGGAAAACAGATTTAAAAATATATTCAACTAGCTGTTGCCCGCGACTTCGTCCACGTGGTTAGAAGATCTTGAACCGTTTTCGCAGCTCACGCAACGGAAGCCCTCAAAGATGAATAATTTTCCCCGTTTTTTCCACATTTTCCATTGTGTGTTCGCTCCTATTAGTCGCAGTGTGTTGTTTTATAGCCTATAGCCTTCCCTGATAAATGGTCTATTCAACACAAAAAGAATTTTTCAATTCATACCAGCAGTTCCAGAGATTAGCGCGTTCAAACAAACAAACTTTTAAGCTTTATAATATTAGTATAGATTTGTCTATCAACATGGATAGTAGAAAATGATCCCACGGGAACATAAAATCGGGATATAAACTATCCTATGTGTTAATGCTGGGTATAAACTATCTGTATACCAAGTTTCGTCTAAATCCGTTCAGTGGTTTTTGCGTGAAAGAGGAACAAACATCCATACATACAAACGCGTGTATATTAGTAGAAACTAGGATAACCACGCGGGCAAAACCGCGGGCAATAGCTAGTAAGTTATAAAATACTGATAAAATTGGTCTGATTTATATTTTTCCTGCTAACGCCAACTTTCAAGGACACCAACTTAACAATGGTATTGTTATCTCGCTCTATCCCAAAGAAACATGTAGCTATCTCTGTCACTCTTTATTTTTCATCTGTTTTTAACGTCTAATGTCTAGACTTGGGTTTTTTTGTAGTTTTAGATTAAGATTAATTGATTGTTTAGATTTATTAGTAATAAAAGCAAAGCTACCTCTTAGTAGGTCGGGTTTTGGAGAGGTGACCGGTTGTGGAGGTTGTTATTATTTTTAAGAATTCTGGAAAAAAAACGCATAAAAACAGGCTTAAATCATCTATATGAAATGTATAATTTTTCTTTCGAGGCGAGATCTATCTTGCTTGTCTAACCAAGGGGTATCGTGTTGCCCAGGTAACTGGGTTGAGGATGTCAGATATTCAGTCGCTCCTTGTAAAACACTGGTACTTAGCTGAATTCGGTTAGACTGGAAGCCGACCCCAACTTAGTTGGGAAAAGGCTAGGATGACGATGTTTTTTGGTAACATTGTCAGAATTTGTCTGACTCATCAGCTGACGAAAACAATATTATAAACGAATCGCTCGGCACAGTGCTTAGTGACCCTGAGTTAGCCCGAGGTCGTGGGTTCGGTTCCCACACACTTATGTGATGATCAACAGGTTTTTGTTCTGTATCTGCATTATATTTAGAGGGATGTGTGTGTGCAAAACATCTTCATATATATAAAAGTTCTTTACGTGTGTATGTCACTAAAATCCTCAGAAACGGCTAAACTGAATTGATGTTCTTTGATGGCGGTGACAATACTCAATACTTGATTGCTTCCATAATGTAGTTACAGGTAGTATTTTTAGGTAAAATGATCAATTATGGGCCCCGTAGAGCACAGCATTATGGTAGGAGAGAGGAAGAGCTCTGTTTTATACTTTATTAATTTATTTATGTCGTCCTAGATGCTTTAGATTCACAAGTCTGCAGGACGAAGTAATATAATCATTGGGTCGCGAGGGGTTTCACAAACATACAAGTCACATACACAAAGACACCCAGACTCAGGACAAGCATTCGTGGATCATAAACGCTTGTCCTACAAGGATCGAACTAACACGTCGCGTTCAGGTTTGGCGTGGTGACCTCAACCACTCGGCTATCCGTAGCAGTCAGCTTACTAAAGAGTTTGTTTATTTGTATATTTGTTAGCACGATATATTTTTTATCTTTTGATCTAATTTCATAGTCCATTTACAGAGAAAGACCACATCATATAAGCTTCACTATCTTTAAGCTAGCAATATCAATTGACACGCCAATATTGCTACAACAAATTACACACTTATCTACCGACTTTAAAAAAAGTGGAAGTTCTTAATTCGTATGCATTTTGTTTGTATGTTTGTTACCTCAGAAAAACGGACTGGATGAACCGATTTTATTAAAATTTGAATGGAGTGAAATATCAAAATGTGGGAGTTTAGATTTTTTTAATTATCATTTCGCTATTTATTAAACAAACTCTTTTGTTGCAGACTATGCCAGAAGTACACCCCGCGTTCGCGAACTCCGGAAGGAAGGCGGGTTTAGAAGTATGGAGGATTGAGGTATGTCTATACGTACATGTATACATAATGTATGTTATAAGGCTAAATAAAACCCGTCCGGGAATCGAACTCGTGACACAAAGGAAATAAGAATTGGATTAAGAAAAGAGAAAAAAATATCTTCTTACTTATTATGACCGCACTGAACTTTGCTTAAACGCGATTTTTATTTTATTTATTAACGGATTATCATTTCTATTGCGGAAAACAGAAAAAAATGGTTTTTAATAACTTCATCTGCCTAGCTATCACACTTCATGAAATACAGCTTGGTATCAGACGGTCGGATAGATAGCATAGCCTTAGTAGTCGAGTTCCGTTTTCACACTTTGTGTGCGCCCTAAGCGGCAACAATAAAATACCATTTGTGAAAATTCAGTTATCTAGCCTTCATTGTTCATGAGATACAGCTTGGTGTCAGCTGACAGGCAGCGGATTCTTTTGAAGTAATTTTTTGACTTCAAAAGTCACCATTCTTATAACCATCGCAATCCAATGCCTTTGAAAGTCTTAAAATATTTTATTTTCTATGGATAAAACTTGATTTGAACACAAAACAAATGTTAACTTCATTCTTACGAAGCAGACGTGAATTTACGCAAAGAAATAAAACAGTTTCAACTATTTTAAGAAGCATAAATCAATCGGTAACACTCAGTAAATGTATCTGTCAACTATAAAATAAGATTTAAACAAAAATAGTTTTATAGGAGTATACATTTCTAGAAAATAAACGATGTGTTCTCAAACACCTCATTGGTGTGTGAATCTTTATCTATACTAATATATGAAGCTGAAGAGTTTGTTTGTTTGAACGCGTTAATCTCAGAACTATTGTTTCGAATTGAAAAATAGACTTCTCTTTCGACGCACGCTGCGACTAATAGGAGCGAAGATACAATGGAAAATGTGTAAAAAACGTTGAAAATTATTCATCTTTGAGGGCTACAAGATCTTACCACGCAGACGAAGTCGGGGGCAACAGCTAGTATAAATATATTTAGGTATTCAGAATTTTAGAATAATTAGAATAGAATATTCTTTATTGTTCACGAAAAAAGTGAAAATTCAGTGATAAATAAAAATTAATAGATTAAAAAAAATCTAAAAACCCATGTTTTTAAATGTCACTATATTCAAATTTTATCAAAATCGGTCTAGCCGTTTTTATAGTTGTAAACTGCATTGTCGTCGTTTTTGAAGCTACCCTGAACATTTCACTCTGCTAGCTTATCGGGAAGTGCCTCAAAATTGAGTTACAAAAATCCAACCGGAACGTCAAACAAACAAGAAAGTGAGTGTATAAAAAAAAATTGCGGGGAAACGTGGGAATAAATGTTGTAATGTAAATTACTTGAGTATCGGTTGAGCCGTTTCGGAGGAGTACAGTTACTTACACCGTGGCAAGAGAATCCCACTAATCCCACTAATATCCCATCCCACTAAACCCACTAATATTATAAAGGCGAAAATTTGTGAGTGTGTATGTTTGTTACTTCTTCACGTAAAAACTGCTGAACCGATTTTAAATATGGTATGGAGTTACCTGACACATTAGATTAACACATAGGCTACGATTTATTACGAGAAAATATCTTATTTCCTGACCACGCGGACGAAGTCGCGGGTAACAGCTAGTTTTATGTAAAAGTCTAGCTGTTGCCCGCGACTTCGTCCGCGTGGTTAGAAGATATAAGTTATAATTTATACCTGCCTTCTATCTATCTTGTAGTATTCAGTCAGCGTTTGCAATGTAAGCGCAAAAAATGTGTTTTTTTACGACCTCACATTAGAAACCTCAAAAATTGTAGCATATGTGTTATTCTGATGTATAAGCTATATTGTGGTAAAGTTTCATTCAAATCCATTCAGCAGTTTTTACGTGAAAGAGTAACAAACATCCATACATCCATACTTACAAACTTTCGCCTTTATAATAGTAGTAGGATTTAAAACTTTTTCAACGTTACCTATTTTTGTTTTTTCCAAAGACTTATGTAGTTGGTTGAAAAAAAAAACATTTTCAACAGTCTATTTTAGACTTTATTAACGGCGTGGTTTCCGTATCGTACCGAAATAAACGGTTTTACGGGACTTTTATCAGGGATCTGTGGGTTTAAAAGTTACATAATTTTTATATTTAGCATGTTGCTATGATACGTTTTAGTTGGAGGTATAAAAATAGAGAAATATCGTGTTATGACGGTGAAGTGACACGCAATAAGTCCCTTTTCTGGATGGGAAATCATCTAATGATTCCAGCTTTGGGTTGAGTAGAAGGTGTCAGACTTTTACTGACTAAATCCCAGCTAAGTACCTTCCTTTTGCACAACAATCTTTCACATCTTTGTAAAGTATTTTATGTTCAGGAAAAGACCAAAAAAGCGTGTCTGTAATATTTTTAACTATCTAGCTCGCGGGCTCGCTACAAATTGAAAATGATCCCACGGGAACATAAAATCGGGATGAAAGCTATCCTATGTGTTAATCCTGGTTATAAACTATGCGTGTAACAAGTTTCGGCTAAATCCGTTCAGTGGGTTTTGCGTGAAACAATAACATACAGTACATACAAACTTTCGCTTTTATTATATTACTAGGATAGTAGATTTTTACTTTTTAAGCCCAGTCATGATGCCTATTTAACGTGGACTGCGTTTAGAACATCAGACGTTTTGCACCATCATAAAATAAAAATACGACTTCGTAAAATCATGCATCATCAGCATTTTTAAAACTTGGCGCCAAAGCTTAACAAAAAACGTGGAGAATGCTTTAAATCTAGGAATAGACAATAAAAAAACGTTATAAAAATGTCTAAGTGCCAAATGGATGCGGCAAGGAGGTTTTATTTAACGACACATTTGAGATTATTGTCCATTACTCATGACAGAAAAGTTTTTATTTTAATACTAGCTGTTGCCCGCGACTTCGCCCGCTTGGTTAGAAGATATAAGTTAGGAATTATTGAACGGAAGCCCTCGAAGATTATTAATTTTCCATTTCCACATTTTCCATTGTATCTACGCTCCTATCAGTCGCAGCGTGATGGTATATAGCCTAAAACCTTCCTCGATGAATGGTCTATTCAACACAAAACGATTTTTTCCAAATTCCAAATTTGAACCAGTAGTTCCTGAGATTAGCGCGTTCAAACAAACAAACAAAAAAACTCTTCAGCTTTATATATTTGTATCGATATGAGTTTTTTATAGATAAAAGAAGAATAAAAGTTCGAGATTTTTGCACTAAATTGATGTCATAAATTTAAAATTGTGATTATGTATGATCTTTGCTTTGAATGCTAAAACTCTTCGGAACTTTTAAGATTCCGTAGCTATAGGGTAAAAACGTCATCATTTTACCGAGGCAACGCTGTTTGTCCGTCTGTCACCAGACTGAGCTGTGATAGATGCTGAATTTTCACTAATGATGTTTATTTATGTTGCAGCTATTTCACTAAATATGTGATAATAATAAAGGTTGTGGTTAAGACACATAATAAATGTCAAATACAAAACATTTTCTATTTATTTGTAAACACAAAGTTAACCTATACTTTTCTAAGTTTATATTCCAGTCGAGATTTTTTGATCTTTTAAAAATGAGTCCCGCACAAAGAAATTTAATTATATCGCGGGGGGTTTCACAAACATTCAAGTCACATGCACAAAGACACCCAGACTCAGGACAAGCATTCGTGGATCACACGCTTGTCCTACGCGGGATCAAATTCGCGCACAGTGGGTTGGTTCATTAACTTAATTATGTTCTTGTTTTTGCTAATTTTATTTTTTTGTTTCAGAATTTCGAACCCGTTCCAGTGCCAATTTCCCACTATGGAAAGTTCTATTCCGGTGACTCTTATATTGTACTCAGCGTAAGTATTTTATTATCTATACCAATTTTGCTAAAGAGTTTCGTTCCTTTGAACAATGGGCATTACATAATATCAAATTTATCATCATCGTAGCCTTTTCCCATCTATGTTGGGGTTGGCTTCCAGTCTAACCGGTTTCAGCTAAGTACCAGTGTTTTACAAAGAGCGACTGCCTATCTGACCTCGTCAACCCAGTTACCTGGTCAACATGATACCCCTTAGTGACTTTTTAGCTTCTAACTGACTAACGACTGTCAAAAACGTATGAATAACAGCCGGGACCCACAATTTGACGTGCCTTCCGAAACACGGAGGACCCTTTTAAGGGGAAGTGAACTTCGCTAATAATTAAAGTTAAAATTCGCTAAAAAATAACACACAGCTAGCGTGTATGAAGGATTGCAACGCATTGCCATACACCGACACAAAAACGCGGATGACGTAGCACGGCGGTTCAGGTTTAGTCAGTAAGAGTCTGACACTACCCGTTCCCTCCCCCGAGGGAATGGGTGTCCATGAGGATTCCCCCGCCTTACCAAAAAAATAACGTGTATATTATGGCCTTGTACAGACAACAGGCGATGAGAACCGCCTATCCTGGGATATCCACTTCTGGATCGGATCCAAGACCAGTCAGGACGAGGCCGGCTCCGCAGCCATGCTGACCGTCAACCTGGATGATGAGCAATTCCAGGGCTCTGCTGTACAGCATAGAGAGGCACAGTTCTATGAATCCAAGCAGTTTTTGGACTATTTTCAACCAGGTAAGTGGAAAGATGCTTACCGCACTAAAAAGGGTCGCGGGATCGATCCCCGACAGAACAAGCGTTTGTGTGATCGACGAATGCTTGTCCTGAGTCTGGGTGTCTTTGTGCATGTGACTTGAATGTTTGTGAAACCCCCCGTGACACAAGGATTAAGTTCCTTGAAGCGGGAGTAGCTATAAAGGGAAGGTTTGAGCATTGATCATTAGCAGCTTTTTTAATTATTTCTCAGTCGCGACTGATTATAAAAGTTCGGCTTAGGCGTCATAGTCATAACCGTTGTAATATCTCAGGAGTCAGGGATTCCATATAATAATGTAATAGCATTTTATGCGATGTCCTACATAAAACTATATTACATGGATCATAGATGTGGATATAGGGAAAGAGGACGACCAAAGAAACGATGGATGGACTGTGTGAAAGACGATATGGCTGCAAAGAGTGTTTCTTGTGAGATGACGTCAGATAGAAAGGTATGGAAGAAGACATGTTGCGCCGACCACAAATAAAACAATTGGGATAAGGGCAGGGGAATGATGATGATGATAATTTTGACAATAATTATTATTATTTCTATGTAAGTTGCTTATAATGATAATATCTCCGTAACTACCCGGATCGAATCCTGTTGTCATATCCCTAAAATGTTATTTTCCTCTCCAGCTATCAGATACCTAGACGGCGGCCATGCGTCTGGCTTCAACCACGTCACCATCAACGCTGGCGGCGAGAAGCGCCTGTTTCAGATTAAGGGGAAGAGGAATGTTCGCGTCAAACAGGTCTGTGGTGAAAAACTGTTAGATATATCGAAAATATACCTTTAGATATTACCAGGGACACGAGCATATTAATGTCCTCATCACCCTAGACTTTTCCCAACCCAATGATGATGTTCCCGTGGGATCATTTTCGATGTGTAGCGGGCGGGCCCGCGGGCAATAGCTAGTCTTCAATATTATTGAAGCTGTAGAAGTATGGATGTGTCTCGCTTGTACAATGCAAGTCATCATCATTGGCCTAGCCTTTTCCCAACTATGTTGGCGTCGGCTTCCAGTCTAACCGGATTCAGCTAAGTACCAGTGTTTTACAGAGCGACTGCCTATCTGACCTCCTCAACACAGTTACCTGGGCAGCACGATACCCCTTGGTTAGACTGGTTGTCATATTTTCTAGCTTCTGACTACCTGTAACGACTGTCAGAGATGTGTGAATAGCAACTGAGCTGCAGCATTGTCAAGCCCACCGTGTACAAATGCCTCTACCAAATGCTTCCTCTATTTTTCAATTAGTGTGTGCAGTTTTCTTCCTCACCCAATCAAAATCGAAACTCAAGTTGCAACTACTGATATCTTGGTTACAACAACTTCTTTATTCCAGGTCAACGTATCCTTCGCGTCCCTCAACAAAGGCGACTGCTTTATCCTGGACTTTGAACATGACATATACCTGTACGTTGGTGACAACGCCAAGAGTGTGGAGCGGCTGAAGGCCATAACTGTAGCCAACCAGATCAGGGACCAGGACCATAATGGGAGGGCGACCATTGAGATTATTGGTAAGTTTATAGTGGACTGGGATTTTTGACGTCGGCAAAAATGCTGCCCTCAGTTGGACTGGCTTGTTGGTCTAGTGGCTAGTGGCCCTGCCTGCTATACTAGAAGTTGTGGGTTCGATTCCCACTCCAAACAAATGTTTGTGTGATGAGCACAATCATTTTTTCTGTGTCTGGATGTAATTTATCTGTCTATCTATCATCATCATCATCCACAGCCTTTTTCCTCCCACTGCTGGGCATAGTCCTCCCTTTATTTCTCGTATCCAATTTATACGGTCCTGTGCCAGCCTCATCCAAACTCGACCCGAGACCTTTACTATGTCATCGACTCAAATTAAGTATGTTTATCTGTTGTCTAGTACTCATAATACAAGCTTTGCTCAGTTTGAGACTAGATGGCGTTGTATAAAAGCTGCACCGCGGTAAAGTCAGGATCACCAACTACTAGACAAATGCAATTTCTCTGAATATATAACTAGAAACCACATCAAGTGTGATTCAAAAAGGACTGACCGCATTTAAATTTACTGAGAATAAAAATGGACATCATCAGAAGCTAACCCATCATTATCTTCACAAAGATGCTGACTCCAAAGAGAGTGACTTCGAGAAGTTCTTCGAGGCTCTTGGAGCTGGTGACAAGGACTCCGTTGCTGAAGCCACTGAGGGTGGTGACGATGAGGTTAGTGTAAGTGTGTTTCATCATCATACTTCATACAAGACCAGTTCACTGGTGGATACTGCCCTCTGTATTCTGAAAGCCTACCTAGTCTTAGGTGCAGCGAAGACGACAGACTATCCATGACGTAGTTTCTAGTCTGTGAAAATAGAACCTGTGCAATAGGGATGATGACTGAGTATAAAAAGAAAAAATCTCATTAGTCCCTCAGTTAGATAATTGTAAAGTATGAGACACGTATTTTTTCCTTTTTCAGAAAAACTATAATTGACAAAGATTAACTGCTTTAAAGTTTAGGTGAGGGGGCTTGTGACGTATCGATATGGTAAAATTGATACTCAATCGTGACGTCACGCGTAACTTTCATTCACTGTAATTTGGTCAATTTATGTTTGCGGAACAAATTAAAAAATACGTATCCATTATTACAAAAAAACTACAAGACGGACACTGCAAAAAAAAATCATCATCATCACTATTATATGCAGTAACGCACATAACCAGTAACTGGTTAACTAGCGCCGCAGACTCGATCGCACAAAAAGTCTGTCGTCTATGCTGCTCCTTAAAGTATAATTTGCAATTGTAAATAGCGGTATCGGGGCCTGGTTTTTACCGTACTCGATCTGATTCGATCGTAAATGGAGATCGAGAAGATTCATTGTTATAAGCGTCGTTACTGACGATCGAGGGTAGTTTCAACTTGTGCTACTGTACGTATTGGCGCTAGAGTCGGTTTGGTTGAAGGTTTACTCACGCGTAATTATCGGGGTTGTCACTCGCCCGCCGCGACAGCTAATGACTAAAGACTCCAGTTGAGTCCGAAACTAGTCGAGTAATACCGATAAATACGCGTGAACCGTTGCATCTTTTAAATTTGCTTCAACTAGACCTCAATTCAATAATATAGATAATATTCTGTCTCTTGTATTGACAAGTTACATTACTCTTCGCGCTAACGTTGAGAAATCACTTAAATGTATTGAACTGACAAGTCAAAGTCACGTCACTCGTCTAAGAGGAATGTCATTCACATAAATTTGAAGTTTTCTATTCTAGTACGATGTAACATTGGCTAAACTGTCTGTAGAAAACCCTTTTTAAGAATATCTTTAGTTTTTTTTTTAATATTGCTAATTTGAATTTAATAATACATCAATCATGTTTGGGTTTAAAGTTTGTTTTTTTTTCTAACTTTGAGTGAGCTTCTAATCTTACCCGTTGACCTGTATTATAATACACTGGCATGAGTATATCTTGGACTTGTATTATAATACTAGCTTATAGCCAGCTTTCGAAATGATTTTTCTTTTACGACAAATATTTCAGTATTTGCATGTTTACAGATAACCATTGTTGGAGGCCCAAAAATTAATTGATATAAATTGTTTTTCCAAAATTAGTTACTATGAGGTAATTAGACTACAAAAAGCATTTCGTTGTCAAATATCGAAAAGTACAACCGGAGCTAATTTTTAAATAAGGTTTTAGATCTTTTTAAATGACCCCCGCACTAATGAGTCCAATCCTAATGCCACGGGGTGTTTGACAAAGATTCAAGTCACATGCACAAAGACACCCAGACTCAGGACAAGCATTCGTGGGGCACATAAAACGCTTGTCCTACGCGGGGTTAAACCTCTCACGTCGTGCGTGCAGTCAATTTTTATTTATATTATTCCTATATACATGTTTTATTTATTTTTAACAGGAATTCGAACGCGGCGCCACCGCCGAAGTCTCCTTAAGTGAGATCTCCGATAGTTCTGGCTCCATCAAGATCACTAAACTGGACCCACCGCTGACTCAAGGACAACTCAACACTAAGGTATGTATAAATATTTACTGGTATCTTGGTCTAGTGGTTACTGACCCTGACTGCTATACCGGAGGTCTTGAGTTAGATTCCCATCCAGGACAAATGTTTGTTTGATGAGCATGATCATTTGTTCTGTGTCTGGGTGTATTTTATCTATATTATGTACGTATTTATAAATATATAAGTATGTTTATCAGTTGTCTAGTACTCATAATACAAGCTTTGTTTTGTTTGAGACTAGATGGCAGAGCAGTAATGAAATATACCTAATTATAAAAACGGGGAGAGAAAGCGTGTACTCTAAAACTATTAACGCCTACTTATATATTTACAACCACGCGGACGAAATCGCGGGCAACAGCTAGTATATTAATATTATAAACGCGAAGTTTGTATGTATGTAGGAATGTTTGCTCCTCTTTCACGCAAAAACCACTGAACGGATTAAGACGAAACTTTGTACACAGATAGTTTACGACCAGAATTAACATATAGGATAGTTTTTATCCCGATTTTATGTTTCCGTCGTATAATTTTCGATCTGTAACAAGCGGGCCCGCGTGTAACAGCTAGTTTATAATTAGCACGACCTCAGTACGTTGAATATAGACCTATTGACTGTATCTAGTATCATTGCTTCATCTACTTTTCATCTAGCCTTGATTTTTGCCTGTTAAAAATATCTAGACTAATAAATCTCATTCGTTAAACTATATCTATTTGAATCTACATTAATGTTGTAATAAATTCAAGTGGTTTTCTGTTCGAGTGGATGGCATGTTATCTCAATGGTGGAGAGATAAAAACTAATACATACATAATACATTTAGATATTATTATATGTAGCTAGCTTTTAAATCCGGTTTTGTCTGAGTAGATATCATCATCGGCTAGCTTTCCCCAACTATGTTGGGGTCGGCTTTCAGTCTAACTGGATTCAGCTAAGTACTAGTGTTTAACAGAGCTACTGCCTATCTGATCTCCTCAACCCAGTTACCTGGGCAACACGATACCCCTTGGTTGAACTGGTTGTCAGACTTTTCAAGCTTCTGACTACCTGTAATGACTGTCAAAGATGTAGGAATAATAGCCGGGACCCACAATTTAACGTGGCTTCCGAAACACGGAGGAGCTCGTTATGACAAAGATGGTCACCCATCTACGGACCAACCGCGTCAAGCATAGCTTAACCTGTGATGAAGTAAGTTTATCAGTTGTCTGGTTACCATAACACAAGCTCTACTAAGCTTGGGATCAGATAACCGTGTGTGAGTTCAGAGTTGTCCCAGGATATTATATTATTATTATATTATTTGTTACAGGAATGCTACATTCTGGACAGTGGCAGCTACAGCGGTATCTACGTATGGGTCGGCAGAGAATCGAATGAGAAGGTAAAATATGTCATCATCCTAGCCTTCTCCCAACTATGTTGGGGTCGGCTTCCAGTCTAACCGGATAAGTTAAGTACCAGTGTTTTACAAGTAGCGACTGTCTATCTGACCTCCTCAACCCAGTTACCTGGGCAACACGATACCCCTTAGTTAGACTGCTTGTCAGACTTTCAAGCTTCTGACTACCTGTAACGACTGTCAAAGATGTGTTAATAACAGCCGGGTAGCACAATTTATCGTACTTTAAGAAACACGGAAAAACTCGTTACGAAATAGATGGTCACCCATCCAGGGGTCGACCTTGTCAAACGATCACCCGTAGTCGATCCACTTATCTTATTGTGTTTAGTTTTAAAGAATAAAAAAAAAGATGGCTGCCAGAAAATGTCACATGAATGGTATTATGAAGATAAATTATCTATTACTGTTATAATTGATACGATTTTTCTTTTCTTTTCTTACTAGGAAAAGGCTGAAGCTATGAAAAAGGCTGAGCAATACCTCGTCTGGCACAATTATCCAAACTGGGTAAGAACCTGTTTATTTCAAATATTTTTCATTAATATTAAAATTTTCACAGAATCATGGAAAATCTTGACGGACAGACAGAAGGATTACTTAAAGATGAGATTCAGATTTTGACTGACTCGTTGGCCTAGTGGTTAGTGGGTCTGACTGTTATACCCAAGTTCTTGGGTTCGATTCCCAAAACAAATGTGTGTGTGATGAGCACGATATCTGGGTGTAATTTATCTATATTATGTACGTATTTAGAATTATATAAGTATGTTTATCAGTTGTCTAGTATTCATAATACAAGCTTTGCTTAGTTTGACACTAGATGGCGTTGTTTGAAAGTGTAATAATTACATATTACCTTAATCCTATAACAAAGATTTAAAAACCGACATATTAACATCCTTTTAATTATCCCATCTTTAAACTAACATTATTTAACATTTTTTATAGGGATAAGGATAGTAAAAGTATGCCTAACTAGTCCAAGGGCATGGTTTACTCCTATATAATCAATATTATAGTCTCAAGGGCACTTTCGGACGCGATCAATAGCTTATGGCGCCGAAACTCATTAAGTCTATGTGTTTCACCGCCAAAAGCCTGTAGCCCATTTATATTATTCCAAGCGCTAACACTTTGAACTTGTGGTTTTACATTTATTTTTACTCGCGTTTTTTTTGCATCTGCATTTTTAGACTAAAAACACAGAAAATAGTTTTTTTTTTAAGAAAAATATGGAGTTTTGCTATGTTTATTGACATAATAGATAGATATCTTGACTGCTAAACCAGAGGTCTTGGGGTTTGATTTCCACTGAGAACCAACGGTTTTTTTTAGATATTTTTTGTATAAATATGTTAGTTTATGAGTATATCATTTTTCTCATTTTTTTTTCTGATTCTAGTCTCAAACTAGGTAGACCTTACTGTAGAGCGACCAGACAACTCATATAAATACTTTAATATACACCGTGATTTTTTAGTAGTCTTACAAAAGCAGCCCAGTTCATGTATCCAATGACTAGAACACGTTCATGATAAAAAAAATAGGTATTTATGAGATTTGAATAAATTTAAAATGCAATTTTATTGAATATGATGCAATTCGCAGTTTTTTAGAAACACAGCTCTGTTGCGAGCGCGGTCCGAGCCTTGTAACAATGGTGAGGGGCGCGGGCGGCGGCGCTTTTATCATATTTAAGAGTATATTTCAGATTTCTCTTATTTAATTTTTCTTCGTACTTATTATCTTAGTTGATACATGAACTGGGCTGCTTTTGTAAGGCGACTAAAAAATCACGGTGTATATTAAAGTATTTATGAGTTGTCTGGTCGCTCTACAGTAAAGTCTACTTAGTTAGAGACTAGAATCGCAGTACAATTTCTTTACTGTGCTAGACCCTCTAGCTAGCCATTTTCCAACTATATCCGTGTCATTTTCCAGTCTAACCGGATTCAGCTAAGTACCAGTGTTTTACAAGGAGCGACTGCCTATTTGACATCCTCGACCCTACCTCGAGCTCGAACGACTAACCTCGACTTTCTAGAGCTCTTGATCCCGTAACGATTGTCAAAGACAGCCGGGACCCACAATGTAACGTGCCTTCCAAAACCCAGATTAACTCGATATTACATAAATGGTCACCCATCCACAAACCGACCGCATCTAGCATAGCTTAACCCCTATGATCGATTATATTGTGCAGTTGTCTCTTAGCCACGGTCACTATATTTTTAGAACGTGTAATAAGTGGCTAATTTTATTTTCAGGTACATGTTACAAGGGTTCCTGAGGGCGTCGAACCAACTGCTTTTAAACAATACTTCCAAGAATGGATATAAATTAAAACTAAGTAATATTCTTTTGTTATTTTTAAGTGATTAGTTAACGGCAAATAAAATGAAAAATATGAATAAATAAAATTATGTTACCATTTTAGCGCCACACACATCACGTTTTGCTGTATAACATCACGTTTTTTAGTCTGTTTGCCCAATAGTGGGCTCTTTATATGGTCAAGTAGATATACTGGCAATATTGGTTACCGTGGGCAACTGCCCAATGCTGGGATTTCTTCTTTTGAATTTTTTTAATGGTTAATTCAGTCTGCAAGTTATTTGCCGCTAACTATAAAAAAATATGTCACAATACGTTCAAATTTCGATTATAATCTCATATTTTGTTTTTAAATTATGTTTTGACAGTCCAACTGTCCCGACAACTCCGACCCGACATCAGCTAAGCAAAGGAGGGTAATGTGTTTAAAATTTTGTATTTATTTAATTTGTAATCAAGAGATTTTGCATTTACAATTCTTGTATTGTTAATATAGTATTTTATTATTTATGTAACGGTTTACTCGCTCGTATTTATTGGAATTGCCCGACTAGTTGCAAAGTAGTAACGAATAGTAAGAATCATAATAAACTGAATATTGATGGCTGAAAGAATTAAAAAAAATTATTGATTTAAAAACTTTTTTATAAAAATACTCTTTTCTCAAATCTGCTTTATATTTATTTTTGGTGTCACATCGCACATTACAAATTTTTTTTTTATTATAAGTAATAATTTAAAAATAAACTTGAATCAATCGTTTGTATTATTTTCTCAGTATTGTTGAACTTTTAAATAAAAATTATTTTAGATATTTTTTGGTTTTAATTTAGTAACCTTAAATAATTAAATAATTGCTGCACGGATAGCCGAGTGGTTGAGGTCACCACGCCAAACACACTGTGCGCGACGTGTCGCGGGTTCGATCCCCGCGTAGGACAAGCTTCTGTCTCTTCATGATACTTGAATATAATAATTGAAACCCCCTGCAAAACAAGGAAATGCATGGTAGTAGAGACTAGTTCATCATCATCATCATTCCCCTGCCCTTATCCCAATTATTTTATTTGCGGTCGGCGCAGTCATGAGGCTAGTTACATCACTTGCTAGTAAACAGCGTACTAGTAAGTGACGTCACACGACATTTTAAATCACAGTATCACCTTCATTTTTAGTTTACGAGATAAACGAAAAAATACTTATCCAATACTTTTCGGAAATCTGTCTGACTAAACAGTTTTTAAATAATAAATAAATAAATGCGGACAACATCACATACATTGTTCTGAACCCAAAGTAAGTTGCTAAAGCACTTGTGTTATGGAATTCAGATACAACGAAGGTACCACAAACACCCAGACCCGAGACAATATAGAAACGTGAATTTTTACATTGACCCGACTGGGATCGAACCCGGGACCTCAGAGTTAGCGACACCTTGAAACTGGTGCGTACGCCACTCGACCAGGGAGGTCGTCGGAGTTTTTTCTGTTATATACCCTATGTTACCCGACCAATGTCTGGGAGAATATGACACATCGGTATGACCGCAAATCGTATTTTTATAATTAATTCAATGAATAACATTATTTGTCATATTTGAGTGTTTCGCTTGAATTGGATTATCTTTTGCTTCAAGTTTTATAGAAGGCTATTCTGAATATTTTATGATCTTTTCCCTTTTTTAATATCTAGGTATATTATTGTCTTGTAAATTACAATTGCCAATGAATGAATGGAAATAGGATTATACTGGCCCTATTTATACACCATAATTGTAAATTCATGATATTGACAGTGAATTTTCCGCCCTGTTCTGAATTTCCAATTATCGTGTTGGCAAAATGTTGAAGTTTTAAATTTATACTTCTTTTGGCGCGATGGAGAAAAATGATGAAGGTGGATTTTTACAACTTCTAACGCGTATACATAAGTACACACACACTCATTTTTTTTCCTTTCTAACTATTTAGCATATTCAGCCATCATACTTTTTAAAACAAGAGTCTTACCCCTACTTAATATTATAAATGCGAAAGTAACTCTGTCTGTCTGTTATACTTTCATGTCCAATGAACTGATTTTAATGAAATTTGGTACAGAGATAGAGTTGAACTTGAGAAAGAACATAGGATGGTTTTTATCCCGGACTTTTAAAGAGTTCTCTTGGAAACGCGATATAACCGAACTCGATGCGGGCAAAGCCGCGGGCGAAAAGCTAGTATATCATAAAACACAGTCTAAGAACCATGAAACCATTCAAAAATATTATAAAATCAATAACAAAATAAATTGAATCCATTTTAGAATACACCTCCTCGTTTATTTATCACTGATAACCTTTGAACCTCTTTCAAACATAACAGCAAGAAGGTTTTCCATTAAGTATTTATTTATTTGTAATTCTAACCATATGTTTTGATAGCGTATAATCTGTACTATGAATTGACTAAATTCTGAGTATTCAATATATTAAGATAAATATACTCGTAAGTATTGCACTGATTTATTTATCGAATAAATGGATAATGGATTTGTCTGTATGTAATATCTGAGTATCTGCTTTAAAGCTTAGTAAATTGCAGCCAATACAACTTGGTACGTCGGGAAAGAGCTACAAAATATCGCTGTCACTGTTTCACATAACTAGCTTGCATATTTCTATCTCGCTTTGATAAACTTTTATCTCCTTACTGATGTACCAAGCTACATTGGCTAATGCAACAGAATTTAACATGGGGTCAGATAACCATCGTTCATCATAAGACTTGGTTGGTTGTCAATTTTTCTATATTTATCTGACTCGTAACAATTTTTATAAATGTGCTTATGACAGCCGGGGCCCACAATTTATATGATTTCTGAAACACGGAGGAACTCGTTCAGGCGGTCATCAATC
The DNA here is from genome assembly GCF_003590095.1 of Trichoplusia ni. Taxonomy (NCBI): domain Eukaryota; kingdom Metazoa; phylum Arthropoda; class Insecta; order Lepidoptera; family Noctuidae; genus Trichoplusia; species Trichoplusia ni. Next base: position 5,300,851 of record NC_039480.1, read on the forward strand.
AAAGGACCGACCGCACCAAGCCTTGCTTAACGTTTGCGATGTAACAGTGTGACTATTATCTATTATTTAGCTATGAGCGTGCTTAATTAAAATGTTGTTGAGACTTCGTGGTTCTATGAATGCAGTTGCTTGCTGAGTGTCACAGATTTCATCCCAATGTTGTACCTACCTATATCGAAAGATTTTAATGTAATAAGTGCTTTTTAAATGATACTATAATAAGATACCACTGACAATTGGTGAAACGGAAAGATTGTGAAGAAACATAGGCCCGAAATGCGCTGTTTACAATTTCCATTCATTCATTGTTATTTAAATCTATTTTGTTTCTCAAATTTATTCATTTTAATAAATTGCAAATGGCGGAATTGGGGCCCTGGATTCCAATATTCGAATCTGCTATCGTCCGAAGTAAGCTAGCCTGACGAACAATGATCAATGCTCAAACCTAATCTTATGTGTGAAAAAACTGCCGATTTTAAGAATATTCAGGTATAGGCAGGTATTAATATTATTTGGGCTAACGGTTTCATACTATTGAACATCATTCCATTGATATTTAAGCCAAACAGTCATTTGACAAACGACAAACATAAATTAAGAATTTGAATAATATCAACAATGAAACTTGCTATAGGTACATACTTATGCTATCAAATTAGGTAAGTACGTGCCTTTAAAACAAAATTACCATCTTACAATTTAACGTAAACAATGTTAAGGAAAATAATTAACAAGAGCAATGAGTAGTAACAAGCGAAACCGCGGGCTTTTATGATCATACGAAACTACGTTTACTATAAAATAGCGCGTCAGCCATCTTGGGTCAACTGTCAGTTGTCATTGCGCGCTCGGTCTGCGCATGCGTGTTAGTGTCCTAACTATATTATGTAAGTCATTTCTTGTCTTTTTATTGTTCAATGTTAAATTAAATCGTTAATATTATGTATCGTTTATTATATTAATTCGTTTTATGAGAGTTTTTGTGTTAAAAAACCGTGTTTTTTTTAGATTAGATTAATGTTTTAAATTAAGTTTCTTAACCGGTATTTTCAAGTTCTTTTTTTGTATGAGGTAATATGATTATGTCAGTCGCTTTCTTACAATCTTGATTCTTATATTATTCACATTTTACGCTGTATATTGAACACAGATTGTAGTGTATATCAAATCAATTCACATCACAATTATTCCTACATATTTAAGTCGATTTTCCAATTACACAGACAACGAATTTCTGGCGGTTTTTTTACAAATCAAATGTTACTGATAAACCTAGGTGTTTCCACGAATGTTATAAACCAGAAAGTTTCTACGTAATTATGTTTGTTCCTTTTTCACGCAAAAAACACTGATCGGTTTTAGACGAAATTTGGTAAACGGATAGTTCATAACCAGGATTATCACCTGGGATAGTGTTTTACCGGTTTTATTTTTCCGTGAGATTATTTTCGATAATCTACTTAAAAATATTTTAAACTATGCGAATTTATACAGTTATAAAGAGTAGAGAATATATTTATCGATAAAGTTAGCCGATAGCCTATAACTAACTACTTATACATGTACCTAACTACAGCAGGCAAGATTATCCTATATCGGAATTGGATACTAAGAGTTATGATATATTGTCTACTAATATAGATAATCTCCGAATTCCATGTCTAGGTGCCAAATCCAATAATCCATTGATATACCCTATCCTATTAATATAATAAACACGAAAGTTTCTATGTACGGATATTTGTTCCTCTTTCACGCAAAAACCACTGAACGGATTTAGACGAAATTTGGTCCACAAATAGTTAATAATATAACCAGGGTTACCACTTAGGATAGTTTTTATCTCGATTGTATCTTTAATTGGGATCATATTGGATATGTAGCGGGCGGAGCCACTGACAACGGCTTGTATAAAACATAATATTGAAATCAAACGATAAACCGGTATAGAAATCGCTCTCCAGTCACAATATTACGTTCAAACCAAAACAAAACTAGTCTATTGGTTTGTATTTATTACATAAGTGAGTCGATCACAGGTTAAGCTACGCTTGACGCGGTCGGTCCGCAGATGGGTGACCATCTTTGTCATAACTAGTTCCTCAGTGTTTCGGAAGGCACGTTAAATCGTGGGTCCCGGCTGTTATTCCTACATCTTTGGCAGTCGTTACAGGTAGTCAGAAGCTTGAAAAGTTTGACAACCAGTCTAACCAAGGGGTATCGTGTTGCCCAGGTAACTGGGTTGAGGAGTTCAGATAGGCAGTCGCTCCTTGTAAAACACTGGTACTTAGCTGAAACCGGTTAGACTGGATGCCGACCCAACATAGTTGGGAAAAGGCTAGGCCGATGATGACATGGCCTTAGACTATCAGTAGCCAGTAGTTTTAGCTGCCTTATTTTTGGTTTCCTGAGTCAAACGCTAATAGGGTATATGACTATATAACTTTGACTGTCTGGACTTTAAAAGAAACTGCGAGCCCTGAGTTTGTTTCGACTTTTCTTCTCAGGGTAGTCAGCTAGGAAATGTCGACTCCAGCGTTCTCAAAAAAGACATGTAGAAGTGATGATATATCTTACTCTCTCTTACAATAAATGATTTCTTTTTATTTAATTTCACTAAGACTGATAATATAAATCTATTTTGTCTGTCTGACAGGTTTTTCAAAAAATAGTGAATGCGTATTTTTCATTTTATCACATCATTAAAAGGTAAATAATAATAATCCGGTTTCATAATCAAAATCGCCGGTATAGTAAAAAAAAATGCGTAATGTCCCGGGTGGGATTTGAACTCAAGACCTCCGGTATAGCAGTCGGGGCCACTTAAGACTAGACCAACATCTTAACCAGTCGGTATCTATACTAATATTATAAAGCTGAAGAGTTTGTTTGTTTGTTTGTTTGAACGGCTAATCTCAGGAACTACTGGTTCGAATTGAAAAATTATTTTTGTTTTGAATAGACCATTAATCGAGAAAGGCTATATAACATCACGCTGCGACCAATAGGAGCGAAGATATAATGGAAAATGTAGAAAAAACGGTAAAAATTATTCATCTTTGAGGGCTTCCCTTGCGTGCGCTGCGAAAACGGTTCAAGATCTTTTAACCACGTGGACGAAGTCGCGGGAAACAGCTAGTTTGATAACATATCAGTCTCCAATTTAATGAATGCCGAGTATATATTAATCAAAATAATGTCAGAGGTCACTCATATAATAGTACCTTATCTATATTATAAACAAGCGTGATAATATTCAAATAACAAGGCATATGTTTGACGGGCCTGTTGGTCTAGTGGTTAGTGACCCTGACTGCTATACTGGAGGTGGTGGGTTCGATTCCCGCCCAGGACAAATGTTGTGTGATGAGCATGATCATTTGTTCTGGTGTCTGGGTGTAATTTATCTATAATATGTATGCATTTAGAAATATATAAGTAAGTTTATCAGTTGTCTGGTTACCTTAACACAAGCTCTGCTTAGCTTGGGATCAGATAACCGTGTGTGAGTTGTCCCGTGGTATTATTATATAACTCGTTTTATTTAGTGACTAGCAGTTGCCCGCGGGCCCGCTCTCTACCAATCGAAAATGATCCCACGGGCACTTAATATCGTGATAAAAACTAAGCTATGTGTTTATCCTGGTTATAAACTATCTGTGTACGAAGTTTTGTCTAAATCCGTTCAGTGGGTTTTGAGTGAAAGAGGAACAAACATCTATACATACTTTCGCGTTTATAACATTCGTCCATGGATGTCATAAACTGCCTGGCACAGGCCTCTTCCCATGTAGGGATGGTTCGAGCATTGATCACCTGGCTAGCTCACTGCGGGAGATTTCAGATTCTAATATTAGGTAATCAGGTTTCCTCACAACTGGTGAATTTATGCCTTAGACGAGAGTCGCTAAATATCTTTCTATACCGGATATAATATGGGACAACTCACACACGGTTAGCTGATCCCAAGCTAAGCAGAGCTTGTGTTATGGTAACCAGACAACTGATAAACTTACTTATATATTTCTAAATACATACATATTATAGATAAATTACACCCAGACACCAGAAAAAATTATCATGCTCATCACATAACATTTGTCCTGGGCGGGAATCGAACCACTAGCCCAACAGGCCCTTTAAAAGGGATGAAAATTTCAAAGCCAAAAATATTTTTTGTTTTATGTTGTGTTATGTTACAATATGTAAGTTATACATACCATTGAGTGTTTATTTCACACTAGCTGTTGCCCGCGACTTCGTCCCCGTGGGTAGAAGATTATAAGTTATGATTTATACCTGCCCTGTATTTTTCACATTTTCCATTGTATCTTCGCTCCTATTAGTCGCAGCTTGATGGTTTATAGCCTAAAGCCTTCCTCCATGAATGGTCTATTCGACACAAAAAGAATTTTTCAATTTGGAAAAGTAGTTCCTGAGATTAGCGCGTTCAAACAAACAAACAAACAAACAAACTATTCAGCTTTATATATTAGTTTCACATAAATCAATTCATAAAAATTATAAATAAAAAAGTTACGCCAATTTTCCGAAGCACGTACAAAGTTAGTTCAAAAATGAATCCTTAAAGTCAATTTTCAACGCGAATGAAGTTGCTAGCATAACTAAAAGTGATTTAGCTATACGTTGTATAATGTATAATATAAAATATTTAGACCTGAATACTTAAGATCTGATAAGGAAAATTATAGCAATGCCACGCGAACCTCGACAGATGATCTAGTTACGTCATAGATTGTGCGTACTTGTTGAAACGGGCTGTTAAACTTGAGGCAGTAAATGTATTAGGCGTTTATTTTAACTAGTTGTTGTCCGCGACTTCGTCCGTGTGTGTTTGAAGATAATTCCGTTGTTTTTGACTTGAGGCAGTAAATGTATTAGGCGTTTATTTTAACTAGCTGTTGTCCGCGACTTCGTCCGTGTGGGTTTGAAGACAAGATAGTAGGTAAGGACATTTTTTAATTCCGTTGTTTTTGTAATAACGGATAGCCGAGTGGTTGAGTTCACAGTGCGCAACGTGACGCGAATTCGATCCCCGCAGATAACAAGCTTATGTGTGATTCATGAAATCTTGTCCTAAGTCTGAGTGTCTTTGTGACTTGAATATTTTTGAAACCTTCGCTAAACAAAGCCATAGTTGTAAATTGCATTGTCATTGGTTTTGAAGCTGCCCTCAAAATTTAGCTTATCTCTAAGTGCCTCAAAATTATGTTGCAAAAAACGTGGTTTCATTGGCAATTCAATCAAATTGCCTAACTTCCATGCATAAGTTACATAATCAAACAAACAAAAAATTGTGTATCAATTTATGTTTTCTTTATTTATAATTTTACAGAGTTAAATATTTACAAAACGCTTTTTAAAGACCTAGCAAAGCGTCCCGTTGACACTTCTCGTGACCCAAAGGCTGGCTTTTACCTCGCTCAGAGGATTAGCATTGCCATTCAACGTGGCAATGCTGCCAGCCTTTTGGGCACACTCCCAGCCGGCAGCGATGCCGATGAATTTTTTGATGCTTTAATTTAATAATTTTTTGGTTTTAACAAAAAATTGAGTGTATATAAACGTGGGAAAAATAAACTAAAACATATACTTTTATCCTTAAACGTTTTAACTGACAAATACGTACAATGCCCTTATCTAAACTCATTTCCTTATTATTCACATCAAGGTGAGTTCACTTACTCATGCAGTGACTAATGTTTGTTTGTTTGTATGTCTGTAGCGTAGAGAACTTGGGTTCGAATGACTCAGCTGTTAGACCTATAATTGTTTGCCTGTATAAGCAGGACAAAGGAAAAATTAGAATCCTTTTGTGAAGACTAATTAGCGATTCACTCACTGTCTATTAAACTGGTTTTGTGAGAAATTAATATATAATGTATAATGACTTTGGCAGGGATGAGGATATCTTTTTTGACGCTTTGTAAATAATGCATATTTTTCTTTTTATATTGATATAGCTTTCAAAATGTAAATATTAGTTTAGTTTAGTTCCTAGATACTACTAATTTTAGATGATTAAGAAGGTTAAACATAAAATGAGATTATTTCATGTATAATAATGTTTTGTTCAAGATTTTTTGAATAAATCAATATCCATTTTATTTACAACTAGTCACCCGGCCCGGCTTCGCACGGGAGCAGTGCTAATATACGCCACAGAATTTCTTTAACGCTCTTTATTTTGATAAGGATTCATACCATCGTCGTTGCATCGTAATGAAAAAACTTTGGAATACACTTTTGAAATTTGAAAAATTGAATAGTTGTCGTATTTATTTTGTTAAGTATTACTATCTCAACAAAGACAGCTTCAATAAAAAGCAACAATCTCGCGTTTCACCGAACCCATTTCGATGCGGTTTGCAGTTCTTTACATTTCCAAGAATATTTTGTAATACATTTTCCACGTTCTATATAATTATTTATCTATTGTTACAGAATGAAGTTTCTCCCCATTCTGTTGTTCGTGCTGGGCACTGCTTGTGCCCGCACAGCCACCCGACAGCAGTCTATCACTGGGAAAATCACATCTTTGACTGACAAGGTACAGTACTACCTATTTTCGACCTACTTTGAATAGGAGGAAAGTCTAAATTCGTCTGTATTTGTTGTTTGTTACCGCAAAACGTCGAATTGGATGAATGGATTTTGTTGATACTGTTTCATTATGAACATAAAATGGGGATAAAAACTATCCTATATCTTAATCCAGGATATAAACTATCCGTGTACAAAGTTTCGTCTTTATCTGTTCAGTGGTTTTTGCGTGAAAGAGGAACAAACTTTCGCGTTTATAACATTAGTAGGATACCAGAATAGGATGTTTACAGAGTTTTTACCAATTTTATTTATATAAAGATTTGTGTAACTATAAAAATATGATTTGTGGTTAATATCGTCTGATGTGGCTGGAAGCCGTCATCCAAAAAACACAGAAAACGATGTCTATCAGTACTAATATTATAAATGCGAAAGTAACTATCTGTCTGTTACGCTTTCACGTCTAAACGACTGAACCGATTTTAATGAAATTTGGTACAGAGATAGAGTTGACCTTGAGAAAGAACATATGATAGTTTTTATCCCGGAATTTTTGAAGAGTTCTCTTGGAAACGCGATATAACCGACCTCGACGCCTATAAATAAATTTTTAGACTCATTAAAACAACATTTTACCACATCAAGACTTTCGCATTAATGTTATTTAATATATGAACATAAATTATATTTTTATAACATCATAAACTAACGTTATTTGGATTACAGTTTTATTCAGCAATAAAAATGTCTTTGATCTAATATAACTAGAAATAGTTTATTGACTTAAGTGAGAGGAAGGCGTCTTCGGGAAATCTTTGCTAGTCAAGTGATATTACTGCAATTTAATGCCAGTGACCTTATTTTTCGAAAGCCTGACTCGAAAAGAGGGGTGTTATTAGATTGAAGTGTTTGAAGTTCTATCTGTCTGTGACATTATAGCTTCCGAAATGAGTGGGCGATTGCAATGTAGTTTGTAAGTTTAATGAAAACCAGGTTGAGTTACTTAAAAGTCGAGAGATTAAAAGTGGGGTAGAATAACAGATAGTCTATCAATATACTCAAGTGGGGACTCAAATTAAAGTGCACTAAAATGGATTATTGATGATTCAAAATCAAAAAGTCTTTATTTCAAATAGGCAATTTCTCAGGCACTTTTAAAACGTTACATTACTGACTCTAGTTGCACGGTTCCAAAGTGTCATTCTTATGGAGAAGAACCGAACAAGAAACTCGATAATCTTTTCAAAAATAAATATTACAGTAGCATTTTACATTAGATTTAATCGAGAGAGTTCTTAGCTTGATTGTTAATAAAATTGTAGGTGCAAAAATGGGATAGAGAAATCCGATTATTACGTCATAAGGTAGTCTATATATACATCCCACTGCTGGGCATTGATCACCACGCTAGCTCACTGGGGCGATTTCAGATCCCAATTTTTGCAAGAGAGGTTTTCAAACGATGTTTTCCTTCACCATTTATCACATTTGTCTTAAAATAATTAAGGAAGTACATATTATTATTACTTTCAAAAATTTAGGACACACATTAGCAATAGGGATGATGACTGGGTATAAAAAGAAAAAATCTCATTAGTCCCTCAGTTAGATAATTGAAAAGTATGAGACACGTATTTTTTCCTTTTTCAGAAATACTACAATTGACAAAGATTAACTGCTTTAAAGTTTAGGAGAGGGGCTTGTGACGTAACGATAGAGTAAAATTTATACTCAATCGTGACGTCACGCGTAAGTTTCATTCACTGTAATTTGGTCAATTTATGTTTGCGGGACAAATTAATAAATAAATACGTATCCATTATTATACAAAAAACAACAAGACGGACAATGCAAAAAAAAAATGTCATCATCCCTATTTCCCTGCGTTAGAATCGAACCGGCATCTCGTATGAACGTAAAGCCACCACGATCCATTTCCATCATTATTATTGCCATAATATTACAATCACTTTTTCACATCATTTCGACGTTTATTATAATTGATGATGGTCCGCCATTTTGACATTTGGCAGACAATCCATTAAGGAGAACTTCGATTGTATCTGTATATCCATTGTTATGGCTAACCAAGGAATAAAGAGAAGGAGGAAGTACTCGTGTACTGCTCTTAAAAAAAGTGTTGCCAAACATTATAATCGCTGGCTTTTTTATTGATTTTTGAAGTGTATCTTTTTATAATGCAAATATCTTCATAGTTCCGTTAAAGTTTTGACAAGATAATTTTTTTTTTAATATTTCAGTTCAAAATTTACCTTTCCACGCCAGTGGAATAGAAATAAACAGAGCGAGATTGAATGCGTTGCTGCTGTCAAAATAACAGCAGCAACAGCTCAATCGGAAACCGAAGAGTGGATCAAAAACAACTTACTAAATTTGATGACAGACAGACAGACACTTGATAGATTAAACTAAATGAAAGCTTTTATATAGAAAAATAACCTTATTTGTCTTCGTCTTCAAGTTGATCATCATCTCCTAATATAATATCATTACACGGCTTCGCCCTCGTCGAGGTCGGTTATATAGCGATTCCAAGAGAACTCTTCAAAAGTCCGGGATAAAAACTAGCCTATGTTCTTTCTCAAGGTCAACTCTATCTCTGTACCAAATTTTATTAAAATCAGTTCAGTGGTTTAGACGTGAAAGCGTAACAGACAGACAGACAGAGTTACTTTTGCATTTATAATATTAGTAGGGATGCTTTTACCCTAAATTCCACTTCCCTTTAATTCTTTATGATCCAGTTGTGACCTTAACACACCCCTGGTGACGTCATCAGGGGAACGGCCATGTTTTAGCGATATTAAAAAGCTAAGCTGTATTTGTTCTGTATTCGTTTAGGGACTGGTATTAGTTTTATGGCTTGGGCAGAACATTAATTAATAAACTAGAATTTGTAGACTTGTAATGATAATGTAGGTCTTTAAATGTCCCACAGCTAGGAAATCTAGAAATAAAGATATATTTTTTTTCAAAAAGAATATGCCTTTTTAATTTAATTTCTTCTGGTATAAACTCTGACGATTGAGAAATATATTTTAATGGCAAATAATATTAAGTCGTAATATAGTCACACTGGCAATATTTACGTTAAATAATTTGATTTATTATTTTTACAGGATGCCAGAGCAAAGGCACGAGTACATACAGCCTTCGCCAACGCTGGCCGCCAAGCCGGCGTCGAAATATGGAGAATTAATGTGAGTAGCAACATCAAGTAGCGACATCTATTGTCCATTAGCAAAACTAAAATTAATCTTAATTACCGCCACCTATCGTGTAGTAGTAAATTAATGTTATTTTAATTGTGTTATTTAAAAATAAATGCATGGGTATATGATGCGTGATATGTTTATGCATTTCGTTGTTTGTTATTTACCTGTAGTCAACAATAATTAATTGTATTTGTGGTTTTCCCGTTTGTGACTAGGTAAAGCTTCCCTGGATGAATCAGATTTAATGTTATATTAATGTTGAATAAGAAGTCAGAAGACAGAATAATTTAATTAATGAAAACAAATTATTAAAAATTCAAAAAAAATAAAGTGTCACTATTCTTTAATTACTTTCAGTAACTATCGTGGGACTGATTTATTAATAAATGATGTAACGGTCTCACGCGTATTTATCAGTATAGCCCGACAAGTTTCGTACCCAAGCGGAGTCGTCAATCATGGTCTGACACGGTGGGGTTCTTATTAAGGCAAGGTTGTAATATGACTGAGTACGTAACTAGTCGGGTGATCCCGGTAAATACGCGTGAGTGATCCGTTGCATCATTTAATAACACTATGCTTTTTCTACGTTTCCATTCATCTAAGGTATTATAAGGTAAAATAACATATTTTTATTACAGGACTTTGAGCCAGTAGCTGTACCAGCTAAAGACTTCGGAAAATTCTACAAAGGAGACTCCTACATCATTTTAAAGGTATTCAATGATTTGATTTGATAGAATTTTCTGAAAAAACCTCTAAAAAACTGCATGCAGAATCATTTATTTAAACGAAATTATTCATTTTCTTGCTTCGGGTCTTTTATCTATCACCAATAAAAGTCCCACAAATATCCTTACCAGAGACCAATCATTGCATCATCATCGGCCTAGCCTTTTCCCAACTATGTTGGGATCGGCTTCCAGTCTAACCGGATTCAGCTAAGTACCAGTGTTTTACAAGGAGCGACTGTCTATCTGACCTCCTCAACACGATGAAACCCCTTTCTGAAAAATACATAACTATGTCTTATTTTTAATTTGTCTTCTGGATTAAACAGATTTACATTAATAGATAAGTATATGTCTAGACATAAAAATAGACTATCAGTTTACTTAATACCTAGGCAGGCAGCCTAGGTATAGTCTAGACCACTTTTAGCCTCAAATTATTATTATTATTATTTATTTATTTTTATTCGTTAAATATACAATTACAATATGTAGTGCTCCACAAAACCGGTTTATCGGTTTGCCTGTGGACGAGTCGCAATTTAGTTAATTTTACACATATATTATACATATAAAAGTTATACACATATCTCTGAGTGTGGCGAGATATGTATTTACATATTATTTAACAAGTACTTTTTAAGTCTCCGTACTTCGTACGTCAAGTACTTTTAAAATGGGACCATTCCTTCCCGTTCTTCAGTACGTATAATTCTTACACAGACAACAGCCGACAAACGCGGTAACCTCTCCTGGGACATTCACTATTGGATCGGCAGTGAGTCGTCACAAGACGAGTCTGGTGCGGCGGCCATTTTGACAGTCGGTCTCGATGACAAATTCAATGGTGCCGCCATACAACACAGAGAAACGCTGGGGCAAGAGAGCCAACAGTTCAAGAGTTACTTCCCGTCAGGTAAGAAGATAAACAAACAAAGTTTAGGTAGTAAGCAATTCTACTGCATGGATAGCCGAGAGGTTGAAGTCACCACGCTCAACCCACTGAGCGTGAAGTGTTTCAGATGGATTCTTTCACAGATGGTTTCAGGCAACATAAAATTTTAAAACAATATTAATAACTATTCAAAATTGACACATTTAGCGAAATCATTTGGTACTTTTAAATAGGTTATCAAATATATTAATTTCGCTACTTGACAACAGATGGCGTTAAAAATTTTACACCAAATAATTATTTTGTTTTACATAAATATATATATGTCCAGATGTTTAGATACGTTGTTAACGTAGTGTCTGTTTGTCAGGGGATCAGTGCGTCTCTACCTAAACGCGTCTATCTAACTCTATTAATTGACTGGATAATTGCTTCTAATTGTAGAACAATCATCAATTGTTTCAATTGGAAAATTATCGCAACCGTTAACATGAACGGTCTAATAGCGCTAATAGAATACACGTGGAAACTATCAGTTTGTGTTTTACGCAAACATTGAACAGTTTTAAACGAATTTTAACATATTCTGGCCTTTGGTTAAGATGAACTCTGATCTAATTAACACAAATAAATAGGTGGAAAGAACATATATAAAGCAAATAAATTAAACTATTGTTACTTATACTTAGTACTTCAAAGAATCGATAAAATTTTATAATATATTACATTAAAGTTACAGAGACTACTCGAAATTTAAATAAAAGAAAACCGATTAATATGTCCGTGTTAATACACAAACTAACCACGCTATTCACCAATAGATGTCGCTACTATGTTTAAAGAGTTTTAACATTTTCTACTATTTTCAGCTTTGCAATACTTGGACGGAGGTAACAGCTCTGGGTTCAACCATGTAGTCACCAACGCTGGTGCTGAGAAGAGACTGATTCAAGTTAAAGGCAAAAGGAATATCAGGAGTCGTCAGGTTTGACATTGTCCCTATTACTTGTATAAAATAATACTAGCTATCCCAGCCAAGCTAAGCCAGCCGTTGTTTTGTCAAAAAAAAATAGGGCTATGAAAAATAGATGTCTTATTCTCAGACATACCCAATATGTGAATCGGTCGAGCGATCTAGATGAGGTTCAATTTCGTACAGAATTTAATATATTATATTTATTTTCTCCAAGCCTAAAAATATAATAATAATATAATACATATATCCGGGGACAACTCACACACGGTTATCTGATCCCAAGCTAAGCAGAGCTTGTGTTATGGTAACCAGACAACTGATAAACTTACTTATATATTTCTAAATACATACATATTATAGATAAATTACGCCCAGACACCAGAACAAATGATCATGCTCATCACACAATCATTTGTTCTGGGTGGGAATCGAACCCACGACCTCCGGTATAGCAGTCAGGGTCACTCACCACTAGACCAACAGGCCAGTATTTTTTGAACCCTTACGTGAAAACGTTGATGCTGTTTATTAAACGCTCTGTATGCCTGGCTGCACCGTAGCTCCTAAACCGGTGACCTGATTTGGATAAGGCTTTTTTGACGTTGTTTTATTCCACAAAAAAAAATACACATTTAACATAAGAAAGGAACTATTTCGTTAAACTCCACAACCGTTTGTTCGCGATTACTGAACACTCTCTACAGTAAATTTCACACTCTCTTCCATCACTCAAACTACACTTTCTATGCCCGACAGGGTTCATAATATCCAAATATTATTATATTTTTACCACCTGTAACTGTACATTATGGTTTGCAAGAAACCATTTTGATTTGATTTAAATATCTTTACAGGTGGACCCTCTGATCTCATCGATGAACAAAGGCGACGTCTTCATCCTGGACGTCGGTAACGATGTGTATGTTTACGTCGGTGAGAAAGCAAAGAATGTGGAGAAACTGAAGGCTATCTCCGTCGCGAACCAGATACGAGACCAGGATCACAATGGAAGAGCTCGAGTGGAGATTGTTGGTAAGAGAGAGCTGAGTACACACAACGCCATCTAGTGTCAAACTAAGCAAAGCTTGTATTACGAGTACTAGACTAATAAACATACTTATATATTATAATATATAATATTACTAGCTGACCCAGCAAACGTTGTTTTGCCGATTTTTTTTTAGTTGTATGTATTTTTAATGCTTCATTATAAAAAAAATAATAATAAACAATTTCGTACCAAAAATAAAATATATTTTTTTAGTGTGAGCAACCCTTAACACTTAGGGGTATGAAAAATAGATGTTGTTCTATTCTCAGACCTACCTTATATGTTTACAAAATTTCATAAGAATAGGTCGAACCATTTCGGAAGAGTACGGTAACTAACATCGTGACACGGGAATTTTATATATTAGATAGATAGATAAATTACACCCAGATAGGAAACAAATGATAGTGCTCATCACATGAACATTTGCTTTGAGTGGGAACCAAACGGCAATCAAATGGTCAAGGTTACTAAAAACTAGACCTACAGGTTGCTTAGAGGGTTTAGCGTTGTACCTTAACAAATCATCTGTCAAAATGACTGCACGGATAGCCGAGTAGTTGAGGTCACCACGCCAAACCCACTGACGTGTTGGTTCGATCCCCGTAGGACAAGCATTTGTGTGACCCACGAATGCTTGTCCCGAGTCTGGGTGTCTTTGTGCATGTGACTTGAATGTTTGTGAAATCCCAGCGACACATGTATAAAATCTCTCAAATTGTTAGACTTTTTAAAATCTTGACTATTTCTTTTTATTACCATTTTGTAAGACTAACGCCAATACAATATTTGTCCTTCTCTCCATAGACAAGTACTCCAGTGACGTCGATGTACAAAAGTTCTTCACAGCTCTCGGCTCTGGTTCCAATGACCTCGTCCCCGAGGATACTGCCGGTGGTGATGACCAAGTAAAAAATTATTATATTATTATTAAGTACTAGCTGTTGCAAGCAGCTCCACTCGCTATAGATCGAAAATGATCCGACAGGTACCTAAAATTGGGGTAAAAACTATCCTATGTGTTAATTCTGGTTATAAACTATCTGTGTAAAAAGTGTCATCAAAATAAACTTCAAAATTTCAGAAAACTAAAAAAAAAACGTTTCGTAAAACGGATTCGGATGAATCTTGGAACACATATAGTTTACTAGCTTTTCGCTCGCGGCTTCGCCCGCGTCGAGGTCGGTTATATCGCGTTTCCAAGAGAACTCTTCAAAAGTCCGGGATAAAAACTATCGTATGTTCTTTCTCAAGGCCAACTTTATCTCTGTTCCAAATTTCATTAAAATCTGTTCAGTGGTTTAGACGTGAAAGCGCAACAGACAGACAGACAGAGATACTTACGCATTTATAATATTAGTTGGGATAACCTGGCTTAATACAAACGATTAATCCCGATTTTATGTACCCGTGCGATCATTTTCGATTTATAACAAGCGGAGCTGCTTCTAGCAGTTAGTACAATATAAAGCTAAACTTTCCAAAAGTTGAGTTTGCAGCAAAATTCCTGATCTAGTTTTATCAGCCATCTTTCCCACGTTTTTAAACACTTACTTTCTTGTTTGTCGTTCCGGTTGGATTTTTACAACTCATTTTTGAGGCACTTCCCCGATAAGCTAGCCGGCTGAAATTTTCAGGGTAGCTTCAAACCCGATGACAATGCAATTTACAACTATAAAAACTGTTGGACCGAATTTCATAAAATTTGAAAACGTGGGTATTTATATTATTTTAATCTATTTTCTATTATCCAGGCTTTTGAAAGATCTGAAGAACAGTCTGTGGTGCTATCTGAAGTGTCAGATGCCAGCGGCAAGGTCAAGGTGACAGCTTTGTCAAAACCCTACAGACAGGATCAGCTTAAAAAACAGGTGAGAGATTCAGACTATATGAGTTAATATTAACGAAAGAATTCATAGATTTCATAGATTACAAGTTTATTAAAAAATACGAGATACGGATAGCCGAGTGGTTGAGGTCACCAGGCCAAACCCACTGAGCGCGACGTGTTGACGATCCCCGCGTAGGACAAGCATTTGTGTGATCTACGAATGCTTGTCCTGAGTCTGGGTGTCTTGTGCATGTGATTTGAATGTTTGTGAAACCCCCCGCGATACAAGGATTAAATTCCTTAATGCGGGTTTCGTAAAAAGAAAAAAAAATCTGAATTGCGTGCACTCAAATACATCTAATCTGATTTAGAAAATGTTTAACTTATATGTTCTTAAAAACGCCAACGAAGTCGTATGCAATAGATAGTCTAATATAATTTTAAGCCGAGTCAAAATTTGGCAAAATAAGCCAAAGACAAAATGGTGAGCTCGAATGAATTAATTTTGATTTTTTCTAATTTCATTTTCTTTTTCAGGATTGCTATATTTTGGACACCGTTAGCGGCAGTATCTACGTATGGACCGGCAAGCAAGCTACAGAGAGAGTAAGCATACATACATATTACAAAAAAAAATTAACCAAAAAATCTTTGAAAAATAACATCCAGTGTTTTGAGACCACCTAGCCAATTGAAATTTTCACAGATTCTCAAGACTCATTTGTAAAGTTTTAAAAGTGTCTGGAACGAAAAAGGCTGAATTGAAATAAACACTATTGACTTTGATTTTTAATTTTCCAATGTCACTTTTGGACGTAGAAATAATCAACTTTCAGCTAGCAAGCAATAGTTAATTGCTTTCAAATGTCTTCATTTTTAAAAAACTTGTACTTCATTATGTTTTAAGTAAGATTTACACCTTTTCACTTTTACAGGAAAAGACTGAAGCGATGACCAAAGCCCAGCAGCTGTTGAGTTCTAAGAACTATCCTTCTTGGGTAAGTGTAACTAATGTTAATACACTACATTTCAC
This sequence comes from Trichoplusia ni, assembly GCF_003590095.1. Classification (NCBI taxonomy): domain Eukaryota; kingdom Metazoa; phylum Arthropoda; class Insecta; order Lepidoptera; family Noctuidae; genus Trichoplusia; species Trichoplusia ni. The sequence goes on from NC_039480.1 coordinate 5,317,174, forward strand.
ATTGACATGCTAAGTGACGTCACAGTCACACGAGATCATATTTCATGGTATCCCCTTCATTTTTTGTTTACGAGATCAAATAAAAAATACATATCCATTTATTTTATGGAAGTATGTCTGATGGAATAAACAGTTTTTTCTTGTAAAATACTCTATTGCAGTGTTATTTCACAATTCAAACTGATTTAGACCCGATGGATTCAACATTTAATGTCTATCTACCTTGAGAAGAAATGTCGAAACAAATTCCAAAGCCTTTGTCTCTTTTCAATTTCAAACAGATAATTATCATTTTTTTTAGTCGTTCAGACAGTAAGCAAAAAACGAAGGGGAAACAACAGCGATTTAAAATCTCGTGTAACGTCACTTACCAGTTCGCTTTTTACTAGCAAGTGACGTTATTAGCCCCCACTACCATTTTTATCTTTACTCTTAAATGATGTGTCAAAATAAAAATTACCCTTACAATATTTTTTTGGAAAGTTACTGACGAGCTAAATATATTTAGTCATATACCCTATTATTTTTATTTTGTCTACAGGTGCACATTGTAAAGATCCCTCAGGGCACGGAACCCGCCATTTTCAAACAATACTTCGCGACATGGATGGACGTCGGCATGTCTCATAGTCGCATTGTTTAAATTTATTGTAAGTATTTATAAAAGACAAATAAATATTTATATAGTAACTATCGCAACAATAACTTATTATTAAATGATGCAACGGTTTACTCACGCGTATTTATCGGGATTTCCCGACTAGTTTCGGTTCAATGCGGAGTCCTAGTTGCAAGTCGAAACTAGTCGGGCAATAGTGACAAAAATGCATGAGTAAATCTTTGCATCATTTAATATTTAATATAATTATTTTTAACTTGTTATTCTAATTTTAATTTTACTTTATTTAATTAATTATTTTTGTAAACTCTAACATAAGTTTATTTCAATTCTAATTGAAATTCTAATTGTGTTCGACTATGTCTTTCGCATGATGTGATTTCCTATAAATAAGAAAGCATAGAGTATTGTTTAATATGCTACACATGTAAGTATGCTTGTATTATGTTATTCTTGTTGGAAATCCAAATAAATAAATAAATAAATAGTACATACTGTGACATCTTCAATGAGTTAAATCTTACAATTTTATCTTCTAAATAATAAATACTTAATTATAAATATCTCTTTTTTTTTGAGAAAAATACTGTCGAAAATTAATTTACTAGCGCCATCTAGTGTTTCACTTATTGCTATTTACGTTAAACTTTTGCTACTGGACAATAGATGGCGCTAAATGGTTTGTAATGTGATGTTATATTTTTTACTCTTTTTACAGAAACCAGTTTTGAAGGAGAATGGAGACCAAAATGAAATTAAAATAAATAACCTACTATAAGAGCATTTTTTATAACTCATGTAAAAATAATTCGTAATAAAAACCAGTTTTGTAACTATTTTTTTGTTTGTTTTAAATGATGCAAAACCTCGTTGAATGTAAATATAAGACGGATTTACAAGCGCTAACAATATGGATTCTCAAAAAAAAATATTTAACTAACAAATCAAACTCCTGTTGACACATACCCGAGTGTTTGAGGTCACGAGGAGAGGGTTCGATCCCCGCTTAGGACAATAGTGTTTGTGTGATGAGCTTTTTCTTGATTTTTGAGCACGATCATTTGTTCTGTGTCTGGGTGTAATTTATCTATATTAATATAGTTTTAGAAGTATATAAATATGTTTATCAATTGTCAAGTACTCGTTATACAAGCTACACTTAGAGACAGACTTGTAAAAGTTGTGGAATATTATTAACTAGCTGTTGCCCGCGACTTCGTCCGCGTGGTTAGAAGATACAAGTTAGGAATTTTTGAATGGAATCTCGCGACAATGAATTATTATCCCTGTTTTCTTCACATTTCCCATTGTATCTTCGCTCCTATTAGTCGCAGCGTTATGTATACAGCCTAAAACCTTTCTCAATGAATGCTGTATTCAACACAGAAATAATTTTTCCATTTGAACCAGTAGTTCCTGAGCGTGTTCAAACAAACAAACTCTTCAGCTTTATATATTAGTATAGATATAATTGACCGATGTTCTACTTTATGAAACTCGCAAATGCAATACTTTTGGACCGGTTATCATAAAGATGAAATTAATCCTTGACATTCTCTTTCATAGCAAAGCCTTTTTCCTTATGTCAATCTGCTAATAATTTCAACAATTTCTGCCAATGTCGTGTTATGATCCAACACGGGCACAAATTAGGTACTTCACTGGTTTGTAAAAACTGAATTCGGCATAATTAGGTATACTGTAATGAAATAAAACTACATTATTATAATGAGATGAATCATTCTAAATATTCTAATACTTGAATAACATATTATTTGAAACTATTTAATACAAGCTGTTGCCGCGGGCCCACTCGCTATAAATCGAAAATTATCTATTCAGTCAAGGCAGTTGTTACGGGTAGTTAGAAGCTAGAAAGTCTGAGGTATCGTGTTGCCCAGGTAACTGGGTTGAGGAGGTCAGACAGGCAGTCGCTCCTTGTAAAACACTGGTAGTTAGCTGGATGCGGTTAGACTGGAAGCCGACAACAACATAGTTGGGAAAAGGTAACGCAGTTTATAATTTAGATGCTAGAAAATAAGTGTTTCAAGTCGCGTGTTTTTGCTAGTATTCATTTGAAACAAGTTTTCGATAATCTTGTATTAATAGCAAACATGTTTTACGTTTATTTGACCTTCGAGGTCATAAAACATCTTTTTAAAGTTCAATGACAGATGCACTTGATGGACGATACGATTCCGAGCGAGTTGCGATAGGTACCTACATTGCCTACGATGATGTATCACTTTTGATATACACGGTGATTTTTAGACGTCTTACAAAAGTAACCCAGTTCATGTATCCGACGTAAAATACCCCTAGGCGCGATTATTATTTTTTTTATCATCAACTAAGATAATAAGTACGAAGAAATATTAAACAAGAGAAATCTAAAATATACTCTTAAAAATGATAAAACGCCGCCGCCCGCGCCCCTCACCATTGTTACAAGGCTCGGACCGCGCTCGCAACAGAGCTGTGTTGCTAAAAAACTACGAATTGCATCATAATGTTGAATAAAAATTGCATTTTAAATTTATTCAAATCTCATAAATACCTATTTTATTATCATGAACGTGTTCTAGTCATTGGATACATGAACTGGGCTGCTTTTGTAAGACGACTAAAAAATCACGGTGTATAGATTAGATATTATAGTATTATTAATGCTTAGATGTTAAATTAAGTAAAATGGGTTGCAGAAATCCCTTAGTCCTTTATTTCAAGATAGTGTTCGCAGTTTTATCTTATTGCCTAAAGCAATTGTTGAGTCACATATTTTATAAAAAACCCATTTGCGCTAACGTTTACAAACAGATAAATATATATGTAAGTCAAAACGAAGTGATATTATTAAATATATTAAACTAGTTTTTATTAAGATTCGTTTAGACTATCCAATTTAAACTCGCTTTTTGGTCTAGTGGTTATTAGCCCTGACTGCTATACCCGAGGTCGTGGGTTCGATCCCCACCCAGGACCAAAAGTTTTTGTTAAATATTTGACACTAAGGTAGGTTAAATGTAATCTTCAACCGCCTTTAAAAAGACGGAGGAGGATCTCAATACGTCGGGATATCTTTGAATGTTTGTTATCTTAGGACTGAATGAACTGATTCTGTTTATCATCATTTTTTTATTTAACGTCGAAAACCTGTAATTTGGTTCCATACAACTCTTCAAGAGCCAGTTCATTATAAAATAAAAAAAGTGTAGTTATTTTTCGATGCAAAACTTCTTAACCGATTTTTTTTTGTAAGGTTTGTAGTTGATGGGAAATTGTAAAATGACCTTCAGAAATGTGAAGAAACTTATTGCTAAAGTTATTTATACCTTAATTACTTAAACGACTTGAAATGGGCATCGTTAAACTCATTAACAACACACTAAATATTTTATTGAGAACTGGTAGATAAATATATATTTCTTTCATTAATTTTATAAAGATTTAAATTATCAGTCACCGTAGCGTATTTCATCGAATTCGGACCCCCAGTTTGGGGGTAAAATATACACGCAGACCTACAAACACAGTCTCAGAATTTTTACTTTTTTTAAGAGACCACTTACAAACGGTGAAGGAAGACATCGTGAGAAAATCTAAATTCAAAATATTGAACTCTGCAGTCAAACCGCAGTGAGCTAGCGTGGTGATCAATGCTCAAACCTCCCCTATACGGGAAGAGGTCTGTGCCCAGCAGTGGGACAGGTATGAGCATGTTATGCGGAGGAATGAAAATCATGTGGTAAGGAAGGCGTTAAGCATGGATGTGGATGGATATAGGGGAAGAGGACGGCCAAGGAAACGATGGATGGATTGTGTGAAAGACGATATGGCTGTAAAGAGTGTTTCTTGTGAGATGACGGCCGATAGGAAGGTATGGAAGAAGATGACATGTTGCGCCGACCCCAAATAAAATAATTGGGATAAGGGCAGGGGAATGATGATGAAATAACCTAAGACAATCCCAAAAAACATCTTCAAAAACTCACAAACTTTGCCTTTTCATAATATATCTAAGTTTAGATTTTAGATTAGAGAATTAAAATGCTACAACACAGCAAATATAAATATCAAAATAATGAATAATTCAATCTATTTAATAACTATGAACTTGTCTTGAGGAAATAACAACAAATAAATATCTCACACAATTTATAAACTATTAACTTATTAAATAACACTTGCATCGTACAAGGCTAAGCTATAACCGCATAAGTGACTCGTTCACAGGTTAAGCTACGCTTCACGCGGTTGATCCGTAGGTGACCATCTTTGCCATAACGAGTTCTTCAGTGTTTCGGAAAGCACGTTAAATTGGGGGTCGCAGCTGTTATTCCTACATCTTTGACAGTCGTTACAGGTACTCAGAAGCTTGAAAGTCTGACAACCAGTCTAACCAAGGGGTATCGTGTTGTCTGTAACTGGGTTGAGGAGGTCAGATAGGCAGTCGCTCCTTGTAAAACACTGGTACTTAGCTGAATCCGTTTAGACTGGAAGGCGACCCCAACATAGTCGGGAAAAGGCTAGGCCGATGATGATGACTTGCATTGTACAAGCGAGACACATCCATACTTCTACAGCTCCGATAATATTGAAGACTAGCTGCTACCGCGGGCCCGCCCGCAACACGTCGAAAATGATCCCACGGAAACATCATCATTGGCCTAGCCTTTTCCCAACTATGTTGGGATCGGCTACCAGTCTAACCGGAATTAGCTAACAGGGCCCAAATTCCGCTATTTACAATGGCCGATAAATAAATGGAAACTAGATTGAACTTGTCACAAGTCCTCAAGTATTTTGCCAACACAATAATTGGAAATGAACCCGTGCTGAATTTCCAATTATTGTATTTACCAGAATTAGGGTTATAAACTATCTGTGTACCAAGTTTCGTCTAAATCCGTTCAGTGGTTTTTGCGTGAAAGAGGAACATACATACATACAAACTCTCGCGTTTATAATGTTATTAAGATACTTTATAATCGTAAACTCGTTTAGTCAACTTTCAGATCTCGCTCCGAACAGTTTATGTAAACATGTTTAAATACAAGCTGCTGTGTTTTGTTATTTATTTTTCTTTTTGTAACGGACAATATTTTATTGGTGATAATAAGTTTAAATATATGAAAAATGTTTTCTCTTGGAAGCAAATTGGATATGACATTGATAACGTTATGTGTAAGTTATTCATATTTTTTAATCATGGATTAACTTTATAAAAAGAGACCCGGTCCTTTTTAAAGGCGTGCCCGGGGACACAGGTCCAACGTGCAGAGGCCTTGTTGAGAACTTTAATCTACAAAGTCATGGGGTATCTACTAGGGACCATTCATCTCCGCTCTATGGGAGAACAGACATGAAGAAGCCAAATTATATGCAAAACTATTGCGATTTGTATGTAAAAACAATTAGGCTTTTATATATATGATACATGTTATGTGGACCAGTGCCTTAGTTATTAATCTTTAATTATTAAGAGGTCATGTTTGTTAGTCTGTGACTTGCTTTTCATATTTGAAAGGTATTTCTGTATCATAGACTATATTTAGACAAGGAAAAACAACTGAGTGTGAATACATGAGTTAGTTGATATAGTAAAAATATATTGGATGGTAATAGGAAATATATTAAAATATATTAAATAGATTTGAGGATAACATAGATTAGCTTGCGTGGTGATCAACGTTAAAACTCTTGAAGTAAAAATGTTCAGTTCCTTACAAATAAATTTATCTTTATCTTCAATTACGCTATTTACAAAATGAATTTAGCCAATGAATGGATGGAAATTGGTTTAAATTTTGACACTATTCTTATTCCTCTAAGCAGTTTTCCAGCCTAATAATTGTTTTTTGTTTGTATTGACATTGAATGTACTGAATGATCGGCAATAATTATTAATAAGGGCATTGTGAGTTGTATCTCTTTTCTTTCACGGGATAACTTCATGGGAAGAGACCCGGTCCTTTAAAAAGACGTGCACGGGGACACAGGTCTAACATGTGGAGGCCTTGTTGAGAACTTTAATATAAAATGTGAAGGGGCACCACCATAAAATAATTATAAAAAAAAACTAGACATCATCATTATCGGCCTGCTCTTTAGCCAATTATGTTGTGGTCGGCTTCTAGTCTAACTGGTGTCAGCTAAGTACCAGTTTTTTACAAGGAGCGACTGCCTATCCGATCTCGTCAACCCAGTTAACTGGGCAACAGGATACCCCTGGTTGTCAGACTTTCAAGCTTCTAACTACCTGTAACGACTGTCAAAGATGTAGAAATAACAGCCGGGACCTACAATTAAACGTGCCTTCCGAAACACGGAGGAACTCGTTATGACAAAGATGGTCACCAATCTACGGACAAACTGCGTCAAGCGAAACTTAACCTGTGATTGATCCACTTTCAGTTTATACTTATTCATTATATTTTAGACACCAAAGATGCAGCTCACCAGAAGATACCTGGCGCCATCTTCTTCGATGAAGAAGTTTCTGTTGAAGAAATGTTTTTCAAACAATACAACAACATTCCTATTGGGTTCGAAGTTTTTGAAGAACGAGCCTTTATCACCGTACCTCGGAGAAGACATGGTGAGACCAACGATTATAACTTACTAGCTGTTGCCCGCGACTTCGTCCCCGTAGGTAGAAGATATAAGTTATGATTTATACCTGCCCTGTTTTTTCCACATTTTCCATTGTATCTTCGCTCCTATTAGTCGCAGCGTGATGGTTTATAGCCTAAAGCCTTCCTCGATGAATGGTCTATTCAACACAAAAATAATTTTTCAATTTGGACCAGTAGTTCCTGAGATTAGCGCGTTCAAACAAACAAACTCTTCAGCTTTATATATTAACTAGCTGACCCAGCAAACGTTGTTTTGCCTAATATTTTTATTCTATTTGTATGTATTTTTTAATACCACTTTATAAAAAAATAAAAACAAACAATTTCGTCCAAAGAATAAAATATTTTTTTTTAGTGTGAGCAACCCTTAACACTTAGGGGTATGAAAAATAGATGTTGTTCTATTCTCAGACCTAGCCAATTTGTATACAAAATTTGGTAAAAATCGGTTAAGCCGTTTCGGAGGAGTACGGTAACTAACATCGTGACACGGGAATTTTATATATTAGAAGATATAGAAGTGTAGATTAAAAATACTCCCACATTAAGGAATATAATCCTTGTGTCGCGGGGGGTTTCACAAACATTCAAGTCACATGCACAAAGACACCCAGACTCAGGACAAGCATTCGTGGATCACAGAAATGCTTGTCCTACGCGGGGCTGAAACTAACACGTCGCGCATAGTGGGCTCAAACAGTCAATAGTTACGAAGGTATTTGTTTCTTTTTCACTTTTCCATTTGAATATTTGATAAGAGCTCGAACATTGCAATTTTCCACTGTCTTGCATACTTAATTATACATGTAGGTAAATATTAATAGATATTTAAATAATGCATCGGTTTATTCATACCTGGATCACAATCACCATCCGGATTCTCAATCGGGGCATGTCACTATTTAATCACGAGCTGACGTTTCGGCGCTTAGTTCGAGTTCAACTCCCGACCGTGCCGAAGCGTCAGCTCATGATTAAAGACTTTGGTTGGGTCCGAAACTAGTCGGGCGATCTGTAACTAAGCTCGTGTTTAAGGACTCCGATTGGGTCCGAAACCGAGTATAATCCCTGACATTATTTTTGCGACGCCTGTAAAAGACCACTAAGCTGAACTTCAATTATATGTATTTATCAACCTTAAGATGCAAATTAATATTTTGACTTTGAATTCTTACATGAACAGTTGGACTCACTCGCTCGCTGCATCAGCTCATGATTAAGGACTCCGTTTAAATCCGAAACTAGTCGGGCAATCGAAAAATACGTGTAAATAAACCGTTATCAAATAAATAAATATAAAACCGCTTCACAAAAATGACGACCTCCGTGGTCGAGTGGCGTACGCACCTTCAAGGTGTCGCTAGCTCTGAGGTCCCGGGTTCGATCCCCGTTCGGGTCAATGTAAAAATTCACATTTCTACATTTTCTCGGGTCTGGGTGTTTGTGGTGCGTTCGTTGTATCTGAATTCCATAACACAAGTGCTCTAGCAACTTACTTTGGGTTCAGAACAATGTATGTGATGTTGTCTGCATTTAAACAATGGCATTATTGTTTCCAGGTATTCCATCCACGTTGAACTATGTCAGTTTGGAAACTTCAAATTCCTCGTCCTTATTAAAGCCGTATCCTCATTCTGGAAGCCTTAAAGACTTTGTGTCCGTGTACCGCCCTGGAGTGGATGTCTGCGATAGGCTATGGATGGTCGACACTGGACTTCTAGAAGTACCGAGTAAGTAAAATACTAATTTCGTTCTTTTAAACGACTCTTATGGTCAGTCTCAAATTAAACGCCATCTATGGTACAAGAAAGAAAACTTCAATAAAGAAAAATGAAGTACAAAAAAATGTAAAACATTAGCTTACGCCTTCTAATTACGTTTTTTGGTACTAAATTACTTAAAACATTCGTAAACTTGTACATCTCCCGTACTAAGAAATTTAATCTTTGAGTCGCGGATTTAGCAACGTTCAAGTCACTTGCACAAGACTCCCAGACTCAGGACAGGCATTCGTGGATCACACAAATGCTTGTCCTACGGGGAGATCGAGCTTTTGACACTTCTCGCACAGTCAGTCACCGTGGTAACCTAAACTATGCCACTTGGTAACTTACAATTTTATTATCACTGTCAATATTACGTAGATAGTCAGTTACTTTTTGGTTTTTTTCCAAAACGACTTAACTTAACTTACGCTAGCACGCTACACTACAATGCCATAATTTTGTTATGGTTTCTCAATAAATACTTTTAAAACTTTTTTGCTTTAAACCTACCGTCACGTCACCTAAGTCATATAAACATTTCGAAACTAAGGACCATGACAATACTTTATACAATACAGCTGTTACCCGCGACTTCGTCCGCGTGGTTAGGAAATAAGATATTTTCTCTTAATAAATCGTAGCCTATGTGTTAAGCCAGGGTGTCAACTAACTCCATACCAAATTTCATTCAAATCCATTCAGTAGTTTTTACGTGAAAGAGTAACAAACATGCATACATCCATACTTACAAACTTTCGCCTTTATAATAGTAGTAGGATTTATTAATATAAAACAAATGTTTTTTTAAGTTAAGTGAAGCTTACCCTAATTGCTAACCATAAACCAATACTGAGTTTATCTCGCACAAACGCACAGACAAAGAGTCAAAAAATTATAAAAAAATTACATTTACCATGGTCGTGTTTTGTCTCAGGGAGTTCCACAACCACTCAAGTCACTTGCACAAAGACACCCAGACTCAGGACAAGCATTCGTGGATCACACAATAATGATATGCGGGGATCGAACCCGCGACACATCGCGCGCAATGGGATGGCATGGCCACCTGAACCACTTGGATGTAAGTGCAACCAGCGGGTTTGTCCAAAGATGTTACCGTGGCCCCGGTACGTGAAAGGCAAAGGAAGGAACATGGATGGGTTTTAGTCAGTAGAAGTCTGAAACTCCCTTCTGCTCAACCCATAGCGCAAGGAGTCATTTGAAGATTTCCCATCCAGAAAAAAAGCTAGTTAGGAAACGTCGACTCTAGGTAACTAAAAAAAGAATCTAGAAATAATAACGTGTATTCTGTTGGCAGAATAAATATATTGTTATGATTTTTTTACCCGACTACGTCCCTAAAAAAGCATGATTGTTTATTTTCCTGTTTCATTGACTGTCTAGGATTCCCCGTTGCAAATACACATAGTTATATTTAAACAGCTTTTGTTTAGACAGTATTGGATGACATAATCGTTTCTGTTAATATACCCACAATGTAGGAAAAAGATTTAGTGAGGGGACTCACGGAGTGATGTCGATAACGATATTATCGGCTTAGCCTTTTCCCAACTATGTTGGGGTCGGCTTCCAGTCTAACCGGACTCAGCTAAGTACCAGTGTTTTACAGAGCGACTGTCTATCTGACCTCCTCAACACAGTTACATGGGCAACACGATACCCCTAAAGCCTCGTTTAAGCCTCGTTTACACTCAGCCTGAGTGGGCAGGGAAGTGAGCAGGGAAGTGAGCAGCGCGAGAGTGTAAACACGATACTTCCCATGCTATTGCCGCAGCCACTCGCGCTGCCCAGCGCTCCCTTGATTGTCGGTTTTTCGTGCGCGAGTCAAAGGACTGGCAGCGCGAGTTGCAGCGTGTGTTTACATTCAGCCCTCTCGCTCACTTGTCGCCCGGCGTTCTGAGCGGAGTGACGTGTTGCTTTTCAATTCTCTGTCCAATTCTATACGCCAGCATTTACTATGTCGCTAGATTGGAGTAATGAAAAAGTAATACAGTTCTTGGAGTTGTATGAAAGTGAACGAATAATATGGGATCCACGCGATAAAAATCATAAAATGAAGCATAAAGTACACGATGCGTGGAATCGCATCAGTACTCAAATGAACAATACTCCAATAGAAGAGCTAAAATCGAAGAAGAAATCACTTATGGCTACATTTCGACCACTCTTAAAGAAAAAGAAAGCGTCTATACGTTCCGGAGCAGGTGCTGATGATGTGTTTCAGCCAATATGGTTTCCTTTTGAAACTATGGAAAGATTTTTAGGCACACTGTATGACGTGGAAGAAACAATTAACACGGAACAAAGGGTAACTACCTACATTCAATAATTAAAACACTTTTTATAGTATTTTTTTTATTAAAAGTATTATTACATTATTTTAATCAGATGATTATTACACCTTACTTAATACTACTATTTAGTTATTTTCTGTATTCAAATTATGAAAATAATGTGCAAATTCAGATCGAATTTCATAAATGTCTCTAGATGCGCGTCTTGGTACACGCGGTATTGGCCTAAGGGCTGAATTGTCTGGGTTGGGTTGATTTTGTCTCCAAGAGCCATCAATATTTACTCCGTCAGCTACGGAATCAAAAGTTCCTTGGGGAGCGTAAATGTTACTAGAGGTTCTACTGTTTATTAAAAAATTATGTAATAAAATACAGGTCATTGTTATTGTTGGTACATTCTCTCTATCGATTTCGATTGGTTTTTTAAATATTCGAAAGACAGTTGTTAAAATACCGAAGACATTTTCTACAATGATACGAGAACTTGAAAGTTTGTTATTAAAAGTGCGTTCCATTGTGTTAAAATGATGATCTCCAGGAAAGGGTTTCATTATATGTTTATGTATTGCAAAAGCTCCATCACAAAGAAATACATAAGGTACATCAATTTCTCTTCCGGGTAAGGGCGCGTCTGGTGGCAAATTTATAGTGCCTGTGTTAATTTTTTGCATGAGTAAACAGGTCTGAAAAATTCCTCCATCACTAATGCGCCCCTGACCACCAATATCAGCAAAAATAAAACGGTATTCACTGTCAACGAGAGCCATTAGTATGATGCTATATGTATGCTTATAGTTGTAATATTGTGAGCCACTGTGTGGTGGACATTTAATTACAATATGTTTCCCATCTATAGCTCCGACACATCGAGGAAATTTCCTCCTAAATCCCGCTTCTATAGATAACCATTCCGCTGGTGATTGTGGTAACTGAAACAGAAAAATATATTTATTAAAATTTTCAGAATTATCAAGCTGAGCATGAGGCACAATCTCCAGATGTCGAACCGCTACTTCAATCACCACTACCATACCAGCAAATCAGTTCGCCGTCACAGTCAGTTCCTTCGCCATCACAGGCAGACCCATCATCGACACCAGTATATAATAGGCCAAAAAAAGGCAAAAAAAGACCAATCCTTGACATAGATGAGGCTCAAAATAAAATATCTCAGACTTTAGACACTTTGAACCAAGTGTTAAAAGATAAAAATACTCATACAAGTGAAAAGAATGAAGACGAGTGTGATCTTTACGCGAAACTCTTAGCTAAAAGATTACGAAAATATCCCGAGTCAATGCGGGGAAGAATTATGTACCAAATAGATGGGTTATTTTTGCAAAATCCTTATCCAACCATCGACCATCAAGTTGATCGACCATCAAGTGTCTTCTCAAATCGTTCATCGGTAACGTCATCGCAATCACAGTATTCAGATTATCAAATCACATCAAACCCACCGATTCAACAATCTCAACTTGTTTATATTCAACCAACGGTACAGTCTGACACACCAGTAGAGATCAGAGAAATAAGCCAGGAAAATAATGACATTTCAGCTTCTCCACGCCAAATGATGCTACAAACTTCATCAACACAATATGTCTTGCCACCAAGAGTACTGTCCAGATTACCGGAAAGACGTGTTACACCTCAAAACCAAATGAATGTGATAGAAAGAGCCTACTGGGATGCTAGCCAGAATTGAATTATAATTATTTTATTTGAATATAATAAAACATAATTTTAAAATACTTTTATTACTCACCTTAATTTGGTCCTTGAGAACAGAGTTGATAGCTTGACATACTTCAGGAATAATTTGCGAAATGGCTGGTGTAGAAACCTTGAATAAGTAGTGGAGACTTTTATAACTATCCCCCGTTGCTAAATATCGTAATGTTAATGCCAAACGTATCTTTGCTGGTATGGGCATTCGCAGTCTGGTTTGCTGTTTTTCAATCATAGGTCCAATTTTTTGTAACAACAATTCAAAATCAGAAGATGACATTCTGCAAAAGTTAGAAAACTCGCCGCCATCTTCGGAAGTCAACTCCATAAAAAAAGTATTCATGCTGTTTCTGTAACAAAAACATAGGTAGGTAGGTAAGATTATTCATCATTCATATCGTCGAAGTGTTTGATGTACTTATAGGAAGTTATTGTGAGTACTTACGTCGTTCGATTTTGATGAATTTTTTTCATCCACCATCTTCTTTGGCGATAGCGTCTTTTTTTTAAATTTATTTTTAAAACGTTTACGTAATTCATAACACTAAGCAGACATACAGCTGTCGCCGCAACAATCTCAACGTCAGCCATGATTGCCAGTTGCCCGGTAAAAGAAGTATGAGGGTTCAGTGTAAACAGCATTCACTCGCGTCAACGCTGCCGCGGCAATATTTCCGGCAGCGCGAGTCGCAGGTGAAACGGCTGAGTGTAAACGAGGCTTTAGATTGGTTATCAGACTTTCTAGCTTCTGTCTAGCTGTCGACTGCCAAAGATATATTAAATATATATTTTAAACCGACTGGTTTTCTTACCAATCAATGCTGAATCTTGATTTTTATTCGTTGTTGTTAAAACACTGAAATACATCATCCGAAAATTTCTGTCTAAAACCACAGTTCAAGATGACAGACAGAAGGACAAATCGCGAAACCTAAGTATTTCCTAATTCTATTCTAAATACCCTTAGATGTTGAACTTCGCAAATCAAAATATCACAATTTAAAAGTAAGCAAGTCCCGTCCTAACTGACTACGATTGTCGATAACGAATTTTATCGATACCGGCACCTCACTTATCAACTCGGGTCATAAGAACATCGTTACAAACACCAGTCTGTCAAACACAAGTTTTCTAACAGTCGTTTCTATTATAATGTAATAATAATACAATCGTAAAATAATAGGTTTCATAGTTTTTAATAATAGTAAATAATAATCTATTTTTAGTGCCTTGAAAATAATATTCAAGTGTTGTGATTGTATTATAAATGAGGAAATAAAAATAAGGTAAGTTTTTTTACAGTTTTTTTATTATTATTTTAAACAATAATTCGCTGTGACTCCGCCCGTGTTAAGTCGAAGAAAGAGCTCAAACTAGATAATTTACATTTCTGCTAGATTTTATCAAAAACAGTTCAGTAGTTTTTGCGAGAAAAGGTAATAAACATTCTTCCTGATAAGCTTTCGCGTTTATATTATTAGTAGAATTAACTTTAAACATTATAAACGCGAAAGTTTGTATGTATGGATGTTTGTTCCTCGTTCACGAAAAAACTATTTACAACAATATTAACACATAAGATAGAGGAGCTCGTGGCTAAGCTATAACCGCATAAGTGATTCGATCACAGGTTAAGCTATGCTTGACGCGGTTGGTCCGTAGATGGGTGACCATCTTTGTCATAACGAGTTCCTCCGTGTTTCGGAAGGCACGTTAAATTGTGGGTCCCGGCTGTTATTTCTACATCTTTGACAGTTGTTACAGGTAGTCAGAAGCTTGAAAAAGTCTGACAACCAGTCTAACCAAGGGGTATCGTGTTGCCCAGGTAACTGGGTTGAGGAGGTCAGATAGGCAGTCGCTCCTTGCAAAACACTGGTACTCAGCTGAAACCGGTTAGACTGGTAGCCGACCCCAACATAGTTGGGAAAAGGCTAGGACGATGATGATTAACACATAAGATACTAAGTTATTATCCTGAATTTATGTTCCCGTGGGATCATTATCTATTTGTAGCGGGCGGGATCGCAGATAACAGCTATTTTTGTGCGTTTATTACAAACAAACTTGAATGAAATAGGCATTAATTTAGATAACAAATTTTACCGGAATATTTAACTGTTTCATTGGTATAACCGCAAATGAATCTGATAAACGATTACTTACATTTAAAAGTCATAACGTTGTCTTAGATATGTCAATTATAGATTACCCACACTTGATTGATTTCCCCGGATGGAAAATCTTGTACCGGTCAAACAAGCCAACTTTGCCAATCAAGGTATCTTTGCCCCAAAAGCAATTTATAAGCAAATCCTCTAATATAAAACAATTTTAGTTTTATGGCAATATTTATTATTTGGGTGGAAAGTTGATTATAAATGTTACCATAAAACTAAAATTGATTCTTATGTAAGAGGATTTGTTTATAAATTGCTTTTGGGGCAAAGATACCTTGATTGGCAAAGTTGGCTTGTTTGACGGTAATTACTCCTCCCATTTCGGGTTGAGTTCTGCCACTTAATTCAAGTGGCAGAATTTTACCGAGTAAAACCTACCCATGTCCCTTCATCTACCCTTTATGTACCTACAGGTGTTGACAAACATACACACATTCAAGCAACTTTCACCGGGCTGTATCTCATAAAATTTGATAGTCAGTCAAGACTGCACTCATAGCCGTGTGGTTGAGGTCACCACGCCAAACTCACTATGCGCGATGTTACGCGGATTCGATCACCGCATGGAACATGTATTTATACAAGTGCATGTTACTTGAATGTTTTTGAAAAGCCCCGCGAGAAAGAAACAAAAAAGAAACATTCACAGATGTATTTCTGTTGCTGCTAAAAAACTGAATTAAATAATTATATTATAGAACAAACATGATTTGTTGTGGTTTTTAACGTGGGTCCCTTTTTTGGTAAGTCCTTCGGAAGAGATTATATTCCACAAGTATTATAACCTCCCCGGAGATAGCCTTGCGGTTCTGAACTATGCATGGATTTGTGTACACCAGGTACGGGTTCAATCAAAACCCAAACAAAGTAGGTACCAATATGACTTTTATTTAAGTTTCGAAAGAAAATAGACTGACAAACTCGGCAATGCTGGCGTTAGGGGGGACGGGCCGTGATGGGGCGATGGCCCAGGGCGACAAATTCTGGGGGGCGCCAAGGTCTGAAGTTGGAGTCTTTTGCCTCTCCTGGCGCAAACCCTCAGAACTGTGCTCTACGCTAGAGGTGGAATACTTCCACCGCCAAACGTAACGCTAAAGGAAAGATGAAATTCTTAATATAATTTTACTTGGGATCAGCAAAAAACTAACACTTGCAATTGCTTCCCTCAAGGGGGCGCCACAATATTTTCGCCCGGGGTGTCAGTGAAACTCGGATTCTAAATACTGGAATCTAAAATCAAAACTTGCCTATACGAGAAGAGGCCTATGCCCAACAGTGGGATATATGTCGACTGGTATTATTAATCTTTCTTTATCTTTTCTAGTGAAACATGTCTTATTTAATATTCGCTCCTCTGATGATCCTTCTGGCGGTCCCTGTGCAGCCTCAACGCTTTAATAACGTCGGCAAATTGACAGAAGTATTTGCATGGAAACAAATGACTTATGACATTAATGGAATCATGGGTAAGTGTCATATATTATTTTTGTTTTTGTTTAAATCTTTCTCAGGTACATTTTATTGAAACTACTTACTTACTAAGGCTGAAGAGCGTTTTGTTTGTTTGAACGCATGAATCTCGGGAACTACAGGTGAATATCAGGAACTACAGGTCGTTTTTAAAAAGACTTTTGGAGTCAAATAGGCCTTTCACTTAAGAATGCTATAATTGTGTTAATAGAATTGCTTAATAAATAAATAGAACATATAAATTGTTACAAAAATCAAAACAAAAATTCGAAGTTGCGAGTTCGTTATAAAAATAAATGTTTCAACCGTTTCTTTAAGTGGAATGCTGGTTTTATTGTCATTCCTAACAAGTTTTTAATATTTAACCATAGTTTAACTGAGTAAATATGCCGATGATGTCAAATAGAGAGTTGTTTCGTGAATTTAAAATATTTAAATATGCGTGGACATAGCTCAAATACCGTTTTATGTATTATTTAAATATAAGACATTATTTAAAACTTACCTTTAAATAATAATAAATACATATTGTAAATAATAAATACTGTGAGTAAGCGGAGTGATCAATGTCCTACCAAGACAGGACACTGCCAAAACAAAGGTCCCAGGTTCAAATCCCGGCACACACTAATATCTTTTGAATTCATTTGCATAATACAAAGTAGGTAATAATTAAGTACTAGCTGTTGCCCGCGACTTCGTCCGCGTGGTTCGAAGATATAAGTTAGGATTTATTGAACGGAAGCCCTCGAAGATTTTTCCTGTTTTTTTTCCACATTTTCCATTGTATCTTCGCTCCTATTAGTCGCAGCGTAATGGTATAACCTAAAACCTTCCTCAATAAATGGTGCATTCAATACAAAGAATTTTTCAATTTGAACCAGTAGTTCCTGAGATTAGCGCGTTCAAACAAACAAACAAACTCTTCAGCTTTATATATTAGTATAGATTGAGTTTTAAAAATACCTTTAAACTATTATTTAAATACTTAAGTAAATGGATTATTGTTTTCGTTCCCTTTGCAAGACGTTTCTACGTAAAACTATTAATAGTTAATAGGTAATCATAGAACGAGTAATAATTTAGATAAACAATTATCAAGTTTTAATAGCTGTGTGGTTGAGGTCACGCCAAACCCAATATGACGTGTCGCGGTTCCGATCCCCGCGTAGGACAAGCGTTTGTGTGATCCACGAATGCTCGTCCTGAGTCTGGGTGTCTTTGTGCATGTGACTTGAATGTTTGTGAAACCCTTGAGAAGCAAGGATTAAATTCCTTAGTGAGGGAGTTGGTTTTTAAAGAAGCAAACGCAAGACTTTTAATAATCTGTAGGCTTACACTATTATATTTACAGAAATTACTTATATTAAAACACATCTATCCTTTTCCCAACTATGTTTGGTTTATGCTTCCAGTCTAACCGGATACAGCTAAGTACCAGAGTTTTACCAGGAGCGACTGCCTATCTGCAGCGCCGTATTATAGTGGTCCCCTAGGCACTTTAGGCCAGTGCCTAGGGGACCACGATGACCAGGGGCCCACCACTCCCGATGAAACAAAAAAAAAATTAAACCACGGTAGAACCACAGTATTGACACTATGAATCTAAAAAAAGCTCGACAAATTTTTCACTGAATGAAAATAACTCGAACCAAGGGGCCCCCACTCCTTTGTTGCCTCGGGGCCCCTAGATCCGGCCCTGCCTATCTGACCTCCTCAACACAGTTAGGTACCTGAGCAACACGATACCCCTTAGTTAGACTAGTTGTCAGACTTTCTAGCTTCTGACTACCCGTAACGACTGTCAAAGATGTAGGAATAACAGCCGGTACCCACAATTTAACGTGCCTTCCGAAACTTGGAGGAACTCGTTATGACATAGCTGGTCACCTATCCTTGGACCAACTATATCAAGCGTAGCTTAACTTTGATTGATCAACTTGTGCAGCTGTAGCTTAGCCATGGCCCACCATTTATAAGATGTGTGTCGGAATATTCTTAGTTTATGTATAGTTACCGGCACGGATCTTGAGCGCTCGGCGGAAGAGTGAGGATCGCTTTGCGCATCGTAAAATAAAACGCCAATCAATTGCGCGTACTCGTCGTCTTGTGACGACATGCAACTGCAGCAAAGAACGAATTTCAACCAATCACGAGTGACGGCTATGACGCGATGCGCTGCGAGCCAATCACTGCACTTGAGTCCGCCCCGCGCCTCACTTCATACCGCAAAAGGGACACAAAAAATCACTTCTGAAGGTCAGCGCTCAAGATCCGTGCCGGTAACTTTACGAACCATTCTATACTATACCATAGAATCACAAAAAGTCCAACGTGTAATCAACTCTAATTTGTTTTTGAGAAGGAAAGATTGTATATCATTTAAAGTTAATTACCATAAACAATGGTTTTGTGACGTCATCTCTAAAAAATGACTCACCAAAAGCTTATTCTGTAACATGTGGTTAATTAAATAATTATTGTTGTGCATATCTAGTTTGTTTGGTCTCTATGGTTTTAAGATGGAGGTAAAATTGTGCATTTATATCGTGACTAGCTTTTCGCCCGCAGCTTCGCCCGCGTCGATGTCGCGTTTTCAAGAGTACTCTTGAAAAGTCCGGGATAAAAACTATCATATGTTCTTTCTCAATGTCAACTCTATCTCTGTATCAAATTTTATTAAAATCAGTTCTGTGGTTTAGACGTGAAAGCGTAACCGACAGACAGAGTTACTTTCGCATTTATAATATTATATAGTAGGGATACTAGCAGATTCTTAAAAAAATGCTTTTTAGAAAAATAAGCGAGTTGGAGAGGGCAGAGAGAGGAGTCGAGTTTCGTATGAATAGGCTAAGAGAAGCAAACAAGTTAGATCGGTTAGTTAGTTAGACGGAATAACAGCAGAGTTTCAGTTATAGGGTTCCGAATTTACCCCTTGGGTGCGGAACCCTAAAAAACCCGTCAAGTGCAATTCGGACTAAAAAACTATAGTTTCTATATACCTACTATACACCATCCTAATATTGCTACTGGTCCTACTAATATTATAACCAAGAAAGTTTTTTTTTTTATGTACGGTGCTTGTTCCTCTTTCACTCAAAAACTAGTGAACGGATATAGACGAAACTTGGTACACGGATAGATTATAACTAGAGATGCGCCGAATAGTGGTTTCACCGAATAACCGAATGCCGAATACTATTCGGTTTAAAGTTTACCGAACCGAATATTCGGCCGAACTATTCGGTTCAAAATTTTATTACAATTTATTTTATTTTAATTTATTAGTAAACAGGTTTCAACATATCCTTACTTGCCGCCCGCAAGATTAAACATTAAAAAAATTGATATTTTTAAGTTTTATCTGTTTAGTTTCAGAAATTAATATTACTAGCTTTTCCCCCACGGCTTCGCCCGCGTCGATGACGGTTATATCGCGTTTGCAAGAGAACTCTTCAAAAGTCCGGGATAAAAACTATCCTTTGTTCTTTCTCAAGGTCAACTCTATCTCTGTACCAAATTTCATCAAAATCAGTTCGGTGGTTTAGATGTGAAAGCGTAACAGACAGACAGACAGAGTTACTTTCGCATTTATAATATTATAGTGGGGATCATTATCTTGTTCTATGGTTGAAATATTTTGTTTGGAGGTCTAAAAGTATAATTAATGTGTAAAGACTGACTAAAGCGTTTTTAAAATTTAAATAATTTATTGACTAGGAAGTTGTAAATAAAATGTTGTTGTTTAAGAAATAAATATGCTGATTTTTGGTTAAAAATAAACACTGAGTTAAAGTATTTTTGAATTCAACATTTTTTTTATAGTATTCCGTAGTACTTATAACAGAATAAGTTATATCTTTTAGTTCTACATCGGGTAATGTGGCGGAAAAAAAAAACCGAATATATTCGGCACCAAACCGAATAATTCGGCCGAATACGAATAGTGAAAAAATTGCCGAATACGCCGAATACCGAATAGTTATTCGGCGCATCTCTAATTATAACCAAGATTAACACATACGATACTTTTTGTTTTTGTGTATATATTTTTCGCCTTTGCAATATCTCGGTTCTTGAGATACGATCTTCTTACAGACGGACGGACAAACATCGGGCACCCGTATTAATGGTTTCATTTTTAAATTATATCAGCGATTGGTTCGCTGATAAATTTAGATTATATCAGCGAACCAATATTTTCAAACACAGTTCACAGCTTCTTAAGACGCCATCTTTACAAATGCATTTTTTGTTCCAGTATTGCGAGATCGTTTCGCGGAAGACGACTTGGCTGGTGGTGACAGAGACAGGAGATCAGCTGACGGACTGTATTTCAACTATAATGACGATGGAAAGAAGAATTGGGAAGAAGGTTTGTCATAGTTATTAACTACTGCCTACATACTGCATTTTTAGGTGGTTAAGTGATATTTTTAGACAAGGCAAATATACATGACGTCACGAACAACTGAATGGTTGAGGTCAACACGCCAAACTCACTGTGCGCCTCGTTTCAGACAAACGCTTGTCCTACGCGGGGATCGAAACCGCGATACGACGCACACAGTGGGTTTGGCGTGGTGACCTCAACCGCTAGGGTTCCCGTGCAGTAGAATTGAGTAGATCTTATTATAATTTTTACCACCTTAGAATACATGTGAAATGTAATAAACGTATTGAGTATTGTTACAAATTTATTTCTAGGACAAATATGGCATGATAGTCCAACTGAACAGCCGACTACCCCAACGGTGGATCCAAATGGTAAGAGTTCTTCTTGTTCCTTTTACCAAACCCAAAAATACTTTCATTTTAAAAATTAAGTGATTCCGGAAAGTGTCAGGTTTCCGAAGACACACAATAACCAGGTTATTATATAAAAAAAAAACAATATTTAAAAGCATAGATTCTATGTTAGTTTATTTTATCTTCTTCTTCTTTTTCTTCTTCTTCTTCTTCTTCTTCTTATATAAAAATGAATTGCTGTTCGTTAGTCTCGCTAAAACTCGAGAATGGCTGAACCGATTTGGCTAATTTTAGTCTTTAAATATTCGTACCAGTCCAGGGAAGGTTTAAACGGTGAGAAATATGGAAAAATTGCGGCCAAGAAAAAAAAATCCGCGGGAAACAGCTAGTTTCTAATAAATATTTACGAAATTCGCAGGTTCAATCCTGCCTGAAGTATTTTTTTTCATAGTAACTTGCGTGAGGATTATTTAAACAGTTTATTCCCGTAATAATCGACATTGCCCGACTACTAATCAAGCAATCCAGATAAATATGCGTAAGTAACGGTTTACCTTCGCATATTCAAAAACAATTAATAGTTAAATTTTTATTATGATTTTCAGATGAAATCGGCAGATTCTTCGTACAGTACAACAACGTACCGATGGGAGTAGAAAAAGTTGGAAACAGATTGTTTATAACAATACCGAGAAGAAGATATGGTAGGTGACATCCATAAGGAAGTACAGTTAAACCTGGGCCCCAATTCTGCTTTTTATAACGGCCGATAAATGAATGGCAGTTGTATTAAATTTGAAACTATTCCTATTAATCTTAAGTTTTTTTCCAACACAATAATTGGAAATGAAATGAAATTATTTATTCTGCAAATAGGATATTATATCACTTTTACATGTCTTTTTTGAGAACGGTGACGCCGACATTTCCTAGCTGACTACCCTGAGAAGAAATGTCGAAACAAACTCAGGGGTTGCAGTCTCTTTTAAAGTCCAGATATTTTAAAATCCAATTTAAGTGTATAAACGAATGCAGAGTATTTCAATAAATTGATAATATACCAGCATAAGGTATAAAAAAAAAAGTATAGAAAAAGATTAAAAAAAAATCATGATCATTGCACTGTCCGTAAGTGTTCCGCTCCGTACTAAATTTCCAATTATTGTGTTTGCAAAATGCTTAGAAGAATACGAATACAATTTAGATTAATTCATCGGCCATTGTAAATAGCAGAATTTGGGCCCTGTAGTCAGAAGATACAAAAGTTGGCTGTTAAGCAACATTTTACCCTGTTACAGGCATACCAGCTACTCTCAACTACATCGACCTGTCAGTACAGGGCGGTCGCTCGCCGCCGCTCACACCATACCCAGATATGGCAAGGTCAACCTCTATGGTATCGGTGTATCGCACCAGGGCCGACGAGTGTGGGAGATTGTGGATGGTCGACACTGGAACTATTGAAATACCGAGTAAGTTTCTCGCATACTCTTACGAAGTATGTATGTGAGTGCCTCAAAAGGGGGCTTTTTTTAAGCGACTTCAAGAAAAAGGTTCTCAGTTTGATTTTTTATATGTATGTATGTTTGTCCGTGATTATCTCGCGTTTGGCTGAAGCAATTTGGATGCAGTTTTCAGAAAAGTATTTATTACATTCAGGAGAAGGTTTCAGTATTTTAACCGACTCAAAAAAAAATTGTATAATGTATGAATTGTATTAGTTATTAGTAAGCAAAGAGTTCAGGACAAGAATTCGTGGATTACAAAAATGCTAGTAACACAGAGCATGCGTTTCTGGCTTTTTTTTACTTCGGTGAGAGTCCGACATATCCTCACGCTGTGCCCTCAGCGTGGGTTGAAGTCATTAGAGTTGTGGCCTGAAAAAACAAGTCTTTTCACTATTAACATTCAAATCACATTCACAAAGACATCCAGAGTCAGTACAAGCATTCGTCGATCACACAAAGGCTTGTCCTACGCGGGGACCAAACCCACGAAACATCACGCACTGTGCGTTGGCACGGTGGTTTATACAACTCGACTATCCGTACATCCCCATTTTCTTCTATATAACTGATTATCTATATTAAGACTAATTGAATGTTTCATTCCAGATAACCCAAGGTATATGCAGACTCCAGCGATAGTAGTTTATGATCTACGGACGGATAGACAGATACTTAGATACACCCTGAAAAGCACAGACCTGCCAGCCAGAAACACACCTACTGGTAACGCAATAAACCTTATTTTTAAAGTAACTATCGTGAGAATGATTCATTATTAAATGATGTAACGGTTTACTCACGCGTATTTATCGGGGTAGCCCGACTAGTTTCAGACCCAACCGGAGTCCTTAATCATGAGCTGTCGTGGGGAAATTCCGTGTTTGTTCGTTTTTTGTCGAGATTTTGTACAGCATTACATTCAAATTACAATTATCGCGTTGACCGTATCGGGTAAATATCGAAAAGGAGTAATTTCCCTACTTCAGAATCTTTCATTTCGGGACTACATGCTAAAAATAACCATGCAAATGGAAAAATGATGTTTTTTTACAAATAATGAGTATTACACAACTGATAAACATACTTACATATATATATCTAAGTGCATACATAATAAACAAAAATACACCCAAACACAGTACAAACAACAACATTTGTCCTGGGTGGGAATCCAACTCACCACCTCCGGTATAGCTGTCAGGGCCACCAATAGACCAACGAGCTAAAATAAACATTATTTCCACAGGTCTGGCGTCCATCACAGTGGTAATCAAAAATGGCGACTGCAGCAACGCTTACGCCTACATCGCTGATGTTGTGACCTATGGTATCATCGTGTATTCGTTGAAAGAGAATGACAGTTGGAGACACTCCCACAACTATTTCCATTTTAACCCCACTGCTGGGAATATGAGAGTAGCAGGTGAGTGTCATTTTTAGTATTACAAACATTTTGGTCCATGAATATTCCATGCCCCATAAAATACCAATGCTAAATCTTAAATTACGTATCTTTCTTCATGTCCAGGCCAATCCTTCCAGTGGAACGACGGAGTCTTCAGCATAGCAGCAGGCCCCGAGGGTCCTGACGGCTGCAGACAGATGTACTTCCACCCCATGGTCAGCCACCAGGAGTTCTCAGTGTCCTCATGTGAACTGGAGACGAGGACGGCAAACCAGACGGCTTTCCAAGTGAGTGGGGAGCTACCTTTTTTTCCTGGGTGAAGCGCTAATGACTTTAACCCACGTCAAGGGCATGGCGTAGGGATATGTCGAACTTCCACCGACTAAAGACACCGCGGCCCCCTTCTACTGCTTTAACCAGAGTCACGGGATCGCTAGCGCATGCTCTGTGCGAGTTTGGCTGTATGGGGAAGGCTAGGGGAGCTACCTACGCTGAGGGCACGGAACGGGACTTGGACTTTTAACGACAAAATATTATGTAACAGATATTTCTGACTGTGGAGCTGCACCTACAGCATCTCAACTATATAGTCCTCCTTATTGTTTTCGATAACGGCGACCCTATGCAATTCACTTCCTAGCGTGAGCCAGCTGAATCTTAACTATTAAGAGACCACTCACAAAATTAAATGGTGAAAAACATCATGAGAACATCTGGATTCCAAATAATCGAATCGCCTGCAGTGAGCTAACGTAATGTCAATGCTCAAACCTTTGATGTACAGGAGGAGGCTTATATCCAGCAGTTGGTTGTAGATACATAGGCTGGTATTCTGACTACGAAACGAAAATTAGCTCAATCATCCTCTTTCTACCCTTTTTGGTAACAACTGTCAAATATGTATGAATAACAGCCGAGACCGACAATTTAACGCGTCATCCGACACACGGAGGGACTCGTTATTACATCAATGGTCACCCACCTACGAACCGACCGCGTCAAACATAGCTTAACCTATAATCGATCAACTTGTGCGGTTTAATCGATCAACAAAACACAAGTCTAGAACTTTGAGTCAATCTTTCAGGTAATAGGTCATCGCGGTACCAACAGTCAGAGCACGATGCACGGTTACCACGCCCCCTCCAGGGTCATGTTCTTCGCGGAGGTCGGCAGGGATGCTGTCAGCTGCTGGCATACGGACAAACCCCTCGCTCCTGGTAACATGGGGATGTTGGCGCAGGACCAGCTGAGGATGAGTTATCCTTCTGGTTAGTATCTACTCCCTTTACTATTTCTGATTAATTTCGTTGCGGGATTCCAAGGGTTAATTAGGACTGGGACACACCGAACTTGAGTGTTTCGGTGGTTTTCGTTGGTTTCGTTGTCGATCCTGGCTTACAGGCGTTGCAATGACGGGCATGTGTTGCATGGCAATTTTGGAAAATACTACTACCACGTTTTTTTTCTAAATTAGATTGTCTGCACTTACACACACACACAGACATCTCTTCAATCCCCGTGTAGGACAAACATTTGTGTGATCTACGAATGCTTGTTCTAAGTCTGAGAGTCTTTGTGCATGTAACTTGAATTTTTATGAAACCCCCCAGCACAAGGTCTTAATTCATTAATGCCGGAGACGTAAAGAGTAAGGTTCTAATTTTGAGTTTGATTCGGTACTGAAAAGGGACATATAACAACAAATCAGGATCAAGATCCAGTGTCAACCGAATTGGCAAACCATTGTCAATTTTTTTTATCTTCAGCAAAAGAAAAAAGGTCTTTCTTAAACAGAATCATCTATTCTGCTTTATTTACAACATTATGGACTTTTAATATTTACATTTTAATTTTTTAATTACAACTATATTGAACTTAATAATTGGTCTTTATTATCTATAGTAGAGATCGCAGCGCAAAACTACACCGATTTATTTAGTTTTAATCAACTTGATTTCTTATATTTTCAGATCTCCACGTCACAGACGACGAGGTCTGGGTGATGGCTAACTCTTTGCCGCGCTTTATATACTCGAGATTGAACCCGAATCAATATAATTTCTTCGTTTATCGGTAAGTTATTATCGGCTTCGGTAATGGCGCCCACCGTGGGGCAGCTCACAAGCGTGGTGATCAATGCTCATTCTCTGTATGAGAGGCCTGCAGTGGCACAGTTACAGGCTGGTGTTATAATTTGTTTTTGTTTCAGGGCAAAAGTTGCAGATTTAATAGCAGGCACTGTCTGTGCTGCTCCCTACGGACCAAATCCATTTTACCCTGGGAATTTCTTCATGAATATTTGAACTTCAATAATGTTGTGTATTCATTAGTTATAAGTACCTACTAAAATAGACATGAATAAATTTATACTTTAAAGTTTTAAAATGGTTTATTTATTGACGATCTTTGCATCATGTGTACCTAAATTGCGTTACAAGTTGTAAGTTAAAAACGCTTATTTCCTGTTCAAAAGTAGAACATGTCCTTTCTCAAGCTCTAATTACACTTCAATCGGTTCAGTAGTTTTCGCGTCAAAGCAAAACAGACAGACAGACAGAAACTTTTGTATTTATATGGGAATTTTCACGTTAGGAGCGCTGTGATCTCACTGCTTGTGCTTGGACCAATAAGATGACAGCGTGATTTAGGCGCGAAAATCATGATACAAATAAAAAATGTACTTAAAATAATATTAAATAGAAAAATAATACTTTTATCAACAAAATAAAAATAAAAGACCATATTGGTTTCTTAGGTTTACGCGAATGAACGAATGAACATTGAAATAAAACTAAAAATAAATTTGTAAAAGTAGTTTTATTTCAATATAAATGACCCATATTCAACATTACTAAGAGCTTTCTAGAAAGGCATCCACGGTGTTATGAGTCCGCGCTAGTCGTAACAAGCGCGCGGTCCTGTCTGGTGCTGCGAGCCAATCACAAGAACCTCGTGACGTCACCAGGCGCCCTATTAGCCAACGCATTAATTCTAACTTGTCGACTAAGGTACGGAGTTTTCTGTAAAAGAAGAGATAATATATAATTAAGTATGGGAAGGTACCGGTTTGTATGTTAGTCGAGTCATGAAAACCAATCTGGGGAAAAAATCCTATTGATGTGCAGTGCCGTATTATCCATAAGGCACTTTAATTAGGCCAGTGCCTAGGGGCCCACTATGACCAGGGGCCCAGCACGCCCGACGAAATAAAAAAAATATGAAACCACGGGGTAGAAGCCCACATGGTTGACACTATGCATCTAAAAAAAAGCTCGATATATTTTTCACTGAATGAAAATAACTCGAACCAAGGGGGCCCCCACTCCCTGTTGCCTCGGGGCCCCTGGACCCCAAGATCCGGCCCTGTTGATGTGAACTTTTGAATACTCGTTTATAAAGGCGTTATTGTGAAGTTGTAAAAGATCGACATTGACATCGTACTGACAAAAAAAAATACAACAGAGGTCAAAATGTTACGAAAATCAGTTTTTTTATATATCGCGGCCTAATCAGGCTTAGAGGTCACAGAGGTGTTTATAAAAATTGTTAATCATAAAATTGTCAACAAACCGTTAACTTCGAAGGACATTTTTGTAGGGAATTTTGCTACTTACTTATACAGAGGACCTTGGACTTCACAGTCGTCTCCATCCACCTTCTCCCTCAGCTCCCTCAGCTGATGCAACTCGGCGTCCCAAACCGTTCGCACCGCTGCCAATTCATTCTCTTTCTCTTGTAGTATCACATCTAACTCACGAAGCTGAGATTCTGTGTTACGGTAAGCCTTGAGGCCCTGAATTATGTTCCTAGAAATATGGTACTTTATTTCTTTATTTTGTTTTAATGCCTGTCTTAATTATAATTTGTTAGGTTAGGATATATATGTATAGCTATAACTGCCTAAGTGAATCGATCGTAGGTTAAGCTACGCTTGACGCTTTTGGTCCGTAGATGGGTGACCATCTTTATCATAACGAGTTCCTCCGTGTTTAGGAAGGAAAGTTAAATTGTGGGTCCCGGCTGATATTTACACATCATTGACATTTGTTACAGGTAGTCAGAAGCTAGAAAATCTGACAACCAGTCTTACTATGGGGTGTTGTGTTGCCTAGGTAGGTAGCAGCTCTTTGTACTTATCTGAATACGGCTAGACTGGAAGCCAACCCCAACATAGTTAGGAAATGGCTAGGCCGAAGGCTATGTATAAGTTGCATAGTAAGGATATGGGCTCCAAATTGGAGGCAAGTCAAGAAGGCAGAAAATTTAGCCATAGTCCACACCAGTTATAACTTAAACAATATTTTGTTAAATGATGCAATGGTAAACTCATAAGTATTTATCAGGATTTCCTGACGAATGACGGACTAAACCGGAGTCCTTAATCATGAGGTGACGCAGCAGGGTCATCATCATTTAATAATTACTCATTCCCACAATAGTTACAATGAAAACAAACAATACTCACTCTTTCCTCTCAACGAGTTCTGGATCTAAATCTCTGTCTGGCGTAGTGATGAGAGCCTTGACGGAGTGCGCTTGTGTTAACGATTTCACTATACATTGTTCTAGAACTTTCCATTGTACTAATTCTCCGTATTCCTTGATGGGATCTTCTGATTTTGGTTGTTCTGTTATTTGTGGTAATGCTGGAAATAGACATTAATAAGTAAGCGATTTTTAAAAGATTTTGTGAACAGAAATGACATTCTATAAATATTTATATATTTATAGAATATTCTATAAATATTTATTTAACATTTAAATGTAAATGTGGATGGAAAAAGCATGGTTTATATAACTTAATCCTTAAGATTTATAATAATCGAAAGTGACCAGTAGCAGTTTCACACTATAAAAACCTGCCTAAGCCTTTATTTAAATAATACAACAATTGAAATGAAACTACTTTTACGGATTTTATCGCGGTTTAATGTTTGATTTTAGTTCCTGACGTTTCGACACCTTTGCAGGTATCATGGTCACGGGCAGACTGTCTGTCAATGTCTAACATTCGCTTAAGCCAAAGAAACCACTATATAATACAACAACTTAAAAATAATAAATGATATATGATTTGTTTGTAAATTAATAAAGCTCTTATGTATTTAGAGCTACTACATTATTTGTCAAATGAAGAAGACATTATAACTATTATAAGTATAACATTAAAAAATAATAAATTGTTTTGAGATTTTTTTTTTCTGGCACGATACTTTTTACAACAGGTCAATCTAATCTAAAGAGATACAACTAACAGCCCATAAAGTATATAACCTTTAAAGAAATTCATTAACAAATGAACAATAATACTCATAAAATAACAACTCCTGGTCCAAACTCAATAACATTTTTATGAGATCAAAAAATTATTTGAACAGACTCAGAAATCACGGAGTAAATGGTGTCGTGTAAAATAATAGTAAGCCTTTTTTAATTATCATAAACACAAGGAGTTTTGAACCGGCGACACAATACCGTGCAGGAGTCGATTAAAAATAACAATTCAAAAGAAAGTGTTGCAGGTTGTTTAGGCTTAGGGCTTTTCAATTCACAACATTAGTAGTGTAGTGACTAAACTACGCTTAAAGTGGCATTTCAATGCATTAAGAATGTCGCTAGTTTTAACTTGGTAAGAACTTAACAAGCTCACAGTTTTTGTTCAAAGAGTATTTTTACTTATTTAATTGTAATAAAAACATACCTGACAGAGGTTTAGCTTTTAAAAGCCTCAGTTTAGACGTAAGAAAGTTTAGATCTCGTAGTTTTTGTGATATAACTTCTTCAAACGGTTCGTCGATTTTAGCTGAAAAGAACTCTGTCGATAAACTTCGTAGTTGTTGCTCGAAGTTATTACTTACATCTCTTAACTGTTTAAAAGCAGACATTTTGAATATTCTCCTTGTGATCAAGATATTTAAAATAGAAAAACATTAACAATTCACAGATCGCCGTTTCAGATTTCAAACAAACTTGTTTTGAATTTCTGACAACAACTTGGCACAGATTGTTAAAATATTTTGAAATTGCCATAGATTACATACCACTGATCTGATGGAGTTTTGGGATGCAAAAAAAAAATTATTAAGAAGACTAACTTGAAAATGATGATGATCGAGCCTCATTTCATTCGTGTTGTTACAACTTGATCGAAAAAATGAGGGTATCCACACATAAAATATTTATATATACACACAATTTTATTTTTTTCGTAAGAACGTTAGTTATATTGTCCTCAATAATATGAAATCAATAGAATACTGTAAAGTTTAAAGTGTGTTTTATACACATTTTAACCATTTGGTATGGATGGAAGTAATTTATAACGCCGCTTGGCCCACATGGCCAAGCGGCGGGTAGAAGAAAAAATAATACTTTAACCCGAAGCCGAGCGTCATGAAAATAGAAGCTTTTCGTATTCCACAACCATCTGGTATGCAGGTTGTAGAATTCCGAATTGATCACGTAGCAAGATGCTACGGTCCCCGCGAAGGGAGGGAGCACTCGGCGCTGTAACGCCTATCGAAAAGTAATTAAAAAATGTACCATATTTTTAAAATCGAGCGCTGCTTTAGTAAGTTTTTGCTGGTACTACTTAATCAGCACTTCACACAGGTTGGTAGAACAGCGCAGCAAATCCAACGAGAAATTTTGAGAAATTATAGCAAACCAAATTGCCTTCTGGCTTCAGGCGCCGCGCTGGCTTAATCCGCTACATATGCGAGGTCCTGTATCACGCCATCTACAATGCTATCAGTGTTGTGTGTGTAGTACTGCTAAAAATATGAATACCATATTTCATCAACACTAAAGAAATAATAGATTATAATTTGGTACCTGTAGTCAGTTGGGCCTTATATCAATTTTTTTGCTACGAAAGTAATAAATCAATAACAGTATTTCGAAATCAATAAAAGGATACTTTAGTAAGTTACTAAAGTAGTCTGGATAAATAATTAAAGAAAATATATTGAAATTTTTCAGAAATAAGCCATGCATTAAATAACCTTCTTTGATAGAAGGTCAATAATTTCAGGGAAAAATCCCAACTAGATTTTCAATTGACAGCTACTTTGACGTAACCTTTTACGAGAGGACAACAAAAAAGCCTTTGAAATTTGTTGTCAGTCTACCGAAAATCGAATGATTTGTGTACCTAATAATGTATAGTAACGAACAGTATTGCTGTGTGAAAGGGAAGTTATCCTAAATAATACCATCATGAAATTAAAGTAAACATTATAAATAAGTCCCTAGCCATTCCAATCTTTAAAAAAAACTACAAAAATGACTGAAAAAAGCGAAAGTAGTGAATTGAGCGATGTATTTAGCCACATGAGCGATTTGCCCTCAGAAATATTGATTAATATCTTTAGGCATCTGCCGGCGAAGTCTTTGATGAGGTGCCGCGTTGTATGCGCCCGTTGGAAGCAAATTGTAGATGATCTGACTAGCTGTGATCGTGTATGGCTGGGGTACTGCAAGGCCGATTTCAATGATTTATATATGTCGGCCATGAGGAAAGCAAAGACGGGAATACTGTGGTACAATATTTATCGATCTTTAACACTTTGGAGTAAGATTGGCGATGCTTCCGAAGAATCTGATGAGTTCGCTGCAGCGTCGTGCATGGCTGAAGAGATTCGAAACTTCGAACTTCTGTGTGGAGGTACGTTAGGTGTGCACAAAAAAGGTTCAATAGTTTACTATGATGTCGACACTCTTGGCCCGGGGCGGCGAAGTCCTATCGGAGGCCATTATTCGAGATACGCCGAAAACGACTCTGTAATTATCATATTAAGCATTCATCTGCATTTGTATTTGATACGCAAAATTGTCTTCACTGACTTTGATGATACTAACACCACATTTGATAACGTCAAACTGTATACGCTGACCGAAGACTATCTGTATCATGCGAACCTGAACGATGAAATATTTGTAACTAGCTTCGAAGGCACAAAGCTTGAAGCTAAGTTCATAAAGAAATCCGAAGATGGAATAATGTCAATGGGATTTAGTAATGGACGGCTAAATATATTGACATTTGAACGCAAGATATATTCGGTTATTGATGATGCGTTGGTGTTCCAGTGTTCTCTAGGCCCAGACTCCAACTTGTTGCATCAACTCCACATTTACAACTTTCTGGAGCAATTGGACTGGCGCGTCTACTTCCAATGGATGTATGTACTAAACCACACCATTCCTGATGGTCCACTACGGGATATAATCACTATACGTCCGTACGGAGACGTCTACTTTGTGGGTTCAAACTGGGGGGTCCTACGTATATACTACTCTCCGTATTCTGGTGGAGAATTTGATATTTTCAACAAGGAACCAGTGAAACAGTATAATTTTATGGAGAGATCCGACTGCCCTGTATTATCAACTTGTCCGATCCTGCAAGTTGATGTCATTGAAGGGGATGATAACCACAAGGTTATTGTTGCTATGCCAAAGAAAATAGCCATACTGACGTTCACTCACACATTCAGACATGCGGCATCACTTGAGGTTATACCATATTTTGATGTTGAAATTCTCAATCGCCTGAAAATGAAGTGTTGAATTAAACTAGCCGTTTAGCTATTTTATTTTACTCAATATTTTTTATTGATTAATATTTTTATGAATTAATGACTATAATAAACTTAATCTTTAGAGAAGTGTCTTAATCATGTAGTTTTGAATATTTTTGTATTATGTGTGATGGAAATGTTTGGCCATATCTGGAACTGAAAATCAAATTTTATTTATTCAAGATAGGCTATGACAAAGCACTTTTTGATCGACACAAAATATCTATAGACAGCATGCTTTTCTTAAACCTCACAGCTTTCTAAGTGCTCTGGAATTCCTTGGAATCAAAATTAATAACTTAAAATACATTGTTACAAGTTGAGATCATCTAGTATTCAATCTATATTAATATTATGTAAAAGGTAGTTTCTGAATTTGTGACATTGTGGGGGTTAACATCAAGATCTGCTGAACTGATTTGGAAATTCTTTTCCACTAGACAACCACATTATGTGTGAGTATCATAGGCGATACATATACCAGAAATAGTATGTGTATTAACCATTTTAGATGATAAAACCTTTTTAGAGATGGATCTTTTTGGAGAAACAGGAGTTTCAAATATGGCGCATTTGTAACACACTTCTCATATATATTGGCTAACATAATATAATCAAGTAACTTTTTATAAGTATTTTATAAAATTCACAAACAATTGTAGATGTGCACTATGATTAGATTTAATCAAACTTCAATATTTATTACTGTATTTTAAGAATTATTTATAAGTATTTTTGTCTATATTGTCTCATCATCTTAGCCTATAGCTGTCCTCTGCTGGACATAGGCCTCTCCGTTCGCTCTCCAGCGCGACCGGTTCATTGCCACCTGCATCCAATGAGACCCAGTGGCTTTAACCAGGTCGTCCGTCAATCTGGCAGGTGGTCGTCCCACGCTGCGCTTGGTGGTACGTGGTCTCCACTCCAAAGCTTTTCTGCCTCGACGGCCGTCCGATTGTCGCTCTATGTGGCCCGCCCATTGCAACTTCAGCTTGCTAATCCTACGGGCTATATTGCCTACTACTTTCGGGCCTCGGAGACTGCGAATCGGGAAAATTAGTGTAGGCAGCCCTCCAGTCCAATGGGCCGAAGACCTAGGAGGCTGTGGACTGCAGGGTAGCGGGTGTTGTGCAAGCTGGACCCTTGTGGAGAGTTATGTCTAGCAGAGGATCGCAATTGCCGGGATTGATTGATTGTAATGGATGTTTTCAAACACTTTTGTTTCGTCTTACGTAGCAATTAACGGGTGATTTTAGTTTTAATTTTTTTAGTACAAACTTTACAATAGTGTTCTTGGTGTTGTTTTAAAAACAGATGAAGGAAAATTAGTGTTAAATCACGGGATGTGTATTATTTTAGTAGAAACTTAATTGCCGCGTACACATTATCACTTTCGC
Organism: Trichoplusia ni; assembly: GCF_003590095.1. Taxonomy (NCBI): domain Eukaryota; kingdom Metazoa; phylum Arthropoda; class Insecta; order Lepidoptera; family Noctuidae; genus Trichoplusia; species Trichoplusia ni. The sequence continues at coordinate 5,351,531 of NC_039480.1, forward strand.
AATCCAGATTGATCGTTGATTGACGGTCAATCCATTTAGTATGTAAGCCTGATCATGATTTTTGATCGCGGATCTCAATTGATATTGGCTGTGTACGGGGCTGTAGTAGTGGGGATATAAAATTCGGGTTCATACAGGGATTTGGAAAGGTATGTTCAAACATTGGGTGAAATTGAAGCTTGGTTACTGCGCGGCTGCAAACGCGTTTTGACATCTACCGTGCAATCATTTTATATACACCAGAGCTGATAGCATAGTAATATCATTGCGAGGGTATCTTCGGTCGTTTTTTGTTGTGCACAAGCTTGTGTTAACACAGTTGCACTCTCTATTCCGTTACTCTCACAGCCTAACAATCCAACTCGACTGGAGAGAGATAACAAGGCTCACATTTTTGCGTGCCTCGCAAAACCTGTGATATTTATTTCTAAAACGCACACAACATTCAAAAAGTCGGTGTGTACCTTGAGATCGAACTCGAGACCTTTGACTTGACAGTCGTGCAGTCTAACCACTCGGCTATCACAGAATCAGTAGCCACTATCAGCTATCACCGGTTACTTATAATACTTATCCAATATTTGGACTACCCTTAAGATAGCGTTTCGGGTTGACGTTGTTTAATTTATTTTGTTAATTTAATTGAATATTTATTTTTGTTATTATCATTTGTGATATAGTTAGTAGTTTTAATAATAATGTAGACATATTGTATTGGCACATATAGTCATAGTATATAGTCATTTGCCAAGCTAAGGTCGGAACCTATTCAGCCAATTGTCATTTGGCTGTAAGCCTAAAAAATAAGGAAGTGCGTGCAATAGTTATTCATTGAGTCCAAAGAAAATATGCTCACTTTAAAAGCTGACACCTTATAAAGACCCAATTTTAAAATCTATTGATTTACAATGCGAAGCAAAATCCTCTCTTTCTAGACAATAACTACTACTTATACAGGAATATAATCTTAAGATGTCCTGAGTCCTTTGCTAAATCATGCCGTCTTTGTCATCTAAAGGTGGAGAAAAAGAGATAGGTTGTATTGCAATTTGAAATTGCGTTTCGGGAGTCCAAAAAAAGCTAAAAATAAATTGTACGAAATTTTGTACGTTTTTTATCTTAGTAACTATTTATCAATATTATAATAAGGGATGTAGTATTAATATGCATTAAATATAATTGAAATTTCTGTGTTAGATGATAATAATTGGTATATCGACATTTTTCATGGCTGTAATTTTCATGTATTAAATAATAAAAAGTATTTTGTTGTTTCATTTATACTTCTGTGCCTACCTGTCCTGTGAATATTAGAGTAATATCTTAAAACATGGCCATTTGGTTCTAAACTAAGCAGAGCTGGCTAAGATAAATGAGAAACCTCCTTGAATAGATAAAAGGAATGGCGGGTTAGTTCCTGTGGCCCAGGATAGGGAATCGAGGAATTATTTGGTGGAGGCCTGTGCCCAGTAGGGGGACACAGTGGGCTAGATAAAAAATACCCACGCATGTCACAAACATTTATAATCATTTCGCAAATGGGTGAGATTCGAAACCGCGCCCTATAGTTTAGCAATAGTAGCTTTATGATAGAAAAAATGCGGTCGCAAGGATTTTACTAACATTCAAATCATAGGTACCAAGACACGAAGACTTAGAAAATAGATTCGTTGATCACACAAATGCTTGCCCTATACGGGGATCGAACCCATACATGCCACGTGCAATGGTCATTAGCATGGGAAAACTAAGACTATTACGTGTTCAATCGTGATCGCGATATACAATCGAAATTAATGATCGCACACACTCTCAAAATAATAGAGAATTTGACTAAAAAAATCTAAGTAGTCCGTCGGGCAGGTATCCCAAAAGTATTGAATATGTATTATTCATTTCATTTAGGCCCGATTTTTCAATCGCCAGACAACTTTTATCTGAGGAATAAATATGGCCGTTTGACATAATAATATTTTCTATACAAAAGCTGTCAAAACGTCAAACTTATTCGTCAAATAAGAGTTATCTGACGATTGAAAAATCGGCCCTTAGTGGGGTGTGGTAAGTGAGGGCTTGTAACATCCCTTACTAGTAAAAAGCGTACTGGTAAGTGACGTCATACGAGACTTATTTCAAATAGGTATCCAATATTTTTAGAAAATCAGTCTGACGGACTAAAGAGCTTTTTATCGAATTCCTTATGTCCGGCAATCTGAATCGTGTCCACATATTTTGATCGTGGAAAGCGCTGAGCAGAGTGCGTTTATTACTCAACTACCCCCGAAACCAAAGCTTCACTTGACCGGAGTTTATTCTCATTAAAACTACAACAAAATATTACAATTTTTATTATGTTTTCTATCTCTCACTTCTCGAGTAACCTGCTAAGCGATCTCAAGCCATGTTTCTCAGAGATGTGACTTGGGCTTTGCATGAGGGAGCTAGCTCCACTATCGCTATACTTAGTCAAACTTTCATTAGCAAAATAATCCCTATTAGTATGATAAGTGGAAACTGAGGAGTTATAACCGAATACCGAATCGTGTTTGAAACGTTTATGTGTGTTCAACTCGTAATCGAACCCGTAGACTTCTAACGAATGCTGTGATGGATCTAATTCATGTTCCGTTTCAGTTATTGCTATGGTCCTTTTTCTCGTACTTGACGTAATGTCAGAATTGTTGAATGATCTCATCGGTCTCATAAACTCACTTTCCGGACGATAAGATTTTTTGGATGATTTATTTGTGCTAGCTGAGAGCAATCTGCGTCGTTTGAATTGGCAAACATGGACGTCGCCTTCACTGGACTTTTTCATCGTTTCGTTAAAATGTATTGATTTCTGACATCTTCGCTTGTTGCGTGCTATCACTTTCAATGCTTGGAAGAAGTTCTGCGGCTCCTCAAAAACGCATTCCTCCATTTTGAGTTGATCTTTCAACATATTAATGAAGGTTTTCTTCCTGTCTTTGCGTAATAAGGTCTTTTTGTTTGGGATTGTTAAACTGGTAGTTATTGGGATAGGTTTTGTTTTCTTCTGGTCAAAAGATTCGGAATGTAGTCTTCTTTTCTTTTTCAACGACTTCGTCGGCGATACGGGTCGCGATCGTTTTGAAGACGGTTTTTTGGTGCTTTGCTGACCTGGTTTGCTGTCCCAAACTTCGTTATCATCCGGCTTGATGCAGTAAACATGTTTCGAGGGATTTGGGCAACATTTATCATCAGAACACTCTGAATGGTCCCTAATTTTTTGTATGTTTAGTTTCTTGGCTACTGATTCGTCAATTTCTAGGGCGACTTTTGAGGAGTTTACGCTTGAGACTGGGTGAGGGTTGAACTCCGTTTTCACATTGTATACTGAGAAGGTGGTTTCAAGTAGATCGACAAAGAAATTGTACAATTTCTTTTCCTCCTTCTTGGGTACTTCTGCGACCATCGTCGACGGGTCCTTCTCGACGAGACCACCTCTCCCGTCTTTCTTGTCTTGCGAATTTCTATTGTCTTCTGGTAAATTGATATGATCTGGATTCCCATTCTTGACGAGCGGCGGGAGTATATCAGCCCATTTTATATTTTCGGGCTCTTTTAAATTATTGCTCTTATTGGAGTAATTTGAGGGAGTGTGTGTGATCTCTTTGGTAGATTTCAATATTACAAGTTGCTCAAAATCATTATTATGGTCGTTCAATACTTTCGAGCGGTATTTCTGTTTCTTCTTCGAGCTAGAGGCAGTTATTATCGAATCTTCTTGGATAGCCTCTTCTTCTTTCTTTTTCTTTAACTTGTTCTTCGTTTTGTCGATTTTCTTGACTGGTTCTGGGTCATCGTGGTCTGGGTACTGGGTTCCGGTTGTGGACTGGGAGAGGATTGTTAGGACTGAGGCTAGGAACCTCTTTCGTCCCGGTCTTGGTATAGGACGCGGACTCGACGGCTTCTTGTTTATGACTGGGAAAATATTAAATACCGTCATTTTGAGGGGAAATATCGCGTGAGATGCAATACATTGCGGAGTCATGCAAGTTTAGGAGTAGAACTCAAATATGAATGACAGGAATGAATTGCAACTTGTCGCTCTAAGTAAGTTTTAAGCTACACAGCTATGTAGGTAGTCACACAAACACATATTTGTATTATTATGTGCTTCCTATTGTGTAGTATTTGTTTATATTTATTGAATCCTAAAATCTCGTAGAATGTAATTTTTATCTAAATTTCTACAAACAAGAGGAACCTTTAGGACCTTTAAAACCTTTAAAATTATTAACAGAAAGAATATGAGGCATTTCAAACGGCTTGAGTTCAATATTTTATTTCACCACCGCCACTGATTAAATCCTGTGTACTTATTTGTGTATATATTTGTGACATACAAATATATTTGTTTAGGTAGTTAACTAAAGGTATATAATCTTGGAGTGTCTTTTTATACAAATATATGTTAATTATTAAATGATGTAACGGTTTACTCACGCGTATTTCTGGACACTTTAAGTAGGTACCTTAAGACATGGACTAGATTAGTTAGTTATTAGAGCTTACCTTCAGGACTCAAATCCGGTTGTTCATTTATAGATATTTTCGTCGGCTTTTTCTCGACGTAGACCCCTCGTTTCTTCAACGAGAGCGGCTGGTACTCTGGCAGAAACCCTCCATTGCTACGGCTCTTCTTGTTGTGTTTTCGCGGTTCAGACTTGGTTGTAATAGCACTATTCGAAGATTTAGACTTTACTAGTTGTGTTTTTGGTTTATCCATGATTTGCATGTGTATTTCATGGTATTTTATTCAATAGACGATGTGAGAGGCATTTTTGTAAAGTTTTTATTACGTAATAATTTTGAAGTGACGTTTTGAGTTTTTTTTTGGCAGCCATATTGTTTGGTTCAAGGAGGGTGGGTTTTGACATGTTTAGTTTATAATCTGTTTTTTTTTCTTCATTCGCTGGATAATTTTATGAGATAAAACCTTGTCCTTTTTATAGACACCACGTGAACACAGATCCAAAACAGAGGAGTTGTAAAGATCTTTAATCAGTGGGCCGTTAAAATCGGTAGTATTTAGTCAAGGACTGTATGGGAGGACATGCCTACATTATGAACTTTAAAATTAATTTCTGAGCAGGTGATAAGAAGTACCTACAGTACTTTGGAAAAGAAACTATAAAAGCTAATGTTTTTCGGGTTTACTGATTTTATTGAGCGATGGAAAGCAGCCATCTGGGTGTTGAGGGATTGCTCGCATCACGTCAGCCACGTTGACAGTGACCTCAAGCAGGGGTCACCACAAAATGGATGCCAGCGGATGGACGGCGGAAGTGGTGGCGGAATGATCTAACCGCATAACGCATGGTCTGGTTCTAAGTGCATGCACAAATATAAATAGGAGCACATAGTTAATAATGGTCCTAATTAGAAATTCACAATTAGCTACTTCAAATACAAATACAAAGTCTTTATTCGTAGAACATAGGTAGTAAATAGGTTTTACATCAATGGAAATGACCGCTATGTCTAGCCGGGACCGGCATACAAATATTTTTAGTTTAACATAGTCAATTAGTTTTTAAGTCTTGCAGCAATTTTAAGATAATAAATTATACGCCATAAATAAATTAATAAAACTTTCACCTCTTTAAAAAAAAACCAACAAACTCTATGACAATTTCTAAGACAGTCAATTTAAAAAGCAAATATCCAGCTGGCGTCTGAATTGACAATAAAATTATATACAAACCTAAATTAAAAGTGAAATAACATCGCAATGGATAAAAGAAAAGGGACGACTGATAAAAAAACGGACAGCAAGACGGATAGAGGCGATACGAGAAAAGCAAACGAAAAGACAACGAAAAAATTCGTCGACGAAAATGTACAAGTAAATATAAGAGAGACGAGAGACAGAGGCGATTCAGAAAGGAAGCCGACCAATCACAAAGCAGAAAAAATTAAACTAAACCTTGTCGTCAAAAAATCAACCAATGACGAATCGAAATTGAAAAACGCGTGCGACAACGTTGTTCAAAGGGAACAGAGTAAAAGAATTTATGATAACGGCGAAAGTGAGGTTGAATTGAGGAAACGTATTCGCGATAAATACACTCTGAAGTTAAAAAGCTTAAATAAAAGTGAACATTCGAATGGGAATTTGAATAAAAATGATGGGAAAACCCTTGATGTTAATACGGATGCCAGTAAAAATGGTAAAACCTTTTTAGTACGTAAAACGGGGTGAATAGAGGGTTTTTTGGGGTGGATAAAAACAGAGTTTTTATTAAAATTTGGACGTTTAACTAGACAAATATAATAGAGTATTTCATAAAGTAACTGTGTCTAAGCATTTAATGTAAGAAAATATTCATGTAACCCCCTAAAAAACACTATTCTCTATTGACCCCTTGAAACTCTATTCACCCCGTTTTACCGTTACTTACCTACGGCTCACAAGTCACAAGTCATGTTCACAAGTCATGCAGAGCTTATTAAACCTCTCGATTCACATATTAAGGAACGAAAGCAAACCGGTTTAAAAAAAAAATTAAATCAATAAACGTAGGCCTCCCACAAAAATTGTAAAAATACTCTCTCATTTTCACGTTTGCCCTAAAAAAGTAAAAAATAGTGGTATGAGAGATGAAATAGTATGTGAGTTTGATCGACTGCACAGACTCTGTAGGTACCATCGCCAGGGCCCGTTGTGTACGGGTTCCATTCCCGCGTTGTTAAAGTATTTATGTATTCCACCATGCTTGTTCAGTGTGTAGTCTTTTTTTAAGTCTCTTAACGAATTTTGTTGAAAGCACGTACTATATTACTAACACTTCTATTTTGTCTAAAATAGATTTTTCAGCTACAGCAGGCACTGTTGTGTTCTAAGCTTCGACTAATCTGTCGTTTTACAATCCCACTGCAAAGCTAATATCCTTGTTACATCTTTCAAATATTATTTCTTTACAAACTTGCAGCCGAACGTTCAAAGAAACAATTAACCGAAGAAACGACTCAAACGAAAGACAAAAACCGTTCTCCAACACCATCAGGAAGAACAGATAACAGAGACAAGAAACAAGAGAAAAATTCTCCGCAGAAAGCCACAAAACGGAAACCAATGATCAAGACCATCATGTCCAAAAACGGATCAGTGAGAATATATAAAGCGGTAACATTTGTCGATCAGAAACGCTCACCGCCAACACCTTTAGAAATAAACATCCCATGCGACGTCAAAAAGCACAAAGTATCAAAATTCACCGACACAAGCTCTTTGAAATTAAAAACGAAACCGACTGTCAGTCGAGTGAGTGTTAAGCCGGCTGTTGTACGAAAGAAATTGGAAAGAAGGCGGGATAGAAAATTCAAGCATGTCCCATCGCCAGATTTGTCTACTGGCGACATGCGGTCCCCGCCGACAGAGGTCGCTAGATGGGCCCCAGCATGCATAGACAGACACACGAAACCGTATTACGAGGCTTGGGTCAATACAACATTAGCAGCCATATCCAAATGTTCCAAAAAAGACAAATTGTTCTTTGAGAAACAAAGGGATACTATTCTGCAGAGTTTTCAACGCGCTATCCTTGAAGATAGACCACAGACTCCGGAATTGTTTTACGAGAACTTTGCAGATGAAAAATATACGGGGAGGATTAAGATACGGCAGAGATAAAATTGTGTTATACTGTGATTTGTCAAGAAAAAGTGAAAGGCGTTGTTTTATAAGGGGCTGACATCTTTAGGTAATATAATTGTTGGGGACACGCCTCTTTGCCTAGCCCGCAATAATATTACTTGAAGATACGGTGCAAGCTCTCAGGTTTTTGAATCATTTAAATTTAGTTCCGTTTCGATTTTGTGAATTTCATACGGTTTTTTTTTGGTTGGAAGTGAAATTTTATAAGTGGCGTGAATTATCATTCATAATTAGTCACAACTGATAAGTTTACACACAGTTTCAATATGTCAAAAATTGGTTTTAATCTTTGTTTAATCATGTCAAGTATTAGTATTTGACGTTTTATGAAACTAGAAAATCATATAGTTTGGTGACCATTAAAAATTGAATTCTTTTTAGTTATTTCATAAAAGAAAATAGCTATCTTTGGATATAAAAATTGGTCACTAAACATTTTATAATTCACGCCATCTTAACTAATGACTGCTATTCATGATAATTATTGCCTTAATTCTCCCATACATTATTTTTAACCCAATTTCACGGATCCATTTATAGCGACGTTTAAATATAACGCGCATACGTGGTTGAATTGCTTACGAATTACAAGATAGCTTCATACAAGTAAGGAACCTGCAGTGGGACAGTTACAGGCTGGTGTTATTAACAGCTTCGGTAATGGCGCCCATCGTGGGGCATCTCACAAGCGTGGTGATCAATGCTCGTTCTCTGTATGAGGCACTCATATTTTTGCATGTGTGCTCGTTTCGTGGCGGCGTCGTGTATTTCTTCAGTTCCAAGTGCTTAGTTTGAGTATTGTAAAGTCCTGTCATGTAATTTTGGTGATAAAATAAAACTAGTTTATGCTGAGTATTTTTTTATTTATTTCACAAAATAAATTTGTTGTCCTTAAAACTAAACAAAATACGAGCTAAGATGGCAATTGATAATTTGCCATCGCTAGAAATTAACAAAAAAGTTTGAAAAGAATAACTATTAAAAAAAAAAAACACCCGTTTTTGTAACTTACAAAACAGGAAAGGACGATGTAACAGCGTAGTACAAAGCTAAATTATAGTTTATTCAAATAAAAAAAATCCTTCAATTTGAACTCAATGTTAACCATCAAGTTAGGCACGAACCACCTGTAGGATCCAGAGCAACTGGCAAAACAATGCTTATGTACTTAAAAAATGTGACGAATCCTGGTGTCCTTTTTTACAAACACATATCAAATTAATAAACGACTGATATTATTCACTGGAACAATTGATTTGTCAATCTATAATCACGTTTTATTCGAAAAACCGAGTTTTTAGACAAAAATACACCAATATTGTTAATCTTTTGTTAAGTACGTAAACAAATGGAAAACTTATAATATTATACAATATTTGATACGATTAACTCACGCGTCTTTATTGGTCTAATCCCTAAACTAGTCGGGCGATTTCGATAATAACGCGAGAGTAAAACCGTTTCTAAATAATAACGACCAGCGTGTGTATGGAGTCGTAGTAGGGTATTTAAATATTCAACAACTTGGTAAAATATTAGGAAAGAATTAAAATGTGTTTTGGAAGTCTGTAGAGCAAAATTTTGGCCCAGGTATAAGACCAACCCTCTTATATGATAATGTATTCCTTCAGAGTTTGAAGCACCGTTTCCTTTCCCGGCGAAGAGTTCTTAAGAAGCGGTTAAGGGCGGGGAAATCTGAATGCTGTCCATTGTTCTTTGACGTTCAAAAAGTGGTACTTAGTATTACGATTTTGAAAATTACTTTATTTTGATTTACAGGCATAGTTATTCAACGTGGCTATGCTGTCAGCCTGGCTTTACCGCGATTGACGGAGATGAAGATGTCTTTAAAGACGCTTTGTAAATAACATGTTTTCTTTAAATGTATGTATTTTACATATAGTAATATGGAATAATAATATGCAACTGTAAATGCAGAAAAACAATTTGAGAAGTCTCAAAATGCGAAATCTTGAAATTGTAATATTTTTTTTAATTGTGAAATGTGGAAATTGGAAATATTGAAGTAATCTATATATTTTCTTAGGCCCCCGAGGGTTCCACAACGTTAAGTAATTATTATTATGGAAAACCAAGTCGTGGTTTCCTTGCGACTCAATGCATGGATTGTTACGCATGAGGTGCAGGTTGGATCCCAACGCTGGCAAAATACCAATGAAACTTTTTCAAAGTTATATATAATTTGAAAATTATTAGTCTAATATACCATCGACTACCGGTAAAGGAAAACATCATGAAGAAACTTCAAATATTGGAATTTTGGAATCGCCCGCAGTGAGCTGTGGTGTTCAATGCTTTAACCGTCCCTATACGGAAAGAGGCCTGTGCCCAGCACTGAAACGTATTTAGGATAGCATTATTATAACAAAAAACTGACAAGTTATGTCTGTAAGTCACTTAAGCGGTCTAGAATCCAACACCACTACCCAAGGAATATTTGATGAATTGACAACATTGAAAGGAAACACTTAAATTGAATGGACATGACAAGTTAGGCCTAAGACAGTCCGACCTAACATCAACCGCAATCCCAAGTCAAATTTGAATGCAATTGACCAGACAATAGAATTGCTAACGAAATAGCACAGCACATATATTTATTTATTTTAAAAGTAACTTATTAATATGGAGTTTCTTGCCGGTTCTTCTCCATAAGAATGACAATTTCGAACCGCGCAACAAGAGTCAGTAATGCAACGTTTTCAAAGTGCCTAGAAAACGGCCCATTTTAAATAAAAACTTGATTTTTATTTTGACTGGACTGCAATGGAACTGGGAACTAAATATACAGTCAGATAGCATGCCAATGTAACTGCAATTAAACTGCAATCTGCACATTTTGCACAGATTGCAGTTGAAATCCGGACAGTCTGTCTAGAGCCTTACGTGAAAATATTTAACCAGTGTCGTGTAATGACCGCACATGAGCACAATTTAGATATTGTATTGAATTGTTAAAAACCAAATTCGGATAAATTCTACTGAATCCGAAAAATTTGTAAGTTTTCTACTATCGTTAACGATTGTAGAAATGTTGTTTCTTCAGAATCAAGTACATTCAAAGGTTGTTTGTAAAAGATCGCTACATTATACCAAAAAGTATATGGTATAAAGTATATGTGGTGTGCAATAAAGAATATTCTATTCTCTGGAAAAATGCCATCATTCGACACTTAGGACTTAGCACTATTCACTAGTAGTGACACTTAGCACTATTCAGTTAGTAATAAAATTTGAAATTTCAGTAAAAAACATTTTGAAATTAGGTATTCCTGAGATAGGTGGAAATATTACATTGTAAAAGTCGATATCCATCTAGCGTAGTTCCAAATCGTAGCACAGTACGGAATGGCGCTAGTGATGTTTTTCTACTCAATCTAAATTCAATTGAATCAGATTCTGTCGTGTCAACGTTCTCTGGAGTAAACCTATAGGACTGCGAGGCTAAGTATGGCCAACCAAATAGTAGTCCATATAACTATTTAAAAACAGAGCATTAAATCCTAACTGTTGACGTTATTTTAAGGAAATTTAATAATTAAATCGGAAACAAGTGTATAAAAATGGAAATTGTATTCATAGTTTCTAACGAGAGAGTAGATTATTTATTAAATGATGCAACGGTTTACTCACGCGTATTTATCGGGAGTGCCGACTAGTTTCGGACCCCGTCCCATCAGTTATCCCGATAAATACGTGTGAGTAAACCGTTGCATCATTTAATAAATAATCTACTCTCTCGTTAGAAACTATGAATACAATTTCCATTTTTATACACTTGTTTCCGATTTAATTATTAATATAATAAAACTTGTAATGATGACAAGTTTGGGAGATTCAATTTTCGGTATAAACAAAAAACAATTATCTTGTTGAAGGTTATTCATTTCTTATCACGAAAGTGGTACTCGAGAAATCAGTACTCAAAATATTACAAAAAATTGTGAACATTGTATTTTTATAATACAGTATGTATCTTCAATACAAAAATATGGTCAAAGATTTACAAAGAACTTAGTCAAAACAGATCAGTAATAAAAACCAAAGTCACTTATAACTAAGAATAATTAACACAGTCGTGTATAAAATAAGTTGTTTCTAAAAGGCTGAGCATTGTAATATGCTGTCAAATGACCTAAACGACTCTGATTAATTGAGCTAAAGATTAACAACCAATCTAAGCCACTCCAGAACTAAAACAGATTTTAATGTGACGATTTTTTTACAAAATCGTGAAGTATATGATGTTTTAAAATCAAATTATAGTCAAAAAGTACAAAAATAAAGGGAAAAATAATACTTAAATGATACAAGTAAACCATTATACTAAATCTTGACAAATCGATTATACCGCCCGCGTCAAATCATGATTAAGGACTCCGGTAGGGTCCGAAACTAGTCGGGCAATAACTTTTGTATCATTTAAATAACACTAATTACAAGTGTTTTATTTAAATCTAGCTTATGGTCATAAAAACTAGTCTTATGATCTATCTTAACCAAAAACAATATTATAGTAAGCGCAAGAACTTGTTACCTCCTGAGGTATGTTGTGCGCCGACTAGTCAACTAAATATAATTACTTAACTAAATAACAAGAAAAAAAGAATAAAAATCATATGATTGACAAAGTTTTTAAGTTTTAAAGCATTAACATCAACAGTTATTCACAAATCAGATTTAGGAAGGCATAGAAACGGGATTTGAAGACATGTTTACTCCTCGCGCTAACGCTGACGAATCACTCAAATGTATTCAACTGAAAAGTCAAAGTCACGTCACTTGTCAAAAATGAATGTAATTCATACATTTGAAGTTTTATATTCGTTGTTACAGTTTCTATGCACCGTCAGATAGCAACACTACTTCTTTAATTGATAATGTTATAATTGTATGTTCTAGAATAACATTCCTGTTGCAAATAATATCAAAATAGTATATGGCCAGATGTGATAAATAATAATATAAACTAAACTGTCAATGTCAAGTGCTTTTTGTTTCGGAAAAAATACAGTCAGTTGTTAATCTGCAATAACGTGTTTCACTTATAATTGCTTGTCGACAAGTGACGTGACTTTGAAATGTCAGTTCGAAATATTTTGAACGCCGCAGACTCGATCGCACAAAAAGTCTGTCGTCTAAGGTGCACTAAGGTTAAAATCTCGCTGCAGACCCGGTCATAAATCATAATCGGAGTAGGGGTTTGTCGATAAGGGAATTATTAAGGTTATCACGTAAACATAATGACGGGCCTGTTGGTCTAGTGGCTAGTGACCCTGGCTGCTATTCCCGCATTGGACAAATGTTTATGTGATGAGCACGATCATTTGTTCTGTGTCTGGGTGTAATGTATCTATATTATGTATGTATTTAGAAATATATATATATATGTTTATCAGTTGTCTAGTACTCATAATACAAGCTCAGCTCAGATTGAGACTGGATGGCGTTGTGGAATATTATATTATACTGCATTCATTTTTGTTTTATATATACTTTCAATATAATTTGTTGTAAATTAGGTAATACAGAGTAAATGTATTTTTATTTCTACTATCCACTTACAAACACTATCGATATCACTCATCGACTGCAGTGATGCCCAGGACTACAGGTGGTCGTGGCCTGCCAATAAGGCCCGTGAGTGGTAAAGAGCGAGAAACACTCGAATGATTTATGACCGAGTCTGCAGCAAGATTTTAACTTCACTAATATGAACCCTTCTGATACACAGTGACCTTATCCTACTTATCTGCCTACCCTATCATGGCGTGCAGTAGTTCCGGCGCGTCGACCTGGTACATGCCGTCGGTCTGTTTGACGCAGTTCGTGAGGCGGAGGGTGCCGCGACCCTCGTCGTCTATGTTCATGTGAGCGACGGCGCGGGCCAGCTGCTCGTCCGTCGGGTCTGATGGGAATCCTGGGGGAGAGGTTTTTTTTTATTTTAAAGGTATTGTTTAGGTTTAATTTGTGAAAAAGGGAATCGTAGCGAACAATATTTAGTTCTATAACCGCACAAGTGAATCGAGCATAGGTTAAGCTACGCTTGACGCGGTTGGTCCGTAGATGGGTGATCTTTGTCATAACGAGTTCCTCCGAGTTTCGGAAGCCACGTTAAATTGTGGCTGTGGCTGTTATTCCTACATCTTTAACAGTCGTTACAGGTAGTTTGAAGCTTGAAATGTCTGACAACCAGTCTAACCAAGGGGTATCGTGTCGTCTGTAACTGGGTTGAAGAGTTCAGATAGGCAGTCACTCCTTATAAAACACTGGTACTTAGCTGAATCCGGTTAGACTGGAAGCCGACGACAACATAGTTGGGAAAAGTCTAGGATGATGAGGACTCGGGCTTAAGTCAAATCCCGGTATAAACCTTTATACAGTTTGTTGGGTACCAACCTCTGATCTCGACATGCAGCCCCATGGCGGGGTAGTGCAGGAAGTCGGCCATCATCTTGCGCAGGCCGGCGACGGGCACGGCGGCGAGGTTCCCGTAGTCCAGGTAGCACACGCGCGCCTGCGGGCTGCCCGGGGAGCCCTCCGCCGCGATCAGGACCGCGCGGAACCATTGCGGGTCTAAAGACAACAGGAATGTTAGCCTTTATAAAGACAGCAAAAAAGATACTTCCCTATTTTTATTTACTTTAAATTTTGACTGTATGGATAGCCGAATGGTTGAGGTAACCCCGCTAAACCGAACGCGACTTGTTGATTCGATCCCCGCGTATAACAAGCATTAGTGTGATCCACGAATAATTGTTCTTTGTCTGGGTGTCTTTGTGTATGTGAAACTCGACGCGACACAAGGATTACATTCCGTAATACGGGATTCGTTATAAAAAAACTTTTCTTTCGTTAAGGAATTTACAAGCATACACAAAAGCATTAATTAATCACACTCTTGTAGAAATTGAAACCGGAAGGGTACCCTATAACTGGTGCACGGTCCTTGGTCACTAAAAATTCTCAATAATCAGGTTTAAAGGTATAATATTTTGTTAACAACAAAAAGAGCCGTCTTCAAATAAAAAACTACTGAAACAAACTTGATGGAATGTGCGACAACAAATGATTCAACAAAATCATTCGTTCATCCAGCCCCAAGTTCTGAGGTAACAAACACAATAAAATCAAGACAAACTGACAGTAAAGAGAACCTCCTCTTATTAAAAGTGGGTTAATAAATGACGGAGTACTCACAAGGCGGCAGCTGAGCGATACACAGTTCTTCCGGTTTCGGTAAATACGGCTCTCTACCAAGCTCGCTGTTGCAATATTCAGCCATCTAGAATAATAAGAACATGTTATAATATAGCTTTTGATGTATTTGTGACTAGCTTTTCACCCGCGGCTTCGCCCACGCCGATGTCGGTTATATCGCGTTTCCAAGAGAACTCTTCATCCGGGATAAAAACTATCCTATGTTCTTTCTCAAGGTTAACTCTAATAAAATCAGTTCATAGAAGTGAAAGCGTAACAGACAGACAGACAGGGATGATGATGATGATATACTCCTAGACGTTTCCGTCGACGGCGACACCCTGGCATATACTGGAAGCTTGGTTTCGATCATGTGCGCGAAAATAGTTATATACCGTAGACAATAGAAATGAAAATAAAGGTTAAGCAATGATGGGTAACAGCTTGGTTTTTCGTTCGTTATTTCCGGATATTACGTACACATAATCACTACATATTATAAATCGATACTAATATTGTTGTTTGAACGCGCTAATCTCAGGAACCAGTGGTTCAAATTGAAAAAAATATTCACCTAAAGCATTCATCGA
The DNA here is from genome assembly GCF_003590095.1 of Trichoplusia ni. Classification (NCBI taxonomy): domain Eukaryota; kingdom Metazoa; phylum Arthropoda; class Insecta; order Lepidoptera; family Noctuidae; genus Trichoplusia; species Trichoplusia ni. The sequence goes on from NC_039480.1 coordinate 5,367,026, forward strand.
GGAAGGTTTTAGGCTATATACCATCACGTTGCGACTAATAGGAGCTAAGATACGATGGAAAATGTAGAAAAAACAGGGCAGTTATAAATTATAAGCTATATCTTTTAACTACGCGGACGAAATCGCGGGCAACAGCTAGTTTATAAATAAGGAGTAGTACAGACTGACCTTGTCGGTGAGTTCTCCGAACACTCTGGGCGCGCTGGCGTCGCCCGCGTCGTGTCCCGACAGCACGCCGCCGCGCAACACGCTGATGTCCAGCACCTGCAGAGTGCACGACGCCGGGAGAGAAGCGTACTTCAGCTGGTCAAACATTATGCATTCCGTTTCTGTAACAATATTCTTTAATTGTAGAGATATTTTTATAATAACTATTGTGAGACTGATATATTATTAAATGATGTAACGTTTACTCACGCGTATGTATCGGGGTAGCCCGACTAGTTTCGGACCCAACCGGAGTCCTTAATCATGAGCTGACGCGGCGGGATCGCGAGTCGAACACGTGAGTAAACCGTTCGTGAGTAGTGATAGTACTCCTTATATCTACTTGCTTAGTAGCGATTTTTAACTTCGAGCGCCTTTGACATTTTGCGCTTTGGACGTTTTGCTCCTAAACTACCCGCCGTGCAGACAGCTTGCTTGCATTATGCGCTGAGTAGATATATAAACGACGTACCGACAACATCGCCGCCTCGATCCTCGATCTTCTTCCACTCCGGAGTGCACATCTCGACTAGTTTCCTGTTGAGATTCACTTTGTTCTTGGCTATGGTGAGGGTCGCGTCTGAACCGCTGGGCGCTGTCTGCTGGCCGTTCGGTAAAGTCTGTGGATGAGAAATTTATAGTAGATAATCTATTGATGTGTATAATATGCGTAGAAAAGTTTAATCTGTGCATTGACATATACTATAACAGGGACATTTTTTTGCAAATTTGTTTTTTTTTTCCAATTCTATTTGATACTCAATGTCGCTAGTCCAACTAGCTTCTATGTATAGATGGCAAGAAGCTGAACTGTGACATATTCAAAAAGAAAACTATTTCAAACTGGCTGTTTCCCGCGGTTTCAACTGCGTAGTACATTAACGTTTTTCTCCATATAACAGTGGCGAAGGCTCCATACAACTCGATTCCTACCGGCTTCCCTTTCGAAATATAGAAAATACTAGTGTCTATTATTTTTCATTATCATTGAAACAAATTAATAATTTACGAAGTTATAGTACTGATATAACAATAAAATTGCTTTTAAAAATAACTATAAAAAAAAATCGCCTACCATTATACACCGCGCAATAAATCCCGCTCACGCACATTTGGTCGTCGTTAGTAAGGACTAAGGTAACTCGTAAGGCGAAACAGGAATCCAGTACAAAGTTTCTATTGCACCGATCGTGACCTTGACGTCACAAAGCGTGCCAATCTTAGGAGCTAGGGAAGCCGCAATTTTTCGAGTTATAGGGACGGAGAGATACGCCAGAACGAGATAGAATGATACCGAACTTCGTTGTCCGCCGGAACGGGATAGAATGATAGTTTCTTTTCACTTTTGGTTCGCGGTCATTTATCTGTCAAACTTTATATTTTTTTCACCAGACCATTTGCATTTCATTCGATATTAGTATAATAATTTAGAATTGGTCATGTACTATTGTTGAAATTTATTTATTTGAGTAAATTAGTGTAAACTAGAGTGAATTAGTGATAGTTTTGTGTCGTGTTATTGCAGTGTGGTGCAGTTTAGTTATATTGTTTGGTAGTCGTCTATTTCACGCAGGTATTTAGGTAAGTTGTTTTAGTTTGTAGTTTTAATAGAAGCAGTTGTTATTTAAGTAGTAATATGTTATAATAGAGTAACTTCGATAGCATGGCGGCATTAGTGAACGTAGAATGCTGCCTGACAGATAATTTGTTGACTGAGGAAACATCCTTTTCAAAGTTGAGTTTTGAAAATAAAAAGCACGTAATTCATTTAGGCCGTGCTCGCCCTGACATGATTATTTTATTATAAACGACGCGATGGGTTTTTCAAACATTTTAATAGTTCTTTTTACAACAAGTATCCTTGGCTCACGGGAAATTGTAAATTAAATAAAATGTTTTGTTTTCCTTGCTTGTTATGCTCAGATTCTAACAGCTTATGGAGCCACACGGGATTTAATGATATTAATAATCTTACAAATTCATCTAAAAACATGTTCAGACCGAAAAACATATCCGTAGTTGTTTATCATTGCATGATTTCGGAAATCATAGGATAGAAACATTTTTTGCTAATACGCATGTAGTTCATAATAAGAATGCTAAAGAAAATTCATCGTACAAGATATAAGATACAAGCCATAATAACTAGAATTCACGCATCACAAGCAAGGTAAGGTTTTTTTTTGGTCCGGCTTCCCTTCTAAGAAAATTCACCCTTCGCCACTGCCATATAAGCATATAATATGTGAAAAATAACTTTAATTTTTTTTTGTATTTACAACTGTGGCAGCCTTTCAGAATACCTGAAAAGTTTGTAAGGAAAGTAGGTAGAGCATTTAACATGGAAAATCCACTTTGTTTTTTTTTGTCTTTCCGCAATATTTCTTTATTTTCTCATCAGACTGCACCATTATTTCATGACAAAATAAACCAAGTTAGTTCAGACGTTCTCGAGTTTTAGCGAGACTTACGAACAGAGATTCATTTTTGTATATAGCCTTTTTCCAGATACTTCAAAACTTTACATTAACGACTCTTGATGCATTGTTCCCAAAGTACTGACCAACACAAGTTCCTCCTCATCCTTGAGGGTCTCCACCAGTTCTGTAGCTGCTGGCGACAGCGTGGTGTTGTCCGCTAGTCTGACAGCCGACACTAACGCCGGCAGCGCGGCCAGGGTCAACTCCGGGGGACACGGGAACAGCTTCTCCAGGGTTGTGACTTCTATGTTACCTGTATGAACATAGATAATAAGTTATCGGAGTGGTGGAATAGGTGCTATGCATGGATGTATAGACTAGGTGCAGGTTCGATCTCAACGCAGGCAAAATAAAAGGCAGGAGAGACTTTAAGAAAGTACATATTTTATGACATTGAAAAAGTCACATTAATTTTAATTTTTCTAGTGGTTTCTTAGGTTTACGCGAATGTTAGACATTGAAATGAAACTACTTTTACGGATTTTATCGCGGTTTAATTTTGGATTTTAGTTCCCGACTTAATAACTTAATTTTTCTTTAAAAACGATACCCGCAAAAAAGAATTTAATCCTTCTGTCGAGGGTGGTTTCACAAACATACAAGTCACATGCACAAAGACACCCAGACTCAGGACGAACCTTCGTGGATCACGAAGTAGTGTTCTACGCGTACTTTTAGCGTGGTGAAGCGAATATAATAAGTGTGTTGCAAAAAAAAGCAGTGCCAGATAAACTAAAATTATAATTCTAAGCCCCTATGAAATACACCTTCCATGCATAAACCAAGGTTCGTACATATTCTTTTCCGACCAATGAATCAACATCATTCATCAGTGACTCACCAAACTCGGCGTATTCGATCTGATACTTGTTCTGCTTGACGTTGGTCCGGCGGCAGAGCGCGCGGTAGTGGTTGCCGTCCTCATACTCAGCTATGATGGTCTCGCCTTTACGCGGAGGATCTTCTAGCGGTTTGGCTAGAAAGTAAAAGATTATAAATATAGGTGAAGTATAGATTTCGTAATATTCGACATTTAAGAAACACCCTACAATTCAAATCACTTTCAGCAGAATTGCTAAGACTGCGGTAAAATTACGTAAGTGAATTCGCAATCCGTTAGGGAGTAATGAGTCATCAAACTAACAGGACTCTTATTGTTGCATTGGGGGTTATAAAGAAAACATTTTCACATACATACACAACGTTATTTTGACACGCACACGCACACTATCACTCATTTTATAGGTAAAGGACAGATTCAAATTACGTGATGGGTTAAAATGTTAAGAGTGTTAAGACTTATCAATTGAAGACAAAAATCTTCGGTTTCAAGAAAGCCAATCTACAATCTACCAATCGGCTGTGATTGGTTAACTTTAATAACTATTCCTTATTTAAGTTGACCATGCGACAATCAAAATAAAGGAATAGTTATCGCATTTAAAAAAACATAAAATTAAATATTGAAGGAGCTGGTAATAATAAAATTCTTTGCTCGTTCTGTGTACGAGAGGCCTGCAGTGGGACAGTGACAGGCTGGTGTTATTAACAGCTTCGGTAATGGCGCCCCACCGTGGGGCAGCTCACAAGCGTGGTTTTCAATACTCGTTCTCTGTACGAGAGGCCTGTATTATACCTACCTTTCATGGCACTGAGCAACACTCGCTGTAGAACATCGTTGTACTGCCTCTGGGACTCGCCGCTCGCTGGTCTCACGAACACTCTGTCCAATGAGTTCGCTAGTACTAGAAGGACGCGGGAATCGTTTGTTATTGATGGACGGTCGATTTCTGGTATAAGGGGTACTGAAACAAAGGTTTATTTTTAGGTTTTGTGAATAAAACAAGTCATTATTAATATATGCAACGGCTTACTCACGCGTATTTATCGGGAGTGCCCGACTAGTTTAGAGTCCGACTCCCGAGCCCAGCCCAGCTTATGATTAAGGTTCAACTCCGGTTGTGTCCGGAACTAAACGGGCAATCCCGATAAATCCGCGTGAGTTATGTATATTAATATCAGACTAAGTTAACGACGGACTTTCCTCCTCTCTCCTAATATTTTCGTGCCCGACAGGGTCCACAATTGCTACTTAGTTATATTTAAGACCTTTATAAATTGTGGAGCGAAATAAAGTATTGAGTATTGAGATAATATACATAAGTTTTGGAGCATTGAGGGGCCCTGTAGGGCATAACAAAAATAAGAATTTGGAGGATTGAAATGAAACTATTTTTATGGATTTTTGGACCAGGATACCTGCAAAGGTGTCGAAACGTCTGGAACTAAAATCTTAAATTAAACCGCGATAAAATCCGTAAAAGTTGTTTCAATTCAATGTCAATGGAGGATCTTTTCGATTTATAGCGGGCCGGGCCGCGGGTCACTGCTAGTTGAACACTCACCGGTTTGATATTCGACGGTGGGCACCCATCTGAAGACTTCGCCCTCGCCGACCGAAGCCCCCGTGTCGACATCACTCATGGACAGCTTGTAGCCATCAGCTGTTTGAGATAACAGCTTGCAAGATAGATTGGAGCCGACCTGCGATGGAAATACATATTGTTTTAAATGGAATACAAAAAGGAATAGCTTAATTTCGTTTAATTCTTTACTATACACAGATACTCATAATAATAAAATATCTTAATGACGAGCTTAAGCCAGTAGTGAGATTTCTTCCAGCAAACCTTGGCCAGAAAGGAAATATATAAATGGTATTTGAGGTACAAAATTGAAACGTATTCTCAAAACGACCGGTGATTTTTTATTTATGCTTGTTAGGTACTGTTAAAAACTAAGCGTTTTTTTTTAACTAATCCCGCAGTAAATTTACTCCTTCTGTCGGGTTCTCAGAAACATTCAAGTCACATGCAAAAAGACACCCAGACTCAGAACAAGCATTCGTGGATCACAGAACCGCTTCCTACAGACTCAGAACGCGGGGCTCGAACCCGCGTCGCGTTACGTACAGTGGGTTTGGCGCGGACCTCAATCACACGGCTATCCGAGCAGTCGTATTATCTATCAAATATGTTTGTCATTACAGTGCCCTAAAAATTTTAATTTTACCAAGATCAGATAAGAATTACATAAAATAAACCATCATACCTCAACATTCTTAGCAGACAGCACGCAACAGAACTCGGGTATAGCCTCGTACTTGCTCGGCAACTTCCGGCACTTGTCGGCCGCGGTGACGGAGACAACACGACCGCTGTCGAGCAGCGCCAGCGACGTGGGAGCGAGACAGCGAGCGCGGTACCAGCCGCCGTCTTCCGGGTTGAAGTACGAGCAAGTATCGCCGGGGACCAATCTGATAATATGGGAAATCAAATTATTATTTTTGTTCTTGTGCTTGTTTCGCTGTTACGCGAAAAATACTTAACCGGTCATCATAAAACATTTGTTCTTGGGGGGCTCAGAAGCAAAAAAGGGTTTGTTTTAATCAACAACATAAACAAACAATCGTGTTCAAGCACTGTCATTGGGCAAAGCTGGCAAAGGGATCTTCCTTTGCCCACCTTGCCTTTGATTTAAGACAAACTGGGACCGTTTTGGAAGAGTGAATCTGCCCTCCAAGTGACTGCCTAGTCACTCTGTAAAATTAGTTATCCACTCGGTCTCCACTTAACTCTGGTGCACTGATACAATCTAACTGACTTCGTTAAAGGACCTAACAGCAACAGCTAATAACGGTACTAGCTGTTGCTCGCGGCTTCACCCATATTGTTCAGATTCACGCCAGATTTCTTCTTTATACCGTATAAAGAAGAAATTTGGGATGATAGAAAGCAGTCGCTAATATTAACTCACTTGTAGGGAGGCTTGAGGCGAGAGGATAGGTCCGACTTCCACCGACTAAAAACGTCCCGGGTCAATTCAACTGCCTGAGCTGGAGCCACGGGATAGCTCGCGCATGATCAGCGAGTCAGGGCCGTTAACCACTAGACTATGACGCACATGGGAAGGAACGAGGGTAAACAGTAATCAAAGCCTACCAACCTGTAGGGAGTTGTAACCTTATCACAATCGACCACGAACGCGCATGCTCAGCGAGTCAGGGCCGCTGACCACGAGATACTGGGGCATTGGACAAAGTAATCAAAGCCTACTCACTTGTAAGGAGCGGTATCCTTATCACAGTCGACCACGAAGTCCTCGCACAGACTCTGATAGGGCGTCTCGAACTGCTCCGACATGGAGAGGCAAACGTAGTCGCCGCGCGGAGAGCGACTGTCAGAGGCCTTCGTCTCTACAGAGAGGATCACAGCGTCGCCTATTGATAGCTTCTCTATTAGATACCTGTGAAAGTGTAGATGTTATTAGAATGATAATGTGTGTAATGTAGATATTTATCTTTTGGATGTTTTCCAAAATTGTCGCATTTGCAAAGTTTGGTGTTGTGCATGAACCAGATAAAAGAATACTTGTAAGAACATAAAAAAAACATGCTTATTGTTATTGAGTATTTGTTGCTATAGCGGAATAAATTACTTGTAAAGATACTTTTTCTTATATCTTTTGTTACGTTACACAAAGGCCATCAACGGCCTAACTATCACTGTTCATGGGATACAGACTGATGAACAACAGGAGAGCGGAGCCATAGAAATTTAGTTCCGTTTTAACCCATGATGGGGACTTAAAAATCAAATAGTTTAGTTGAAAATTTAAACTTACTGTTTTGGAATGGATTTAGTCGTCGGCGTCACATCACTAACAGTGGCTGGCTTGATGGCAGAAGCGGAAGCGGGGGCGGGAGCGGGAGCGACGGCGGGAGCGGGGACTGGTGTTTGCTTAGGCACAGCAATAACTTCTGGTGTTTTAGTTACGGGTGTAGGGCTACGAAAAGAAAGCGTGCTTTGAAATACTATTGCAAATAAAAGAAAAACTATAAAATCCCTACAATTAACGGACATGTTACGGAATTGAATCTTTGGGTAGCGGGGGTTTCATAAATGGACAAGTATTCTGGTATACTGGAATTGTATTCGCGTGTCGCGTAGGTGAAGACCTAAACAGTACCATAAACATTCAACTCCCATGCACAAAGACACCGAGACTCAGGACAATCATTCGTGTATCACACAAATAAATTTTAATGATTGTCCTGCGCAAAATCAAAACCGCGACACAATTTCACTATCGGAGTTGGCGTTGAGTCTACCCGTGCACTGTGCCGTTACAAATAAAATATGTGGAAATTATATGCAATCAAATAACACCAGAACATCATGCTCAAATTAAAATTCAACTTTTAACTATAGTAATTTTCATGAGAATGATTAATACTAATAAATTGTGGGTACCGGCTGTTATTCATACATCTCTGACAGTCGTTACAGGTAGTCAGAAGCTTGAAAAGTCTAACAACCAGTCCAACCAAGGGGTATCGTGTTGCCCAGGTAACTGGGTTGAGGAGGTAAGATAGGCAGTCGCTCCTTGTAAAACACTGGTACTTAGCTGACTCCGGTTAGACTGGAAGCCGACCCCAATATAGTGGGAAAAGGCTAGGCCGATGCCGATTAATACTAAAAGATGTAACGGTTTACTAAACAAGCCGACCGTTACTGAGTTACATTGCGATAGCGAGGGATTATTATCTCTGTCCTTATCACTCGTACATGCATATAATATGGCGTGAGTTGTACGATGACGGCTGTCGTTATGTGTTTCGTGGTACAAGAAAGCAGTCAGTACGGCAGTTGTCAACATTTGGTCCGCCATGTTGTGAACAAGTTCATTCCTTCATTTTTGTCAAAACTCGAACTTAATTTAATAAAATGTTGTGAGCCTCTGAAAACTTGTTTACATTCTTTATTTCGTCTCGTTGGTATAGTATGTTTATCAGTTGTCATCAACACTCATAATACAAGCTTCGTTTAGTTTGAGACTAGATGGCGTTGTGCAATATTATTACATTATGCTGACTTACCTAGCCGGCACTAGATTGTGTTTCTTTTCCACAGCAACTGGTGTCTTCACAGGGGTATTCACTGAGCTAGCGGGGGACTTCGACGGTGCCTTATTGAACATGGGGTGCTTGTTCTGCTGCGGTTCCTTCTTAGGCGATACTGTTAACAAAATAAATCGGGTAAAGTGTGGGCCGGAGTTGGGACACTGAGGATTTCGTATGGATAAGCTAAAGAGGAAGAATGTACGGTGTAAGATTGTTAGAATAGTGTCAACAAAACACAGCATTAAACAGCGTAGATTGGATGTCATATAAATATATATTATCAAAACTTTATTTGCGACAAATCGAAAATGATCCCACGGGAATATAAAATGGGAATAAAAACTATGTATCTACAAAGTTTCGTGTAAATCCGTTCAGTGGTTTTTGCGTGAAAGACGAACAAACATGCATAGTAATACATACATGCAAACTTTTTGCGTTTATAATATAACTAGGATTGATTTTCATTGCTATTATTTTGTTTCATTATTTAACATAGATTCGATCGATTTAAACAGCCTGTGGGACTGACCTAACTTTAAACATCCTAAAAGCATTCTCAGGTATATCAGTAAAGAAATTAACTAAATATAAGCGTTGGATATCTTACTCTTGGGTTGAGGGATCTCCTTATCCTGGTTTTTCGGCATAAAAGGTTGGTGTTTCGGTTTATCTTGGAATCTGTTGAACCGGTCGTTCTTGTTGCCAAACTGTTGAAAGATGGGAGAATTTCGTGAAAAGTTATTAAGAATTTCGAGTAATCCACAAGATTTTTTGGAGATGAGATCATACATTTAAAACTACTACTAAGTAAAAATTGACTATAGTTTACGCGATAAATATGTATATGTGCAATTAAACACAAATTGAACATTGAAAAAATACTTAAATATCTAACAGGACTCGAACCCTAAACACTCGAGACTCTGAACAAAAATGAACACAAAAACGCTAGTTTTGCGCGAGGCTCGAACCTGCGACACGTCGCCATCAGTGGGTTTAGTGTTGCTACCTGAACCACTCGGCTGTAAAAATCAACTAATGCAGTTTAGCAGTAAGGCGAAGTGCGTGGTGAGCAGCGTATTCCATGCCCAATCCTTAAAAACATATAGATAAAACCCCTCTTTTATCTTTGGTAAGGTAGGTAAGGGGGAATCCTCATAGACACACTGACTAAACCTGAACCGCCGTGCTATGTCATCCTTGTTTTTGTGTCGGTTTTTTGGAATGTGTTGCGATCCTTCACAAACATTTGGATAAAAGCCCTGTTCCCAACAGTGGGTCATCTACAGGGTTGTATAATGCCCAGCAGTGGGATTACGTACCTTCTGTTGTTGCTGTACATTGTCGTTTTCTTGATCACGACGATTTCCATTTTGCATGTGAGGGCGGCGAAGTGGCGCAGGTTGTTCAGGCCTGAAGCAATAAATATGAATAGTACAGTTATAACATTATGAGGCCCAGGACAGAGATTCGTGGAAGGATTTGGGGGAGGCCTTTGCCCAGCAGTGGGACACAGTGGGCTAGATAAAAAAATATATTATATTTACCAAAACACACTTGATAAACAATTAAACATCTTTGGTGTAGTTGTTAGAGGCCCCGACCCATACCCTATCCACCCCCCCGCTCTGGTGTTGATACTACAGTGACGTTGTTTAGTACACAACGTCACTGTGTATTTACAAGGGATACCCACAGATGACGCCGAACGCAAATATGAGTTTACTATATGTTAATAATATCATCATACACCTTAGCTCTTGGAAGAAATGGCATGAACGAGTTCAAGTGGAAGCAGAACTATTGCACATTATTTATGAAATAATATTTTCAAATAATAACTGTCGTGAGACCGATTCATTATTAAATGATACAACGGTTTACTCACGCGTATGTATCGGGTTGCCCGACTGGTTTCAGACCCAACCCGAGACCTTAATCATGAGCAGACGGGGCGGGCGAGCGAGTCGAACTGACGTTAGCGGCCGCGTATCTTGCTGCGTAGCGCCGCGCTGAACCGGCACTCCCGATAAATACGCGTGAGTAAACCGTAAATTTAATAATGAAATAATAATGTTGCTATTTGTCTTTTGTTATTACAAAATGTAATAATCACCTTGACTCCCCGTCACCGAAATCCCGTACGATCCTTTGGTTGTTATTTTGCCTTCTGCAAGTAATATTATTTGTTAATATAGCTTTAGTAATAACCCCGCCTAGAGAGTACAAGACTAAAAATATCTTGGTCTAATGTTTTTTTTATAAATATTAGGATGTATTTTATTATTAAGTTGATTCAACTAAAAATACTACAAAACTCATAAAATATGAGTATGGAAGTTGGGACTACTAACGTATGTCGGTAAAAAATATGTAAAGAAAATATCCAATTTTTTAATAATAAAAAAGACACTTACTTCGGCTCATTGTCAATGAAGCTACGATTGATGCGCGCACCATCACCATGTTTCCTGTAAATTAAAATATTAATGTGAGTAATCTGATCAACGAGTTCTGTCATTTCTATATTTCCTATCTTGAATTTGAAACTTCTATAAACGAATGTGTTATGATGCTATTGTTTAGTCACAGTTTCGATTGGAATCTGTCAAATTACGTACGAAAATGATCTTTCTAAGGAAATGTTCGAGATATAATTTTCGACAACTTTAGAAGAGGCCTGACTCGGCAATGTTTTGAAGCTGACATGTATATGTATGAGGACTTTCAAACTGTCTGCTGGTATGTAGAACTCCAACGTGGACGTTATTCAGGCTATTCTCACGTTTTAGGAATGTATCCTAGAGAGGCCTCAGTACCCCAAGAGACCTCCTGATAGGTACTTGGTGCCCATGGGTGCGTTGAAAAAACAGGATTATGTTTTACAGCGTTATCCGTGGGCTAGTGTTGTGATGTTATAGTCACCTGGCAAGATTATGACAGACCCTCGAGTGTCTATCTCCCCAGTCCCGCTTCTGACACAGCTCGGAGCAGTAGGGCGTCAGGCCGCAGCCCGCGCAGTACGCGTCCGCGGGGCTCCCGCACGCCACGCACTGCCTCAAGGCGTTGCGCTGCAGTCCGGGGAGATTTAGCTGTGCCCAATCGTTGTGTGTTTATCGTGTGAATTTGTTGTTTTTGACCGCTGGCTTTTTTGTAATTTTTTTTTTTGAAACGACTCCCACTTTTAGTAATTTAATCCTGGTGTCGCGGGGGGTTTTACAAACATACAAATCACATGCACAAAGACACCCAGACTCAGAATAGGCATTCGTGGGTACACAAATGCCTGTCCTACGCGGGGATCGAACCTGCGACACGTCGCGCACAGTGGGTATGGTGTGGTGACCTCAACCACTCGAATATCCATGCAGTCCAAGTACATTTGATAAAGTATAGAATTATTTACTAACATAAAGTCGCTGTAATTTGAAAGCATTTGTATAAGAACACTCGCGACTCGCAATGCAATGTGAAAATAGCGATTCGATTAATGGTACAATATCAATTATTTCTTTGGCTAAATTCGCTTCTTTATACAATAGGTGGTAACGTCTATATTTGAAGGATTTATGTTCATACATTAAAAAATACTTAATTGAGAACTTCCTCGTCTTTTGGAAATAGCTTAAAAATCATTGTAGACTAGTAAAATCCTTGAAAACATTTGCAGAATACTATTTCATTACATTAAGTTGTAAACTAAGAATAGTAAAAAGCTATAAAGATATATCTATACTAATATATGAGTTTGTTTGTTTGAACTCGCTAATCTCAGGAACTACTTGTTCAAATTGAAAAAATATTTTTGAGTTGTATAAACCATTCACCGAGGAAGGCTTTAGGCTATATACCATCACGCTGCGACTAATAGGAGCGAAGATAAAATCAATTGAAGCAAGAACTTTTTATATTATTTAAAAAAAAGGTAGAATATGTATATTTGTGAAATCGCAGGCGCTGTAGGTTTTCATACAAAGCGGTTTTCAGCAAGCGGTCAAAATGTTGTGTGGTTAGTTTGAATCGAGTAAAGCCTTATATTAGGATTAGATAAAAAACATAATCGCATGTATAGTAAGGCCAAAAAGACGAGATAAAAAACGTAAACAAGCGGTCTGTTACTGAGTTATATTGCGATAGCGAGGTATTATCCTTGTCCTTATCACTCGTACGCGCATGTATGGCGTGAGTTGGTCGATGCCAGCTGTCGTTATGTGTTTCGTGGTACAAGAAAGCAGTCAGCAGTACGGCTGTTGTCAACATTTGGTCCGCCATGTTGTGAACAAGTTCATTCCTTCATTTTTGTCAAAATTCGAACTTTATAATAGTTTATTCGAATAAAAATGTTATGAATCCCTGAAAATTTGTTTACATTATTTATCTCGTCTCGGTGGCCTTACTATAGTGGTTGGGGAATCGAACCCAAAAAAAAGGTTTTATCCAAGAATTTTCACTAGATATCTCTTGGACAATAATAGAGTTATAACTCTATTACTAGTAAAACAAAGCAGTACAGTAAAACGGGGTGAATAGAGTTTCAAGGGGTAAATAGAAGTTATTATTTTTTTGGGGGTTTCATGAATATTTTCTTACACAAAAATTCTTAAACACAATTAATTTATGAAATTCTTGAGAATTTTCGTGTAATCTTTATATTTTGTCTTAAACGTCCAAATTTTAGTAAAAACTGGTTCTATCCACCCCAAAAAAGCCTCTATTCATCCCGTTTCACCGTAACAGAACCAAATTATCTCTATCATACGAAGCGCTGCAAATGCGAATAATATTAGAAATTGAATACAAATTCAATGATACAATGGATTGTTTTTCATCACAGTCATCTCAATATGTACGTTTTGATTTCAATCAGAAAGATTTCGTCCTCATTTTGGGAAAAAGGATGGGATTTACAAAAAAGCATGGGATAAGAATTGGGAAGACATTGAACATAGGTAATGCGGGTAACGCTTCGGTTTTTCATTTGTTTATAAAAGCCGGCTTTCTCTACAAGTTGTCACCCCCTTTCAGCAGACGTGAGCGCCATCTGGTGGGCTAATGTTATAAATAACAACGTTTGTTAAATAATACACTAAATTCAAGCCTATCCAAAGCTGGCCATGTTACATAGATGGTCAAATATTTTACTAAGTTTACAGTTCATTATGGACCCTGTCAGGCACTGCAAAACTAGGAAAACCTTCTCCTGCTTTTAACTTGATACTTGCAGGATTTGGTTATTCTAGACATAAGGCTGGTTATTTAATTACTGTCAAATATCGAGGACAGTTGGAAGCAACACCTTTTATAATTTAAGATCCAGGACAGTTGGGAACATCAGCTTTCGGAAAATGAATGACAACGTTGTTAGTAAAAGGCTAAGCAGAATACACCACCATACCACCCAAGATCACAAATAAAAACTCTTTATAAAATTAATCAATACTTTAATTATAAAAAAGCACAAACAATGAATCAACACGTCACATATACTAAACAGAAATTAAAAGTTAAAAACAAATTAAAATACAAACATCAGTCGAGGGTTTAACCCGCTGTGTACCGGGTATTAGAGACCAGAGAACCAAAATATTAACCGGTTGATTGCAAAGACGGATAGACAAAAAAAGACATATTTTATTTGATTTCGTCATGAACCCGACAGCGTAATATTATTAAATGATGCAACGGATTACTCACGCATATGTATCGGGATTGCCCGACTACTTTCGGACTCAAACGGTATCTTTAACTAATCGCGCTGTTCTATAAATACGCGTATTATAGTTACTGTTTAAAAATTGCGTATACATCTAGATTAAGTGAGATATAAGGGCATGTTGTCTCAAAACGACCCTTATTAACAAGCAATCATTACTGTTCTAATGCAAGAGTCTATTATAAATAATAAATAAATGCGGACAACATCACATACATTGTTTTGAACCCAAAGTAAGTTGCTCAAGCACTTGTGTTATGGAATTCAGATACAACGAAGGTACCACAAACACCCATTATGTTATTAAGAAGAAACGTTAGCGGTAGACATTTGGGATATTTGATAAGCGAAATAAAGCTGCCGGGTTCAAACGACTTATCACGTAAACCCGTTAACCCGTAAATCAAAGTGATTAGGTTGTTATTTCTTTGTGTTAAGAGATTTAAAGGAAATATTTTTTAAACTCAGGTATCAAAATCTCCGCCATACAGCGGGTTAAATGAAACTCGTAATGAGACCACTAAAACTATGCTAAAATAGAAAAATACTTACCCTAAAACTTATGTAAATTAGTACAAACTAAAATTGTTACTAAAAATTAATAGTTTTCGTCTTTATATGGGTCTACGTAAGGTTTCTTTTCGAATAAATTTAACTTTACCGTGGAATATCATTTTCATTTTACAATAAATTGTCGTCATACACGTATACTATCGGATCGATCAGATATATTGGGTTTGTTTAAACCAATCATTACTCAGTCATGCTGGCCTTGCACTGCAATGCTTTGATTTTGCATGAGGTGTAGGTTCGATCACAAAACCAGCAAAACCTGTTCAAATCTAACTTTTTCAGAGTAAGACACCACTGTCATACGGTGAAGGAAACCCCACCCTAAGGGAAACTGGGTTTCGAGTATTGAAATCTGAAAACGCCAACCCGCAGTGAGCTAGCGTGGTGATCAATGCTCAATCCTTCTTAATACGGGAAGAGGCCTGTGTCCAGCAGAGGAACGTAAATAAGCTGGTATATTATATTATTTTAGGCTGACTGCTCGCCCCTGTGTGGACGTGACACTATACAGGTCCATCAGCAACTACTAGAAGTAATATTGTCACATAGATGTCAACTAACAAGTATATATGTATGAAGATACTTTACACTGAGTATTGCTTATTCAGTAAAAGATAAACAGTGGATTGAGCAAATCATTTAGTTACCAAGTAAATATAAACTTTAATCTTCATTATAATAAGTTTCATTTCGGTTTAAAATCAACGGTAAAGTTAAATTTAATCTTAAAACGTGCTTGTGTTAGTAGACAGAGTAGTTGGGATCACAACTTGTGGTATATCAACGCAAGTGTATCTTGAAACGATACGTGTTGCCAGGTAAAAAATTAGAGCCTTCACGAAAGGGGTTACCAGGATAATTATACAAATTGACGTGTTTTGGAGATTCGGTAGCATTCATATATCATAGTTATGTATTATTAATATTATGAACAATGGCTACGGCGAAAAAATGGCTTATATTTCTCTCTTGTCACTGCATAAGGTTAAGAAATTACAGTGGAGTTGTATAAAAATACAAATATGTTTTATAAAATACATTACTATTGAAAATCGTACATAATAAGCTATTGAAAGAAATACTACAAATACTTACTATTATTATAAAGAAACTGGCAACCCTTTCTTAGCATTGGCAACACAGTTTTAACATCATTTCAGGATGAATAAAAATTGACATGTACGGCTATGCCATTTAAAACAGCTTAGATTGACTTAGACATATTTTGATCTAAGCTATAAAATTATTAAGTAGAAGATACATTTTAAAATAACTACAACAATGTTCTTGATAAAAAGCGTTTGGTCAATAATTTTGAAATATCACAATATTACATTGTTCATTTTTGTATTCTTCAGTCATTAGTAACTATAGTTACTTAATTGATCTTTTTTTTTTCTGAATACTCGTTGAGAAACCGTAAAGTGTAAAATATCACATACGTTCATTAATTAAAATACTATAAAGTTATCATATAGGTCGGTTAAATTGTTATCTTGGTCCAAAAATTTCTAACATACACGTACAACACTAATTTAAAATACTTATTGTCATGTCACTATTGATATCACAGTAATTCTAAAATTATTTGTCACAATTTTCTTGGTAGGCAATCTTTGCTTGGTCCAAACATTTTTTCATTTGATAATACGAAAATATTGTCAAATATTATCACAGGAACTTTAACATCTTAATATAATTGAGTACATTAATTCTAATAAGATTTAGATTATTAAGAATAGTTCAAAAAAATCTCTTTCATGCTAAAATTTAATTATGCATGGGTCTATAAGTAATCGACATAGAAAATCACAACCAAAATTAATATTAAAATAGTTTCAATTTTAACATAATTTTTATGATTACAGGAATTTAGAAAAATGCTTTATTTCTTGTTATTGGGCGTTGTTTTGCGACTTTATCTAGCATTGAATGTCGATAGACTAAACTG
Organism: Trichoplusia ni; assembly: GCF_003590095.1. NCBI lineage: Eukaryota > Metazoa > Arthropoda > Insecta > Lepidoptera > Noctuidae > Trichoplusia > Trichoplusia ni. Next base: position 5,383,915 of record NC_039480.1, read on the forward strand.
ATTGATTTATTTAAACATTATCATAAGCTCTAACAAGAAATTTGAAACACAGTACAATTTTCCTATGGTATTAAAGGTGTGTGGCATTTGACTCTATATGGGGCTTTGCATAGTATTCGAGCATCTGTAGGTTGGTATTAATTTTACTAATTTTATTTTATTATGGGAGCTTACAAACAAATAGTTACACAACTTAGGGCCGATTTTTCAATCATCAGTTCTATTCGAGGAATAAATATGGCCGTTTGACATATTTTCCATACAAGAGCTGTCAAAGCATCAAACATATTCGTCAGATAAGTTACCTGGCGATTGAAATATTGACCATTAGATTAGTAAAGCCAATAATAAACTTCCACAAGGAGTTAAAATAAGGTTGTATGTAATACCAGGGCTCGTTCTCCCTCGCTTTATCAGAGCCTATTGGATATTATTAAATAAGGTAGAATGAGCAGACCAGTCCCCCTAACGGCACCCGTTCACGAGTATAACGCATGCATCAGCGTCGTTCAACTCAACCATTTTGTAGGGAATAGAACGGCCCAATGCACAACGCTACCGTCAGATGGACATTTAAGCGAGCATGTCTAACTCAAACTACAAATTATCTGTATCATCACCGGCCAAGCCTATTCCCAACTGTGTTGTGGTCGGCTTCCATTCGAACCGGATTCAGCTAAGTACCAGTATTTTACAAGGAGTGACTGCCTATCTGTATAATACAAATGATATGTATGATAAATGAAATTATTTCTAACTTGTTGTTTCTATTAACGTGTCGGGAATGTGTGTAATATAACTCATTTTCTAAGTTTCGATATAATATGCTATGTGCTTGTGTAATTTTTAAACTTTTCTTAGCAAATTTGTGTAAAAATATATTACTTTGGTCGTGATTTTGTATATGAATTAATTTCAATATCGGTGGGTTGAGGTAACAATAACTTTAGTATATAAAATACAACACTTGTATACAATTTTAACATCGAAAAAAGTCTTAAATACTAAAGGAATTTTGCATTTGAAGAAAACTATCTAAATTTATACTAGGTAGTAAACAAAAGGATATTACAATGGAATGTAGTCGTTTAGTCATTCTGTCTGTTGTATCATGATAATTTAAATAACAAATAAAGTATCTACTGAACGATTTGGTTTATACGCATAAGAGGTCTCTAGAAGAATATTATTTTGTATCTGGGTCTCATATATAAGGCAACATAGAATAAGTCTTTATAATCACACGCGGATGAGACTGTCCTGAAGAGGCAGGGATGTTATCGGATATCTGAAATAATAAACTATCCGTTTCCGAATTCGGAATCAATATAAAAGTTTAAATCATTTCGGATTTAGGTTGAGATTAAAATAGAAAACGTTACGACAGTGTCAGTCGATTCGGTTCCGAAACTATCTGAAAAAAGAATTCCGAATTATCCGAATACATAACATCTCTGGTCCGACGATATCAAAGATTTACGTAGCCTCATATACAATTAAACTAATTATAGGGATCGCGTACTATAGTTATGTAGACAGTAAAATGTATAAGAACAAATCTAAATCAATCTAAACCCACTTCACAAACATTAAAGTTCCAGAACATTCTAGAAGTAGAACTTCAATTTCTCGCCACCGATAGAAGGATCAAAATTCTTTCCTTGTAATACAGATACAGACTGCTTATCAATATAAACAGTGAATTTACCATTGCTCGGGTAGACAGTATCGGTGAATATCTGCCATAATTCTGTATTCAAGCCTGGGTTTTTATCTTCTAGAAGATCAAAGATGATATTTAGGTCATCCTTGTTCTCCGGGAGGATGCTTAAAGGGATCTTCATGATGATCTTGTGATAGCCTTGCTGTTCAGGTAGTACTAATTCAGTTTCGACGCTCCTTGGTGAGTCTGGTTCTATTATAACCGGGTCTAGATCTGAATCTACATTATTCGCTGTGTAGAAGAATATCTTTTGATCTCCCATGCATAGTTCAAAGTCTTCCTTCTTGATAATGCTTGCTGAATCCGCGTCAATCTCTAAATCGCAGAGATTGTGTGTTGTTTTCTCATGCTGAGCTATGACACTCCATTGCTCTAACTTAAGACCGGGATATTCTTTTTTCAGTTCATTTTTGAGATCATCAAAAGATTTCTCTTTTGGACCTTGCATTGAAACTTTGCTTTTAGACTTTTCCAGATTGTCTATATCACTCAGCTTCCGTTCTAGTCGTTTGGCGTGCAACTTGCTAAGCTCTTCAAGACTTGCTTTAGGTTTCAGCAGAGATTGTAAGTGACCTAATTTAAATTGGACCGTACTTGACCCGATGAACTTGTTAAAGTTCTGCCCAGTTATCACTTGAGCTGATAGTTTATCAATCTGCAATACAACGTCCAGTTTCGTCTTAGTTCTAACGGTGCTGATCTTCCTCCAATATTTAGTTCTTAAACGAGGATTTTTCTCCTGCAATATAGCGATAACTTCGTCCGTATCTTTATCTGTTTTGACTACCATACTTATAATGCCAACAGCACCTCTGAATTCAGTTGGTTTGAGGTGTATATGTAGTTTAGAGTTTACGAGTGGGATAGCTTGGTCAATCCAAGTCCTGGACGCCATAGCTTGGCATATTATGAATATAACGCCATCAAATAGGTACATATCGTGGAATTTAGGCATTGTTTCTTCGGTAGATTCTCCTTTTTCCAAAGATTCTAGGACTATATTCTCGAATGTTCGCTTAATAGAATGGAATAGAGTCTCATCTATCCTCGATTCTGGATAATTCGATGGTCCGACGTAAAGTTTCAAGTCATCAGCGATCAGATCAGAATAATGATTAGTACGAATCCTGGTCAATGGGGCGGCCATTATTTCTGGATCTATCGGTACATACATATTCTTTAAGACAACATCTCTCTGTTTCTTGGTGTCCACATCATCAATTTCCTTACTAGTTTCATCAAAACTGACATCTCGCTTCTGTCTATCAATAATTCTGAAGGTCAACTTATCGCCTTCGTAGGTCGGGTCAAAATCGGGACTTTTGATGACCTCTAGAGACTCAGGGTCAACACCAAACTGTCTTTTCTGTTTCCCAGCGACATCCGAGTAATATTTCCAACAGTCTGGCTTCAAACCTGGGTACTTTGATTGCAATTTCAGCAGAATCTCTACTGACTCAACATGAGCATGTTCTTTGGGTAGTCTCATAACTATTCTAGTGTACCTCACAAGGCTTTTAATATCTCTAAATGTAAGTTTCAGTCCAGTTGAATTAATAAACTTGGGTAAGACCTCAGTCAGATAATCCTTGGTCTCCAGACTATCACAGATATAGATCACAGCGCCATTAGACAGATAAATATCTTGAAACTTCGGTATAATGAGGTTAGCAAACCGTTGCAACTTCATATCCTTATGCAGGTACTCTTTAAATAGGTGTTTCAACCTTCTGATATGTGTTCCTTCCAGCTTATTCTGTGGATAGCCTTCAAGTGTTATAGCAACTTTCAACTCATGCTCAACATGGAGATAGTTCGTGCGACGATGGTAAGCAATGCCCCTATTACTGTCAATATTTAAATTACTGCTTCTCGCAATCAAGTTATCGTTGCTTTCGATAAAAGACTCGGTCTTATCAGACACAGCGACGCCTGACGTAGACGCTATGTTGCTTTCAAACTGCTCTTGGTCCTTCAATTCAGTTTTTTCAGTATCAACTTCGTTACTGTAGTTATTCGTCTCATCAGACCAAACTAGAACTTCGTCTTTATCACTTATGTACTTTACATCTTTGAGTTTCTTTAGTATGTCTTTTTGAAGACTGCTTTCAAGTTCCTTCTTGACGTCTGCCGGTTCTTCTATTTCTACAATCTCTGGAGGACCACAGTCCTCTTCTTCTTCTTCTATGATATTCTCTTCTGGGATAACAGCTTCGATTTCTTTGACGCTGACGTCAGAGGGGTTCCTTGGTGTTGCTTCAGCGGATCGTAAGTCATCAAGTAGCTTGACTCTCGATGCTACAGACCTCAGATCTTCCTCCATACCGGATAGGAGGCATTCGTAATAGATTTCAGTGTAACCGGTCAATTCGAATTCCATTTGTCCGTAGTCTATGACATTTTTGAACGATGGTCCACGAATAATTTCACCAGACACTCGATCAATTAAGAATGAAGTGTATTCAACGTCTTCAACGGACTTCTGAGCGTAAATCTTCCACAAATTCGTCTTCAACATTGGATTGAAATACTGTAGGAGTTTGAAAGCATCTTGAGCGGTCGCCGGCCAGCAAGACCTTGGAATCTTGAGCACAGCCAAGCACAACCGCTTAACTTTGGCCTTTAAAAGCACCAAATTAGTACACATACGTTCTTGTAATCCTGGGGAAACGCGCACCATCCAATCGCGTGTATCAACATCTTTACAAATACAGACTAAGGCACCTCGATTCAAATAGTAATCTAAGAATGAGGGTACACGTTTTAGGAGTCCAGCTTTAAGTTGCATATCGATAACGTCTGTTAAACTACGCTGGAATTGTTCCATTTGTCTTAATCGCATCTTGGATTTCGGGTACCCAGCTAAGGCAATGACTAGTTTAAAATCCTCATCAACTATATCCATGTAATCGGCGTTCCTGAGTTGTATCAGCCTGTTAGTTTCGTCTTCATCATCGCTATCGGTGTAAAAGTCACTGTATTTAAGATCGCAAGTGACTTCGCTCCTGCATTTTCCGCATCGTTTAATCTCCTTTTTACTGGTCGCGTCCGATCTCTTGCTGTAAGTATCAGTCACTTTACTGCAGTCGGACTTCTTGGTGGCTTTGCTTGGGGTTGTGACGTCAGTGGTTTTGCTGTCGACGATTTTGCTGGAGTATTCCGACTTTTTGTCTGTCACTTTGCTGGTTACGGATTTGTCGCGGTAGTGTTTGTTCTCGCTGCGGTCCTCGGAGCATAGGACGCAGGTGGACGGGGTCGAGGACCCGTCGTCGGTGCGCGCGTGCTCCCACGAACGCTTGGTCTTGACCTTACACGAACAGATGGTCGTTTCGTTCTGGGGGAGAGATGTTTTGTATCGATGTGGTTTCTTTGTTGGTCGTGTTGCCAGATTTTGAAGGACGATAAGACCGAGAAAGCCACTAGCATTTTTTTATAATATTCCACAACTTTCACGCAATGCCATCTAGTCTCAAATCAAAGCAAAGCATGTGATATGGAAGAGACCGGATGACAGCTAATCTTAGTGTCGTGTAAGCCTGCATTAAATTCAAGAAATTATTTGAATTTATTCAGTTCATTTTTTTTTGTATCAATTCTCAGCAATTTTGGTTATTTAATCTGGCAACACTTGTTTTTATTATTGATGATAATGAAGCGTAAGCCCCTACCTAAAGCACATGCACCTTTTTGTATCAAAATGTGATAAAGACGGAATACTGAAACTTTCTATCGCTTTTAAGACTCCTTAAAGTGTCATACTGTCTGTGCCGCGTGCAGAACAACAGATGGACACTTATGGACATCTTAATGTAACTTTGCGTTTCAATATTCTACTGAAAGTTTTGAAAAATTTAAACCACACTTCAAACTGAAAATCACTGCTCATTTCATCTTTTAGAATTTCGTGAATAATTTACTTATTTTCTCGCGAACATCGTATATACACGCGTATATAATTTTGAGATTGTCTCAATTGCCTAACATTTTATAGTAGCCACATTTTAAACCTCGTTTTGTCATCCGTTGTATAAATTTCGAACCAAATCAAAACATAGATAAAATACACTTTCCGCGCATGCAAATAAAACCGCTTTCGTTACAAAATGATAAACCGCCAGCCAAATAAATTGCAACACAAAGTAAAACCAAAAAGCGTAGTAATAGGGAGTTTGGATAAGGCTTTGGGATGGGAAAAGGAATGAGGCATACATTGAGAACTCTTCATTCTATCAAATTGCTTATTTTTAGTGTAAATGTAGTTCGTATATAGTAAAGTTGTATAAATACTTATTTAGATGGTGCGAGAAATATGGAGCAAGTTGCGATACATTACGACGATAAAATAAATAAATAAATGCGGACATCACATACATTGTTCTGAACCCAAAGTAAGTTGCTAAAGCACTTGTGTTATGGAATTCAGATATAACGAAAGTACCACAAACACCCAGACCCGAGACAATGTAGAAATGTGAATTTTTACATTGACCCGACCGGCGATCGAACCCGGGACCTCAGAGATAGCGACACCTTGAAACCGGTGCGTACGCCACTCGACCACGGAGGTCGTCAGACGATGATATATTAATTTTCGTATCTATACTAGTTGCATTTACCCAAACGCTAACGCAGTTAAATCGTTCCAATGTATTGAAATTACTGTACTTTGCAACTTTCTATTCTTTTTTTATGCTTAAGTTTGCTATTCGTCCGGGTTACCTCGGATTTGCCTTAGTTAAGAGGGCATTCGGGAAGCATCCGCACTCCGCAACCCCGACAGCTGTTTTAACATGCCCCTGACTCTAAAATCTGGAGTTTTCACGCTTTTCGATGTTCGATGTTCCCTGTATCCGGATGGTGAGCCCTATCTTTACCAATACAGTGTAACATTTTACACCTAGAATAAATACTGTAACGTATTTTAAAGCGGCCTACTCGAATAAAAACTATATTTCTTATACAGGCTCTCAAAGCTACAAGATACCCTAACGTATTGCAACTTCCGCGATATTTCTCGCAAAATCTTTCAAGTCTCAAATACTTGACGCAATATATATTTCTATTACATGTATTACAGACGCCTAGCTTCATGAAAACCGTTCAATAGTTATGTATGAGGCATGCTGTATAAAAATGAGTAATTAATAGAATAGCTTACCGAATCTCCGGCTCCAGCGCTGAAGCTAACGTCGGCGTCACGCGAGTCCCTGTAAATAAAGAAGTGTTTAGATAAATAGTAATTACTGCACGGATAGTGTCGGATAGCCGAGTGGTTGAGGTCACCACGCCAAACTTACTGAGCGCGAAGTGTTGCGGATTCGAACCTCGTGGGTAATACGTTTGTGTGATCCACGAAGCTTGCTAGGTGTCTTTGTGCATGTTACGTGAATGTTTGTACAAACCCTCGCTACACAAAGATAAAATTAATTAGGGCTGGAACCCTTTTGAAAAAAAAAGCGAAAAAAAAAATGAAGAGTAGACATGGACGGCCCAAGTGCAGCAAGAAAACTATATACACGGTGATCTTTTAGTCGTCTTACAAAAGCAGCCCAGTTCATGAATCCGACGTAAAATAACCCTAAGCGCGATTTTTTTTTATCATCAACGAAGATAATAAGTACGAAGAAAAGTTAAACAAGAGAAATCTGAAATATACTCTTAAAAATGATAAAAAAGCCTCCGCCCGCGGCCCTCACCATTGTTACAAGGCTCAGACCGCGCTCGCAACAGAGCTGTGTTTCTAAAAAAACTACGAATTTCATCATAATATTGAATAAAAATTTCATTTAAAATTTACTCAAATCTCATAAATACCATTTTTTTTATCATGAACGTGTTCTAGTCATTGGATACATGAACTGGGCTGCTTTTGTAAGACGACTAAAAAATCACGGTGTATCTTATGGACTCACTTATGGAAGAAAAAACTAATTAGGAATATTAGTGCAAGTATAAGCATTGTGATCGTATTTAATTATCATATTCGAGAATATGAACAACTCACCATTGCCATCCTACTTTTTTAAGTCTGGCGTTAAAAAACAAAGACATTCTTTCATTATTTAAACTGTCTCAAAACAAAAAAAATTAACGTCCTTATTTATTGTTCTTACAAGCTTAGTTCAAGTTTGGATATAATCTATATTTATCAGTATTTTGAGTTTTGTCAAAAAACTTCGTTTTGGAAAAATAAATGCGAATTAAACTAATATAATCACATAATAAAGATTACCATATCAAATATGACATTGAAATATATCATCCGTTTATTTATAATATTAAATAATCTTCTGAAACATTAAAGATTATAGTAATATTGACTATACACTGGCCGTGCTAAGTATAACCTTTTGGCGGGTCGCGAAATGGACCAAAATTGAACTTCGGAAATACAGGCTTTAATCATATTTCTGAACATAATAATACATAATTTGATAAAGAAATACATATTAACTTGGACCTTCCTTCAACAGATAATATTCGCCAGAGCTATCATCTGGTTCCGTGGTGTAGTGGTTATCACATCTGCTTTACACGCAGAAGGCCGCCAGTTCGATCCTGGCCGGAATCATATCTTTTTGGGTTTCCATTGTGTATTTTAAAGACTAACAATTGCTCACTACTAGTAATTTATTTCATTACTTATACGTACACAAAGTAAATGATACAAATATTAGCACATGTGTACAAGTTAATCTATACTAATATATAAAGCTGAAGAGTTTGTTTGTTTGTTTGAACGCGCTAATCTCAGAAACGACTGGTCCAAATTGAAAAATTATTTTTGTGTTGAATAGACCATTCATCGAGGAAGGCTTTAGGCTATAAACCATCACGCTGCGACTAATAAAAGCGAAGATACAATGGAAAATGTGAAAAACAGGGCAGGCATAAATCGTAACTTATATCTTCTACCCACGGGGACGAAGTCGCGGGCAACAGCTAGTTTATTATATTTGTATAACTCATAGGTAGGTGTGAAGTTTTAAATTATAGTAAAACTAGCTTTTCGCCCGCGGCTTCGCCCGCGTCGTGGTCGGTTATATCGCGTTTCCAGAGAACTCTTCAAAAGTCCGAGATAAAAACTATCCTATGTCCTCAAGGTCAACTCTATCTCTGTACCAAATTTCATTAAAATCGGTTCAGTGGTTTAGACGTGAAAGCGTAACAGACAGACAGAGTTACTTTCGCATTTATAATATTAGTAGCCAGTAGGGATATAGTAGGGATTCATTTCCTCGATGGTTAACTTATTTGGTTTTAATTACGTAGGTATTACAAAGACTAATAGTCTGTATTCTTGCTTTGTTTATTTTTCTTTTCCATTATTGGATTTATTATATTATTTATCATTTTACTATTTTACGCTGTTTGTACGCTGTCACATTTATTTAAAAAAAAAAAAGAGTAACTTATGGAGTTTCTTCCATATTCTTCTCCATAAGAATGACACTTTGGCAACCGCGCAACTAGAGTCATCATTGTAACGTTTTAAAATTGCATGGAAAACGGCCTACTTTAAATAAAAACTCTTGATTTTGATTGACAAATAAGGATGATTGATTGATTGATTGTTTTTAGGGTAAAAACGCAACTTTATATTACTAAGGTCTAAGGTCAGTCTGTATTGGCGATTGCTTTAACTCGCGAACATAAGATATCTTAAATGACCTCATATTATCTTAATGACTTCAATTACTCTTTTAACAAAAAACAAATTCTAGGCAATATTTTCGGCTGACATCTCAACTGGTTTCGTGGTGTAGTGGTTATCACATCTGCTTTACACGCAGAAGGCCGCCAGTTCGATCCTGGCCGGAATCATATCTTTTTGGGTTTTTCGACATTTTTATTTTAATAATAACGATAAGTTTAACATACATGTATAAATAAATTCTCGTTGTACTAAGCCTTGTAATAAGAACTTAAAGTTCTGAAGAAAAGAGTAAAACAGTACCTATGGCAAATTAATACTGTTATAAAGCTGACATAGATAATTAAATTATACGCAGACATATTTTTTGTGTGGAATACAAATGTACTGCTTCTTTGTAGGGAACTTGGAATGTTTAATGATACAGATAGTACGTAAAATTATACACGGTGATTATTTAGTCGTCTTACAAAACGAGCCCAGTTCATGCATCCAACGTAAAATTCCCCTGAGCGCGATTTTTTTTTATCATCAACTAAGATAATAAAGTACGAAGAAAAATTAAACAAGAGAAATCTGAAATATACTAAAAAAAATGATAAAAACGCCGCCGCCCGCGCCCCTCAGCATTGTTACAAGGCTCAGACAGCGCTCGCAACAGAGCTGTGTTTCTAAAAAAACTACGAATTGCATCATAATATTGAATAAAAATTACATTTTAAATTTATTCAAATCTCATAAATACCTATTTTTTTATCATGAACGTGTTCTAGTCATTGGATACATGAACCGGGCTGCTTTTGTAAGACGACTAAAAAATCAGGGTGTATATTTTAACAATGAATACTTACACCCGATTTCTAATAAAAAGTTTATGACACCCGGCTTTTCACGTCACGACAAATGAAAACAGAATCATCGAAATCAGGTCAGAGGCAACAAACAAAAAAAAGACGAATTGCAAACCTCCTCAATTTAGAAAGTTCACTCTAAACAATATTTTTTTTATTGCTTGCCCTGAGTCTGGGTGTCTGTACATGTGACTTGAATTTTTGTGATAGGCCGTGACACAAGGATTAAATTTGTGAAAGCGGGCGTAGTTTTCTTTCTAAAGCAAATACATTGAATACATCTGCTCGTACAAATAATTATTTGTAGGTATTATTGTATCCATCCCAACTAATACTATACATGCGAAAGTAACTCTGTCTGTCTGGCTGTTGCGCTTTCACGTCTAAACCACTGAACTGGTTTTAATGAAATTTGGTACAGAGATATAGTTGACCTTGAGAAAGAACATAGGATTGATTTTATCCTGGACTTTTGAAAAGTTCTCTTGGAAACGCGATATAACCGACCTCGACGCGGGCGAAGCCGCGAGCGAACAGCTAGTTATTAATAAAACTAACCTGTCATTGACACTGCGTACAACAATCTTGCCATCTGGTAGGATACACCGATTGCTGCCCATTTGTGACATCTGAAACAAATTCAATAATTAGATCAAAAATTACCATAATTTTAACTTTGTATATTAAATTTTGAGTTTATTAATTTTTATAAAACGACTTCAACAGAGAGGGATTCAATTGTGGTGATTTGTGTTTCACAAACATTCAAGTCACATGCACAAAGACACCCAGACTCAGGACAAGCATTCGTGGATCACACACAAATGCTTGTCCTAAGCGGGGATCGAAACCGCGAAACGCTCAGGCGTGGTGACGTCAACCATTCTGCTATGCGTGCATATATCATGCATTGTTTTGACGAGCGGCGACCGCTGACACAGCTGCGAGGGTCAAGAATCGAACCGTCAGCGAATTAAACCCACAGAGGTGTAGAAAAACCCTTAAGAAGTCGTTGATACAAAAATAGTTCTACTGTTGTAATGTTCATAAGTGTGTATTAAGATTGTCAATTTAACATTAAAGTATTAATTATTTTTTTTCTCTCTAGCCCACTGTGTCCCACTGCTGGGCAAAGGGCTCCCCCAAATCCTTCCACGATTATCTATTGACCATCACAGAGATAGAGTTGACCTTGAGAAAGAACATAGTATAGTTTTTATACCGGACTTTTGAAAAGTTCTCTTGGAATCGCGATATAACCGACATCGACGCGGGGGAAAAGCTAGTCTCAAATAAAATATACTACGAGAAGCTAGTTTTATTATATTTCCAACTTACCGGTCTCCTCTCAGCCTGTTTGAGCAGTATAACGCGCTGCTTGCACTGAAGCTGTTCCTCCCTAACCTTCAGCTGCTCTAGCTTCAGGCTCTCCAGCTCCAGGTGTAGGTTTGGATCCAGGATGTCCGAGAATCCCTGGAATATTTGATGTTAGTTTAAAACCTGGTTTTTTGGCACAGCATGTTATATTGAGGGTTACTGTTTATTTTTTAAAAATTAAATAATTATTTCATCATAGACAATTTTTTTTCCATAAAAACAGTACTTTTAGGATTTTATTCCTTATGTTGCAGAGGATTTCAAAAACATTCAAGTCACATGCACAACAAGACCCAGTCTCATTGTGGCACAAACAATTTTCCTAAGTGAGGATCAGACCTGTGCATCATGGGCTTAGCAAGATGACATCGGACACTGCCACACTTTTGATACACGTGTATAATGCTGAAGTCTTTGTTTGAATGTGCTAATAGAAGTAATGGTTTTTTCTTAAAAAATCTTTCAGTGCTACATAATTACATTTTTAACTAAACAGAGGAGCAGAGCAACAATGAAATATGTTACAAAAACAGGGAGCAGTTGGTTTCACTCAAAAAATAAAAACATTACTTATTTCTTTATTACCATGTAGATGACTCACGACACCTAGTCACAAACTAAATGCTGTTTTAAAATACATGAAAAACTACTTACATAATCATCTTCCATCAATAGTTCGTCCATGTTATTCTCTCCGTTAGGTATCTCGTCTTGTACTCTGAAAAACGTATAATTTACATGTCAATATAAATATTTGATGAGGAGGAGGGCTGAAGATCAAGGTCAGTGGCAAGCCACGAGAAGGCGTGTCTAGTGGTTGATTAAGATGGGCTTATATTGAGGATAATGATAAACTTTTAGGTTCACACAATAATTCTAAGTCACTGCTTGAATTCTTATGTTTGAGATGATAATTTGTGTGCTCCTGCATAATGAAGTGTATTCTAATGTTGTCAGCAAAAGGTCATCTTATATGTAACTATTTATCTTTGTTAGATCCTGTACTCATCAGTAAAGGATATTCTTTTTTTTAAATGCACCACACTAATGAATTTAATCCTAGTGTAGCGGAGGGATTTAAAATTATACAAATTATATGCACAATGACACCCAGACTCACAAAGGCTTGTCCTAAATGGGAAACGAGCCCGCAACACAACGCGTACAGTGGTTTTAATGTGGTGACCACAACCACTCGGTTATCTGAATTTTCGGACTATGCACAAGACTGGTCCACCATTCACAGTTGTGAACTATTTATACTACAACAGATTAGTTTAGATTACAAAGTGGTTAACACTAAGTGTTATTTAAACACTAACACTAAGTGTTAACCACTTAGTGTTCAAAAGCACATTATGCATAGACCACACATTGTACCTGATCAAACTTTTTTCTTCTGTTATGTTACTTTTCACATGTTATGTTTTCTGTTGTGGTAACCGGCTGTCATGGTATGGGCATGTTATGCGGAGGAATGAAAATCATGTGGTAAGGAAGGCGTTAAGCATGGATGTGGATGGATATAGGGGAAGAGGACGACCAAAGAAACGATGGATGGATTGTGTGAAAGACGATATGGCTGCAAAGAGTGTTTCATGTGAGATGACGGCCGATAGGAAGGTATGGAAGAAGACGACATGTTGCGCCAACCCCAAATAAAATAATTGGGATAAGGGCAGGGGAATGATGATGATGGTGATGTTGTTACTTTTCCATTTAGAATGACTTAATTCGTGCTGTGCAACATTAACCTTATTTGGTTCATTAACATACAACTTAACTATACAACATTGGGCATGGTGCTTCAAAAAGCGAAAACATCTGTGACTTTACATACAAACTATAACAATAATTAAATAAGTAAATGATCTTTTCATTGTTGTTTAATACAGGTTTTTAGTAGCATTTTATTTTTAAACTTAAGTTCTAAGGCAAAAATAACAACATCAACATTATTTCACTGTTGGTATCTTCGTTGTATTTGAATTCCATAACACAAGTGCTTTAGCAACTTACTTTGGGTTCAGAACAATGTATGTGATGTTGTCCGCATTTATTATTATTATTTATTATTTAAGACCGTAAACCAATGGCGAATTAATTTCTCGAACTTCGAAGTTACTCAATTAAAAAGTTATAGATACAATTAGAAAATTCTAGACTACTATTTCACAATACATAAAACGTAAAAGAAATAAGAAAAATAATATCCGGCCATGTGGGTAGCTTCACAAAGAAAAAATTTTAAACAAGAAATTTACAGATCTATAAGTCTGTACATAGTAAAAAAAGGTTATAACAAGACCGTTTGTTTATTAAAATGATTAGAACAATCGTTTTTAAGTGCCGGCAAAAATAAACAAAGAAAAGATCAAATTATTTTTTTGTGGTAAGTAGGTAGTTTCATCGTAATAACTTTGTTGCAAGAAAACGATTACCGACCTGTATAATATGGTACCTAACTCGTAAAATGTACGAAATTTAATCTCTTCTTGTTAGTTTTCAACTTAGTAACAGGTTAAAAGCATTCTAGAAACTTACTCTTCGTTTTGCTGAATAGACGAAAAGTACTTATTCAAAATCATGGCGATTTCGATTTTCAACCACTACAATTTCGCCGAAGCGAGTAATTAGTAACAGTAACTTGCACAAGTTATAAATTAACACTTTAATTATAGATTTAATAGTTTTTAAATCAAAATAAGGTGAATTCAACACAACTATTTCACATAGCACAACTTTTCAAAGTTCAAAACTTCGAATAACTTTTCGAATGCGGTTGCCTCCATTGACAATAACAAATAGATATATTTTAGCCAATCAGAGCGCGCTCTTGTAAGAACTGTCAAAATTGTTCCGAATTGCGATTGGTCGTAATATTATGCTATGGTCCAATAGAAATTGTTGTTTTAGTTACGGCCACGGGATTGGTTAGTGTATCTTTTTTAACATTGTTATATGGAGGCAAAGGTGTTTAGTTATTCAACCAACGTAAACATTTTTATTTCAAAACAAATGGTCCTAAAGGTTTTATCAAAGTAAGTTGTTCAATCTTGCCACTTAATTAAGCATAGAATTTCAGGGAGTACGTTAAGACGTTAAAACGTATCAATCCGTTTGTTTTCCGATGTTCAGGAAACACTATCTTCATTTTTATATTTATTGAGGTCAACGATTTACGCACTAGAATCTTTTCTAAATCTAAGCCACTATGTTTAAGCTACTTTGTTACCCAGTAATAATAGTTATCGTATTTTATTTCAGTCTGGGGCATTGTTAATCTGCCTATTCAAAGATATCGCTGGTTTTTTAACTTTAGTAGACCTTCTCATTTTACTTTCAATTATTAGTACTAAAACACTTACAATCTACATATTATTATATAAGCTTAAAATAAGTACTTAAAAACAAAAACAATAATTAAAAGCATCAAAAAATTCATCAGCATCGCTGCCAGCTGGGAGTGTACCTAAAGGCTGGCAGCATTGCCACGTTGAATGGCAATGCTAATCCTCTGTAAGAGATAAAAGCCAGCCTTTGGATCACGGGAAGTGTCAACAAGACGCTTTGCTAGATCTCCTGACCTCCTCCTGTAGACCTCGAGTCGAGTGGCGTATACACTGGTTTCAAGGTGTCGCTAGCTCTGAGGTCCCGGGTTCGATCCCCGGTTGAGTCAATGTAAAAATTCACGTTACTGCATTGTCTGGGGTCCGGGTGTTTGTGGTACCTTCGTTGTATCTGAATTCCATAACACAAGTGCTTTAGCAACTTGCTTTGGGTTCAGAACAATGTATGTGACGTTATCCGGATTTATTTAATTATAGTTATCCTTACCTCGAATTCCTCCCCCTACTGATGACACTGCCGCTGTCGTCTCTGTCCCTGTTGCTCACGCTCATTCTGTCCCTTTCCCGCTTATCGTTGCTCCTGTCTTGCCAATCCCTGTTGTCCCGCTGTCTGTTGTCCGATCCCCTCTTGCTCTAGGTTTGGGTTAAAAAAAATATATTGCTTGATAAAACATACATAAAAGGAAGGTATATTGTGATCAGTGCAGCAGTGGTCATATTTCTTTCGTTGGTAGCCATAGCCTAAAGAATTATTAGCCTTTTGGAATTTATTCTTTGTGCCTCGGAAAGTTTTACAAACATTCAAGTCACATGCACAAGACACCCAGAGTCAAAAAAAGCATTGGTGGGTTATGGAAATGCTTATCTTAAGCGGGTTGCGAACCCGCGACATATGGCGTTCAGTGGGCTTATGGTCCGTGTCCCTTATTTGCTAATTTCTACGTATAGAAAATTAAATGAACTACAGAAGTTTACGAAAAAAACTACCAATAATAGTAATCGATATATTTTTAAGCAGAATTTTATACGTGAGTTAACAAAATAAAACTGCCAAATTGGTCGTTTTGTTGGTCACAAAAACATTCGTCCTGGGAGGGGATCGAACCCACAACCTCCGGTATATCAGTCAGGGTCACTAACCACTAGACCAGCAGGTAACTTTTACTTACTTTATGGGCTATGTTAATCAGCAGTCGTAGAGGTTCCGTACGGTTCATCTTCATCATTGCCAGCTTGGCTTCGCTGTAACAAATAATATTATAATGTTGGTAGTCTAAACATCGTTTAGCACAAACGTGACGTTTCTCGTGACGTCAGTACCTGAATGTGATATTTTTAAAGACGTCACTTTTGTGCAGTTCACAATTTTATTCAAATAAGGCTACTAAGTAGCACTTTTTGAAGGTCTATTTCAATTTATAATCGTAATATTATTTTATTTCTATAATATTATATTTGCGAATAAATCTATCTTTATCTCTTTATCCTTATAACCTATCCTCCTACTTACCAAGCGGACAAGTCGCGGGCAACAGCTAGTTTACTTATATTTCCTTTCTTAACTTACCCTGGGGTCTCAAACTTGACAAAGCCATAGTTCTTCTGCGGGTCCTTGCTAAGGAAGGTCTCTTGCAGGGCCCCGAACTTGGCGAAGGCGGCCCTCAGGCCCTCCTCGTTCAGACCCTTAGGTATATTCTTGATGTATAAGCGGCAATGGTCCAATTCTACTCCTCCACTGTAGAAAGTGTCATTTTTATATCTTCAGGAATAAAAAAGAGCAAAGAATCTCGCAACAACATTTTTTCATATGTTGCCCGATTCCCATCATGGGACTATTTTCGATTTGTAGCGGCAGCAGCTAGTTAAAATAATAGAAAAAGGTTTGCAAAACCATATTACGCCTTACAAAACTAGAGTGCCACAGACACACATACAAACAAACTTATCCCAGTAACTCAGCTCCTAAAAAAAGATCTCATCTTGAAATAGCTGGACCGATTCTAACAGAATGTGTCAAAGAAAACTCTCTTTCAAATAAAAAACCTCTTCCAAATCAGTTGACTTATTTAAGAGCTACGCTGCCACAGACAGGCACATACATATTGATGCCAATCTTTCTTATATCATTAAAGAGAGAACTATAGAAAGATCTCTCTCGTTCAACTACAACAGCTCTCTTTTTTCATCATTATCATTATCATCCACAGCCTTTATCCCCCCACTGCTGGGCATAGGCTTCCCCTTTTTCGTGCCAACTTCTACGGTCCTGTGCTAGCCTCATCCAGACTCCACCTGAGACCTTTATTATGTCATCGACCCATCTTACTCCCGGACGGCCGGCTGCTCTCTTTTTGGTGAGGGATAAAAGAAACATCGCTACACTATCTGACCTCTAGGTACCCACTAACCCTGTTACCAGGACGTTACTCCAAGGTGACCCATAGTGTGTGACACAGTATAGGCTTAAAAAGAAGCTCTTGTACCTGGCATCCTCGTCCGGATACTGTGCATCATAAACTGAACTGTTGTAATCATCCCTCGTTGAATCCCACTCGTTGCTCTGGCTGTAGTTGCGACCCCTACCCGTCATTTTGCTGTAAATTACAGAAAAAATTATATATATTTTAGCTGTTGTTTTAGGTATCATCATCATCATCGTCAGTGGCTTCTAACATCTAAGAGAGATTGTTTGGGAATATCAGGAGTATTTGTAATAAAACTGTTAAGCGAAAACTTTTACAATTTTTATAATAATTATGCAGACATAATGTGGACCACCCACATTATGTCTGCATAATTAAATAATAATGTATGAAATGATACTTCCTTCGAAGTACCAGGTGGCAACACGGATATACTTTGGAGTGCGGTAATAATTTCATTAGGCATTCGAAGGTCCAAACACAGATAATTGAAACAGCTCATTTCGGGTATAGTTGTATAACAAATTAAGAATGGAAAAGTAAAAATTGCAAATGCTGTCCGTTACAGCGGAGTGGAAAAAATCCAATGAAGGCCGTTGCACTGCAGTGGGGCAGTCATGGATAAATAAAAAAAGGATTTCTACACACCATAGCTTTAAGTACTTTAAAAAGGTAAACAACCTTAGAGTCTTTTTATACAAATATCAAATCAAATCAAATCAAATCATTTATTCATTTGCGAATATGGGTACATAGAAGTTCTTAAATATTATAATACTGCACATTGACCATGTATTAAATAAATAAACTATTATGTTTCTGTGGTATTTTTTATTTGGAGAGCTATATTGTTGATAGATTAATGGATATTTAATCGTCTCGGAACAATATTATCAATACTTCATTTGTATAACCTACAGTTTTACAACATTTCAAAAGTATGGATTTAAAATGGAGCAAAGAGTGACTTCTATTCCTAAAAAATTACATGGAATATCAATTCCATTTTATTTTTGACAGCACATGCTACTATGGAGCCAATTCAAAGAATTTCAAGATTGCTTATTATTAAAAAAAAAAGCAACAAGGTTACAAACTCGTATTTTTTTTTACATAAGGATGTGGCATCAAGACATTGTAAATGAGATGAAATAATGAGTTTTACATCATAATAATATAATAAAATGAGCTTTTGAGTAAGAGTATGTTTGGCACAAAAATACAGCATAGAAAGCCCTAGAGGTACCAATACTAGCATGAAACTAAGAACTAAAAAAACTACATGCATATTAAGTTATTCAAAGAAATTATTAAACATTACACTCTTACGGGATGACGGCAAAATTTAATATAATTGCTTTGCTCACTCAAAAAAAAACTATTGTTGATAAAAATTTCGCACAAGTATTTGAATATAGAAACGTTATATCCCATGTGTCAAGTCAAAATAACAATTGTGTGTAGTTTTGAGCAGCTATAAAGGCTAAATGAATATTTAGTTACAATTTATAAACATTTTAATACAATTTTATTGACACCAATTCGTGAACTTACCATTTATTTTTTGTAAAGTTGAAAAAACAATTCAACGCCGGCTAAAAAACAAAGAACTGAAATATACTGACAGATAAAAATATAACTACACGAGTTCTATCAGGTGAGTGGATTTTTTTTATCTGTAATTAAACTTAGTCGATTTTTGCCTGCTCAGTACTAAAAGTGGAAGTGCAACTTTTAACAAAACCAAAATGGGCACATTTATACAAATATAATTTTATTATATTACAACAAAATTATTAAAGAAAATTTTTAAATCCATTGTATTTCGATTTAAATAAAATGAATCTAGTTTCTTCGCAACCCGAAAGGAGCGCAAGTTCTCTATTCGAAATGTTTGAATAAAATTAATATGAAAGTAACACTTTCATTTCATTCTATCTAATTGCTTCACGTTTCAGTTTTACTACCAAAAAACACGTGTAAAACATTTGCATTTCTAATTAGTGTTAATCCGATTATCTCACCTCTAGTAACATGAATAATATGACACTGACACCTATCGAAATCCTAACCTGCCGAACTATTAGAATAGCGTAAAAGATATTGTTAAAAATAAATAATCAAAACAAACTGTTAAATATGAAGAATGGACGATAATGGGAAACACGCTGCCTCATACCAATTGGACCAGGAAATATTGGATGGCAAGTTGTTGATATCTATTTTTTAGTTGTAATTCTAGTAGGGATAAATCAACAGGTAGACGTTTAATGTGTTATGATGACAATATGACGCAGAAATATTTCTATATTGCATACATAATATATATTGGAAATAGTTTTAAAAAGATTCTTATTGGCAGTATGGTAAACTATTTGGCTGAATGCGTAATGGTCGGTGTAAAAAAAACATTGTTATTTAATATCAACTCTGTTGTTTTTAACATAACAAATAGTTTTTTGTATTAATCGTTTTTTAGTTTTTGTTAATATTATCTAATAAAATATTTCTTTGAGTCATTATTTTACAACCATCAGTACCTACCCATGTTTTTCCAACAACTAGAGTAACAACTTATTTTCGTTAAAACAATATTTTGGTCTAAGTATGATTCATGCTATACTAAAAAAAAAATATTGATTCATAATAAATATCATGACTGTATTACCAATCAGGAGTTTTAAGTAGGTATTTGTTTTTAGATGACACAAATCAGTGTACATCTTAGACTTGAATTTGAACTTGAAAGATTTTTATGCATAACAGTGGGTTAATGCTGTTGACAAAAAAAAGGAAAGAAAAAAGTAAAAATTGGACTCCATTTTTTTTAAGGCTGGAATACACTTGTTCAATAAAGTTTAAAATATGTTTTATTAAATTGATTTGGATTATATATTGTGCAATAATTTGGTGTATGTCATAAACTGTTAACGCAAGTTCAAAATTGATAATAATGTAATGTAAATAGTATTGATTAAATATTTTTTGAGATGTTTCTTACTATCAATATATCATCTTTATTATACATAAAAAAGCACTAAAGACAGTATAATGTAATTTAATAAGTTGTGATTTTAGAAGAAGTTTGTGTACGAGTATGAGAGGAAGAGATTGCTGGATAAAAATAAGACATTAATTTTTAAAATCTGTGTCCCTGTAGCGTTTATTATAACACTAGCTTTTAGCCTGCGGCTTCGCCCGCGTCGAGGTCGGTTATATCGCGTTTCCAAAAGAACTCTTCAAAAGTCCAGGATAAAAACTATTCTATGTTCTTTCTCAAGGTCCACTCTATCTCTGTACCAAATTTCATTAAAATCAGTTCAGTGGTTTAGACCGACAGACAGAGTTACTTTCGCATTTATAATATTAGTAGGGATTTATTACAAGTTATGTTTAAGTTGAACAAGTTTGCAAGCAGAATGGGTTGAGAAAACAATTATTTCTCTTCTGCCTATGGTTTCCCACTGCTACGCAAAGTTTCCTTAACTGACATAAGAACGGTATGAATAATAAAAATGGTGTGGTATAAAAAAATTACATATTTACAAAGTGGTTTTTATTATTACCACGACAGAAATACATTAAGTAGGTATCTAGAAATATTTCAACTTTAGCTATCACAGTTCATGAGATACTGCCTGGCGACAGACCAACATACTAATTTTGGAGCCTTACAATAGTTCCTTCTTTCCCTTTCGTTATAGGACACTATAAGAAAGAAATCTTAATAGGAACTGTTACAAATTAAATTAATTTGAATTTGCATAGATATTTACATTAAATTGTATCTTACAAGATTCTTGTAAGGTACATAGACATTTAATTAAAAACCCAATGGTGTGTAGAAGATGTCTGTGTAATACCCTAATCTTGGCACATTAGCCTAAAAACCTCACAATCCCATACCCTTACATAATATTCTCACTAAAAAAGCAGATATAATTAACAAGTGTAGACTTTTACGTAAGTTTTTGTCAATACGAACTTAATAGATTTATTAAAAGTAATCTCGTTTTGACCGCAAGCCTGCAACATTGACTTCATCATCATCATCAGCCCATATTCGTTCACTGCTGGACAACAGGCCTCCTCAGTTGCACGCCATCGACATTGACTTATTCGCCATTACTGGTAGAAACTCATCGATATAAGAATATAATAAATATTATTCTAAACTAGCTGTTGGCCGCGACTTCATCCGCGTGGAATTCAGTTTACAGCGCGCGGTGGTTGTCGTTCTGTATGTCTGTCTCGCTATCACGCCAAAACTACTGAACCAATTGTAATGAAATTGGTAAACAGGTAGTTTAGAGCCTGAGAAGGGACATGCTCTACTTTTTAACTGATAAAATGGTTGTAAAGGGAGTAATGGCTGATCAAAGTTTCTATGAAACTTTTTTGGAATGGACTATTGCTTTGAAAGGCTTTAAAATTGTTATATAAAATAGTGAAATATTAGCATACTAGTTTTTGAGTATTTTGATTTTAAAGGGGTAATTGGGGCAATACATTTTATCCCGGCATAACCTCGGAAATGCGAACCACCGCGCTGTAAACTGAAGTCCACGCGGACGGAGTCGCGGGCAACAGCTAGTAATAGATAACCGTGCAATAAACCGACCATAACTATTTTGTTCTATTATTTAATTGTATTTCATATTCTGTCATGTCATATTTGTAATATTATGCAAACAAAGGTGCCTTCCTAAAGGTATTTCTATTGTTTATGTATTTGACACGTGATAACAATAGTTTTTTATAAATAATTAAGATGAGTATCTAGAAATTATCTAATTCTTATAATATTAGGCTGTTTGTTCTATCTTGGTCATGTTTTTAATGGATCTACGGACGCTAGCTCACTGCGAGTGATTTCAGATTCCAATATTTCTTATCCAGGTTTCCCCGATGTTCACCGTTTATCCAATACTAGCTGTTGCTCGCGACTTCGTCCACGTGGTTAGAATTTTCCTCGTCTTTTCCACATTTTCCATTATATCTTCGCTCCTATTAATCGCAGCGTGATGTTTTATAGCCTTCCTTGATAAATGGTACCTATATTCAACATAAAAATATTTTTTCTAATAGAACCAGTAGTTCCTGAGATTGTGAGCGCGTTCAAACAAAAAAACGAACAAACTCTTCAGCTTTATATATTAGTATAGATCTTAGAATAATTAAGAAAGTACATGAATCTTTAAGTTGGTCCTTTTCCTGAAACTGCAACTCGCGCGTACCAGTCCAAGCATGCAACCGCAAGGTCACCACGAAGTAGAGAGCTTCTAATTATTACAAGAAAATTCTACAATAGATTCGACTATGACACTGTGACGTCACAGATAGCCGTGTGGTTGAAGTCACCACGCCAAACCCACTGGGCGCGACGTGTCGTGTATGCCAAGCATTTGTGTGATCCACGAATGCTTATCTCAGGTCTCTCTCCCAGACTCACGGATGCCTTTGTGCATGTGACTTAAATGTTTGTGAAACCCAAGACACAAGGAGAACGGCTTAATGTAATATTTTCGTCCTTTATTTATATGTTAAAAAGCCGTCTGCATCCTCCCCTCTAAAAACGAATTGTGTTTTTATTATTTTTCTTCTCCTAACTTTACCCACCAGCCTTGTACACATTATGGTGTGCAATAAAGTTATTGATTGATTGAAAATTTCTTTAATGCGGGAGTCGTTTTTATTAATACAGAATATATTTTTCCGTCATTACAGCTCGAGGCATCAGCATGACAGTTGAGGAGGTGGCGGGTCTGTCTACTTGTAAATATTCTGAACGAGTCCAGTCGCTTAAGCTTAACGAAGACGATCTGGCATTCTTGAAGGGACTTAGAAGAAGGATCAAGAATAGAGTGAGTATTTATTCATATACTAGCTGTTGCCCGCGACTTCGTCTGCGTGGTTAGAAGATATAAGTTATGACTTTTTGTTCGCTCCTATTAGTCGCAGAGCGTGATGGTATATAGCCTAAAACCTTCATCGATGAATGGTCTATTCAAGGCAAAAATATTTTTTCAATTTGAACCAGTAGTTCCTGAGATAAGCGTGTTCAAACAAACAAACGCTTCAGCTTTATATATTAGCATAGGTATAGATACGAGTATACTAGCTGTTGCCTACGTCTCCGACCGCGGCAAGTAGAAAATGATCCCAAAGGGAACATAAAATCGGGATGAAAACTATCCTATGTGTTGATCCTGGTTATAAGTTATCTGTGTACCAAGTTTCGTCTCAATCCGTTCAGTGGTTTTTGCGTGAAAGAGGAACGAACATTCATACATACAAACGGTCGCGTTTATAATAATAGTAGGATAGTATAGTAAGACGCTTAATTTTGTTTTGATGATTCAACTTATAAAATAAGAGAAGTAATCCTTGTGTTGGAAATGGGGGCCGAGATATTAGACTGCACGGATAGTACAGTGGTTGAGGTCACCACGCCAAACTCAATGTGCTCGACGTGTCGCGGGTTCTATCCCCGCGAGTGTTTAACGGATGCTTGTCCTGAGTCTTGGTGTCTTTGTGCGTGTGAATTGAATGTTTGTGAAACCTCCCACGATACAAGGTTATAGAAAAGTGATTGAACTTGTATTAAAACTATGCGAAAACTTATAAATTACATCTTCTGATTTATTTAACCTAATGCATGGGAGACAGCGGATGGACGGCGTCGCCGTGGGAGGCCTAGGAAGCGGTGGCGAGACGATCTTAACGCTTACCGCGCGGGCTGGTTCCATGCGGCCCAGAATAGAGAATCGTGGAAGGATTTGTGGGAGGCCTTTGCCCAGCATTGGAGCACAGTGGGCTAGATAAAAATGCATGAAGCCCTCAATTTCGCGAATCCGACTGTCTTTTGATCGGAATTTTTTTATCTGTTCAAATCCATTAAAAAATAACCCACGGTTCTCGCCTTTTTTATATAATATGCAAACATTGACCATCAGAACTCAGTATTGATCGTTGTATGCAGACGAAGAAGGGTGATTAAACTAGTATTCTACTAAACTAGTAAAAGGACTGACATCGTGAGAACACAGCGCCAGCGTAACCAACCGCAGAGATAACATTACGTGCGGCTAACCACAGACACTACAAGTCTATATTGTTTATACCCCTAGTAGCTTCCATAGACTATAGGTTTATGTTAACAAATAATAGATTTTAAATGTCTAAATGCCCACGCTTTTAAATGTTACACCATTCAAATTTGATGAAAATCGGTCGAGCCGTTTTTTTCGTTGTAAATTGCATTGTCATCGGGTTTGAAGCTACCCTGAAAATTTCAGCCTGCTAGCTTATCGGAAAGTGCCTCAAAATTGAGTTGCAAAAATTCACCCGGAACGACAAACAAACATACAAGAAAGTGAGTGTATAAAAACGTGGAAAAAAACAATAATTTATTTTTATTTTTTAGAAATGTCAAGTCATCAAAGGTTAGGTATCCTTTTAATATTATAAATTCAAAAGATTGTATGCTTGTTTGAGTCTTAGAGAAAAAACAATCCCTACTAATATTATAAATGCGAAAGTAACTCTGTCTGTCTGTCTGTCACGCTTTCACGTCTAAACCACTGTACTGATTTTAATGAAATTTGGTATAGAGATAGAGTTGACCTTGAGAAAGAACATAGGATAGTTCTTATCCCGGACTTTTGAGGAGTTCTCTTGGAAACGCGATATAACCGACATCGACGCGGGCGAAGAGCTAGTAATTAATAATTTTATACCTAATCTTATACCACATTTTATGCAAATAAACAATATTATATTATTTTCTTGTCACAAATCTAGTTAGCATCACAAAACAGTCGCCGTCGCAGCGTGGAACATCTACGCCGGCTTGCGCGCGAACTGCGAGCTGTCCGCGCTTGTCGAGATGACGCCCTGGCTGAGCGGAGAGCGTTGCTGACCCAGCGGGACGCTGTCAGGGACAGCTGTCTAAGATTGAGGCGGTATATTGTCCAGGTGAGACGATGTAGGTGGTGTGGTGATCTAGTCAAATAGATAGATATAGTTACCGGCACGGATCTTGAGCGCTGACCTTCACGTTCGTAGAAGTGATTTTTTGTGTCCCTTTTGCGGTATGAAGTGAGGCGCGGGGCGGAGACAAGTGCAGTGATTGTCCCGCGAGCATCGCGTCATAGCCGTCATGAGGGATTCGTTCTTTGCTGCAGTTGCATGCACCTTAAGACGGCTCAAGATTGGCGTTTTATTTTGTCATGAGTATAAGATGCGCAAAGCGATCCCCACTCTTCCGCCGAGCGCTCAAGATCCGTGCCGGTAACTATAGATTGTTAAACATTTATTCAGTTTTAACGGGGACAGGAAGACACAAAGAAATTAACAAATAAAAAATAGGTGGGTACACATTACAAATTGCCACAACATAAAAAAAGAAGGATATCATAAAATAACATAATAGTCAGTAGTACGGTAGAAGTAACACAAGGAGAAAGGAGAAAAATATGAAGCATCGGCCAAGCCTTTTTTCCAACTATGTTGGGGTCAGATTCCAGTCTAACCAGATTCGGCTAAGTACCACACTGGTGTCCAGCTGTCGGTGAGACTGGAATTATATTTTTTTTCGGAAAGTCCTTAAGCAGAAGAATTTCCAACCTCCTCTTGCCGCAGTCGGTTAATGTAACATCCTCTTTTTTATAGTAACTATCCGCAAACTGATTCACTATTCCTACGAATCAGTTGAATATTTTCGGACCCAACCGGAGTCCTTAATCATGAGCTGAGGCGGCGAGCGAGCGAGTTGAACAGCGACCCCGCCGCGTCAGCTCATGATTAAGGACTCCGGTCCTGGACGGGCACTCACATATTATACGCATGAGTAAACGGTTGCATCATTTTTTAATAAAACATTCTTTCACAGATCCTACAAGAAAGAACAGACTCAACCGAAGTGCCAACTATAGAAGTTAAAAAAGTCCAAATAGAATCTCAAATGAAAACAAAAAAAGTAACAGTCGCAGAGACAAAAGCCCCCCTCCTACCAGAGTGCTTCGAGAAATCCATAGACAAGAACATTTTCGAATGCCGCATAGACAAACTTGTCCAGCAAAGTGTCAATCACATTTTCAAAACTGATTGTTCAGAAAAGAAAAAAGTTTTCGCGAAAACTGTTTTTATATCCAATGATAAATTGACATCGGATATTAAGTCTATGGTTCTAGAGGGGGATGGGTTGAAGTTGGTGGAGAGTGATGACGGGGTTTTGAATTTGTCTTTGAAAGAGGGGAGGCGGAAAAGTCATGGGAGGAAGCAGTTGGCGCCAAGAAGGATCGCCTATGTTTATTCTGATAATAATGGTAAGATCATGTAGATAAGGCATGTAAATTAATATGTATATCTAATACTAGCTGTTGCCCGCGACTTCGTCCCCGTGGGTAGAAGATATAAGTTATGATTTATACCTGCCCTGCATTTTTCACATTTTCCTTAGTATGTTCGCTCCTACTAGTCGCAGCGTGATGGTTTATAGCCTAAAGCCTACCTCGATGAATGGTCTATTCAACACAAAAAGAATTTTTCAATTTGGTCCAGTAGTTCCTGAGATTACTGCGTTCAAACAAACAAACAAACTCTTCAGCTTTATATATTAGTATAGAAGTATAGATAGATTCTCATAACATTTTGTGTACGTATTAGGTATGTCTGAGAATCGGACTATTTTTCATAACCCGATTTTTTTTTCACTGGCCTGTTGGTTTAATGGTTGGTGACCCTGACTGCTATACCGGAGGTCGTGGGTTCGATTCCCACCCAGGACAAATGTTTGTGTAATGAGCACGATGATTTGTTCTGTGTCTGGGTGTAATTTATCTATATTATGTGTGTATTTAGAACTATATAAGTATGTTTATCAGTTGTCTTGTACTCATAACACAAGCTCTGCTTAATTTGATAGTAGATGGCGTTGTGTGAATGTTGTCCAATATTATAATATTATATTCCCTATAATTAATTAACAATGTCAATAACCAAAACCAAACTGATAACCAAAATAATATGAAATAAATAATAAATAATAAGTACAACATGCATCTAATTCAATGGACTTAAAATTATAGAAGATACAAATCAATCAAAGATTTAGAAAGTCTTGGAAACCAATTTATTCAGAGAACTCCAAGAAATCGCGGAAGGACAGAAATTTGAAACAGAACATGGGAATCGTAAATAGTAAGGATTTCATATCTAGGAGAAAAGTGGATGAAGCAACAAGCGATTCCAGGAGGAGCAATGATGGGCATGTGTTTCAGGCTAACTTATTGCCTATGCATATCAGATTTATCAGAAAATTACATATTAAAACAGTTGCTGGAATTTAGACCTGCAACTATGTGCATAATAATTCAATCTTTGAAACCCTAGTTCACATAAATACTTAGACCTTTGTTTAGTCCTAGCTACCGCATTAGGTTAAGTAACCTGTAATGGTAGATTAGTGTGATAATTAAATAAATAAATTAAATAAATAAATAAATTTAATTTGTACGGCAAAATAACTTTTGCTAGTTTTCGAAATATTTTTTTTACTTCTCTCGCATTAATGAAACTTAATCCTTAAGTCGCGAGGTGTCCACAAACATACGGGTCACATGCCTTGAATTTAAATATTTTAAAAGCCCCATGGATATAATGAAAAAACTACTTCAGTACTTCATCTAGAAGACAAAATAACATACTAAAAACATTCCTATTGAAAGAATTTTAATAGTCTTCAAGTTTAAAATGATATTTTATCTCTCTCCTACAGATGGCGTTTTGGACCTGAAAATTAAGAAAGAGAATCAGTGACCCATACAAATCTAGTTAAGTATATTATATTGTTATAATCAGACCAAAAATAATTATAGTTTTAACATAAAGGGAACATTTATATAGGTAGGTATATAGCCAATATTTTTAGGAAAACTGTTACACAAGTTAAAAAAGTGCTTTTGAAATGTCCCAAATTCAATGTGACTGGAATTTATATTTAAAACAAAATATAAATTTAATGTTTTTCGGAATGTAACTCTGTTTTGTAGAATAAAACTTTTTGTTATAAATATACAGTCGATAGGCCAGGACCCAATTCTGCTATCTACAATGACCGTTGAATGAATGAGATTTGGTTTTTAATTGTCACTCCATTCAAATTATCAAAATCACGGTTCCAGCCGTTTTTATGGTTGTAAATTTCATTGTCGTCGGGTTTGAAGCTACCCTGAATATTTCAGCCTGCTAGCTTATCGGGAAGTGCCTCAAACGTGTGTTACAAAAATCCAACCGGAACGACAAACAAGAAAGTGAGTGTATAAAAATGTGTGAAAACACAATTTTCGTATTCTCTTAAACATTTTTTTTGCATAATAATTGGAAATTCAGTAAGGGACGGTACACTCAAGGTCAATACAATTAACTTCCAAAATTGTATTGGCAAAATGCTTAAAAAATTTAATGCAATTACCATTAATAATAATATAATAATAAATAAATATTCCACAACTTTCACACAACGCCATCTAGTCTCAAACTAAGCAGAGCTTGTATTATGAGTACTAGACAACTGATAAACATACTTATATATTTCTAAATACATACATAATATAGATAAATTACACCCAGACACAGAACAAATGATCGTGCTCATCACACAAACATTTGTCCTGGGTGGGAATCGAACCCACGACCTCTGGTATAGCAGTCAGGGTCACTAACCACTAGACCAACAGGCCAGTCAAACCATTAATTCATCGGCCATTGTAAATAGCAGAATTGGGGCCCAGGTCGTATATACAATAAAACGATTGAAGCCGAGTGTGAATAAAAGTGTTTATTTAAGCTATTTCGTCTCTTGTCTCCCGCTTGCTATGGAGGGACGTGGAACATTTCTTCTTACTCCTCCGTTTTACTATTTCTGATTACAATTCTCCTTCGATTTAAATTTAATATTACAGTAAAGAAGGGAATGTGATTTTAGCTGTGAAAAAATCTGTACCTCAGGGGCATACAACATTATGTGACATTAAAGGTAAACAATCGTATCATCATTTGAGATCCTATGCACGTTACAAGTCAATGAATATATGCAGAAAACATACATTTTATAAGAAATGGAATTACTATTGTTTACCTCTGAGGTACAGAAATGTTATCGATAAAAATGACTTGCATAACGTTACATCCTTAGCCATGTGATGTTGATAGATTTCAAAGTCATACTGACAACTGTCACCCGCACCATGCTACAGTGAATAGACTATAATTTCGTTGCGGGTTCCAAGGCAGTTAATTGTTCCTGTACACACCGAACTTAATTGTTTCGGTGGTTTTCGTTGGTTTCATTGTAGATCCTGGCTTATAGGAGTTGCAATGACGGGCATGTGTGGCGGGCTAGTCCTATAAAAAAGTGTTTGATTAATTTCATTATTTATAGCAAAAGCATGTTTTTAAAGTTCACTTTCAAATTGGGTTAAGACATTTCAGAAACGCTCTGTATACAGGGTGGTGATTTTTATGCTCTGTGAGAAAGTTATCTAATAAGTGTTTAGCACTATTTTGCACTTATCAGGCAAGACTAAACTCTGCTCCACTCCTCACAAATCGAATTCTGACCACCTCATAGGGTATTTAACAAAAAAAAAGTGTTTAGTTCAACAGACAGATTTTCAAAAAATATTGGATCAGTATTTTTTCTTTTATCTCGTAAACAAAGAACGAAGGGGATGTAGTGATTTGAAATCTCTTGTGACGTCACTTACCAGTACGCTTGTTACTAGCATGTGATGTTTTTAGTCCCCACTACCATACTTAAGTTGTTTATTATCTTCCGTAGTTTTTAATGATGTGATAAAATGAAAAAAACGTATCTAATATTTTTTGTCAGTCTGTCTGACGGACCTATTACACTCCTCTCCTCCGATCTCCGCGTTACTTATTATCTCTCATAGCATTAAAAATAACCATCCTGTATAGTATATGTAAAATATATAAATAGAAATACAAATATACATATTATGTGACTCCTTTTAAACTTTTTTTATTTTTTTTTTTGTAATTTTTCTGTTATTTTAAGTTGTAACAGCGAAAGACTATTGAAAATGTCGTCAAGTATGCGTATTTATAAAAAAATTGGCTCTGGAATAACAGTCCTGTTAAAAATAACAAAAATCTGTCATGTGCTAGTCGAACTTACGAAACTGGGGTCTTCGTATAAATGGGCTAAATACAATCAATAGGTGCTTGGTAGGACCACCTACAACATTATGACCGTAGCAAGCGATGATTACCTTCGACATTTATTACACATAATCTATCAAAATGTTAACTGTCTAACTATCATACTTCATGAGATACAGCCTGGTGACAGACGAACGGACATCGACGCCTCAATAATATGTTTCCATTTTAACTCCTTGGTTACACAATCATAAAAAAAAATATCAAAAAACGGCCAATTTACAAATTACAATTTATTAAGAATATATCACAATAATACTCGTTTGGGTACAAATAGATGTTAACACAAGGACGCCATTACAATTTGTGGGACAGTGACACACAAATGACAGCTGTGTTGGTACACAACGTCACTGTGTATTTACAAGGGCTACCCACAGATGGCGTTAAATACGAAACTATTTTTAAAGTAAAACTTCTTTATCGGCGATCGAAAAAAATACCGTCACGCGTCACGATCTTTTTAATGTTACTAAAATAATAAAAATTATGAATATGAACATATATTTTGATAGTAACTATCGTGAGAATGATTTATTTAATGTTGCTACGGTTTACTCACGCGTATGTATCGGGGGTGTCCGACTAGTTTCGGACCCAACCGGAGTCCTTAATCATGAGCTGATGCGGCGGGCGAGCGAGTCCTTTACCTCTTGATATCTCCGCATCAGCCTATGGTTGACTGGCAGAGAATGCCTCGGGCATTAAGTCCGTCATTTT
The DNA here is from genome assembly GCF_003590095.1 of Trichoplusia ni. Lineage (NCBI taxonomy): Eukaryota > Metazoa > Arthropoda > Insecta > Lepidoptera > Noctuidae > Trichoplusia > Trichoplusia ni. Next base: position 5,415,261 of record NC_039480.1, read on the forward strand.
ACAATTAATGTATAAAAGTGTAAATAAATAAATACGCGTGAGTACACCGTGGCATCATTTAATAATATGAGCAGAGGCCTTGCCTGGAACGGGGTCGAGTCGCCATCTTTATTTCAATGGTCATGCTGAAAAATAGGGATAGGTAAAGGTAAAACATCACAATTTTTCATTCACATTTCTGGTCTAAGTAGACTATCTAAATGAAAACAAAAGTGGCAATGATAATTTAAAATACTAGGTTTTATAAAAACAATTTGTTTGATGTATGACAGAAGTTATTTATATTTATCTCTTTGAATAGATTTGAGATCTAATTTATGGCGTATATGACTAAAATTAGCATTATTTGGAGTATAATATAATTAAAATAAAAAAAGAACATATTAACAAGATTTTTTTAGGTCAGGATGTAAAGGCCATGTGTTAAATATGGATTGTGATTCTAATTCAAATTGCTAGTTTTTTTTTTTGTAAAAATATTTGTCTTCGCTTGTACAAATTAAAAACAACACATAACGGTGTTTAACTATAAATATTGAACGGTGGCAGGATAAAAAATTGAAAATGTTTTACTAAAATAATAAATGTAAATTTTACCCATTGTTATATATATTTAAATGTATAAAAAACCATGTAAATTCGTCCAAAAATGTTTTAATTATATCGAATATTTTTGTATAATGTATAATCGGTATTAGTCGTAAATGTTATTGAAATATAATTGTTAAATATATATATTGATAAAGAAAATATTTTATTATATACTCCTCAATAATTTGGGCATTGGTGACCGATCAGACTGAATTTTAGACAAGAACGAGGCAAAGCAAAATGTCATACTTAACTGTAATTTATTAAATTCTAGACTAGGTGATACCCGCGGGCCCGCTCGCTGCAAATCAAAAATAATCCCATGGGAACATAAAATCAGGATAAAAACTATCCTATTTATTGATTCAGGTTATAAACTACCTAAGTACAAAGTTTAATCTAAATCTGTTTAGTGGTTTTTGCGTGAAAGAGGAACAAACATCTATACATACAAACGTTCGTTTTATAATATTAGCTAATATAAACACTTTTTAATGTTTTTTGCATTCAGCTTCGTTTTTGCCCACGATTTCCAGTCACACCGACAGCTGAACACCTGTATGTTGCAGAGCGACTGTCTATCTGACAACACAACACATGTTACTGTGACACAGTATCACATAGTAAGACTACCTGTCAGAATGTAATTTTTTATATGAAAACATTTTATATATGTATTGTGCCATTTAATAAAATCATTTTACAAGTGGGTTGAAGAATTAATAATATATTGTGAATAAAATATTTGCTACAGATCCCGCGTTGGCTTAAGCCGGCATTGGGCCCCAATTCTGCTATTTACAACGGCCGATGAATAAATGGCGTTTGAATTAAATTTGATTTTTTTCCTATTCTTTTAAGCATTTTACACACACAATAATTGTAAATTCATTGTATTGAACGTGAGTGTTCCCCCTTTTTTATTTTGGTACGGCGGGGGAATCCTCATAGACACCCACTCCCTCGGGGGAGGAAATGGCTAGTGTCAGACTCTTACTGACTAAACCTGAACCGCCGTGCTACGTCATCCGCGTTTTTGTGTCGGTGTATGGCAATGCGTTGCAATCATTCATACGAGTGGTCCCCCTACTGATTTTTTTGAGTTATTATTTTGTAAAAATGCTTAGGAGAATATGAACAGTGTGTTGAAATGAAACAACTTTTACGGATTTTATCGCGGTTTAATTTTAGATTTTAGTTCCCGACGTTTCGAAACCTTTGCAGGTATCATGGTCACGGGCAGACTGAGTTTGAAAATTAAACCGCGATAAAATCCGTAAAAGTAGTTACATTTCAATGTCTAACATTCGCGTAAACCTAAGAAACCACTATGAAGTTATTTTGATCCTATTTCCATTCATTCATCGGCTCTCGTAAATAGCAGAATTGGGCCCCTGCATGCTGATGTTAATTTGGTCTCTATATCTATATTTCTTTCAAAAAGAGGTTATGTATGTTACATGCACGAGCTATATACCTTTTTGTAAATAAGACGGGGTCCGTTAAACTAATTATAATGATTTACTCTTTAATAACTGTATATCAGCGGTCATGAGCGGTCTATCGATGACTGTTATAAAAATATTGTTCAAGAAACAAATTCTGTTGCTTCTCTATTGTAATGTTTCATCTCTTTCTTACGCTTTAAGAGTGACAAGGATAAGATGATAGTTAAACAAATTCTTTTTAGCAGATTTTTTTACCATATTTTTTTTATATAATGTTTGAATTCGGAACTTTCATATGAATAGTGAAATAGTTGTGAATTTGGTCACACAAATTTAATTGTGCTTAGTCCAATTTTTTGTATATTATATTTTTTACCTTTTTTTACTAACTTTACCTAAAATTTCGGTGCAAAAAGCATGTTTTGTCCTTGTCTAACATTTTGTGTAAGAAAGAGATGGAAGCTAAAATCAGAAATAAACAGAACTATTGTTTAAATGTTATATATTGTAAACGAAATATTTTAAAAGTAGCTTTTAAGACCATTTCGTATAACTAAAGAGATGTTGAGTTTGAATAAATAATGATAGTTACCCAAAACGTGGTTTTTATTTATTTATTATACTGTGGAAGACTTACAGCTTTAAAGATAAAACTTGATAAGTAAACAACTATAGTTGACAAAAAGCCAATTACAAGTCTTCACGTGTAGAATTATTCTAAATTTTGAGATGAGAGCACAAAAACAGTAACACAATTTGTTAATTAACAGGTTACATAAGGTTTTTTTTTAAGCTATTGCATAGCTTCTATCGCAGGCCTTGAGCGCGGGGACTAAACCCAGAAATTCCGTAACGAAAAAACCTCACGCTCCCCACTCCGACGGGCACGGAGGTGTGGCTTGAAGCCCGTGCATCGTCTAATGTCGTGTCAGTTCGGCAGTCTTCGACACGGCGCTGTGTGTCATGCGATTAGACGTATTGTACGACTTTACGGAACTCGCCCGAATCGAGACGAGCTGCTCCGAAATCGGACGAATACATAATCAGCTGTTAGTGAGAAAGTATATAGGTGTATAAGTATTTATGCAATAGCTTTACCGCGGCAGTCCCCGAGTGCCTCACGTATTTTTTTTTTTCAGCCGTTACTCTCCCACTGCAGGGCAAAGGCCTCCCTTAGATTCTTCCACTCTGTCCGGTCTATTGCTTTTGCCATCCACTGGTTAATTAATAATGAAAAAACTAAAGGCTTACTTTATGACTGCTAGCTGTAACTCGCGGGTCTGACCGATACAAATCAAAAATCGGGATATAAACTATCCTATGTCCTAATCTTGGTTATAAACTATCCGTGTACCAAGTTTCGTATAAATCCGTTCAGTAATTTTTTCGTGAAGGAGAAACAAATATATTTTTGTAGTAACTATCGTGAGACTGATTAACGTGCCTTCCGTGTTGTGGAAGGCTCGTCAAATTGTGGGTCCTGGCTGTTATTCCTACATCTTTGACAGTCGTCACAGGTAGTCAGAAGCTTGGAAAGTCTGACAACTAGTCTAACCAGGGGGTATCGTGTTTCCCAGGGTTGAGGAGGTAAGATAGGCAGTCGCTGAATCCAGTTAGATTAGAAGCCAAAGTCAAAATAGTTGGGAAAAGTTTTGACGATGATAGACCACATGAGAGAGACTATATCTAGTGAAACTTCGATGCAGTGCCGTCTATTAATGGATAGCAGAACCAGATTTTGAAGCTCTCGAAATAAAATAGTACACTGTATACTGATATACTGATATGTTATACCGCTTTAACGCCGTTGATTGTAATTTAGGATACATAAATACAAACTTCAATCCAGCTTGGTAAGGTAAATATTAAAAGAGTCCCTAATCAGGGATATTCAACAGGTTGACAGGAATTCTGTTTAACAACGACATCTGTTTTTGTTACACTATTTTATTTCAAGAGCTTCAAAATCTAGTTCTGCTATCCATTAATAGATGGCACTCAACCGAAGTTTCATTGAAAATCAAATACTTCATTTTGGAATTGGCAACATTAAGCGCTGCTCGCGCCCTCTAACAGACAATACAGAAAACTCTCCTTTTGTCTCGTTCAATCCAATATGGCGGCAAACGGTGTATGAAAGGTGCGGAATGTTTTGATTCGAAACGAACAATAAAAAAATTGTATGAAAAAAAAAACTAACGAAACGCGAAAAAAAATACGCAATGGCCGGTGAATTAACGTGGTTTTCGTGTTGTTAATATTAAATATTAGATCTATCTTGAACCAGTTGTGCTGAGTGAAGTGTTTATGAATTGAATATTATTTTTTTATGTTACGATTTGCGTTTGCTAATGTGGTCGTTTGAAGTAATATGTGATAGATTCCACGCTAGATATGTCTACCGACCCTGATAAAGCTACGGGATACCCGAATGCGAATGTTAAAAGTGTAACTACGGAGTTTAGTGAAATTGGTGACAAAACTTGTGGTGATGAAGTTGAAGAAAAAAAGAATGTACGTACAGTACGTTTCCCTGATGAAGACCAGATTGTGACGCAGTATTTCGAGCCAGCAAACCCCTGGCAAGATGGTAAGGCATAGCACTAAACACCTTTGCCTCTAACCCTTAAAAAAAAAGCAACTACTTTCAATTTCGAACCCAGTGTACCGATTCGGTTGATGAAACCGCGTAAAAAACGTTAATTTTACTGTAATATTATGTTAGAATTTTGTATTAATTAATATTTAATAGGAAGACATACAGGAAAACAATTCCTGACCATAATAAATTGGCAAAGATTAAGAGTTTAAAGTACAGTGTCATTTGTACTATTATAGAAAAAGTATTATGACCATTATCCTTTAATACATATTAATTTAAAATATCTTAATATTATCTGCATATGAAATACCTGCTACCTCTTCTAACATCATATGACAGCAGATATACAATATTCTTTCAATAAAAAAAACATTCTTTTTTATCTAGATTCATGTCAAATTTTTACACATATCAGCTGTTTTAATCATACAGAAAATTATTGAAATACCATTTCAGATGTTTCCAACCTTACAAACAGTGACAATAATAATATTGACTATTTTTCCCTACTATTATTCTTTATAGACTACAGCATAAAAGATATTTCAAGAATTGTAGGGTCCAGATTATAATTTGCACAATGGTTAACCTGCCCTTATATCTTATGTAAATATAGAATTTTCTGTAATTCTGAATTGTTTCTCATACTTTACTATATTAATTGAGACAATATTTTGACATTTTGTTATTAGTGTTATTACCAATCTAGCAGTTTTACTCATAAGCATGTCATTTATGGCATAGATGCTATATTGTATCTATGCTCCAATTTAGCTAGTAAAAAAGGTAAATAATCTTGGTGTCCAAAAACTCAGCTTATCACAACTACTACACTAGAAAACAATCTAAAAAAACAATAAAGATTACCAAATCAAATTGACCTCTAAAAATATCAGTCATTTGGGTATTTATTTAATTTGTGTTTGTATATAAAAAATCCATGATTTTTAACAATTTTTTAAGTATCTCAACCAATTGGAGTATGGTTTAAAAAGTTTATTATCTGCATAAGAAAGTAATTGATCTTTATTGAAAAAAGTTTCATTTTGACTGGTAGTGGTATTGCTCACCAAAACATGTCACAACAGTTTGGTGGGTTTATAAGTTGTATGTTTTTTTTGGTTAGTACCAATAAAGGATTTAAAAAAAAAATGTATAATGTAATTCAATGTAATCTGTTGAGAAATTAACTGATTTCAATCACAATTGATTTGTTGACGATACTACTATGACCCTCTCGGTTCTTTAATAAGATTTGACAAGTGATAAACAACAACAAAGAATTGAGTAACTTATAAGAGTCCCTTACTCAAAATTGAAAAATAGAAATTGTCTAAGCTAACTTTACTGTCAAAGAAAATCAGTTCTCTATGACAGATGTAATAGGAATGATGACTGGGTATAAAAAGAAAAAGTCTCATTAGTCCCTCAGTTAGATAATTGAAAAGTATGAGACAAGTATTTTTTCCTTTTTCAGAAAAAATTTAATTGACAATGATAAACTGCTTTAAAGTTTAAGAGAGGGGGCTTGTGACGTAACGATAGAGTAAAATTTATTCTCAATTGTGACATCACATGTAAGCTTCATTCACTGTAATTAGGTCAATTTGTTTGCGGGACAAATTAAAAAATACATATCCATTATTATACAAAAAACTACAAGATGGACACTCCAAAAAAAAATTGTCGTCATCCCTATTATCTTAAGGATAGGCCACCATCAGACACTTAATGTACTTAGTGTGTATATTCTCCAGCAAGCTTGCCTAGTGCAGCCAGCGCATAAAAATGACAGCCACTGAGGCTCTTATGGCCCAATGGTCAACATAGCCCAACACACAATACACATATACTACTTTTATGACTTTAATGTATTCCAGTCATATAATTTTTTAATTGAAAGACTGCCCCTGTAGCAAAGTCTTCCTTTTTCTATCCTTCTCATCATCATCATCCACAGCCTTTATCCTCCCACTGCTGGGCATAAGCCTCCCCTTTCTCGTGCCAATTTCTACGGTCCTATGCTAGCCTCATCCAGACTCGACCCGAGACCTTTATTATATCATTGACCAGCCTAAATAAGTATATATAACTTTTGATGTCAAAGACAGCTGCATTTCCAGAAGTGGGACTTTCCACTGAAAAATGCCTCTACCCGCATAGGGATGGTGTGGAGCATGACCTTGTTCCCTTAATTCAAGGAAATGCCTTATTAATATATGTAACTCATTTCATATGGGATAGCTTCATAGGAAGAGACCCAGTAATCTAGACTAATATATAAAGCTGAAGAGTTTGTTTGAACGCGCAAATCTCAGGAACTACTGGTTCAAATTGAAAAATTCTTTTTGTATTGAATAGACCATTAATCGAGGAAGGTTTTAGGCTATATACCATCACTCTGCAAATAAAAGGAGCGAAGATATAATGGAAAATGTGGAAAAAGCAGGGCAGGTATAAATCATAACTTATATCTTCTACCCACGGGGACAGTCGCGGGCAACAGCTAGTTTTTAATAGAGGGCACTTGGACACAGGTTCAACATGCAGATTCCTTGTTGAACTTTTATCTGTGATGGGGAACCTACCAGTATCATAGACTCCCACTTTATGGGAGAGCATTATCCAGAAGTAAATGCAGAACTATTGCATACTATGAGTGTATAATAATAATACTAATTATTCATTTTCTATGGTGCTGTGCCAGCCTCATCCAGACTCGACCCGAAACCTGTATTATCACATGTCCCCAACCCAATGTCACTTCAAGCTGTTAGCTCTTTCAATTATGTCTCTTCTTCATCCCCTAATCTTGGCGTTTTGCACTCAATATGCATTATTTATAACATAATTTGTATTCAATTACAAATATCTTGGTATGCATGTGTAATTTCTTCATAAACTTTACACCATCACAGCGGAATCATGTAGTCAGTATGTAATATCACATTACTATTGATAAATACCTTGCTAAGCTGATTTTGTAGCTATATACCTAAACATTCTTAAGCATAAAACATAACATGAATTTTGTTAATTAATGATTTCGATGTTTATATTTCAAGCTACATAACTTTTAAGGTCCTGATTCCTTTTTTAACCCATGGTTTAGTTACCCAAGGGTTAAAAAACGAATCCTATGGTCCGTTTTTCCCCGTTAGGCTCGCTGTTAGTCCGTCACCAGGCTGTATCTCATGAGCTATATACTATAGCCAGACAGTTGATAAACAGATGTTTTAGTTCTGCAGCCAACAACAATACTAAAAATAAAGATAATGCTAAGAAAGGCTTGTTTCATAACTTTTTTGGTTGGATAAATTGGGAGTTTATTTATCGTTATACTAGCTGTTGCCCGCGACTTTGTCTGCGTGATTTTCAAGATGTGAAAAACTATGAAGTTTAATAATAACGATCATCTCAAAAATGTAATGCAATATTGAAAATGAAACACTTTTTTATATTTTAAGCTTGCTTTTTTATTTCTAAATTATGATTTGTGATGTTACGACAAAGCAAAAATATGAACATAAAAGTGACTTCATGTGCATGAGTCCTATTTACTGTACCAATTTACAAAGAAAAATTACGTATTTTATTCGTTAACCTACCTGACGATCATTGAAGTAAAATACCGTCATCCCTACTGCATAAATGGAACTTAAATAAAGACTACATGAGGTTGGTTTTGAGGTTACGCTGTCGATACCGACAGCCAAAATGAATTTTCCAGACATTGTATGACGGATGTAAGTGCTAATAGCTACACGCTATTATCAGCCTTATTGGGGAAATTTCCAAAAATATGTTCCTAATCCTCGTCGGCTTAGGGATCTCAGAAACTCATTCAGTCTCGTTCCTTCCCCTGTTTATACCAGGCTACGAAAGAAGAAAATTTTAAATAAGTAGAGAATACAATAAATTGTTAAAGGATTTTTTGTAAGGGCTACGTGTGCGGTCTCTATAATGGTGGATGTAGACCGATCAAATCGTTAAAATATTGAAATATCCCAGGTATCAGTAGACATTATTCTATCAATAGATACATAATGTCTATTCATTGATAGCTTTGATCTTTTAGATCTTTCACATTGCATACCTATTATGCAGTTTTTATGCAAGTTTTCTGGGCTTTTTTATCCGAAATACTTTTGGCCTATGTAATGTTGCAAATTTAAGAAAACATTATTTCATTGTTTGAAAGGCTTTTTTTTGTTTGAAAGTTTATATTTTTGTTGCTAGTTGTTACAGATGAACCAAGGTAATAATTAACTGTGTCGTTCAGTAATTTTTTATTATGCATAATTATAGATGAGATCAATGTGAACTACATGCAACTTTGGGTTGAGTGTCACTACGAATGTTTTAATCTTGAAGTACCATCGCTAACAATACTGAGCTGAAAACATAGGTATATACTCCTATCGTAAATAAATAGAAAATCATATTACGGCATTCCTCAATTGAACTTGAGTAATTTTAGTAAATCAATAAAAATAATAATAATTTAAGTTCCTTTCTTTCAAGAATGTACCGATTACAATTGCATAAAAAAACGTATTAGTTTATGTTTCTTTTATTTTACTTGTGAAATAGTCGCGGTAGGCCATATAGACTTGAAAGAGAATAAAATGACTAATTTTGTGAAAATTATTTATTTTCGAAACTCCTATTATTGCTCTGCCAAAAGTGTTAAGATAAATAGCGTTATGTCTTTTTTGTGTAAACTGATGACCGTGCTGCCTACTACTCAATGGGGTGAAAATACACCTCATAATTGTATTACACTATGTTACGGGTGAGTCCAAAAATTTAAAACTTTACTGCTCATGCCCCCTGCACAGTAGCTTTATGGTTTTTGTATCATGTGTACGATAAGGTTCATGCAAAATTTGAACGAAATATATTCAGTTGTTTATGAGATAATTTGATATTTGTTTATAGATATAAAAGGCTCCTGCTCACCCCCTGTAACGAAAAGCGGGATAATAAGTAAAAAGTATGTTGACCGGACCTCTTGTCGATATTCTCTGAAAATTTGAATCAAATCCATCCAGTACTTTCCGAGATCTTTCCGGACATACATACAGACAAACAGACAAACAGACAAAAATTCTAAAAATCATATTTTCGGCATCGGAATCGTTCGTAGACCATCCTGAAATTATTCTTTTTTTTAAATATTCAATGTACAGTTTTCACTTTTCTACAATTTTATTATATGTATAGATTTATTTAGGATTTAACTCTGCCTAATTGTAGGTCCCTCAAAATTTAATTGACATTCCTGTCTGAGTACCCTGAAAAAACAAAACCAGCCCAGAGATCGCGTTTTGCAGCCGGATTGTTCGAAAGAGTTACCCGGGTGGCCCCGGTACACGAAGGGCAAAGGAAGGTATATGGGTGGGTTTTAGTCAGTAGAAGTCTGACACTCCCATCCGCTCAACCCAAAGCGGAAAGAGTCATTTGATGATTTTCATCCGAAAAAAAGGGGCCTCAGGGTTATGTATCATCACTGGCCAATTTCTCGTAACTCGAATGTTTCTTACCTCGCCTAAATAATAATAATATCATGGGACAACTCACACACGGTTATCTGATCCCAAGCTAAGCAGAGCTTGTGTTATGGTAACCAGACAACTGATAAACTTATTTATATATTTCTAAATACATACATATTATAGATAAATTACACCCTGACACCAGAACAAATGATCATGCTCATACCACAACAATTGGCCTGGGCGGGAATCGAACCCACGACCTCCGGTATAGCAGTCAGGGTCACTAACCACTAGACCAACAGGCCCGTCATATAAATACCCTTTAGATTTTCTCGCTGTCTAGATCTTAATAGCTCAAGATTATATTGTCTTCTAGACATGTTATAATAGTCTTCAACACGTCAGGATGTCACGCCAATCAAGATTCAAGGTCAACGCAAATATATTACGATAAGTTGTTTAAAGTTCTTATTCTATAGCCAACTGTCTCATTGCTGGGCTTGTGGGGAAGGGGGGGTACAGATTTAAGAGGGTTGTATCAGGAGAGCAGGTTGTAGTATTATATGAGGGCTTACCAGGGCAAAAGATATTAGTAGTAAATAAAATGCGGACAACATCACGTATACATTGTTCTGAACCCAAAGTAAGTTGCTTAAGCACTTGTGTTATGGAATTCAGATACAACGAAGGTACCACAAACACCCAGACCCGAGACAATGTAGAAATGTGAATTTTTACATTGACCCGACCGGGGATCGAACCCGGGACCTCAGAGCTAGCGACACCTTGAAACCGGTGCGTACGCCACTCGACCACGGAGGTCGTCAAAACCTCAGTAGTCATGAGAGTGTTTTTTTCTACTCCTCTTTTTTAATAAGATTTATTTCGTTGCGGGTTCCAAGGCAGTTAATTGTTTCTCCTAGGGCACACCACACTTAAGTGTATCGGTGGTTTTCGTTGGTTTCATTGTATACCCTGGCTTACAGGAGTTGTAATGACGGACATTAGTGGCGGGCTTGTCATGGGAGTGGTACCGGGATAAAGATATTTCGGTGAAGATTGACTTATACCTCATTTTTGTTTGCTTTTTATCATCAGCTGTTAGGCGGTACGAATTTCGCCGGGACAGCTTGTATAGGTACTGCAGATACTTATTTATATTCCATTCGTTCAGGTACTTAAAAATGGTTAACTAGACAATCTAAAACTTGGGTGTGTTTTTAATACAAAGACAATATTCTACTAATATTATAAACGCGAAAGTTTGTATGTATGGATGTTTGTTACTCTTTGACGGAAAAAACACTGAACGGATTTAGATGAAATTAGGTACACATATAGTTTATAACCTGGATAAGCATATAGGATAGTTTTTATACCGATTTTTTGTTCCCGTGGGATCATTTTCGTTTTGTAGCGAGCGGGCCCGCGGGCTGTAGCTTGTTAATGAATAATGAATAATGTCACTTTACGTGGTGTTGAATCTGCTTTGAGGAACATACAAGATAATTTATTACATCACACTATGATTCATAATTATAATTATTATACTTGAAAATTTGACTAACATATTTACAATGTATTTTGCTTTAAGTCTCTTTTAGACTAGACTAGGCGAAAAATATCACGTGAGTTGCTATACATGTGACTGGCCTGCAGGTCTAGTGGTTAGTGACCCTGACTGCTATACCGGAGGTCGATAAGTCGAGGTGGGTTCGATTCCAACCCAGGACAAATGTTTGTGTGATGAGCACGATCATTTGTTCTGTTTCTGGGTGTAATTTATGTATCGCATGTTTGTTGTTATGTTTATCAGTTGTCTAGTACTCATTATACAAGCTTTGCTTAGTTTGAGACTAGATGGCTGTATGTGTTTAAGTTGTTACTAGCTTTTCGCCCGCGGCTTCGCCCGCGTCGCTGTCGGTTATATCGCATTTCCAAGAGAACTCTTCAAAAGTCCGGGATAAAAAACTATCCTATGTTCTTTCTCAAGGTCAACTCTATCTCTGTACCAAATTTCATTAGAATCCGTTCAGTGGTTTAGACGTGAAAGCGTAACAGACAGGCAGAGAGAGTTACTTCCGAATTTATAATATTAGTAGGGATAGGGATTAGTAGGGATTGCCGGCTATGATAAATAACCTTTTGATTCTAGAAGACGTGCGATCCTCGCATCATCTAAATAAGCCATAATTTTAAATATGATCTAAGTGATGACTAAAACGTTCCTTGTTTTTGGAAATGTTTAGTTTTTGATGTCATATCTGTAGATGAGGTAAGTTTTTAGTTTTAGCTCAAACTTAGAGATTAGAGAACTCTGAAAGATAAAGATCAATGCTTGTAGTAATTTCATTTGGTTTCTATACCCAAGACTAAAAGAGCGTATTAATTAAGTTCGCTGTCTGTCCGCCTGTCTGGCTGTGTCTCATGAACCGCGAAAGTAAGACCATCCACATTTTTAGGGTTCCGTACCTCAAAAGTAAAAAACGGAACCCTTATAGGATCACTTTGTTGTCCGTCTGTCCGTCCGTCCGTCTGTCCGTCCGTCCGTCCGTCTGTCAAGACCCTTTTTCTCGGGAACGCGTGGAGGTATGAAGCTGAAATTTATATCAATTACTCAGGTCTACTGTCCCTTGAAGCTGTGAAAAAATCAAACTTCTAAGCCAACGCAATCAAAAGATACAGCCGTTTATGCCGCAAATTTTCGACACTTGCAAGGGAATCAAAACCTACAGGGTGCTTCCCGTGAACTCAGAATCTTGAAATTTGGTACGAAGCAACGTCTTATAGCATAGATAAAGGAAAAATTACGAAAACCATAATTTTTTAGTTACATTTCAAAATATATATTTATATGACTCGATTGTCGTAATGAACGAACTTAGTAAACCTTGCAGGTTTGTACGGAACCCTCGGTGCGCGAGTCCGACTCGCACTTGGCCGGGTTTTTGGTTACAGGAGATGTCTTTACATAACTAAAGTCAAAATAAAATCTTTTTTTTGTATCAACGAATAGTTGAACAACCAAGACTCTTTTTGCTGTGTTTTTTAGTTCTGTAGCCAAAGGGTCAAATCGGAACCCTATTACTGCTGAGGCATCGAGTTCTGTCTGTCCGTTACTAGGCTGTATCTCATGCCGGTCAGGGTCGCGCTGAAGCATGCGCGAGCGATCCCGTGGCTCTGGCTCAGGCATTTGAAGGGGCCCGGGGTGTTTTTAGTCGGTGGGAGTCCGACATATCCCCTCGTCGTGCCCTCGGCGTGGGTTGAAGTCATTAGAGTTTCACCCCGGACAAAAAAAAAAAAAAAAAAGGCTGTATCTCATGGTTGATGGCTGATATTATTTTATTGCCGCTATAACAACAAATACTCCACAGAAAAATCAGCGATAGGCAGTCGCTCCTTGTACAACACTGGTACTTAGCTGCACCTGGTTAGACTGGAAGCCAACTGCAACATAGTTGGGAAAAGGCTGGAATGATAATGACTCCAGAAAATAATCAAGGTGATACAGGAAAAAGAGGAAGAGAACGCCCATAGAAACGATGAATGGATTGTGTAAAAGACGGTATGGCTGCAAAGAGAGTTTCTTGTGAAATGACGTCAGATAGAAAGGTATGGAAGGAGAAGACATGTTTTACTGACCCCAAAGAAAAATAATTGGTATAAGAGCAGGGGAAAGATGACAGTATATGTTTCTCTTTAGTATATTTATACAGAACCCTTGCCGTTGCGACTGTGCCTCTCAATTGACCGGTTCACACTTCACGACAATCCTCTTAGCGACAAACTTATAATGTATCACATAATAATAGGTAACAATTAAATATGTTAATAACCATTTCAAATAAGTTGTTTCCACAAACAATTGAAATGACTGCCTCTGACAACCGTGTTTAATTCTTTTCATGTTTCATGCCGGTTCTTCTCCATAGGAATGATACTTTTTTGGTCGATGAAGAATTGAAGTGTTGATTTGGTAGGTGAAGAATTTAATTGTTTAATAACTGCACGGATAGCCGAGTGTTTGAGGTCACAACGCCAAACTCACTACTTATAATTACTGTAAAATTAGCTGTTACCCGCGGCCCCGCCTGCTACAAACGGAAAATGATCCCAGGGGAACATAAATTTGGGTTAAACCCCCTGGTTATAAACTATCTGTGTACCAAGATTCGTCTAAACCCGCTCAGTGGTTTCCAGGCGAAACGGGAACAAACGCCTATATTTAAAACAAAAATAATTTTATAATATTAGAAGGATTTTACATTATATATTATTCTAGTAGGATTTCAAGACTTCTGCGAATCATCGTTTTGAGAGCCAAGAGCAAATTTTGTTTTGTTATGTTTCTGATTATAAAAGTAGGTACTTATGCTTAAGGCTTTAGAAATAACTAATTAAGATCATCCGCTATCACCCTAGCCATTTCCCAAATATTCATCTAAGTACTTTATCGGGGTGGCCCGACTAGTTTCGGACCCAACTGGAGTCCTTAATCATGAGCAGACGCCAATCCTTATCAGTTCGACTCGCGATCCCGCCGCGTCTGCTCATGATTAAGGACTCCGGTTGGGTCCGAAACTAGTCGGGTTACCCCGATAAATAAGCGTGAGTAAACCGTAACATCACTTAATAATGGAGAAGCTCGTTATGACATAGGTAACCCATCCACTTCCCGTCCGTATCGAGCGTAGCTTAACCTGTGATCGTTCAACTTGTGTAGTTGTAGCTTAGCCACGAGCTCTACACTAATTAAGATATAAAATTGATTATCGATCGACAATGAATAATTGTGAGACTAGCTAGGACGCGTCTATCGACAATTCATTATTTTAAGAACAAGATTTATTCGCGCTGCAGTACGGTTGCCGAATAATGGCCACTGCATTTATTTAACTCATCAGCGTTAATTCGTCGTTTTACCGTAAACTGGAACTAGTTATTGTTTATCTATATACTCTTAATTCTAAGAAATTTAATATTAATGATTGTATTCTCATAAAAATCATCGTGATGCTGTTGAGTTTGTTGAGCAGTTTCTTCTTCATAGTAAAAATGTTAGAGTGCTGTTCATTGTATTTTGACTTTAGTAACAGGTTCATCACAATCTCTTTACAAAATACCGCCCGCTAAAAATGAAAAAATAGGATCATTTTTTATTTTTAACATAAAATCGGGATAAAAAGTATGTTAATCATGGTTATAAACTATCTTTCTACCAAGTTTCGTCTTAATCCGTTCAGTGACTTTTGCATGAAAGACGAATAAACATGCATACATACAAACTGTCGCGTTTATAATATTAATAGGATATCATTAATGAGTTCACGGGCAAGAGCTGTAAAAGAAATTAGTTTTGAATATTTCGTTGCCAGGGATTGACTTCCAGGATGTAATGCATCAAAATTATGTCATTTCCGTAAATGTTTTGTATAGGGAGAGTGTGGGAAAACGGATAAATCAATTTTGGTAGTAAACAATGTTATAATGACTAATGCTCTCAACGAAAGGTCTCAAGGTCAAGGATTTGTATCCATGTGATACACGGAGGATTTATAAAAGATATGTTAACCTTTCTTTAATTTTAATGAGTTTGTGAATCACATTATTCTAGATGGCACAAAATTTCTACATCCGTACTAATATTATAAATGCGAAAGTAACTCTGTGTGTCTGTCTGTCTGTTACGCTTTCACGTCTAAACCACTGAACTGATTTTAATGAAATTTGGTACAAAGATAGAGCTGACCTTAAGAAAGAACATAGGATAGTTTTTATTCCGGACTTTTGAAGAGTTCTTTTGGAAACGCGATCTTTTGATAACCGAACTCGACGCGGGCGAAAAGCTAGTAGGAAATAAATATACTGCAAATATAGCCAAATGGTGTAGGTCACCACTCCAAACCCAATGAGTGTGTCGTGCCGAAGTTTTGATCCACGCGTAGGACAAGCGTTTGTGAGATCGAAAAAATCTTGTTCTGAGTCTTTGTGTATTGTGCATGTGACTTGAATGTTTGTGAAAGCTCCCGCGAGAAAAGGATGAAATTTCTTAGTGGGGGAGTTGTTTAAAATAAGATAGGAAATGTCGATTTAGCGACTCGAAAAACAATGACATGTAAATGTACTGGTATGTTATTTCATCATCATCCACAGTCTTTATCCTCTCACTGCTCATAGGCCTCCCCTTTCTCGTGTCAATTTCTACGGTCCTGTGCTAGTTTCATCCAGGTCAGATATGTCTTAATTACAGAATAAATAAATTCGATGTCCAATATAATTAACACATTTTCCAAGATGACTCAATTTAATACTTAAATAAACATAAAGAAATTTTAAAACAAAAGATTTGAGGACAAACATTATGACGGTACAGCAATGAGTAAATCGATCGTAAAAACATCGCTTTTAACGTTGCCAAAAACATTATTCAGTCGCGAAACCGGAAAATACCAGTTCATTATGAGAAGTTTTATGTTTTACTTTAATGGCTACCAAAATGCTGGGTTCCGTACGTAGTGAAAAGGTTCTGCTGTCTGTCCGTCAGTCACCAGGCTGTATCTCATGAACCGTGATACTCGGTTGTTTTTTTTAAAGATAATGCATTTTTTATTGCCCATTTAACAACAACTGCTAAAAATCAAGATCGAAGTTAAGAAACAGTCATTATGGTGATAAATCCACAATTTTATTTATCACCCAAATGTTTTAGTTTCTTTAGCACATTTGTACGGGACGCTCAGTTTCACGAGTCTGACTCGTACTTAACCAGTTCTATTTAACTATCTTTTGCTTTCCCAATATAGCAACTTGAAATTCAAAATAAATTGACAAAAAATATCCGTCAGTGGCCAATTCTCAGTAATCGCACTACGTATAATAATCGTTCTTGACTCCCGAATGGTTGCCAAAAACACGCTTAGGTGGGAAAACATAGGAAAATACCGAGTTTGTACGATCTATACATATACTGCACGTTATTCATGGGTTAAATATGTAATACTGGAGACCATAGGCGAGTTGCAAGCGAAAATAACCCTTATGTTAAGCGAGTAAAGTATGTATTTACGATTTTCCTAATATAGGTAACTTAGGAAAGTGTATATATAAGATGCAGACGAAAATAGATCTTTGGGAGTTAAATATAGAGTTTAATTTCGTCTGATAATGAAATAAGATGATCAGACATTGTTGTGGTCTAATATACATAGGAAAGACTACACGAAATGCAAACGAACATGGACCTTTTGGGCCTATAAATATAAATGGTTGCGGATTTATAGTGGAATACAAGAAATTACATACTAGGTTTATACAAATATGGACTCTAAGTGCTTTTTTAATAAAGGTGTTTTAGCTATGACACTTGTATAAACTTGTTTACTGGACGATTTCTCGAAATATTAATATCCAGACTTGGAATTGGAGACGTTTCGATGAGAAAAATAATTATGATCCTTAAAGCATGCGACTTCAAATAGAAAACTGCTGAGCCAAACTTGATGATTGACTAAATTTTACGATACACAATTATATAAATAAAAAAAAAGAATAAATCGGTTCATACAGTCAAAAGTTGTGAGTTATTAAAAAAAGACCTACGAATTGAGAAACGCGTTCTTTTTGAAGTCGTTTGATAATAACAAAAGAAAACAATGTTTGTTCCGTGCGAAATTTATTCATTAAGATATATCTAATAAATTGTTTAATTAATTTCATAACAAAACAATCATATTGTAAGTATAGCAATCATATACTAATGATAATAATCTATATTGATAAAGAATAGGAAATATCCATTTCATAACAGAGATAACGCGAGCTAAATAAACATTATTTATTGTAAACAACACCAGCCTGTAACTGTCCCACTGCAGGCCTCTCATACAGAGAACGAGCATTGATCACCACGCTTGTGAGCTGCCCCACGGTGGGGCGCCATTACCGAAGCTGTTAATAACATCAGCCTGTAACTGTCCCACTGCAGCCTCTAATACATAGAACGAGCATTGATCACCACGCTTGTGAGCTGCCCCACGGTGGGGCGCCATTACCGAAGCTGTTAATAACACCAGCCTACAACATCCATAAACGTCACAAATACCTTTCATGTACCTAAATCTAGCTTATATTGTCATGCCGTGACTGCATAAGTATGACGTCACACCGATTACGTCATCCTGAACCATATTAAAATATTTTTCATTTTTCTGCTTAAATACTTTGGACATGCAAATGTCAAATAAATTGTGGAATGTGTATTATGAAGCATAGTTCAAGGATGGCTGCCTATTTACTGATATATAACTCTTTTGCATATGATATTTTTACTATCAAATTAATTTTAGAAAGGAGGAAAGTTTATTATGTTGTGAAACTCTTAATTCACTGAATTGATTTTGAGAATTCTTTCACCAATGGAAAACCGCTTTATTTGGGCTAATTATATGAGTCTGGGTGTCTTGTGCATGTGACTTGAATGTTTGTGAAATTCCTCGCTACACAAGGATTAGATACAAAAGTTGATTTGATTTGGCTTTAAATAAAATCTTAAGAGAAAAGAAAAAAAGTTTGCATGTTTTTCTTTCATCTTTAAAAAAAAATCCCGGATTAAGGAGCTTAATCCATGTTTCACGCAGAATTTCACAAAATACGTGCACAAAGACACCCAGACTCAGGACAAGCATTCGTGGATCACACAAATGCTTGTCCTACGCGAGGATCAGACCAACACGCTGCGCATGGTGACCTCAACCACTCTTCTATCCGTGCTATTCATTTAATACAATTCTAAATCGAATTACTGTCTTCGAATGAAAGACGAAAAATGACTCATATTGCCAACTCAAGTGTAAATTATATACAATCACAAAACTGAATGCATATTATGAGTATTTGTAACAATCATATTACAATTTCTAAGTAAGCTTATAGACTAAATTTTCTGTCTAGACTCTAGGTAGTTGTTAATAGGATCGCCTTGCAGTAGTTTCTTGGAAATCACGTGCAGTGACTTGATGTCAAATTCGCTTTTCTGTTGATCCTTTTAAAACTGGTAACCGATGCTTTGGTCACAAGAATGCTGAAATATTCTTATTCAAAAGTAATATTTATTCGTAACTAGCTGTTGCCCGCGACTTAGTCGCCTAGATCTGTATAAAATCTAGATTTAAAAAAAAATTAATACCACATTTTTTGATGCCTCTCCATTCAAATTTTATCATATTTAGTCTAACTGTTTTTATTGTTGTAAATTGCATTGTCATCGAGTTCGAAGCTACCCTGAAAATTTCTGCCCGCTAGCTTATCGGGAAGTGCCTCAAAATTGAGTAGCAATAATCTAAACGGAACGACAAACAAAAAAAAATCAAGAAAGTGAGTGTATTAAAAATACGTGGGAAAATATATATAAATGTTGGTAAACTCATAATTCGGGTTTTTTCATGTTTTAATAGATACTTACCTATTAAAAAAGGGCTAAATTTCATCCAGGCGATCCAGGAAACGGGGATCATTGTTGTTTTAAAGACTCCCGCATTGAAGAATTAATAACTGGCGCCGCGAGGGTTTCACAAACATTCAAATCTCGAGTTCAAAGAAAATCAGAACAAGCATTAGTGGATAAAACGGGGATCAAACCCGTGACACGTCGCGCTCAGTGGGTTTGGTGTGGTGACCTCAACCACTCGGCTATCCGTGCGGTTTTGTTACTAGCGCTCGTTACCGGAGTTTTCCCAAAATCCACAATCATTGCAATATTTATTATTGTATTATATATCGGTCCTATCCTCACGTGATTAAGATATATACTCGTTGTAATCTTTTTAATATGTGTCAATGTCGCATCATATCAATAAGTCATGTGCCAATGGTATTATTACTGACTTGTTAACTGGCCTGTTGGTCTAGTGGTTAGTGACCCTGACTGCTATACCGGAGGTTGTCGGTTCGATTCCAAACCAGGACAAATGTTTGTGCGATGCGTACGATCGTTTGTTCTGTGTCTGGGTGTAATACATTTATGTTAGGTATGTGTTTAGAAATATATGAGTATGTTTATCAGTTGTCTAGTACTCATAATACAAGCTTGGTTTAGTTTGAGACTAGATGGCGTTGTGAGAAAGTTGTGAAGTTTTTGTATTCTTTATGGCTTTGTCTCTGTTTGCTTGCTACGTTTTTAAAGTTCCGTTGCCATAGGGCAAAAAAGGAAGGTAATTAGGTGCCGGTGTTTGATCATTAAAAGAAATCGATGCCCGCATTATGGAATTTAATCCTTGTGTCGCGGGGTTTCACAAACATACACATGCACAAAGACACCCAGACTCAGGTCAAGCATTCGTAGATCACACGCGGGGTTCGAACCCGTGACACGTCGCTCTCAGTTTGGTTGGCGTGGTCACCTCATCCACTCGGCTATCCGTGCAGTCAAGTCATTAAAAATTATAAATGCAATAAATACTCCTAACGCTGGCAACATTCAACAACATTTACTGTAACACAATGGCTCAACAAAAATGAAATAATCTATATCTATACCTACTAATTTATAAAGCTGAAGAGTTTGTTTGTTTGAACTCGCTAATCTAAGGAACTACAGGTTCAAATTGAAATATTATTTTTGTGTTAAATAGACCATTCATCGAGGAAGGTTTTAGGCTATATACCATCACGCTGCGACTAATAGGAGAGAAGATACAATGGGAAATGTGGTAAAAACAGGGCAGGTATCATAACTTATATCTTCTAACCACGCGGACGAAGTCGCGGGCAACAGCTAGTCAATAAATATAAGACAATTATACCAGCGTATACGTCATTGTTAAATGAACAAAGTGAGTATAAACAGTTTCTTAGAAGATGAAGCAAAAACAATAAGTGCATGTTTCCTCATCGCGGATAATGAGCTATAGACACGATAATCTAGAAATCTAGAATAGAATAAACTTCCTTAGGTGTTAAGGCTAAGTTCTGACTAGGGCCCCGATTCTCCTATTTACAATGGCCGATGAACGAATCGTCATTATCGGCCAAGACTTTTCCCAACTATGTTGGGGTCGGCTTCCAGTCTAACCGGATTCAGCTAGACTAGTGAACGAAAGGCGATAGGATTGAATTTGAAACTATTCCTATTCTCTTAAACATTTTCTCACGATTTTTTTTATACACTCACTTTTCTTGTTTTTATGTCGTTCCGGTTGGATTTTTTCAACTCAATTTTGAGCCACTTCCCGATAAGCTAGAAGGTTGAAATTAAGCTAGAAATTTTCAGGGTAGCTTCGAACCCGATGACAATGCAACTTACAACTATAAAAAACAGATTATATATTATTATACATTTGTTGTAAAAAAATCGATTGAAGTGTCATTCAAAATGTGGGTTTTTTTTTTAATCTTTTAATTATATTTTCCAACACATTAATTGGAAATTCATTGTATTGACCGTGAGTATTCCGTCTATCGTCCGTATAACGTGACTATCTATTGGTAAAACCATTGCTAAAATCGTTTCAGTAGATTCTGAGGTTACCCCCGTTACAACACAAACTGTTTATCCCTACTAAAATTATAAATTCGAAAGTAACTCTGTCTGTCTGTCTGTCTGTTACGCTATCACGCCTATACCACTGAACTGATTTTAATGAAATTTGGTACAGATATAGAGTTGACCTTGAGAAAGAACATAGGATAGTTTATATCCCGAACTTTTGAAGAGTTCTCTTGGAAACGCGATAACAACGACCTCGACGCGGGCAAAGCCGCGGGCGAAAAGATAGTATATTATAAAGAGTTTGTGAGTATCGATTTAGATTGCATTCAATTCTTAGAACTCTTGGTTAACTCATACATATAATTAGTTTGGCTGGCAGCGAGGGTTACAACGAATGAATGGTTCCAAAGTGTACCTCAGTAAATATTAAACAGAAGTACCATTTTATATAATCACTAGCTGATGCCCGCGACTTCGTCCGCGCGGCTAGAAGATATAAGTTATGATTAATACCTGCCCTGTTTTTTCCACATTTTCTTTTGTATCTTCGCTCCTATTAGTCGCAGCGTGATGGTATATAGCCTAAAACCTTCCTCGGTGAATGGTCTATTCAACACGAAAATATTATTTCAATTTGAACCAGTAGTTAATAGATTGGCGCGTTCAAACAAACAAACTCTTTAGCTTTATACATTAGTGTAGAGTATAGATAATTCCCCTGCCCTTATCCTAATTATTATTTGTGGTCGGCGCAACATGTCTTCTTCCATACCTTTCTATCTGACGTCATCTCACAAGAAACACTCTTTGCAGCCATATCGTCTTTCACACAATCCATCCATCGTTTCCTTGGTCGTCCTCTTCCCCTATATCCATCCACATCCATACTCAATCCAAAAAAGGTCAATTTTATGTCTTTAACAAATTTATTTAAACTTTCATGTACAATTGTGGCACATAAGACGGACTTAATGCCGCAAGACAAATGGAAAAGCTGCTGGAATAGCGACAACAGTACGAAAGATACAAAAAAAAAACTACTACTGTGACTGCACGGATAGTCGAGTGGTTAAGGCCACCACGCCAAACCTATGCGCGACGTGATGATACGATCCCCGCGTAGTACAAGCATTTGTGTGATCCACGAATGCTTGTCCTGAGTCTGGGTGTCTTGTGCATGTGATTTGAATGTTTGTGAAACCCAAGACATAAGGGGTAAATTCCTTAATGCGGGATCAATTTTAAAAAAGAATAAAAATAAATCGAGATTTTCAGTAATTATGAAGTGCAATCAAAACAAAAACCTAAAATTAATCATGATTACTGCTCATTTATCTATACTACGTCGCTACCGTACTAGAGCTTGTGATTGGCTATCTATACATGCGCGGGCGCAACAGACAGCGCGGCGTCGCTCGCCACCGTTTCTAAATATTTTTCCTTCTATCTTGTGTTGTTACAATGATTTTTTAACGCACGTCAATGGGTATAGACCAAAAAATTATAGACGGGTGGATACATCTAATTGCAATAAGGTATTTGACTATATCTAACAATAAAATCTGTTTCGTCCGTCAGACAGATTTCGAAAAAATATTGAATACGTGTTTTTCACGTGATCACATCATTCAATCAAAATTAAGGGAGATTAAAAGCACTTAAGATATTGGAATGTATGGTAGTGGGGGCTAGTGACATCACTTGCTAGTAAAAAGCGTACTGGTAAGTGACGTCACACGAGATTTTAAATCACTGTATCCCCTTCATGATTTTGTTTACGAGATAAAAGAAAAAACATGTACCCAACATTTTTTTTGGAAATATGTCTGACTGACTAAATAAATTTAGTTTTGCCATTATATTGTAATAGATTCTATTAAATAGAATTTAAAAAATCAAGTATTGTCGGAACTGTGCCTCTTAAAAAGTCCGAAACACAAGCTATTAAAACTTCAACGCGGACGAATTCCCAGGCAACGACTAGTTGTCAATAGAGTAGATTTATCTTATGTTAAAACTAATACATCACACAAAGACTTTTGTTTACATCTGTCTAATTTTCTAGTCTGTGCTTAGTTAGATATTAATGATGGCTGACTCAGGCACAGATGGTCAGATGACCACTCTCCTAGCCACGACGCAAGGCCAAACGTAGGTGTAATGACTTTTGAAATAAGCTCTTAATGGGTTTCCTAAGTATTAGAATAGATTTCCAAATGTTAGAAATATTATTTATCTAACCGACCTGTGACTTTGCAGCAATTGCAGCCTGTAATTTTCTGGCACTCATGAAATAAAATAATTTATGCAAATGGGTTATTTTATCACTTTTACATGTCTTTTTTGAGAACGCTGGAGCCGACATTTCCTATCTGACTACCCTGAGAAGAAATGTCGAAACAAACTCAAGTGATGCTTTCGGTTGCAAAAGAATTTTTAAAATCGGTTCAGTGGTTTTTGAGATTAAGTTGGTTAGAGTCCTATTTGAGATAAGTTCTCTCCCTTCAAAGATACCTCAAATGGCATTTTGAAGACTGACCTTACGAAGTTACTTCGATAGCAAATCGTATGCATTCCTGATCGTAGATAAGTTAAAAATACATCGCGAAAGAATTTTCGTTATCAATCAATGATGATAACGTTTTAAGGTGCAATCTGTCATGAATGAAATATTTATAGATTTATAGTTAATAAAAGTTGTGAAAAGATTTTCAAGTACTCTTTTTTCGGATGGAAGTCAAATGTCACCTTCCGCTTTGCGTTGAACGGAAAGGAGTGTCAGTCTTCTACTGATTAAAACCCACTCATGTTCCTTCCCTTGTCCTTCGTGTACCGGGGCCACGGTAACACTTGCGGACAATCACGCTGCCCTTGCGAAAGTCCGAAAGCACAATTTTGCCTCCTTTTTTTTCTCCCTCATACACTTGAGGCAAATTGATTAGAAATCGAATTTAAATATGTAGTGCACGGATAACCTAGTGGTTGATGTTACCACTCCAAACCCATTGCTCTCGTCGTGTTGGGGTTCTATACTTCTATCCCCGCGTAGGACAAACGTTTGCGATCCACACATTTTTGTCGTGAGTCTAGGTGTCTTTGTGCATTGTGCAATATGAATAGAGAATCGTGAATTTAGTGACTTTCTGCGGGAGTCGTTTTTTTTAAATAAATAAACACCTCTTTGCGCTCCTTATTATGGCTTTGATCCCTGAGTAGGACAAGCGTTTATGTGGTCCACGAATGCTTGTCCTAGGTCTGAGTGTCTTGGTGCATGTGACTTAAATGCCCGTGAAACCCTCCGTTACACAAGGATTCGATTCATTCTGCAGTATTCGTTTAAAAAAAATGAAAGCGTTTAGGTTCATACACACGTTTCTTGACATATCGCACAAATTACAATACATTGCGTTTTCTCGCAGCTCCGATATCATCATTGATACAACATCGCCAGCAATGTATCACGACGCGCGCGATTACCTCGCATCATAAATACCGCGTATTATACTCCATGTCGGTACATAAATTTATTGCTGTAATTAATAGTTGTTCGTATTAATTCTGCTTAATTGACATGTACAGTAGAAGGCATTTGATTAGTCATGTAGTGCAAACAAAATGATCTAGAAAATTAATAGTTTTGAATGCAGTTTCAACTTTGATAAATATCTACTTAAAAAGTCGGATAGCCGAGCGGCTGAGGTCTCCATGCCAAAGCCACTGAGCGCGACGTGTTGATTCGATCCCCGCGTAGGACAAGCATTTGTGTGATCCACGAATGCTTGTCCCGAATCTGGGTGTCTTGTGCATGTGACTTGTATGTTTGTAAAACTCCCCGCGATACAATAATTGAATTAGTCAATGCGGGAGTCGTTTCTTAAAATAGTCAATTTTGACTATTTTTTTCTATTTTAAATTGATGATGATAAAAGATTTTGTCTATTTTAAAGGTGAAATCATGTGCGGGCGTTTTCAGAAATGTTTCATAAAAATCGGTTTAGGCGTTTATATTATAAAAGGGGGGAAAGTTGTGAAAATTTATAATGTCGGGTTGCTTTTTTGTTTATCCCTTATCGTGGTTACTTTGCGGTTCCTAGCATTGTAACCTGGTCCCAAATATGGAAATCTGAAATCGCCAAATCGCTGCAAAAATTTATAGTGTGATCAATTTTGTAGCAAATTTATTTTCCTTAGAATATTTGTACCGACTTGTCGCACTTGAGCGGTTATTTACATTTCCGAAATAACCCTTTTTTCTTTTTTATTCCTGATCCCTATTGTGTATTTACTAATAATCCTCGTTGCAATTATAAATAAATAAATGCGGACAACATCACATACATTGTTCTGAACCCAAAGTAAGTTGCTAAAGCACTTGTGTTATGGAACGCAGATACAACGAAGGTACCACAAACACCCAGACCCGAGACAATGTACAAATGTGAATTTTTACATTAATTACCGTACACGTACACGTACCTACTTACTTCGTACTTCGAAGTAAGCGTGTGTTTAAAACAATCATTGATTTTTTTTCCGCTATTATCTATTTACGCTTGTAATTTCGTATCCTGGCTTTGAGTTATTGCCATAATTAGGTATTTACTGTTTTAGGATGTTACGTCTTCATTATTAATACATAAATAATAGGTTTTGCAAGGCCAGATATGCAGTTGAAGCCTACTAATATTATAAACGCGAAATTTTGTATGTATGGATGTTTTTTTACTCTGTCACGCATGCACTGCAAACCATTGAAGGGATTTAGACGAAACTTGGTACACAGATAGTTTATAAGCTGGATTAAGGCATAGGATAGTTTAATCACAGTTTTATGTTCACGTAGGATCATTTTCGATTAGTAATTTACAATTACATAAGGTCCAGGCGTAGGAAGCGGTGGCGAGACGACCTTAACGCTTACCGCGCAGGCTGGTTCCATGCGGCCCAGAATAGAGAGTCGTGGACGGATTTGAGGGAGGCCTTTGCCCAGCAGTGGGACACAGTAGGCTAGAGAGAAAAAAAATAAGGTACAAATCGTAACATAGGCCGTTCAAGTATTTACTTAAACATGTTATAAGTACGCGGGGTGAATGCGGGCGTCGTTTTCTTTCTAAAATTTCATCATTGGCCTAGCCTTTTCCTAACTATGTTGGGGTTGGTTACCAGTCTACCCGGTTTCAGCTGAGTACCAGTGTTTTACAAGGAGCGACTGCCTATCTGACCTCAACCCAGTTACCTGGGCAACGCTTCTGATTACCTGTAACGTCTGTCAAAGATGTAGTAAATAGCATCCGGGACCCACAATTTAACGTGCCTTCCGAAACATGGAGGAACTCGCTATGACACAGATGGTCACCCATCTACAGACCAACCGCGTCAAGCATAGCTTAACCTGTGAGCGTTTCACTTATGCGGTTATAGCTTAGCCACATTTTCTTTCTAAAAGAAATACAATGAATTCATCTGCTCGTACAAATAATTATTTGTATTATTGTATACATATACCATGGTCCTATCTCCCAACAGTTCTTTCTTTATTTTACGAAACAACAATACCTCCAAACCGGACGCTATACATCACAGATAATCCCACATGAGTCAGGTACACCTGATGGCCGGTTGCCATGCGACGCTGCCAAGATGACGTGACGCAATTGACGCGTCTCTGACGTTTGACGCGGAGATTTTACATGGTGATGAGTTTTCTAGTTTCGGTTGTTTGGTGTTATAATTATGTGATGTCTGTGCCTGTATGTACATAGCTTTTAAACGACTCCCGCATTAAGTTTTTAATTCTTGTGTCGCGGGGGGTTTCACTATCATACAAGTCACATGCACAAAGACACCCAGACTCAGAACAAGCATTCGTGGATCACACAAACGCTTGTCCGACGCGAGGATCGTTCCCGTGACACTTCGATTACAGTCGGTTTGGCATGGTGACCTTATACCATAATGAAATGTTTGCGAAACATAAAATTTCTTAGTGTCGATTAGTTTATTTAGGCGTTTTGTCTGTTTTAGCACTAGTATTAGCTCATCCAAAAGAAGCAGAGCATGCAACCGTCATCAAAAAGCAGGAGGTTCTCAATTCGCCCATATTTTTGTTTGTTTCAGAACTTCTGATTGGATGAACCGATTTCAAACCCGCTGAAACAGCTGTCATTTTGTCCCTTAATGAATTCATCAATTTTGTCGCAGTAGTTCTTTATCTGAAGCTGACAAAACAATATTATGTCCTTATGCAGCCTATGTGACACCCCACTGCTACCTTCACCTAGTGATCCAAAAAAACTAATGACTAGAATTCAACACATGAAGTTTATCGCCCTAAAGTCTATCTCAACATCTCATTACTCATGCTAACACCTGGTCACCTGCTCTCGACACTCGTGGAACACTAGATCTAAAGATTATGGTACTCAGACACTTCGGGAACAGTCTCCTGGCACTTGGCCAGCTGGGTGACTGGCCTCTGACACTTATTCATTCGTTTACCATGTTGTTTTCTATAAAAGAACACAGCAATTGTTTTGTGGAACCTCGCGCGATACAAGGATTAAGTTCCTTAATGGGGGTGCAGTTAAAAAAACGTCTCCCGCATTAAGAAATTTAATCTTTACAAGTCGCTTGCCGAAGATACCCAAATAAAGGACAAACATTCGTGGACAATACTAGGATCGGAATTGCGACAGTCGGTTTGGGCGTGGTGAACTCAAATGGTCAGCTATTGGTGATAAAAAAATGTTAAGCTGTTTAATATCTGTGGGGTTGAAAATGGGAAAGAAAACCTGAGTGTCTGCAAATGTACTCAAGTCGGGACTTAAATGGAAGGGGACTAAAACAAAATATTTCTGACTTGATCAAGAGAATTCTTAGCTTCATTTGATGAGATAATTGGTCATGTGGTTCAGTCTGGCGTTTTCTTTTAATTAACAACCTTAGTAGTACTCAAACATCTATTAATAAATTAATTCTATAGCTTTTTAAGAAACACGTCTTCTACTACAAATGTCTAGTGGTTAGTGGCCTTGATTGCTATACCGGAGGTCGTGGGGTTGATTCCCATCCAGGACAATTTTGTGCTCTGTGATGAGCACGATGATTTGTTCTGTGTCTGTGTGTATTTTTTTTATATTTTGATGTATGAATCTATACTAATATATAAAGCTGAAGGGTTTGTTTGTTTGTATAAATCATAACTTATATCTTCTAACCACGCGGACGAAGTCGCGGGCAACAGCTAGTTTAGAAATAAATCAGTATGTTTATCAGTTGCCTAGTATTCATAAACCAAGCTGTGCTTAGTTTGACACAACATGGTGTTGTGTGAAAGTTGTAGCATATTATTATATTATTCCTGTTAAAAACAATTACAGTTGATGCCAAAAATCCCCAAATATTTTCTCTCACGCCTCTCTCCACGAACTTGAACTGTCCAAGGTTAGAGCGAGGTCATGTATCTGTCCGAAGCCCTTGAAAACGGTCTCTATTAGCCATGCGTGTTGTCTAAGGTTTCCCGCGTTATGTGGAGTATTGTGCCCAATGTAGGTTGTGGAGGAAAATGTTTTAAGGAGGGATAAGGAGATGAGGGTGTTTTGGAAGAGGGGGAGTTCAAAACATGCGCGTAAAAACCATGTCACTATCTAGTTTCAGTTTTTTTCTAGGTCATTATGTGAAATACGCTATATTTTTCACCTGTATTCGAAGTTTCTCTTTTTTTTTAGTTTGAGAATAAGATTTCCCGTATATTTTTTTAGTCCCGTACCTAAGGGGTAAAAAGGCAACTCTTAAAATTTGGTTCCGCTGTCTGTCCATCCCTCCGTCACCATACTCTCTCTATAACCGCGATAAAAATAATGATCATAGTAAAGCTTCGATTCGTTAAGTCATCAATTTGATCGGTGACCATTTTTCAGATTCTTTTTCCAATGTTTTTCATATTTCTCCTGTCTCGCCTGTCTTTCCTCACCTAACCTCCTTTTATTAATGTCGGTTAATTGTTTTAAATTTCACCCACTCAACTATGCCTTTTGCTAAGTTTTACTATCTCGTCGTAATACCTAATATTATTGAAATATTAAACCTCGTTAGTCTCATTTCATATTAAAACATTCCAGTTAGCATACGACAAGAATTTCACTGTCAGCGATTATAGTAAGTTGTAGACAAAATAATGTTTATTGCGTGGTAAATTGTTATTGTTATGTTGCGTTACTTAAAAGTGAGGCGTAATTCAACATAGTATTTTTTAAAACGATTCCCGCATCAAGGAATTTAATCTTTGTGTCGCGGAGGCTTGACACACATCCATATCACATGCACAAAGACACCCAGACACCAGGACAAGTATACGTGGATCACACAAATTCTTGACCTCGCGGGGATCGAACCCGCGACACGTCGCGCTCAGTGGGTTTGGCGTGGTGACCTCAACCACTCGGCTATATTTATGAGGTCTGAGAATCGTATACTATCTATTTTTCATATCCCCGAACATTTTTATCCGTTTACTTTGTGGCTAAACAACAACTGCACAAGTTGTTCGACCACAGGTTAGACTACACTCGATACGGTTGACTCGTAAATGGATGACCATCTCCGTCATAACGAGTTCCTCTGGGTTTCGGGAGACACGTTTAATTGTGGGTCCTGGCTATTATTTCCACATCTTTGACAGTCGTTACAGGCAGTCAGAAGCTAGAAAGTCTGACAACCAGTCTAGGAGGTATCGTGTTGCCCAGGTAACTGGGTTGAGGAGATCAGATAGGCAGTAGCTCCTTGTAAAACACTGGTACTTCACTGCATCTGGTTAGACTGAAAGCCGATCCCAATAGTTGGGAAAAGGCTAGGACGATGCAGATATGTTTTTCCCTTTTTTCTACACCTGAAATTCCCTTGAAATACTTTTAAATAGCAATTCTCAACGTCAATGTTTGCGGGGTCAGCTAATATTTATATAAACAAATATACACGTGGTAGGAGCCACCCCTGGTTGTGACCGTGACTCTCGTAGCTCAAGGTCGCCGTATGAAGTCATAGCGTCCATTTTCCGTTGATAGCCATTTAGGCTATCTACACACAAGCCTTTTAAAATCGTTTGTTTTGCGATCTGCGGAATTATTTCATCAACATCATTATCATCATCTCAAAATCATAAGTCAAATCAGGCTACTTAGAAGCACTTTTTGTAGGTTAGATTACATTGGAAAGCACCCAGTTTCGACCACCCTTCACTGCTTCCTAAATGCTTTGCTGTGATAGAGGAAACAGAGCAACAGACTTCCCAGTTATTTAGTTAAGTTCCTCCTTCTCACAGCCTATAGCTGTTCACTGCTAGACATAGGCCTCTCCGTTCATTCTTCAGCGCGACCGGTTCTCTGCCACCTGCATTCAACGAGACCCAGCGTTTTCACCGGAACTGTTTAAATGACTTTTAAGGTGCAGCGCAGACGACAAACTATCCGTGACGCTCTTTTTAGTCTGTGAAAATGGGACCTGTGCAATAGGGATGATGACTAGGTATAAAAGAAAAATCTCATTAGTCCCCCAGTTATATAATTGAAAATTATGAGACACGTATTTGTTCCTTTTTCAGAAAAACTAGAATTGACAAAGATTAACTGCTTTAAAGTTTAGGAGAGGGGCTTGTGACGTAACGATAGAGTAAAATTTATACTCAATCGTGACGTCACGCGTAAGTTTCATTCACTGTAATTTGGTCAATTTATGTGTGCGGGACAAATTAAAAAATACGTATCCTTTATTATACAAAAAACTAAAACACGGACACTGCAAAAAAAAAATTGTCATCATCCCTATTATATTAACGCACATGCCGTGCAGATTTTTTGAGCGCCGCAGACTCGATCGCACAAAATGTGTGCCTATGGGGGTTAACATTTTGTGTACAGATTTTAAACATAGTTATGTAATTTTTCCTATACTGTAACATCCTACTATTCTACTAATATGATAAACGCGAAAGTTTTGATGTATGGATGTTAATTGATCTTTCCCCTAAAAACTACTGAACGGATTTAGACGAAGCTTGGTACCTATTATATACCATTATCGTTTTATAACAAAATACAGATAATTATATCTTAAAAGATGTTGCCCGCTGGCCCCGCCGCTATAAATCGAAAATGGACCCACAGAAACATAAAAACTATCCTGAGGTGTTGCTCCAGGCTATGAAGTATAAACTATCTCTGTTTCATCTTCTAATATACACCGTGATTTTTTAGTCGTCTTACAAAAGCAGCCCAGTTCATGTATCCAATGACTAGAACACGTTCATGATAAAAAAAATAGGTATTTATGAGATTGAATAAATTTAAAATGCAATTTTTATTAAATATTATGATGCAATTCGTAGTTTTTTAGAAACACAGCTCTATTGCGCGCGCGGTCTAAGCCTTGTAACAATGGTGAGGGGCGCGGGCGACGGCGTTTTTATCATTTTTAATAAAATTAAATTTTTAAGAGTAAATTTAAGATTTCTCTTGTTTAATTTTTCTTCGTACTTATTATTTTAGTTGATGATAAAAAATAATAATATCGCTTAGGGGTATTTTATGTCGGATACATGAACTGGGCTCCTTTTGTAAGACGACTAAAAAATCACCGTGTATAATCGTCTATTTCATCCAAATCTGTTCAGTAGTTTCAGCATGAAAGAAGAACAACATACATACAAACTTTCGCGTTTATAATATTTTAGTACTAGATTAAAATTAGCACTAC
Organism: Trichoplusia ni; assembly: GCF_003590095.1. Taxonomy (NCBI): domain Eukaryota; kingdom Metazoa; phylum Arthropoda; class Insecta; order Lepidoptera; family Noctuidae; genus Trichoplusia; species Trichoplusia ni. The sequence continues at coordinate 5,447,637 of NC_039480.1, forward strand.
GCTCGCGTGTAACCCACCTAACGTGTTTACATTGTACAGCACGCGATAACAGATCGAGTCTGTTTGTATTATTGTTAATTATCTGCATTTATTATTGCGCTGGCAACACTCTGTGGGTCAGCACTGTACTTGGTGACAACAAGACATGACAATAGCAACATTGAATGAAATCTAGACTTCTTTAAAGTTTTTTTTTCTTAGAAACGACTCCCGCAGTAAAGAATTTAATCCCTGTGAGGCGCGGGGTGTGTACAAACATACAAATCACATGCACAAAGACACCCAGTTTCAGAAAAAGCATTCGTGAATCACATAATGCTTGTCCTACGCGAAGATCGCTCAGTGGGTTTGGCGTGGTGACCTCAACCACTCGGCTATCCGTGCAGTTTTAAACAAGCAGATAGTAACAACTGTTTGTATTGTTAAATTAGCTGTTGCCCGCGACTTCGTCCACGTGGTTAAAAGATCTTGAACCTTTTTCGCAGCGCACGCAACGGAAGCCCTCAAAGATGAATAATCTTCCCCCTTTTTTCCACATTTTCCATTGTATCGTTTCCATATTCGCTCCTATTAGTCGCAGCGTGATGGTATATAGCCTATAGCCTTTCTCGATGAATGGTCTATTCAACACAAAAGTATTTTTCAATTTGAACCAGTAGTTCCAGATATAAGCGGCGTTCGAATTGAAAAAATATTTTTGCGCAATTCTTATTGAGCGAAGATACAAGTGAAAAAAACAGGGAAAATTATTCATTTTTGAGGGCGTCCGCTGCGTGAGCTGCAGAAACGGTTCCAGCAGAGCCCAATCCCTTGCCAGCTCTCACAATGAAATATAAAGTAAAATGATTTTTAATAAACACCGTATTACCTCATTTACAAACCGCGAATTAACTCTGTATAAATATTATTACTATAAACAAATTACCTAAACAATTGCTATTGAAGTATTGACCTACATTATTATTATTAGCGTTTACTTTAAACGCTGACGCATTTGTTACAAGCTAATGTTGATAAAACAACAATTTTAATTATTGATTTTTGCTATTTAACTTTCATGACTTTCGCACTGAGGTTTTTAATCCTTGTGTCCCGGTTTCAAAAACATTCAAGACGTCTGGACTTAGAACAAGCACTCATGGATCACAGAAATGCTTGTCCTAATAGTATTCATTTATAGATATTATGTAATTATTATTAGGTGTTTTTAATTTAACTTCTTGTTTCAATGATAAACCGATTTACTTTTGCATGCTGAAAGGCGGTATATGGTGACACCATTACTATTGTTAAACATCCTTATATTAACCCATAATTCGCAAATAAAGTCGAGGTCACCAAGCCAAATCCACTGTGCGCGTCATGTCGCGGGTTCGATCCCCGCGTAGGACAAGCATATTTGTGTGATCCACGAATGCGTGTTCTGAGTCTGAGTGTCATTGTGCTTGTGATTTGTATGTTCTTGAAACACCCCGCGACACAAGGAATTAAATTCCTTAATGCAGGAGTCGTTTTAATATACATATATATATATTTTAATTTGAAAAAGCTAAGTCGAACCCGCAACGCGTCATGCTTAACGGTTTTGGTGTGATGACCTACACCACTCGGCTATCCGTTGAACCAAAATTACCTGCTTTGGGATTAAAGTACTCGCACAATACCAAAGTACAGTACCAAATATAAAACCATGTGTACAACATAGTTAGATTTATATTATAAAGGCAAAGGTTTGTAAGAATGTAAGTTTGTCCTCTCATTACGCTGCAGCGTAATCGATTTAGCTGTTTCAGCGCGCTGAAACAGCTAAATCGATTACGATGAAATTTGGCATTGCAGTCGCTGACATAAAATTAACACATAATCTACTTCCTATCCAATTTCGCCAAAGTTTTAACACATAAGCAACATTCTAACCGACTGTTTCAAAGAGTTTAATATCCTTACATCTTTAAAGGACAATTCAGCTAGTCATATAAAGACGTTTTAACTGACCCATATCTCACATCTCTGACCCGAATGACTCATACGAAACGAACACTTAAACTGCAGTGCATCGCAAACACGGCCAGTGACGTCACGGTTGTGACGTAACCAATGGTAATACAATGGATGGAACAGAAGTAGGTTTATGGCGGATTTTAATGGGATGCTTAATGTCGAGTGATGTCATTTTGGTTTTTGTGGGTAGTTTTAAATTGAATAAGACGTTGGAGGATGGTGTTAAGTTGCGATTTTCTTTTGTGATAGATTTGATGTGTAGTTTGCAGGTTTTTTTGGGTTTCGTAAGCTAAGGGTAGAAACGGAACCCTGCCTGTCTGTCACTAGGCTTTATTTCATGAACCGTGACAGCTAGTTGACGGTTTCACAGATAATGTGGTTCTGTTGCCTTAAAAAGTTAAAAAAAAACGAATATAATTTACAAAACTCCCTCTCTATGGATTTATATCTTATATCCCGGAGGTTTTCACAACGACTGAATTCTGACTAAGTACCTACATAATAAAAATAATAATTATCCACAACTTTTACAAAACGCCATCTAGTCTCAAACTAAGCAAATCTTGTATTATGAGTACTAGACAACTGATAAACAAAATTATATATTTCGAATTACATACGTTACATAAATAAATTACATCACACAAACATTTATCCTGGGCGTGAATCGAACCCACGACCTCCGGTATAGCAGTCCTTGTCACTAACCACTAGACCAACTAAATAAGACTCAATTTGTCTGTCTGTTTGTCCCCAGTGCCGACGACGACGCGCTCGCAGCTCGCTGCCGAATACCTGGAGTCCTGTCGACGACATGACACACCATGTCTTGATGGTGTGCTGGAGCAAATACGGGTAAGTAAGATCATCATCATCATGTTCGAGTCGTTACAAGTAGTCAGAAGCTTGAGAGTCTGACAACCAGTCTAAGCAAGGGCGATACTCCTTCCGACTACTTGTAACGACTCGAACATAGTTTGTTGCCCAGGTAATTTGGTTGAGGAGGTCAGATAGGCAGTCGCTCCTCGTAAAACTTTGGTACTTAGCTGAATCTGGTTAGACTGGAAGCCGACCCCAACATAGTTGGAAAAAGGCTAAGCTGATGATGATTTATTTTTTATTTGTTAGCATAGCATAAAACTAAGATGGTTCGTGTGTATTCAACAGGAACTCCCCGAGTCGTCGATCGGGGGCGCCACACGAGCGCCCCGCCTCACCCTGGCCGAGTGCTCGCTCTCGGGCACCGCGCCGGCCGACGCGCTCGAGTCCATCATGCGTCGCGTACAGTTCCGACGGCTCGAATTAGAGCACGCCGGCGTCGACGACGAGGGCGCGGTGAGTACTGAACATGCATCATTATCTAAGAATCTATCTTAGTTACCAATCAAAGCTTATGTGAAGCCATCAAAGCACGATGTTTATTTTTTGGAAAGGACGCCGTCTCCGAAATTTTGCTCGATAATCTAGCAACTAGTATAAATAGAGACATTACTGTAAGGTTATAATATTGCCTGAAAACGTCTCATTTGAAACTAGCTGTTGCCCGCGACTTCGTCCCCGTGGGTAGAAGATATAAGTTATGATTTATACCTGCCCTGTTTTTTTCACATTTTCCATTTTATCTTCGCTCCTATTAGTCGCAGCGTGATGGTTTATAGCCTAAAGCCTTCCTCGATGAATGGTCTATTCAACACAAAAAGAATTTTTCAATTTGGACCAGTACTTCCTGAGATTAGCGCGTTCAAACAAACAAACTCTTCAGCTTTATATATTAGTAATTAGTATAGAGTATAGATAAAAACTCTTGATTTTGAGCTCTTGGCCCCCGAGCCCACCCGCAACAAATGGAAAATGGTACCAACGGGACTGTAAATCAGGATAAGAACTGTGACATCCTATGTGTTAAAATGCGGGTTGCATACTATCTGTGTACCTAGTTTCGTCCCAATCCGTTCAATGGTTTTCTCGTCATCTACATGGTTTTCACATCTGTTTTCGCTTTCCAGGAGGCGATCTTCGACATGGTGGAGTACTACGAGAGCGCGACTGTGCTGTGTATCAGCGGACCGAGGATGTTCGGCATCAGGGGCTGGCAGGCAGCCTCCAGGATGATCAAAAAGGTACCCAGTATTCACGCTGTTAAGGCCGGTTTTCCTATCGCCAGATAACTTTTATATTTGACGACCTCCGTGGTCGAGTGGCGTACATACCGGTTTCAAGGTGTCGCTAGCTCTGAGGTCCCGGGTTCGATCCCCGGTCGAGTCAATGTAGATATTCAAATGTCTACATTGTCTCGGGTCTGGGTGTTTGTGGTACCTTCGTTGTATCTGAATTCCATAACACAAGTGCTTTCGCAACTTACTTTGGGTTCAGAACAATGTATGTGATGTTGTCCACATTTATTTTATTATTATATGAAGAATATATGTACTTAATACTGCTAGTACTTGTCCTGGGGGAGCTCTTGGCTCAGCTATAACTCCATAAGTGAGTCGATCACATGTTAAGCTACGCTTGACACGGTCGGCCCCTAGATGGGTGGCGAGTTACTCCGTGTTTCGGAAGGCACGTTAAATTGTGGGTCCGGCTGTTATACATCTGTGACCATCGTTACAGGTATTTAGAAGCTTGAAAGTCTGACAACCAGTCTAACTAAGGGGTATTGTGTTGCCCAGGTAACTGGGTTGAGGAGGTCAGATAGGCAGTCGCTCCTTGTAAAACACTGGTACTTGACCATGAAGATGAAGGCCGATTTTCCAATCATTAGATAACTTTTATCTGAAGAATGTATCAATTTAGTTTGTTTCAAATTAAAGGTGAATTATGTACAAGTGTTCTTAGACATGTTTGATAACATGCAAATCGATCGAACCTTTAAAAGTTTTAGGGGGCGAAATCTTTTACTATCGGTGACAAGGTGACAAGTGTTTATTTTAATTAACGTCTGTTTCACGATCACTAATTTGCCTCTATCTGGCATATAAATTGCAAAATTTGGCATTCTTTGTATGAAAGAAGGAACTTATTTGGCGGTGGTTACACAGACCCTTAATCTTGTTCTATATCCATTCTAGAGCGCAGAACTATCAGAACTAGAAGTCCGGGACGCCCCCCTGGAAGCGTCCCACGCGCCGGTGTTGGCGCGCTCGCTACGAGCCCACACTTGCCGACTGCGCGCGTTGTGCTTGCAGCGCGTCGCGTTAGCAGGCGAACCATTACTGTGTCTTGGTAAGAATTTAATATCTATTAATGTTAGTCTCTAAGGAATATATCTATGGGCCATGTTACCTGAAAATAAATAGCTTTATTATTTAGCTAGCTTTTCGCCCGCGGCTTCGCCCGCGTCGATGTCGGTTATATCGCGTTTCCAAGAGAACTCTTCAAAAGTACGGGATAAAAACCATCCTATGTTCTTTCTCAAGGTCAACTCTATTTCTGTACCTTTCATTAAAATTCAGTTCAGTGGTTTAGACGTGAAAGCGTAACAGACAGACAGACAGAGTTACTTTCGCATTTGTAATATTAGTAGGGATTTCTTACAAAAAACGACTCCCTCAGTAAGGAATTTAATCCTTGTGTCTTTGGATTTACAAACATACAAAACATAATAATATGCTCAAAGACACCCAGACTCAGAGATTTTAATGAAACTCGATACACAGATAGTTTATGACCAGGATTAAAACAGGATAGTCAAAATGAATAGGAATTCAATGATACCAACGACTACCAATAAATGAAAATGAATCTACGTTTAAATTCCACAACTTTCACACAGCGCCATCTAGTCTCGAAACTAAGTAAAGCTTGTATTATGAACTAGCTGTTGCCCGCGGGCCCGCCCACAGAAATATAAATGTGGATAAAAACTATCCTAAAATCCTGATTATAAACTATCCGTGTACCAAGTTTCGTCTAAATCCGAACGAAAAACATTATCCAAACTTGCTCGTTAAAATTAGTAGGATTCAAAATTTATCTGTTCACAACAAAACCCTATTCATGTTGTTACAGTGATAGCCCTAAAATCGAACAGTTCAATACGTGAGCTTCGCCTGGGTGACAACCGGCTGTCCGTGACGGACGCCGCGCAGCTCGCCTCGCTGCTGCGATACAACTCCAGGATACAACTCCTGGACCTGTCCAACAATCAGATACAGGTGAGCTGAAAAATCACTTCCCCATAACCTGCCCCACCGATCACCCCATCAAACCCACATCACCCCCCCCTAATAACCCCCATAATGACCCATCACCCGTCATATGCCCCCACCGCCCTCCTTCGTCCCACCCATCACCCACCCATCACCCACCCATCACCCTTCCATCACCCCTCCATCACGCCTCCATCAGCCCTCGCCATCACCCCTCAATGTATGAGTTTACGGTACATTAATAAACATGTTGCTTAAACAAACTCTCCTACATTGCCGTGCCCTACAGGGTCCATAGTGTGCTATACTTATATTATGTAACACCTGTATAACACATGGAGTGCAATAAAATATTGAGTATTGAGTATTGAAATATACTTATGATCAATGTAATCAATGTCTTTGTATCCTTGAGTCATATTAATTTATTATTAAATTGCTTGGCCCTGGTAGAATTTGAAGCCAGTTTAAATTTAGTATGTTGAATGCAATAAGTTTTTCTGAATGTTTATTTTAATTCTTATGAACGGGATCTTTCTTATGTAACGAAGGCAAACATTCAGATATCTTGAGATGTGTAGTGATCAAATACTAAAATCCACCCATGTTCCATTCAGGCAATCCCCCTTCCCCGACAGGGTATTCTGCAGCTCTGAGACAGATTTCTGAATTATTAAATGATGTAACGGTTTACTCACGCGTATTTATCGGGGTAGCCCGACTAGTTTCGGACCCAACCGGAGTCCTTAATCATGAGCAGACGCGGCGGGATCGCGAGTCGAACTGAGTACGCGTGAGTAAACCGTTACATCATTTAATAATTAATCGTTCTCACGACAGTTACTATCAAGATTTCTGAATTCTTTAAAGTGTAGTAAAACAAGCAATGGATGTAATAATAATAGTTTTGTGTGTGTGTGTTAGGACGCGGGCGTAGCGGCGTTAGCAGAAGCATTGTCTGAACAAGCGGCGCTGTCACCACCCTCCTCAGATAGTAGGTGTCTTGGTGAGAAAATACATTATTATAATATGTATAAAAAAAAAAAATTGAAAACTTGTGTCGCGGGAGGTTTCACAAACATTCAAATCACATGCACAAAGACACCCAGACTCAGAACAAGCATTCGTAGATCACACAAATGCTTGTCCTACGCGGGGATCGAATCAACACGTCGCGCTCAGAGGGTTTTGCGCGGTAACCTCAATCACCCGGCCGTCCTTTGTTTGACTGCACGTCAAACAATAAATTGTCCATGTTGAACAATTGTTCACCGATCCCTAATGTCCTTACTGAACAATTGTTCACCTATCACTTTATGTCCGCAGTGGGCAACAACGACTCTAGTGGCCTCGCCCCGATCAATAATGTCTTTAATGAACAATTGTTCTATGTCCGCAGTGGGTAACAACGACTCTCGTGGCCTCGCCTTCCTGGTGCTCTGGAACAATCAGCTGACGAGGAACTGCGCACCATATCTCAGTAAGGCTTTGGTGAGTTTGTCTAACCTATATTTATTATCTAGTATATAAAATTCTCCTGTCGCGGTAAACGAAATTCTCCTCCTCCGAAAAGATTCGACTGATTCTCATGAATTTTTGTATAATATGTTCTTTGGGTCTGAGAATCGATCATTTTTACACTTATAAGTATGGAAATCATAGAAAAAAAGATTCTGAGCAATTTTTTTTAAGAATTCTTGCTTCTTCCTGCGAATTCCGCAAACAATAAGACTTTTCTTTTAAATAAACACCCAATTTCAACTCGACAATTCTTTTGATCGTTCCATAAATTTCCTTTGACCACCAGCGTTCGTCCCAATCCCTATGCGTGTTGAACATCGGTCGCAACGCGGTGGGCAGCGAGACGGTGAGGGCGGTCCCGCGCGGCGCCCCGCTGGTGTCGCTGGGGCTGCAGGCGGCGCGCCTCGGGCCCGACGCCGCGCCCGCGCTCGCCGACCTCGTGCGGGCCCACGGGAGGCTGCAGGTACCGTACTCCGGGGCAGCGGGCTGAGGGTGTTGTTGCGGGATGATACGGTGAAGTTAGACCTCGTGCGGGCTGATAGAAGGCTGCAGGTACTGTACCAGCGGGCAGTGGGCTGAGGGTGTCACACTGTACCGTGTGTTGTTGCGGGATGATACGGTGAAGTTGTAATTGATCTGAAGTTAGACCTCGTGCGCGCTGATAGAAGGCTGCAGGTACTGGGCTAGGGGGCAGCGGGCTGAGGGTGTGACACTGTACCGTGTGTTGTTGCGGGATGATACGGTGAAGTTGTAATTGATCTGAAGTTAGACCTCGTGCGCGCTGATAGAAGGCTGCAGGTACTGGGCTAGGGGGCAGCGGGCTGAGGGTGTGACACTGTACCGTGTGTTGTTGCGGGATGATGTGGTGAAGTTGTAATTGTTCTGAAGTTAGACCTCGTGCGGGCTGATAGGAGGCTGCAGGTACTGTACCAGGGGGCAGCGGGGTGAGGGTATAACCGTGTACGGTACTAAATATTAGTAGAAGTTGGTACATCACTATTTACTAATTCGTAGAAAAGTGTAGCTACAAAGCTATATAATAACAGAAATCTGCAGGTACAACACTCGATTGGAATATGCGAAAACATGGATATACAACACATTAGATTCGGAATAGACATTCACAAGAATGCTTTTCCTACGCGAGGATCGAACCCTCGACACTTATCGTCTATCCGTACAGTCATATTTCATACAAAAACTTTATTTTTAATAACGATGCCCGCACTAAGGAATTGTATCGCAAACATTTCTCAAACACTCAAGTCACATACACAAAGATACCTAGACTCAGGACAAGCATTCGTGGTTCACACAAACGCTTGACCTACGCGGGGATCGAATCAACACGTCGCGTACAGGTTTGGCGTGGTGACCTCAACCTCTCGGTTATCCGTGCAGGATAAAATTCTTCTGTTCTCATTCTTGACTGACCTGTTGGTCTAGTGGTTAGTGAGACTGACTGCTATACCGGAGGTCGTGGGTTCGATTTCCGCCCAGGACATTTTTTTGTGTGATGAGCACGATCATTTGTCCTGTGTCTGGGTGTAAGTTATCTATAATAATGTATGTATTTAGAAATATATAAGTATGTTTATCTGTTGTCTAGTACTCATAATACAAGTTTGCTTATTTTGAGACGAGATGGCGTTGTGGAATATTTATTAATTTATTTAATTATTATTTTTCAGAGGTTAGATCTCCGTGAGAATCGACTCGGCGCCGCCGGCCTCCAAGCCATACTGACAGCGCTCAAGGAGAACAACACTCTGACGCAGATCGACCTGGACGAGCCGCCCGTAAGTCTAACTAATCGTATATTTTGTACATTTGTTTTTTGATCGACGCGTACGTTTTTCGTTTTCGTTGTGTACTTTTTTTTGTGAAGTTTGATGTGTGTTTTATAAGGTTTTTGATGTTGTGGGAGTTAGGAAGTATATTTTTTTGGTTATGGTTAACTTTCGTTCTTTTTATTGCAAACGTCGATTTTTTTTTAAAGTTGTCAATGAATTAAATAAAATTACGTAGGCATAACAATTATGTAAACGTAAAAATTTCACACGCAGTTATTGTTCTAAAAATACTGAATTTTGAATAAGAAAAACCATTTCAGTTTTTTTTATTATTTGTTCTATTATCTTACTATCAATATCTATAACTCCAACTCATTCCATCAGGATTCGTCGAGCCTATTAGCGGAGGACAACGAGGCGGCGCTAGTCCGACGCGTGACCCGCGAGATCCGCGCCCTCTGCCGGCGGAACGAGCCGACCAAGCCGGAGGACGACACGACACACCCTGTACACAGGAAGATCAGCCTCACGTGCCATACAGCGTGTTTGTTGAGGGTAAGTAGAGAAAAACGGGTTCCGCTCAATTCCGCCCAACTCCGCCTGATTCCGTTCCTCTGCCCAGCTCTCCTCCACTTCATCTAGATCTAGTCCCATCAGCGTAGATATAATCCGCTTGGATCCGCTCCACTCCGCCAGGAGAGGCCTTCCTTCCGAAGAAGGAAGTCAGAGGCCTTCCTTCCGAAGAAGGAAGGCTTTAAGAACCTCTCAGATCTCAAACACGCAGAGGTCCCTAAACAGTACCGCTCTACACTTTTTTTTTGGCAAGGCGGGGGAACCTCTTGGACACCCACTCCCTCGGGGGAGGAAATGGGTAGTGTGAGACTCTTACTGACTAAACCTGAACCGTCGTGCTACGTCATCCGCGTTTTTGTGTCGGTGTATGGCAATGCGTTGCAATCCTTCATGCACCGACCGAAGTACCGCTCTACCCTAGATTTACTCGTGTCAGCATATTTTCTCATCCTCTATGATCCTCTCGAATCCCTCCAAGTCCGTATATTTCACTCCGTCCAACTTTTCCCTACCCCTTCCTCCAGTGTATATTTTAAGTTCTCTAGAGACTTGCATCGTAAATCGACAATTACGACGATGTGTTTGATTTAATATGAAGATTTTTTTTCAGCGAAAAATGAAGATTTTCGAATCAAATCAAATCATCACAACCAATCATGATCGTTTTTAGCTTTTCGTATTATTATTTGAGCTAAGTGGTTTCTTACGTTTACGCGAATGTTAGACATTGAAATAAAACTACTTTTACGTATTTTATCGCGGTTTAATTTTAGATTTTAATTCCCGACGTTTCGAAACCTTTGCATTTATCATGGTCACGGGCAGACGTCGCGCGCAGATTATTTCAATGTCTAACATTCGCGTAGACCTAAGAATCTGTAAAAGTAGTTTTATTTAATTATTTGAGCTTAGCTTAAAAGCTTGTAAGGCCTGATTCGCACGGGAGCTTTTTTAACGCTTTTTAAAAAAGCAAATAGATTATAATAGAACTTCAAATAGAACTGTAGTGATCCAAGCAACCGGCGGGACAACTACGTCACCAGGGCGCGTCAGTGAGACCGCATTAGTGCGCCGTCGAGCTCACGCACGCTTTGCAGACGACGGTCTCACCGGTAGATTGTCATGGAAAGGAAAATAACAGATCTGTCAGAGATAGCAACCTTGACAATATTAATAAAATATTAAAATCCGTCTCTTCATTTTATTTGAACCTCTACAGAACAAATGCATTTCCATGTACTTGTTCATGCGTCCGTGTTATATTTATTTGTAAGAATATGGTAATTGTGATGTTACAAAAATTTTCGCTCCATAATGTTCTGCCGTTTCCGGCGCACAAATATTTGAGGTAATTGGAAATGCATTTGTTCTATTTGAACGTTTTTTTTTAACGCGCGTTAAAAGAGCTCCCGTGCGAATCAGGCCTAAGTGTTAGGTTGACGAGGCCATGTCCCCCAGCAGGGTATGGGCGGCGGCGAGGAGGAGCGGCGCGGCGGGCGGCTGCGCTCGCCGGCGCCGTCGCCCGCGCCCTCGCCCGCCGGCAGCCCCGTGCCCGCCCCGCACCCGCACTCGCGGTTCATGGTACCATACATACACACACATTTATTTCTTAGTTTCGATAGTAACTATCGTGAGAATTATTCATAACTAGCTGTTGCCCGCGACTTCGTCTGCGTGGATAGAAGATATAAGTTATGACTTTTTCTTAACTCCTATTAGTCGCAGCGTGATGATATATAGCCTAAAACCTTCCTCGATGAATGGTCTATTCAACACAAAAATATTTTTTCAATTTGAACCAGTAGTTCCTGAGATTAGCGCGTTCAAACAAACTAACCCTTCAGCTTTATATATTAGTATAGATTGCGACGACCTCCGTAGTTTACTGGCATACGCACCGGTTTCAAGGTATCGCTAGCTCTCAGGTCCCGGGTTCGATCCCCGGTCGGATCAAACATCCATACACACCACATACAAATTTTGCGTTTATGATATTAGTACGATCTCATCTCCGCTTTAGAGAATACCACGCCTTAGCAACATACATACATACAAAAATACATGATATTAGTCTTTTTCAGATTTTTACAATTTAAAATCAAAAATGCTATTTTTTTTGTAGAATTTGACATAACATTCGCGCAAGCAATTTTTTTATATGCTGTTTTTTTTATATTACATTCATAACTTTTGTTGCCCAGGTAACTGGGTTGAGGAAGTCAGATAGGCAGTCGCTAAGTCGACGAATGAACTGAATCCGGTTAGACTGGCAGCCGACCCCAACATAGTTGGGAAAAATTCATGACTTTTTACAAAATTTGGGAAAATTACAAATTATTTTTGGATACGAAGAGCCGAAGAAAGATCTCGATGGCGTGGTATTGGAGAGGCCTATGTCCAGCAGTGGACGAATACGCCCTGATGATGATGACAAATTATTTGTACTTCGTTTTTTTCCAAAATATAAACTATATTGCTGTCTTTTTATACAAACACATATTAAATAAACTGACGACTGATACATTTTCAGTGGTATATTTGATTCGGCAATCAATATTCAAGTCACATACACAAGACACCCAGACTCAGGACAAGCGTTCGTGGATCACACAAATGCTTGGCCTACACGGGGATCGAAACCGCGACACGTTACGATCGAGGCGTGGTGACCTCAACCACTCTGCTATCCGTGCAGTCAATACTTTATATAAAAGGGATGATGACAATTTTTTTTTGCAGTGTCCTTCTTGTAGTTTTTTGTATAATAATGGATACGTATTTTTTAATTTGTCCCGCAAACATAAATTGACCAAATTTCAGTGAATGAAACTTACGCGTGACGTCACGATTGAGTATAAATTTTACCATATCGTTACGTCACAAGCCCCTCTCCTAAACTTTAAAGCAGTTAATCTTTGTCAATTCTAGTTTTTCTGAAAAAGGAAAAAATACGTGTCTCATACTTTTCAATTATCCAACTGAGGGACTAATGAGATTTTTTCTTTTTATACCCATCCCTATTAATATACATTTACACCCTTTTTCTTGCTCCTCCTTTTTACTATTTCTGATTAATTAAGTTTCTGGTTCCAAGGCAGTTAATTGTATTCCTCTGGGACACACCGAACGTAAGTGTTTCGGTGGTTTTCGTTGGTTTCATTGTAGATGTATGTATTTAGAAGGATGTGAGGCAATATTTTTAAATACTATCTTTATCTGTCTGTAGGTTACCCGTGTGACTCCCGAGCGAGACTCTTCGACGGACAGCAGCAGTTCAACGTCGTCGACGCCGACGCGTCCGTACTGCCCGCCGTCCAGGTTTAGAGTTGTACAGGTAAATGAAATATTGTCTGCATAAAATCTGTACCTCAGAGGTAAACAATAGTAATCTCCATTATAAAATATATGTTTTTTTGCAAATTACACTCGCAAGAACCAGTTCTATACACTGGTATACGACATTAAGTCCCATGGCATCTAGAAAAAGAGATATTCAGTTGTATTCGACATTAAATCCAAAGATTTGTAACGGGTATAGGATCTCAAATGATGATACGATTGTTTACCTTTAATGTCACATAATGTTGTATGCCTCTGAGGTACAGAAATGTACTAGCTTATAGTCGTCAGGCGGGAGTTGAGATGACTAGACTGAAAAGCCTCCCGACGCACAATGGGCCGACTTGGAGCGTGCGGAAAAGGGAACCAGTAACCAGTGGCCTATAGGTGTCCCACTGTTGGGCACAGGCCTCTTGAGCGCCCATCACCGCGACCTCTTATATTATATGAAACTTCGAACGAGCGGGTTATAGGAATTTAATTTTTTTTAAGTATACCAAATAAATAAAGAGTATTTGCAACCGACTTCAACAGGAAGAAAATTCTTAATTGATTTTTTAATTAATGAAAAACTAATATTAATTCCCAGCGATTTTCCGACTGTTGGTCTCTACCTAAAATAAACTAAAACACAATTTCGCTCTCAGGTTTTGGAACCGCCTCAAATCCAAGTCCACCCGGCATCCAGTCAACCGAGGAAGTCCCCCTCCCGGTTCTCGGTGACCAGGAACTACGACAGCGTGTACAACCCAACCCCATCGCCACCACCACCCAGCCCGGCGCCATCAATACAAGCGCTAGATCCCACGACACTCAATGACCAAGTATTCACACGAAATGACAACGACACTCCCGTTAAAAACGACACTTTAGTTCACAGTGAAGTGTCAACACAAAATGATAACAAATTGACTCAGTTCAGTGATTCTTTTCAAGATAAAAGTGTTGTTATACAAAGTAAGAACGACACTCTGGTTCATAGTGATGTGTCGTTACATGATAAGGATGAAGTGATGGTCACTCAAAGACATGACGTTTCGACACAATTTAGTGATGTAACTATACAGAGTGGAGATAAAAATGTTACAAGTCAATGTAAAAACGACGTTTTGGTTCATAGTGATTTAGAGATTAAAGATATAGAAAAAACAGTCGTTTTGGCGAATGAAAGTTTAGATAAAAAAGTCGTCGCTCAATCGAGTAAGTCTTTAACTGATATAGTTAAAAGTGAACCGTTAAGTAAAGTAGAACTAACTCAAAGTGAAGCTAAAATAGACACGAAAAATGAAGGTGTAGTTAAAAACGAAGGTGCATGTCAAAATCTAGATAAAGTTAAAATTGAAACAATTAAAACTGAAGGTTCAACTCAAAATGTAGTTAAACATGAAGATGCAAGCAAAGATAAAGTTAAAAATGAACCGAAATTAATTGAAGGTGCAAGTAAAAATGAGATTGTTGTTAAAAATGAAACTTCGCCAGTGAGAAAGGTTGTGACTACACAGGTACGAAGCGAAGCCATGAGGCAAGCTAAACTAGAAATGTTAAACCAGAGCGTTGAACCCGCACCTAAGAAAGACACTACACCTTTTTTCAGTTCTGATCCTATGGTAAAAAATCCAATTAAAATTGAAGACAAGAAAACAGCGGCTGCAATTAAAATTGAAGCCACTCAATCTTTAGTCACTGATATTAAAAGTGAACCCGCTGACCAAGTGAGAAATGAAAATATTAAAGAAATATTACCAGAACTTAAAAAAGAAGTGTCCCTTCAAAAAATAGAGCCTTCATTAACCGAATCAAATAAAAATGAACCAAAAGTTGAATCAAATCAAGTCAAACCTACAGAACAAACGCCAATGTTGACTGTAAAAGTCGAATCAAATCAAGAAAGTCAAACCAAGTCAATTGAAAGCACAGTCAAAATAGAAACGACAAGTCAAGTCAAAAATGATGAGTCAAATAAAGTCATAACCGATCAAGTTAAAATTGAGTCAAAAATTGAACTTACGAAGAGCAAAACTGAGTTAACCAGTCAAATTAAACCTTTGGTTATTGATCCGGTTCAAATTAAAACTCTAGTTAGTCCGACGATCAAAGCGCCGAAACCAGAAATACATACTATAATCGAAACTGAGTCTGAAATCGATGAAACTGAATCGATTTCAAAAATCGATTTGGCTTCGACTAATAAAAGTGTTGCTCTATGTGAATCAAAAACTGAGTCTAATAAATTTGAATCTAAAGAAAGCGTTAGCAATGAGGCTGGGTGGGATCTAACGAAAAAATCTGAATCTGCAATTATAACTGAAAAAAATCTAGACGTTACAGATTCAATCTCAAATTTGAGTGCGCAATCAAGTTCAACTCAAAAAGACGTTACAAAAACTCAAGAAACAAAAAGTGAAATCGATAAAATTGTGATAGATAGTATTAAAAATCCAACACTAGTTAAAAGTGATTTGAAATATAGTGATGTGCTGAAAAGTGATAAAAAAAACATTATCGATAAAGCCAAAGTGGTTCGCGACCAAATCATAGACAATTTAGACGATAATTTAGATATAGACAAAATGAAATCCATAGATAAAAGTAGAGATAGAGATAGTTTTCAAAATGTACCTGCTGAAGTTATACTTAAGAAAAACAAGAGTGAATCCAGTCTGGATAGCCCAGATCTAGAAGTGTCTAGACTAATGCAGAAGAGAACAGAAGATAAAAACGTATTCGACAGTAATTCTTCTTTGGAAATTTCTGGAAGTTCAATGGAGAGTTTGAACGAGCAAAATAAGTCGGTTCAAGAGTTGGACAGACGGAAATCAGTCATTCTGTCCAACGAGAGCAGTGTCGAGTCGACTAGTGATGTGACCCCAGTCAACAGCGGAAACTTCCTAAATCTATCTTTGAGTTCCAACGAAAGTGTCTCACCTCTATTCGGAAAGACGAAATTAATACACGATTCGTTATCGAGTCTAGAGGCCAGTGTCAGCTCTCTAGATTCTGGAAAAATCGATAAAATCATGGTCACGTCCGCCGACTCAGGAATCGAGTACTCGTTGCAACATCCCTCGGAGAATCGAGACGACAATTCATCGAATGAAGGTACTTTGACGAATAATTCCAGTCTAAAAGAATCCATGAGGAAACCGGAAGTACTTCTCGAATCTATATCCTCGCCAAAAAGGACTTCCAGTCTTCTGGATGTGCCAGCATTGAAGAGTAAAGGTCTAGATCGGATGAGGAAGATATCCTGGGTCGCCCCTTCATCCAGTTTCCATGTCCCGAGAGCAGAAGAGAAGGAAGCAAAGCCTTCTCACTTAGAGAAGCTACTGTCTCTGTTCCAACACCCTGCTAGCATCTTCTCCAGAAGTCTTACTTCTGATGATGAGAAGAAGACGTCCAGCACACCGCCGAGGAAGGACTCTTCTCTCACCAGCTCCTTCTGGTCGTGGGGGTCGACGATAGAGAGAGAGAGAGACGATTCAGAAGCTACAGACTCCACTCTATCAGAGAGAGTTCAAGTCTCCTTCGTAGATGAATCATTTTCGAAGAAACTAGATTCAAAAACTCCATCTACTGACACGGATAACACGTTGTCCGAATTCCAGTCTTTCCCGCAGGAGAGTGAGATGGGAGAGAGAGAGACGGAAAGAGAGAGAGAAAGAGAAACAGTTACCATAACCACCGAAGATATTATAGTACAAAATTTAGACGTAAGTGTAATTAATAATGCTAACAGAAATGAGATAGGTAGAGAAAATAGAGATGAGAGAGAGAAAGAGATAGAGTTAGTCAGGCCTAGGTCTTTTGCCGCAGTCCTGAAAGCGTCTGGGTCTGAGAATTCTCTAGATAAACAATCTAGCCCTGATAACGGGCAATCCGTTGAGAAACTACCGAGCAAAGTGATTCGTGGGATAAAAGAAAATATAAGTCCTGAAAATACATTAACTTCAAGTATGAGTAATACTAAAGCTTTAGCCGTCGAGCTAGAAAGACAGGTCAAAAATCCAGACCCAGTCAAAATTGAGCCTAGAATCGAAGATAAAATCCAGACTGAGTTATTAGCTCCGATAGCTACTATTGAAGAGACTTGTGATGTTTTCCCATTGCAACTAGCTTTTATAGACGAAGTTAACACTGAAAAAGATCTAGAACAAAATACAGAGAAGTCTAAAGAAATAGATCTAGGTAAAGACGCGTTGTCTTATCTAGTTTATGACGTCAGCGAGTTTCGGCCTGAAAAGCCAGTCCCACAGAGTTCTTTAGCTCAGGAATTAAGAGATGCTGAAATTAAGGAAATTCTAGATCTTAGCCCGGAATTAGTTGTTGATGAGTTACAAGATAACGTTTTCGCGCCAAAAGAAATTATAAAAAGAACTTCTCCAATAATTCCTGAACGAGCGAAAATCATAAAATCTAATTCTCTAGAAGATTTATCCATAACAGAAGAGAAAGTTAGTCCGAAAACGAAAACTATAGCTTTTAAAGTACCAGAAAGTACCACACCTAGAGATATACCGGAACGAAGGGCTAAGTTACGGACTAGGAGCGGGTCTAGCCCGAAAAGTTTACCAGAAAGTCTAAATAAACCTTGCCCTTTAACCAAAATGGAGTCAATTCTGTCTAAAAAGAAGAAAAAAGTGTCTTCTCTGGGAAAAATGGCAAGAGATTCGCTGTTAGCGCTGAATATGAGTGAAGAGGAGATAGCAGAGTTCAGAAGATCTTATAAACTGACTTCTGTGGAGAGTTTGAAGAGTCTAGAGTCTGTTTCAGAAGATGCAAACTCTCAAAGTGGCAACTCTATCGATTCAAGGTGCAGAGCGTGTTTAAGAACGTCGCAAGAGAGTCTCATGTCCCTAGACTCCATATCCGAAGACTGCAGGTGTGCTGAAGACTGCGAGAGGCCTGGAAAGTCGGCTAGATAATTTGCCCAACACTGGGCTGCTCTTAGATACCGTAATACTGCTAAATACAAGATTAAGTTTTGGTTGCCCCACGTTGGGGCGCCATTATCGATGTTAATAACACCAGCCTGTAACTGTCCCACTGCAGGCCTCTCATACAGAGATTTCCTTTTTCCAATATAAATACAAGTTTCTTGCATAGATTAAATAAGAAATAGATAGAGCTAGTTATCAAAATTATAAATATATAATAACACAACAAGCTGTTATAAAATATATTAATAAACTCTTGCCCTATCTATATTTTTATTTGGTCTATGGGATTATAGGAATATACAGAATGTTCAAACAGACTCTGGTCCTATTTAAATACAGCTTTAAGTGACAATTAACAACTTCATTCAAGAAAATAATTGTTTATTTAAAATAATAATTAATTGATATGAAAAATCTAAATGCACACGTTTTTAAACGTCAACGTCGTTGTAATGTTGTAATTTACATTGTCAACGGGTTTGAAGCTACCCTGAAAATGTCAGCCTGCTAGCTTATCGGGAACTGCCTCAAAATTGAGTTGCAAAAATCCAACCGAAACGACAAACAAGAAAGTGAGTTTATAGAAACGTGGGAAAAATACCGGTCCAGCTTGAGTCGGAGTTCCGATACTGAGGGTTCCGTACAAATAGGCTAAAGAGAGTTTTGTCAAAAGAAAATGGCCCTTCATCGAAATTTATTACGTACGGTACAAGCTGTTGTGTTGTTATAATCTTGATTTTTATCGATGTTATAACAGACATCATTTATGAAAATATCAAGTGTCTAGCTATCACGGTTCATGACATACAGCCTGGTGACAGACTGAAAGACAATGGACCCTTAATAATATTATTAAATGATGTTACGGTTTACTCACGCGTGTTTATCGGGGTAGCCCGACTAGTTCCGGACCCAACCGGAGCCCTTAATCATGAGCAGACGCGGCGGGATCACGAGTCGAACTGACGTCAGCGGCCGCACATCTCGCCGCTCATGATTAAGGACTCCGGTTGGGTCCGAAACTAGTCGGGCTACCCCGATAAATACGCGTGAGTAAACCGTTACATCATTTAATAATGAATCATTCTCACGACGGTTACTATCTTAATAATATTGATTCATTTCTAATCCCATTACAGTACAGATAAATAAATTATTCCTCTGATGCAAATTCTGATCTCATGACGATTTGATACAGTAATCCCATTTTCAAAGAATTTTCTTGAATTAAGTTGTTAATTTACAATAACGAAAGCAGTTTTAAAAATAACTATAGTTGACATTTAACCGACAGCAAAAAAATAAGTGTTATGACTAACGGTCTAGCGCTCAATTGATCTACAGAAAGTCAGTGTGATAAATATATATAATTAAAAAAACATATTTTGTCTCGCTCTGCGGTCCTACAAGCACCTCTTAAAGTAAGAATGTAAGTGTGGAAGCGAGAGAGAAAGACACGCCTATCTTCATCTCTCTTCCACAATTACAATAATTTTACTTCAAGACAAAACTTAAAATTAAATTAAAATTTGTAACAAATGTATGAATTTGTTAATTACCACGTGACTAAAAATTATTATGCAGCTTGGATAAATGTTCAAATATATATGTTTATAACAACACCAGCCTGTAACTGTCCCACTGCAGGCCTCTCATACAGAGAACGAGCATTGATCACCACGCTTGTGATCTGCCCCACGGTGGGGCGCCATTACCGAAGCTGTTAATAACACCAGCCTGTAACTGTCCCACTGCAGGCCTCTCATACAGAGAACGAGCATTGATCACCACGCTTGTGAGCTGCCCCACGCTGGGGCGCCATTACCGAAGCTGTTAATAACACCAGCCTGTAACTGTCCCACTGCAGGCCTCTCATACAGAGAACGAGCATTGATCACCACGCTTGTGAGCTGCCCCACGGTGGGGCGCCATTACCGAAGCTGTTAATAACACCAGCCTGTGTCCTTGTGACGTTTTCACCCGACTTGTTCAAAAAGAATGTATCATGTATATTGAACATTTATTCAAATAAAAACAACGGTCGTCTTACTTAAAGAAAATCTTAAACGGACTGAAAAAAAAAACGAAAAATTTTTGTACTTGTGCGAAGAATTGAAAAACTTAAAAACTTTTATATGTATAAAGAGATAATATCGAAATGAATCGATTTGTAAAATATATTCGAAATTCATGTACTTCAATAGTATTAAAAGAATATTTGTATTTTTTATTAAAATTTGAAAGGAATTCGGTGTAGACAGAGTTTCGTAGGCTAACTTACAAATATTTTTTAACCAACTGCGTCAGAACAGAGGTAGTACATTATTAACGTTGACTGCTAGTTTCGTATAAGATTGCATAACAAGGAATAAGTCCTTATATTCAACATACTGTAAAATCTACAAAATGTATGAAAATGATAGTTTTAATTCATGTTGTATGCGATTGCACGGATAGCCGAGTGGTTGAAGTCACCACGCCAAACCCATTGAGCGCGACGTGTTGATTCGATCCCCGCGTAGGACAAGCGTTTGTGTGATCCACGAATGCTTGTCCTGAGTCTGGGTGTCTTTGTGCATGTGACTTGTATGTTTGTGAATCCCAAGACACAAGGATTAAATTCTACAATGCGGGAGTCGTTTAAAAAATTATAATTTCGATATATTTGACGTCATCTAGCTATGAAAACTAATGATTCGGCGATTTACATGCGGGCAACATCACACCCATTATTCTGAACCCAAAGTAAGTTGCTAAAGCACTTGTGTTATGGAATTCAGATGCAACGAAGGTAACACCATCACCCAGACCTGAGACAATGTAGAATATATAATTTTTGACATTGTACCGACCGGGGATCGAACCCGGGACCTCTGAGCTAGCGACACCTTGAAACCGGTGCGTACGCCACTCGACCACGGAGGTCGTCAGTCAATTTCGAAATTTACCCCGCGGGTACATAAAATCGGTATAAAAACTATCCTATGTATCAATCCAATTTATAAACTATCAGTGTATCAAGTTTCGTCAAAATCCGTTTAGTGGTTTTTGCGTGAAAGACGAACAAACATGCACACATCAATACATACAAACTTTCGCGATTATAATATTAGTGGTTGGTTATGAAACTCTGATCTAAACATTGTAATTCTGAAAATCTTGTTGTTTATGAGTGCTGTGGTGAGTTGTCAATTTACATAAGCTTACTACGAGTAGGCCACGAATATTGGCTCAAGTATTGGACCCAATTTTAATTATCACACAATTGTTGGCCGAACTATTGGATCCAATATTTGTTTTCGACCAAAATGTTGGCCACATTATTGGATCCAATATTTGTTCGATTATATGTCATTGACTGGATAAGAAACGGATAAGGCTTATTATCGTAATATGTAAATAATAAGACATAGACTTTTTCTTTATTTAGTCTATGGTATAAAAGGAGATACAACATGTTTTATACAACGTGTAATACGGTTCCAGTCTAACCAAGGGGTATCGTGTTGCCCAGGACACTGGGTTGAGGAGGTCAGATAGGCAGTCGCTCCTTGTGAAACACTGGTACTCAGCTGAAACCGGTTAGACTGGAAGCCGACCCCAACATAGTTGGGAAAAGGTTATAAAGATAATGTATACAACATGTTTTAATTCACTCCAGTCCTATTGTCCTTGACTAAATATCGTTCTTGTTGGCAATACTATTGGGTCCAATATTTGTTCCAAACGTTGGGCTGAAAAACAACTAAACTATTTAGTTGATACTAAAAATTCAAGTACTTATAATATTTAAGACGAATTTTTGACTACCCTCAAGGTTACGTATTCATATTAAAATTATGAGTGTTATTTTGGAATATTAGTTTTTAAAGTGAGAGAGAAGATCGAGAGTTAGAAAGAGAGAGATAATGTGTGTGTTTGTAATGGGGAGTTCACTGTTTTAATTTTCCTTTATGGTCATTGATTAAATGATATAACGGTTTACTCACGCGTATGTATCGGGATTGCCCGACTAGTTTCGCGCGTGAGTAAACCGTTGCATCATTTAATAATATTCAGCAAAGTGTAATGACTGGTATCAATTAATAATATTGGGTTACGTCAAAGGCAAAGCAAATGTTGAATGAGACAGTTAGAGTTTGTAAACCGGTACGGTTGTGTGAGACTAAGAATTGGAGACAAATATAATATGGCCGTCTTAATGGTTAAAAAGCTTATAGTGAGTAAAGTATAATGAAAAACTACCCACGAATTGGTATAAATTGTTTTTAAATTATGAGAAAGTGTGATGCGTATACACCGTGATTTTTTAGTCGTCTTACAAAAGCAGCCCAGTTCATGTATCCAATGACTAGAACACGTTCATGATAAAAAAATAGGTATTTATGAGATTTGAAAAAAAAAATGCAATTTTTATTCAATATTATGATGAAATTCGTAGTTTTTTAGAAACACAGCTCTGTTGCGAGCGCGGTCCGAGCCTTGTAACAATGGTGAGAGGCGCGGGCGGCGGCGTTTTTACCATTTTTAAGAGTATATTTCAGATTTCTTTTGTTTAATTTTCTTCGTACTTATTATCTTAGTTGATGATAAAAAAATATCAATCGCGCCTAGGGGTATTTTACGTCGGATACATGAACTGGGCTGCTCTTGTAAGACGACTAAAAAAATCACCGTGTATAATTAGCTTTATTTCGAATATCTGAATGTTTTCTTTAATTTGTAAATCAATATGTATGTTTTGCTATTGCATACTTAATATAAATGTGTATAATATACACAGAATAAGTGAATAACACAAAACGAGGGTAGAAAAGTATTCGTCTTAAAACAAAATGGGGGCACTCGGTTTTTTTTTCGTTTGCAAAAAATTATTGAATATAAATTGTAAATAATTCTGTACAGAAAAGTTCGAAAGTTTTTTTATAATAGTATAAGATGGTTAAAAAAAATAATAATTATATAAAAATGAGAGTTATGGCTTTACACACATACAGAATGATTGTGTGGTTAAGTCGCATTGTATGAGAGTGTTATACATGGCGTTGTTTATATGTACGGTCATGTTTGGAATATTAATCTTTGTAAACAAACGTCTTTAAGAAACTTGATACCGCAGTTGATGCTTTACGATACGTGTTATCATATTTATTTTATTAAAATAATAATTTTGTATGGTAACATGTTTTTTTTCGAGCATTGACTATGGTTTCCCTAAAATTTGTTTGTTTAGATACGAACACGTATTAAAAATATGACCCGCCATTTATACAACAACCTGTATATGAGAATATTCAATTGTCATATTGATCTTTGGTTCTATGTTAAAACATATATAGATTTGGAATTAAAAAAGTATTCGATTTTTCTATTAATATCTAATATTAAAAAAAAATGTGTATAAATATACATGATGCTAAAAATGGAACTTGTAAGTGTATAAAGAGGTGTAATTTATAACTTATCCTTTGCCTAAAATTCATTAAAATGAGTCTAGTAGTTTTTTATCTCCAGATTTTATTGAAATCCAACTTAATACTAAAGGATTTCAATAATATCTAATTTAATTTAGTAGTTCATTCTCCATACTGTAATTTTCTCATAAAATGCTCGCCCGATATTGACGGAACTTTTTAAATTGCACCTCAATGAGCTAGACCAAACTATGTACGATCATTTGACTTCCTAATATATTGTACATATTAAAAAGCTTTTAATGTCATATTTTTGTTTTATTAATCCAAATATAAAAGACAATCTTTTTTCTTAGTATTTTATGTAATACTAGATGCCCTGTCCCTTCGACCCTGAGTGGGGTCAGATTAAATGGAGTTTTCTGTGAGTGAATTAGTAGTGGGGTATCGTGTTGCCCAGGTAACTGGGTTGAGGAGGTCAGATAGGCAGTCGCTCCTTGTAAAACACTGGTACTTAGCTGAAACCGGTTGGACTGGTAGCCGACCCCAACATAGTTGTGAAAAGGCTAGGCAGATGATAATGATTTAGTCAGTAAAAACGAATTCTTATATCCGTACCCATGACATTGTCACTACATATTATAAAACAGAAGCGCTTTCTCTGTCCTTATTTCCCCTTGACCACTTAAATCTTTGAAACTAATGAACAGATTTTGATGCGGTTTTCTTTAATAGATAAAGTGATTCTTAAGGAAGGTTTTTCTATGCATATTTTTTTACAGTAACATACTCAATTTCAAATATATTTACTATTTTTTACGCTTTCATTGCAAACAAGTATTCAATTTATCAAATTTCTCAAGTACCTACCATCTAACCCCAAGTACTTACCATTTGACTCCAAGTACTTACCATCTGACACAAAGTACTTACCATCTGACACCAAGTACTTACCATCCGACACCAAGTACTTGCCATCTGACACCAAGTACTTACCATATGACACCAAGTACTTACCATCTGACACCAAGTACTTACCATCGGACTCCAAGTACTTACCATATGACACCAAGTACTTACCATCTGACACCAAGTACTTACCATCTGACACCAAGTACTTACCGTCCGACACCAAGTACTTACCATCCGACACCAAGTAGGTGCGTGCGTAGCGTGGTTAGAAGATATAAATTAGGAATTTCTGAACGGAAACCCTCGAAGATGAATAGTTTTACCTGTTTTTTCCACTTTCTCCATTGCATCTTCGCTCCTATTAGTCGCAGCGTGATGGTTTATAGCCTAAAGCCTTCCTCGATGAATGGTCTATTCAACACAAGAAGATTTTTTAATTTGATCCAGTTGTTCCTGAGTAATCCTGAGATTAGCGCGTTCAAATAAACAATCAAAGTCTACAGCTTTATATCTTCTTCTTCTAATATATAAAATTCCCGTGTCACGATGTTAGTTACCGTACTCCTCCGAAACGACTAAATCGATTTATACCAAATTTTATATGCGTATACAGTAGGTCTGAGAATAGAACAACATCTATTTTTCATACCCCTAAGTGTTAAGGGTTGCCCACACTAAAAAAATATATTTTATTTTTTGGACTAAATTGTTAGTTTTTATTTTTTTTATAATGTGGCATTAAAAATACATACAACTCGAAAAAAAAATATTCGGCAAAACAACGTTTGCTGGGTCAGCTAGTATTAGTATAGAAAACCGAAATAAATCTGTAAAGAATTTTCACTCTGTAGCTATTACTTATATTGTGAGAATATAAGCTCGCATGACAAAGGCAACTCCATTTTCATGCGAGCTGCTAGAAGCTTTAATGATCTGAGGCCTGTTGGTCTAGTGGTTAGCGACCCTGACTGCTATACCGGAGGTCGTGGGTTCGATTCCCGCCCAGGACAAATCTTGTGTGATGAGCATGATCATTTGTTCTGGTGTCTGGGTGTAATTTATCTATACAATGTATGTATTTAGAAATATATAAGTAAGTTTATCAGTTGTCTGGTTACCATAACACAAGCTCTGCTTAGCTTGGGATCAGATAACCGTGTGTGATTTGTCCCAGGATATATTATATTATTATATTATATTATCTTTCGCAACATTCTGACATTGATATTGATAGCTAGCTCAATTAGAAGGCAAATGACCCATAGCTACTTTATCGGTTGAACTGATCTTAAACTGAGTATTTTTATTTTTTTTCTAGCTTAAAGGTAGTTAATAGGACTGTCGAACTATTGTAATATTTACCACGTGACCTTTTAGTCGGTTCCCCCTTTATTCCCTTCCCCTTCCATTCGCCTTTATTTTGTGTTAAATGGTGCTCGGTTTATTAATATGTGGAAGCTTGTAATTAGCAATTTGTTTATCTATGTTATACCTGTTCTACTGATTATTTGTCTGTAATAATAATTAAATGATGTAACGGTTTACTCACGTGTATTTATCGGGATTGCCCGACTAGTTTCGGACCCATGCAAAGCTAGTCAGGGCCCTAATACCACTATTTACAATGGTCGATGAATGTATTTTAATCTTATTGCCATTCATTCATCGGTCATTGTAAATAGCGGCATAGAGACCTTGGTTGATAAATACGCGTGAGTAGAAATGACATCATTTAATTATAACTATCTATGATTTTCTCGAAAGTTACATACTACTCTAGCTTAACCGGCAAACGTTGTATTGCCTAATAAATTATTTCGGGTTGTATGTATTTTTTAATGCCACATTATAAAAAAATAAAAACGAAAAATTTCGTCAAAAAATTAAAAAATATTTTTTGGCGTGAGCAACCCTTATCACTTGGGCTATGAAAAATAGATGTTGTTCTATTCTCAGACCTACCCAACATATGTACAAAATTTCATAAAAATCGGTTAAGCCGTTTCGGAAGAGTACGGAAACTAACATCGTGGCACGGGAATTTTATATATTAGAAGATAAAATGTAATTCATTTTTAAGTATTTGTTAGAACAGATAATTGTAGAAGGATTTGGGAGAGGTATTTGCCCAGGACACAGTGAGGTAGATAAAAAAGAAACATTTATTTCTAAAATATATTCGCGAATTCTTTTAAAGAGAAATCACTGGCATTCTCCAAGCCAGCTTTTGCGATGTCATGTGATATTTGAACTCCCTCTATATCTGGATTGAAGCCCTTCCATTTTTCAGCCCACATGATGTATCTCAACTTCTTTTTGTACGCTAGTTCTTCTGGCTCCTTCTTTTTATTCCAGTCTGTCCCGTTCTGAGGTTTCCCGTTTATCTGAGTCTGGTTTCCTGACATACTTCTTCGACTTTTCGCTGGATTTTAAATTTACATGTCATTGTAATATAGCATTACACAACTTTCACACAACGCCATCTAGTCTAAAACTAAGCAAAGCTTGAAATTTGAGTACTAGACAACTGATAAACATACTTATATATTTTTAAATACTTATAATAATATAATTTATCTATATAGATAAATTACACCCAGACACAGAACAAATGATCGATGAGTGTACCCATCAAACGAACATTTGTCATGGGTGGGAATCGAACTCTTATATTTTTTATTTTATTTTACTTTAAAAGGTTAGGAAGATTAAAAGCACTTAGGTTGATGAAATGCATGGTAACGGGGGCTAGCCCAGCCAGAGTCGCGCAGAGTATGCGCGAGCGATCCCGTGACTCTGGCTAAAGCAGTAGAAGGGGCCTGGGGTGTTTTTAGTCGGTGGAAGTCCGACATATCCCCACGCCGTGCCCTCGACGTGGGTTGAAGACATTAGCGTTTCACTCCGGAAAAAAAAAATGTTAATGGGGGCTGAAAACATCACTTACTAATAAGTGACGTCACACGAGATTTTAAATAACTGTGTCCCCTACATTTTTAGTATACGAGATAAAAGAATAAAAATCAATTATTAATTTATAATTATTTCTCTTTGAAAACTAACTAAAATATGTAAAATAATCACGAGACCCAATCTCGTAGTACTAAACGGGAGAAACTGTGGGAAACGGGTAGTTATTATACACGTCGGCAAAAAGGCTGCCAGGCTAAAATGGGACTGGGTGGGTCACGTCAGCCGCATGGACTGCGATCGTTGGGCCAATCTCACCACACTATGGGAGCCAGCGGTTGAACGGCGTCGTCGAGGGCGACCTAGGAAGCGGTGGCGAGACGACCTTAACGCTTACCGCGCAGGCTGGTTCCATGCGGCCCAGAATAGAGAATCGTGGAAGGATTTGGGGGAGGCCTTTGCCCAGCAGTGGGACACAGTGGGCTAACTACTTACTCTGTTGGCTCAGCGACCCAAATTGTGTCTTGGCCTTTGATACGAGAGAATGCCACCTTACCCGATCCTTCTCCACTTCTCGCCAGTCATCGGCTTGAAGAGCCCGAAGATCCACCTCATTTGTATCACTCCAGCGATACCTGGGTCGGCCAATATGGCGTCAAAAAAAAGGTCTATAAGGTCTGCTTACGAACTATTCCTTTCTTCATGTAATCTTCCATTGCCCCTGGAGGTATAAGGCCCTTATCCCTCGCTTCTTTCAACTTCTCAATATCCATCCCGGGGTGCTTCTTGGCAAATTCTTCAAGTTCCTTGTCTTTTCCCGATTTCGTATCTCTCTGCTGGTTGACTATTTCGTGAAATAATTCTGATTCTACCCTCAGTTCGGTGTATAGACCCTCTGAAACATAAACGATTACGAAAGAAGGAAATCACATTAAATTTTATTTAATTCCTCTTCCTATTTATGTCTGTGTAAACTGTAAACTGCGGAAACAAAAAACAGTTTATTTATTAAATAATATTAATAGATGAAAAAAAAAACACATTTTCTAACTCAATCCGTCCGTGTTTCGGAAGGCACGTTAAATTGTGGGTCCCGGCTGTTATTCCTACATCTTTGACAGCCATTACAGGTAGTCAGAAGCTTGAAAAGTCTGACAACCAGTCTAACCAAGGGGTATCGTGTTGCCCAGGTAACTGGGTTGAGGAGGTGAGATAGGCAGTCGCTCCTTGTAAAACACTGGTACTTAGCTGAAACCGGTTAGACTGGTAGCCGACCCCAACATAGTTGGGAAAAGGCTAGGCCAATGATGAATGATTTTCTAACTCAATTCAAATTTTACTAAAATCGGTCCAGCCGTTTTTATACATATAAATTGCATTTTCATCGGCTTTGAAGCTGCCCTGAAAATTTCAGCCTGCTAGCTTATCGGGAAGCACCTCAGAATTGAGTTACAAAAATCCAATCGGAACGACAAACAAACAAGAAAAGTGATTGTATAAAAACGTGGAAAAATACTTACGCATCACCTGATAACCTTTCATGCAATCTCCAATTCCGTATTTATTTTTCTTATAGTTGACTGCATCGGAATAGTATCTATAGATTCTCAGCATATGCTTAAATTTGTCACTTATTCCTGCCGCGAGCATACCTAGCTCGTACTGAACACTATGTGTGTATTCTTCCTGAACATTACTGGCATGTCTTAATTTTACATTTGCATCTGAAAGCAAAAAATTACGAATATCATCATTGGCCTTTACCCAACTATGTTGAGGTCGGCGTCCAGTCTAACTGTATTCAGCTAAGAACCCGTGTTTTACAAGGAGCGACTGCCTATCTGACCTCCTCAACCCAGTTATCTGGGCAACACGATACCCCCAGGGCCGGATCTAGGGGCCCAGGGGCCCCGAGGCCTCGAGGCAATAAAGAAGTAGGGGCCCGCTTGGTTCAAGTTATTTTCATTCAGTGATAAATTTATCGAGCTTTTTTTTAGATTCCTACTTTGGTGGTGGGTGTCCCCTGGTCATAGTGGGTCCCTAGGCACTTGCCTAAAGTGCCTTATGGATAATACGGCACTGGATACCCCTTAGACTGGTTGTCAGACTTTCTAGCTTCTGACTACCTGTAACGACTGTCAAGGATGTATGAATAACAGCCGGGACCCACAGTTTAACGTGCCTTCCGAAACACGGAGGAAATCGTTATTGCAAAGATGGTCACCCAGTAACCTGTGATCGATTCACTTTAGCAGTTATAAGTAGCTTAGCCACGAGCTCCTACTGAAATACTGCATATATAACCTCGAGTGTACCGTCCCGTGCTGGATTTCCAATTATTGTGTAGAAAAATTCTTAAGAAAATACGAAAATGGTCATTTTATTCATTTTAAGCCAAATTTCAATCATTCATCGGCCATTGTAAATAGCAGAATTGGTTCCCTGTTGCATTTTCGTCCAGTTACCTCCTAGTCGCGTCTAAAGAACTTTTACTTCAAAAATTGTCTTCAGCCAGGAGTTGATTTTGCGACAATTTTTTTTGCCGGATGGGAAATAATCCAATGCCTCCCGGTTGGGGTTGAGTGGAAAGGAATGTCAGACTTCTTCTGTTCTATTGCCTAGCAATGGTCCTTCCCTTGCCTTTCGTGAGTCGTGGCCTCCATAATCCTTTTGGACTATCCTGGTGATCCAACCTGTGAATCAAGGCTTTCCAGCCACCTTATTTTTCGGACTTAGAAACATTACTCCGACATCCGTTTCGCCGTTGAACCTTCATCGACATTTTTTTTAATTTGAAGCAGCTGCATCTGATCATTCATCTATTTATAGAATGTATTTTTTTAGGAGTATTTAGGTAAGTATTTTTATCAGTTGTCTAGTAGATACTCATAATACAAACTTTGCGTAGTTTGAGAATAGATGGCGTTGTGTGGAAGCAGCAATAGATGAGCATGAGGAAAATGCAATTCAAGTTTGTTAATAGGTAGAAAAACAAGGATTTATTTTAAATCCTTGATTGCGTGGCTTAAAGCATTCCTAAAATTTTCAGACAGAAAATATTACCAACCTTTGCACATAATTAGTGTCAAATTTAGCAAATTCAATGCCATAAGCCGGTTCCCCCATTCTTCACGATAAAGCTTGCCGGGGTACTTGGCGGTGGACAGCGCGAGCAGCGCTGAAATAATAATAATATGTATTAGACATTGATCACCACGCTTGTGAGCTGCCCCACAGTGGGGCGCCATTACCGAAGCTGTTAATAACACCAGTCTGTAACTGTCCCACTGCAGGCCTCTCACACATAGAACGAGCATTGATCACCACGCTTGTGAGCTGCCCCACGGTGGGACGCCATTACCGAAGCTGTTAATAACACCAGCCTGTAACTGTCCCATTGCAGGCCTCTCATGCAGACAACGATAAATTTTCCACTTACAAAAAAAAATTACTGCTAATGTCGTCATTTTTGAAAACTTATTACTGTGTTATGAGAATAAACGCTTCTGCTAAATAACAAAAAAAATACAATTAATTATTAACTATAATTACTAATTAAAAACATTGGTTATGTGATTAGCAGATTGTAGTGGCGATATAAGATATAAGCTTTAGGTGACGGGTTTGATCTCAAATAAAAAAAGTAGGTAATTTTCCATCTTAGTTCATGAAGTACTTAATTACGGGACTTGTCCAAAATTTTACAAAATATTTTTCACAACTTTCACACAGCGCCATCTAGTTGCAAACTAAACAAAGCTTGTATTATTAGACCTAGATGATAAACTTCAAATGTATATGAATGACATTACATTTCGACAAGTGACGTGACTTTAACTTGTCAGTTCAATTCATTTGAGCGATTCGTACTAGGATTAGCACTAGGAGACATGTAACTTTCTTTTAAAAGAAACCGATTCCCGCATTACAGAACTTAATCCTTGTATCGCGGGGATTTCACAAACATTCAAATCACATGCACAAAGACACCCAGACTCAGGACAAGCATTTGTGGGTCACACAAATGCTTGTCCTACGCGGAGATCGAATCAACACGTCGCGCTCTGCGGGTTTGGCGTGTTGACCTACTCGACTACAGACCTTAATTCTCCTATTTCTGAAAAAAAGGCAAGCAAATCCACGCTCTAAAACATGTGAAAAGAATATCGCACTCAGCAAGTATATTATGGTTTATAGACGCTATTAATTCCTACTTTGCTATTAATGTAGGTACTTGAAATGAATTAAAAAAACAATAAAAACTGCATTCGCAAGCAAGATGGACGGCAAAACAGTATTTTTCAATTTTAGTTTTTGTTTTCTCACCTTCTTCGTGTTATTTGCATGTAAGTTATTGTTTTAACCGACTTCAGAATAGAGCCGGGTCTAAATTCATCTGTATTTTGATTTTTGATTGTTATTAAGCTCAAATCTAGTCATCGTCATTAAATTTTGCTTCAAGTAATGTTATAAGATATATTTTTTAGTTTTATGAGGAAATGTTTGAGTTCACAGAAAACGCTATATCAAAATATAAGATTAAATTTCATAATCTCAAAACCCCCGACGGTAAAAACCTTCAACCCCACAACATTTAAACGGCTCGACCGATTTTTATCCTGTCTAAAAACACTTGCACATAAATCACCTTTAATACAAACGTACTGAACTTACAATTATTGTGTAGAAAAAATGCTAAGAATACGAAAATTGACATTTTAAGCCAAATTTCATTCAGTCATCGGCCGTTGTAAATAGCAGAATTGGGGCCCAGTTCGCCTACATTCTGGAATCACCGCCAAAATTAAGACTTACATTTTGCCACGTCTTTATAAATTCACTTTTCTTGTTTGTTTGTCGTTCCGGTTGGATTTTTGCAACTCAATTTTGAGGCACTTCCCGATAAGCTAGCCGGCTGAAATTTTCAGGGTAGCTTCAAACCCGATGACAATGCAATTTACAACTATAAAAACGGCTTTACCGATTTTGATGAAATTTGAATGGAGTGATATTTAAGAACGTTTTAGATTTTTTTTATCTACAATTTTTTGTATTATTTGTGCGGTTTTTAGCCAGACTTATTTAATAACATTCTATGAAAATATATTCGGTGTTATTGCTTTGGATTTCGAGGTAAGTAATTCGATCTAATTCATTAAATTAAATAAAAATGTTGTCAAATTCAACGCGACACGGAAGGTCGCCTAGCAATTTGTTCACCGCACCAAACGTAGCTTGACCTCGATTTTCATTTCAACAAAAATTCATGAGGTACAGAATGAATAGGGATAGACAACGGAGCCTTAAAAACAGGTTTCCATTTTCGCCATTTGCAATAACAACATATTTTTCTTGCTTTTTTATTTTTAAAATAGATTCCTGCACTAATCCTTATGACACGAGGGGTTTCACAAACATTCAAGTCACATGCACAAAGACACCCAGACTCAGAACAAGCATTCGTTGATCACACAAATGCTTGTCCTACGCGGGGATCGAATCAACACGTCGCGCTCAGTGCTCATCTTAAACTATTTAACAAAACTCTTGCTCTCAAATTAGTCTCGCAATATACGTGTAGATAATACCAATAGCCTGTACCTACCCTAATTAAGTTATTTTTTAATTCCTTTAGGTTTCAGACCATGCTATACCCAAACGCATTCAGCCATGATGATTCGTCGCATGGCCACGGATGTTATAAAAGAAACTTATCGCAGAATGGATCGCGTCGAATATATAAAACAGGATAATTTTAACACGGTTGGATACGAGGTAAAACCATTCTTATAGAAGACGATCTTTATTAAAAATCAAAAGAAAATCCGAATCAGGGTCCCAATTCTCTTTCGACGACCTCCGTGGTCGAGTGACGTACGCACCGGTTTCAAGGTGTCGCTAGCTCTGAGGTCCCGGATTCGATCCCCGGTCGGGTCAATGTAAAAATTCACATTTCTGCATTGTCTCGGGTCTGGGTGTTTGTGGTACCTTCATTGTATCTGAATTCCATAACACAAGTGCTTTAGCAAGTTACTTTGGGTTCAGAACAATGTATGTGATGTTGTCCGCATTTATTAATTAATTCTGCTATTCACAATGTCCAATGAATGAATGGCAATTGGATTATCACTATTCGTATTATTCTAAGTATTTTTCCAACACATCATCATCGTCCTAGCCTTTTCCCAACTATATTGGGGTCGGCTTCCAGTCTAACCGGTTTCAGCTGAGTACCAGTGTTTTACAAGGAGCAACTGCCTATCTGACCTCCTCAACCCAGTTACCTTGGCAACACGATACGACTTTTCAAGTTTCTGACTACCTGTAACGACTGTCAATGATGTAGGAATAACACCCACAATTTAACGTGCCTTCCGAAACACGTAGGAAATCGTTATGACAAAGAAAGCGTGGTTTAACCTGTGATCGATGCACTTCTGCGATTATAGCTGAGCCACGAATGAATGGCAATTGGATTAAATTATCACTCTTTTGAGCAATTTTTCAACACAATAATTGGGAATTCAGTAAGAGACGGAACGCTTACAGACAATACAGTGAATTTCCAATTATTGTTTTGCAAAAAAAATCTTAAGAGAATAGGACAGTGTGAAGCCGAAAATCGATCTCAGTGGCTTGCACTTGGAGAGGCCTATGTCCAGCAGTGGATTGCGATAGGCTGATGATGATGATGATGATGAGGACAGTGTAAAATTTAATCGATTTGCCATTCATTCAACGGCCATTGTAAATAGCAGAATTGGGGCCCTGACAGCATCCAGTTTCGCCCACCATTCACCGCTTCCTAAGTGATTTGCTGCGAAAGGAGAAACAAGCTGGGGAGTTTGTTGCTTTCTTTTATCTAGTCTCAAACTAAACAAAGCTTGTATTATGAGTACTAGACAACTGATAAACATGCTTATATATATATTTC
Organism: Trichoplusia ni; assembly: GCF_003590095.1. NCBI lineage: Eukaryota > Metazoa > Arthropoda > Insecta > Lepidoptera > Noctuidae > Trichoplusia > Trichoplusia ni. The sequence continues at coordinate 5,482,122 of NC_039480.1, forward strand.
TAAATACATACATAATGTTGATAAATTTCACCCAGACACAGGACAAAATGATCACACTCTTCACACAAACGTTTGTCCTGGATGGGAATCGAATCTACGACCTTTAGTTTAGCAGTCAGGGCCACTAACCACAAGACCAACGCCAGTCAAAGTTATTTGAAGTCTTTTGTAAATTGACCAACGTTTTTATTATACACTCACTTTCTTGTTTGTTTGTTTGTTTGTTTGTCGTTCCGATTGGATTTTTGTACTCAATTTTGAAACACTTCCCGATAAGCTAGCAGGCTGAAATTTTGAGAGTAGCTTCAAACCCGATGACAATGCAATTTACAACTATAAAAACGGCTGGACCGATTTTGATAAAATTTGAATCTGAACATTTAAAAACGTGGGTATTTAGATTTTTTTAAATCTATTTATTTTATATTCAACTTAAACGAACGGATTAAACTTTTAGCTAAAATTTTATAACCTTTTTAGGTCGGATACTTGGTATTTGTAATAAATGAGAGATATCGACGGATGATCGACAAATACAACACGACAATGACTATGCAAGGAGCTCTGTATCAAATGGAACACGTCATGTTCTTACAAGACGTCGAAATGAACTACTGGGAGCTTGAACATTTGAGTAAGTTTTGAAAGAAACTTCTTTCGGCTCATGAGGGTAAAATTTTTACAGATACAGATATTTGACTGGCCTGTTGGTCTAGTGGTTAGTGACCCTGACTGCTATACCGGAGGTCGTGGGTTCGATTCCCACCCAGGACAATGTTTGTGTGATGAGCACGATCATTTGTTCTGTGTCTGGGTGTAATTTATCTATAATATGTATGTATTTAGAACTATATAAGTATGTTTATCAGTTGTCTAGTACTCATAACACAAGCTCTGCTTAATTTGAGACTAGATGGCGTTGTGTGAATATTGTCCAACATTATATTATTATTATATATTTACCATCACGCCGGTATGCAAAGGAAGTGTCGAAAGAGAGAGAGAGCGATAGAGACCGATTGAGAGAGGGTGAACGAGCAAGTGAGAAAGATTGAGAGAAAAAGTGAGACAGAGCGAACGTCGTATCACGCATAGTGCTAATGAGTGAGAGGTGGGAGAGAGTTATAGTGAGAAAGATTGAACGAGAGAGAGGATACGGGATATCGAGAAATAATACACGCATATTGGTTGTGTATTCGTTTACTATTTAATCTATACTAGTAAACCGTTACATCATTTAATAATGAATTAGTCTCATGATAGTCATTTAAAAGTAATAATGCAAAATAATATAACAATCGTGGCTAAATTACAACTGCACAAATTGATCGATAGCAGATTCCACATGATAGCTCGGATCTGTGGATAGGTGTCCATTAACGTCATAACGAGTTCTTCCGTGTTTCGGAAGGCACGGCAAATTCTGAGTCCCGGTTGTTGTACACAGCTTTGACAGTGGTTACAGGTAGTCGGAAGCTTGAAAGTCTGACAATCAGTATCGTGTTGTCCAGGTAACTGGGTTGAGGAGGACAGATAGGCAGTCGCTCTGCGAAACACTGGTACTTAGCTGAACCCGGTTAGACTTTAAGCCGACTCCAACAAAGTTGGGAGAAGGCTAGGATGATGATGATGAGTCAAACACATAATACACAAGAAGCCCTCACTGTCTCAGTCCTGATACACTTCATCTACCCTATTTTAAATAACCTATTTATTTTAGTGAACATGCTACACGAAGTGGAGAGAAAATACAAAATAGAAACAAGTATTCTCTCAACTTATCATGAGATGAATTCAAAGGAGGTACAAGAAGAAAAGGCTCGCATAGCCAAGGAGAAAAAAGCTGCAAAGATGAAGGGCAAAGGAGTTGGGAGTGACCCATTAGGATCAAACTATCCAGGGCAGAATAGGCCCAGGAAGAAGAAGAAGCAATTTGTATTATCTGATTACATCAAAAATAGGCTCAATCCGACCACGACGCAGAAGACAAGATGGTGGTGGCCTATTGAATACGGATGGGAAATCGATTATTGGTGGTAGTTTACGACGTTGTATTTTCTCTTCTTGAAATGAAACGGCTTTTACGGATTTTATCGCGGTTCAGGTCTTGATCATGATACCTGCAAAGGTGTCGAAACGTCGGGAACTAAAATCTAAAATTAAACAATAAAATCCGTAAAAGTAGTTTTATTTCAATGTCTAATATTCGCGTATACCTTAGAATCCAGTTCTTTTCTTCTTCTTTTTTTCATATATAAAAATGAATTGCTGTTCGTTAGTCTCGCTAAAGCTCGATAACGGCTGAACCGGTTTGGCTCATCTCATCATCATCATCATCATCATCATCATCATCATCAATAATATCATCATCATCGCTCATCTTAGTCATTGAAATTTTCGTCCAGAAAGGTTTAGCCGGCGAGAAAATATGGCCAAATTTTGTGGTAAGACAAAAAAATCTGTAAAATAACCATGGGATCGAGTATCACGCGGGCAATACCACGGGAAACGACTAGTTTGACCTATTTACAAACGAAATGGAATACTTATCATTTTTTTTATTCACGTGATTTCATTTTGGCAATAGGATATTTGACTAAGGGCCAATTTTTCAATGGTCAGATAACTTTTATTTGACGTTTTGACAGTTTTTGCATAGAAAATATGTCAAACAGCCATATTTATTCCTCAGATAGAAGTTAAGTGATGATTGAGAAATCGGCCCTAAATCTAATAATATATATCTGTTTTGTCCGTCAGACAGATCTATATCTATATTACTAATATATAACGCTAAAGAGTTTGTTTGTTTGTTTGTTTGAACACGTTAATCTCAGGAACTATTGGTTCAAATTGAAAAATTATTTCTGTGTTGTCAGAAAAGTTATCTGGCGATTGAAAAATCGGCTCTTAGTCAAATTACCTATTGCAGCGTATGTATGTAACATCTAGTGGACTTATGTTGAAATTAGCTTCACCTTGCTAAAAAATCTGTTTTTCAAATAATGTTTCATTAATAATGTTAAATAAAGATTTTAAACAAAACTTGCTTTTTTGTCGATAAAATATATTGTCTTAATATTCCCACTAGTTGATAAGTAATGTCAGGATAGTCCAGGGGTTGTCAACTTACATTCGGAAGATTGCGGAAGCGTTCTCGGTCTGCCTCTTAGTTTATTTAGACTGGAAGCCGACCCCAACATAGGTGGGAAAAAGTTATAGACGATGATGAAATAATAATATAAAAAAAAATATGATAGATCTTATTCATCAAAAGGTTTATTAAAATTAGTTAGCTATTGTTGAAAACAAACTGTTTTACAGATTGGTATTTCTTTTATTTTTTTGTATTTGGGCAAATAAATAGCTTGTATTTTTGACTCGTCAGACCAAAAAGGTTGCTAACTCCTGAGCTAGGCTATAGGTATAAAAGTTACGAAATGATAGAAATCAGCACACAATTAAGAGGAAGACACACAGAAAGAAAGATTAAGTTACAATGTCCCTAGAATAAAGACCAACCATGCCTCTTAAAAAAAATTTTCTCGTGTGAACGACGTAGGTAAGCGTAATTTAGAGGCATCTGCCTGTAGCCAAGGCTCTAGACAGGTGGACTGCATTTCAACTGCAATCCAACCGCAAATTGCATTTCAAGTACAGTTCAATTGCAGTCGGCGAGCAATGGGATTGCAGGATTGGTTTGCAGTTCAATTGCAGTCGTGCCAACTGCATTCAAACTGCAATCCAACCGCAAATTGCAGTTTGTCGATCAAGAAATTAAGCCTATCGAGAATATTAAACAATTACCTCTAGACCTTTACGTTCCCATCTTGACTCCTTCCAGCCCAAAGTTAGCTTGTAGCCAGTTATAACCCTCATCTTCCAAAACAAAACACCGCATCGAGACTTAGATCAGTTGTTAAACCAAAGACGTCGGCAAAATGGCTGCCAGACTAATATGGGGTTGGGCGGGTCACGTTAACCACTAACCGCTGGGTAAAAAAAAAATCAAAAAAAATCAAAAATTGTTGATTCTTTAACATAACCTTTTACATTCAGTCTTACATAGAGACCTCCTTTTAAGTAAGCATATACCTGTGTTAAGAGGCCCCGCTCTTCAAACTATAAGGAAACTTGGTAAAAGTTGTGTACAAAGAATAATATTTGTAAATACAATCAAAATTCACAAAAGTCACCACACAATGGGAGACAGCGGATATGGCGAGACGATCTTAACGCTTACCACGCGGGCTGGTTCCATACGACTCAGAACAGAGAATCGTGGCAGGATTTGGTAGAGGTCTTTGCCCAGAAGTGAGACACAGCGGGCTAGACAAAAAAAAATTAACAAATCCCTTTTCAGTTTCAGCTACATTCGAAAATCCGGAACTCCAGAAAATTTACAATCAATCAATTTTCCACGACCTATCTTGGAACATCAAATTACTGCTTTTCAAAGAAGTTTTCAATGCTGAAGGGAATCCAAGTACTGGAGACTTGGGTCCAGAAGCTGTGCCTCAAAGAAGGGTACCAAGTATCGAGTCTTTAGTCCAAAGACGACAGGACGACGACACAAGAGACCCAGGGGAAGATGACAACAACATGAGATTAAAACTATTCCGACTTATGTACGAGACAGTTCGGGACAGCGACCTGAAATGCAAAAGAGCTGAGTTAATCAGAACTCATTATGAAAACTCAACGACTTTCGAAATAGGATACTTAATGGGGGATGTTATGGACAAATTTAATATTATGTCGGACATAACTATGACACTGAAACGTTTATTTCGAGAGTGGAAACCAATTGAACACATCAATGCTTATGAACAAATTGCTAATCAAGCGATTGAAATTAATCATTTGATTGATATAATGAGGGGTATGAATAAAAAGAATGAAACTTCTACGCCGCCCCCGAAGGGATAAAGTTTAAGTGTTTTCTGTCTAATTAACATCGCCTCTTAAGGATTACAATATATTCCACAACTTTCACACAACGCCATCTAGTCTCAAACTAAGCAAAGCTTGTATTATGATTACTAGACAACTGATAAACATACTTATTCATTTCTAAATACATACACAATATAGATAAATCACACCCAGACACAGAAAAAACGGTCATGCTCATTACTCATTTGTCCTGGGTGGGAATCGAACTCACGACCTATGGTATAGCAGTCAGGGTCACTAACCACTAGACCAGCAGACCAGTCGAATATACTGATATGTGTGTGTCAACTTTAATATATGTTTCTTCAATTGCGAAAGCGAGACAACATTCTACGTCGTCTATTGCTTTCTCTCTTCCGCAGCTGTCGCTTTTGTTCTTTAAGAGGTGATGATAGGGACACTGGTTTTTTTCAAGAGGTTTGATTTGACCTTGAAGAGATAGTTTAATCTATTGTTGTTATTTTTATTTTTCAATCTATTTATAAACCAATAAACATATTTTTGAAAAAGTCTTCTTGTTTTAATTAAAACTTACCTTTATGTTTGTTGTAAATACTTTTTTTGTTATTATTTTTTAAGTTTTCATGAACTGTTTGGCTGCCTCTGACCCTTTCTTCAGATGTGAAAACATCAATCTCGCTTTGAGTTGAGAGGAAGGGAGTGTCAGACTTATTCTGACAACATTTCTATAAATTTTAAAAAATCCTTAAAAAAAGTGTGAGACACTGACCGTTTTGTAAAAAGTCATATTTTTCCAAAGAAAATGCTCAGTTTTTTATTTATTTATTCTTTATAGCAGCAACACAAAATCATCATCTATGTCAAATTTCAACAAAGATACAGCCTTTCATGAGATATAGTCTAGAGGCAGGCGGAGAGAAAGCGGATCTTCAGCTATATAGGGTTCTGTTTTCACCCTTTTAGTACTGAACCCGATAGACGAATTTAAGCAGTCATGTTTACATACAAACGATATGATACGTCATATACTTTTTATAATGATATTGTAAACTGAGATCACAGCGTGCTGCTGGGGAGTTTGTTGCTCTGCTTCTTCTCTCACAGCAAGAGCACTTAGGAAGCGGTGAAGGCTGAGCGAAACTGGGTGCTGTCCAATGTAATTTGACCTTCAATAAGTGCTACGTTATAACCTAAATTGTATAAAAGAATTTTGATTATTTTTCACAGTTAAAAACACATTTTCTTTTAGATGTGTCTCCAAAACCCTACACCCCACATCCCTTGGGAACTCCAGACCTAAAAGACGTAGAAAACATCCTGAAATATTATTCAACTGATGCAAATACTGGTTTAAGTTCTAAGAAACGAAAACGGTTTGACCTGGAGCAATATTTATAAAATAAACTAAATACTACAACCATGAAGACGACGAAACGATGGCCATTAGAATACGGGTGGTAAAAAGTGTACGATAAAACAAGGTGCATTGAGCTATTTTTAAGGTAAAATTTGGACGTGAATTAAGACAAAATATAAAGATTATAATAAAAATTATTCTTTCTTTTGTTTATTCCTTAAAAAAAAACGACTCCCGCAGTAAGGAATTTAATCCTTGTGTCGCGGGAGGTTTGACAAACATACAAATCACATGCACAAAGACACCCAGACTCTGGTCAAGCATCATCGGGCTAGCCTTTTCCCAACTATGTTGGGGTCGGCTACCAGTCAAACCGGTTTCAGCTAAGTACCAGTGTTTTACAAGGAGCGACTGCCTATCTGACCTCCTCAACCTAGTTACCTGGGCAACACGATACCTCTTGGTAAGACTGGCTGTCAGACTTTTCAAGCTTCTGACTACCTGTAACGACTGTCAAAGATGTAGGAATGACAGCCGGGACCCACAATTTAACGTGCCTTCCGAAACACGACTCTGGTCAAGCATTCGTGGATTAAAACGCTTGTCCTACGCGGGGATCGAATCAACACGTCGCACATAGGTTTGTCGTGGTGACCTCAACCACTCTGCTATCCGTGCAGTCATCTGCAGTCAACTCTCAACCTGTTCATAAAATAATTCTGTTTCAGTAATTTTAAAGCAAACGAATGCGACCCTCTAAAAACACTGTTTTCTATTCACCCCATTTTACGGTATTATATGAAAAATAAATATTTTATTTTATTTGTTTATTTATTTATTTATCACACTAATCTACCATTACAGTTTACTCAACCTAATGCGGTAGCTAGGACTAAACAAAGGTCTAAGTATTTATGTGAACTAGGGTTTCAAAGATTGAATTATTATGCACATAGTTGCAGGTCTTAATTCCAGCAACTGTTTTAATATGTAATTTTCTGATAATTCTGATATGCATAGGCAATAAGTTAGCCTGATAAACATGCCCATCATTGCTCCTCCTGGAATTGCTTGTTGCTTCATACACTTTTCTCCTAGATAGCAAATCCTTACTATTTACGATTCCCATGTTTCAAATAAATAAAACTTGCTCTGTGTCAATTTATTTTGTAACAATATTTCAACATAATTGACTTTAAAAAGGAGGTAGGTAAGAATTTAGGTTAGGTAAGAAGGGAGGAATTCTTGTACTTATTATATTTGTTAAATCAAAACTTCGGACTTGATGTACCGATTTTGTTGCCATTTGGTTTCATAAAAAATATAAAAACTTCATCAGATTTTTCTCAGTATACCAAAAGGGAAAATGCAAGTAATTTAATATATATCTATATCTATACTCTATACTAATATATAAAGCTGAAGAGTTTGTTTGTTTGAACGCACTAATCTCAGGAATTACTGGTCCAAATTGAAAAAATCTTTTTGTGTTGAATAGCCAATTCATCGAGGAAGGCTTTAGGCTATAAACCATCACGCTGCGACTAATAGGAGCGAAGATTCAATGGAAAATGTGAAAAAAAACATGGCAGGTATAAATCATAACTTATATCTGCGTCTCGTTGACACTTCTCGTGACCCAACGGCTGGCTTTTACCGCTGAGGATTAGCATTGCCATTCAACGTGGCAATGCTGCCAACCTTTTGGGCACACTATCATAACAGGGGGTCTAGCAATAAGTCATAGTATGAGTGACTCTTCAGTACCTGGTTACAATTATATTACTTAAAGCCGAGGTAGTATCGCCACAGAATCTGTTTAACACGGTATTTAAATACTAGCAGTTGCCCCCGACTTCGTCCGCGTGGTTAAAGATATAAGTTAGGATTTTTTTAACGGAAGCCCTCGAAGATGAATATTTTTCCCCGTTTTTGCCACACTTTTCATTGTATTTTCGCTCCTATTAGTTGCAGCGTGCTGTTATATAGCCTAAAACCTTCCTCGATGAATGGTCTATTGAATACAACAAGAATTTTTCAATTCGACCCAGTAGAACGTTCCTAAAATTAGCGCGTTCAAACAAACAAACAAACTCTTCAGCTTTATATATTAGTATAGAAGTATAGATTAGTATATAGATAAAAAGATTTCTAATTAAATAAATTAATTGGATTAAGTAATGATGCCATAAAAATATTGTGAAATAAACGGAACGTAATTTGATTAAATTCCTTTTATACAAACCATCAAAAGAAAATGGAAGTGTCGAGACAAAAAACATATTTTATTTTATGGCTAATAGGTAAGATTAAGTTTCTTTTTAAGTTATTTCGTCATCTTATTAAGAATCTGTTCAAAGTCGGACAGAAAGAATAAATAAGTTTTATTTTCCAGTCCCATCAGCACTTGGCTTGAACAATTTGATCACGAAAGAGAACAAGTACAGAGTACACGAGTTTCACGACCACATTGGCAGAGCTGATAAGGCCAAAATGATGACCTTAGCCGAGGACTTGGTTAAGGATGCTTACCTCAAAATGAGGCAAATTAAAGAAATCAGGGAAGAACATGAACCGTATTCTGCTTTCAATATCGGTGTTATTATTGGTGGGTATGGGTTTAAGTGGAGGCCTACGTTCAGCAGTGGACGGCGATAGGCTGAGATGATGATGATGATGGGAGTCTGACAACCAATCACGATACCCCTAACTAAGGGGCATCGTGTTGCCCAGGTAACTGTGTTGAGGAGGTCAGATAGGCAGTCGCTCCTTGTAAAACACTAGTACCAAGCTGAAACCGGTTAGACTGGAAGCCTAACCGGTTTCTTTATTTTTAAAGTGAAACTTCTTAAGGCGCATGATTGTATAATTTTTACGGATGTAACGTCACGCCGGTATGCAACGGAAGTGTCGAAAAAAAGAGAGAGCGATAGAGACCGATTGAGAGAGAGTAAGACAGGTCGAACGAGCGAGAAAGATTGAGAGAAAAAGTGAGACAGAGCGAACGTCGTATCACGCACAGCGCTATGGAGTGAGAGGTGGGAGAGAGCTATAGTGAGAAAGATCTCTCGTTCAGAGAGAGAATACGGGATATCGAGAAATAATACACGCCATATTGGTTGTGTATTCGTTTTCTAGTTATAGCTATTTTATTCTTTAGCACAAATGCAATGCCTTTAGTGTCGCGAATAGGATTAGCAATTAACCGTCTTAATTTTAACCGACTTCAAAAAGGCGGAGTTTGTCATTTCGTTTGTATTATGTTGATACATTCGTTACCTTAGTAATTTGGACTGGATGACCCGACTATATTGCTTTTTTTCCCACGCTTTTATGAACACACTTTTCGTTTATTTGAAGTTTGTTTATTGCTACGGTGAGATTTTTCAACTCCATTTTGGGGCACTTCCCGATAAGCTAGCAGGCTGAAATTTTCAGGGTAGCTTTAAACCCGACGACAATGCAATTTATAACTATAAAAAATGACAATATTTCATAAAATCTATTAATTTATTTCAGTTTCAAGCTCATTATTGTGTTATACATTCAAATTTATTCTCACAGGAAAAATAAGCGAAAAATTTCGCTATATGATAGAGCTATACAAAGATCTTTACAACAAAGATCAGAAAAGAACGGAACTCATCGGTCCAGGAGTAAAAGTCCTCAGACTCATTCATTACATCATAAATATGGAACTGGTACATTTTCTAGAAGTAGAAATAGATGAATTCATCCACGTTCTAGAAGTATCAGCTCATAATGACATGGTGCAGGGGAACCACATGGCTTCGGCGTTGAGAAATGGCCCGGAAGTCGAGGAGGGTAAGAAATAAAATCGGTGCTAAACTATAACGGTCTGTAGACGTGAAAATCTTTGTCATAATGAGTTTCTCCGTGTTTCGGAAGGGATGTTCAATTGTGGGTGTAATTTATACATCTTTGACAGTCGTTAAAATTTTTCAGAAGCTACAAAGTCTGACAACCAGTCTAACTAAGGGGTATCGTGTTGCCCAGGTAACTGGGTTGATTGGTCAGATAGGTAGTCGCTCTTTGTAAAACACTGGTACTTAGGTGAAACCGGTTAGACTGGAAGCCGACCACAACATAGTTGGGAACAGGCTGAGATGATGATTATTAGATATTAGGTGTCAGGATCAATATTCCCACGTTTTTATACACTCACTTTCTTGTTTGTTTGTCGTTCTGGTTGGATTTTTGCTACTCCATTTTGAGGCACTTCCCGATAAGCTAGCAGGCTGAAATTTTCAGGGTAGCTTCAAACCCGATGAAAATGCAATTTACAAAGTTATAAAAACTGTCAAACTTTGATAAAATCTGACATTTAAAAACGAGGGTATTTAGATTTTTTAAATCGTTTTTTTTTATTTACTTTCAGAGTCTTCGTCGAAAGAAGAAGAGGAGGCGAAGGTCAAGAGTAGGACGAGAGAGGAGTTCCTAATGAAGAGGCTCGGTTCAAATATTACCACCACTAAGAAGAGATTTATCGATCATTGGCCGGTAGAAGAAACCTGGTCTTTGGAAGGGGCCAACATCTATCAGAAGTAATAGATTGGCCTGTTGGTCTAGTGGTTAGCGGCCCTGACTGCTACGTCGTGGGCTCGATTCTCATTGGAGAACTTTTGTGTGATGAGTAGTTTTTTTTTGGTGTTTTGGATGTAATTTAATATTATGTGTTTATTGAAATATTATAATGGTCTGAATGGAGAGTTAGAAAACATATGTTTTTGTAAAGATTCCTATATATTATGCGAAAGACTCTGTGCTGCTTCTAGAAAAATAGGGAATTTTTTGAGATTTAAGTACCTTATATTGTATATTGAACGAAATTTTTGTTTTATTCAAAAATAGTCTACTGCAGTAGGAAATTAAATCCTTGTGTCCCGTAGTCTTCACAAGTATTCAAGTCACATGATGCACACAGACACCCAGACTCAGGACAAGTATTTGTGGATATATTTCTAAAATTATCGATGCAGACGCTTATCTGGTTGGTCAAAAAAAATTGCTCTAATTTATTTTATACAGCTCCCAACTACTGTTAAATAAAAACAATTTTTCTTGTTATTGTATTTTTTACATCTATACTCTACTATACTAATATATAAAGTTGAAGAGTTTGTTTGTTAGTTTGAACGCGCTAATCTCAGGAACTACTGGTTCAAATTTAAAAATATTTTTGAGTTTCCTCATTAATCGAGGAAGGTTTTAGGCTATATAGTCTCGCTGCGACTAATAGGAACGAGGATACAACGGAAAATGTGGGAAAAACGGGGAAAATTATTCATCTTTGAGGGCTTCCGTGGCGTGCGCTGAAAACGGTTCAAGATCTTCTAACCACGTGGACGAAGTGGCGGGCAACAGATAGTTCATTATAAGCCCGATAAAAGCACGCGATACGAGATAGATCCAAACAATGTTCTACAATTTTGTGCACCATAAAAAGGTCTACAAAATAAGTCACGATATCCTACTTACAGAATAAATGATTTCATTTCATTTCAAATTATGTATATAGGGTTTATTTAATATTCATATTTATAATGTAGCTTTTTAATCTAATCTTCTAATATACAGGGTGTAAGGAACACCGTACCACCAAAGTCGCATAATGACTTTAAAATAACGTGTTAATTAATATTAAAGAAGTCGCTACCGTCGGAGATTAATATTTATAGATTTAGTCATTTTTGAGCACGCAATGAATTGGTTACCGCGCGATCCTTACGCTCAGCGTACGTACTTACACGAACTGTAATGTGGTAGGAGGGCGACACTCGGCGACACGATCGAAACATTCGAAACGCGCGCGCATTTTATAAAAATGTTGTGATGTAACGAAAAACAATCACAAAAAAAATACCAATCAATTTACACTATTCTGACTTCAATCTGTGTCTTGTGTATTATTAAATCAAACCTACTCTTACCTTAATCTCGCTCACTTCTAACCAGATAAGGTTCGAAATGTCCGCCATCCACTTGTACACAAATTTCGGCGCGGCGCAAAATCTGCTGCTGAACCCGGGGCAGAAAGGTGGGGTCCTGAGCACACTCCATACGTAACGTGTTGAATGCGTTCACGATGCGATGACGCATTACTTCGGCGGTCTCGCATTCCGTAACGAACACCTTGTCCTTGACGTAACCCCAGAGAAAAAAGTCAAGCGGCGTCAAATCTGGCGAACGAGGTGGCCAAGCTTGCGGCCCAAATCTTCCGAGCCACTGATCGCCAAATGTTTCGGACAGGTACTGTCGCACTGGAAGTGATACGTGTGGGGGGGCACCGTCGTGTTGAAACCACGCATCCCGGTAGTGGGCCAACGGCATCTCATCGACTAAGTCTTCGATAGTTGTATTTAGAAGCTGAAGATACCGTGGCCCGTTTAGTCGCTCCGGGAGGAAAACGGGTCCAAGAACTTGCGATTTAAACAGCCCTGCCCACACGTTCACTGACCACCGAGTTTGGTGCCCTGTCTGCTGCAAAGCGTAAGGATTGGAATGAGCCCAGATGTGGGAATTGCGCCTATTCCACATCCCGTTTCTTGTGAACGTGGACTCATCCGTCCAAATTACGTTTGCAGCAAAACTAGGATTATCGCGATGTTGCTGTTGCAACCAACGACAATACGCGACACGCCGAATTTTATCGGTAGGCAACAACGCTTGCACCTTGTGCAAATGATATGCGCGCTGCCTATCGCGTCGTAAAATTCGGTGAACAGTCCAGTGCGACACACGTGTCCTGTGCCGGTTGCGTACCAACCGGGCTGCGGTACGTACACCTAGGCGCGGGTTCTGGCGCACGGCCGCGAGTACGTGGTCGGCTACAGTGGCTCGGACTGGTCTTCCAGCGCCCTCGCTCTGCGGCACTATCGGCAAGTTGTCAAGCACTCGCTGATATGCACGCACTATGACTCTAGGGTCTCCGGGGTGACGAGAACTAGGGTACCGCGTCCGGTAAATGTTTAAAGCGAGACTCGCATTGCCACGTGCTTCGCCATAACACATGAGCATGTTACCATACTCCCGGGCGGTGAAAAGACTATTAGGCATCGTAATCGCAATTAAAAAATAATAATTATTAAAAGAACACACACAAGGCACTCACTTAATTCACCTATCACAATAAAATTGTCTGCTAACACGATAATTAGTCCGCGAATTACCCGTTTGCACATGCACGTTCGATAAGCATAAGACACGAACTGAGTAAAAATAGGTACTATTTTGAAAAAAGCCGAACTTTCGGTTTTACCTTTGAGTAGTGTTGGACCTAGGTACCTATGATTCTTGATCGATAAATTACACGAGGTCGAAGTGAATATCGTAAAATTATTCTCAACAATAAAGTACTTAACTTAAACCTTTAAAATTGATTAATCACAAAATGTACTTTTGTGTAAGAACATTATTATTACATGTGACTGGAATAATTATTCGTAGGAAAAAAAAATTATAAAGATTTTTAGGCAGGAATTTCATTAGGAGATAATGATATTAGAAACAAAACAGAGTTTAAGTTCAGAAAAAATAAATTATTGTTTACAACAACACGTTTTAGAACTACAGAATTCTAAACAAAAACAAACTGTTAATAATAAAAGGTTTTAATAAATTTCGTGATAAGTTGATAAACGCTGAGAAGGTGATTTTTTATTTTATAACATGGAACCCGTGTAACAAAAATCGATGTACTATTTTATCCAGTGTCACAGGTACGTCACTCGCCGATACCGCTGTAGGTGTCGGCGACTCGCTGGCGGTGTCGACAAAGGCGGCTAGCGGTGCCTACAAAGCGCGCGGCTTTTTTTAAAGGAATAGTAGGCAGGATTACGAATAATGCGTGCGAGTGCGCGCGCAATAGTTGCGCTATCTCTTACGCTTGTCGCTCATAAGTATTGGTTCGGTTTTGACGTCACTTTCGGTTAGATTTGCAAGAGAGCGATGACCGACGAGTACCTTTACGAATCAGCTGATCGGGAGCAGTTTTTAGTGTTTCATTTACATTGCCTTTTTTTGTGAAAACGGCTTAATAATGATTTTGTTTATGAAAATATTATTGAAATACGTAGGAAAAATGATTTTATGACACATAAAATTAAAAAAACGCGAAAAAAAACTGCAATTTTCATGAAAAGACCGATGAAAAATTCCAACGCAGTGGGTTCTGGAATCATGTCTAGAACTCAGGTCCCACGGAAAAGTCACGGTGTTCCTTACACCCTGTATAAAATTCCCGTGTCACGATGTTAGTTACCGTACTCCTCCGAAACGGTTCGACCGATTTTTATGAAATTTTGTATACATATTGGGTAGGTCTGAGAATAGAACAACATCTATTTTTCATACCCCTAAGTGATAAGGGATGCTCACACTAAAAAAAAATATTTTATATTTTGGACGAAATTGTTTGTTTTAATTTTTTTTATAATGTGGCATTAAAAATACATACAACTAGAAAAAAAAAACCGCAAAACAACGTTTGCTGGGTCAGCTAGTGTAAATATAAGATATTGTATTTAAAAAAAAAGTTTCCATCAACAAATTAAAGAGTTTTTTTATAATAACTATCGTGAGTTTAATTCATTATTAAATGACGCAACGGTTTACTCACGCGTATGTATCGGGGTAGGCCGACTAGTTTCGGACCCAACCGGAGTCCTTAATCATGAGCTGACGCGGCGGGATCGCGAGTCGAACTAGTTAGGCACCCCCCATAAATACTCGTGAGTAAATCGTTGCATCATTTAATAATTAAAGAGTATATGTTCTACAAAATATACATGAATAAAAGACCACAAGAATCACCACCAGTGATCGATTTCCCAGCCGTAATCCACAGGCCACCACTTGTTATAAGGATCCCGTTTCTTTCCATATTTCGACAACGCCATGCCTCTATCAAACGCTTCCCGTAACTTCGCATTCAATTTTCTCCTCTTCCGTTTCTCCCTCTCCCTCCGCTTCTGCATTTCTTCTATGCTCTTCTTAGTGTCGTATAACTCCTGCTTCGTGGGTTTCTTCTTCTCCTTCTTCGTGAATTCTTCTTCAGCGTCATATTTTACTGGGATCTCGTGCATCATCCTAACCAAGTGGTAAATCTCGAAATATAAAACTTGAATCAGCTCGGTCCGTTTGAGAGTATTGAAGAAATTGTCTGAATGAAACTCGATCGGTCTTTTCGTGTGTTCAACTACTTTACGGAATCTGAAATGGAATTGGATTCACGATTTTGTATCTGAGTATGAAGATATTGGGCATATTAGCAAAAAAATCTGTTTGATCCATCATCGGCCTAGCCTTTTCTCAAATATGTTGTGGTCGGTTTCCAGTCTAACCGGTTTCAGCTAAGTACCAGTGTTTTACAAGGAGCAACTGTCTATCTGACCTCCTCAACCCAGTTACCTGGGCAACACGGTCATGTCAGACTTGAGTTTCTGACTACCTGTAACGACTGTCAAAGATGTAAAGGTAAAACGGTCGGGACCCGTCACACAGATTTGATATAAATATCGAATGCGTATTTTTCACTTTATCACACTCAAAAGCAAGGAAGATAAAAAGAATTTAGGTTTGGCAGTTATGGGAGCTAGTAACCTTATGAATGTATTGAGAATATATAAGTATGTTTCTCAGTTGTCTAGTACTCATAATACAAGCTTTGCTTAGTTTGAGACTAGATGGCGTTGTGTGAAGTACGCGTATAATCGGCAGTATTTTTTTCGATAAAAACTAAATGGGATTGCCCACTCACATATGTTTTAACCCAGAGGACTAAGTCTCTCTGGACAATACAATATTAATTGTTACCATGTTTTTAAATTCTATGTAGTTTGGTAAAACTTGTAGTGAACCTTTGTTGTTTTTAAATAAAAATGTATTATTATTATTATTATTTTTTGGTTTGAAAAGAGTGAGAGAGATGGTCTATGCTTTCGGTCAAGCGCTATCTCTTTCTTCACAGATGATTGGCGATCAGTTTTTATGACAAGTATGTGGCAGTGGCATGTAAATTTTTAAAGAGATAAAGACTGACCAAAATTTTTTTTCCTCTCTTTCTTTCGAAGTGCCACAATTCTCATCTCTAACGCATGTCTATTTTAATATGTCGATGGTGTGTCAATGTATTTTAATTTGCTTAATTATGTTTATCTGTTGCCTAGTTTTTATTATGTAGGACGCCCTGCGGCACGATGGACCAATGATTTGAAGAAGGTGGCTGGCAGCGGATGGATGCGGGCTGCCCAGGACCGGGATGGTTGGCGCTCTTTGGGGCCTGCGTTCAGCAGTGGACGGCGATAGGCTGAGATGATGGTGATGATGAATAAGGATATTTTAAACCGATAACTCAATCTGTCTGTATTTGTTTTTATCTAGATTTATTATGTGAAAGTTGTGGAATATACCTTTCTATAATTTCGCTCATGACATATCCTTGTTCGTATTGCGGGCTCTCCTCGTACATAAACCTCATTTCGTTCATCTCCTTGGTCCTTTGTCTCGCTTCCTCTGTGTAAATTGCCATGATTTCCAGCAAACGATGTGGGGCGTGCAAGGAGTTTGAATGCGACTTGTATTTGTTGCTGTAATGCGTCTGAGATGGAAATGCAGAGGGGATACCTGTGGAGAAAAGGGAGAAAATTTTAGGACTTTTCTTTCTTCCTACGAAAAGTCGTCAGTAATGTAAAAGAACATTCAAGTCACATGCAAAAAAACAATTACACTCAGGACGGATCCACGAATGCTTGTTCTGAGTCTGGGTGTTTTTGTGCATGTTAATTGTATGTTCGCAAGACGAAACAAGGATTAATTCCTTACTGCGGGAGTCGTTTTTTTATAAAAATGAGAAATGAGATATTCGCGAATCAGACGACTTTATGCTTGTCCTACGTGGGGAGCGAACCCGAGACACGTCACGCTCATGTAGTCCATTTACTCCCGACATTAAATTGCATGCTTGCAAAACGATGAGACTGATTGTCATCACCAGATTCATCGGATCATCAAATGACTTATTCCGCTTTGCGTTGAGCGGAAGGGAGTGTCAGACTTTTACTGACTCAAACCCACCCATGTCCCTTCCTTTGCCCTTTATGTACCGAGTAGCCCTTTCGGAAAATCCCTCTGTCCCGGCAGGCATCAGCCCTTATGAGCACCCCTGAATCGGAATGAATTCCCTTTTAACAAGTGACGTGGCTTTGACTAGTCATTTCAATACATTTGAGTGATTCGATCAAACTAGGGATGATGCCTGAATATCAAAAGAGGAAATATTTTTAGTCCCTCAGATAGATATTATTGGGCACGTTTTGATTTATTTCAACAGTGAAAGTTGACAAAGACTTGCTTTAAAGTTTAGGAGCTTGTGATGTTATAGCTCCGCAAAATTTATACACAATGTGACGTCACACGTAAGTTTTATTCACTGTAATTTTTTATGCTACTGGACGAAATTGGAAATAATTTGTTATTATACCTGGACCCCGATTCTGCTATTTACAATAACTGCAATGGCCGATGAATGAATGGTAAATGGATTAAATTTGAAATTATTCCTATTCTCTTAAGCATTTTGAAAATAAGTTAATTTTATTGACCTTGAGAGTACTGCCCTTTAATGAATTTCCAATTATTGTGTAGAATAATGGTAAAGAAAATACGAAAATTGTCAATTTAAGCCAAATTTCAATAATTCATCGGACATTGTAAATAGCGGTATTGGGGCCCTGTATCTAAACGTTCGGAAAGTTAAAATAAATAAAACAACTAGCACCAGACTTACATGATATCAAAATAAATATTCGATGAAAAAACATTTAATAATGTTCCACACATGTGATTATCGAAAAAATGCATTTAAAGAGAATTTTTTAATTAAAAAACCTTTTTAATTGTCCTATTATTTAATAGCATTTGTAATGATTAAATAACAGTACTTTGTGGACTGTGAAATTAAAACTACATGAGGTGAGTCTGAAGATAGTTCGGGGTGAGTTTGTAATGAGGTGTAGATGACTTTAGCGTGATGAATCCCGGCCCTCAGTGAAGGGTAGTTCACCGTCCGATCAGAATTAGGCCCGTGCTGGACGACGCGTACAAATAATTCAGCAAGCTCTGTGGAGCCCATTGTGGCCGATGCCTTTTTTCCAGGGTGACTTCAACCTACGTCGGGGGCACGGGGTAGGATATGTCGGACTTCCACCGATTACACCGCCTAGGGCCCCTTCTACTGCTTTAGCCAGAGTCACGGGATCGCTCGCACATGCTCTGCGCGCCGGCGGCCACTCTGGCTGGCCGTACGTTTAGACTTCTTCTCGAAGAATGGGTGTAAAAAAACCCATCCTTCACTTCTCAGTACATTCGAGCTGATGCCTGCCGGGGCACCGGGATTGTCCGAAAGAGTTCCCGAAGGACTCCTGACACTCCCTTCCCCACCAAAGCGGAAGAAGTTTTTGTCATCCGGAAAAAAAGACTGCATTAACGTTGCATTGGTGTGAGTTTTATGTGAAGTGCCGGCGTTAGGGGGGGACGTGATGGGGCGATGGCCCAGGGCGACTAATTCTGGGGGGCGCCAAGGTCTGAAGGTTGAGTTTCTTGCCTCTAAGCTCTGTGCTATTATTGATGGAATATAAATAAAAAGTACGCATCTTAAAAAAAGGTCGATTAATTTTTGAATATTCTTTTTGAAAATAATATTTTCGCCCGGGGTGTCAGTGGCCCTTACGCCGGCCCTGTTGTGATATTAAAGTGAGTTTGAAGCGCGTTTTCTTATTGAAGCATTCCGTGTCCATCATCATGATGCCGTAAGTAAGGCCGTTGTAAACTTGTATGAAGGATTGCAACGCATTGCCATACACCGACACAAAAACGCGGATGACGTAGCACGGCGGTTCAGGTTTAGTCAGTAAGAGTCAGACACTACCCATTTCCTCCCCCGAGGGAGTAAAAAAGATATTTTTATTTGTAAAACATGAGTATACATGCATACAGTGCACGCAGGATGTTAAAAAGAAAAAAAAAGGAACAGTCATGTTTAGCCATTACAGCATACAAATATAAAGAAAGAACAAAATACACTTTTGGTTACTTATTTTCCTTTTTTCTGAGCATCAAGACTCTGGCCTTGGAAATGAGAATCAATATCGTTTTACTATCTGCCAATCTTGCCGAATGTGAATGTCTCACAAGTACCTACAACGGTGAGTCCGCGCCTATACAAACTTAGCCTCTGTATAACATTATTGTAGATATGATGGACCCATGTCAATACTTCTGTTTCGGTCATATTATGTAACACAACATTAGATACGTAATTTATTTTTCTCAATAATGGCGCGACCTTGGCATCAATTTATAGGTTAGGTGTCAAAATTGACAAGCGGCCATATTGAATTTATAGAAGTTATTGTTCTTTTACCTACATACTTAATATTATCTACTTTTATATAAATGCAATATTTTGTGTTTATTTTTGATGATTGCTCACGCTGTAATAGGGATGATGACTGGGTATAAAAAGAAAAAATCTCATTAGTCCCTCAGTTAGATAATTGAAAAGTATGAGACACGTATTTGTTCCTTTTTCAGAAAAATTAGAATTGACAAAGATTAACTGCTTTAAAGTTTAGGAGAGGGGGCTTATGACGTAACGATAGAGTAAAAATTATACTCAATCGTGACGTCACGCGTAAGTTTCATTCACTGTAATTTGGACAATCTATGTTTGCGGGACAAATTAAAAAATACTTATCCATTACTATACAAAAAACTACAAGACGGACACTGCAAAACAAAATTGTCATCATCTCTAATACTAAAACATTTTAAATAAAATTGATCGCAAAGATAGGCGATTCCCTATAGCAACATTTTCGTAACGAATGGATTAATAAAAAAACCCAAGAAGTATTCAAAGCCGTGTGAAGAAAATAATCTTATAACTATTAAAGATATATCATTATTAACGATCGTAGCTACCTTGGTATTCAATGAAATTGCTTGAAGGTCTTCCAAGCGAAACTTTAAAATAAGTTTAAAAATATCTACTTACCGCACAACAAAAATATAAACATTTCAGTGGCTGTTTTACAAATCTTTCAAACCAGCTTCAAAACGTGTAAGCTGTTATGTCAATACAAAAACTACGTGTTCTTATCAAATATGATTAATCATCGCCCTTTAAAAAAAACCAAAAAGAACGGAAAATCAATATATTAACATACAACTGCGTATCAGAGTTAATGTTAACCAATCCCTTATCTAAGTTTCTATAAAACATAATTAATCTTAACAAAGGTGAACGCACAGACAGAACGAGTATTCAGAAGGCCAAACCAATATTTATACACCACAAGAGCTTCGCAAATCATAGATCAACAATCAAATTATTACAACAATTTTCCTTAAACAATAACGCCATCTAGTATCGAGCGGCGCGAACGAAAATAAAACAGCAAATCATTGGAAATATAAAAAACATTGCTTGATTTCGTTTCGGCGTCATCGCTACAGTTGAGCGCGATAAAAATATTATTTTCTTATCATATTATCACTAGGAATAAACTTGTGTGTAAAGATATTTCGTCATCGCAGTTTTTAGAGTATTAATCAGTCAGTCGTTTGCCGTACCTCGTGTATGTCGTTGCCTATTCGTCTATTAAAAAAATATTCCGTTCAACGTAATTTTGCCGCGTTTCATTTTGTTTACAAATCAAAATAATTATTTTTATTGGATTGTGAAGTGTTGTGTTTAGTAAATTGGATTTTAAACCCATTTTTCTGTAAGTTTTTATTTTATTTATTGTTTAGTTTTTATTTTAATTGATTTGTTAAGTGAAAGTATTTAGAATGATTTTTACGCAACTTATTTTTGTTGACCTATAGAATGTGTCAATTAGATGTTGTGTCTCTTTCGTGTTAAGGGATTTTTCGTATTGCTAGCTCTTTTTACCATGCGATGGGCTGACATTTTTGTTTGGTTTATCAATTACTCTAATGCTTTTTTGAAGTATTGCGTATTCATTACAAATTATAGGGCTTTTATATGTGTAGTAAGTGTAAATGACTGACACAAGAATTGTTTTAAACGAGTCCCGGGATCAATTTGTTTTCAAGAAACTGTTTTGGATATTAAATATGTAGATCCCTCCCTACTAATATTATAAATGCGAAAGTAACTCTGTCTGTCTGTTACGCTTTCACGTCTGAACCACTGAACTGATTTTAATGAAATTTGGTACAGAGATAGAGTTGACCATGAGAAAGAACATAGTTTTTATCCCCGATTTTTGAAGAGTTCTCTAGCAAACGCGATATAACCGACATCGACGCGGGCGAAAAGCTAGTATCAGATAAATTTGGTGTTATAAATTAAAAAAAAAATATATTTTACTGCGGTATTTCGATGATTTTTTTAGATATCATTTTCTATGCACTTATTTAAATCTTAAATATGTTTGCACTAAACCACACACAAAGAAAACTTTTAAAATTTAAATAAATTTCTATAAATAAATATATTAGTTTTAAAAATGAGCGGAAAAACTGATATTAATAAGAACATTATTTTTATTTTCTGAAAGCACTCAAAAACCTCTTGCATACCTATAATTTCATTGATATCATTTATTTTATAATCACAAAACAATAATAATTATAGCATTCAGAATAAAATACCACTATTACTTATCCAAAAAATGACCTCGACAATTGGTAGCTTAACCTGATAACCAATTATCAATCAAAATTGTTTATCAATCATATAAAATAGAAATTCTTCAAATCGTCAAATGTCTAACCTAAAAATAATTTTAAAATCGTTATAAAATAAGTATCTATCTGTCTCATTTTTTACCATTAAGTAAGAGAGATAGAATGACATTTAAGATTACTTTTAAATAAGATTGATTAACTAGCTATAGCTCGCGGTTTCACCCAATTGTTGCTTGCAAGTCGATAGCCGCTGCAAAAACATAACCCTATTTTCAAAAAATCGGATAATAGTCGTCTATGATTTAATACAAGATGCCAGCTATTATCATACCAAATTTCATCGTAATCGATCCAGATGTTTGAGCGTCACGAGGTTACAAAGACACATACCTACACACAAAAACTCAGGAACTTTCGCATATATAATATTAGTTTGAAAAACTGACTCGTAACCACTTAATTTGGCAGTAATTTTGAGTTTAATATAGTTATAAACCATGATTATTTACAAATAATCTGGCTTTCTATTGAAAAAAGAATTTGAAAAATTCGGTTCAGTAAATCACACACAATTTTTACGTCTTTACAACAGTGCTAACTGTAGAAATTACCAAACAAATCAAGTTAAAGAATTTAACCTTATATCGTGGGGGTTTCACAAACATTCAATTCACATGCACAAAGACACCCAGACTCAGGACAAGCATTCGTGGAGCACACAAATACAACGTCAAAATCTACCAAAATCGATGTCTTTATATTATATATATAGTAAAAAACACACACGATGTAAAAAATACTAATTTAAGACACATTTTTATAACTACAATTTTGTTATTATTGGATACTGCGTTACACAGTAACACGTGTTGTGTTGTCAGATAGACAGTCGCTCTGCAACATACTGGTGTTCAGCTGAATATAATAAACTTATAATATTTTTTACAAAAAACTTACAGCTGACTTAAAATAAACTACTAAGTCAAATTTGATGTTATTTTATTGAACCAAATGACATTATTTCACGTTAAATTAAACAATTAACAAAATCGGTTTATCCGG
The DNA here is from genome assembly GCF_003590095.1 of Trichoplusia ni. Lineage (NCBI taxonomy): Eukaryota > Metazoa > Arthropoda > Insecta > Lepidoptera > Noctuidae > Trichoplusia > Trichoplusia ni. The sequence continues at coordinate 5,505,193 of NC_039480.1, forward strand.
TCTGAAATTCTTAGGTAAAAAAAAAACATTAAGAAAAATACAGACAATTATTAAATGATGTAACGGTTTATTCACGCGTATTTATCGGGGTAGCCCGACTAGTTTCGGACCCCACCGGAGTCCTTAATCATGAGCAGACGCGGCGGGATCGCGGGCAAAATACAGATAAATTGAGTTATCAGTATAAAAATATTTTTACACTCACACACAGCCCTGTTATTCCAAAGCTCGGCATCTGTATTATCAAAATCAATACCAAAAGTTTTTATTTCAAGTAGGCCGTTATCCAGGCACTTTCAAAACGTTACAATGATGACTCTAGTTGCACGGTTCCAAAGTGTCATTCTTATGGAGAAGGACCGGCAAGAAACTACATAAGTTACTCTTTTTATATAGAAACCAGACAACAGATAAACATACTTCTTAAGCAAATTAAAATACATTAAATAATACACCATCGACATAATATACTAAAAGACAAGCCTTAGAGATGGGAATTGTGGCACTCCGAAAGAAAGAGAGGAAACGAAGTTTCGGTCTATGTTTATCTATACTAATCTATACTAATATATATAAAGCTAGAGAGTTTGTTTGTTTGAACGCGCTAATCTCAGGAACTACTGGTCCAAATTAAAAAAAAATATTTTTGTGTTAAATAGACCATTCATTAAGGAAGGCTTTAGGTTATAAACCATCACGCTGCGACTAATAGGAGCGAAGATACAATGGAAAATGTGAAAAAAAACAGGGCAGGTATAAATCATAACTTATATCTTCTACCCACGGGGACGAAGTCGCGGGCAACAGCTAGTCTCTTTATAATTTACTAGCAGTTGCCCGCGACTTCGTCCGCATTTAATATACAGTTTTAACAGCGTACACAGAAATAGGTTTCCGATTATACACCTTTGGTTACAATATCGCAATTTTCTTACGGAACTCTAATATTTTTCAAAATTAATTATATCCTATGTTCAGCGGGGGTAATGTAGCTTTTGAGCAGTGAAAGAATTTTTCTAATCGGTCCAGTAGTTTCGAAGCCTCTTCGTGTCAAACAAACAAATCTTTCCTCTTTATAATATTAGTATAGACTAGCTGTTGCCCGCGACTTCGTCCCCGTGGGTAGAAAATATAAGTTACGATTTAAACCCGCCCTGTTTTTTTTCACATTTTCCATTGTATCTTCGCTTCTATTAGTCGCAGCGTGATGGTTTATAGCCTAACAAACAAACAAACTCCTCGTTTTATATATTAGTATAGATATGCCGTGCTAGTCATGAAAATTGAGCGCCAATCATCTAAGAGGACAGAGATAACGCTAGACCGAAAGCATAGGCCATCTCTCTCACTCTTTTCAAACCCAAATATTACGGTAGATTAATAAATTAAGTATACTGTTAATAATTCAAGACCATCCCTTATACCCTATTTAATTGGCTTTACTATAATCATTAAGGCCAATAGAAAACACTCAAACTTATGAAAATGCAGGTCAAAATCATGTGAATTATCGAAACGAAATGTCATTTTTTTAATAATAATAATATTCCACAGCTCTCACACAACGCCATCTAGTCTCAAACTAAGGAAAATTTGTATTATGAGTACTGGACAGCTGATAAACATACTTATATATTTCTAAATACATACACATAAATTACCTATTACCCAGATACAGAACAAATGATCTTGCTCATCACACAAACATTTGTCCTGGGTGGGAATCGAACCCACGACCTCCGGTATAGCAGCCAGGGTCACTAACCACTAGACCAAGAGGCACGTCATTTCCTTATATTTGAGCGTTATTTATTTTCGTTAACGATTAAAGGACTATCACTTAGCTAGAGAGATTGAGAGAGTAAACGATGTTATAATAGATAATCAACAATTTTCACAAAAAAAACCGACTTCAAATGAAATGGTGATAATGGGACCACACGGGAAGCACAAGCTTTCAAATAAAAAAAGAATCAAATCGGTTCACCCAATCGCAAGTTACGAGGTAACAAACATAAAAAAAAAAGACAGTCGAATTGAGAACCTCCTCCTTTTTTTGAAGTTGGTTAAAAACTTCAAATGTATTTGGATGACATTACATTTCGACAAGTGACGTGACTTTGACTTGTCAGTTCAATACATTTGAGTGATTCGTCAGCGTTAGCGCGAGGAGTAATGTGACTTGTTGGTAAACTGAGACTTTGATAACTCGGGTAAGAATCCAAATGGTGTGGTCTAACCTTAAAAACTACCTTATACTATCTTATATAACGTTCGCTGATAAGCTTATCAGCAGACTTAAATAAATTTTATTTCTAGACCTTATCTTAAAAAAACATTTTTGTGTATTTAAAGCAAAAATAATGCGTATTTTATGTAGCTTTAATAAATCTCTCGACCACCCAGATAGCATTTTGTGATTCAATGCTCGTTCTCTGTATGAGAGGCCTGCAGTAGGACAGTTACAGGCTGGTGTTATTAACAGCTTTGGTAATGGCGCCCCACCGTGGGGCAGCTCACAAGCGTGGTGATCAATACTCGTTCTCTGTATGAGAGGCCTTCAGTTGTGCAATTACAAACTGGTGTATTATAGTTTCATTATGTTCTGTTACCATATTTTGGCCAATCATTATGTAAGCGGAAGTAATATTGTATAATTGGCATTCATCTTCAATGTTGTGTATTATTTTGTTGTTACGAGGTTCTCGAGGTACTTATGGTAAAACATGGCGTGACTTATGTATTTAAAGATTATGATCGAAAATATTCTGTTTGAACAAAGTACTGGAGTTTCTCAGGGTAGTGAGATAGGAAATGTCGACTCAAGTCAAAAAGAAGTCAAAAAGTGTTAATAGTTCTACTTACAGAGTAAATAATTTTATTTCATTAAGAATCCGAAGAATTATGATAGATAAAGTTGGGTATTTTCAGCAAAATGAAAACTACAGTGCCATATAATTATTTTCTTTAAACGACCCCCGCGTAAACTCAATACTCAATACTCAATACTCAATATTTATTGCTTCCATAATGTACATTGTAGGTAACAGTTGGTATGTTAAATATAAGACACAATTATGGACCCTGTTGGGCACAGCATATTTGTAGGAGAAAGGAAGAACGCTTTATTATATACTTATAATGTTACTCAATTTAGTAATCCTTGTGTCTTGGGTTTCAAAAAGACACCCAGACTCAGGACAAGCATTCGTGGATCACACAAATGCTTGTCCTACGCGGGTATGGAATCAACACGTCGCGCTCAGTGGGTTTGGCGTGGTGACTACTCGGCTATCCGTGCTGCCTTATTACATTATCACGCAACGTACATTTCAGAATTTCAGACTTAAGAAATTATTCAGTTTAAGAATTTAAGATTAAGGAAACCTTATCCAAACTGAACATATTTGATTACAGACAAAGGGGCAGGAGAAAGTTACAAAAAAGCTTGTAAAATGCCTAATCGTTTGTTAGTAACTCCTACTATAAGTACAGTACCGCACCGCAAATAACTTGCTTTCACCAAGAAAATTACAGTTTCTCCTCAAAACTTGTACCTCCTTGGTATATCTATTGGCTTTGATTGAAAAAAAAATATTAGTCCATCAGATAGTAGCCTAATTTTCAAACCTGGTATTTGAATTTAAATTATTTTGCACAAACTGCGCAAGTTGCATATTGTGTGAATCAATGTGTGAGTCGAGTCTAGGTGTCTTTGTGCATGTGACTTGAATGTTTGTGAAACAAGGGTTAAATATCAGGATTAAATTCCATGCCATTGCCATAATTTAGCGAAGGTTTCGAACATTGATCACCACGCTAGCTCAATGCAGGTTGGCAATTTCAGATTCCAATTTTTGTAATCCAGGCTTCCTCACGATGTTTTCATTCACCGTTTGTCAGAGGTGTCTTAGAATAATTAAGAAAGTACATTTTTTTATCTAAACGATTCATGATCATTATCTAAGTAGGTACCAGCTCCGGTAAGACTAGAACCAGACCCCAACATAGTTGGGAAAAGGTTAGGACGATGATGATATTTTTATCTAGCCTACTGTATCCCTCAGCTGGCCAAAGACCTCTCCCAAATCCTTCAACAATTCTCTATCATCATCATCATCATCATCATCAGCCTATCGCAGTCCACTGCTGGACATTCTCTATCCTAAGCCACAAATAACTTTGAGAACGTCACTTTTTAACTTCACCTTAGAATCGAACCAGCACCTCGTCCACACACATCCATGCATAGACAAGGTCACCTCTGTCTATATATTTTTTTCCCGAACTAAGGAATTTAATCCTTGTGTCTTGGTTTTCACAAACATACAATTCACATGCACAAAGACACCCAGACTCAGGACAAGCATTCGTGGATCACACAAATGCTTGTCCTACGAGGATCGAACTAACACGTCGCGCTCAGTGGGTTTGGCGTGATGACCTCAACCACTCGGCTATCCGTGCAGTCGTAGATTGATACAGCCAGTTGTCCTATCAAACTTCAGCCTTGATAGTCAGACGTCACAATTTGCACATGAAACATGGCTCCTGATAACGAATGATAAGGCTTATCTCACAGAGAAATCCTTTTATATCGCCATTTTGGTATCAAGTACAAACTTGGATTTCCTATAGGTTTTAAGTAAGTTTTGTTAAATTAAAGATGGTTTTTTTTCCTGTGTTTTTGTGCGTGCGCTTTATTGGTTGGGTTCGGTACCAAGTTATGTTACTGTACAAGTTTTAGGGGACGAGATTTTACTATCTGGGGTGTTTACATTTTTATTTTTATCTTACTATCATTTGTGGTTCTGTGAAAAAATTACGTTCTAATAGATTTAAAAATCTATAACCCACGTTTAAAATGTCACTCCAATTCAAATTTTATCAAAATCGGTCCAGTCATTTTACATCTAGAAATTGCATTGTCATCATGCTTGAAGCTACCCTGAAAATTTCAACCTGCTAGCTTATCGGGAAGTGCCTCAAAAATGAGTTGCAAAAATCCAACCGGAACGACAAACAAACAAGAAAACTGAGTGTATAAAAACGTAGTAAAAACTCCACAATTTGCACAGAACCTCTAGTAGGCAATAAATATAGTTTTAATACTAAATCAATCTTATTAAACATTGCATTTTGCATATTTTCCTCAATTCTTGGTAACGTTATCCAGGTTACAAATGCGTCATTACCTAGTATTATGTAAACATGCGGCATAACTAAGATGCTCGCACACCAAGACAACATTATAATTTGTTCCTAAGTATTTTGTCTTTGTCCTTCCCAAATAGATTGTTGAGACAAATATATATTTAGAACGTCACGTAACCAAGTTTCGTCCTTGCATAGGTAAGGCTTATAAGTTAATACGCGACGTTTCTGGTGAAAATTCAACCTTTGTTTCAAATTAATGAATATAGTGAAGCAAGGAAATCCTCTTTTAAATAATAAGACAGCCTTTACACAAGTGTTAAGTATTTATACAATATATTAATTGAAAGTAAAAATAGTAATTTGAGTTCAATCTATGCTAATATTTTAACAGCAGGGTATAGGTCCTGTTCACCACGTCAAGCCCACTCGCGGGTTCGATCCCCGCGTAGGACAAGCATTTGTGTGATCCACGAATGCTTGTCCTGAGACTGGGTGTATTTATGCATGTGACTTGAATGTTTGAAGATTAAACTTTATAGTGCAGGAGTCATTTTTTGGAAAAAAGCCAAATTTTTGTAAGTTTGTGAAGTTTAAGGGAGTAATCTCAGGATCTCTTGATCCCATTTTGGAAATTCTTTTACCAATAAAAAACTAAGTAATTTGTGAGTGCCATAGGCCATTATATTTACCCGAAAACCGCCCAACGAAGTTGGCATAGGTCAATAAGTTACATAATGTGTTTAGAAATATGAGTTCATCTGACGTCAGAGATATTTCTTAATATATTAATCTCAAACTATGAGTAGGTATGTGTTTGCTAAAACCTTAAACTGAATTTCATACAATAGAGCACAGCGCACGAAAAAAAGTTGAGGAATCCCAAAGACACTTTCAAGGGTAGCCCTAATAAGGCCCGTTACTAGTAACTCATAGTTTTGGTAGGCTCCAAACTGGCCCGTTGTGTGCAGGGTGGTAATAAGGCCCGTTTTATCACGTATGTGTTTATGTACAAATTCACATTTCTACATTGTCTCGGGTCTGGGTGTTTGTGGTACCTTCGTTGTATCTGAATTCCATAACACAAGTGCTTCAGCAACTTACTTTGGGTTCAGAACAATGTATGTGATGTCCGCATTTATATATTCTATTTTATCACTGCAAAAATAATATCATTTGTCGAAATAAAAAAGTAGGTGATTCGTTTAAGAAATTAGGTCGCTGATAACAATGATATCAAATGATTGAAATTAACAATACCTACAGATAAATGGGGTGTATCTTGTGTGAAAATGAGACCTATTTTCTAGAAGATAACAAAACATCAAACAAGTGCATGTTTGACTCACGTTCTGACAAATACCTAATAGGTTATGACAACTTTCATACAACGCCATCTAGTTTTAAATAAAAGTTTGTATTATGAGTAGATATAGACGATAAACATAGTTATATATTTCTAAATATACCCAAAAAAACACCAAACACACCGACTGAATTCACAAGTTAGTGTTAGTGGCTCTAACTGGAGGTCGTGGGTTCGAATCTCACCCAAGCAAATGTTTGTGTGATGAGCACGATCATTTGTTCTGTGTCTGGGTGTAATCTATCTATATTATGTACGTTTTTAGAAATATATGAATATGTTTATCAGTTGTCTAGCTATGAATCATCATCATCGTCCTAGCCTTTTCCCAACTATGTTGGGGTCGGCTACCAGTCTAACCGGATTCAGCTAAGTACCAGTGTTTTACAAGGAGCGACTGCCTATCTGACCTCCTCAACCCAGTTACCTGGGCAACACGATACCCCTTGGTTAGACTGGTTGTCAGACTTTTTCAAGCTTCTGACTACCTGTAACGACTGTCAAAGATGTAGGAATAACAGCCGAGACCCACAATTTAACGTGCCTCCGTTGTCTAGCTATGAATATAATTTAAAAAAAACATACTTATTTAAAAAAAGTGAATAAACGAATAGAACTGTACGAAACAAATTTCCTTAGTAAGTAATTCGTGAAGTCAAGTTTGTAAAAAACCTATATCGATTCACGCACAAATGGCGTAAATAATTTGTATCTGATAAAAAAACACAATCGCTTCGAGAATTCTCTATTTTTTACACCTTCTAAAATAGAACTGCAATTTATTTTTCAGAAGGTTTACATTGCAACGCAATGGCGATGTCACGAGAAGAAAACTTCAAATGTATAGGAATTACATTCCGTTTCGATAAGTGACGTGACTTTGACTTGTCACTTCAATACATTTGAGGGATTCGTCAGCGTTAGCGCGAGGAGAAATGTGACTTCTCCACAAACTAATAATCTAAACTAATATATAAATCTGAAGAGTTTGATTGTTTGTTTGAACGCGCTAATCTCAGGAACTACTGGTCCAAATTGAAAAATTATTTTTGTGTTGAATAGACCATTTATCGAGGAAGGCTTTAGGCTATAAACCATCACGCTGCGACTAATAAGAGCGAAGATACAATGGAAAATGTGAAAAAAAACAGGGCAGGTATAAATCATAACTTATATCTTCTACCCACGGGGACAAAGTCGCGGGCAACAGCTAGTATATTATATGTATTATAAATAGGTTAGCTTGTGATGTTGTTGGGAACAATCTCAGTAATCAGTAGATATACCGAAAGGCTTTTGTGAGTTCGGTATTTGTTTAAAAAAGTTTAATTTGTCCGGCAGAGTTCCAAAAGAATGCATACGAATGCATATGAATGTATTTTTCTAATGCAAAAACAAAAATAAATAAGACAAATCGAGTTGAAATCTCGCGTGACGTCACTTATCAGTAAACATTCTACAGGCAAGTGACGTAATTAGCCCTCCTTTCCATACGTTGCATCTTTGATACGACTTATCTTTATATTCTTAATTGGTTTCATAAAATTAAATTCCTCAATCAAAATCAAAATTCATATATTCAAATTAGGCTATTTAGTAGCCATATTTGAAGGTTAGATTACATTGGACAGCGCCCCGTTTTGCCCGCCCTTCACTTAATGCGGAAGAATAATATATCTAATGTATCTTAAATGTATAGTCAAAATTTAATGTATCTTATAAAAATCTACCTACTTTTTCGTCTAAAGTCCTATTTTACAAATAGAAAGCTACATAATTTTTGGGTATCGATCTAAAATAATAAATACCGTCACACGAAGTAGGCTCCAGTCAGTCATTCATTTCACAAAAAGCGTGTTTTATAAGTGCCATAGCAACGGCTCTGCTTAATTCATCGGACATATCCTCTTAAACATTTTTTATTGAATATTGTAAACAGAACTTTTTATAACATAAGCTAGGAGGAAAAATTTCGTAGTTTTTTTGTAATGTTTCTTAGAAGTTTCACAAAAAATACGCACATTCTTAATTTTGATTGATTTTAAAGGAAAACATTGGCTATTTTTATCTATACTTTAATGTTATAAAGGTGAACAATACGTTTGTATTTTTGTGCGTTTGGTTATAAAAAAAAAAATAGTGTGTTATCATTAAAAAAAAATGATATGACCAGCCTGTTGGTCTAGTGGTTAGTGACCCTGACTGCTATACTAGACGTCGTGGGTTCGATTCCCACACAGGACAATTTCGCCTTTTAAAATCCCTTTTTATGGACGACTACATTATAAAATGACAATATGACCAATTTTAATAAATTTGAACTATACAGAGAGCTATTTATTTAATAAAGATTTAGTCACTCGCATTTATCGGGATTGCGTGATTAGTTTTGGACCCAACCGGAGTCCTTAATCATGAAAGGGATCGGGAATTGAAGATGACCCATCGAAAGCAAGGCGAAGTTACGGACGACTTCAACTTTATTATTATAAAATTCTATGAATCGTACAGGCAAAGTCGGGGAAAAAACTTTACTTGACAAAGAAAAGCCTTGAAAAGTGAAAATAATTTCGTTAATGTCTGTTTTGTGTTTCAAAGTAAACCGTGTTTGTGACAAATATTACTTATCTACTAATATTATAAATGCGAAAGTTTGTTTGTGCGTTTGTTCCATTTTGACGCAAAAACTACTGAATGGACATAGATGAAACTTTGTACACAGATAGCGTGTGACCCGGATTAACACTTAGGATATGATTTTTATCAATATTTTATTCTCTACTGTTGCTGTTGACTGTACATGCACACACACATATACTCACACAAATATACACACAACATAATCATACTATGTGTGTGTGCATGTACAGTGTTTCGGAAGGCACGTTAAATTGCGGGTCCCGGCTGATATTCCTACATCTTTGACAGTCGTTACTGGTAGTCAGAAGCTTGAAAAAACTGACAACCAGCCTAACCAAGGGGTATCGTATTACCCAGGTAACTGGGTTGAGGAGGTCCGATAGGCAGTCGCTCCTTGTAAAACACTGGTACTTAGCTGAAACCGGTTGGACTGGTAGCCGACCCCAACATAGTTGGGAAATGCTAGGCCAATGATTTTATTCTCTACTGTTGCTGTTGACTGTACATGCACACACACATACGCTCACACAAATATACACACAACATAATCATAGAATATCATACAGGAGTAAGTTTTGCGAGTGTGTGTATTTTTGTGGGATTATTTATTTTACAAAGATGTTCAAATTTGATGTCCAACAAAACTATCTACACAGTTTGCCCGTTCAATTGTCTACCGGCCCTTATTTGCTAACACTATACGATACTTTTCGTGATCAAAACCTCAACATGTAATTTCTATAATAATTACATAAAAAAGAAAGAAATGAAATTGAAAAAACGTGAACGAGACTTCACAGTTGATTAAATAACCGAAAGAATACAATTACATAAATATTAATTATACTTACTGAATACCTAATTATTTATTACTAGCTGTTGCCCGCGACTTCGTCCCCGTGGGTAGAAGATATAAGTTATGATTTATACCTGCCCTGCTTTTTTCATATTTTCCATTGTATCTTCGCTCTTATTAGTCGCAGCGTGATGGTTTATAGCCTAAAGCCTTCCTCGATTAATGGTCTCTTCAACCCAAAAAGAATTTTTCAATTTGTACCGCTAGTTCCTGAGATTAGCGCGTTCAAACAAACAAACAATCAAACAAACAAACTCTTCAGCTTTATATATTAGTATAGATTAGTATAGATTAGTATAGAGTATAGATAATATATTAGTATATAGATTTTAACTTCGAATAAACATCTGTTTTATGTAATTTCTTTTAGTTTGTCCTAATAAAACCACGTGTTTAAATAAAGCCCGGGCTGTAATACGAACAGCGCTTCTTCCTGCTAATATTATAAACACGAAAGTCTGTTTGTATGGATGTTTGTTACTCTTTCATGCAAAAAACAATCAACGAATTTGGACGAAATTTGGTACAGAAATAATTTATAATCTGGATTAACACATAGGAGAGATAGATTTTTATAACGATTGTATAAAATCATATTCGATTTGTAGATGGCGGGCCCACGAGCAAGCTTGTTGGGAATATAAAAGTATATACAGGGTGTCCCAAAACTCAACGATAATCTGAGACCGGATGAAAGGCCAAGTGATAACAGATAAGGGAAAAAAAATCTGTTTCTATTTTTATAGTTTAGCATTAATTTATAGTTTCGAATAATAGAATCGTTAATGAAAATCCCGGAATTAAAATACTCACAGCGAAATTGTCACATTGGTGATCACAGGACTTAAAAATGCGACGAGGGATGTCGAATTTCAACTTTTTAAATGTCTCTTATCGCTGAACTGAGTGATATGGTTTTTTTTTATATTTTTCCCTGATCTGTTATCACTTGGCCTTTCATCCGGTCTCAGATTATCGTTGAGTTTTAGGACACCCTGTATAAGAAAAAAGGGTTAAATTCTCATTTCGACTGTATAATTTGTTATTTTTTACAGTAATATAGTTAAGACTTTTTGCATATGAAATGCCTGTGATTTGTTAAAAACGGTCAAATGCGCGTCGGATTTGAGATATTATTTCGTTCAAATATTAAACCTCCATGTTTACAATAAAAAATGATGACGCAACCCCTCATTTAATCTTTCTAAGTCACCACTGGAAAACATCGTGGGGAAACCTGGATTCCAAATATTGTAATCTGAAATCGCCCGCAGTGAGCTAGCGTGGTGATCAATGCTCAAACCTTCCTTATACAGGAAGAGGCCTGTGCCCATAGGCTGATATTATTAATCATCATCGGCCTAGCCTTTTCCCAACTATGTTGGGGTCGGCTACCAGTCTAACCGGTTTCAGCTAAGTACCAGTGTTTCACAAGGAGCGACTGCCTATCTGACCTCTTCAACCCAGTTACCTGGGCAACACGATACCCCTTGGTTAGACTGGTTGTCAGACTTTTCAAGCTTCTGACTACCTGTAACGAATGTCAAAGATGTAGGAATAACAGCCGGGACCCACAATTTAACGTGCCTTCCGAAACACGGAGGAACTCGCTATGACAAAGATGGTCACCCATCTACGGACCAACCGCGTCAAGCATAGCTTAACCTGTGATCGAATCACTTATGCGGTTATAGCTTAACCACGAGCTCCTCTATTATTAATATTCCCTACAAATATGTATTATTACATCGACATATTAAGTATTAAACCATTTATATTAATGTTGACAAAATGATAAGATACCAACACTTTACTCAGAGATAAAAATATGAGCTCGTTAAAGATAACATCTTCCGTCTCTTTCTGGCTAACGAGACTGTCTTAAGACGAAAAGAGACGGAGCATTCGTTAGTACGGAAATAATTATGATAACTGTCTTTGACTGTCAATATTTTATATAATTATGTATATTATAAGTATTAAAGATATTTTTAATGAGCTGAATTTACAATAGGGATGATGACAATTTTTATTTGCAGTGTCCGTCTTGTAGTTTTTTGTATAATAATGGATACGTATTTTTTAATTTGTCCCGCAAACGCAAATTACAGTGAATGAAAGTTACGCGTGACGTCACGATTGTGTATAAATTTTACCATATCGTTACGTTACAAGCCCCCTCTCCCAAACTTTAAAACAGTTAATATTTGTCAATTCTAGTTTTTCTGAAAAAGGAACAAATACGTGTCTCATACTTTTCAATTATCTAACTGAGGGACTAATGAGATTTTTTCTTTTTATACCCAGTCGTCATCCCTATACTAGGCCTTATTAAAACCACTTCTATAGTAACTTTATGAATGCGGGGGTCGTTACATAGTGTGTTTAATAATAAAACAATAATCTTAACAAAAACATCTGTTTAGTCAGTCAGAGTGATTTCCAAAAAATATTTTAAACGTAATTTTGCTTTTATCACGGAAACAAAAATGAAGAGGATACAGTGATTTAAAATCTGTGTGACGTCACTTACCAGTACGCTTTTTACTAGCAAGTGATGTTATAGCCTACTTTTAAAATTATGTGATCAAATGAAAAATATGATTTTTTTTTTTGGGAAATCGCTCTGACGGACTATACAGATTTATATATTATTAGATTTAGTCAAATACCCTATAGAAATATCACTTGGCTAGAGAAGAGGAGTATTACATTGTATGAGGCAGACACAGCTAATAGCTGTTTCATTCCCACAAAAATTGATGATTCAGGAAAGCGATAAAAGTTTTTTAGAACGAGATAAAATTATACAAGATATTTGTGAGAAACAAAGACAGAGATATTCTGTTGCTCGTTCGCTAAGTACCAAGTTATCATCATCCCAACTATGTTGGGGTCGGTTTCCAGTCTAACTAAATTCAGCTAAGTACCAGTATTTTACGAGGAGCGACTGCTTATCTGACCCTCTCAACCCAGGTTCCTGTGCAACACGATACCCCTTAGACTGGTTGTCAGACTTCCTAGCTTCTGACTACCTGTAACGACTGTCAAAGATGTATGAATAACAGCCGGGATACACAATTTAACGTGCCTTCCGAAACACGGAGGAACTCGTTATGACAAAGATGGTCACCCATCTACAGACCAACAACGTCAAGCACAGTTTAAACCTGTGATCGATTCACTTAAGCAGTTATAGCTTAGCCACGAGCTCCTGAATAAGTGCCAAGTTATACTGGTCGCAATTTACTTTGATGTTACTACGTCAGAGTATTTGAACTTGACATCATAGTAATTACAATCTTAGCGCATGCGCTTTGCACGTGCGTGCCACAAATGTAAGTAGCGTTATTAATTTAGTATACACATATACGTGACGTAGTTTTATCTCCATCTCAGTAATAAATATTTCTTTATTCCATCTGTTTAGGTACGCAAAAGGTATACAATCTTGGCATTTTTGTCTAAAAATAAAACTGGACTAAAAACTTATGTATATCACGTATTATAAGATTATTTAATGACTAGCTGTTGCCCGCGACTTCGTCCACGTGATCGATTGTATCTTCGCTCCTATTAGTCGCAGCGTGATGTTATATAGCCTATAGCCTTCCTTGATAAATGGTCTATACAACACAAAAAGAATTTTTCAATTCGAACCAGTAGTTCCTGAGATTAGCGCGTTCAAACAAACAAACAAACAAACTCTTCAGCTTTATATATTAGTATAGGTAGATAATAAAAGTAGCCAAACCTTGGGCCATCCATGTTTGTTCTTTAATAGAGCGGGGGTGGATGGCCCCTGGTAGATACCCCATCACATTTTAGATTAAAGTTCTCAACAAGGCCTCTACATGTTGGACCTGTGTCCCGGTGCAAGCCTTTAAAAAGGACCGGGTCTCTTCACATGAAGTGATCTCGTGACTGTAAAGAGAAAAAGTAGAAAAATCAAATATACCACTATAATAATTAAATCGTTTATTTTTTGAAAGTGTGTTTGTATAAAAGTTGACAGCACGTTTTTACGGTTCATGAGATACGGACTGGTGACAGATGGACGGACATACTCAGTAATTGAGTAACGCTTTTACCCTTTGAGTAAGGAACCCTAATAAGTTCTTACCTAATACATTACTAGACTGGCTGTTTTTCCAAAACTAATATACTTGACACCCACTTAGTTTGACACACACTCAATATTGTTTATTTTCCTTATAAATTCATATATTGCGTAACTAGCCGTTGCCCGCGACTTCGTCCGCGTGGTCAGAAGATATAGGTTATGATTTATATCTGCCCTGTTTTGTACCACATTTTCCATTGTATCTTCGCTCCTATTAGTCGCAGCGTGATGGTTTATAGCCTAAAACCTTCCTCGATTAATCGTCTACTGAACACAAAAAGAATTTTTCAATTTGAACCTGTAGTTCCTGAGATTAGCGCGTTTAAACAAACAAACAAACTCTTCAGCTTTATGTATTAGTATAGATATAGATTATTTCACACATACATGTGAATTAAAGAAACTGTTAGTAAATCTATTTAAAATGACAAATAACAGAATATTAAATGTTCGAAGTGCGCATGCGTGGCGGCCATTTTAAAATGGCGTTTTCTGTCAACCATTGTGAATATACCTACTTTTTATCTTTATTATTTACTAGTGGTCGCCCGCGGCTCTGCCTAAATGTTATATAGATGTAAAGCATAATTATTTTTCTTTAAGTTGATTTAACAAACCCGATGTTACTTCTAAACCCTCCAAGTACTTGTATGAAAAGTTTCATGACAATCGGTTCAGTATTTTTGCGAAAAAGCGTAACAAATTCACTTTTATGTAATAGCAGGATAGGATAGGATAGGATGGATTTAGAAATATATAAGTAAGTATTTTTCATTTAAATCCGTGATCTATTGTAAAGATAAATAATTTATTTACATTTTAAAGTGCAATACTTTACAATCCTGTTATAAAAATTGGAATCATCATTTATGTAGGACGACTCAATTCAATAGCTGGATTTCGCAAGATTTCTAGATATCTTCTCTATCTTATCCGCAAGTTGATTCAATATGAATTATTCATTTATGTTAATTTGTCAATAAATCAAATATATATTTTTTCGATGAATCGTTAACATAATTTACGTAGTATAAAAAATATACTTACATAATGAATTCTGGTAATTTTTTTTTAAGTTGATAATGATTTAATAGTTATGAAACCGGCCTATTTGTCAGCTACCTAATGGTGTAGTGGTCGCTAATGTGGCTGTCAAAAACCAGGTCCCGACTTCGAATGTATAATCAAAATCGCTCCAGCTGTTTTTGTAGTTGTAAATTTCATGGCATTGGGTTTGTAGCTAGTGTAGCTACCCTATAAATTTCAGCCTAATAGCTTATCGGGAAATGCTTCAAAATTCAGTTACAAATCCATCCGGAACGACAAGCAAATATACCTACAAACAGAAAAGAAAGAAAGTGCATAAAAACGTGGAAAAAACTCCAACTTGGTATTCAGATAGCTGTCATTTTGTCTAAAATTAATGAAGGTATTGATTAAATTGTCCGTTTTTACGCTTGTGCATTACAATATGTCCTACGCTGGCCGAAAATCAATTAAGACATTATTATAAATGACTTTTTAATATCAGTAATTAAATGAACATGCAGACCATTCTATTCTAATCTATACCTATACCTATATTAGCTGACCCAGCAAACGAATATTTTTTTTTCTAGTTGTATGTATTTAAAGTGCCACATTATAAAAAAAAATAAAAACAAAAAATTTCGTCCGAAAAATTTTTTTTTTTTTTTAGCCTATTTGCAAGGAACCCAGTATCACCAGTCCCACTCACACTCGACAAGATTTTTATAACGTCTTCTTAAAGATACAAACATACCGAAATTATCTATCATTAAATCAACTAAGTGGATAGAAAATTAGTTTCGGAATCCTCACAGCGTATCGTACAATGAACCTTCGGACCCATCGCTGAGGACCCGGAAAATGTCAAATTGCATTAGAATAGTAAACGAATACATAATTTTAAATGATGATGCTTTAACGACTATAAACGGAAAATTATCCTATGTGCTAATCCAGGATAAAAACTAACTCTGTACCAAATTTCGTCCAAATTCGTTGACATGTTTTTGCGTGAACGTGTAAGAAACTTCTATACATTCAATCTTACCAAAAACCAAAAACTACTGAACGGATTTACACGAAACTTGAGACAAACAGATAGTTTATAACCAGGATTAACACAAAGGATAGTTTTTATCCCGATTTTATGTTCCCATGGGGTCATTTTCTATCTGTATCTACAGCTAACAGCTAGTTTCAGTTCATTGGTTTCGACGTGAAAGCGTCACAGACAGACAGACAGACAGAGTTACTTTCGCATTAAAATATTGGTAAGGATTAGAAAGAAAATATTACAACATTTGATACAACTGAAGATCGTATATTCGACATAAAATATACGCCATTTTCCATTCATTGAAAATATTCAAATAAAGCATGCGTAGTACTTCAGTCAATTGATAAACATATTCACTCAAACGAATCAATAGAGTCATGAATATTTAAATAAGGCCTTGACATTCATGGAAGATATTTTTAGAGAAATCAATAGAAATAATAGTATTTTATGTTGACTTTAATAGTTTAAGAGGAGCTCGTGGCTAAGCTATAACTGCATAACTGCAGTTGGTCCGTAGATGGGAGACCATGTTTCCCATAACGAGTTCCTCCGCGTTTTGGAAGGTACGTTCAATTGTGGCTCCCGGCTGTTATTCATACATCTTTGACAGTCGTTACAGGTAGACACTGTAGACAGAAGCTAGAATGTCTGACAATCAGTCTAACTAAGGGGTATCGTGTTGCCCAGGTAACTGGGTTGAGGAGGTCAGATAGGCAGTGGCTCCTTGTAAAACACTGGTACTTAGCTAAATCCTGTTAGACTGGAAGCCGATCCCAACATAGTTGGGAAAAGGCTAGGCCGATAATTTTTTAATAGCTTTTTGAAGGTTCGTAGCCATATACCTACATTTCTTTATACATATATAAATTCTTTTGCATAATTTGTTGTGTTTTTGTTAATTGCTTGTCCGCGACGCGATCGACTCTGAAACTACTTTTCCGATTCCAATAAAATTTGTACAGCGTGTGCAGTTTGATCTAACTTGAAAGATAGTGTGTCTAGTTTTTATTTTATAGCATTTTTTTATCTATAACCCACCCTCCTACATACCACATGGACGAAGTCGCGGGCATCAGCTAGTTATATATAATTTTTTATTTGTATGAAAATACAACCACATTTTTCACTACCTACTAAAGCGATTGTGGTTAGTGCCCGAACCATACTAGGTTCATGAGATTCAGCCCAGTGGCACACGAACAGAAAGATAACTGAGCCTGAGTAACACAGATCTTGTTTTACCATTTGAATACGAAACTCCAAAATTTCTCTTTTTTTAGGCTTTTTTTGTACGGATCCCTCACTATCGATTTCGACTCGCGATTTACAGGTTTTTCAATTCGACGACAAATATAACAACATGCAAATTTATAAGGAAGTGAATATTATAAGTAGACATAATTTAAATTCAAGTCGCGATCGTCTCTAACTATGGCTAACAACGAATGCTGAATATAATCTCTAATATATAATACTAGCTTTTCGCCCGCGTCGACGTCGGTTATATCGCGTTTCCAAGAGAACTCTTCAAAAGTCCGGGATAAAATCTCCTGTTTTTTCTCAAGGTCAACTCTATCTCTGTACCAAATTTCAGTAAAATCGGTTCAGTGGTTTAGACGTGAAAGCGTAACAGACAGACAGACAGACAGAGTTACTTTCGCATTTATAATATTAGTAAGGATTCTCTTGACTATAAATGCGGACAACATCACATACATTGTTCTGAACCAAAGTAAGTTGCTGAAGCACTTGTGTTATGGAATTCAGATACAACGAAGGTACCACAAACACCCAGACCCGAGGCAATGTAGAAATGTGAATTTTTACATTGACCCGACCGGGGATCGAACCCGGGACCTCAGAGCTAGCGACACCTTGAAGCCGGTGCGTACGCCACTCGACCACGGAGGTCGTCATAACCACGGAGGTCGTGACTAAAACTAATAATATAAATCTGTATAGTCCGTGTGACAGATTTCCAAAAAATATTGAATTATTTTTCATTTCATCACATCATTATACAGTAAGATAGATTTAAAGCCTCTAAGATCATGAAATGTATGTTACTGGGGGCTAAACACTATTGGCTGAAAATATAAAACTAGCTGTTGCCCGCGACTCCGTCCGCGTGGACTTCAGTTTACAGCGCGGTGGTTCCCTTTTCCGTGGGAATGATGGTGTAAAATGTAGCCTCAGTGCGATCTCGAATATGTCCTGAGTCTGGGTGTCTTTGTGCACGCGACTTGAATGTTTGTGAAACCCAAGACACAAGGATTTGATTCCTTAGTGCGGGAGTCGCTTAAAAAAGTACCTACTTAAAATCTCCAAACACATTGACACCGTCTATCTTCCGGGGGAAAGTATTTCGTCTTTAAAGAAAGTTATAGGTACGTGTGGGTTAGGTTGCCAACCCGTAGTACCTAAGTGAACCCGTGGTGATCAATGCCCAAACCTTCCCTATGTCAAGAGACCTGTGCCCAGCAGTGGGACGTAAATAGTCTGGTTTTATAACGTAAGCTGGAATTTGGACGTAGTCCAGGAACAGCACCCGTCCGAATAGCACCGGCGCGAATAGCACCGAGCCTAGTCCACGAACAGCACCTATCAATATTTTTGGCAGGTGCTATTCGTGGATACAAATTTATTTTATTATTTGTGTCCACGAACAGCACCTACGGCTCGGCAGCCTAGTGCTGGGATGCATTTGTTTAACAGGACGTTATTAAATGAAAAATATCGATAAAATCACTAGAACGTTTATTAAGAACTCGGTCTAGGCGACATTTAAATATAAGAAAAAACAATAAAAAGTCTTATAATAATAATTACTAATCTTACAAAATTATAAATCTGTAACACTTTCTTAATTTTTAATGTATCACAATCAGTCTATTCACATCAAAGGTGATGAGAGTAGCGATACTGTGTAACGTGCAAAGACACGTGACACAGTATCGCTACTCTACAATTCTTATAGGGTGCAGCTTGTCGTACCCTTGCGCATTGCGAGCAAGCAATTTTCGACCGAGTCCACCCATCGGACGCCATACATTGGACCTTTGGCTGATAGTGCGTTAAAGAAAGTGTTACAGATTTATAATTTTGTAAGATTAGTAATTATTATCATAAGACTTTTTATTGTTTTTTCTTATATTTAAATGTCGCCTAGACCGAGTTCTTAATAAACGTTCTAGTGATTTTATCGATATTTTTCATTTAATAACGTCCTGTTAAACAAATGCATCCCAGCACTAGGCTGCCGAGCCGTAGGTGCTGTTCGTGGACACAAATAATAAAATAAATTTGTATCCACGAATAGCACCTGCCAAAAATATTGATAGGTGCTGTTCGTGGACTAGGCTCGGTGCTATTCGCGCCGGTGCTATTCGGACGGGTGCTGTTCCTGGACTACGTCGGAATTTGCGTCATGTGACAAATCAATCAATATACTTATTTGAACCAATGTAATTTGTTACGTCAATATTTTTCATGACAGCTTGTAAATTGGCCTGACTACTTCCTGATAGCATCGATATTAAATATGAAGTCGCTTTTTACGCTTTGTCACCATCATAACCCACTGCTGGGCATAGGTCTCTCTTCGTTTATGAAAAACTGTGGCTTGTACTTCCCATTCATCTTTTTTTTAAGATTTAAATAAAAAAAAGAAACAACATTTTTTTTTACATACATTTGTTCTCACTTTTTATTGGCCCGTCCCTCCTTTTGCCATGCAAGCAATTTACAGGCTGTCAACTTTACCAAAAATTTAAAATAAACACGTGCAATTGGATTTGAAATGAAAGAATTATATTTATATATATCTTTATTTAAATCTCACTTTGTATCGAAAACTCAAGATTATCGTAACATTATTTTGTATAAATTACTTGTTAGATCTTAATCAAATTTGCAAACCGTGTGCAGTTCGATCCAACTTGAAAGATTCACGCTTTCATCTCAATACTTAGTCGTGACATTATTTTATTGTTAAACTAGCGGTCGCCCGCGGCTTCGCCCGCGTAGAATATTGCTGAAAAGCATAATCGTGTTTTTATTAATTGATTAAAACAAACCCCATTTCCCCTACTTCTTAGCCCTAAAAAAAAATGAATTCAAGTTTGATAACTATCGGTTCAGTATTTTCTGCGTGAAAGCGTAACAAACATACTTACATTCTCATTTATATAATAGTAGGAAGTAGGATAAGATTCTACGGATCAACGACATAGTAGATTATAAACATGAACTTTTGACAGCCAAAATGGCGGCAAACAAGTTTTTTTTTTCGATCACATGCCAAAGCCATAGCAACGCCGTCTATACTGCCTCTTAGTAAACAAATCATTTACTTACATAATTATCACATTTTAAGGCCAGAACCGTTAAGATGTCAACAGGTCGATTTGAAAACATTGTCATATAGAAACAGCATAGCAATAAGGCGCCATTTTATGTCACTAGCTGTGAATCGTGGATTAACTTTTTTTCCGGGGTGAAACGCTAATATCTTCAACCCACGTCGAGGGCACGGCGTGGGGATATGTCGGACTTCCACCGACTAACACCACCCCGGGCCCCTTCTACGGCCTAAGCCAGAGTCACGGGATCGCTCGCGCATACTCTGCGCGACTCTGGCTGGCTCTAGTCCCTTGGACTCCTTCTCAAGGGATAGGTGTAATAAGCCCTCCTCTCACACCTCATAAGAACGGGTGCGCAGGACGACGCGCCCGTCTCCTTCTTGGCCTGCTGGCTGATCGAGTGACAGGGTGCCCTCCCCTCCACCCGCAGGCCCGACCTTACGGTGGCCGTAGGTCGTATCGTGGATTCACTTGCCCGAATATTGGTTATAGCTTCAGAAACATAACTAAGTGTTAATCCAAGGTGTAAGAACCTCCATACTTCATTCCATCAATTTAAAAGAGAGAGTGACCCCTTAGTTTCTTTCCACATTCCTTCTTAGGTAGTTTATGATAACAGTGATAATATAATCTTACTTACAGAGCAAAATAATTTACTTTCAATCCCAACTAACTACGTAACTCTGTCTGTCTGTTACGCTTTCACGTCTAAACCACTGAACTGATATTAATGAAATTTGGTACAGAGATAGAGTTGACCTTGAGAAAGAACATAGGATAGTAGTTTTTATCCCGTACTTTTGAAGAGTTCTCTTGGAAACGCGATATAACCGACCTCGACGCGGACGAAGCCGCGGGCGGTAAGCTAGTAAAAAATATCGTCAAACCACAGCAACATTAACAGGTTAATTACTTATCTATATGTACAGAGATTTGTTATAACGATAACAGACCGAAACATATATATAATGTGTATTTTAAGACCGCGTATAGTATACACAATTCCGGGCATCTGCCGTACGTCTAAAAATCTCAAGGATACACTTTTTGAATGACGTGACAAAAATACTCTTTTCAATCGGATAACAATATGTTTTTATCAGACCACGGACCTACATTATGTAATATTACTACGCGTGTAAAATACTGAGTCACCCAATGATCTAAGCAATTCCAAATGGTATTTATAAACCGACGTCATTAGTTTGCGATTGGTCGTTAATTTATGACAGCGCCATCTGTTGGTGAATAGCTGGGACTTACGTGTTAAACATGGTTTTTGTTTTTATCTGTGGTTTCTTTCCGCTCTTTTTTCTGTCAATGTCAATTATTTTGTATTTTGTAGTGTCATGTTTGGTGAAATTATTTAATCATTGGTATATATAATCAATATCAGTCATATTAATTTATTAAACTTATCCCTTTTGTATTGATTGAGCCCTTACTTATTTAAGGGCTGATTTTTCAATCGCCAGATAACTTTTATTCGACGAACATGTTTGACGTTTTGACAGTTTTTGTATAGAAAATATGTCAAACGGCCATATTTATTCCTCAAATAAAAGTTATCTGACGATTGAAAAATCGGGCCTAAATCATGTAACTTTTGATAATTTGGTCCACATAATTATTTTGTAGACCTGACTATACAAAATTACAAATTGAAATTGCAATTTGAATACGTATTTGATACAAATATCATTATTTGAAGCATATTGTATATATTGAAACTGTAATATTTTATGTTTAAAAAGAGTAACTTATGGAGTTTCTTGCCGGTTTTTCTCCCTAAGAACGAGACTTTGGAACCGTGCAACTAGAGTCATTATTGTGACGTTTTAAAAAAGCCTTTAAGGCGGCCTATTTGAAATAAAAACTTTTGATTTTGATTTTTATTCTTGACTATTTTTATCAAACTTTTCCATTATCCTTAATTAAGTAATAAACTACGTAGGCAGAACACAACATTATAAAATAATACCTACTTAGCAAGATATTTAAAAATAATTGATAAGATTCATATTTCGCCGATCACTATAGTTCGCCAAACAAGCTAGTATCTAATCGTATCAGATAAAAAACGATAAAAGTGTGAACAGGTAACATTTTAACAACTTTGGGCCCTCCAATGTTTATGGCAACACTAGCTGTGCCAGCGGTGTTACCTGCACTATTTAAAAAAAATTGATTGACATTACGCGACACTGGCTGAATACAAAGGGCAAGATTGCCGATATATCTAAAAAAAAAAATAGGCTGTGTGACAAATGACTTTGAAGGCCCGCAAATTTATTTGTCCCAAAACTATTGAAACCGTAACAATGTCTGCTTAACAGGCAGTGCCTCAATAATAAGGTTTTAGCAGGATACAAAGTAACAAAATTATTGACATAATGTACCTATTATGATTATGATAAAAAAACTATGGTTAACATGTTCCAACTTGTTCCTTACCTACACGTAATCTTATAAATGCGTATGTACGTTTGTCTTTCTAAATGTTTATCATGTCTTAATAAGACCAGCCTGTAACTTTCACAGCTGCGCTAAAATATCTTTCCATAAAGAGACGGTTTGACCATATTTTTTTTTATAAAAACGTCTCCCTCAGTAAGGGATTTAATCCTTGTGTCGCTGGGGTTTCACAAACATACAAATCACATGCACAAAGACTCAGGACAAGCATTCGTGGATCACACAAATGCTTACGCGGGGATCGAAACAACACGTAGCGCTCAGTGGGTTTGGCGTGGTGATATCTATTAACACATGCCTAAACTGTTTTACCGACAGCATTAGAACGAGGGTACTGTTTCTCCCACGTTTTTATAAACTCACTTTTCTTGTTTATTTGTCGTTCCGGTTGGATTTTTGTAACTCAATATAGAGGCTCTACCCGATAAGCTAGCAGGCTGAAATTTTCAGGGTAGCTTCAAACCTGATGACAATGCAATTTACAACCAAAAAAACGACTGTACTGAGAATGGAGAGTGTCATTTAAAAACGTGGGTTTTTAGATTTTTTAAATTTATTAATTTTATAGAAATTCTAGCTTAAAAACTACGTAGGCGACGTCTTCGGGCATCGCTAGTGTAGCATGCAAGACGCAGTAAGTCGATTTGACATGTGATGTAGTGGAAAACAATAACATTGTTGTTTTGACCAGTTTATCATAAAGCTATTTTTATACATATTTGTTTTTTTATTTTGATTAACATTTAACAAGGGATATATTTACGTTTCAAAACGACTAGCTCGATTTGCGATTTCCAAAAAGTTTTTTTGGTTCCAAATATTCAAGTCTTATTATCAAGCAAGCCAGGATACTTGAAATAAAAAAAAAATCATTTTCTATTCTATTAAATCCTCTGTCTGTCTTTGGGGTTCAACCGGAGTCCTTAATCATGAGCCGACGAGCGGAATCACAAATCAAAACTAGGCGAGCAATACCGATAATTGCACGTGAGTAAACCTTTGTATCATTGAATTAAAAACTTATTTTTTTTTATAATAAATAAATGCGGACAACATCACATACATTGTTCTGAACCCAAAGTAAGTTGCTAAAGCACTTGTGTTATGGAATGCAGATACAACGAAGGTACCACAAACACCCAGACCCGAGACAGTGTGAGGTCGTCATAATTTTATTATCTCTTCATTTCAAATATAGTCTACATAATATTGCAAAGTCTACAGTTTATCGTATTTATCAAACATGGCCACCCTTGAAAAGATGTCTGTCTGTTTATCAGTCAAGCTGGTGTTGTTATCACAACATACGTGCTAAAATGATAGGCGCAGGTTGATAAGAAACAAAATATGGATCCGGAAATATAAACCTGTGATGTAAAAACAGCAATATAATGCTTTTGTTGAGTCTGAAGAAAAACGAAAAGAGAATAGTATTGGTAGCCAAGTAAGATTATTTTATGCCCCACGGTAGGGCCCTTGCCTTTACCGAAGCTGTTAATAACACCAGCCTGTAACTGTCCCACTGCAGGCCTCTCACACAGAGAGCGAGCGTTGATCACCACGCTTGTGAGCTGCCCCACGGTGGGGCGCCATTACCGAAGCTGTTAATAACACCAGCCTGTAACTGTCCCACTGCAGGCCTCTCATACAGAGAACGAGCATTGACCACCACGCTTGTGAGCTGCCCCACGGTGGGGCGCCATTACCAAATCACCAAGTTGCAACTACATTGTACATTGTAGGTCTAAATATTATCATTTCATAACTCAATTAAGGCTGATAAAAATAGATTAAATATTTAAAGTTTTTATCTAAACTGGAAATCGTATTCGTTATCTATTTTTAACATCTATAGATTAGGCTTTTAGGCGTCCCGTGCGTTTGCACCTTGTAATTTTTTATCAAAATTGAAGCGCAAACAAATAAATAGAAGATTATGTTCCAAGTGTCTTGTATATTTATTTATGATTTATTAGAGAAAGATATTTTTTGAGTATAAGTAAGACCAACCTAGCCATTTCCCAACTATGTTGGGGTCGGCTTCCAGTCTAACCGGATTCATGGATCAAACAAATGCTTGTCCAATGCGGGGATCGAATCAACACGTCGCACTCAGTGGGCTTGACCTCAACCACTCGGCTATGCGTGCCATATGATAACAATAAAGAATTGAATTTAAACATTGCCGTGCCCTACAGGGTCCATAGTCATCATCATCGGCCAAGCCTTTTCCCAACTATGTTGGGGTTGGCTTCCACAGGGTCCAAAGTCTACTATATTAACATTATGTACCACCTTTTCAACATGGAGTCCTATAAAAGTATTGAGTATTGAATTTTATCTCCACAGATAACAACTCCAGTCGTCTGCTACACCGATCAAGATGCTGCTGGATGAGGTAATGCCGACCATGAGGAGCCTGAGTCCAGATCCTGAGGACGTGGCTGCCGTCTCCAAGAAGTACAACAATATACAGGTATGTTATTAATAAAACGACGTGAGTGCTTGCAGTGCCGTATTATCCATAAGGCACTTTAGGCCAGTGCCTAGGGACCCAGCACTCCCGATATTTAAAAAAACGATGATGACGAAACGTGATTGTGTAGTTTTATGAAACCACGGTAGAAACCAAAGAAAAAGCCCACATTATTGACAGTATAAGAGTGACAGTGTCTGTCTTAATAATTTTCCTGAAGAAGGCATCTAAAAAAAGATATTGAAAATAATTTGGAGCAAGGGGAACTCCACTCCTTTGTTGCATCAAGGCTTTTGGGCCCTTAAATCCGGCCCAGACTAAAAAAATATATTTTATTTGATATCAGCTTTACAGCTGATGTGTTGAATCCTTCCTTCCTATCCTTGATATGTTGAACTTGGCTACTTGACTTATATTATCACTGGCCTGCTGGTTTAGGCCCTGACTGCTGTACCAGAGGTTTTGATTTCGATTCCCACCCAGACATAGGTTTGTGTGATGAAAACGATTTTTTTTCTGTCTGAGAGTAATTTTATCTGTTATATCCATGTTTTTAGTAATATTTTAGTATGTTTATATCAGTTGTTTAGCAATTATAAGCATTTTAGTTTGAGACTAGATGGCGTTGTGTGAAAGTTGTGGACTACTATTATCGCTAATAGAGATCTCTTAGGAGATAGACAGCACCCTTCTACATCTTTCTTTTATGTTCTACTTTGTGTAATTAAACTATTAAAAAAAACGTATAAAATTCTAAACATTTCAACATGTAACACAACCAGCTCAAACCAGACAAAATGAATTGAATGAAAAATTACATTGTCCATACCTGCCTATGGTGGGAACTTCCACACATTTTCACAGCACAGCCGTCCACGCTAACACATTTCAATCGCAGCCTAATCACACTTTATTTAACTTATTTCTTCATCCAAAAATATTATTCGTGTACAGTTCAATGACTTTACAGTAATTATTATAAAAGCTATCCACTCAATATGATGTTTTTTGCTATAGCAACACCCATGTAGTCATAATAAAGATAGCTACAGGAAGCACAAAGAGAGAGCCAAACAAAAATTGATTGATGGACAAAAATATGGGTGGAATAGTTATAAAAAATTCTGAACGAAAACGCAGTTTGAAATCAGTGGTAAAAGGGGGGCCGTGTTTCAGAACTTAGAAATAAGTGTCAATTGTTTGACGTTCAAAAGTGCCATATACTGGTCTAATTGAAATAAAGAATTTGAAACGTTGTTTTGCAATACAAATTCAGGAAGACAAATTAAGGAATAAAAAACACGGTTATGAAAATGGATGTTGCCCGATTCTCAGACCTACAGAATATAAGAATAAGAATAATTTTATTGTTTAACAATTACAATTTTTCATACATTCATCAACAGTGGTCCCGAAACTAAGCTGAAGCTTGTATCTTGGGGGCCTGAGTGTTGGAGGTTCTTAAAATAGTTTCTTATTTGGTAGAGCAAGATTATAGTATAAAAACATTTAAACAGTAAGAACTTATAAATCAGATAATAAAAAAACAAAATCACTTATTTAACTAAACTTAGAATAATGAGAGAATAAACAAATATTTACGATTAAGTGTGTGGACGTGTTTGTATGTGTGTAGATTATATGTAAACAAAATCTCATAAGCATCGGTCAAGCCGTTTTGGAGGAGTTCAATTACGTACAACCGTGAAACGTACATACGTAAGGAAGAATCCTGGATAAAGATTGTTTGTTACTCTTTCACGCAAGAACGACTACATTTCATCAGAATTTGGACAAAATTTGGCACACTGATAGTTTATAATAATATTTTTATCCCGATTATTTCACCTGTCGTATCACTTTCGATTTGTAATGGGTGAAGTCGCAGGAAACGGCTGGAACTTTACAATGTCTATA
Organism: Trichoplusia ni; assembly: GCF_003590095.1. NCBI lineage: Eukaryota > Metazoa > Arthropoda > Insecta > Lepidoptera > Noctuidae > Trichoplusia > Trichoplusia ni. The sequence continues at coordinate 5,532,650 of NC_039480.1, forward strand.
ATATGTACATATACATACAAATATTTTATACAAAATAAGTTTATCTATACGTCGTCAAAATGATGACCCGTGGTTGTTTTTTATCTGAAACTCTGTATACCGGCCGCTAAGATCACAAAAAGTTAAGGTCATATAATCAAAATAAATTAACAACTGTATGTAAGGAGAATCATATTTTTTTGCACCTTTTTGCCCATATTTTTGATTCAAATTGATGTTTTGCAAAAACACAAGTACATACTAATAATGAGCGTTTTTGCTATTGTCTGATAGAAATTGCGTATTTATAAGCTAGATAAAAAATAGGTACCGAAAGAAACTAGCACTAAAAACATACAGAAAAATTATGTGGATAGACCATCTATGTTATAACGAGTTCCTCCGTGTTTCGGAAGACACGTTAAGTTGTGCTAGAAAATCTGACAGCCAGTCTTACTAACGAGTATCGTGTTGCCCAGGTAACTGTGTTGAGGAGGTTAGATAGGCAGTCGCTCCTTGTAAAACACTGGTACTTAGCTGAATCCATCAGTTGGGTGAAGGCTAGGATGATGATGACGCAGACGAGAATACAAAGCATCGCTTCTCTCAGCCTATAGCATCCTCGCAATCACGGCTATATACCCTCAAAGAGGTTGATATCATACGCATAGGAGACCATAATCGGTATTGGAGAATCACGGCTTTGGCATGAGTACAGATGTCGGTAAAACAGTGCAATCAAAGACAGATGCACTGTTTTACCGACAGTCACTTCAATGTCTAATACAATTGACTCAGCTGTAACTTATAACTGATTTTCATGGAGCGAAACATGCTAATGCTAGTTTTCCATACGAATATGAAACAGGTCTTAACCAGTCGTATTTCTGCAAAAAAAAACGTTTGATCAAGCGTCATCAGTGGACGTTGAAAAGCTTACAACTTTAAAAGCGTGTGTAATTAAATTCTTTTATATTTTTCCTTGTCCTATTTTTAGAAATACTTGCTATAAATATGGATAGTTTTATAAGTTTTCATTCATCATTATCGAGGCTCTTGTGTACTGAGGCATTATGAGGAAACCTGGATTCCAAATATTGGAATATTGACTGCACGGATAGCCGAGTGGTTGAGGTCATCACGCCAAACCCGCCGCGCGTGTGTCGCGGTTCGATCCCCGCGTAGTACAAGCGTTTGTGTGATCCACAAATGCTTGTTCTGAATCTGTTTTTTGAGCATGAGACTTGAATGGAAAAAAAAAGAATTTGAAATCACCCGCAGTGAGCTAGCGTCGTGATCAATGCTCAAAACCTTCCTCATATTCGAAGAGGCCTGTGCCCAGCAGTGGGAGGCTGGTATCATAAGGCCACATAGGCGTTTTACAATATCACTAAGCTGTGTTTTACAAGGAGAGACTGCCTATCTAACTTCCTCAACCCAGTTACAGACAACACGATTTTACACGATACCTCTAAGTAAGACTAGTTGTCAGACTTTCTAGCTTCCGACTGCTCATAACGACTATTAAAAATGCATAAATAACAACCAGGACTCACTTGCCCTCCGAAACTCAAGGAAATTTATGACTTACATGGTCACCCATCCATAAAGCGACCGCGTTTTCTGTTACTTAACCTTGTCAACATTCGACTTTAGCGGCTGTTACTTAGCAACGAGCTTCTCAATGCTAGCTATTAAATTTAATACTGGTTCTGTTAAATGCAATAATAATACTTAGTTCAAAGATTGTGAATATATCACGGGGCCGCCACGTGAACGGTCAAAGGTCTGAATTAATTGTACTGGATATCAATGGCAGTGGTCGTAAACCTTTGGTAGAAAAATACACTTTTAATTTATTTCTTAAGTTGATGAATATTGATGATAAACTCGTATATTTTTCGGCGGATTGCTTAGATAGGGTCTGTAAAAGAGGGATGTAAATCGAATTGAATTTTAAACGAGAGTTTTATTTTTTAATGAAATGAAAAGTCATCCAATGGACGAGTCAATTATTATGATAGTTTGAAGGTAGATTTTTTATTTGACGGTAATTTCATTTTTTGATCTGAAACGACCCGAATCGCGCCAAAAAACGGCCAGGGAGGAAACAAATATGAGATATCAAACATATTATAGTAGTTAACATAAGTAACTACTGTGGTGATACTGGTGATTATTGTGAACTTCATGAAATTTAATCATCATCCACAGCCTGTGTCCTCCCACTGTTCGGCATTAGCCGCCCCTTTCTTGATCCAATTTCTACGGTCCTGTGCCAGCCTCATCCAGACTCGACCCGAGACCTTTACTATATCATCGACTCATCTTGCTCCCGGAAGACCGACGTTAGTTTTTTCTGTACAAACCCTTATTGTCCCAAGTCTGACTCGCAATTAACTAGTTTTTTTTTCTTCCACCGATTATGAATTAGAAGAAGCTATAGCGATTGTATGATTGAGAACCAAGCTTATTAGCCATGGTTACTACCAGATTCGGCAGATTCTATTGAAGGACTTGTTGGTCTTGATAAGTTAGTGTGATGAACACGCTCATTTGTCCTGTCTCTGGGTGTAGTTAATCTGGGTATAGAAATATACACGGTGATTTTTTAGTCGTCTTACAAAAGCAGCCCAGTTCATGTATCCGACGTAAAATACCCCGAGGCGCGATTATTATTTTTTATCGTCAAGTAAGATAATAAGTACGAAGAATAATTAAACAAGAGAAATCTGAAATATACTCTTAAAAATGATTAAAACGCCGCCGCCCGCGCCCCTCACCATTGTTACAAGGCTCGGACCGCGCTCGCAAGAGCTATGTTTCTAAAAAACTACGAATTGCATCATAATATTGAATAAAAATTGCATTTTTTTTTCAAATCTCATAAATACCTATTTTTTATCCAGAACGTGTCATTGGATACATGAACTGGGCTGCTTTTGTAAGACGACTAAAAAATCACGGTGTATAAGTAAGTTTACCAATCATCAAGTACTCATAATACTAGTTTAACTCAGTTTGACGCTAGATGGCGTTGTGTCTGTAGAATAATTCTATTAACAAGAAAATACACCAAATGTTGTGAACCACTGCCTCAAATAATTACGGAACAAGGAATTACACGTTATTCATACACAAGCGTAGATATCGCAAAAAATACTAGTTTACTGCTCAGCTGCCGGACACTTGTAAATAATTAGATCTTAGCAGGAAATCATATTTTTGAGGTTAGGATTATGCTTCTATGCATCAATGCTAATATTATAAAGAGGTAAAGTTTGTGATTTTGAATGGGGTAATCTCAGGAACTACTGAAGCGATTTTAGAAGTTCTTTTCGTGTCACCGTCACATCTTTAGTGTCATCGTCATCAGCCTTGAATAACCCAGATCTAGACTTTCTTTATAATACCTTCTTCTATCGCTAGAGACAGATCTTTTGCAGACAGGGCAAAATTGTTTAAACATAATTTGTAAAAGTTGCTTTTTCGTTGCTGTTTTGACTTTCCACTACATGGATGTGGCATTCCATTCATTCTTTTCTCAACATTATTATTTTATAGTACGTATAAAGTATGTGTTACAATTTATCACAGGCATAATAAAAGCGATTAAAATTAATATTTATTTTTACATATGACGAGATTTACCGCACCAAGAAATCACAAGTCATCTAAAATCATAGTTATAATTAAACTATCTATGATACATAATATAAAATAATAACCCAATTATGTCTACTGTGAAATAAGTAGCTGAATTATATTATTTTTATTAAAAAAAAATACACAAAATAAAAAAGGAGATGTTGTCGACATATGGAATCGATACATGGACCCGATTCTGCTAAATGGCCGATGAATTATTAACAATTGATTAAATTGGCAACATTCGTATTGTTCTAAGCATTTTTCCAACACAATAATTGGAAATTCAGTACGGGGCACAACACTTACGGTCAATAAAATGAATTTCCAATTATTGTATTGATAAAATGCTTAAGAGAATAGGACTAATTTCAAATTTAAACCAATTGTCATTAATTCATCGGCCATTTTAGATATCAGAATCGGGGCCCTGATTTCCGGAAGTTGTTCAAGGCAAGCAACATTTTTATCTGTAATTAAGGAAAATATCCATCTTTTACCTGTAATGTTATTTTATTTACTAGCTGTTCCAACCAATGCACCATCATCGGCCTAGCCTTTACCCAACCATGTTGGGGTCGGCTTCTAGTCTAACCGGATTCAGCTTAGCACCAGTGTTTTACAAAGAGCGACTGCCTATCTGACCTCCTCAACACAGTTACTTGGGCAACACGATATCCCTTGGTTAGACTGGTTGTCAGACTTTCCAGCCTCTGACTACCTGTAACGACTGTCAAAGATGTAGGAATAGCAGCCAGGATCCACAATTTCACTTGTCTTCCGAAACACCAGTGTACTACTTGCAGAAAATATTTCTATAGCAATGTGAGGACGCATAACTTTATTTCTTTATTTGAATTGTTTGCACGCACAATATTATTATAGAAGTTTTCCTGTTACCGCGAATTACTGTATGGCAGAATGTGCATTGTGCAAGCAACGAAATTAAAACTGACAAACTATGTAAGCACATTAGATCAACAAGCTTTTAGGCATTGGAATCTTGAAAAATATGAAAATCAAACATTTTTTTTTATTCTACTTTGGTTTGCCAACAGCCTAATAAAAAAAAGCATGTTATTTTAATTTACGTTACCTTGAATTGTCTAACATGGGATTATAAACACGCAAACACTAATTATATTGTTGCAAACTTAAATTTGCAGTTTATAGTGGCGCCAAAACAACTGTCATCGCTTGAAAAACTGTCATTTTGACGTTAATCGCGTTCTGTTTTACGTTAGTTCCAATTTTCGCCACCGTAGGGTATAAGTTTGTAGCGTGTATCTTATAGTACGGATTTACGCATGATGTTATGATGTATCACGCTAAATTATTGCGCAATTCGTTGCAATACTGTTTTGTGTAAAGCAAAGAGTTTTCGCGCTAAAAATATAGATGGCGCTGTTCTCAGCAGTTTATTTGTTGCGTAAATTACTTTTATGAGTACTAGTATTACGTTATTACATGTTGTTATTCCCTACTTTATCAAAGTTTATTTATTTATGTATTCATTACATTAGATAGCGGCGTCTACGCTTCGTATGTTAATCAAATAATCGACTTTACATTGTTACTACTAACACTATGTACTACTCATTCATTTGTACTTTGCAAAATAAATATACAATTATATCCATAAAGTTTCACAGTCAACAGTTTGACTACTAAAAAATAAATTATGTATTTTTCACATCAACCGTATCGTGAACACAGCCATCTAGTGTCAAAAAGTTGATTTTGTTAGTAATTAATACTGCCATTGCCCGATAGATGGCGCTAGTCTCAACCAAAAAGGTTCCTCTCAGAAAGGTTATAGCTAAATCTACAAAGATCTATCCGTATTTTATCGCAGCTTTATCCTATCAACTATTTACCTTTTTACAGTGCAAAAGTACAAATAAGTAACCTTTTGTAATCGTACGGATGTTATCTGTTCATTCCATCTCTTTCTATTAAATAGTTCCGTCCTTGTCTAAAAGTGTGCATGACGTGTGTTTTTCACGCTGTCTTAGTTCGCCGAAGCCAATGAAGTCAGTCACAAAACGATTCCGACGTCGCATGATCTTGTTATTTGATGTTATATTATCAAATATTATAATAAATAACTTTCGAATTATATATCCAAGTGTTTTCGGATAAGCAAAAGTAATTTAAGTGCGGATTTACAACAGTTTTCGGTGAATTACGTCAGTGTTGCGAAGTGATAAGTGGAACGTGAAAAAAAAACAGTTTAACTTGCAGTTTTCCAAGTGCTTTTACCTGTTTTCGTGGATTATCTTCCGTTATTGGAGTTAACGGAGCGTGGCACACCTTTACTGCAGCAGTCTTTGTATAAAAAATACTTTTTCACATATTTATTTCGATCGAAACTTCAACCTTTGAGGTTACGAGTTATTTTTTTATTTAAAAACAGTAAACACACTCTTATACCTTTCTAAGCCTCTTTAAAAAATAAACTAGAGGTTTTTTTCTAGGCTCTGATAAGCATAGCAAACAAGAATGGTTCTACCATTCTTATCAGATTCCTATTGAGTCGGCTACACATTAATTTCGTGAATATGACTCACGTCTATTTAATTACATTGTAACTAACATAAAGATACATATAAGTAAAAAACTGATTCCTGCTAACTTTTAAAATACAACAAAGAATTTGGCATAATGAAAATGACATTCACATGCAAGTGCACAAATAAACAAAAAACTTTTATTTGCTCTTATTCCATTGCTCTTGACTTTTACCTATGATAATATAAAGAATATTAATTCTAATAAGATTTTATAAATATCAGGAAACTTGAATTACATTTACACAATGGCAGTGCATGAGAATTTCCTATTTGTGTATTGCTTACCTTACACAAAGAAACAAGCATGCAACTGTGGCTGTATGACAAGATTACTTGCATAATCATATTTATAATCTACAAATCCTTTGATTAAGACACAATTGAATATGCTTTCACATTGATAACAAAACCTAGTCATATTTAAGATTGATTGATATCCTGATATAATGTTTGAAAGGTGAATTAGGAAGGGCGAAACTTACACCTTATTTTTCATGTAGTCCTTGCATGCATGTGAAGTGGACAATTATTTGCTACCTACCTATAAACACTAATGATCATATTATACCAATACATATTTTATATTCAAATGACCGCTGTGTATATAATTACAATAATAATAACTATAAAATAAAACAGCCACCATTTTTTAAAGAAAAGAATGGTAAACAATGATGCTATAACACATAGACAATAAAAACATTTTTTTTTAGGCATGGGAAATAGTAAACACTGAATGACAAGGAGGATGTAAGAATATTAAATTAATATTCAGAAATAAAATTAAATAATAAAGATAATAAAGCTAGACAATAATTATTCCTTACCATACTGATGGTAAACACTTGCAATTGATTAAGCAAGTACTAAAGCGGGTCAAGGTACTATGCAGGCTGAATATTCAATAACTGTGCCTAAACATTTTTTGTTATGTCAGCTTTGTGTATTTTTTTTCTGCCATCTTCTCCAAATATTGGGTGCAAAAGTTTATCTAATGAAAATTTATAATTAATAACATTGTAATGATGACTTCACAAGACTACTTAATTATTATTTTAGGGTCATGTTTTGTACTTTGTCACAATGATTGACCAAGATTATGTAAATAAAACATGTTTATACAGGATTTAAAAATTAAAATGTTTTTGGGGGCAGTGTAGTTTTGATACAGATTGGCTGTTTCTAATAAGATTTTTAAATAACTAACTATAGTAAAAAGGTAAAATTGATATTTGTTACCTTGTCACATTAAAACTATTTACAATATTTAAGATTTGTTGAGGAAGCTTGTTAAGCCATTAACCCTGACTGTTATATATGTATTGACAGTTGTTAAATCATTAAAGTAACCAGTGTTTCTATATGAGTAGAATCTCCTTACTTAGGTTCTCTAGATCAGGAATGGCCCCTGTAAAAGGTGTCAGCTGGATTCAGGGATATTTTCTAGTTAATCGCAACATAAATTGAAAACAATCATCCTGAAATTAGTTATTTAAATCTTTTTTTTTATTGTTAGGCAAGTGCATCCAGGCCATTCTTCCACTCTCTTTGGGTACCTGCTCTTTGTTAGTACATGAGTGAAAAATTAATGTACATAGGTTAACAGAATTATAATTAATGTAAGTAAAACTGCAAGCCTTCACTCATACTATTTATAATTCAGACATTTGACTCGGGAGTTTATATTAACACAACTTGATTGCTCCACATTTGTGACCTGAATGCTGATGCCGTTGCATTTTGTAATTGTAGATTAAAAATAAAACATGCGCCATGACTGTTATTTTGAAGGAAGGAAGATGCATCAGATGGCTGCATTAGTATTAGCTATCTTGCGAACAGACAGCAAAAATTGCACAATTATTGTTTATTTAATCCGTGTTGATGTTATTGTATTATGTACGCACATTACTAGTTATCATTGTAACAGCAATAATTTAGGTTTTATTAGGTTATTGCTTAGCATTCTGCTAATTCTGCTTGGCGCATTTTATAATTATTTTACAAAAACCTATTTAGTGGTTTTTGCAAATAATGCTTTTAGATCTTCACAGATGAGATAGTCTATTTTAAAATCCTCTTAATACCTGACATAGGTACCTATCTAATGATTATATATTTATTTTGTGGTATCACGAAACTTGTAGGTAACATTTTTTTAGCTAACCCACCTTTTTACTGATGCCATAGATTTGAGTATGACGACATTTTCGACCTTTTGTATACATATTTTTGCTTAATACCCTAACATTGTAAAACCCATGGAAAGATAACATTGACTATGTATTATTTAAATTTAAAATTTGCACGAGGCAAGATCATAAGTCTATAAAACACGTTTTCAAAACACGTGTTTTCAGTTTTCAGCGTTTTGTTTACCGTATCAAGGAGAAAAGATCGAAATTTACATTCTATTTAGCAATAAATAACATATTTTTACACATTTACCACGGAATACCTAAGAACTCGCATCCATTTTCCCGCCACTGTCATAAATACGGCATAGATTATACAAACGCGCAGTAAATATCTTTTGAGTAAATACTCTTTTCGAATCTGTTTTTTTTTAAATAGAACGTCCTTGTGAAGGCGAACGGTCAATGCAGGTCGTTGTCCCGCGCTTTTCGGCTGTTTGATGTAACACCTAAATATATTTAGCGTTCTGTGAAAAAAGTAGCTATTGACGGCGAGATTTTTTTTGACGTTTCGATGAAAAATTAGAAAATCGCGGGTTTCGTTGACATGTATTTTTATTCCGCGTTTTCTTTGAAAATGTCTTCTAAATTAATTTGTCATTGTTATTATTGTTAGTGTTTAGAATTAGCAACCTTTTATTCTATTCTTGACGTTAATCTGACCTGCTATTATCTCAACTACGCAGTGTCATTCAATTTAAACGATTATTGTTTATTTTCCTTCCTCAAAAGTTTTATTTATGATCAGTTGATAGCATTTTTTTCTAATTACAATGATAATCAGAATTACTACTATAGAAACAAGGGCACACAACTTTTTGAAGTAGGTAGTAGTAGGCTAAAAATGAATAGAAAAAAACATTTTTTTTTTCATTCTTTATGACACACGATTCCTAAATTTCCGGTAACATGCAATACTGCCAATATGTTAGAAATAAGATCTTAGTTTTATGACGTAATTGTGAAGTTTCAAGGTTGTTGACCTTCCGCCATCTTTTAAATGATTCATGCTAGAGCGTTTACGTCGACTCCTGCGCATATATCGTTTTATTGTGAAATTACTTTATTTACCTGTGATTACTGCAGTTTAATCCTACCTTCCTCTTTCACTCAAAAACCACTGAGCTGAATTAGACGAAACTTGGTACACAGATATGTTCCCGTGGGATCATTTTCGATTTATAGCGGGCGGGCTCGCAGGAAACAGCTAGTGTTAAATGATAAACTTCCTTAGTAAAGTTTTCGGTAACTATGATAGTAGATAATTTTGTGGTTTGCATTTGGCTAGAGTGTTTTTTTTTATACCAGTTATCATAACAGAGTTGTAAAACGCGACAGTCAATAAGCTCACTGAATTTCTTCTGAATTTGACATCCAAAAATAAATTTACTTGAGAATCTCATTTTTTTTTCTAATTCTTGATTAAATAATATTTGATAAATATTATATATTTTTAAGAAATAAAAGAAACATTTGGGACGTCCATACTCCTAAAGAGTTACGGACTTAATGAGACTAGCGATGGCCACAGGAATACTGGCCGACTATCTTTTTAAAAATAGAACACGTATAATTCTGGCAACAAAGAGAAATCATGTAACACCTCATTTGTTGTGACCTACAATGCTAATTATTTCACACGTCAGAAGGAAGGTAATTTTTAAATAATTGCATCTTGTGTACATCAAAGGGATTTTGGCGAAGTCTTTTATGATTTTTTTGTTGTTTTTGTTGGCTTTTTGTCAAAGAAAAATATTGAATTAGAAAGTGCAAACATATATGTCAATGGAGACGATTAATTATTATTTCTTTTTCAAGTTCAAATTCTTGTAACTTTAATCTCTTATTTTGATAGAATACCAAACAATCCGGATATAAATTAGATTATCTATAATTTGAACGGCCAGGTACGCCGAAAATGAGATTGACAGAATGTAAACGCAAGGAGAAACACAAAATAATACAGCAATACGCAACGTATTGCCATACACCAACACAAAAACGCGGATGACGTAGCACGGCGGTTCAGGTTTAGTCAGTAAGAGTCTGACACTACCTTTTCTCTCCCCCGAGGAACCCCGAGGAAGCGGGTGTCCATGACGATTCCCCCGCCTTACCTAAATATAAAGAGTTTTCTTTGACTCACCACGATATCTCAAAGAGCAATCAAACCAAAAACGGAAGACCATAATTTCGTTCATCGCCAAAAAACGAAGATCCCTACCGTCCTTTGTTTTCGCCCGAAATTCCACAAACATTATTTCCAGCGCAAAAATCACTTGCAGTCAGTCCATTTTGGTGCACGCGAATCATTAAATTGTTTATTTGAATCCCACACAGTTTTGATGTATGTTTTCGAGTTCAATGTCAATGTTTTATAGTTTGGACGTGGGCGGATGTTGTTGACCTGGTTCGGACAAAGACGTATCGGAGTGGAGACGTGTGAGAGAGATTTGGGAGCCCCTTTGCGGTGATTGTATCGGACGCAGTAGAGTGCATAGCTTAGTTACGTTTCAAAATGTCTCTTTGTCTTCAATGAAAAATGACTGCATGATATATGAGGTAGAAACGAACGCCATCTCAGTCTGCCCGTGACCATGATACCTGCAAAGGTTTTGAAACGTCGGGAACTAAAATGTAAAATTAAACCGCGATAAAATCCGTAAAAGTAGTTTCATTTCAACACTCCCTTATCCTCCACTAGCTGGTTCCCGCGACTTCGTCCCCGTGAGTAGAAGATATAAGTTATGATTTATACCTGCCCTTTTTTTTTCACATTTTCCATTGTATCTTAGCTCCTATTAGTCGCAGCGTAATGGTTTTAACCTAAAGCCTTCCTCAATTAATGGTCTATTCAACACAAAAAGATATTTCAATTTGGACCAGTAGTTTCTGAGATTAGCGCGATCAAACAAACAAACTCTTCAGCTTTATATATTAGTATAGATATAGATTAAAGTCACAAACATGTTGCTTTTTTTTATTTTGTTCTGACAATGGAACAACCATATTTAGTCTGCCCAAAAATAGATCCTCCTAAACAGCATTCTTACTCTTTCTTTTAAAGATTCTCAGACGATGAAAATACCTTTTCAAGTACATTCGGGTTATATTTAGCACAGGAAGACTGCAGTCTGCTGCCCTGGTGTTATATTCGTTTTATTATGCACAATTATAAATGTTGCTGATGATATTTTAGCCCTGAAAATGTTTTAGATATGTTGTACGCTTTAGCTTACGGAGTTTTCAACACTAATAATTTATATACTGCACATTTATGACATACCTTTATACTAATAAAAATAAGATAAGCCTAGTTCATATGAATACTTAGACCTTTGTTTAGTCCTAGCTACTGCATTAGGTTAAGTAACCAGTAATGGTAGATTAGTGTGATAATTAAATAAATAAATAAGAATCTAATCGATTTGTATACTGTCTTGATTCGCGATACCTAAGTACCTAAATTACTCTTTATCAGACTTTCAAAAATAATCCTAGCTAAAAACTATCTCAGTGCCAAATTTTGTCCAAATCCATTCAGTGGTTTTGCGTGAAAGAGCAACAAACATCCGTGCATACTCACAAACTTTTGCGTTAATAATAGTAGAATTATTTAAAATGTTCATAGATTAAAAATCTATTTACGATTTATTTATAGTTGGCTCTCTATAACTCTTGTGTAGTTCGTCGCTCTGATTAATGTCAATACCCTTTTTGGTTATAAAATTGTTTTTGATGGAATTTCAATCTTATATTCATGTAGAAAGGTGAATGTTGAGATGGCAAAGGTGAATCTTAGAAAACAGAACGAATCTGTAGTGGCTGGGTTATGTAGGGGAAAAGTGTCATTAATATGGAGATTTAGATTGAATTGAATTTAATTAATAGTCAGGTTCTTAATTTTTTTGTAATTTATAAGTAGCTATCATCACATTTTAAATGGTATACAATATTCGATTTGTGATTGCGTGTGCTTTACACATTACTGGCCTGGAATTTCCCACTATTGGGCGAAGACCTCCCCGCTTTTTTTCTACTTGTGTCTCATAGTCATGTGTCGAAAATGGCTAATTCGCTAATGCCAAATCCAGGTCATACCGCCATAATTCAAAGGTTCGTATATATAAAAAACACAAAAAATAGTGTGTATTTAAACTGTAATTAATTGCCTTTATTAATTAATTGAGAGTCAGTATCTAAGTATGCAACGTTATCATGAATACATCGGCTGAAACTTTTACTTTTCAAAATGGCGGATATCACGTGTCTTTAAACACGTGTACAATTGATATATCAAATCGTAACGTTTAAAATGCATGACTATCTAAAAACGGCTTATTTATTACAACTGTACGTCTTAAAATAACATAGAAAATAGATAATACACAAAAATACATTAAAAAAACGCCGCCATATTTGACAGGTGACATATATTTTTCCGCGCCAAATTTTGACAGCCTTTTTTCTTCGAACTTTGTTTGTCGCCATAAATAAGAGTGAATCGGTTAGTAAAAATAAAATAAATCTCGCATACTGTGTTAAGTGCCGAAAAAAGTCGACTACAGTTGCCAAAAGCTCATTTACTTATGAAAACAATTACAAACTTTATATTAATATACTTCATTCAATTAATTATAACGTCAGGAAAATGGGACATCACCTTGGGTGCGACCTTAATGTACTTTCATAAAGGACAAACATAAGGAATTCTGAATTCTGGTAAACGTTTTGATTTTCTTCAAATTTCTGAATTTAGGCAAAGAGACAGATGCCAAAATTGTCTTGTTTCTTGATTGTTTTCGTACATTTCTCATAGATTTATATACCAGTAACATGGTTTGTGTATGTCAGATGCTAAGTTCTCGTTAATTTTACAGTAATGTGTATATTTATAATCACGGTATTATCCTGCGGCTTCGCTGAAAAAAACTAGTTGTAGCATAGGTTACTGTTAAAAAATGGTATCAGCTAATTCCATACCAAAAATAACCAAAATCGGTCAAGCAGTTTAATCATGAAGGGCTTAGACAAACAAACAATCTTCCGACTTATTTTAGTGTTGTTTTATGCGGAGTAAATTTGCTATCGCTCGTCAATATTATGTATGTCATGCTTTAACATTACTTTTAAAAATGCAACTCATATAATATTGATTGCGTTAGATTTTATCGTTACAGATAGCATATATCTGAGTGTGACGTAAAACTAAAGTTCAATGTTAATTATTATTACACTAAGTTACTGCATTTATATTTAACATCCTTTTAATATTATATTTAAATGCGTAAGTGTGTATGGAAGTCGCGGATGTCGCGGATGCTGATTTTTTCATATCCACGGATGCGGAGTTTAGAAGGCTCACATCCGTGGATGTGGATGTTTAAGATATTATGTAAATAAAGTAAACATTTTCATTGTCATCACATAAAATCGAAGTACTTATTTCTAGATTAAACACTTACTGGTTTTTATATTATGAAAGAAATTAAAAATAGGAGCATTATACTTTATGAACTCACTTTTGTCAACGAACAATTATAGTCATCAATGCTATTATGTATACATTTTTCTGCCATTTTATATTCCAAAGTAATAAGTAAATTAACTAGGAAGAATGGAAAGACCATTGCCTGCTGTGAAAGAAAGACACTAACAATAAAAAATACTAATAGGTATATGACTAAGTTTATATCATTGTACTCCATAACCCTGTAAAGATAACAAATAACCCTGTATACTAATATCTCGCATTGTCAGAGACAATTTTTACTATAAATAGACAGCACACCATAGACTGTCATGGCGACTTGCATTGATCCGCCATACTCGGCGGCAAGTTGACGTCCTCTGGCATTCGGGACAAGGTCTCAACATGTAACCGTTTATATACCGACTTTGAAAATGATGGTTTAATATTTCTACACACTTTTATCAGTGATAATTTAATGGTTTAGAAATATTATACGTTTTGTAGCTTCGCTTGACAACAGAGTTTGTGAATCGTTTTTAGGTTATATTTTTAAGAGCAACTGTTTTTTTAATAGCTTAAGTAACTGGATTTTAGATTAAAAAGTGTTATTCAATTTCATTGGTGATAGGGTACATGGTTATAATAATATATGTAAGTAAAGGAAACAAAAATATTGGTCCTTAAATTGACCTACCCTCAAGCATAGAAGATGTCATTGATCACCGCGCTCGCTCGTTTTCGCTTATGAATTTAAGTTAATTATAAAAACCTGCTTACCCACATCCAAAATTCTAGCCTAATAAGGTTTGTCTTTGTGCTTGTGACTTGAATGTTTTTAAAAATGAAAAAGAAAAGCCATTTAAAGAAAAAAAAATGTCTTTTTCTATTTTGAGCTTAACGCTACTTATTGTAAAAGAAGTTATTGAGAAAAACGACTCTTTAGAAGTGGATGTATTTCACCTATAATACCTACGAAAGAGGATAAACAGCATCATTTGTAATAAATAATTGTGTTTGTGTATTTTATACGTCAGGCGAAAACAGAATCCGACCAAGGTCAGCACTAATGTGCATTTCTCTGGCGCTTGGATCTAGGCAAATAGTCCTGAACAGTGCCCTTATTATTTATATAATTAGTACAATTCTTGCTTTTAAATAGGTTTGAAGCTAAGTTCATATGTAGTAAAATATATTTCCTAGTGCAATCAGGCAAAACTATGCTTTATCAAAATTAGTATCCATCCTTTTGCTTGACACAGGCCACTTTCCGTATAGGGAAGGTTTGAGCATTGATCACCACGCTAGCTCACTGCGGGCGATTTCAGATTCCAATATTTTATCCAGCTTTCCTCACGATGTTTTCTTTTAACGTTCGTCAGTGATGTCTTCGAATACTCAAGACAGTACATTTATCCTTGCAAAAGTTATGTTGCTTCCGTCACTTTTCTAGTCAAATAATATGAACCTTAATGTTCAGGTTTACTTGAGAGCCGACCTTCAATAGTCGTAGTTTCACTTACAGATAAAACAGAAGAACAAAATTAGACGGAATAAATAAATAAAACTAGAAAAGTGGTCTGTGCAAAAAGCCAGGTATACAAACTGCGATTAGTAAAAACAACGAAAATGTCCGGAGAATCTAACCTTTACGAAACCTTTAGATCTCAACATCTCCATTGAAACGACTTTGAGTTAAAATTAGAATTTACATGAGCAATCTGTTTCATTTAATCTGCCCACTTCACTTCCCTCGGCTGCATTGAGTTTAATGCAAAAAGGCTGGTTGTTAGATGCAAGAATATAAAGACAAAAAATTTGAACGGCCATTTCGAATGTACGTACATTTTACGAATATAAACGGAGAATGCAGTTTTTCATTCTTCTATATATTCGAGTATATTTTAAGAAAAAAACATGAAACGCTATTACCACTCTTTTTGTTTGTCCTGCAGACAAGACTACTCTAATCAAGTATTATTTGGACTTTGAACGGAGTCCAAACTTCAATAAAAAAGTCGTCCTCAACTGTTGACTTATTAAGATTCTCTGCAATAAGAGTCATAGACACGTCACTTAAAAAATAATCGTTTGGCTATAAAGAAATAACTAATACAGAAAAAAAGTAAACATCATAATAATATTTTTAGGTTATTTTAGACCTTGTTCTTAATAACAATCTTATTTATAATTCTTATCCTAAAATCTTTACCTAATCTCGCAAACTACAAATAAACACGCAAAGAGAATAATTACAAATCTTTGTTGAAAACTTAGTATTCGTTTCCCGCTAAAATTTACGTCATCGCGTTGTTTTTTTTTTTGCTCTCGACCGCTGAGAGTTCAAGAACAACTGTCATTGCGTTGAGTAGCTAAATATTTGGCTTTAAAACCAGTTTTTTGTGTATTTAAATCTGAATGTATGAAGTTTTGATTTATAAATACGTGCAGTGTATTAACTAGCAAAGACATGCTTCATTATAAAGAAATTTCCTGCAACTTTTATTAGCGTTACATATGATTTATAACCTTTAAAGCAAAATAGGTTATAATCTATCATAAAAAATATCGTGCATATATAAAAAAAAAAATCAGCAGAAAAGGTATCTTCGTAAGTTTAAACATACTTTTATATTAGCATAGGCCTTCACATCACACTGACCAAGACATTAACCTACTAAAAAAACATAAATTCGCTTAAAAAAGCTACGAAATATAAGAAAAAGATTGCCCTTGCGAAAATGAGAAAGTTTGCGAATAACGTAGTAGAAATCGCGTAACCAAACGTGTATAACATAGAAAATTGTGAAAGTAGGCGCGTACGTCAAAAATTGGCGCGAATTTTGACGTTGTCTCTATTGTATTAAGGTTTTTAGGTTATGATTTTGAATTTTGTTGCTTATTCTATTCCAGTTATTTAGTTTTTATTTAAACTGCTGTTTTTATAAAATATAAGAACTAATATCAGGAATATTGATTAATATTTTCATAGGTTATGTTAATTTGATACGTTATTTTTTCTTTTATCAAGAAACGTATAAACTGTCATTTAGTCCATTAATATTTCGTGATCGTCACATTTTAAGAGAAGAGTGTGGGATTCCCCGATAAAACAAAAAAAAAACTTGAGTCCTGCGTTTTAAATCGCTGGCAGCTCACAAGGAAAGCCACTAGTTATCATTGTTGTATAGTTGTTTACATAAGCAAATTGAGTAACTATATAATATATAGTGTCTCAACCAAACTCCTTCATGAGTCATACTTCTAGAGATTTCTAAACTTCAAACTGAAGGTAGTTTGCCGGACTATGTGAATTTAAACCATCCGGGGCGCGTCCTAAACGCATATTGTTTCATTCAAATTGGTCCACCAGTTTAGGAGGAGCCCGTTTAGGAGACATACGTACAGTAATTTTATAATGTATGTTTAAAGAGGTGTACAATTTTATTGCGAACCTCACTCTGGAAGTTACGCAATTATTGTTTATATTAATATAATAAAACCTCCATTGTTACATTGCGACATTAGTTTATTATTTATTGTGGAATGCTTAACTAAGCTTTTGTTTTAACCACCTACACCAGTGTCGTGGTGGCTTCGCGGTTCTGTGCATGGATTTTGAATGCACGAGGTGCGCGTTCGATCCCAATGCAGGCAAAGTGAGTTTGGAAAGTTGTTATGTATTTTCTTGATTTTCTTATGATACCACTGACAAACGGTGAGGGAACCTGGATTAAAAATATTGGAATCTGAATCGCCCGCAGTGACCTAGCGTGATGATCAATGCTTAAATTTAACTTTATTGGAGACGAGGCTTTTGACCGCTTATAGTGACACAGTTGTGGAAGTGTGACTTCGGCATAGAGCAAAGTCTTTTCTCCACATTCAGTACTACTTCTGCACTAAATAATTTAATCCTTGTGTCGCGGGGGGTTTCACAAACATTCAAGTCACTATTAAATGATGTAACGGTTTACTCACGCGTATTTATCGGGGTAGCCCGACTAGTTTCGGACCCAACCGGAGTCCTTAATCCTTAAGGCGCGGCGCTACGCAGCGAGATGCGCGGTCGCTGACGTCAGTTCGACTCGCGACCCCGCCGCGTCTGCTCATGATTAAGGACTCCGGTTGGGTCCGAAACTAGTCGGGCTACCCCGATAAATACGCGTGAGTAAACCGTTACATCATTTAATAATGAATCAGTCTCACGATAGTTATTATAAAAATTCAAGTCACATCCACAAAGACACCCAGACTCAGGACAAGCATTCGTAGATCACAAAACGCATGACCGCTTGTGTGTCGCGTGGATCGAAACCGCGATACATTGCCACGTGCCTCCACCCCTCGGCTAGTACTTAGCCAAATAGTTCATGGAAAAATTCGCGTCTTAAATTTTAAATCCATCTCAAGCCGTTATATTTATTTGTCCAAGTACTCTCAAAGATGTTTTCGACAAAGTCTTACCTAACCAATTAAAGGGAAAGTTATTTTTTCCATTATTAGAAAGAATGGAAATTTTTTCGCAATAACAAAACGTTTGGCTTCGGTTTCTAAGAAAGTGTATAAATAGGCAGCTTTTGTTTTTTGAAAGGATACCATATAAGATTCCTCTTAAACACAAAAAACTTATCGCAACCCACATGGGTTACACAGATCCCATGGCTTGCTTATCAAAATTAAACGACTGTCAAAAGTCATGAAATCAAAATAAAAAGACATTTATTAAAATTAGCCTACTAATAAGCACTTTTATAATGTGAAATTACATTGGATAGCACCCAGATTTTCCCAGTCTTCACCGCTACGCTAAGTGCTTTTTCAACAAACTCTCCAGCAGCACGCTGCTGTCTTTCCGTTCATAATCTAATTATGCAATGAATAGCTACGATAAAAATAGGTACCGTGCCAGAAAAACCAATCTCTCGCAAGCTAAGGTAATCCTTACAGTAGGGATGATCGGTGTTAGGAAAACATCGATCATCATCATCATCATCATCTCAGCCTATCGCCGTCCACTGCTGAACGTAGGCCAAAGAGCGCCAACCATCCCGGTCCTGGGCAGCCCGCATCCATCCGCTGCCAGCCACCTTCTTCAAATCATCGATGTTAACATCGAATCAAAAGTATCGATATTTTGAAAACACCGATGTTTTTGGAAACAAATAAAACTGTCTATTATATTCATGAAAAAATTTAACTATTAGCACTAGAAATAACAAAAATAAGAAAATTTACATTCCCAGTATATTTTAGGAACTCTTTGCAAAAAAAAAATTACTCACTTATCTTTTTCTTGGAATCTTTTGCGTGGAAGCGCAGTTATTCCGTCAATGACAAGTGACAGTATCACATGGTATGACTGCGCGTCAAAACTGTAATGACTTAACGACTGTTAAAGATCAATGTATTACGGCTAAGACTTAGTCTAACGTGATTTCATACTTAATCTTATCTTAACTTCAATAGTTATTTTATTATCACAAGTTACAGATTTATAAATCAATTGACCTTCCATTTTATAATCAAATTGATTTTATATATGATTTCGGACATATCACGTTGACAACACAAGCTTAAAAAATATGAACTTCCGATACTAAAATCTTTAAATCCCCACTACTTTTAATGGCTCGGTCTAAAAACATACTCCTATAAAAAATTCCAACGCAGGGGGGTCTGGAATCGTGTCCAGAACCCCTAGCCACGGGATCGGTATGACGTCCCTTCCACCCTGTATAATTCACTTGAAATATATTGTGTCTATTTTATACCCTAAAGTGGCTGAGACAGGAAGTGACTTCACAACTGACTGACGTTTAGGCCACAACAACTGTGAATCAACAGCTGTTTTAAACATATCCTTAGAAACATGTGTTAATTAAAACCTAGGATAAAATCCTTTGTTTGTAATAATAAATGCGTTGCATACAGCATGTTTACAGCATAGAAATTACCATTAACCTTGACCTTGCAGTCCTTTGTTGTTGCTTCTGTTCATAGATCAGCTTATACTGGTTATGTTTTGGCTTGCATCCATGGCGGGCAAATGGCCTTTCTGTCATTTCAAAGACGTTCCGAGAAACAAAAGCAGAGAGTTCGATGCATACTCTTTCCTATTTTTGGCTGTTTGCGTTACGTCCTTTGCGCTGTGAAAGAAAATTTTATGATTTTTGGTCATTTTTTGTAGATTGTTTGTTTTTGTGATAATAACCTATAAGCGAATAATTTGGCTCGTCTCTCTAGCGAAATAAATTTCAATGGCAGAATACTTTTACTTATGATTAAAACTACACGAAAAAATACTCGTTATTTTTTTGTATAAAATTTCATTTTATCATATATTACTTACTGAAATATATATCAAAACAGTAACATCTGCTAATACCTAAAAAATATGGCGTAAACATAAACACAAAGTATCAATGATCATATAGATTAAACCTGATTTTCCCGATAAGGCGACAGCGCACTGACTCAGTTGTTGCCCTAAGGCCGCGCCATTTTGGGAAACGCAATTGATGTGAACGTACTCAATACGTGCTTATTATAATATGGCATGTGATCATAAAAATGGCGCTAAAAATAATAAGTAATTTATATTGTGAGAATTTGTATTTAAATATCATATAATATATATATAACAATAGGAAATTTAATTTAATTATAGACACAATTTATATTTAGAATTAACAAGGTGTCATGGCGGCGATGAAAAATACGAAAAATTGTTGGCGCCTTTTTTCGACGATTATTTTTTTTGGTCAGGAATGGCTTTTGTCAGCATTTTGAAAATATATTCGTGGTTTTTTATATTAATTGGTCTTTGTACTCAATATATCAAGATTATTATGCGTTACTATCGTAAAATATTAAATTATTATTGAAATAGCTTATACAATGCAGATTAGATAAACTCGTTTCCAACAATACATATCTGAGACATTGACTTTGAATTTTAATCATATTTATTGAGGTTAGATTATAAATAGATATATTTATTTTTATTCGTTTATAACAATTTTGATTTAACAGAGTAATATAGACACAAATATTTATTTTTCTGGGCAAAGCATTCCCCCAAATCCTCCCACGATAAAAATATTATCCATCTTAAAACTGACCTTGGTAATAACTGCTTGACCTGGATACAATTTAGAAAATCATAAGCCACCTAAAATATGTACTTTTAAGCACATAATGATACTGTTTTACAAAATAATTAATTGTTAGGTTAGTTAAAAGTCAACTTTAAAAACGTAAGTAGCAACAATTACGCATAAAAATGCTGTCCCAATGAATAAACGTCATAATATTTCTTATCTGTACTCCGACTCGGATCCTGCGCAGTTTGTGTTGCAATTTAGATAATCCTTAATAGATAAATAGATACGCAGTTGCTTTGGCTAATATCATACCGTTTTATTTTAATAGTAGTTTAATATAAATGAGACATGTTTACTATTCCTAGAGTCGCTCTGATTCGAGATTGGAGACATTTAAAACGAAAAATCTTATCTTTCAATCTAATCATCAGTTGGGAAAAGAATTACATTTTAATGTCGTGTTATTTTTTTACTAATGGCATTAGGATTTTCTCTTTTTTATTTATATTTGGAAGATGCATTATAATTATTGTAGCCGATTTTTATCAATTTTAAACATAATCTATTAAAAGATACAGATATGGCAGTGTTTCTGCTAGCTATTAAAAAAAGGATACAATTAGGAACTGCAGACATCAGTGATAATATTTTTGGTTTTTATTTTTCATAATATACCTATGTATATTTTTATCGGCTATGAAACAAATGATACTCCCGTTCTGATCGGATCAATATTTCTACATAAAATTACCAAAAATCTTAGAAAATTACACATTTTTAAGGTTATTATTCTATTTCGTTCTCCCAAATACATACAGACAGAGATAGCACGATATTACTTTGTTAAGAAAGTGATAACATAGATATTGTATTACTCAACTCAAGTCTTTGTTATGCCAACACTGGCACGTGTGACATATGAGAAACGTAATTATTTTCTAGTCCATTAACATATAATTCTCGTGTTATTATTATTAATTACCATAATAAACAATAACAAATAAAATATTGAAACTTTTCAACATATTGACATTTCAAACTTTTATTACATCTCGGAGACGAGCAAGGGAATTACTCATACAGCCAAACTTTTTTGAAGGCATAATATATTTGTGCAAGAAGGTATATTTAACGTAGTTACTAATTCAGGGGAAAAATTAAGAGCAATGTGACTGCTGTGATTCATTTGTCGTGCTGGGAGCTCAGTCCGCGTCGTAGCGCCGAACGGGCCGCGCGCTTGTCAAGATAGAACAAAGAATCGCGTCTAAATATTACGCGGGGAACTCTCTTTGTTTTTGTATTATTACGTTGGTACTGTTGGTTGTGTTTTTTAGGCAAAGGAATTTTCTTTTTCTTTTCTTAATGTGTTATTGTGAAATTATGCATTATGACAGTGTATTCTTGGATTGGTTTTCGTAGTTTTCTTTTTTCAAGTGTTTTTGTTTTTTATTTGTGGTGTTACATTCTAAATTTGGTTGTTTATAAAATTGAAACCAATTTAGAATATAAATTCGTTTTCGCGGCAGTGTCATTCAAATTATGAAAAGTTGTATTCGAATTTCCTAATTTAAATTCAGTGGCGTTTTTTAATAAATACAATCCCGGTATGCTATTCGTAATTCAAAAAATACTCGAATCACAAATTCGAATTTATCCGTTCGTTATTTTTTCGAAATACCCTCATTATAACAATAATTAGGGGATTAAACTTTAAATGAATTCAAAATAATTTAACGCTTTCTTAATTTGAAACTACTTTTACTGAACAATTCATACAAAGAGGTCAATTAACTTTAACTAAATTCTGCTTTCGTAAGATTTTATTATTTAATTGGTTCGCAGACGATTTTGAGTCGTTTATATGAGGATATAAGGTGTGTTTTTGATTGATTAATTGTTGAGCCGTTAGGTTAATCGATGCAAAGAGTTTGAATACGTTATTGATTACACCTTTTAAAGCGACATATTGGTTTACATATGTTTTGTCGGTTCATTATCTACGTTTGCAAGATGATAAAACAACTGCTATTTATATTTGAAATATAATTTTTGTGCTTTGAAGCATAATCTTTTTCAAAAGCAGTGTTTTTCGGAAAATAACCTTTGGACTCTACGAACAAATTTAGACTAGCTACTGAAAATTTCTGTAGAAGAAAGTGTTAATTTTTTTGGGCATCCGTTTATTTTATTTACAGAAACTGTATTTAAAATATAATTGGATTATGTTTAGCTTGTCTGCTTAGCTTGGGATCAGATAACCGTGTGTGAGTTGTCCCGGGATATATTATATACTAGCTGTTGCCCGCGACTTCGACCGCGTGGTTAGAAGATATAAGTTATGATTTATATCTGCCCTGTTTTTTTCCCACATTTTCATTGTATCTTCGCTCCTATTAGTCGCAGCGTGATGGTTTATAGCCTAAAACCTTCCTCGATGAATGATCTATTGAACACAAAAAGATTTTTTCAATTTGAACCATTAGTTCCTGAGATTAGCGCGTTCAAACAAACAAACTCTTCAGCTTTATATATTAGTACCTATAGATTAATATTATAATAATACAATACAATTAATAACTAGTTGGATGTCTATTAGTTTAATGGTTTCCATCTCAGCTTCCGTATGTATGTCGTAGGTGATTAACTTCAGAATTATTTTTTTCAAGTAGCTTCTCATGGGAGTGTAAAGTGTGTAGACAGTTTCGTAACGCATTTGTAGGTATACGGTGCCACTTTGTTTGAAACCTTCTCTCATTCATCAGGCAGCAAAATGCTGGCTTCACTCTCAAATATGTTTAAGTTATCAATTGACTGCACGGATAGCCGAGTGGTTTATCACGCCAAACCCGCTGTGCGCGAAGTGTCGCAGGTTCGATCCCCGCGTATGATAAGCGTTTGTGCATGTGACTTGAATATTTGTAAACACCGCGATATATATTTTTTTTATTATAAATTTCGTTAGTAATTTTTCTTAAATACTTTAAATAATAAAACATGAGAAACATACCTTTCAAACCAGTTGCATCAATGTCAAACGTGCTTCAGACAAACTTGTTCGATCGTTTGAATCAGCTGTTTCTAACAGATGTTAAAACTAGATATTAAGACTAGATCTAAACCTGTTCTTATTAGGATCTGAATTGACTCACTAAACAGTTTTACGAGTTGACGCAATTAGCTCAGTGACTAATACATAGGCGTTTTAATATAACCGTTGCTGTTCGATCCCTTTGTATTTTGTTGTAGTTTTTAGTCTTAAAATTGGATCAAAGTGATTGTGGTGAAGGAAAATATTAGTTAATTAAAAAGCAATCCTTTTATCGTCAAAATTAGAAAATTGCATCATTCCACTGACATGTTATTGTTTTTCGTGATGTAGATTCTACCTTCTATAACTACTGAATGTCTATACCGATTTTGATGTGTACAGTAGCGTAAGAATACTTAGCAACAATTACTGTTATTCAAATCGAAAATGTATTCAAATTAGGCTACTAAGTAGCACTTTTTGAATGTCAAATTACATTGGACGGTACTCTGATTCGCCCACCCTTCACCGCTTCCTGAGTTCTCCAAGAGACAAACGGAGTTTAACATTGGCCAAAAAATTAATTGCAATTTATTAATAAAGCTGTTTAAAAAAAAACTTAATACAATTAACAGTCCAAAAAATACGTTGCGTTATTAATATTGAATAACTTTAATTTAATAAACTATCTCTATTAAGGCAAACTACTGAAAAGTCCAAATTAAGCGAATATAATAAAATGGACCTTAATTTATTAAACTATCTATTAAGTAGCTAAGTCAAATTACTTAAAAGTCCAAATAAAACAAAAATAAAAAAAAATCGACCTTAGCACACCAACATAAAGTTATTAACACAACAACAGTACAAAATATTATGTTTAACCAAACAAAATCGATATGAACCGATAGATAAGCTAAAAAAACTTAGATATCACGATAACAAATAGTCTATGGACGTTCTAGTGCGTTCCATGAAGAATACAGTTCAATAATTTGAATTTCAAATTGACTATCGAACGGTAAACGTCGGCGTGTGCGCGGGTTCACGTAGCTTCATTTTGACAGTTAGATGTCAGATGTCAAATCGGCGAAATGGGTTGTGCAAGTACTTTTGTCTTCGGTTATATTTTGAATGACGATTGTGAGAGTATGAGAGAACTGGTAGCCGACCCCAACATAGTTGGTAAAAGGCTAGGCTAATGACGATAGCGAGAGGAATTTGTTGTTTTTTTGAAATTGGTAGAAGGTAGTTGGGGGTAGGGATTGTTGGAAGAAATGGAAGGTTTTTTGAATAATAACAAACGATTTCAATAAGTACCTAGTAATTTAATTGTGTTATTTTGTTTAGCGATCGATGTTTTAGTACAAGAATTCTCTTTTATGTATGGTCTATTTCTATCTGAAGTCTATCCATTTTTCCGCCACCTAATTTGGGTATAACTTACAAATACTAATTAATTCGGATATTTTTTTTATCTAGCCACTTATCCACTGTTGGGCAAAGGTCTCCCTCAAATCCTCTACCAATTTCCAAGTAGTTAAAAATTATAAATGATTGCTTAGCACTCTAAATAGGGTTAAGAAGTAATTACTTGAAACTTTTGTTTTTAAGGGTCAAAAACCTGTTAAAAGCAACCTTGTACTTCATACGTTTATCGTCAGCAGTTATAATGATACTCAAAAGAAAAATATATTGATTTCTTTGTGTGAATTGTCTTTGCAATGGAACGATTCTTGTTACTACGTAGAGATCGTTAAAAAGTGGAATATAATCTTAATTTAGTACTGGTATCAATAACTGTATGTACTTTGGTTATAAGTCATTGCCTACGTAAAGAGGACAACACTGCCAACGAAACAACAAAAACCACACAATACTACCAACGTAACAAAACAAAAGAGTTCAGCAGTCAGCTGTCATTAGCATTTCAAAAATAGAAACACATTTATTACTTTTAATTTGACTTCAGACGGAATATAATTGGCATAATTTTTTTGCACCAAAAAGTATTTTATCCAAGACTGTTGCAGTAAAGTGCTTTAACAATTTTCAGGGGTTTTAGTGAATTTAGAGACTATTGTGTTTTCTGGCTTTTAGCCAGTGTAAAAACTTAAAAAATATTAATAAGGAGTGATCATGTGTGTAATAAAGATGGCCAGTTTACTAAAGAACGTTGCTAGCAAGTGACACCTGTCAAAATGTCAGAAAAACGCCGGAAGAAGTCTGCGGAGTTTATAAATGACAAAAGAACTTAGCGTTAGTGTTTAAAAACTTTCAATACTTGATCTCAAAGTGCTCAATTTAAAATATAACAATGATTTCTTTAAAAAAATTGTACGGGGATGAACTTTTGCGTTTAGCATTGGTTTTAAGTCTTCTCAAAGTGGACCCAAACGATTATTTGGAGCGGGAGACACAGCAAATGATCGCTGGACTCCACATCTCAAACGGATCAGATTGGTCCTTAGAGCAAGAAGCCAGGACGTTAATCCGACCAAGGTTCGTCCACCCAAAATCTCTGGACAACATCCTAATAAACTACGAAAGACAGCTATTCGAAGAATTAAACTCCCTTGGACGGTATGGTAATTCGGATTTAGAATATAATGAACGGATATGGAATCGCAGGGCCCCGATACTTCATACATATTTAGTGAATAACGTGGCCACTGACACAGTGGCGCCCGCGCTCGCGACCGCGACAGTCGCCGAAAATGATGGGCAGGACGCCGTGTCAGCCGACGACAACGTCGCACAAGAGGTCAAAGTGACAGATGAGGAGGAATCACAGAACAGCGAGGAAAGACCTGATGCTGTTGTCACACTATCCCAAGACTTCCTAAACAACCATACCCATGAAGACATCTTCGCCGAAATAGCTTCAAGGTCTTTCGATGTTAACGAACTTCTAGTCCAACCTTCAGAGATGCAGATTAAAAAAGAGGACGATCTCGAAATGCAGATCAAAAAAGAGGATGATGATCTCTACAGCGATAACGCTATCGATTTTATGCCGTATTTCAATATGAAGAGCGAAAAAGATGTTGAGGAGAGCTCAGTTTACCAGCAGAACATGGCTGATTTGAAAGAGTACGGTGAAGGAGACTCGAAAGATCTGAAGAATGATCTAGAATATCTGGATGTTAAACAGCAGGAGAATTTAGAACAGTACCTTATGGAGAATACTCCTTTGGATGGCGTGTATGAGCTGGCTCCCATGTTTGAAGAGGAACTGGTTTTGAACGTGAAGAGGGAAAGAGCTAGCACTAGTTTCACAGCTAGCTCCAGTGGTGTCAGTGATATGGATGTGTCAAGTGAGGGTCCTGACGTGAAACTGGAGCCTGATGAGGGGCATCACACTGGTGATGAGCTGACGCAAGAGGTGAGACTAACTTCCGTAGTATTTTTTGTCGTATTTACTATTATAGTATAGTCTGCAACCTGGAAACCTTCTGTGGTGAGGGGTGAAGGGGGAGCAGGGTGCCATTAACAACATGTGACGTCATAGATTGTTTTTGTCTTCCTCCCCCGTCCTACCTCAAGAGGTGACCAGCACGCATGTTGGCTCGCGGTTTCTCCTGCAGTTTTTTAGTTATATATTTTTTCGGTATTAGTAGCGCATGTGTTTATCAATGTTTGTAGCTATCTCCTTATCAAATATTTTTAAATTCAGTCTAGCTGTTCAAGCTAAAGAAGTAACAAACGTATGCACAAAGTTTTGCGGATAAATTTAAGTGCAAATTAACTTCCTGATTTCTTCATACAAATTTTGATCAGTTGCTGTAATTTTTGAACGGAAAAACCCGTGCATTTTCATCGCTGCGAAATAATAAAAACAATAAATTTGACAGTTACGTCAGAATTCAAAATGCAATTTTGACGTAACGATTTTTTAAGTTTAAAGGCAATGGTATGATGATGAATGCCAGTTATGTCATTAGAGATGATAGTCATAATATTTTTTTTTACAAATGGCGTCTTTTCGTAATATTTGTATTTTAAATAAATTTTGTTTAATCGTTAATACCGTAAATAGTATGGTAATTTCGTTTACAGTGGGACTTGCTTCTTTGAATTTTAATGCGTTTACGCATTTACGTAAATACGTTGTTTGTTTTTTTGTGAGTGTCAAATATAACCTCTAAATCAAATTCTGTTATGTGAAATTGTGTCCTAAAGGATTGGGATAAGGTTCATTTTGAAACTTTTGAAAGTCACTTTCAAAACATGGACTCCAAGTCCCGTTTTTGGAAGCTTTTAACAAACTAATCAAATGTAATTCGGTCTTGCGAAATTGCAGATTCGAAACAGTTGAAAAAAGCAAAAGAAAATCAAATTTTCAAATGGTCACATCCCATCAAATTTACGACCTTTCCAAACGTCTGTACCTTTGTGTGTAACCTTTCAAAATCACTTTCACGATTTGTCAAAATCCATCTGCCTAGCTTCTACTGGTCATGAGAGATCACTTGCCACCAGGCTATAGCCTGGTGGCAAGTGACAGAAGCGTATTTAGCTATTGGCTGCGGAACTCTATAAACGAAAGTTCTGTAAATAGCTATTGAACAGTGTTGGTTGGTCAAACAAAACGTATTGCGATGAATTTTAATTGAAAACATTATTAGCATTTCATTGTATTGAAAGTCACATATTAATTAATCCATTCTTATTTGTTATTATTACGACTACTAAAAGTATGTATGTCATCATCATCCTAGCCTTTCCCCAACTATGTTGGGGTCGGCTTCCAGTCTAACCGGTTTCAGCTAAGACTTTCAAACAACGCCATCTAGTGTCAAATTAAGCAAAGCTTGTATTATGATTACTAGACGACTGAAAAACATACTATTATTTTCAAAAAAACAGAAATAGTTATATATCATTCAGAAAAACAAACAAGAAGTGCAATAGGCTCTTCACAAAAATGTAGGTAGCTGGGAATCGAACCCACGACCTTCATTAGTCAGGGTCACTAACCACTACGCCAACAGGCCACAGTCAATCTTCGAAGTACATATCATAACTTGGCCTGAAATTTGACAATGACCTTAAAAATTTTGACCAATAATTAAGAACACGATTAATTTCTTCTTATCATACAGTTGATGTACCCCCTGGTGTCAGAGTGTACCCCGCCCGTAGTCCTCTGACGTGACGCAACACACACTTGAAACATTCTCAGGTGTGTCTTCCACACGATGTTTTATTTCACCGTTTCTTAGCTAGTGAAAATTACTTAAAAATGTACCTGCAAATTAATTCAAAAAGATATTGCTTCGAGTCGGGATTCGAACCCACGACCTGTGTCTTGGCAGTCCAACGGTCTAACCACTGGGCTATCATTTCAATGTTTGTTTAAATAATCATAGCTTTTTATATATTATTAAACTTGCGAAAACATTAAGTCAGGTATTTATCTAAGAGGGTAATGAACTGACACTTGATTCCAAGGTCACTTTAAGTGGCAAACGATTATTTTATATTATGTGAATTTAGATAACGCGGTAAAAGAAATTAAATTATCTTACGAGTCAATGAACTTTCATGTTCATTTATGATTTTAATGAATGTATAAGATTTGTCTCTTTTTTAACTATTCGGCCTATTTTATTTTGCTCAAGAATTACTTAAAATATCCCTTAACTGTCCCACTGCTGGGCTAGGGGCGTCTTTCAGTATTTTAAACTGTAATTTTAATTAATCTAAATTGTTATGCATAGACAACCACTATTCTTCAAAAAATCTTACCTATTTTAGTCTAGCCATCGTGACAAACTGGCTTTCTGGAAAGACAGTATTCCGCACAAATTGACTAAAGAAAATAAGTCTCAAAAAAATATCAAAAAATCAAAAAGTTTTTATTTCAAATAGGCCGTTTCTCTGGCACTTTTAAAACGTTACATTACTGACTCTAGTTGCACGGTTCCAAAGTGTCATTCTTATGGAGGAGAACCGGCAAGAAACTCGAGTCTAACTGTCGAATCTAAATATCCTATTAATTTTTACATTTATAAACTGTCACTTAAATTTTATATTTTCGTCTTGTATATTTTGAAACCTTTGTTGATTATGATCATATATTCAAATAATGGTACAGAGTTAAAGTATTTCATCCAAGTCAAGTGCTTTTTGTTAAAATTCAAGTTTTGCGTTAACCGAAAATTCGCCGTGAAAGTCTATTCACCTTTGGGGTTTAATAACCTCTACTAACGCTAGTAATACACGGGTTTTACGTCTTATATTAATATTCATACGTTATAGTTAAGTTTTTAATTTTGATTTTTATCTAGTTTTTTAATATTAGATACTTGTTAGGCCTCATGTAAAAGTGTATCACGCTTATGAGCTGCCCCACGGTAGGGCGCCATTACCGAAGCTGTTAATAACACCAGCCTGTAACTATCTAAATGTATATTTCTAGTTCTTCAAGATAAAATGGTGATATTCACCGTTAGTTTGTAGAGTTAAAATATGTGAATGTTTTATTTATTAAGGAAATTCGAATTAATCTATTACAAAGTCTAAATACAGGAACGTTAAAAAATAATCTAATTCTGAAGTCTTTTTTAAATAACAAAACATACAGACAGACAACGGAACTTTAGCAATAGGGTTCCATATCAACCCTGTACGCAACCCTAAAAATCCCACTAATATTATAAACGCGAAAGTTTGTATGTATGTATGTTTGTTCCTCTTTCACGCAAAAACAACTGAACGGATTTAGACGATACTTGGTACACACATAGTTTATAACCAGGATTGATACATAGGATAGTTTTTATCCCGATTTCATGTTCCCGTGGGATCATTTTCGAATTGTAACAGGCGGGACCGCGGGCAATAGCTAGTCTACAAACAAAAATTGTTGTCATAAAATTGGTTTCTACGCAGTATAGGTCATGTTTCATGTTTATTCAAGCACGGGCATGTGTTGCAAATACTCATAAACGGCTGGACTTATTTGGATGAAAGCCAATTACGTAGCAGATTCGTGTGTATTGAAAACGAGAGTGATTTACATTGTACACGTGTTTATCTATTTATAAATGATGGTTACATTGTTGATTATTATCGATTAGAAATTATTATGAAACTAGCTGTTGCCCGCGACTTCGTCCCCGTGGGTAGAAGATATAAGTTATGATTTATATCTGCCCTGTTTTGTACCACATTTTCCATTGTATCTTCGCTCCTATTAGTCGCAGCGTGATGGTTTATAGCCTAAAGCCTTCCTCGATTAATTGTCTACTCAACACAAAAAGAATTTTTCAATTTGGACCAGTAGTTCCTGAGATTAGCGCGTTCAAACAAACAAATAAACAAACAAACAAACTCTTCAGGTTTATATATTAGTATAGATATAGATTATGAAATGACAGTAGATAGGTTTTAATAATAATGCTTCTTTTTCAGAACAATAACTTACAAACGACTTAAAATGAAAACTACTTGGACAAACTTGATGGAATTTTTATTGGAGCAAGTGACAGTTATTTCTCGTTGTATAGCCAGTCGTCATATGCACAAATGCCTGGGCCCCAATTCTGCTATTTAAAATGGCCGATGAATGAATTAAATTTGGCTTAAAATTACAATTTTCGTTATCTCTTAAACATTTTTCAACACAATAATTGGAAATTGAGTACGGAACGGTACACTCAAGGTCAATACAATTAAGTTCCAATTATTGTATTGGCGAAATGCTTAAGAGAATAGGAATAATTTCAAATTTTATTCAATAGGGATGATGACAATTTTTTCTTGCAGTGTCGGTCTTGTAGTTTTTTGTATAATAATGGATACGTATTTTTAATTTGTCCCGCAAACATAAATTGACCATATTACACTGAATGAAACTTACGCGTGACGTCACGATTGAGTATAAATTTCACCATATCGTTACGTCACAAGGCCCCTCTCCTAAACTTTAAAGCAGTTAGTCTTTGTCAATTCTAGTTTTTCTGAAAAATGAAAAAATACGTGTCTCATAGTTTTCAATTATCTAACTGAATGACTAATGAGATTTATTCTTTTTATACCCAGTATTCATCCCTATTGCTATTCATTCCTCGGCCATTGTATAATAGCAGAATCAGGACCCTGATCTAAGTTTGTTCAATTCAAATTAACTTTGCTATTAATTAATTAAATAAACCATCTATGATAAAAACTTACACCCTCCAAAATGAATTTTGAATGACACTACAGATTACTATCAAACATTTTTTAGAACACTCGCACATAATACAAAACTAACTAAATTAAAATCGCTAAATCCGTTCGGATGCTATAATGACATACACAAACAAACACGTGAAGCTTCTAACACCCCTACAATTTCGAGAGCTATATTGCCACACATAGACGGACAGACACGTCAAACTTATAACACTCCTTTTAGCGTGACCAAAAAATGATTAAGAAATCTCACTGGGCTCGTTAAAAATAATATTGACTGTTAAACGTTCAATAACCTTCTTTTGAGTTCAAATCGTCCTCCAGACATGTCCTATCCCCTAATGGTTATTGCCCTGTCCCTTTGTTTCCTCGTCTGCTAAGGGTCTAGACCCCCAAAGGTGAACAAACGGACCCCCAAAAGGTTATAACGTTTATTGATTGCGTTATTGCGCCTATGTTAAAATGTCTGCGAATTTTTTGAATGGTGAATACGGTGTGTTGAAATTTTCGTTTTTATAAAAAATATAATAAAATTAAACACAATTTTATGATAAAGGAAACTTTTAAAATATGGTGTTTTTGTTAAATTATGTTTAGTTATTCTATTTTATTGGCCCAATTAGAATTTTAATAAAAAAAAAATGTTTACCGGATACATTTCCAAAAACATTTGATTTCCTTTATAGTTTTTTTGCAAGTGACTGTCCAAGTCTCTGAGTAAGCTGGCAGGAGCTGAATGCGAACAGCCGAAGATAGATCTCGATGGCGTGTCCATTTTTGAACTTACGTCATACTTAAGTTATGCCAAAGTCAATTTTTGAAATTACGTAATAAATGACCACGTTTATAAAATTATTGGATGCAATAAAGAATTGAATTGAATAAATAAGATTTAGTATCGTGCCATTTTGCACGTGTGTGAAATTGTTTATTTGTAAACAAACACTATTAAAATATATTGCGGCTATCATCAGCTAATGATTTGCCAAGTTGTATGCACGCACGCTTTGGTGATACTAAACGCATTTTGACATTATATACATTGTCAACATACAAGTTTTGTATTTAAAAAGTTGATTTTAGGCGTAGATTCTCAAACTGTAGTTAAAAGACTATCATTTTTAATAAAAGTGATTTTTTTTTTTAAAGTATAATTATTTAATGTTCGTCAAGTAGATTAATAAACAAAAATAAGCTACTATGCTAGCCATAGTGGCATGGACTGTAAGATTCAAAATGGCGCCCGTAAATGGAAAATAAACGAGCTTGTTTTTGTCATCTCATTAATAGTTGCATAGCAATCCAAAACATTACAATACAAAAAGATTTAAGACATTTCACGAAATAAAATATAGTTAAAATGCATTAGTTAAATAACACATTTATATTTTAGTTTTAAACAAATTGTATTATAAGGTTACGCCTGAAAAATAAAAAAAGAGGATTATTATAACCTCAAAAATAAATTCCATTTGACATAAGTCAGGTTTTTTACTTTTAATATTATTGGTTACCATTATAAATGTAATTTGATTGAAATGCTTGTGTTCGATATGACATCTGGTAACGATAACGACCTAGTTTCAAAACCTTGACTTTACGAATCAATAGCGTTACTTTTGAGGTAGAAAAAAAGTCCTTTATAGCAGATGTTTTTCTTTTACAAAAATGGCGAAATCTACCACTTTTAGGTACTGTTTTACGGATTTTAATATATTTTATGATGAGATTCATTTTTTCATTTATTTTTTATAGCTTGAGTGGAATCAAAAAGGTTTTATAAAAAATTTCTACCAAGTCTTGTATGTTCCGATAGCTGTTTTTGATTCGAAACGATACGATTTTTCTTTGAGCCTTGTTTTAACGACACATCCTCAAAGAACAAAAAAAAAACATTGCTTTTTAAAAATAAATCTGTCGATTTTTTTCATTTGATTAAGTATGTCAAGTCAAAGAGTTAAAACTACAAATATGACAAGTTTGACTCAAAAACAAGAGAAGCTCGTAATGTCAAAATATGGTGAAACATTATGCAATTGACTGTTTGTCTCCGGCTTATTATAAATGACCTACGCTTTCTAAATATAGGCCGAATTGTAAAATACTGCCTAATTGAAGATTGGATGAACTTACCTAAGTGAAATCCAATTGTAATTTTATGAATGTTGATCTGAAATATAATTACCCACCCTGCCCAGCCTCAAGGGCTGAACCCCGGCATAATGGGGCCTACAAAATTAGGGTTAGGTCTAAAACCAGTGACATTTGGCCGGGAGTTGCCACAGACTAAATTTTTTTTTTTTTACTCTGAAAAATCGCGATGCCGAATAGTAGCGAAATGGAATTACTACTCTGTTAATCAATTATATTTCAGATCAACATGAAATAAAAGTTGTCAAATAGTTTGTTGTGACTTACTTGAACAGTCACTAAGATTGGTTGACTATCTCAATACGAGTATTATAGAAAATGCTTGTAAATAATATGCAAAGAAATGTTACAAAATTAATTTGTTACATATTAAACGTTAACAAAATTGTTGACCAAAATTAGCTCAGTAAAATAATCTTGATAAGTGAGTAATGCAATAAGTTAAAACCATAAATTCGCCATTTTTACTGTCAAAATCTGACAACCACGCGCGAAAAGTCGCGAGTGAAAAATTTTTTTTTTTTTTTCTATCGTGTATACGCATGTAAAGTCTTGTTACATCTCAATTCGTTACGCAGTGCGGGAGTAAGATCTATTTTGGCGCATTCATCCTAACCTTGCCTTGCCTTGACCGCTGGTGACCTTGTTAAAAACTAAAACTTTTTTCCTCAAATCAAACGTTTCTAGAAGATTGAGATAACTTGTGACAGCGCCATCTGTTGAGATTTTCTTGTACCAATTTTAGGAACTCTCTTGCGACTTTTTGTTTTATTGCTCATTACCGTCTTTACTTATACTTTTGCATGTATTTATTTTTGAAACAATGTGTTTCGTCAGTGAATATATTCATATATTAATTTACTTCAGCAAGGAGCTATTAAGAATCCTCATAAATTTATATTTGATAATTATGTGCATTGCGAATATCTTTAACTGTAGGTTAACTCATGTTACTTGATAACAAATAAACTATGAAGTATTCATTGACCAACATTACAGTTTTTGATGTCATGAGCGCCATCTAGCGTCGAATAGCGGTTCCATCTTGAAGAAATACATCACCTCGTGTACTAGTTCTCGAGTACTCAAATAGATGGCGGTCAGCTAAAGTTTCTAATCACCCGCTAGATGGCGGTAATATAGATGGTATCAATATATTGCGCTAGGTGGCGCTGATTTCAATAATGTCGAATAGTATCGCTGGATGTCGCACTATTTACCAGTTGCTGCGTTTGGCTTGGAAGAATCAATATTCAAATATTTTGTTTTCTGCTGTTTAAAGTTACTATAGGACATTGTACATTGATATTGTGTTGATATTACGTTGTTACAAAAAAATTAAGAAAAAGTTCTCACTTCATAATTTATATACCTACATACGGATACCATAACCTAATGTATCCTATTTCATATACATTTAATACATAACACATCTCCATCGCACATAAAACGCATATAAACACAACAAAAAAGTAATTAAAAACCCACCGACATTGATGAATTCAATCCCGCTGTGAACCCCTGCAACCAATTGAGCGGGAGAATATATAACAACGAGAAATAAATCTTATATCACACACGTAAAGTCGTTTTTCCCATAAAATTAACAAGGGATATGTGATGTTTCAAAATGGAATGTAAAAATTAATTTATTCGAATACTAAATTCAAATTTCTAGTTCATGTTATTCAATTGATTTTAAGTCTTGTATCTTTGAATTAAAGTGTATTTTTGCTTGTAATGATGTACTTTCTTTTTATTGTGACTTTGCGATTACGATTTTTATAGATGTAATTAAAAATGGCTGCCTTTTAAAGATGATTTAATAAGTATTCGAAAATAAAAAGTTTTTCTCTTATTCGATTGCGGTTTTCTTGCTTTCGTGTTATTTTACGCGGCCGTTAAATCTATTGTCAATACTTTACCTTTGAAATCAGTTTTCATCCAGGTTTAATCGTAACATAAATTACAAGAATAGTACAAAATGACTTTGCAAATGTTTTATATTCCACCTTGGGTTAGCCGTAACTTCGCATTAAAAGCCGTTCATAAAACAAAGACATCAAAAAACAAATAAGATTTTTGCGCCTTTCTCTGAAGCTGATATGATAATCATTGAATTATTAATTTATATTAAGCTAAGCTATAATCACAGGTTAAGCTATGCTTGACGCTTTTGTTACGCGCCTCTGCACGGAACAAATTCCTCCGTGTTTCGGAAGACACGTTAAACTGTGGGTCCCGGCGTTTATACATACATCTAAGACAGTCGTTACATGTAGTCAGAAGCTTGAAAGTCTGACAACCAGTCTAACTAACTGTTGCCCAGGTAACTAGGTTGAGGAGGTCAGATAGGCAGTCACTCCTTGTTAAACACTCGTACTTCGCTGCGTCCGGTTAGACTGGAAACCGACCACAACGTAGTTGGTAAAAAGCTGGGATGATTTTTATTTATTCCCATGTTTTCTTAAACTCCCTTTCCTGTTTGTTTTGGTTTAGTCTAAGAATGACTGATTCGCGAAATGACTACATGGTCTATAATTGACTAATTCTTGAAATGTACAATTCTTTAAATGACTGATTCTACAAATGACTGATTCTATAAAAGACCGATTCTTTTAAAGACCGATTCTATAAATGACCGATTCTTCAAATGACTGATTTTTCAATTCTATGAATGTGTGTGAATATCGTAAATAAAATGCTATGTAAGGGTTTGCAAATCATATATTTCAACTAGTTTAAAAAAATAACTTGTATGAATGTAGTACGTGGCACGTACTACATTTCGTAGCGCAAAAGTAAACATTTATTCAGTTTCTTTTCAAAAAATCAACAGTTATCATAAAGTCCAATCAAAAGTCAAATATGTGGTTATAATGTGACATTATAACAAATTAGCCCAAAAGTAAATATTTATTCTTTTTATTTAAAAAAAATCAACAGTTATCAAAAAGTCATAAAATCAATTATCAAAAAATCAACAATTATAAAAAATAAGAAATAAAAATCACTTAGGAATATGTAGTTGAATATAAATCATTTTTTAAAAAAAAGACTCTACTGATGTTTCTCCATTTTTAATTTTTTTTAATACTTTTTTGTACTTTTTATCAAACAAAATATAACGGTTTCGGCGATTTTTTCGTGAAACCTGGAAAAGAGTATCCCTTAACCTTATATCACAGTATTTGGCTTCTTGCTTCAACTTTTGTATAAAGTAAAAGAGACTTGGTTTTTTCGGTATCAATACATTTAATCTGTGATGATAGCCTTCTAATGTGTTAGTGGTGCGATGACGCTGGTCTGCACAACTCAAGATGGACGGACTTATTCTGTGCCATTGTTTCTCGAAATAATTCCCAAACTGATGCATTGAAGGGACCGCTTCTATTTTTGACAAAATTATTTGGCGACCCTCTGGAATATTAGCAGCTGGTAACAAAGGTAAAAGGTTGGCCATACGTACAATTTGCCTTTCTTCACTTCACACGTTGTAACATTCAAGTCTTTTGCTTTTTTCCATACGGCCTTCTGGTAGTGAAAATAGCACCCACTGACCACACACTGCGGATAAACTGCCTTCACTGCATTCATCACAGCAACTTCGTAGTCGCATTTAAATTTTTTTAATTGGATTCCATAACTTTTTATTATTTCAAACAATCTGATATAAGTGGATTGCGACTTATTTGGTAGTAATGCATATAAAACGGGAATCACGTTAGTTGTGTATCTATCCGAATTTTGGTCTATGTGAATACTAAATAATTGATAAAATGGCCGTGGTACGCATTTAAATGTTCCATCACCAAAATGTTGCCGTGATTTACGAAACATTTTTTTCGCTAGTGTTGTCATAAACACCAATATTTTGTCAGTAGTACCATCTTCCGTAACAAGGAAGTTTTTGCGTAAACCTTCAGGCACAAACACGCTATCCAGTGTATTAAAACTCAATTTTTCGCTTTGCAAATACTTTTTTCTGATATTATAAAGACTATCTTTTTTGTTACTAAATGTTGGATGAACTGTGCTTGGTCCGGCAGCGGATATATCCCTATTAAAATGCTTCTCAAACATCGGTTTTATCGGTGACAAATCCTGGCAAACATCTTTTTTCAATTTGTTTATTTTTACCAATATTTCATTTTTATCATAATCAGGCTGGCATTTATGCTTGGAAGAACGTTGAATTGTAGTCACATGTGAGTCCACTCTAATTGATGCACTGCACTCCTTTCTGTTTACACAGCGCCAAAAAGTACTTCCATCGTTGTTTCGTCTTTTGATCTTGTTATATCGGTATCCATTGTATAAAATAGTATCAAACCCTTTTTGATTCTTTTCTATAATAAAATCAGGGTCCTCCATTGTAAACACAAACACAAACTCGAAACACAATAAAAAATCGGTTGGTAAATAAAACTCTCAAATTTTTTTAAGTATACCCTCATTATTTTTCATCGTCGCTTGACCCAACAACGTTCCGTGTCATCTTGTAACATAGGCAATATTATAATATTTATTGTATCGAAAAAAAAAACAATTAAAAAATATTATATTTATCATATTCATATAATTTACTTACATCCATTATTTCCTGTTGTCTTTTTGCATTATGCATATATATATATATTTCAGAAATAGAGCCATATATGATTTGCAAACCCTTACATAGCATTTTATTTACGATATTCACACACATTCATAGAATTGAAAAATCAGTCATTTGAAGAATCGGTCATTTATAGAATCGGTCTTTAAAAGAATCGGTCTTTTATAGAATCAGTCATTTGTAGAATCAGTCATTTAAAGAATTGTACATTTCAAGAATTAGTCAATTATAGACCATGTAGTCATTTCGCGAATCAGTCATTCTTAGACTAAACCTTTGTTTTTATGTTTGTCGTTCTGGTTGGATTTTTGCAAATCAATTTTGAGGCACTTCCCGATAAGCTAGCAGGCTGAAATTTTCAGGGTAGCTTCAAACCCGATGGCAATGCAATTTACAACTATCATAACTGTCAAAATTTGACATTTAAAAACGTTGGCCGTTAGATTTTTTTTTATATTAATGAATGTTTTTTTCTCTTGTCCCCAGGACATGGACCTGATCGAGGTGCTGTGGAAGCAAGATGTGGACATGGGGTTCTCTTTGGAGGATCCTGTGCAGCCGGTAAGTCTATATTATAGCCTATTTTATGTATATTTTTATTTATTGCAATACAAAAGTCGAGATTTTAGCTGAAGTTTTGTAAGGATTAAGAAAAACAGCGCGCTAGGAAAGAAAAAATTGGATGTAGGTAATGTATGAAATATTGAAAATTTTTCGACCATTTTCAAAACTGAAGTTCTTAATTCGGCTGATTTTACTAATTTAATAGTTAAATACCGCTACAGTACAATTTATTTTTAAAAGAAGGATAAAGAAATACTGAGATCTGAGTTTGCTTCGACATTTCTTCTCAGGGTAGTCAGATAGAAAATGTCGACACCAACAAAAAAGACATATAAAACTGATGATATATCCTAAAAAGACAAATATTTTCAAAAATCTAAATGCTTACATTCTAAAAAAGATAAAAATCTCTTTTCAAAAACTTTTACTGAAATACCTCACGATTTGTAATACCATCCTTCTTATAACCTACCAGGAGGGTCCGACGGCCACGAAGGTGCTTGGAGACGAGATTGACAAGGAGTTGAAGTTGGCAGAAGAGAAGATCGTGAAATGCAATGTCGAGAAAGCGGAGATTGAGAAGGTGAAGGCATCGCTTCTGGACCCTGAGATAAAGGAGGTAAGACCTATTGGCTGGCTTGTTGGTCTAGTGGCTAGTGACCCTGACTGCTATACCGGAGCTCTTGAGTTCGATCCTCACTTAGGATAAAATTGGTCGTGTGATGAACACAATAACTAGTGGTTTCTTAGATTTACGAGAATATTAGACATTGAAATAAAACTACTTTTAAGCATTTTATCGCGGTTCTGCCCGTGACCATGATACCTGCAAAGGTGTCGAAACGTCGGGAACTAAAATCTAAAATTAAATCGCGATAAAATCCTGGGTGTCTGGGTGTAATTTATCTATATTATGTATGTACGGCACGTTAAATTGTGATGAAATTTCAACATCTTTGACAGTCGTTACAGGTAGTCAGTAGCTGGAAAGTCTGACAACCAGTCTAACCAAGGGGTATCGTGTTGTAATTAATAATTCTTGTACTACGCGGGGATCGAAGCAACACGTCGCATCTAGGTTTAGCGTGGTGAACTCAACCACTGCTATACGTGCAGTCAAATCAACCTATGTCATAACGAGTCCCTCCGTGTTTAGTAAGGCACGTTTAAGTGTGGGTCCCGTCTGTTATTCCTACATTGACAGTCGTAGAAGTAGTTTTAGGTAGTTATTTAGTCATTGAGTAATTAAAAATGTAAGAACAGGTACTGTAAAGTATTAATAATGACATATTATTCGCAGGACGACCCCTGGGCTGGACTCTCCTATACCGTTGACACTGAAACAGGTAAGAATTAGTTATAATTATATTTTTTATAGTAACTATCGTGAGAATTATTAATGACTAGCTGTTGCCCGCGACTTCGTCCGCGTGGTTAGAAGTTATAAGTTATGATTTATACCTGCCCTGTTTTTTTCTACATTTTCCATTCGCTCCTATTAGTCGCAGCGTGATTGTATATAGCCTAAAGCCTTCCTCGATGAATGATCTATTCAACACAAAAAAAAAATCAGTTTGAACCAGTAGTTCCTAAGATTAGAAACAAACAAACTCTTCGGCTTTATATATTAGTATAGATAAGACTATCTGAGGCCCGCGACTCCGTCCGCGTGGGCTTCAGTTTGCAGCGCGCGATGGTTCATGTTTCCGTGGGAATGCCGGGATAATTGTATCCTTGACCCCCCAGGATTAATTAATCCATTACCAGAAGGTGGCTTGGAACCAGGAGGACATATGTACAGAGTTTCATGAAGATCGGTTGAGTAGTTTTCGCGTGAAAGCTTAACAAACAGACTTACTTTCACATTTATATGTATACTAGCTATTCGCCCGCGGCTTCGCCCGCGTCGAGGTCGGTTATATCGCGTTTCCACGAGAACTCTTCAAATGTCCGGGATAAAAACTATCCCATGTTCTTTCTCAAATTTCATTAAAATCAGTTAAGTGGTTTAGACGTGAAAGCGTAACAGACAGACAGAGTTACTTTCGCATTTATAATATAAGTAGGGATGATTTATTTTAATGATACAACTCATTCAAAACGTTATCATACAAACCTCATACATATTTAACGCCACAAATCTTAAAAAAATATATAAACAATCTATTGTTTAAAAAAATATTTCAGTCAATTTTCTTTCAAAAATATTTTTATTTTACGCATGCGTTATTTTCGAACTATCTCTTACACATTGTGTAATAATATATCCTGTTTCCATAGATTGCCTCTATTTTGGGGTGAACCCTCGAGTATAGGGTAGGTTACACCCCTACAGTATATAGGGGTTGAATATGAGAAACTTAATTTATATAGGGTGAGGGCTTTGAAACGGGGGAGGTCAGGAATTGAAAATGTGTAAATGTATGTATTTCTATACGTGTAAACTTCATTTATTATAACATTAGAAAAAAGAGGCTCGTAGAAGCAGGAGTGCTAAACATTTTATTTCTATGTTAAATTATAAAACAAAACAACAACCCAATAACAACACTAGTAACGATAAGAAAACAATAACTTAACAGTAAAAAATAACAACAAAATCACGAAAACTTGGCAATAACAACGAACAGGATGCAGTATTCACAAGTGAATGACACATTATAACTTCAAATGACATAAACCGACAAAATGAGAAAATCCCTTCTGTCACAACTTATGAAAGGATTAGGTAACCTCTTAGATTTGGTAGGATTATACTGAAGGGAAAAACGTTCCGGGTGTTGTGCATCGCTGCTTCTTTTAGGTTTTTAGCATTGACACTGGAACTTCAATATGGCTGAATTAATATATTTAAATGAAAGTCACTTAATTTCATAAGGTTAAGTATTGAAATAATTACAGTGATTTGTACGAACGGATATATATATATAGATGTGTAATAAATTCGGCGTAAATCACAACTTTAAAATGTTTGTTGTATTTTTGTTGCAAAGTGTGCCTTAAAAAGAACCCTTTTTAGTTTCTGTCTAATGCTATAATAAATGAAGTATAGATTGTGAATGAAGTATAGAATATTATAACTTCGACGACCTCCGTGGTCGAGTGGCGTACGCACCGGTTTCAAGGTGTCGCTAGCTCTGAGGTCCCGGGTTCGATACCCGGTCGGGTCAATGTAAAAATTCACCATTCTACATTGTCCCGGGTCTGAGTGTTTGTGGTACCTTCGTTGTATCTGAATTCCATAACACAAGTGCTTTAGCAACTTACTTTGGGTTCAGAACAATGTATGTGATGTTGTCCGCATTTATTTATTATAACTGGAACTTTTCTATAATTTCCAAAATTTTTGAATTAAAAAGTAACGTTGAAATTAAAATAAAATATATCTGTACTAGCTGTTGCTAAAAATCGAAAACGATACCACGGGAACATAAAATCGGAATAAAAACTATCCTATATGTTAATCCTGGTTATAAACTATCTGTGTACGAAGATTCGTTTAAATCCGTTCAGTGGTTTTTGCGTGAAAGAGTAACAAACATCCATATACTTAAAAACTTTCGCGTTTATAATAAGTTTAGTAACTATTTTATTAAGAAACAGTTAATTTAATAATTATCAGCAAATCTTAGTATTTAACCAAAGTATTTAAAACATTTAATAATATTAAACATTATATATTGACTTAAGGGATATCTTTGACATTCCATAATTTTTTTCATCCAAATTTACATTTATATTTTACTAGCTGTTGCCCGCGACTTCGTCTGCGTGGTTAGAAGATATAAGTTATGACTTATTCTTCACTCCTATTA
This sequence comes from Trichoplusia ni, assembly GCF_003590095.1. Lineage (NCBI taxonomy): Eukaryota > Metazoa > Arthropoda > Insecta > Lepidoptera > Noctuidae > Trichoplusia > Trichoplusia ni. Next base: position 5,575,981 of record NC_039480.1, read on the forward strand.
GTCGCAGCGTGTTGATATATAGCCTAAAACCTTACTCGATGAATGGTCTATTCAACACAAAAATAATTTTTCAATTTGAACCAGTTGTTCCTGAGATAAGCGCTTTCAAACAAACAAACTCTTCAGCTTTATATATTAACTAATATAGAGTATAGATTAGTAAAGATATAGATTTAACACATGTTTGTACAAATAAATACATCTTTATCTTAAAAACTCAATACTTTTTTTTTCAAAAATTGATTCCAAAAAGTGCAATTTTCGATACGAATCGTAAATTTGGATATATATCTGAGCGACAAAAGTTTTGCTGTATCATGTAGCTAATGGTTTGTTCTGCCCGCCATCACGGCGCGCTGTTAGGGGGCAAGCAGACCTCAAGGGGATAGAAACAATACCGCATAATGTGTTCTTTAGAAAAAATAAAGGAACGAAAGTTTCACAGAAAAACCGCTTTTGGTTAATGTTTTTTTAAGGAGCAGCTGTTTTAGTTGTTGTAATTAAAAAGAATATAGCAATTGAATTGAAAACCTCTTTTTTTGCAGTCGGTTAATATATAAAATTGATAGATTTAATTTTGAGTAATCATCTCAGCTATCGCCGTCCATTGCTGAACGTAGGCCTCCCCCAAAGAGCATTTGAGTGATACATCGCTGAAATTTGCTTTGCATAATTCACCTTTAATACAAAACAAATAAAATTGAAACGCTCAATCCGTTCGGTAGCTGTGACGCCACAGACACACCGACACTTCAATCTTATAAAAACCCTATTTTCGTCGGGGGTTAAAAAGCAGGCCAAGTCGCAGTTTTCAGCTGGCTATTACGAACACGTCTAGTGTTTTTAATTAATCATTTTCGAATTATATAAGTCATTTTAATATATATTCATAGGATCCATAATTTTAAAGTTGAAACGAAAAAACTTTTTCAACTTTTTTCAACTCAATTTGTGGAAAAAAGTCGATTATCTCAAAAATATTGGGAAGGACATGTTTCCAACTTTATTCCGTAGGGTTGGCACGCTTAAAAATGTCTCTTTTTTATGAGATTTGAATATTTTAATGTGATCTTGTTTCTTTTCGTTGAAAAATATTGAATTGACTGTGATTATTTTCGAATTCCACAAATTATTAAAAAATATTCACTTTTGTAAATTTACACACCAATTTTAGATATTCATGAACTATATTTTTGGACAAATAATAATAATACCTACGCAAGCAATCCTGAGAAATAAAATGATTCAAAATGAAAAACCAAAATACATTTATTTACATTAGTTTTTTTTTGCAAATAGCACCGCTTCCTGAGTGCTTTGGATGTTAAGAAGAAATGGCGCAACGAATTCCACCACAGCATAGCACTCTGTAATTCTTATAATCTAATATATAAAAACTCCGTGTCACAGTGTAAATAATTGAAATCCTACGAAACGGCTCGACCGATTCTTATAAAATTTTTGGTCTGAGAATTGAACCACATGAATTTTGTATATCTCCATTTTTTAATTCTCTATTACTCATTTGTATGGCAAAACAATGTTTGCTTAATTAGCTAGTAATAAATAATTAAATAAGAATATCTACGTTAAACATTCTTTCCAACCAAAAAAATTTATCAGAATAACTTTAGAATCTCATCAAAATTATAAACCTATAGAAATATAAAAACAATAAATTTAAAAATACTAAAATAACACGTACTGCCAACCCTAGATCTCATAATAATGAGTTTACAACCGACCAGTCTAAGTTGACCCGCCCTGCCTCCCTCCGTCCATATAACGCGTATTACATAGGAACAATGCGGGGCTATATACAGGGACTTATATAAACTGGTGATCAAAGTGACAGACGCACAATATCAAAGAGCCGACTTTTGGGGTTCCGTGGCGGCGATAAGAAAACCCTTTACATTTATTTGTTTCGGATTTATCTACGTGATGTTTCAGGTTTGATCCCTATGCAAGTAATTTGAACTTTTAATGTTGTATGTACTTTCTAAATTATTCTAAGACACCACTGACAGACGGTGAAGGAAAACATCGTGAGGGAACCTGGATTACAAATGTTGGAATCTGAAATCGCCCGCAGTGAGCTAGCGTGGTGATCAATCCTTCTGTTATGGGTACAGACCTTTGCCCACCAGTTGGATATTGTGTGATCTATCTATAGGCTAAATTCTTTTTAAATACATCCTCTTCCTCCAAGTTAGCTGAGTGGTGACAGTCGCTACGCCAATCCCACTAAACGGGACGTGTTGATTCGATCCCGCATAGGAGAAGCGTTTGCGTGATCCACGAATGCTTGTCCTGAGTCTGGGTCTCTTTGTGCATGTGACTTGAATGTTTGTGGAACCTTTGAAATTCACTGACGTAGGATGCTGAAACAAACCAACTCTTTCTCTTTATATTAATATAGATTACTTAAATACAAATCAAACAACGAAAAAAATAAAGCTAACACGTACAGCAACAAGTCACAGGTTCGAGCCCTGTTTGAGTTTTATTTATTTTCACATTCATGCCAATCTATTTTTATACAAAAACTATAATTAAAACAGCAAAAGATTTGCTGGCATCCTAAAACAGGCGCTTAAGAACACTTTAGATACTAAGATTTCTTATTCAAGAAACTTTTGTGTAACTCTTTGTTTTCTGAAATAAATAAATAAGAAACGTTACATTAAAAAAAACCAAGCGACTTTAAGTGCGATTTAAATAAATAAATGCGGGCAACATCACGTACATTGTTCTGAACCCAAAGTAAGTTGCTGAAGCACTTGTGTGCTTGAATTGAGATACAACGAAGCTACCACAAACACCCAGACCCGAGACAATGTAGTAATGTGAATTTTTACATCGGGGATCAAACCCGGGACCTCAGAGCTAGCGACACCTTGAAACCGGTGCGTACGCCACTCGACGACGGAGGTCGTCAAAACTCGTTAAAGTTAATACTGTACCCATCCTTTACCCCCGTTTCTGTCCTCGCCTCTATAAATTTCCCCGAGTCATTCTGCCGGCTCCGTCCTCTGATTAATGCCCCTTCCATCCAACCAGGTTTTTTTCTCTTGCCTCGACAATTGCTTGTATTATAGATCCTTTGGCTATACACACAGACAAACTATACGACTTTACATATAAGTAAGATGTTAATATCAAAGTATTTGTTCAGATATTTTAGTTTTTGAAAGTATTTATAAAGAGATTTCGGTCTAAAGTTGGGTTTAGAAAAAATTGTGTAGCGTAAATTTTGTCGTTGTAGTTTCTTTTTAACTTATTCAATAAGTAGTAGGTTTTGAATTCATCTAAATTTTTAGTATATTTGATACCTAAGTATTTGGTATTGGAAACCCTGATGAGTAACTTATTGAGTTTCTCGCCGGTTCTTCTTCATAAGAATGACACTTTGGAACCGTGCAACTAGAGTCAGTAATGTAACGTTTTAAAAGTGCCTGAGAAACGGCCTATTTGAAATAAAAACTTTTTGATTTTGATATTGTCGATTTTTTTTCTCATTTAACGTGAAATAGCTGTCATTTATCTATCATATCAAAATCGGTCGAGTTGTTTAGCTGTTAAAGTATTTCAGTTGCTGTTACATACATAATATTAGTTTTAGCTGTTGCGACTGTAGGCCTGCACGCTACAAATGGAAAATGAGCCCACGGGAACATAATAATCGCGATAAAAACTATCCTATATATTAATCCTGGTTATAAACTATCTGTGTACAAAGTTTCGTCTAAATCCGTTCAGTGGTTTTTGCGTGAAAGAGGCACAAACATCCATACATACAAACTTTCGCGTTTATAATATTAGTATTATTTCTTTCGGTGATATAATATTTTTCCCTGGCTTGTCCCGGTTCCATGTTAAGCTCCCTTCACACTGCACATATGATTGTTGTATTGTACGACCTATTATGATTAATGTTGCCATGCAGACATCTTAATTCCCCTGCGACGTATCATTAATTATATTATAGAATTACTTTTGAACGTCATATGCAGTGATTGTCAACATTTTCTATGTATATTTTTTTGTTAGGTTGAGTTGTAGGTATTTTTTCTTGTGAGGTGTTTTTTTTTTAAGATTGAATCGAAAAGAGGGTGTTTTTTAGTTTAAAGACAAAGTTTTGCTGTGTGTCTGTGTCTATCATGGTAGTTTTCGTACGAATTTTGTATCCAGAAAGCGTGGTGATCAATGCTCGTTCTCTGTATGAGAGGCCTGCAGTGGGACAGTTACAGGCTAGTGATATTAACAGCTTCGGTAATGGCGCCCCAACGTGGGGCAGCTCACAAGCGTGGTGATCAGCGCTCGTTCTCTGTATGAGAGGCCTGCAGTGGGACAGTTACCGGCTGGAAACGTTCAAGTATTTTCGCTTGTCAACGATGATCGGACAAAATAGTCGCCATGTTTAGTACTATAATATTTTGTGTTTAGTCATCCAAGCGTATATTTGTAGGTCATTCAACTACGAGTAAAAGTGTCTTGAAATTGTCGTTCATTCATGATTTGCCAGCCTATATAATGTCTGTCCCACTGTTGGGCACAGGCCTCTTCCCGTATAAGGAAGGTTTGAGCATTGATCACCACGCTAGCTCACTGCGGGCGATTTCAGATTCCAAAATTTGTAATCCAGGTTCCCTCACGATGTTTTCCTTCACCGTTTGTCAGTGGTGTCTTAGAATAATTTTAAGGAAGTACATATAACGAAAAGATGCACTATTTTACCTGCACTTTAATCGAATATCAATTATTTCTACCACATGCCATTCTATAATTCACCAGATGTTTCGTATGTTTACTGAAAAGCATTCGAAATCGAAATAGATAGTTTTTTATTTTAAGTAGCCCGTTTTCCAGGCACTTTTAAAACGTTACAGTAATGACTCTAGGTGCACGGTTCTAAAACACGATACCCCTTAGTCAGACTGGTTGGATCTCTGGCTAGTCCGAAAACAACACATTTTTGTTTAAGTTTATTATAATCTGCTAATTGTTTTAGCGATTTCTACCCTTTTCGTGTTATGACCACATTTTTAATATATTGTAGGCTGGAAAAACAGTCATTGCTTAATTTTAAGTCGTCGTTAAATCTCAAGCTGCCTCTGTCACATTTAACTTGTAATATAACGATTTCAAAAACAAAAACATTTCGACTATATTCCTCCGAACACCAAAAGTCGACGTGAAAATCAATACGGACGCGAACAAAATGGCGGCCGGAACAATTTCATTAAAATAAAACCGTAGATACCATTAATATACATACCTAGAAGATTAATGTCGGCTCGAACAAAACGTAATAAATTAGACTTCTAATATTGGGGGGAAACGCAACCCTCGCCATATTTGAAAATGCTCGCCTCTGATTGGCCGGCCGTTGTACTAATCAATATTTTTCTGCTCATTCCTAAACGTCTTCACTTTCTGCTTTAACACATTCTATTATCGACCTTAAAACCTTACGTTAAGGTTATGTTTTCTATGTTGTTGTGTTTTGAAACAATGGTGTGTGTTTTTGTGGTTGCGGTAAAAAGTTTAGGTTACATTCGAGATTCGAATTTCGAAGCATTTTTTTTTTGTTGAATGTTGGTATTATATTTAGGTAACTTGAATTTTATCAAGGTTATTATTATTTGGTTATGACTTATTTTATTTGTGATTTATTTCGTGATTTAAACTAGGTTTTTAACGCGGATTCGCTTGAATGCTATTTATTTATAAACCCGACTCTATAGGTACTCGTTACGTACTTAAAAAAGGCAAACAAGCTCAGCGGGTCTTTCCATACAAAAAAAATAAAGAAATTTCTAAACGACTAATTTATTTCGGTGCCATATTTGATTTATAAATCTTAATTCTTGTTTTTATCGCAATTTTAGACCTCTTTGTTTACAAAAAACGACACTAAGATTATCCGTTTTCTTACATTTTTTTCTAACAGCCTTAAAGAATATAGGAGAACACTTATAGGCTGGTATTATTCACTGACCTCTTCCCACTTTAGAAAGATGCAAAATAATTATAGTATAGAGAAAGATATCTTTGGTTAAATTGTAAATCGATTTAATCTTAACAAAACCTAAGAAATATTTAATAAGCGCTTTACCTACCATGTAATAAAGTTTATAAGGCATAATTTATCCATTAAACCAGTCATTCCAGAAATAAATACCCCTATAATTAAAATATACAAGTTAAATCATAAACGCATTAAAATTCGACTCAAAAACTGAACAGTAATCTCCAAAACCACACAATACTAGAAAAAAAAAACTATTAACACTCTGGTCAACCACAGACAATGAAAAAAAGGGTTGACAACTGTTTTTACCTGTTCATCACTAAATTGTTTCAGTAGCCATCAAAAAAAGACTTTTAAAAGTCTTTGGGAAGCTTTTAAGATAATATAATTTGACAAATTTGTGTGGTTAAATAAAAGAGGTGGGTTTTGATAAAAAAAAAGTGATTTTGACAGTGATTTGGGATTATTTCCAGGTTATTAAGATGGTATGTTTTGTTAAGCGCCATTTAATATTATTACTTGTTTTTATTAGACTTAGAATCCATATGCGCGTTTCATCATCGGCCTGCCCTTTCCACAACTATGTTGTGGTCGGCTTCCAGTCTAACCGGATTCAGCTAAGTACCCGTGTTTTACAAGGAGAGACTGCCTATCTGACCTCCTCAACCCAGTTACAGACAACACGATACCCCTTAGTTAGACTGGTTGGTCTTCTGAATACCTGTAAACAGTCGTTACAGGTACAGGTACAAAGATGTATCAATACGAGTGAAATGTCAAATCATTTTAGCTAAATTAAAACAGTATGATTGAGGACATGATTAAGGGCTCCGATTGGTTCCGAAACTAGTCGCGCACTCCCGATACATACGCGTGAGTAAACCGTTGCAACAAAATAACAAAACTGCTTCTACCAATAATTTGCTGATTATAATTATCTCTATATCTATACAGAAACATGAAATTTGAGTTTTGTAATAATCTCTGAAATGGCTGAATTGATTTTGACGGGACTGTTATTGGCAGTTAGCTCGTGTAATAAAAATTATTTAGGCTTGTTTTAGGCTACTGTTATTTCATAGAAAATATTTAATTACAAAAATAATCAATAATAGAAAGTTATTCATAATAAATAGAAATAGAATTATTGTTTTTATCGTAATATAAATCACACCCAGTGTTTCCTGAAGTGTTTTAAGGATTTAAAAAGATACTAACTTAAAAAATCTTACTCATTCACAGCACAATAAAGACATAACACCTCTTTTTGACAATCATTCAAAAAAGTCAGAAATTCTAAATAAAAACTCTTTCTAAATTGAAAGAAAGAAAGTGACTTTCTCAAGCTTTCTTGCTTGTATCGTTAAACAAACAAATATGCTCATTATTAGTGTAAACTAGAAGTTGCTGAGATATTATGACTGGCAGCCATTTTGTGTGTGACGTCATCGTGACTAGTACGCCCGCTTCCGGTGAACTTTTTAATACTTTACTTTGATACTGGGATATTATTTTTTAGTCTGTGTATTACAGTTTTAAGTATTTCATTTAAATAATAAGATTTTTATCGAAATATAACATGGAATTGACTTTATTATTTTGCTATTGTGTGTAATTAAAAACTGGTCAATAGCGAGAATGATGGTTAAGTATAAAATTAGTCTAAAGAAATATGAATTTGCGTCAATTTGTCCGTCATCAATTTTTTAGCCGTAAGGAATGATGCTTAACTTTGATTATTTTTTTCGTTATTTGTTGTTATAGCAGCAATAAAAAATCATTATGTGTCAAAATATCAAATATCTTGCTTTTATGGTTTATGAGATACAGCCTGGTGGTAGACAGACAGGCAAAAATAATGAAGTTCATTTGAAAAATTACTAAGACTAAACTTATAAAGAAAACACACTCTGTCTCTCAAAATAATGTCAAGAAGTGGTTCTTATTCAACTTATAATGTTTAACCAAAACTTGCATAAATAGAAGCTGTTTCATTTAAGTAAACATAATATTATATCTAAATTAATAACTACGAATCTGAACTAGACACAGTTTGAGAATTAAATTCCGAAAACCTCCATGTTACCGATCAATTTCCACACCTTACTACGTGAAGCATAACTTAAAAACTACCCCATTGCACAATTTTTCGTCAATTTCCTCAAAACATCTTCACCCATCAATTTCTAAACCTCGGCATGCGAAGCTTGACTTTCAACAAAACTGTCACATTTCACTACTCTGCTCTTATTTTTTACTCAAATCGATATAAATACAACAACAATAGTACAGCAACACTTTCGCTGCTCGAGTCACGATGACGTCACAAACAAAATGGCCGCCAGTCATGTTCTATCAGCATTTTTAATGTAACTGTGTTGTTAAATCAGTTGAATGTTATGTTTTTAGGGGTTTTTGAAAGTAGAGTAAGCAACTGTTGTTGAGGTTTGGATTTTGATGGGTGATCATGTGAAGATGAATTTGTATTAAGCGGATTCTTTCAGTGTTTTCTTTGCGTTTATTTATCATTTTGCATTTAGCATTTTGTTTGATTATGAAAATAAAAGAAACGCCAAAAAATACTTTCTAGATGGACAGTAGTTGGACCGCCATTTAAATTGTTACAGTCGTTTCGAAACTGTAATGTTTATCAAGAGTAAAATCGTGAGAAAAGAGTTTTTTCTTTTTGATAGTAAAAAGAACATCCTAATACATTTAGGTTTTTAAGACAATTTTTTCCGTCTTCAGAGAGATCCATTTAACCAAAATTATGATTTTGAGTTTACGATATTACAAAAACCAATTGTTAAAAAAAAACAAGGGTTTTATTAAGAAACCTAGTCGGTTGTATCGTGTTGTCTGTAACTGGGTTGAGGAGGTCAGATAGACAGTCGCTTCTTGTAAAACACTGGTACTTAGCTGCAGGGCCGGATCTAGGGGCCCAGGGGCCCTGAGGCAACAAGGGAGTAAGGGCCCCCTTGGTTCAAGTTAATTTCATTCAGTGAAAAATTTTATAAGTTTTTTTTTTTTGGTGCCTTCTTTGGTGGTGGGCCCCTGGTCATAGTGGGCCCCTAGGCACTGGCCTAAAGTGCCTTATGGATAATACGGCACTGCTTAGCTGAATCCGGTTAGACTGGAAACCGACCCCAACATAGTTGGGAAAAGGCTAGGAGGAGGATGAGGATTTTTTTTCTCCACATCAAATTGTCCTCAGCTGATCAAAATTTTAACTAGAGAACTAGTATTTTTCCAACTCACTTATTGCGTTCTTGAATAAACTTGTTTATTTGAATGCACAGGAGTGTCATTTTCAATTGACATGATTAAACATGTTGTAAATAGGTATTTCCTCTTCTATAATCAAAGCTTCGAATCCGAGTGACGTCACAACATGGCTGCCAGTCATTGCTAGTCAGCGCTAATGAAATTTTGCCACAAAAAAAATGTATTTACATGATTTTCATTTTATTAAGTCTTTTGAAATAACCTAGATTTTTTATACGAACCTATATCTATATAACATATATCTCACTGGGCACAGGCCTCTTCCCGTATTATAGGGAATATCAAAAATCAAAATCAAAAGATTTTATTCTAAATAGGCCGTTTCTCAGGCACTTAAAACGTTACATTACTGACACTGACTCTAGTTGCACGGTTCCAAAGTGTCATTCTTAAGGAGAAGAACCGGCGAGAAACTCCAGGAGGGAGTTTGAGCATTGATCACCACGCTAGCTCACTGCAGGGTCCAGATTCCAACATCGAATCCAGGTTTTTCACGATGATTTTTTTTCCACTTTCCTAATTAAGAGGAGTATGGTACCTAACATTAGGATTTTTGTCTCCCGTTTGGAGAGAAGTTGAACATTTTTTTCTTAAACTTCCTTTTAACTATTTCTGATTAATTTCGTTGCGGGATTCTAAGGGTTAATTGGGACTGGGACACACCGAACTAAGTGGTTCGGTGGTTTTCGTTGGTTTCATTGTAGATCCTGGCTTACAGGAGTTGCAATGGCATGTGTGACAAGCGATCTAATTGGGATAAGAGAATTTTATACAACGATATTAAAACTTAAACTAATGTTTTTGAACCAATTTTTTTAACTTGTATTTCAATTAACGATCGATTTAAGTTTAACCTTGTCAGAGTTAGTGATGTAGATCATTCGTTTCGGTTAATTCTGACTGTAGTTAAAATAGATTAACCATTGTTTTAAGTGCATTGAACTGTGGTTAAATAACAGTAGTTTTAAATGTTATTTTTGTTACGTTAATTTTGAATTTGATTTTTGACGTAATTATATGCGGTTTTTTAAGTTTTATTAAGGTAAGAAAATAGTTATTCAATGGGAATAAATGGTTTTATTAAATAATAATGACTTGATTTTGATATTAACTGCTAAGTTTCTTAAGATTTTATACGAGATACATTATGAAATATCTATATCTCGATAGTTTTTTTGATAGTACATATTTTGATAGTTTACGATAGTTTTGTTGGACATGGTACTGAATTAAATATTGTATCATGTATCTTAACCAAATGAATAATAGCTAAGGAATTGAATCAGAAACATAAGAAAACGAAAACTACAACGAATTGAGAAAGTCCTTTTTGGAATCTGTTAAAAAGTCTATTTATTTAAGATGAGCCTGTAAGCCATTATTATATTTAGCGCGTTCATGCGTTCAAAAAAATGTCTGATGATGAATTTTGATGACCCTTATCTAAAACAAAAGCTCTTAAAAAATTAAGCTGCCATTATCACAAAATCTTTTTAAAAATCCTAATGCTAGGCAAAGGAATCTTCTCATAAAGCCATTACATAAAAAATAAGATCGAAAATAAAATTTGAATGAAGAACGGAATACTCTACAAAATTATACCTAAGTTCCAACATAATATATTGTGATAAATATATCCTGGCTATAAAAAAGTACTCTCGGAAAATCGAGGCGAAACCACAAGTACACCCGTCCCTTTCTAACCAACACAAAAGGCATAAGTAAGACGGAGATGGGTATATTTTTCGCCGTCTGACTTCAAGCCACGCCTACAAGCCGTATAGGCAGGCCGGTTGGTCGAGACAATGTGAAAAAAAAACTAGTTGGAGCAAGGGACAAAAAGGCATACTGCCCCATTATTCACGAGAGGCTGTAAGGAGAGGTATCCTTTGCCTGCAAATTAAAAAGTGAAAATCATAGTGCATATTGCTAGGTCATGGACGGTTGCAGTTTTTTTTTTCATTTGTGACATTTAAATACGGTTTTGTGAACAGAACTTTTTAGTGTTTGTGATTTTTTTTTTCGTAACCTAGAACCTTTTTGGTATTGGACTCTTTTTTTAAAGGTATGTGGTTAATTTATTTAGATCAATTCTATTCTTATATTGATAATTATTTCCGCCTATGATAGAACCAAAATGGCGGGTGGTATGCGGCTGCCATTCGTGAGTGCTAAGATAGAGGTGCTTAAACACATTTATTTTCCTCTTATATGTACCAATATAGAATAAAATCTCTTTGCAAGACGGAACTATAATAAAGGTTTCTTAAACACATGTACATAGAACGCAATTTTTATTCCCATATGTATTTTGAATTAGTATTTTAGTTATAAGAAATCTTCTATTGAAAACCAGCTTGCTTATTTCGTCTGCATAATCTTACTAATATTATAAACGCGATAGTTTGTATGTATGAATGTTTGTTCCTCTTTCACGCAAAAACTACTGAACCGATTTAGATGAAAATTTGTACACAGATGGTTATAACCAGGATTAACACATAAGATAGATGCCGATTTTCTGTTCCCGTGGTATCATTTTCGATTTGTGCCGTAAGGAGCCGCTTGCGGCAGCGATTAAGACGCCTGAAAACATTGTTTTAAGGGCGTGGCAAGGAGATATGCGTATACCATTGCACGTAGGTCAAAGAACAATATTCCTACTTGCTTGATACATCTAAAATACTGGCTGGCTTTCTTTCCTGAAGGACTTTAATTAACTTTCAAGAAGGAGTAATTGTTTCAAACCTTCGGTAGGTTTCAGTAAATTACTCTTCACAGCCCGAAGTTACTTCTATTTATTAGGACTGTTTATTACCAGACTTGTTCCATTGAATATTGAGTCTGGTTTTCCTGAATCTATAGAAATTGGTTTGAAATGGAATATGAAGTATTAGCTGTTGCCCGCGGACCCGCTACAAATGGAAAATGATCCCACGGGAACAGAAAACCGGCATGAAAACTATCCTATGTGTTAATCCTGGTTATAACTATCTGTGTACCAAATTTCGTCTAAATCCGTTCAGTGGTTTTTGCGTGAAAGAGGAACAAACATCCATACATACAAATTTTCGCGTTTATAATATTAGTAGGATTGGGTCTATAACTATGGTTTACTCACACGTATTCCTCAGGATAATTGGATCATTGTTATATTGCTTGAACGAATTAATCTCATTTTAAGGCTTAGGGACTTGTCTAATTAATACAAAAACCTGATATATTCCTCACACAACAGAGTAACGATAGCTGAAACTGCTTTAAAACGGGGGAATAGTTACAAGGGATGTAAAGAAAAAATGTTTCTTTGGAGGTCACATGCATTTGTTTGCGTAAAACTGCTTTTAATATAATTATGTTAGTAAATGCTTGAGAATCTTCATAATATTTATATTATTTTGGCCCATCCAACGTTTTTTTGAAAACTGTGTTTCTATAACCTCGAAAATATCTCTTTACCCCCTTCAACCGTATTTTTACTTGCACGTTTCTCCTTACACTATCCGACGGAATCGAATCCCGGAAAGCCTTAAGTCTAAAATAATCCGTTTAAAATTAAACTTTCAGTCCTAATAATAAAATTAATACACATAGAACAAAAGACATCAACGCGTTTTTACACTCAGATATTATTAAATTATTTTTTTGTTTAACGCCATGCAACGCCCTCTCCGTTTCTACAATTGTAAAAATATTATTTTAAGCCCTAGCGGTGGGCACTATAATACATGTTATCTATACTTACGTATGTGTTACTATAACCTCTAAACTGCTGCGCTGATATTGACGGATCGTCTGTCAATACACATTAGTATCAGTACCATCGACAATTCAGTAGCGTCCGTCAGTGATCCATCAAGATGTGTGTCAAAATATTGTTCCTTTTTCAAAGAATTTCGATTCTCTATGGTTTGCAATATCAATGATTCAAGCTTTAAATAAAAGTGTGAAATTGTGGTATATCCCTTGAGAGATAGAAATAAAATGCTATAGTTATATTATGTATAAAACTAGCTATTCTTCGCGGTTTCGCCTGAATGGAGTTTGTTATCGCGGCAGAAAAAATTGTATGCTTGCCTCGTATTTTGACTTTGTTTATGTGAAATATTATCAAAGTCGACGTCGATTTAGTATTTTCTTCTTGCAACAATTGCATATTCTTTTTGTGATTTAAGTTATTTGATAATATCTCTCTAAAGATCCATGAGTTAAAACTTCTTTGATATTATCCATTTCAGGTTCTCAAATAAAATACATATTCTGGAATTCATATGGAATTTTCATCAAAATCAAAATCATTGTTAGTAAGAACATAGATGAAAAGAATCATATTTTCTTCTTTATATGAGAGGCCTGCAGTAGGACAGTTACAGAGTTATAAGCCCATTACAAAAGAATTATTCCAGTTAATATCCAGTAGCCAATCCCTAAATCCCTAAACATCGATAAAAACCGTTAAAACTTTAATTAAAGAACATCCAACACAATCCTGTTCGAAATTCAAAAAAGAAACAAAAATGTATCGACACGACTTTTGAAATGAGAACAACCCACACTCGATTCGAAATTCAAAAGGTTCGAGGGACAGATGGGGAAAAAATAAACCGGTTCGATATTTAAATGCGAGAGGCGTGTTTTAAAGTTTTTATTTGGTTTCCCGAAGTATGGCTGGTTGGATTTGATGTTCGAATTTTGAGTTTAGGTAATTTGTTTTTTTATTTCTCTTATCGATTAAAGGTTTATTAAAGGAGTCTGGAAGTCTTTTTTGGACTATTAGTTACAAAAGGATAAAAAGACATTATTTATAACGACTATCTTTTAAGAAAAAATCTAGTCTAAAAAGCCGTTATTTTTGTAGTCTCTAAAATACCTATTATTAAACATATCTCAAAATTGAAAACCCCAGTTAATTCACTAAAATTTTAACTACAGTTCAAATTAATCGTATACGAAAACCGCAGTTAAAACTCATTAAACCATATCTGTTAACTTTTTCAAAGCGGAAACCGGTTCACAATTTAATGTTGATTCGAAAACAGTTGGATACCGAGTTTCTACAGCCGACCATTATACTTTGACCCCTGCAGGGACTATGTTCACACCCTATTTGAATGTATAATACATATACATGGTCTTAGCCGCGGGTTTGCTTACATAAATAAAAAGAAAACTTGTCGCCCATCAAATTTGTAACCGTAATGACAGTTGCTTAACCCCGAATTTGGTTTTAAGTATTTATTGTGTAGCGGTTTTTAGAAATACGTAATCTGTGTTGCGTTTGACTTTCTAGGTTTTTGAGATACAGTTTGGTGATAGATAGACAGATGGATGATGATGATGACTAGGTAAAAAAAACATAGTTTAAACATTACTTTTCAACGCTTAACATATTACAAACCCGAAAGTTTTTATGCATGGATGTTTGTTCCTCTTTCACGCAAAAACCACTAAACAGATTTAGACGAAACTCGGTACACAGATAGTTTATAACTAGGATTAACACACATGATAGTTTATATCACGATTTTATGTTCCCGTGGGATCATTTTCGCTCGCATCAGTTAGTTATACCTATATAAAGATGAACTCTTAGTAGTTATTTAATACATGCCTTTCACTTGTCTCCGCCTGGTTTCCATTTATATCACGGCATCAAGATGATACTGTATGTTATTATATTTCTCATACTTAAAGACAATGGGGGTTTTTCCATTCCGTAGGTACTTAAATTAAAAGCTTGTATAAAGTTCTGCGTATTTATATCCTTATATTATACTAGCTGTTGCCCGCGACTTCGTCCCCGTGGGTAGAAGATATAAGTTATGATTTATACCTGCCCTGTTTTTTTTTTCACATTTTCCATTGTATCTTCGCTCCTATTTGTCGCAGCGTGATGTTATATAGCCTAAAACCTTCCTCGATTAATAGTCTATTGAACACAAAAAGATTTTTTCAATTTGAACCAGTAATTCCTGAGATTAGCGCGTTCAAACAAACAAACTCTTCAGCTTTATATATTAGTAAGTATAGAGTATAGATATTAAATTCGACTGTAGGTATTTATGTGATTAAACTCCTCAACGGCTGAATTTGAATGAAATTTCAGTACACGGATCCATTTATAACTTGAGGTAAAATATAAAGGCAACTTTTACTCGAAAATCGTTAGTAAACTACGAAAATCGCGAACATAGCCATAGTATATTGCTAGTAGCATTAATACCTAAATTCTTCTAAGGCGTTTAAATTAATTCTATGAAGACAGTTTTTGTTTAGAACTTAATTATGACTCTATAATACCACTTAAACGTGACGTCACGAAATACCTACCATTTTATACTAAAACGTAGAAGGAAAATCATAAAATAAATACGAGATCAAATCAAACGACATCTTCTATCTCGCTCTTCCATGGGCTCAAAGTTTCGAATTTGGATACAAATGATACTGTGAGAAAGAGATAGATGTATGTTTCCTTGTGTTGTCTTCGGAATTGGAATTCAACCGGTTTTGTATACGATTTAGAATTTTAAATTCGGATTTGGTATCGTTGGAAAACGTTGCTGGTTGGTTGTTACTAAATTATTTTAATAGCAGAGGTAGAAGCCATTTCATCCGCGTTCTTTTGTAATTGGTTCTTTAAATTTGTTCAGAATCCTTTAATTTTTTGACTTAAATGATAGCCTATATTTTGAACTTTAACCTAAGATAATCTACTAGAAAAAGTATTATTTAAGTCAGACTTGCATTCCCAGAACTTAACGTAAGTAAGCAAACAGTAATAAACAGAAAAATCACAAAACTTTAAAATATACATATATTTCAATTCGTGCCAGTAGTAGTTTTTAAAATTAATTTACTTGACAAAATCAAATTATTAAAATCAAATATATTTAACATCTAAAAGTCAAGATGTGTATTCTTTAACATAACCTCATTTATGACATTCAATTCAACATGGCCGCCTTCGTTCCGAATACTCACAAATTTAAACGACGCGATTGGTCCAATAGAATTGGTAGCAATTAGTGAGAATTGAATACCTTAAATAAGGACGGACATTTTAAATTGATGTTAAATTGTTTCTAATAATGTTTAATTTGAGTGATCGTTGTGAAGAAACATGGATTCCAAATATTGGAATCTGAAATCGCTCGCAGTGAGCTAGCGTGGTGATTAATGCTCAAACCTTGCCTATGTACAAAAAGGCCTGTGTCCAGCAGTGGGATTGATGATTAAGGTTGGACTTATTATTAATATTGACTTATTTTTATTATTGAAATGAAACTACTTTTACGGATTTTATCGCGGTTTAATTTTAGATTTTAGTTCCCGACGTTTCGAAACCTTTGCAGGTATCATGGTCACGGGCAGACTGAGATGGCGTTCGTCTTGACGGGAACTAAAATCTAAAATTAAACCGCGATAAAATCCGTAAAAGTAGTTTCATTTCAATGTCTAACATTCGCGTAAACCTAAGAAACCATTATTTTTATTAATTGGTACAAATGCTTGTGTGATCGTATTCAACACACAAAAAAAAATTATAATAACTATCGTGAGACTGATTCATTATTAAATGATGTAACGGTTTACTCACGCGTATTTATCGGGGTAGCCCGACTAGTTTCGGACCCAACCGGAGTCCTTAATCATGAGCTGACGCGGCGGGGTCGCGAGTCGAACTCAGAAAAATGTCCTAAGTGGAAATCGAAACCACGACCTTCAGTATATCAGTCAGGGTAAGTAACCACTATACCAACATCTGTCAAACTGTTTGTGTTCTAAATGTTTGACTCAATCCAAAAACAAGTCAAATTATCTACCTACTTCATTTTCCTTTTAGGTCAAGCCTTTTAAATTGTTTTGAGTAAAGCTTTATTTTAACGAAACAATAGCTTTAAAAAAATACTTTCACAAATTTTCTAATGGATAAAATTATTTTTCTCCATTGAATATGACTTAAGATTCTTATCTCTATGAGAAATACTTTAAACATCTTAAAAAGCCCTTTCAAAAACAATTCTGTTTAATTTCCCACATTATTAATTAATGGCTTTTTAATTAAATTTATAAAAAACGTGAATTATATCTAGTTTCTGCTGGTCTTTTCTGATTTAAAAAAAATCAAATATGCTTTAGTAAGACTGGTTGTCAGACGTTCTAGGTTCAACCAGTAACGACTGTCAAAGATGTATAAACAACAGCCGAAACCCACAATTTAAAAAACTTACCGAAACACATGACATAAATGGACACCCATCCAAGAGCCGACTATATCAAGCGTAACTTAACCTGTGATCGAACAACTCGTGCAGTTGTAGCTTAGCCACGAGCCTCTTATATAAGTACTAGCTGTTGCCCGCGACTTCGTCCGCGTGGTTAAAAGATATAATTTATGATTTATACCTGCCCTGTTTTTTCCACATTTTCCATTGTATATTCGCTCCTATTAGTCGCAGCGTGATGGTGTATAGCCTAAAACCTTCCTCGATGAATGGTCTATTCAACACAAAAATAATTTTTCAATTTCGACCAGTAGTTCCTGATATTAGCGCGTTCAAACAAACAAACTCTTCAGCTTTATATATTAGTACAGAGTATAGATTATATAATACCTGCAGATAACAAAAGTTAAGTAACCTTGACAATGACTGTGATCTGAAAGTTATTTGTCCGAGTGCTATTAGTGACGGTCATTGTGAATTTATTTTCGATTCAATCGTGAACTTGACAATCTTGACAATATTAGGTAATGTCGACAGAAATAATATGGTTAGAGTTTATTTATTTATAGTTAAAAAAGAGCTGTTTAGTGTGTATTAATGATTTGTATGTTAATCTCTTCGCCCTTTTAAGGTATTCGGATAAAATTAACCCGTGTTAAGGCAAGGTATCAGCTACCTCTATACCAGAAATCATCGAAATCGGTCCTTTTGTTTGAGTGTTAACAGGTACCTAACATTTTCGCATTTATAATATTAGGGTTTCACAAGAATTATAATCCTGGATTGTTTTTATTTCACGCCGGTTTTTCTCCATAAGAATAACATTTTGGAAACCCGCAACTAAGTCATGAATTTACCGTCTCAAAAATGCCTATAAAAAACTAATAGACTTTTCATTTTTGATTGTGACAATCTCAAAATTGCCCGAAAACGTCTCATCTGTTTTTTTCACTCATCTTGACAATGAATTGTAATTAACAAGAATCTTCCTAAAAAAAAACGCAAATCTCCGTAAAAGTTAATTTTAACTACATAACAGAATTAACCGTACATCCTTTAAAGCAGGAAAACCGCTCAAAAACTAACTACATGTTATAAAAAAAGGCTTTTTATCGATCAGACCGTATAAAATGGCGTCCGTTCGCGAAACACGCGTCAAATTAACTCGGGTCCGCCATATTGGCTGTATAACCTTCAGGGTCCACCAATCAGGGCAGTTCGTTTTTAATTGTTTTAGTGTTAAAGATACTTAAACATAATATAACAAAGGTGGTCTGGTAGATAATGAATCAATCACAGGTTTAGCGAAGCTTGACGCGGTTGGTCCGTAGATGGGTGACCATCTTTGTCTTAACGAGTTCCTCCGTGTTTCGGAAGGCACGGTAAATTGTGGGTCCCGTCAGACTTTGACAGTCGTTACAGGTAGTCAGGAGCTTGAAAAGTCTGACAACCAGTCTAACCAAGGGGTATCGTTTTGCCCAGGTAACTGGGTTGAGGAGGTCAGATAGGCAGTCGCTCCTTGTAAAACACTGGTACTTAGCTGAATGCGGTTAGAATGGAAGCCGACCCCAACATAGTTGGGATAAGGCTAGGACGATGATGACTGGTAAATGAAAGTTTAAATCAATTAACTTGCTGCCTCAGTAAACGTTGTTTTGCCATTTAAAAATAGGGGCTGATAGTAGATTGCTAAAACACACATGTAAAACTTAGTTGTCAAAGAACACGCGACACGAGAATATATGTATCTAATATAAAATAAGACCGGATTTAGAAGAATCTTTTTACACGGACAGTTTATAACTATGATTAACATAGTATAGTTTCATAACAGCACCAAAATCATGAAAAAACAAACAATATTCAGACAAAATGACAACCTCCTCCTATTTTAAGTTGTTTGTAAATACAAAAGTCCGTTACAAAAAAGATTATATCAACTTTAAAATACATCCTTTTTATTCTTAAAAAACCAGTAGTCGAAGCCAAATAATCGAATCGATGAATTAATAATCTGTCCTAATCTATGGCTTAATGTAACCCATTTAACGCCATCGAAAAAAAATCGTCGCCACTGACTTTTACGGTCTCAAAGACCGGACAATGCGGATTAAAGTAAGTCCCATTTGACAATAAGCTACTAGACCGTTATTTGAGGGTTGACTGTCAAATGCATTGTCTATTTTTTTCGTTAAGTGACAAGTGTGGTTAGCCAACTTTTAATGAATAAGAATATTTTCGGTAAAAGCGCGAAAAGCTGAGATAATGTTATCTTTTTGGTGTAAAAGATTTGAGGTTTGCAGTGGGACAGTTACAGGCTGGTGTTATTTAACAGCTTCGGTAATGGCGCCCCACCGTAGGGCAGCTCACAAGCGTGGTGATCAATGCTCGTTCTCTGTATGAGAGACCTGCAGTGGGACAGTTACATACACCATATATTTCGAAAATATATGAATTTGTTCGGTAGTCGCTTAGATGCTAATTTCTTCTAAAACCCTTATATTGCCTTACAGAAAATTTGACTCGGACACATTTAAAAGACAAAAGAACATTATTTCTCTATTCCTAGAACGGAATCTTTCATCAATTATGATTTACAACCCTTTAGCTACCGTGTATAATTGCCGCGGTCTTAAAGACCCGACATGCGGCGGTCTTTTACACCCAAAAGATTATGACCGTCAAAGGCTTAGCTTTTGTAACTATTTCTATGATTTATAGTTTCCTAAAATAATAGATTTCGGCAGCATTTGCGGTTTTTTTTCTTGTTTTCTCAAGGGAGGTTAAATTGTGGATTTTTGCGGTCAGGTGTAAAACCTTTTTTGTTGAATTGTATTTGTTTTGTTAAGTTGGTAGTATTGTGTATTATTATATGGGTATATTGTTGTATTTGGCTTAGAATAATGAATGTATATAAAACTGCTACTAGCTGTTACCCGCGACTTCGTCCGCGTGTAATAAAGATTTGTTTATGAATTTGTTGTGTTAAACTGCGTTATTAGCACAATGGACGATATTTATTTTATTACTGCTCTGCTCTTATTTATCATAGCGTAATTACATATCATTCACATGCACAAAGACACCCAGATTCGGAGCAAGGTTCGTGGATTACACAAATGCTTGTCCCGACTGAGGATCAAACCCGTGACACGTCATTTTCTAGAAAGGAATGTGATTCCCGTACATTTAGAAAATTATATCTCAGACTACGCTAATAATAATGTTACATTTTTTCGAATCCTCTCTTACACGAACCAATGAACGGATTTAGACAAAACTTGGTACACAGATAGTTTATAACCAGGATTAACACATACGATAGTTTTTATCCCGATTTTATGTTCCCGTGGGATCATTTTGAATTTGTATCCCGCGGGCATCAGCTAGATTTCTATAATAAGTAACTTATTAAATGATGTACTAGTTTCGGACCCAACCGGAGTCCTTAACCATGAGCTGACGCGGCGGGTTCAACTCGCGATCCCGCCGCGTTTTAATAAAGAAGAAAAACTATTCCTGATAAAAAATAGTTAATCTAAACCTTTATTACGAAACTAGTCGGGCTACCCCGATAAATACGCGTGAGTAAACCGTTACATCATTTAATAATGAATCATTCTCACGACAGTTACTATCAAAATGAGTAACTTGCTAGAAAACGCTTCTGAGATGCATTGCATCTAACTATATACCTTGAACCCTCAATATTAATGGTGTTTTCCATTGCAGGAGAGTACGTGATCCAGGGTGACCTTCCTCGGGAGCTGGTGGGGGGTGAAGAGTCGAGGTTCGATCTTCTCGAGGAGGCGCTCCAGCTGGTGGAGCTCGGAGACGAGGCCGAGACCAAGAATGAACCACCTGAGGTAAGGGCAGAAGTAGAAGATCGATTTTGGGAGGAATCCCATATATTTATTAATAGCTGTTGCCCGCGACTTCGTCCGCGTGGTTAAAAAATATAAGTTATGATTTAAAACTGCCCCATTTTTTTCACATTTTCCATTGTATCTTCGCTCATATAAGTCGCAGCGTGATGGGGTATAGCCTAAAACCTTACTCGATGAATGGTCTATTCGACACAAAAAAAAATCAATTCAAACCAGTAGTTCCTGAGATTAGCGCGTTCAAACAAACAAACTCTTCAGCTTTATATATTAGTATAGATAAATTAAAAACTCTTTCCTCAAAACCTCGTTCTCATGTTCCAGGCTATAGAAGGCAGCAGCAGCGGCTCCGAGATGCTGCACCCGGCGATGCGGCACGTGCCGCACCACCCGCTCGCGCACTACCATAACCAGGTGAGTGGTGTGCATTGATGACTTTTTATGGAAGTATAGGACGGTGCTGTGAAGGAAACAAGCATTTTACAGTGAATTTAGTTTTTTGTTCGGGATGGAGTTGAGGTAGTAGCCCCACTGACTAGGTGTCTAGTATGCATTGATGGCTTTGTAAGGAAATATAGGACGGTGATGTGAAGGAAAGTGGCAATGTATGGTGAATGTTTTTTTTGTTCGGGAAGAGTTGAAGTTACATAGTAGAAGATACATCGAGATCGTATAAGTGTCAATCCATTTAAAATTACCAGCAAAATATCAGCGATTTCAAATCAAATATTTTGTATTAAACCTATCAAAATAGATATACCTAGCCGTTAAACGGATTCTTTGAAAAAAACGTAGCGTTATTTTTTTTGACGCAGATATAATTAAAAATACGTAAAATCTTATCAAAATTGATACAGCAACAAACAAATAAAATATTTAGGTAACATTTAAAAATTTTCAAGCATACATAAGTATAATCAAAAACCATTATACATAATCAACAAACAGACCAACAAACACATTTTTCTTTTTCAATAAACATCTTAAAACATCGTTTGACTGTCTCCCAAAATATTTAGACTACCACCAAACACAGGCCGGTCTCCAAAATCAAAGAGGACAAGTAAAAACTGAATGCTGATGATAAATGGAGTGTCTTGGTCAGGTGAACCACACACGGCGGCGGCGGGTTAGCGCGCGGTCCAAGTCACAAACATACAAGTCACATGCACAAAGACACCCAGACTCAGGACAAGCATTCGTGGATCACACAAATGCTTGTCCTACGCGGGGATCGAATCAACACGTCGCGTATACGTTTGGCGCGGTGACCTCAACCACTCGGCTATCCGTGCAGTCTTATTTTTCAAGTAGCTGTCGCCCGCGATTCAAACCGCCTGGATTAGGGTTTTTGATTAAATCTAATAATATAAAATGTTTCGGAAGGCACGGTAAATTGTGGGTCCCGGCTGTTATTCATACTTTTTTGACAGTCGTTACAGGTAGTGAAAAGCTTGAAAGTCTGACAACCAGTCTAACTAAGGGGTATCGTGTTGCCCAGGTAACTGTGTTGAGGAAGTCAGATAGACAGTCGCTCCTTGTAAAACACTGGTACTTAGCTGAATCCGGTTAGACTGGAAGCCGACCCGAACATAGTTGGGGAAAGTCCGCTTTTAAACAATATTGAACAATCTTCTTTCTCTTATAACTTGGACCATACAACACAAAAACTCTTTTTAACCCAAACGCCGCGATCGAACATTAATCATTATTACAAAAAGTAACAACTTTTGGACAAATTGTTTTACTTTTATTTTGTTAATTGTTTTTGGCTACCGATCGTAAATGTTATATTGTTTAAATATGTTTGTTTTTGTCATTTAATGTGTTAATTTTTAATAGTCAATACACGAATTTTGTGTTATGCTAAGACAAGGTTTATTATATTAAAATTGCTTTAGAAATAACCTACTTGCACTGCAGCAGTCGGATAAAAAGTGATAAATAATACCTACTTGAAGTAAGGTTTAAAACTAAAACGAAGAATATCATAAAAAATATATATTTTAAAAGACAACTCCGACTCTAAAAACAAATAATATCTGTGTCGCGGGGGTTTTAACATACAAGCCACATGCCCAAAGACACCCAGACTCAGGACAAGCATTCATGGATCACACAAATGCTTGTCCTACGCGGGGATCGAATCAACACGTTGCCGGCATGCTACCTTTCTACGTTGCTTTAAATACCGTAAAACATTCTGGCTGGAATCATGACGATGATTTCTTTAACCGTTTACAGCAAATACGTATTACAAAAGACATTGGTGCGGGATTCGAACCAAAGATTGAACGAGTAATACTAATATTTGAAATACCACGAATTCGTTTATATCTGTTATAAAATAAAATAATATATAAAGCTGGAGAGTTTGTTTGTTTGAACGCGCTAATCTCAGGAACTACTGGTACAAATTGAAAAAATCTTTTTGTATTGAATAGACCATTCATCGAGGAAGGCTTTAGGCTATAAACCATCACGCTGCGACTAATAGGAGCGAAGATACAATGGAAAATGTAAAAAAAACAGGGCAGGTATAAATCATAACTTATATCTTCTACCCACGGGGACGAAGTCGCGGGCAACAGCTAGTTTGTTATAAAACAAGGAATTGTGGAGAATGGCATAAAAGGGAAGCTTATCACTAGCACCAGCAGTGAGTTAGTGAAGACAGTCAAAGCATATTTTACTTATGTATACAGTCAACAGCAAAAATAAACGATAAAAATCAGGGAGTTTTAATTTGATCATCCACTTTTGCTATTGACTGTACAATCTTGATCAGAATTCCATTCTTGTGACACACGTCTCTCGTAAAAACTTTAACAATAAGTATTTCAAGTGTTGTGCCCTAAATAAACAGGGCAGGCAACACTTTTTGTATGGAATATTTTTGTTCAGTGATGGGACATGTCGATGGAAGGATATTTCATTATCGAGTGTTTGAAATCACCACACCAAACCTATTAAAACTTGCTTCGTCGTACTAGCGTTTATGTGTGTCCACGAATGCTTGTATTGAATCGTATTCTCGTATCGCGGGGGGTTTCACAAACATTCAAGTCACATGCACAAAGACACCCAGACTCAGGACCAGCATTCGTGCATCACACAAATGCTTGTCCTACGTGGGGTTCGAAACCGCGACACGTCTTGCTCTGAGGGTTTGGCGTGGTGACTTCAACCACTTGTCTATCCGTGCAGTCAATAAATGTACATATTCTAAGGATAAATGACAATTCATCGATATGCGAACATCACTAGTTAAAATACTCAAAAACTACGTATTTTCGGAAAGCCGGCTACTGTATTGAGAGGCACATAAACCAATATTTACATATAGTTAAAATTCTTGGTTAAAACTAACATGAGTGACTGCTATTCAATATTTAAGTTTAAAATTTCGATTAAACATTTTACTAGGGCTTTTATTGTGTTACTTTATCGATGTAAAGTTCATTTCAAAGAAATCTTTCGACATAATTATAAAAAAAACATCTGTCAAATACCAAAATTAAATGCGGACAACATCACATACATTGTTCTGAACTCAAAGTAAGTTGCTAAAGCACTTGTGTTATGGAATTCAGACACTCAATACTCAATACTCAATTATTTATTGCGTTCTATAATGTACATTAAGGTCTTAAAATCTAATAATACAGATACAACGAAGGTACCATAAAATTAGTGTATCTTCGGTCAGTTGCAAATACATGACAGGGCTTCGCAAACCTGGTTCCTAAAGTTACTAGGTGTTGCCCGCGAGCTCGCCCAGTACAAAATGAATCTGAAAAAAGTTGAAAATGATCCCACGAGAACATAAAATCGGGATAAAAAGAATCCTATATGTTAATCATGATTATAAACGGACTTAAAGTTATAGAAGATACAAATCAATCACATTTTGAAAGTCTTGGAAACCAATTTATTCAGAGAACTCCAAGAAATCGCGGACAGACAGAAATTTGAAACGTGGGAATCGTAAATAGTAAGGATTTCATATCTAGGAGAAAAGTGGATGAAGCAACAAGCACTTCCAGGACGAGCAATGATGGGTATCAGGCTAACTTATTGCCTATGCATATCAGAATTATCAGAAAATTATATATTAAAACAGTTGCTGGAATTTAGACCTGCAACTATGTATGTGCATATTAATTCAATCTTTGAAAGCCTAGTTCACATAAATACTTAGACCTTTGTTTAGTCCTAGCTACCGCATTAGGTTAAGTAACCTGTAATGGTAGATTAGTGTGATAATTAAATAAATAAATAAACTATCTGCGTACCAAGTTTCGCCTAAATCCGTTCAGTGGTTTTTGCGTGAAAGAACAACAAACATCCATACATATAAACTTTCGCGTTTATAATATTAGTAGACTTTATCAAAGCCTGCAATGTATTTCAACTCGGGTGATATTCTCGCAGTTTTAAAGACTCGATCAATCGTGTCATATCAATACTATAATCGATATTGATTACAATCGATGAAAACGATAACTTTACGCTCGAGTTGAGGTCGTGACTTCGATTCCCGGATCGGTATGTAGGTGGTTAATGTCAACGAAATGTCAGTTTTACAAATGAAGTAGGAATTTAGACTGTATTGCTACGGAATAAGAGTTTTAAGTAATTAAGGTTATGGGATTTTTATATTATTTGTCACTGTTTAATCTATATCTATACTCTATACTAATATATAAAGCTGAAGAGTTTGTTTGTTTGTTTGTTTGAACGCGCTAATCTCAGGAAACACTAGTCCAAATTGAAATATCTTTTTGTGTTGAATAGACCATTAATCGAGGAAGGCTTTAGGCTATAAACCATCACGCTGCGACTAATAAGAGCTAAGTTACAATGGAAAATGTGAAAAAAACCGGGCAGGTATACCTAAATCATAACTTATATCCTCTACCCACGGGGACGAAGTCGCGGGCAACAGCTATAATAGATAAGTTTGGTAAATGGTTGAGGTCACCTTGCTAAACGCAATTCAGCGACTGCCGTTTAAACTCTGACACTAAACTTTAAATCAACTATAGGAAAGTTTGTTCTTAGTCCATAGACCCACACACAGACAATCTACAAATCAAATTCAAATACTAACAAAAGAAAATCACATGACATCTTGAAGGCCTTATTAAAACCACTCATGTAAGTTGGCCCGAACAAGGCCCATACATAAACCGCAGGCAAAAAGATGCGAATATCAAAGCAATTAAGATAACATCCCATATCTTTTTCCTTTGCAAAGATACTGCTGACTAAGGGCTAGCCCTTTGTAAGGCCGCGGCTGATTGGCAAGTCATTGACGGGTCAGTGTTTAAAGTCGATATTAAAGCCGCCTGCTGCGAATATAAATGACAGGCTTTTAAAATTGTAATGTTTATTTAAATAAGATGGAAACTAGATTATCATTTTCATATTGAAGTGAGTCAGAATTGTTTAGGTATAGATTTATTTTAGCATAGATTATAAAAGGGATTACAAAAGCGGTTTAATCATGTTGAAACATGAATATTAATCAGTGTAATTTATTCTAATATAGATAAATTACACCCAGATACAGAACAAATGATCGTGCTCATCACACAAACATTTGTCGTGGGTTGGAATCGAATCCACGACCCGGTATAGCAGTCATGGCCGGTGACCACTAGACCAGATTGTTGTTTCAAGCTGTCCTTTTTGTTTGTAACCAGGCTGTATGTCATGAACCGTTTTAGCTATATAGTAAAAATTTTGCACAGATAATGTATTTCTGTTGCCGCTAATGGCGCTAATACAATAAATACAAAAAAAATAGGTTTGAAATTTTATTTAAATCATATATTCAGATACTAGTCCTAATAAGGCCTGAGACTATAAATAAAACAAACCAAACAAAAGAAAAAGAAAGTCAAATTCTTTCTAAATCTAAAAAAGGAAAGTCTTTTGAATGTAATGTCGTATTAATATCTAGAAATCTAATCATTAGGTCATCTGACTATCATTGTAATTAGACAAAGTCATTTTGTACTGAATTTTGTCTGAACATGAATAAATGTGAAAGTCTGTCTGATCATCAGCCTAGCCTTTTCCCAACTATGTTGGGGTCGGCTACCAGTCCAACCGTTTTCAACTAAGTACCAGTGTTTTACAAGGAGCGACTGCCTATCTGACCTCCTCAACCCAGTTACCTGGGCAACACGATACCCCTTGGTTAGACATAGAAAATCTGTCTGATATGCTTTTATGAGTAAATTGATCTACCGATTTTAAAGAAATTTGTTATTTAGATAAGAATGAATGGGCTAGTTGTTTCAGTTTTTTAGTTCAATAATCGTTCATTGGTATAAGAAAGCGGAAGTCTGTAAGTTTTCAAATGAGTATAAATAAATTTAATAAATTTCATCCTTATTTCAATACTGTTAAGGTATGTTATTGCAGATCATTATCACTGACCTTTCTTTGACCGCTCTTGACTTCTGTTATTAGGGTTGTCAAAAGTAAATATATAAGTAGTGCCTTTTTTCTCTTAAAGACTGGTGTTATTAACAGCTTCGGTAATGGCGCCCCACTGTGGGGCAGCTCACAAGCTTGGTGATCAATGCTCGTTCTCTGTATGAGAGGCTGCAGTGGGACAGTTACAGGCTGGTGTTTTAATATTTTGTTGTGTATATTTTAATAGAGATGCTTACTAATAGGTATTCCCAAACTTTTTACATTTGTTTGTACCGAAGTAGTTGTACATTAGTCTCTCAATTATAATCAAATTAGTTTTAAACTTGGGTTTACAAGTTTTTATTGATAATAGTTAGACTAAAGTTATTTAGTTGATATTTATTTATTTAAGAGCATACTGCAGACATAATCCTTCATACCTATAAACGTCCCACCGCTGGGCATAGACCCCTTCTGTTATATGGAAGGTTTGAGCAAAGATCGATAGTTTGTTGTCTAACAACCAGTCTGACCAAGGGGTATCGTTTTGCTCAGGTAACTGGGTTAGGAGGTCAGATAGGCAGTCGTTGTGTAAAACATTGGTACTTAGCTGTATCCGGTTAGACTCTAAGCCGACCCCAACATAGGCTCGCCATATAACACGCCGATCTTTGTTATAAATATAAATTTAATTTATTTATTGGAAATTATCTTTTTGCCAGCCCTAACCTCGGTTCATTAGTGACGTTACAGATCGCTTTGATCTCACCGCCCGATCTTTAATGTTTAGTTATAACTATATTATAACTGTATTTGCCTTTAGTTAGTTTCAAACATATAGATTATACTAACTGACCCATGTTAACTAAGTTAAGCAGAATTTTTAGGTTAGAATAATCTGTGACACTCGCAAGTAACGTGGCTTTCTATTGCTTAAACAATTTTCAAAATCGGTTTAGTTGTTTCTGAGATCACCCTCTATGACGTCAATAAGTGTAGCAGGATTGTTCGAAAGAGTTACCGTGGCCCCGGTACACGAAGGGCAATGGAAGGAACATGGATGGGTTTCAGTCAGTAGGAGTCTGACACTCCCTTCCGCTCAACACATAGCGGAAGGAGTAATTTGATGATTTTCACATCCGAAAAAAAGGCCTCACGAAATGTGCCTCTCAATTTAATTTAATTAATTTTATTTCCATTAAAGCAAACTATATTTATACCATAAGTACACTTGCGGTTATCGCGGTATAAAGTATAATCCTAGTAGCAAATTTCATGAAAATTGGTTTAGCGGTTTAAGCGTATGTGACTCAACTAGTTGCTTTTATGTTTATACTAGCTTTTCGCCCGCGGCTTCGCCCGCTTCGAGATCGGTTATATCGCGTTTCCAAGAGAACTCTTCAAAAGTCCGGGATAAAAACTATCCTATGTTCTTTCTCAAGGTGAACTCAAACTCTCTACCAAATTTCATTAAAATCAGTTCAGTGGTTTAGACGTGAAAGCCTAACAGACAGAGTTACTTTCGCATTTATAATATTAGCAGGAATAGAAGCTGGTGTTATTTTATATACACTGACATTGTAACGGGTATTTAAAATATATAATTATTTGTCTCATAAACCAATTTTATATAATAGTCTATTATTAAGACTAATTATGTGTAATACGGTGAATATTGTTATTTCTTGTGACGTCAATGTCACTTGGCTATATAATTGTGTCAACAAATATAAATAGTATTCGTAATATTGTTTTCTTTTTTTTATAACGACTCTTGCACTGAGGAATTTAATATTTGTATTACAAAATTATTCTCTTTTTCAAAGTCAAGTGTTATTTTATTTCATTTGTTTAGGCACTTAGGTGAAAACATTCTTGATGTATTTTTGTCTAAAAACTCAGTTTAATAATAAAACCCGAATAGAAATTATTAAAGATTACCAAATCGAATATACTACTGAAATATATCAGTCGCTTATTTATTTATTTGTATGAAGAGACAGACAAAGGTATAGATATTTTTTATGCATGTTAGGTTATTTATATTTAATATGGGCTAGCGTAGACTTTATTTACCTCTGTTTTATATCTTCAAAAATAAAATGTCATTAATTAATTAATTATTTTTTTCTTACCTAGACGATTGTATTCAAACCTGCATGGATTCAAACCTCCTTACTTTCATATGAATCTCATTGACTCAGAGGTATTTTTGTCTTGATGCCCATCTACTAATAAAACAATTTGTCATTCTATTTGACGTTATACAACACAGGTGGCCCGGCGTCACCTGTCTTTTAAATACTATTAATCATTGCTTTGGTAATGCCGAAATGTATTTTTTTTTTCGAAACTAGTTGCGCCTTGCGGTTTCGGCTGTTGTTATAGTTGATGCGACTGGTAATAATTGACTGCACGGATAGCCGAGTGGTTGAGGTCACCACGCCAAACCCACTGTCCGCGATGTGTCGCCGGTTCGACCCAGTGTAGGACAAGCATTTGTATGATCTACGAATGCTTGCCCTGAGTCTGGGTGTCTTGTGACTTGAATGTTTGTGAAATCTCCCCCGCCACAAGAACTAAATTCCTTATAGCGGGAGTCGTTTTAAAAAAAATACATATAATATCTGTGCATAGGACCGCCAAACAATCTTAACCATTGAAAAAACACCAAATGAAAATTGTTTAACGCTTGTAAAATATTCGCTATTAATTATAGTTAAATTAACATAACGTTATACCTAACTAGGGGCTTATTTAAAACACAATTAACATCATTTTAAACCCATTTCTGAAACCACATTCAAAAATACCCATTAGCGGTTTTACATAAAGAAAATAGTTTAACAACCCCAAGCTGTCATATAAACATTTTATAAAAAACGAGGGTAGTTTTGAAAAAAAAAATCTACCTGCACTCCTGTCAACGCATCATTTGTCAAGTGGTCCGCGACGCGGCTGCGATGCGGATGGGTTGACGCCTCTTACAAAGGCAAGAACTGGCAGCCATTTTTTTTTTAATGTGTTTTGTTTTTGCTAGTTGTGGTCTGGTTTAGGTAGGGTTGTAGGTTTGATGCCAATGCGGTGACTTTCTCAAAATTAATAACATCCAAATTCCAGCCTGCCTGTCATTTAATTTCTGGGTATTTTTTAATACTAGATTTAGTGCCGATTTTTCAATCGTCAGATAACTTTTATCGTTTAACGGTTTGACAGCTTTTGTATAGAAAATATGTCAAACAGCCATATTTATTTCTCAGATAAAAGTTATCTAGCGATTGAAAAATCGGGCCTTAATTTAATGTAATAATTTATTAATCAAAATAATGCGTATTATGAGCTGCTAGCTATGGCCTAAGCCCTTTATATGTTTAAAAAAAGTAAACATTTTTGTTACCTCTTCGTCGATAAAACCGTACAAAAAGAATTTAGTGCATGTTTGGATTCGAACCTACAACCTTTGACATAACAGGCAAACACTGACACCACTAGACTATCACAGTTAAGACTAAATACACATTTATAGTACTTTTTAAATCCAAGTACTTTTGCTAAAACATGCATTTTATGCTTGCTATAATATTTGCGAGAGAATTTCATCGGCGTTTCTACTTTCCTATCAATGATCTATCGATCCAACGGGCCTCACTACGTTGGGGTCAGCCGGAGCAATTACCGGCCTATTCAGAGACGGTACATGCGCGCTGCTCGGGCGCATTATACATCATTATGTCGCAGGTTGAGTTGTAACGTCGGTGGGAGTTTGAAGTGTACAGGTTTTTTTTTTAAACTATTAATGTTTATTTTTATGATATTCCAAAGCTTTATTAAGACGATAAAGTACAAAAGACTTTAGGTATAACTAGTGAATTCGTCGCAGCTAGATAAGTAATAAAAATTCAATAAAAATGTTATGACATAAGTGGATAAAAAAAATAGTTAACTTCAAAAAGAAAATGTCTGTTTCCTCAAGTACATATTTTTATGCACTATCTGTCCATCTCTTCATTTATCTTAATATCTGTCTTCTATAAACGTGTGTCTTTTTGTTGTGTTTTTTTAAGTATTTTTACTAACTAATACGAATGGAAGAATGAAAGGGAGGCCTTTGCCTTTTGGAGGGACAGCATCTTTCTTGTGTACCTTAAAATGGGTGGAATAGAAAAATGTTTGCTTACATAAAAACACTTAAAAACAATTATTTTATGAACAGCTTGAGAATTTTCATATTATCTTTATATTTTGTTAAACGTCCAAATCTTAATAAAAACTCCTACCCATCCAACCCAAAAACACTTGTACTCACCCCGTTTCGTTTTCAAGTCTTTTACAAAAATGGCCGATCACAAATTCAAACTGCGACATAAGAACGGTACGTTACATTACAATTTGAAAACTTTCTTTCTGTGTATCTCTTTATATTTGTTAATAATTAGATTTGATTGAATTCATATATAAATGTGAATATCTTTATAACGGGAATATCTACGGAAGTTCAAATTTAATTTACTTTTTGAGGAGGCGGTATACTAGTTGTCGGTTAGACGGAATTGTGTGAGAAATAGTGCAGGTTCGAATACGATATTTGCTAATAGTATGTCAGGTTAATTTTCAAAATAAATCTATCGTTATATCGGATACATATTTTTCTGATTTTTATCACTTTTAATGGAAAGTGAATATATGAAAATGTTCCCGAATAAGTAATCAAATAGACGAAAAAATAAGATCTTAGAGAACGTTGAAACGAACGATCTTTATTTAGAGCACCTAGTACCTAAATCCGTTCAGCAGTTTTTGCGTGAAAGAGGAACAAACATACATACATACAAACTCTCGCGTTTATAATATTAGTAGGCCTTGTTGCTATACCAGCAATAGAAAAGCATCTTTAAAAATTTCAACGGTATAGCTATCACAGTTTTATAAGATACATACATATAATATATCCTGGGACAACTCACACACGGTTATCTGATCCCAAGCTAAGCAGAGCTTGTGTTCTGGTAACCAGACAACTGATAAACTTACTTATATATTTCTAAATACATACATAATATAGATAAATTACACCCAGACACCAGAACAAATGATCGTGCTCATCACACAACATTTGATCTGGGTGGGAATCGAACCCACGACCTCCGGTATAGCAGTCAGGGTCACTCACCACTAGACCAACAGGCCAGTCAAGCCAGATACACTTTAAAGACGGACTGACAGACAAACGGACAGCAGGGCCTCGGTAATAGGTTTCCGTTTTACCCTTTTAATACGGTACCCTAAAAACAGCGTTAAAATGAAGTCAAAACCGAACAATGGAAATCAGACTTGGCTTTTAGACATTTTTTTTATACCAATCGGAGTCACACTTACAACCTTCAATTGTCAATTCGTCTGTCATTGTCAAGGACAGCGGACGAATGGTTTAATCTAACTTAACGTCTATTCAAAATTGTCGCGAGTGATCTTCTAAACTGCTGGGCCGATTTTGATAAGACTTTTGATAATCTACTATCTAGAGAATCTATTTATCTCGCCTTGCAGGAACTTATAATGAATTAATTATATTACTCCATTAAAACAGAAAAGTTTTTTTTAAACAACTTACACTTTAAAGAATTTAATATTTATGTCACGGTCGTCTATCTATCACGCTTCATGAGATACAGTCTGATAACGGACGGATAGACAGACAGGGAACAATTTTATTTTTTGGGTACGGAATCTTAAAATTTCCCATAATAATACTTGTTTTATATTATGTATATCTAGTTATATTTCAACAACAGCCGATATCGTTACAAGACACAGTAAAATGTGAAACAAAAACGGTATTCGCATCTATAATGATCCATGCATCATTTGCTATAACTATACTCTCGTATATGCGTGTGATCATATAAATTTAGTTTGATTTTTTGTTGCATCAAGTGCTTTGCAAAGTTGTACTATTTTTTTCTAGATTTTTTAACTATGTAGTTTATTCTTAAATTGCTAAACCGTATTAGGATTGTTTAGGTTCTTGATTTCTGGCTTATATTGTCAAGATGTAAAAGATGACGATTTGTGAGTTCGTGGTTTGTGAGTTTGTAGGTATTAATCTCAGAAACTACTGAACTGATTTTTCGGAAATTCTTTTACCAATTCAAAGGCACGTTATTAATAATATCCAGTCAATTATAATTACCAGTCAAACGAAGGGGTATCGTGTTGTCTGTAACTGGGTTGAGGAGGTCAGATAGGTAGTCGCTCCTTGTGAAACTCTGGTACTTAGTTGAATCAGTATAGACCGGAACCCGACCCCAATACAGTTGGGAGGCTAGAACGCTAATAAAGGCTAGGACGATGATGATATAAATATTTTGTTAGTTGCGGCAATAGAAATAATTCATCGGTAAAAATATCGTATACAGCCGTGACAGGCGACAGACAGCGAAACCACAGTCATTGTCTTTAAATAGTTATAATGATACATAGCCAAAAGACTGATACCCAAATGCGAGAAATAAAAATTTTTTTTCCTCAACTTTCGATAAATAGGACATTAAAAACGCTCAAATTTTCTTCAAGATCAGATAATTAACTAGCTTTTTAAATATATTCGTTTTATATGCAAATGTTTTAGTTTTTTTGTTAACTTTATAATGAAGCTATTAATTCGTACATCGTTATATTTGCTTTGAATAAAATTAACATGTATTACAAGATTTTGTAAATGGTCTTTTTTTATTACATTTTTCTCACTTTTTACGCTTTTTTAATGGTTGTAGTTAAAGTTATTATATTTTTGTTTGTCAGTATAAGTGTAAGTTAATCTGATAGCCATTTTTAAATAATTTTTGGTTTATTTTCTGAAGACATTGGGTAGGTATTCGTTACGTTTTGATTTGGTCTAAGCTAGTTCTCTGTATGAGAGGCCTGCAGAGGGACAGTTACAGGGTGATGTTATTAACAGCTTCGGTAATGGCGCCCCACCGTGGGGCAGCTCACAAGCGTGGTGATCAATGCTCGTTCTCTGTATGAGAGGCCTGCAGTGGGACAGTTACAGTTAAAAATTTCAATGTCAGTTAAGTGTTCCTGTAACTCGACAATATTCTGCATACTAGGTTTAACTATGCTTTTATAACTATAACGTTAATTTAACAGTTAAACTCTCGCTTTTAGTACTTAACTTAGTTATTTTGAACTAGTTTTCTAACTTGGTTTCCCCGTTCGGCGCGAACAGTTAAATACTCTTGACCGAAATTTTGGATCTGTATTTTAAAGATATAACGAAATAAGAAAATCAAAATGGCGGTGATATGTCAAATAAAAGTATATTTTTTGGTTATTTAAAATCATAGCTAGATTTAAATACGTTTTTTACTGATAACCGGATTTTTTTAATATATTCCGTTATTATTAATTTCTAGAGAAACCTGTACTTACTCCTATGTTAACAAGTTAAAACTATTGTTTGTTTGAATGTGCTAACCTCTGAAACGAAACGTCACATTTGAAAAAAAATAGTTTAATTTAATAGTTCCTCATACGTACTTCAACTTAAAATGACTTGGTTTAAGAGAAAAAGTATGTGAAACGGAACAACACAACTAACTAATAATATAAAACAAAAAAAAAACTAACACCTCAAAATGAATATTCATTTTCGAATTATCACTGTCAATAAGAATTAAAAAATGATTAAAAAATATAATTACAGAATAACTGTCTATGCTCGGTAGCTATCAATCATGGCGTTTGAAGAAAGAACGGTTGTGTCATTCGTTATTCGAATACGACTTTCGATTTTTGAAATTACGATTCGCACGGTTTGTGAAAATTGTGTTCTTTATTTGAATGCCTTGTTATTTGTTGACCGTTGGTTTTTATTTTAGTGTTGTGCTTATTTTAGGTGTGGTTAATGGTAATGATTTTATTTTAATTTTTTTTAATGGAAGTTATTCTCATTTTCTTTGTGTTCAAATATAAGTTTATTATTATTTTTAACATATATTAAACTTTACCTTAACTTAGAATAGTTATCTTAGATATAGATAACATTTCCAATTAAATTCTAATTAATAGTAATCTCATTTTCAACAATGAAAAGTATTTATTTCAGCTGAAATTATGAACTCTAAATTAAAACCCCCGAAAACATTCATAAATCGAATTTAAAATTCAAACTAACATTCTAGATTCAAAAAAATGTCGTTAGTCAAACGTTCTAAATTCGAACAGTACTCGAATGTAAGACGTACGAAAGTATGTGTAAAAGCTTTCTGGCTCACCGTTAGAAAATGACTGGCCAGTCGGCCGCGCGATCCGCCGATTTCACACCAGCGTATTAGACGCTTAGCTTTCTAGGGGTCCGTAAGCATAAATAGGATTTTTGTTAAGAATATTTGTAAGAAAAAAATGAGTAGATTTTGGAAAAGGCTACCTACGCGCGATGCTGGTTTCTCTGGGGTTGAATTTAATGAATTGTTTTTCGTAAATGGCATTTACTATATAAAATGAAATCAGCGTACATTATCATTTATATTTAGTTTGTTAATTATATTTTATTCTACTTATTATTTAACAATAAAAAAACTAAAATTACTCATCTAAACAGACAGACATTCATTCCCCATAACATTTTGTGAAATATAAAAAAATGGCTACAAAAAACACAATTTACATAATAAAAGTATCTAAAGTTTTATTACAAACATATATCTTACTAAACAAAAAAAATCCCAACAAAATATTTATACGGAACGCCAGAGATCTATCACAAACGCTTCAATATTTTAGCAACGGCAGTCGGCATACAACACGCGCAGTAAGTCCCGCGCACCGCCGCGCAACGCGCGCCTGATGCGACCGCCATCTTAAATTAACTGTCAAAAATGACGTCACAGGAATAAACATGTGATTCCTTCGTACCTGATTTTTTTTTAAACTTGTGCAATACACCACTTATGTGGACAGTCTGATTATAAGTGCAATATTTATTTTTTAATTTAGTGTAATATTTTTTTTAAGTGTAGTTTTTTTTTAAGTTTACGTTTAAAATTTGGAAAATGGATGTGTTTGAATATCAGGTTT
The DNA here is from genome assembly GCF_003590095.1 of Trichoplusia ni. NCBI lineage: Eukaryota > Metazoa > Arthropoda > Insecta > Lepidoptera > Noctuidae > Trichoplusia > Trichoplusia ni. Next base: position 5,612,922 of record NC_039480.1, read on the forward strand.
GTTTTTTTTTTTATTACCGAAGGTTTTTATTTTGTTTTTGTTTATAATGATAGTAACTTAGTAAATTGAGCCTTGAAATTTTTTGTTTATTTAATTTGAAAATTAAACTTTTTATAAAGTTATAATTTACTTGTAATAACTATTAACCTTATTACCGCATATTGAAATGTATTAGTTTTAAGTTGCCGTCATCTCATATTGTCCATATAAAATTAAATTCAAAGGAACGACGGACAGACACATAAATTTTCTTATAGTTGATTGCGTTAATTTTAATTATATTAAGAATAATTAAATTTTACGCGCACCAGTAATATCACATTAATACGCCATAATTATATATGTGTAGAATTATTCCATAGACAAGCAAGGTTTTAACTTCCGGAGCATAGACAATTACCTCTATCCTTTAGACTTTTTATTATTATATTTCCTTTTTATATATCTTTTCTCAGATATATCTTACCTTTTCTTCTGCCTGAAGTTTTTAGAAAATGATAATTACTCTGTAATTCGCACATGAATTTGAAAAGACATTGGCGCGTGGATTCGAACCTGCGCTCTATGTCTTGGGAATCCAACGGTCATTACCACTAGGATATAACTACTAAATCCTCAGTAGAATAGACTTTTAATTTATGAAATCCTACTAATATTACAAACGCGTAAGTTTGTATGTATGTTTGTTCCTCTTTCACGCAAAAACCACTGAACGGATTTAGACGAAACTTGGTACACAGATAGTTCATATTGTCCCGTTAATTTTTGTCTCGATCTTATGCTCTTGTGGAATCATTTTCAAATTATAGCGGGCGGGTCCGCGGTCAACAACTAGTTCAACGAAAACTGGTATTATATCGAAAGGATTAACAAACAAACATATAATTGCTTATAATACCAGCCGTACGTAAAAAAATCTGCTATTATCAACTTAATAGAATTATACGTTGGCCGGGAATCGAACCTCTGACCTTGGTCTGACCGTGTCAAACCATTGTTGAGCTCTAATGGTATATTTGGAACCAAACTTCCGGTTCTCTTCAATAGCTGTCAAAAATAAGGAAAAAAAATCAAATTGAACCATAGATTTTGTGTTTGGTGGGAACTTTGACAAATTGGTTAAATGTTAAACTTAACGTGTACTTAAAATGAAATAGGGATATTAAATTTTAACTAGAAGGTTAAGAATGCTTGTCCTGAGTCTGGGTGTCTTTGTGCATGTGAATTGAATGTTTGTGAAACCACCCGCGATATAAGGATTAAATTCTTAAATGCGGAATTAGTTTAAAAATGTGGATCTTTCATAAAAGTTTACAAAAATGGACAACTCACCGTCCTAGCCTTGTCGTAACTATATTAATGTCGGCTTCCAGTCTAACCGAATGCAGCTAAGTATCAGTGTTTTACAAGGAGTGCGTATCTGACCTCCTCAACCCAGTTACCTGGACAACACGATACCCCTTAGTTAGACTGGTTGTCAGACTTTCTAGCTTCTGACTACCTGTAACGACTCACCACCAACGGGACCCACAATTTACCGTGCCTTCTGAAACACGGAGGAACTTGTTGCGTCATAGATGGTCACCCATCTACGGACCGACCGTATCGAGCGTAGCTTAACCTGTCAGTTCTTACATATTTCTGGTCTTACAAACATACAGTATCATTCAGATTGCTATGACCTTCTCCGTTTCAAGGTGTCACAAAATTATACACACGGCGAGCGCCATAGACTTGTAATTTTCAACACGCGACCGTGTACAAGACTTATTAGACACGTTTCTTGTGCCCAACGACGTCATAACTAAGATTCCACTGTTCTGTTTTTCATTAACCGACTTTGAAGGAAGGGTTGTGTTGTTCTGGCTGATTTTGGGGCTTTCCAAACTTCGACACGTCGCGCTCAGTGGGTTTGGCGTTGTGACCTCAACCACTCGGCTATCCGTGCAGTCAACGTGAACTTAAAGTACCGGCTAAAATCAGGATGCCATTTAACTGCCACTTAATAGGGTGTTACAACTATGTTCTTTTAGTTAAACCTGAATTAAAATTAACACCTATATGATAGTCACTCCTTGTAACACACTAGTACTTAGCTGAATCCGGTTAGACTGTAAGCCGACCCCAAAATAGTTGGGAGAAGGCTAGGACGATGATGACGATGTAACAATATTCTTTCAAGGTTAGAAATTTTTCTCTATTCTAATCTCAAATCGGGGAGTGCTTCAAATTGAGTAGCAAAAATCCAACCGGAACGACGAACAAACAAGAAAAGTGAGTGTATAAGAACGTGGGGAAAATGGAAGGAAAAATGAATAGACCTTGGCCTTTAGGCAGTGGGACGGTAACGGCAAAACTAGAAGATTTTTTTTCATAATAAATATCGTGAGACTGATTCATTATTAAATGATGTAACGGTTTACTCACGCGTATTTATCGCGATCGCCCGACTAGTTTCGGACCCAACCGGAGTCCTTAATCATGAGCTGACGCGGCGGGTTCGACTCGCGATCCCGCCGCGTTTTAATAAAGAAGAAAATCTATTCTTGATAAAAATAAGTTTAATCTAAACAGTTAGTGTACATCATTAGTATAGTTAAAAGTTAACGGTGTTAATATTGGTAGTTGCCGTTACAGATATCAAAGTCAAGTAGTTAAACTTATACAGAAAGTTAACGAGTTAAAAATGACAGTTAAGTAAAAAGACTATTGAAGATTAAAAATCCGGTCAAGTGGTATTCGCACCTGCGACATAGCGGGTTCCGCGCAAGTAGATTAAGGTAACCAAATTGGTTGGGTGACAAATGAGTTTATGCGTAACTAGTGTTGAATGTTTGTCAAATTATTTTATCAAGCAAATTTATAACTATAATAACCGTTGCTTTACGTATTAGTAGTTCCTGAGATTAGCGCGTTCAAAAAAACAAACAAACTCTTCAGCTTTATATATTAGTATAGATTTCTACCCTGTTGTTCAGAAACTCTTATGTTTTCTTCAAAATAACGACTCCCGCAGAACGATATTTAATCCTTGTATCGCGGAGGCTTCTACAAACATTCAAGTCACATGCACAAAGACACCCAGACTCAGGACAAGCATTCGTGGATTACACAAACGCTTGTCCTACGCATGGATCGAATCAACACCTCACGCAGAACACTTTAGCCATAGTTCAATTTAAAAAGAAACTGTAACATTTTCGTCATCTAATATTGAATTCAAATAAGAATTGTTTAATTAAGCTACCGAAGTGTGCTGTCAACATGACTCGCTCTATTCTATTGACTTGACAAGAGTATGGACAATATTGACATAAGTCTACGATTTCCACTGGGTTTCTTTAAAAACGGTGCTTTTCTGGTTTCTAGTCTAATTTCTTTAAGTTGGTCGTTAGAAACTAGAGATGAGTTGTTCTGTATGTATTTAAAAGAGTGTTTTTATATTACAGTTAATAATATGAGTTTGAAAAAAAACGACTCTAGCATTAATAAATTTAATACTTGTGTCCTAGGAGGTTTGACGAATATTCAAGTCGCATGCACAAAGACACACAGACTCAGGACAAGCAGTCGTGAAATTTTACATCTGAAAATTTTCAAATTCTATGTTATTTACCTTAGCTTATAAAACTAAAGTATGAAATATAGACATTTCCTTTTAAATTACTAAACCCCTGAACCTTATAATTACTTAAAAAAAGGGAAAAAGCCATTCTCATGTCACAATATTATTATTACAAAGGATAACCGAAATTCATTCAGTCCGCCATCTTGTGAAAACACGATCATTGCCGAATAGATCCGAGGATCGCCGAAACAGTCGCCATCTTGTAATTAAGTTTTAAAACACAGTTTTTACAAACTTTAATTTTTTATTCTTGTATTAATTGGATCGTCAGACCCGCGCATGGATTATGGGTTTTTAACAATCGGTACGTTAAAATGTAATTAGTGGAAGTTACAAGTGTTCGTTAAATATAAAGTTTAGTAGACGGCCGCGGTTCTGTCTGTGCAGATTTTGGTCATCGCTGCAAGAAATAGTCTATGTGTAATTGCAGGGTATTAGGTGATTTTATGACAAATTTCATTAAAATAAAGTATTTATAATTACCTAAACGGAGCAAAACTCCTGAAAAAAAATGTCAGCCCATATAATAATGCCGGGAAAAATATCGTACAAAATATAATATGAAGCAAAAATTTTTATGTTTCATATCAAATGTCATCTTTGAACATTAAAATTGATAACAATTAGTTCCGCTACTTGTTACTAGATGGCGTTAGATATCGCGTGGCGATTTTTTGTTGAATAAGGAAAATGTTTGGCTGTTTCAACCTTGGATGTCGTATGTTGACCACAGCTATACAAAGTTCACTTATTTTAGTAGTCTATGTTATTATTTTTATAGCAATAGATAGCTATCGTTCTTGTACAGAGCTTGGTCTTATATTAAATATTGCTCTAATATATGGCTTATGGCTTCCTCATGATATTTACAACTAAAGACCAATAAAACAATGAAATAATTAAAACCTCAGAAAGGACTTGAACTTGCGACTCCTAACTAAACGAGCCTTTCGCTTTAACAACTAAGATACCGAGGTAACTGACCAAGAATTTGAATTTGTTCATTGCATCGTAAAATGTTTTATTCCTCACGATGTATTACCTAACTGTATTCAGCAGATAAAAAATAAATTCGAAAAGATTTAGGTTCGTGCCGGGTTCGAACCTCCAACCTTTCTTCGGTATGATTCAGCAGGCTTTTTGTTCAGTCTACCGTATATGTACCGTATAATATATCAGCATACTCCCATACTAGATCACCAAAAAACCGTCAAATCCAAGGAAACACGAAAATCCGTTAAAATCAAGTCGGAACACACATCAACCCGTTATGTTGACAGCTTAAATATTGACATTGAAAGTCGCCATATTTGTTCATGAGATTTCGCGCCAAACACACTGTTTGTCTACGGATTTTATTTGAACATGTGTTGATTGGGTAATGTTGAGTGATTACCCCTTTTTTCGGTCGGAAAAAAATTAAATGACTCTCGTATTAAATCCCGTTTTGGGTTAAGCGAAAAGGGAGTGTTCGACTTCCAGTGACAAAAACCCACCCATGATTCTTGTTTCGAACTTTGTGAACCGAGGTTGCGTTGACCCTTTAGAATGGTCTCGCTGGGCCGGCAGAAAATTGTTGGTCCTTAAAATACTAGTCAAGTCTGAAAAGTTCCTTTTAACTTTTTGATAGAACATAATATTTAACGATAATATGTCGCTGAAATATCCTGGTTTCGAGTTTCGATCGCCGCCTAGGACAAGCATTTGTGTGATCCACGAATGCTTGTTCTGAGTCTGGGTGTCTTTGTGCATGTGACTTGAATGTTTGTGAACCCCCCACGATACAAAAAAAGGACGGCCGTTAAAAATTAAAATGGCTCCTCAAGTATTCAAGTATTTTGTCATCTTAGGCCCGATTTTTCAATCGTCAGATAACTTTTATCTGAGGAATAAATATGGCCGTTTGACATATTTTCTATACAAAAGCTGTCTAAACGTCAAACATATTCATCGAATAAAAGTAATCTGGCGATTGAAAAATCGGCCCTTAGTTGATTATAAAGATTACCAACATTTACGGAATTGTAAAAATAACGCTTCCTGTGTTTGCACGCTTAGTGTGTTTTGGACGGTTTATGGCCGTATGTTGTTCCATAGGTTTTATAAGCGTTGACATTAGCTGTCACATTACTAGGTAAATTTCGTTCTTGTATTTACAAAAACAAATTGCTGGATGATTTGATAGATGACAGATGCGTTTTTTTTTCTTTGTTGTAATATCTCCTTTTTATTTTAGTTTTTTAATTCTTTATTTTCTGTTGAATTTTTAAGTACGTCATTTTATATGAAGTTACCGAAACTCCTAGGTTACTTGTAACCGAGAGCAAGAGGAGGAAGATTTAGAGTGCACGGATAGCCGAGTGGTTATTGTCACCACACCTGTGCGCGACGTATCGCGAGTTCGATCCCCGCGTAGGACAAGCGTTTGTGTGATCCACGAATGCTTGTCCTGAGTCTGGGTGTCTTTGTGCGTGTGAATTGTATGTTTGTAAAACCCCCGCGACACAAGGATTAAATTCCTTACTGCGGGACTCGTATTAATTAAAACAAAACAATAATGTTTTTGCAAAAAAACAAGCGAATCCGCGGAAAAAGTAATTTAATTTACTAATTTATTTACATGAGTATTAATCATTTTATCTTATAATACATAACATAACAAACATCATAATGATAAGGATGCGATCTGTTTAAGTTTTTTCTGTATTTTTAATAACTTTGGACCCAAAATAGTTTTTGGACTTTGAACGTTGCGATTACTTTAAAATTTTGATTGGTCATTTATTTATCTATGTTACATCATTAGGCTTTATGATTAAATGTAATCTTATAGTCTACATCAAGTATTAAATAATGAAAAAAAAAATCTTTTTTTTGTACGCTTCAATATAGAAAAACATTAGATACAGTAAAAAAATATAGTATAATCTAACAAATACCTTTAGAAACGATACCTAGATTATTATTTATGTTATTAATAATACTTTAAACACCTAAAAACATAGTACAAACAATAGTTTATTACTACGAAAGGTCAGTAGCAACGCCATCTATGGAGTAAAAGTGAAACTACTTTCCCTGGTGGCAAGTAGCGGAACTATTTTAATCATACGACGTGACCTTGTCGCGGCGTACATTTAACATATTTTTATTCAATATCTAAACTTGTACTGAGAGTTGTTTATTTGCTCAGTTTTTGTTCTATTTACGTTTTCGATCATTATTTTGATTAATGATTCAAAATAAACTCAGTTCTTTGTGAGTTTTACGCAAGTGTAAAATCCAGTATGTCATGGTTTATTATTCATGATACCTATATAAGATTAATTATAAACACCTGAAAAACAATTTATTTCTAAGTCTGAAGAAAAAAAAAATTCTAGATTGTATATGACAATACAATATAGGTACGACATAATATTTTCGTTCTATATTTCGACTATATATTTTTTAAATGTTTGCTGCTTCAGATCTTCGGACTCGATGGCTTTGTTGATAACTTTTTCACAGAGATTCCTTAGAAATGAATACAAATAACGAATTGCATTTTAATTTAACTAATAAACGGTTTCTTCCACAGTCGTTAATGCGTTCGATGTCAGTGGAGCAACGCTGGCAGGACCTGGCCTCGCTGCTGACCATCCCGCCGCCGCCCCCCCCTGACCAGTACCAGCACTACCACCACCACCACCAGCACCACAACATCACGTGAGTATCACCACCACAAAAAAACATGGCATGACAGAAAGCTCCAGAATTAAAAAACAAAATCATCATAGGCCTAGCCTTTTCCCAACTATGTTGAGGTCGGCTCCCAGTCTGACCGGATTCAGCTAAGTACCAGTGTTTTACAAGGAGCGACTGCCTATCTGACCTCCTCAACCCAGTTACCTGGGCAACACGATACCCCTTGGTTAGACTGGTTGTCAGTCTTACGAGCTTCTGACTACTTGTAACGATTATCAAAGATGTAGGAATAACAGCCGGGACCCACAACTTAACGTGCCTTCCGATACACGGAGGAAATCGTAATGATAAAATGGTCACTCATCTATAGACCACCCGCGTCAAGCGTGGCTTAAATCTGTGATCGATTCACTTTATATAAAAAGAAACAAATAGACCGTTTTCCAGACATAAAACGTTATAGTGGTGACTCTAGTTGCGCGGTTCCAAAGTGTCATTCTCATGGAGAAGAACCGGCAGAAAACTATATAAGTTACTCTGTTAAGGATCAAATGGTTTGCCTAAATTTGAGAAAGTTTGGTGTGGAGCTCGCAACCCTTCATTATGTTCTCAAAAAATTACATATTAAAACAGTTGCTGGAATTTAGACCTGCAACTATGTGAATAATAATTCAATCTTTGAAACCCTAGTTCACATAAATACTTAGACCTTTGTTTAGACCTAGCTACCGCATTAGGCTAAGTAACCTGTAATGGTAGATTAGTGTGATAAATTAAATAAATAAATTAAATTAAATTAATATTTAACGTAGCTTATTGCGGGTTGGCAATTTCATATTCCAATATTCAGTATCCAGGTTTCCCCAAGACGTTTTCTTTCACCATCTATCAGTAATATCTTACAAAAAAAAAATGAAAAATACATATAAATACATAAAACAACGACTTCCATTGGGATCGAACCCACATCTCGTGTATTCAAATCCATGCGTACAACCGCAAGGCCACCACGACCTATTCTTAATATAAATATTTATTTTATATTTCAGTGGTCACGGTGCGGCTGGGGGCTATGCGCCGAACTACCACGCTCATGCCCCTATACCGCCTGTTCCCGAGAAACACCCCGAGTCATACGGTAAGACATGTTTTCAAAAGCTTTCAATTATTAACTAGCTGTTGCCCGCGACTCCGTCCTGTCGACTTCAGTTTATAATGCACGATGGCTCTTATTAGTTTAAATAAACAATATTTGTGACAAATTTCAATCCCAAAAAAAAGTTTCTAAAAATCTTTTTTGCCCTCATCACCCCGAAAACTTAAAGTTTTTAAAATTATGGCTATCATATATTATGGAATAAACAACAAAAATAAAATAGGTTTATTTTGTGCTTGACAATATTCTTATTTAAAAATAAAAGACTTTAAAATCAACTCATGAAAATAACACTAGATACTACTTAAGATAAAAGTACCATAAGAGCAGAAAAAATATCATTACCCTGGCACTTTATAATACACTTTTACATAATAGATTAGTATCATAACCGCTCGCACCAAGAGTGACATCTATAAGTATATTAATGAATGTTGTTTTGCACAGGTGGCGCCGCCGCTCCGCTAGATGGCGCTTATAAGGTGGAAGCGGCGCAGCACCCCCAACAACATGACCCGCTCTACTATCAAGTAAATATAATTATAAATAGTCTTTAAAAACAATAAATGACCTCAGAAATACCACCAAGCGCAGCGTGGGACGGCCACCTGCCAGATGGACCGACGACCTGGTGAAAGTCACTGGGTCTCGATGGATGCAAATGGCAATGAACCGGTCGCGCTGGAGAACGTATGCAGAGGCCTATGTCCAGCAGTGGACAGCTATAGGCTGAGATAATGATAATGATGACCTCAGAAATTGACTACACGGATAGCAGAGTGGTTGAGGTCACCACGCCAAACCCACTGAGCGCGACGTTGATTCGATCCCCGCGTAGGACAAGCGAATGTTTGTCCTGAGTCTGGGTGTCTTTTTGCATGTGACTTGATATTTGTGAAACCCAAGACACAAAGATTAAATACCTTTGTGTAAGAATCGTTTTTCCCACGTTTTTATAAACTCACTTTCTTGTTTGTTTGTCGTTCCGGTTGGATGCAATTCAATTTTGAGGCACTTCCCGAAAAGCAGGCTGAAATTGTAGGGTAGCTTCAAACCCGATGACAATGCAATTTACAATTATGAAAACGTTTGGACCGATTTTGATAAAATTTCAATGGAGTGACATATAAAAACGTGGATTTTTAGATTTTAAAAACTTCACACTCCGAATCAGCATACGTTTTCGTTTCAAGACAATATATTTATCTGAATCATTCTAGAACACTTACAATCATAATTAAAATACCATCTGTCCTAAATGTTTGTGATGACGAATGATAAAAAGACGTATTATATTATCTATCATTAAATAAACTTGAAATTAATTTGACACGTAGTTTTCGCTTTGTCAGAAAACGTGATATGAAAAGACAATAAAATTTTACATCATGATTTGCTGAAAAACACGTGGAAGTATTGACAGTCGTTGCAGATAGTCAGAATCTTGAAAGTGACAACCAGTCTGATTAAGGGGTATCTTATTGCCCAGGTAACTGGGTTGAGGAGGTCAGATAGGCAGTCGCTCCTTGTACAACACTGGTACTTAGCTGAATCCGGTTAGACTGGAAGCTGACCCCAACATAGTTGGGAAAAGGTTAGGCCAATGATGAATGATGAGACAAAATGTACCGGATACCTACACGATATTCTCTTTCACCGTTTTCAGACTTAGCTGCGTAGATTCGAACTTCATACCTCTGAAGCTAGCCTTCCAAAATACCACTAAGCTACTTTTAATTCCCTATTTTTTTTTAATAATAACTATCGTGAGACTGATTCATTATTAAATGATGTAACGGTTTACTCACGCGTATTTATCGAGGTAGCCCGACTAGTTTCGGACTCGAAGTTCGACTCTGGGTCTGAGTCCGAGTCTGCTCATGATTAAGGACTCCGGTTGGGTCCGAAACTAGTCGAGATACCCCGATAAATACGCGTGAGTAAACTGTTACATCATTTAATAATCCCCTATTTATTAATTTCTTTTTCTCTTTACAGAATTCCACAACAGAAATGACAGGTCCGACAAACCAAGATGGCTTCTTACAATCGATTTTAAACGACGAAGATTTGCAACTCATGGATATGGCGATGAACGAAGGTTAGTCTTTATATAATACTAGCTGTTGCCCGCGACTTCGTCCCCGTGATTAGAAGATATAAGTTATGATTTATACCTGCCCTGTTTTATCCACATTTTCCATTGTATCTTCGCTCCTACTAGTCGCAGCGTGGTGGTTTATAGCCTAAAGCCTTCCTCGATGAATGGTCTATCCAATACAAAAATATTTTTTCAATTTGGACCAGTAGTTTCTGAGATTAGCGCGTTCAAACAAACAACAAACAAACTCTTCAGCTTTATATATTGGTATAGAGTATAGATATATTAGTATAGATAAAAAAAAATTGCGTCCCTCTTTTTGCATTCGAAGTTAAAAATACAAGTCTACACTTAAAAGCTACGATGCCCTCAAAATGTACTGAAACCAGCCAACTCATTGCTCTCAACGTGGCGTTACGATAAACCAAATAAATTCCTGATAAAAATTGATATTGAGACATTAATACAATCGTATCAATTATAAATTTCATTACAAACGATTTTTTTTTTGGGACTTCGCAATGACAATACAAAAATAAATACTTATAAGGACTCGTTTGCCTAATTTGTGACAAAAACTGCTGAGTCGCATTTGTTTTGATAAGATTTGCCTATAGAATATATATACTAATGGTTGCCCGCGGTTTTCAATGTTTTTTTTTTTATTTTAGTACTGTATGGAAGTTTTTGTCGTGTCACAGTGTAGTTGGTTCTGTTGGCCTAGTGACCCTGACTGCTATATCGGAGGTCGTGGGTTCTATTTCCATCCAGGACAAATGTTTATGTGATGAGCACGATCATTTGTTCTGTGTCTGGATGTAATTTATCTATATTATGTATGTATTTAGAAATATATAATACAAGCCCTGCTTAGTTTGAGACTAGATGGCGTTGTGTGAAAGTTGTGACATGTATTATAGTTACCATATTTTTCCGAAACAGCTTGACCGATTTTTATGAATTTTTTTGTATGTTTTTTAGGTGTGAGAATCGGCTAATATTTCATGTTCATACCTATTAAGTGATAAGATTTTCCAAACATAACAATTTTTGTATGTCATATTTTTACTTCACCAGAAATTACCTAGTATAAATTAATAAAGAAAGTCTCTCGGCCGAGTGTATGTTTGTAAGTTCTACGGACTTAATGAGCTAAACAAATTTTGATAAAATTCGTTTTGGTGCTAGCTGAAGCCTTGCACGGAAGCTAGGTACTAAACCAAGATAGCCCGCTGCTCAAAAAATCAAAAGTCATTTATTCAAATTAAAATACTAAGTAGCACTTTTTGAAGGTCCTTTTGATTGGACAGCACCCATTTTCGCCCACCCTTCACCGTTTGCTAAGTGCTTCAAGGGGCACAAGCCTATTTCCAAATAAATATAAATGCGGACAACATCACATACATTGTTCTGAACCCAAAGTAAGTTGCTAAAGCACTTGTGTTATGGAATTCAGTAACAACGAAGGTATCACAAACACCCAGACCCGAGACGATGTAGGAATGTGAATTTTTACATTGACCCGACCGGGGATCGTAACCGGGACGTCAGAGCTAGCGACACCTTGACAAATAGAAAAGTATTGATCACCACGCTAGCTCACTGCAGGTTTCAGATTCCAATATTTGTAATCCAGGTTTCCTCACGATGTTTTCCTTCACCGTTTGTCAGTGGAAGGCTGATAAGAAAACGCGATAAAGAATGTAACACCTGTTACAGTCACCGTCTTATACCTAGTAACTCTAATCGCCAATTTATAATGATTGCTCTAATCACCGATCACCATATCCTGTATATAATCTAAGACATATATGTTTAAGATATAACGGAAATGTGGCCGTGTTTCGGAAGGCACGTTAAATTCTGACTCCCGGCTGTTATTCATACATCTTTGACAGTCGTTACAGGTAGTCAGAAGCTTGACAGTCTGATAACCAGTCTAACTAACTATCGTGTTGTCTGTAACTGGGTTGAGGAGGTCAGATAGGAAGTCGCTCCTTGTGAAACACTGGTACTTAGCTAAATCCGGTTAGACTGGAAGCCGACCCCAACATAGTTGGGGAAAAAGCTAGGATGTATCTAATACATGATATGTGTAAGTGAGATAGCACATGATAACATGTATTGGCGTTTCGCTTCCTCAATTGTACCATTCTTGCTTAAAGATGGCAGTCCTGTCTGTTATATTATACTCATAACCAAAGCCGTATTTTGTCTGTTGGTCTAGTGGCTAGTGACCCTGACTGCTATACCGGAGGTTGTGGGTTCAATTCCCACCTGAAACAAATGTTTGTGTGATGAACATGATCTTTTGTTCTGTATCTGGGTTTAATTTATCTATATTATGTATGTATTTAGAAATATATAAGTATTTTTATCAGTTGTCTAGTACACATTATACAAGTTTTGCTTAGTTTGACACTAGATGGCGTTGTGAAGTTGTGGAATATTATTATTATTATGCAGGTATCTTCCGTATCGAAACTAACATGTCCATTACAACTTCAGTTAGTAAAGCGAATCATCTAGTTGTAAGAAATCGTTCAATGGATGTTAAAAAACTTCGTTTAAGTATTAAAATTTGATAAGAGCTATCGCTTGTAAAATCTCTAAGCTTCAGATAGCGACTAAGGCGTTTTCAACATTGATTTTATCATAACAAGCTAATTTAAACTCTATACTAAAAGAAATAGAGATAATATTCCAGTATACAATATAGATAATCACTCAAAAGCAATTGAAACTCTACACCTTATGCAATAGAGATAATTTTTCGGCATAAAAGTTAAGTAAACGCAAAATAAGACTTTATGGCACTTACAATAGAGATTATTTTACAAGGGATTAGGGATTTAGGTAAATTTATGATAAGATTGCTTATGTATATATTATCATAACTGTACTTTGCCCCATGAGTGATGAAGAAAGATAGGTTTATTTACAATATTAGAGGAAAACTGTCAAAAAAATAAAAGTATCAAGTAAATTCTCAATACTAAGTTAAAAAAAAAACAGAGTCTAACTAAGGAATTAATCCTGGTGTCTTGGGTTTCACAAACATTCAAGTCACATGCACAAAGACACCCAGACTCAGGACAAGCATTCGTGGATCACACAAATGCTTGTCCTACGCGGGGATCGTACCAACACGTCGCGTTCAGTCGGTTCGGCGTGGTGACCTCAACCACTCTGCTATCCGGGCGTGATCGTAACTATAACCTTCTAAATCAAGTTTGCATAAATGACTAGTATTTAATTATCTTTATGAATCTGTTCTTAAAGTAATTTCAATTAAGTTATAAAGATTAGTTTAACATCATAAACTGACTTGACAGATGAATATATCATTGACAACTGGCATTAAACAACTTACTAATATTATAAAAGTGAAGTTTTGTACGTATAATCAAAATCAAAAGTTTTCTATTCAAGTACGCCTTTCTCCAGACACTTTCAAAATGAAACAATGATGACTAGTTGCCCGGTCCAAAACTGTCATTCTTACGGAGAAGAACCGGCAAGAAACTCCATAAGTTACTCTTTTCAAAATAAAATATTACAGTTTCAATATGCAATATTATTTATATTTGCAAAAGCAGCGTAAATTATCAAAACTAGTATCAAATATGGATGTATGGATGTCTCTTCCCTTTTCAAAAACCAGTTAACGTTAACGTGAACCAGTTATTTGAAGTCGGTTGTACGTTCCCCACGTTTTTATACACTCACTTTTCTTTTTTGTTTGTCGTTCCGGTTGGATTTTTGCAACTCAATTTCGAGACACTTCCCTATAATCTAGCAGGCTGACATTTTCAGGGTAGCTTCAAACCCGATGACAATGCAATTTACAAATATAAAAACGGCTGGCCCAATTTTGATAGAATTTGAAAGGAGTATTTAAAAACGTGGGTTCGTAGACTTTTTAAATCTACCATTTTTTTCTACAAACTGACATATCAGATATTGAAATAAAAAAATTCAATATGTGATATGTCAGTTTGTTGTCAACTTGTTTAAATCCAAAGTCGATTTCTAATAACATTGACCTTTGGACGGTTAACTGATTGCTGTTATCTGTTGCCAAATCAAGTGATAACGACTGTTATTGGTCGAACACAAAACTTACAGAAGTGTAAGAGAGTTTTGAAAAGTGATAAAATAATTTAAAGTTTAGTAGATTACTTGAAATTTAATTAGAATACTAGCTTATATACATCCCACTGCTGGGCAAAGCCCTCTTCCGGTATGGGGAAGGTTTTAAGAATCACCACGCTAGCTCACTGCGATCGATTTCAGATTCCAATATTTGTAACCCAGGTTTCCTCACGAAATTTTTCTTCACCGTTTGTCAAAAGTGTCTTAGAATAATTAAAAAAGTCGCTTTGGTAAGTCACCTGTGTCGGGATCGAACCCGTACCTCGTGAATACAAATCCATGCATACAACCGCAATGCCACCACGACACTTTGTAATGAATGAACGAAACGATGATTTATGTGTACCAAGGTATTCAATCAGCTGTTTTTTAAAATAACTAACACACTTAATCACGCCTTATCACACAAACATTTGACCTAAATGACGTAATAACATGAAAATTAGTTTAGTCTTAAGCAAATCTCCGACGGAACCACACGAAAATGGCCGGAGATATACGAATAGAAAGATCGAGCGCGAACATGCGTTCTAATTTTATACAATTTTATGTAAATAATAAGATTGTTCTGTTTAATTAATGATATTAATTGTCATGTAAGAGACATTCAGACTCTTTTGTATCATTTGACGTTAGAGGCTGTGCAGTGAACACGTTTGCTTCAGTTGTTTTTTTAATAGTGCTGTGAATATTTAATTCAATTTGAAGTTTTATCGGTTTTTGTTACTTTTTTTAAGACCACTGTGAAGAAGTTTGAATACTCAGTGACTGAAAGGAGGTTTTTAATAAAACGTTTACTAAATAATGTGTATAGTCGAAACACATTGACGTAACTCATAAAACAAACATGGGAATCTATTCTTACGTGTATCGTCTTTTTGTTATGAAAAACATTGCCGAGTGAAGTGTTATTGGACTTATAAAACTATCAGTGCCTGAACTTGTTTAAAAAAAAAAAGAAAAAAGTGACAGTTCTCTTTGCCGCCGTTTCTAATTTGACGTTTGTTTTTTTCGTATCTATATTTTGATATAGATTTGTGATCTTTTTGTGATAAAAGGAATACTCATGCCATTCTTTCGAAAAGATACAGTCAAGAGTCGAAAGGTGCATAAGGAATGCGGTTTTTGCATGTGCAAATACTGCCTAAGTTTAAGAAGACAGAAAACGAACTGCGAATCGTTGACAAAGGTGTCTACGGCAGTGCTTAAAAGATACAATTTTTGTTTGTGCTCATTCAAATACAGACTGTTTTTTGATCCCTGAGCATAATATTAGTTTAAGATAATATTATTATATAGTGCGTATTTGCACAAGGATATTAGCGCCGAGATTGCTGCGCGGGAAAATCCCACTCGCGAAGGCGTCTTGTTAACTCGAATGATAAAAATATATTGAATTTATCAAGAAGTTTATGCTTCAAGATATATTTGGCGATATATCGATTCATTAACAGAAAGGATTGCGAAGATTGGTGACGATTCATCATGGATTTGACAGTTGCTAGATTTGCTTATACGCCGCCATTTTTCCCGTTGCCGTATCTTATATACCCAGATCCCGTGAAATATTTGAACAGCTATTATAAATTTTACGATGGTAAGGTTTTTTCCATTATTTATCTATTTAAGCTGATATAATTGTGTTGGCAGTGTCTTTGTTGTATGACTTGGCAGATAAATTATAAAGAGATAGCGTTTTGTTTTTTCTAAAAATAGTTTTTTTAAATCATCGTTTTGACGACAATGTTTTATATCGGTCTTGTTATTTTAAGAGTAATCACTTTTTAAGTTTTTACTTTACAATCATAAGTATACACATGTCGCAAAAACAATGACAACCACACAAATTCTATTACTTACGCGTTTGACAAATTCACAATTAAGTACTTGAAAACAGTTCTACTTGCATTTGCATATTTTTGTAACTTACCTACTTGTTGCAAGTTGCTTCGCTGCAGCCGCATCAGCGAATGATAAAACTTTATTCAGTTAAACACGCCGACGCAACAGCGGCAATTGCTCGAGTGACGTTTTCAATTGTCTAATTGTCTTAAGATTACTTTTGACAATGTCAAACACGTTATGACAAGTAACGACACTGCTGTTGTGTTCTTGTCTCGACAAATATTTAGAAATCGCGAGAATGAACTGAAAGTATAAATAATTCCACAATACACACAACGCCATCTAGTTTCAAATTAAGCAAACTGTATTATGAGTACTAGACGACTGATAAACATACTTATGTATTTCTAAATACATACATAAATTACACACAGACACTTAAAAAATATATCGTGCTCATAACAAAACAAAAAATCTGAATGGGAATCGAAACCACGACCTCCGTTACAGCAATCACAGCCATTTATTACCACCAGACTAGCTAGTTAATAAAACGTCACCGTCTTAAATTAAATAAACAGCTAATTTCTGCGTATTCAACATGACTAACTGTCTTTCAGGTGTCAATCACTCTGTTATTTTGGTTTCTACTGACACAAGTTCAACAAATATTTGCTTGTCTTCTCGAGCAAATAAATGCAGTGTTTCATTGTTGTTCGCTTATCAAAATGTAATGTCTGTAAGTGTGACTCTAAGTCATATTTCCACAAAAGACATACTATAGACAAGTGTGTTTGATGAAAAGATTTCTTTATCTGTGCACTCTGTTTCTCTATGATTTTTTGGATCAACTCTGCACGTTTTTGGACAAATCTTTTGACAGTATGTTAGTTAAACTTGTACCAAATATACTATTTTTTCTTGATTAGTCTCCCATTACTGTCCCACTGCTAGGCAAAGGGCCTTAAGGACTATATTCGAATGATGACCTGGATGACAAGCCAAATATCATAGCCAACGATTTTTTGCAGTAATTCTGTAAGAACTAAGAAGATCTTGTGACAGATCGTTAAATCTGGCATATATAGAGTTGATTGATACATTTCTTTTATATTTACTTTAAGACTGGTAGATAGCCTAGTTTTTCTCCACTTTGAGGTCACTAAGCCAAACCCACTGTAAGCGACGTGCTTATTCGATCCCCGCGTAGGACTGAGTCTGGGTGTCTTTGTGCATGTGACTTGAATGTTTGGGAAACCACTCAGGGCCTCAATTCCGCTGTTTACAATGGCCGATGAATGAATGTAAATAGGATTAAAATGATACTATTTGTATTCTTCCAACTCTTGGAGAATTTTGGCCTTGGGCACAAAACTAGCACCGAATTGTAGGAAGACCTAATCCCAAAAATGGAATAAGGGTGAGACAAAGATGATATGAGGAAAAATACACCTTTCATTCAGACTGTATTTATCTCAAAGATAATCCTTATCTAAGAACAATTCAGGATAGGAATGTGAATATAGATTACAAATTCAGGTAATTTGGACATTATGACGAAATTATATTTGACTGGTAAAGGTTACCAGCCTAACTATGGGGTATCGTGTTGCACAGGTAACTGGGTTGAGGAGGTCAGATAGGCAGTCGCTCCTTGTAAAACACTGGTACTTAGCTGAATCCGGTTAGACTGGAAGCCGACCCCAACATAGATGGGAAAAGGCTAGGATGATGATGATAATGATGGTCATCACGTAAAAAATTACGTGCGCAAGTCACGGTTTCGATCTCCGCGTAGGACAAGCATTAGTGTGATCCACGAATGCTTGTCCTGAGTCTGGGTGTCTTTGTGCATGTGACTTGTTTGTGACATCCCCACGATATGCGGATTAAATTAGTTACTGTGTGAAAATTGTAATGACTTAACTACTGTTAATAATTGACCTTGACAACCGGGAGAATATGAAATAGATACTTTTACTTGATGACCCAACAAACGTTGCTTTTCCTTATAAATTATATTTAAGAAACATTTCTATGGAAAAATATTACATACGATTAAAAAAAAGCTAAGGGGCACGAAAAATAGATGACCTATTCTCAGACCTACCCAATATGCACCGAAAATTTCATGAAAATCGCTCGAGTCGTTTCGGAAGAGTTCAATTACGCACACCGTGACACGAGAATTTTGTGATTCATTTATGCTTGTTCTGAGTCTGGGTGTCATTGTGCACGTGACTAGATATCTATAAAACAAGCGCGGAAAGGAATAATTCTTTAATGAGATAGTCATTTGAAATCGAAATGAAATCATAATAATTAGTTCACATCACCCAGTTGACTCAGAATAATGTAATTACCCAAAATATTTATGTTGTGTATAGATAATTATTACGCATAGATAGTATATTGGTATGACTGTTGAACTACCAACTCAAAAGTTGTAGGTTCAAGTCTCATCATGCACAAATCTTTTCTAATTCATAAAATAGAATATTCTTCAATGTACAATAGAACTACATTAGTGAAATTAGTATAAATTACAAAATTTTAAAAATCTAAAAACCCACGTTTTGATATGTCACTCTATTCTAATTTTATCAAAATCGTCCCACCCATTTTTATATAGTTGTAAATTGCATTGTCATCGGGTTTGAAGCTACCCTGAATTTCAGCCTGCTAGCTTATCGGGAAGTGCCTCAAAATTTAGTTAATAAAAATCCGACCGTATAAAACGTGGGAAAATACAGTTTAAGGGAAAAATGGAATTTTAATCGCTACTAGAAATGACTTTCAGACAATCTTTGGATGGACAGAAAGAAAGAAAATATATGCTTATTACAAACTGATAATCACTTGCTTGAAACGGTGAAGGAAAACATCCTAAGGTGCGACACACCTTTTTTTTTGGTAAGTCGGGGAAATCCTCATGGGAGGAAATGGGTAGTGTCAGTCTCTTACTGACTAAACCTGAACCGCCGTGCTACGTCATCCGCGTTTTTGTGTCGGTGTATGGCAATGGGTTGCAATCCTTCATACAGAGGCGCGACACACCTGGGCCCCGATTCTGTTATTTTGCAATGGCCGATAAATGAATGGCAATTGGATTAAATTTGAAATTATTCCTATTCTCTTAAGCATTTTGCCAATACAATTATTGGAAGTTAATTGAATTGACCTTGGACGTACCGCCCCGTACTAAATTTTCAACTATTTTGCAGGAAAAAATACAAAAAAATACATTTTAAGAAAATTTTCATTCATTCATCGGCCGAATTGGGGCCCTGAGAATGTTTCAAGTGTGTGTTGCGTCACGACAGAGGACTACGGGCGGGATACACTCTGACACCAGGTTATACATCAACCATACGATTAGATTATCAAATTGTTTTGGTCTTGGAGTTTAACCAAGAGTGAGCTCATTCAGGCTTTAAAGAAAATGATAACATATACTTGTCAATATAATCTATGATTAAGGTCCTATCTAGAACACAAGCTATCCATCAATGAAAATTTATCTCTAAAGGTTTAATATATCTTTCATAAACTTTATGAAATGATGTCTTACTTCTTCTAACCTCTTTTTTGTAGTTTCCTAGTTAATATTTAGCCTATTTCATTCATAAATATGACTTTCTATGGGTAAAAGAATTTTCAAAATCTGTTCAGTGGGCCTAGAGAATTAAGCTGTATTTTGCTCGCCTAAAAATGATTTTTAAAAAGTGATCTTTATGATAATCCATAAATCAACATTTCTTTCTGAATTCAGACACGTTTAATAAAGAGAACCATGCAAACACATACCAATCCACTGCTTTTCAAGTACACAAATCCAGTTCCTTTGTATCCCACTACTGGACAAAGATCTGAGGAGCTCGTAACAAAGCTATAACTGTACAAGTTGATCAATCACAGGTTAAGCTATACTTGACGCGATCGGTCCATAGATGGTTGATCATCTTTGTCATAACGACTTCACGGCTGTTATTCATATATACGTGTTGCCTATATAACTGGGTTGAGGAGGTCAGATAGACAGTCACTCCTTGTAAACTAGTACTTAGCAGAATCCGGTTAGACTGGAAGCCGACCCCAACATAGTTGGGGAAAGGCTAGGATGATGATACTGGACAACGGTCTGGAGTCAAATGGATAGACTATTTGACTGCAATCCGTCTTAAGAATACATAAATTACTTCTCTCCTAACGTCAACACATTTGACACTCAAATGTATTGAACTGACAAGTCAAAGTCATGTCGCTTGTCGAAAAGGACCTATCTACTACGTCTGATTAATTTCGATGCGGTCCCCAAGACACTCGATCATTTCTGGATACCTATCTCAAGTGCTTTGTGGTTTTCGTTGTTTATCATTGTTGATCCTGGTTTGTAGGAGTTGCAAAGGCTTGTGCGACGGGCTTTTCCAAAAAAGTACAGGATTGCCATTCTGATAGATTTTTGAGCTATACAATTCGTTTTTCTTTCATTGTTGTTTTGGATGAATTTAGGGAAAGAGGACGACTTAAATCAAAATTAAAACGTTACATTACTGACTCTCGTACGCACGGTCGCAAATTGTCATTCTTATGCAGAAGAACCGGCAAGAAACTCGATAAGAACGATTTATGGATCTATATAATAACTATCGTGAGACTGATTCATTATTAAATGATGTAACGGTTTACTCACGCGGAGAGTTTACTCAATCATGAGCAGACGCGGTTGCTCATGATTAAGGACTCCGGTTGGTTCCGAAACTAGTCGGGCTACCCCGATAAATACGCGTGAGTAAACTGTTACATCATTTAATAATGATTTATGGATTGTGCGAAAGACGGTGTGGCTGCAAAGAGTGTTTCTTGTGACATGACGTCAGATAGAAAGGTATGGAAGAAGAAGACATGTTGCGTCAAATAATTGGGATGATGGCAGGACAATGATGATGTTGCCATCTTTCCTTAACTGCCTGATTTCGGGGTATCGTGTCAAAACAAGCGGGTTTGGGGAATAACTTTGTATAATCATCGTTATCAAAAACGATAGGTATACTGATAACGATAAAAGGATAATACGGTGTTATCGTGACGTGGAGCCATATCGTACCATTTCTATATTCATAATATACACTAGAACTAATACCGAGATCGTCTGCTTTTTTGCCGACTTTAGAATAGGAGAAAATTGGGTTGCAAGACCAACTGTCCAATTTGCGACCCTACCGCCGCGTCAGCTCATGATTAAGGACTCCGGTTTAGTCCGAAACTAGTCGTACGATCACGGTATATACGTTAAACGAAACTTTTTTTTAATTAGTAATTTTGAATCCGTCAAGACGATTTTGTTTAAAATTCATAAGAAGATCGTTTTCCATTTAAAGACACCGTGCTTCTACAAAATATAAGGCCATACACATACAGTAGAATTATATCCTACTTATAACATAAATGCGAAAGTTTGTAGGTATGGCCGTTTGTCTCTCTTTAACGCAAAAACCGCTGAACTGATTCAAAATCAAAATCAAAAGTTTTTATTTCAAGTAGGCCGTTTTCCAGGCACTTTCAAAACGTTAAGGTGATGGCTCTAGTTGCGCGGTTCCAAAGTGTCACTCTTATGGAGAAGAACCGGCAAGAAACTACATAAGTTACTCTTTTTAAAAGTAAATGTATACCATATAATTTTTACAAATATTATGTTTATGCAAGAACAGCGTAAAATAGTAAAATGTTAAAAAAAGAAATAATAAATCCAATAATGGAAAAAATGTAAATTTTACTGGGGTTTACACTGTTGATGCATTTACAAGGCATATTTGACCAATGAATCGAATGTAGAATGTGATTTAGACGAAACTTGATACACAGATAGCCTATAACCAAGATTATCATTTGACGACCTCCGTGGTCGAGTGGCGTACGCACCGGTTTCAAGGTGTCGCTAGCTCTGAGGTCCCGGGTTCGATCCCCGGTCGGGTCAATGTAAAAATTCACATTTGTACATTGTCTCGGGTCTGGGCGTTTGTGGTACCTTCGTTGTATCTGAATTCCATAACACAAGTGCTTTAGCAACTTACTTTGGGTTCAGAACAATGTATGTGATGTTGTCCGCATTTATCTATTTATTTATCACATAGGATAGTTTTTATCCCGATTTATGTTCCAAGTTTTAGTTGGCATATAAAAACAAATATGCTCATCACTCTAATGTTTGTCCTAAATAGCAATTAAACATAGGACCTTGAGAAAAACAGACAGACAGACAAACGATCCATTGACACAATTATATCCCATTTTGCCAACTAACCATAATATAGCTGTTTTGCAACATTTATCATTTGCCGCTTTGGCTTAGATAAAACTAGATTAGATATTAAAGTCATGAGTAATTCCATTTTATCATTATAAATAATTATTGTAATGTATTTTTTATCGCACTTTTTGATTACGAAGATAATCCTATATCCATTCAGTGTGTTTTGTTGTGATATCGGATACGGGATGAACATTAAAAATTGTTGTTAGGAGTGGAGAGGAAAGGAGTCACTCCTTTCATTTAAAAAGTATTGCACAAGTTGCACACAACGCCATCTAGTGTCAAACTAAGCAAAGCTTGTATTATGAGTACTAGACAACTGATAAACATTATTTTATATTTGTAAATACATACTTAATATAGATAAATTACACTAAGAACAAATGATCGTGCTCATCACATAAACAAACATAAACTGTTGTGATTGGGAATCGAACCCACGGCCTCCGGTATAGCAGTCAATGCCACTTACCACTAGACCAACAGGCCAGTCTATTTAGAAAGTGGAAAGGAGTGAGAGAATTTAGTTTTCATGCTTGTGACTTGAATGTTTGTAAAATCCCCGCGACACAAGGATTAAATTACTATATGCGGACGTCGTTAAAAAATCCCATCATTTTTTTCAAACTATACACGGTGATTTTTTAGTCGTCATACAAAAGCAGCCCAGTTCATGTATCCGCCGTAAAATACCCCTAGGCGCGATTTTTTTTTTTTTAATCATCAACTAAGATAATAAATACGAAGAAAATTAAACAAGAGAAATCTGAAATATAGTCTTAAAAATGATAAAATTGCCGCCGCCCGCGCCCCTCACCATTGTTACAAGGCTCGGACCGCGCTCGCAACAGAGCTGTGTTTCTAAAAAACTACGAATTGCATCATAATATTGAATAAAAATTGCATTTTTTTTTTAATCTAATAAATACCTATTTTTTTATCATGAACGTGTTCTAGTCATTGGATACATGAACTGGGCTGCTTTTGTAAGACGACTAAAAAATCACGGTGTATTAGATATTGAAAATGTTTTGATCGTTCCTTTTAAATTAAATGAACCTCATCGAAATTGTAACATCTAATATATAAAATTCCCGTGTCACGATGTTAGTTACCGTACTCCTCCGAAACGGGTCGACCGATTTTTATGAAATTCTGTATACATATTGGGTAGGTCTGAGAATAGAACAACGTCTATTTTTCATACCCCTAAATGATAAGGGTTGCTCACACTAAAAAAAATTATTTTATTTTTTGGACGAAATTGTTTGTTTTTATTTTTTTTATAATGTGGCATCAAAAATACATACAACTAGAAAAAAAATCGTCAAAACAACGTTTGCTGGGTCAGCTAGTATTTATATAAAAAGCATATTATGATATTGATTATTTTCATGAACATTTTTTTGAGATAACGCATTAATCTTTATCACCGTGACTGATGCAAAACGTATTAAATATTAAAAGTTTTTTTTTAGATATACCTAAAAATATACTAGATTTAAAATAAAATATAAGTACACTAATATTCATAATTTTAAAAGCTTAAGTATTTGAGTATATTTGCAAAATCTTTTAGCTTAAATGGCTAAAACAATTTTAGTAGAATTTTGTTTAAAAGTATCTTAAATACTGGATTTATTTACAGACTTTGCATTGGCAAGTAACACCGTGGCTGACAGCTAGTATGTGTAAATCTAAATGTATACAAAAATAATATTATTTTTATTCAAAAAAAACAATTAAAATCTGGTTGGTCTTCTAGCCAAATGGCATTTCTAACACTCTATTTCAAAACGATCGAATGTATGGAAATGACAGGTTTAAGTCACGTGACAAAGAAAGAGGCAGAATTTTAATGTCACTTATCTAGAGAAAAATCTTTTTTCCTTGTTATAGGGATGATGACAATTTTTTTTGCAGTGTCCGTCTTGTAGTTTTTTGTATAATAATGGATACGTATTTTTTAATTTGTCCCGTAAACATAAATTGACCAAATTACAGTGAATGAAACTTACGCGTGACGTCACGATCGAGTATAAATTTTACTCTATCGTTACGTCACAAGCCCCCTCTCCTAAACTTTAAAGCAGTTAATCTTTGTCAATTCTAGTTTTTCTGAAAAAGGAAAAATACGTGTCTCATACTTTTCAATTATCTAACTGAGGGACTAATGAGATTTTTTCTTTTTATACCCAGTCATCATACCTATTACTTACACCAATGGTAACGATGGTATGAATTTTGCACTAGGAAATCTAAAGGTCTTAGGTTCAAATTCACTAAGGTTTTTTTCTAATTCATGATTACACTAATCATGAATTAAAATAACTAAAATCACTTGTTAAAAAAGTTGTAGTAAATAAATAAATGCGGACAACATCACATACATTGTTCTGAACCCAAAGTAAGTTGCTGAAGCACTTGTGTTATGGAATTCAGATACAACGAAGGTACCACAAACACCCAGACCCGAGACTATGTAGAAATGTGAATTTTTACATTGACCCGACCGGGGATCGAACCCGGGACCTCAGAGCTAGCGACACCTTGAAACCGGTGCGTACGCCACTCGACCACCGAGGTCGTCAAAAGATTATGAGTGTGTGACATAGCTAAGAATATTTCAAGTATGCGTTGCGTCACTTCAGACGTCTACGGGCGGGTTACACTCTGACACCAGGTTGTACATCAACCATAAAAAAATTGATGATAGACAAACAAACTCGCATTATTTTTGTATATATCTAATACTCATACGCAAGTGTTTATCCACACTATAATCTATTTATGATAAATTTTGTCACAATCACTTTAGTAGATTTTCCTTTAAAGACGTACACACATCCACTTATATACGTAATCTTTTATATATATATATAGTTTACAGTATATAAAAAATTGTCTGTCTGTCTGTATGTCACAGTTATTTTCAACCGACTTCTAAAAGGCAGAGGTTTTTAATTCGTCTGACTGTTGTTTTTTTTTTTCATATTTGTTATTTCAGAACTTCGGTCTTGATAAACAGAATTTTTATTTAACGTTAAATATGTTTTAATTATTCTCATAAAGATTTCATTAAGTTTGACCATGTATTTTTATCTGGAGTCGTCTGTATGTTTTTGTTGTATATACAATACTAGCTTTTCGCTCGCGGCTTCGCCTGCGTTGAGGTCGGTTATATCGCGTTTCCAAGAGAACTCTTCAAAAGTCCTTGATAAAAAATATCCTATGTACTTTCTCGAAGTCAACTCTATCTCTGTATCAAAGTTCATTAAAATCAGTTCAGTGGCTTAGACGTGAAAGCGTAACAGACAGACAGAGTTACTTTCGCATTTATAATAGTAGTAGGGATTATGTATAGAATAAGTTAAAATCCTAAGTCAAAATATACAATTATTTTTGAGATTTGATTCTAACGCTGACGAATCACTCAAATGTATTGAACTGACAAGTCAAAGTCACGTCACTTGTCGAAGAGGAATGTCATTCCTATACATTTGCAGTTTTTAATTAAATTGCTATGTAAAATTGTCCTCTAAAATTATCACGGGCAGAACCAAAGCAAAGACTAGTATTATTTATGATATCAAGACGATGACAAATACATTTTTTTGGCTCAGAACTTTGCTCTGATAATAGTATTGTCAGTATCATGTAGTATATTATCAGCCTATATATGTCCCACTGCTGGGCAAAAGCCTCTTCTCGTAAAGGCAAGGTTTGAACGTTGATGACCATGATAGGTCACTGCAATGAATTTTGGTTTCGACACGATAGTTTTTGTCACCGCGTTTAGTATACAACAGTAAAAAATATATTTTAAAATGCTCATATGAGTAATTCCTGGCGCCCACCGTGGGGCACAAAAGCGTTAAGTCAGCAGTTCAGTATTATTTTATTAATAAATTTTCTTTTGTCCACTATTGGGCTATTGATTTATAAATTTACGTCGGGGTTTGCTGCGCCATTTCGCCTCCTCAGCTAGAAACATTTAGGAAACTATGAAAGATAGGCAAATCAGAGTGCCTTTAATTGTAATTTTCACGACCAAAAAGTGCTAGTGCCAATTTTTCCAAGTCGGATGAGTTTGTTTTTACATTTTTACTAAAAAAATGTCATCCATTTTGCAAAAATGTAATTTTCACTTGACACAAACATACCCACTTACCCACCTGTGGTATTGCAAAAATACGAGAAAACATCAAGCAAACCCTTATGATAATCAAAGCGTACGTATAATATACTTAAATTTGTAACCAAATATAAGATAAGGTTTGACTCGATAAAAAATGTGTCGTTTCATCGCATCGGCTTTCAAAACTCCCAAGTCATGATGATTTTAAAAAACACTGTATTATTGATATTAGCTTTTAGATAGTACGAAATTTTCATTCATTTGACATTAAGTCCAAAACCAAAGCCGGCCGTTTTCGTAACTACTGTCAAGAAAAACCGTCAATTTCATCCGAAACCCGGAAATACTTTACGGAACTGTCAATTTGCTTTTGTATTGCCGTGACAGGTTTTTTTTTAAGTTTTTTTCGAACATGGCGACATGTTTTCGTAGTTTTGTGAAGCCAATCGTGTGTGTTAATTATAAAATTTTAAATATATATCCATATGTTTAATTTGGAAACCGTGATTTGTAAAAAAACAGTGTTTTTTTTTGGATATTTTTTACTTCTCTCAAGTGTCTGTGATATTAACTTTACAAAATGGATATATTTAAGGAGGTCAGAATAGGTACTGTATCCAAAATTTATTATTTTTTTACTATAATATAGAAAATAATATGTGTCTCAATTAAAATTTGATATTTTTCATCTATATAAAGTGTCTGTAAGAGTGTCAAAATAATTTCCTGTCTGTAAATGTAATTAATACATGTCATCCGTACAGTAACAATAAATGTAGCTTTGTCTGTCTGTTTGTCCAAAACAATTTTTATATAAGATGTACATGAGGATTACTTAAATTCGAAGAAAAACCACACGCAACTTTTTACCGCCATTACTCAAAACCACGCCGGCGAAACCGCGGTAAAAAGCTAGTGTAACATACAAAAACTGGTTTTCCCCAGCGTGATTTCATATATATATTGGACTGGCGCGATAAAAAATATAATCGTTTCTTGACTAGATAACTTCATAACATTGTGTGACAAAGAGAGAAATAGTTTTAATATATAAAACACCATTTTGCACCCAAAAAGGCTTGTAATCAAATCACATGTCTCCTCGCTAACGCTGACGAATCACTCAAATGTATTGAACTGACAAGTCAAAGTCACGTCACTTGTCGAAATGTAATGTCATTCACATACATTTGCAGTGTTCCATTCGTAATAACGCAAATGAGATTTATTTACTTTTCAGGCTCAAAACAAGCTAAAATATGTTTCATAGCCTAAGCTTGATAATAGCTACCCTTTATTATATTAACCGCATGGCTGACATTTTGACAATAGTTAACGTCATTATATGACACTCAAATGTATGGAAATGACATTTCGTTTCGTTGTCACGTGATTTCTACCTTTCATATTCATTTTAAAGTCTAATTCTCGTCCGTCCTACTCTGTCTTGTCTAAAAACAAGTAAAAAATTAAAAATAATGGCACCATCCGTTTTTAAATGAAAAAATGACGGTGAAAAGAAAAAAAACATTTTCAAACATAGTGACGGCCTCCGTGGTCGAGTGGCGCACGCACCGGTTTCAAGGTGTTGCTAGCTCTGAGGTCCCGGGTTGGGTCAATGTAAAATTTCACATTTCTACATTGTCTCGGGTCTGGGTGTTTGTGGTACCTTCGTTGTATCTGAATTCCATAACACAAGTGCTTTAGCAACTTACTTTGGGTTCAGAACAATGTATGTGATGTTGTCCGCATTTACATATAAAGAAGCATTTTATTGCATCATAAATTGGTAACAAGCGTGAGTAAAACCCAAAATTCGCCGAGTATTAATGAACTTTTCCACCAAGCCGTGCAGTCAAATCATTGGTTGCTATGCCCAATTTGCCGTGTCAATCAATGAGCTTGCAGATCGGGTCAACCAATGATTAGAAGCAAGGTTTTCGCCTCGAGCTGGAAATTATTTTGCTCAGCGTCTGTTTTACAATTTGAAAAACATTTTGAAACTATACGACATGCGAAATTTTGAGATATGTATATAACTACCGCGTCTTCATTTTCTATGTATCAAATTCGCTATATGACTGAACTGCCTAGTGGTATAGATCAGCAATCGAAATCGCCGACGTGTCACTTGTTCGATCCCCGCGAAGGACATTTGTGAGATCCATGATTGCTTGTTCTACTTGAAACTTTTCTTGTGAAAGAAAAAAAAATTAAAAATTGCTTGGAAAGTTAGAAAATTTAAGAATACTTAACCACCACATACTTTTGTTACAAAAGAACAGTTATTTGTTGGATCCATCTCCGCCTCCTATAATATAAAGGCACCGGGAACGGGATTTAAGGATTCACGCAGGTGAAACCGCGGGCCACAGCTAGTCAGAAATTAAATTATCATCATGCTAGCCTTTTCCCAACTATGTTGGGGTCGGCTTACAGTCTAACCGGATTTATCTAAGTAAAAGTGTTACACAAGGAGCGACTGCCTATCTGACCACCTCAACCCAGTTACCTGGGCAACACGATACCCCTTAGCTAAACTGGTTGTCAAATTTCTCAAAGTTCTGACTACCTGTAACTGCTGTCAAAGATGTAGGAATAACAGCCGGGACCCACAATTTAACGTGCCTGCCGAAACACGAAGGAACTCGTTATGACAAAAATGGTCACCCGGACCAACCGCGTCAAGCATAGCTTAACCTGTGATCGAATCACTTATGCGGTTATATCATTAAATCTGAAAAGTAATCTTTCGCGCCCCGATTCGCATTTTACCGGTTTTTACTAAAAACAGCTCCGATTTATCATTTATTGACGTTTTCTGACCTTTGAGTCCGATATGTTTACGTAATCACGATAAATATTCGATGTATCAAAATAATTGATATTATATAGTCGTATTGTCACGTAAGAAATTTTATACAGGGCGTTTTGAAAACTTGTCCGAACAAGTATGGGGTTGTAGTGTATTAAAAAATAATAGATTTAAAAAATCTAAATACCTACGTATTTAAATTTCACTAAATTAAAATTTTATCAAAATCATTCCAGCCGTTTTATAGTTGTAATCATGTGTCATCGGGTTTGAAGCTACCCTGAAAATTTCAGCCTGCTAGCTTATAGGGAAGTCCTTCAGAATAACAAGAAAGTGAGTGTATAAAAAACGTGGGAAAAATCTGTCCGATCAAGCATTTGTGTGATCCACGAATGCTTGTCCTGAGTCTGGGTGTCTTTGTGCATGTGACTTGAATCTTTGTGACACCGCGCGATACAAGAGTTAAATTACGTACTGCGGAAATAATTTAAAGAAATACATTTTTATATTATCAAATGCTCTTTCAGAAGTTATTTTTTAGCACGTCTGCAAGTCACTTTCCTGTCTTTTAAGGATAGGTCAGAGTTTTTAAAACGTACCCTATAACCGGTACATTTTAGTCACGATAATGATTAGCTATAAACAAAATGAAAATCCTCATGATTACCTCATAGTAACTAGCAAATATATTGCATAACCGTGCTGTTATTTTTGCTGACCCATTGCATAATCATTGATAATAAGATTAGTTTTATTTTTTGATAGAATAATGACATAATACCTATATATATTTAGGGTTCAATGAAAAAAAAACCGTATTTTTTGTGGAGTTGGCAACAAAATTTTGTGTTAAACCAAATCTCGGTAGGATGAGATAGGCAGATGATATGAAAGAGATAGCAGGAAAGGAAGCCTAAGGTTTAGAGCATTGATCATCACGCTAGCTAACTATGGGATGGTGATTTGAGATTACAATGTTTTCAATTACTTTATTAAAAATCTCATTATGTTAACCAATTTTCAACCGACTTGCAAAAAAAAGGAGTTTCTCGATTCGTCGGTCTTTTTTGATACCTCGGAACTTCGGACTGAATGATCCGATTTTGTCAATTCTTTTTTCATTTAACGTAAAATAGCTTTCACTTAATCCCATACGAATTCAATCAACTTTGCCTTAATAGTTTTAATTTTAAATCGTTGAAACATTTTTATACTTGAAAAAGTATAAAACACCATCTTATTAAAATTAATAAAACAGACATTTTAAAACAACCAATGCATATAACATTGAATTAAATGAATCTGCAAAAAAATAGAATTACGCAATGAAAATCGGGCGTCGAAAATTTCTTATCAACACGATACTGTCAAAAATGCTGCATCATGTAAATGACAAGTATTTACATTATAATTTTAATCTTATCTAAATCAGGCAGTGACAATGCTACATAGGGTCTAATGCTTGTCATAGTATTGAAATCTTTAGTTAAGTTTAGACCGTTTTAGAGTTCGCAAAATGGCACCCAATGTTGGATACACACAGTTCGCGGTCCCCGATTTGCCCTGTCAACAATGTTCTTATTTAAGATATTTGAGAGGTATTTGGTATTTTATTATTAATTTACACTTATTTTTAATTATATTGGTGAAGTATTTAACCTCCTTTTAAGGAGTTTCTTTTTTTTTAATTTTTTCGCGCGGTTTTGTTGTCATGTTGTCACGTTGTCGCGTTGTTTTGGACTTAACTGGAGTTTTTTATAAGCTGACGTGATCTAATCGAAATAATTTAAGATTTTTAAGTTAAATATTTTAATGCATCATAGTATTCTACTAAAATTATAAACGCGATTTTTTGTATGCATGGATGTTTGTTCCTCTTTCACGCAAAAACTACTGAACGGATTTAGACGAAACTTGGTATATAGATAGTTTATAACCAGGATTAACACATAGGATAGTTTTTATTCATATTTTATGTTCCCGTGGAATCACTTTCGATTTTGAGTGGGCAGGGCCGCGGGCAATAGCTAGTTATTTTAATATGTATATTGTATAAATAGAATAACTTATATAAGTTATTTACATTAATTTTTCAATCTTGCAATATGTTTGTATCAACTCCATTTATATTCTGAATATTCACTCTTCTCAAAAATTGACTAAATAGTAATGTTCTTTATATATAAATAAACAACTATCTGAAATAAAAATTCAAAATCTTTTGAAAATCTTAGGTTTCTATAAAAAAATGTCAACAGATGGTCGAAATTTCAAACATTTTTCTGCGAATTAACTTTTGCTTTTTTAAATTAAGTAGCTTATTGCAATCAGCAAAGGAATTAAATATGGCCGGTGTTTTTTCGAATTAAATATAAATTCTAATACTAACCAAAATTACTAAACATAGCTAAACAAAATTAAAAATATAAATTTTTAATTTTGTTTAGCTATGTAAGGTCATAAATATTTCTCCCAAAAATAAACGAAAAAACAAGGTTTTTTTTGACATTTTTTGACATGTTGTTTCTTTTGTTCCAGGGATGTATACGATGCGCATGTTGGACGGCGCAGGCGCACACCACGCGCCTCATCACAATCATACTCATATGATGATGACAGGTAAGATTCTATCTTTCGTCTCTGTCTAGCAAACGATCGATACTGTATGAGTGAGAGGGATAGAGCTATATAGCTATTTGAGGCGTTTTAAAATATACGTTGCTGAAACGTAGATAGTACTTAAACATCATGATAAAGCAAGGATTAAATGATGAAGACGCAATATTTTAATCAATGCTCGTTCTCTGTACGAGAGGCCTGCAGTGGGACAGTTACGGGCTGGTGTTATTAACAGCTTCGGTAATGGCGCCCCAACGTGGGGCAAGCTCATAATACTCGCATGACAGTTTTTTTTTAATCTTTATTAATTTACAGCTGAAAGGGACTCGGCATCTGATAGTGCTGTGTCCTCGATGGGCTCGGAGCGGGTTCCGTCGCTGTCCGATGGAGAATGGTGCGATGGTAGCGATTCGGCACAGGAGTTTCATAGGTAAGATTTCCCAAACATTTTAGCTTTTCGCCCGCGGTTTCGCCCGCGTCAAGGTCGTCTATATCGCGTTTCCAAGAGAACTCTTCAAAAGTCCGGGGTAAAAACTATCCTTAAGGTCTACTCTATCTCTGTACCAAACTTCATTAAAATCAGTTCAGTGGTTTAGACGCGAAAGCTTAACAGACAGACAGACGAACAGAGTTACTTTCGCATTTATAATATTAGTAGTGATGTTGGAATTGGATTGTTGTGTCATGAGATAAAGATCTTCAGCGAGTGACATTTCATTTTTATTTTTAGCAATCTTTCTATTAAAGAATTTTTGAAACAGATACAGCTCTGAAGCGAAAACCAATTTATTTCTCTTTCGTTTCAAAAATAAAAAATACTTCCGCACTAAGGAATTTAATCTTTGTATCGCGGGGGATTTCACAAACATTCAAGTCACATCCAGTGTTTGAGGTGTTTGTTTGAGGTCAAAACACTAAACCCACTGTGCGCAACGTGTCGCAGGTTCGATCCCCGCGTAGGACAAGCATTTGTGTGGTCTACGAATGCTTGTCCTGAGTCTGGGCACAAGAATTTAATTCTTAATGGAATAGTTTATAAAGAGAAATTCTTTAATGCCTATTTTGAAAATGATCTTAACTCCTACATTACCATGTTTATACAATACACTCAGTTTCTTGTTTGTATGTTTGTTTGTCGTACCGGTTGGATTTTTGCAACTCAATTTTGAGGCACTGCCCGATAAGCTAGCAGGATGACATTTTCAACGTAGCTTCAAACCCGATGACAACGCAATTTGCAGTAATAAAAACGTCTGGACCGATTTTGATAAAATTTTAACGGGGTGTCATTAAAAAAGTGGGTATTTAGATTTTTTAATCTTTTATTTTTCTTTCCTCTTAGCTCAAAATTCCGTCCTTATGATAACAACTACGGTCGCGACCGCGCGGCGCCCCACCAGCCCCAGAAGAAGCACCACATGTTCGGGAAAAGATGCTTCCAGGTAAACTACAAATATATAAGTATGTTTATCACTTGTCCAGTACTCATAATACAAGCTTTGCTTAGTTTGATACTAGATGGCGTTGTGAAGTTGTGAAATAGTAATTTTAAAAAAATAGGTTGTCAATACGTCTGAATTATGTTTTTTTTGTTAGTTACCTGAGAATTTAGAAGAATGATGATGATGATGATGATGATGATGAAGTAGCTTTCAATTGTTATCATAAAAATTTCATCAAGTTTATTTGAGTTGTTTTTTCTTTGAAATCGTTTGTATAGTTTACTTGAAATAAAATATTATTTTAATAACTTTAGTGTGGACGATTCTTATTTAGATGATGCAACGGCTTACTTAAGCGTATTTATCGAGATCACCCGAATAGAATGAGTAATAGAAGTCCTGTTAGTTAATCTAAACATTTTTTCTCAGGAACAACCTGCCCCTCCACTGGACCCTGTCGGAAGACCAGGTGTAGTCAAATACGAATGCCCGGAACAGACCTACCATCATGAGAACATGCATATGCAGAACGGTGAGTTTAAGCATGGGTTTCATACTTATTAAAAACACTGAAAAGTATTTTTTTAGGAAACACGGATTTAGAATCAATCCCGGCTGTTATTCATACATGTTAAACAGTCGTTACAGGTGTTCAGAAGCTTGAAAGTCTGACAACCAGTCTAACCAAGGGGTATCGTGTTGCCCAGGTAACTGGGTTGAGGAGGTCAGATAGAGAGTCGCTCCTTGTAAAACACTGGTACTTAGCTGAATCTGATTAGAGTGGAAGCCGACCACAACATAGTTGGGAAAAGGCTAGAATGATTATATATTTTTTTAATTCATCCCTGTAAGATTAAACTGAAAACAAAAGGAGGGTCTCAATCAATGCACATGGCCTTGTTAGGGCCAAGAGGCCTTATTGAGAACTTCATTAAAAATCTATGAGGCCCATCCGTTCAAGCTCTATACAACAACAGACATTATCATTCCAAAGTAGATGCAGAACTTAAACACATTATTTATAAAGATATCTTTTTTTAAATCCTCTATCAGATCCCATAACTGGACAAAGACCTCCTATCCTAGTTCTTCCAGAGCTCTCTATACTTTCACGTTTTCTGACCTCCATCATCAGCCCATATTCGTCCACTGCTGGACATATTCAGGCCTCCCCAATACCACGCCATCGTGATCTATCACCTGGCTGCTCGCATCCAGCTCCTGCCATCTTGCCCAGCACCTTATAATTATGAAATAAAATCATTTATTCTGCAAATAGGATATTTTAACACTTTCCCATGTCTTTTTGGAGTCGACATTTCCTATCTGACTACCCTGAGAAGGAATGTCGAAACAAATTCACTTATGTTGTAACCTGTCCGTCCAGTTGAGTTCGGCGGCCGGCCTCAGCTGCCCCCGCCTCACCTGCACGCCCCCGCGCTGGACCTCAACGCTGCCCACTCCAGCCATGCTTTGCTACAGGTAATAAATAATTCTAAATGAAATATACACTAGTACTAGACTTATTTGAATCAAAGTGAATGCCTTTGCAGCTATTAGCGACATCGCGACGTCGCAAATAGCCTGATAATAAAATGATTTATTATTATTAAATACTTCTAAGATAAATATATTGAAAATATCAGAATATCTATTTATAAAATTATTGCTTATTAAAATATACTATTTATTGCGTACCTTTAAACAGTTGTTTATCAACACAAAGCGATATTTATAGAGCTATGCTAAATAATTTTTAACAATTATCAGAGTGTCTATTTCGGCAAGTAATTTATTTTTAAATAGACTAGAATAAGGACTTGGTAATACTAACGAAGCGATATTTTTATTAAAATTTTCAGTTCAAACACGTCTTTACACACCTAAATATATAAAACATTTTTAAACATAACCCTAATATATATATATATTTACCCTAACAGAGTACGATCCCAAGCCCGGCCCCGCCTCGCTTCGCCTACGCGACCCCGGAGCGAGTGCGACACAACCACACTTACAGCGCCCCCCTCGCCGCCGCTGACCAGAGACCAGCTGCCGTCAGAGACAAGAGAGGTGAGAGACAGAGACAAAACTTATTTTCCCCACGTTTTTATACACTCACTTTCTTGTCTCTGGATGAAACTTTCAAGGTAGCTTCGAACCCGATGACAATTTACAACTATAAAAACGGCTGGAACGTTTTTGATAATTTGAAAAGATATTTAAAAAATACATGTGTTTTCAGTGCGTCGTCTGACAGCAAAGCCAAAATCACCTCTATCACCAACAAAATAAAGTCCAAAGTCCCCTAACCCACCTATATTTACAGTTCGGCGTCTGACAGACGGTTCGATGTCCGACGGAGGCTCCTCAGCCACCAGCAGCGGACAGCATCTGACGAGAGACGAGAAGAGGGCCAAAGCATTAGGTAAACATAATTACTAATATAGAAACTGTATATACGACGTTTTTCTAAAGGAAAAGGCATGTTTTCCATGTTTAAATCTATAAATAGTGAAAATTTCTTCGAAATCGGTTGAGTGGTTTAGCAGGAAAAATGTAACAGACTGTTTATTTTGCTTAAAATTAGCTGTTAAAATGGGATAGATGAAACTTGACTTTTTCTAGTATTTTCAAATAATCCATTTTTATCGAGTTTTTTTATGGAAAAATCTTTTTGCTATCTGTATTCTGCTGACTGGCTTGTTGGTCTAGTGGTTAGTGGCCCTGACTGCTATACCGGAGGTCGTGGGTTCGACCCGCCCAGGACAAATGTTGTGTGATGAGCACGATCATTTGTTCTGTGTCTGGGTGGTGTATGTATTTAGAAATATATAAGTATGTTTATCAGTTGTCTAGTACTCATAATACAAGCCTAACATAATACAAAATGGCGTTGCCGAGTGGGTGAGGTCACCACGCCAAACCCACTTTGCGTGACTTCTCGCCGGTTCGATTCCCGCGTAGGACAAGCATTTGTGTGATCCACGAATGCTTCTGAATACGGATAGTGTGGAAGTTTTTACTAAAAATATAATAATACAAGCTCTGCTTAGTTTGAGACAAGATGGCGGTGTGTGAAAGTTGTGAAATGAGAAATCGCTTTAACGAACAAAATTTGAACTTTAGCTATAAAATATCATTTTTTTGACCATAAGGCCTGATTCGCACGGGAGTTTTTTTAACGCGCTTTAAAAAAGCGTTCAAATAGAACAAATGCATTTTCAAGTACATGTTCATACGACTATTCCCTTTAGCACTCAACGCCCAGCGCTCAAAATGCAACACTACACGATAAAAAAGCGTCGCGTTTTACAAGCACGGACGTATGAACAAGTCCAAGGCCTTAATCAATATATTTATCTACCTTCTTACCATACTAACGTGCCCAAGTTGCTGCAGGCATCCCGTTGGAGGTGCACGACATCATAAACTTGCCCATGGACGAGTTCAACGAGAGACTCTCGAAGCACGACCTGAGCGAGGCGCAGCTGTCACTCATAAGAGACATCCGACGACGTGGGAAGAACAAGGTGGGTTTTTAAACTCTAGGTTGGCATTTGATTGATAATAGGGATGATGACAATTTTTTCTTGTAGTTTTTTGTATAATAATGGATACGTATTTTTTAATTTGTCATCCCTATTGTACTAATTGTTTAGGCTTTATAGTTTTTTATAGCTTTTTTGAATAATGTAATAATACCAGCCCTTATTATGTCCCACTGCTGGGTAAAACCCTCTTTCTGTACAAGGAAGGTTTGAGTATTAATCACCACGCTAGCTCACTCAGAAAGAAAATAATATTCAATTTCAAGATAGATTTTTAGCAAGACCAATGTTTTTTTTTCAATAATATTTTCATTAAATTACAAATGTTAGTTCAGAACATATTAATAACAGACAAAAAAATAATACTTTCGGTTTAGTGGTAACCCTGACTGCTGTACCGGAGGACGTGGGTTTGATTCCCAACTAGATCAAATATTTGCGTGATGAACACAATCATTTATCGTGGGTTCATATGAATCTATATTTATTTTTTTTAGATATATAATTAGGTTTAATATTTGTCTAGTACTCGTATCACAAGCTTTGCTTAGTTAGAGACTAGATGGCGTTGTGTGAAAGTTGTCAATGTCTAGTCCTCTGTCATATGCCACTGCTTTGCCAAATGACCTTTCTCTTTCAAACATCTTTAACATAGAATATAAGTAATTTAACCTAACCTTTACCCACAGGTCGCGGCACAGAACTGCCGCAAACGCAAACTGGATCAGATCACATCACTAGCCGACGAGGTCCGCACAGTCAGGGACAGGAAACAGCGAACCCAGAGAGACCACAGCTCACTCATCGCAGAACGACAGCGTGTGAAGGAACGATTCGCGGCCTTATACAGACATGTGTTCCAGGTAAGGTTATATTAAGTACTAGCTGTTGCCCGCGACTTCGTCCGCGTGGTTAGAAGATTTATATCTGCCCTGTTTTTTCCACATTTTCCATTGTATCTTCGCTCCTATTAGTGGCAGCGTGATGGTATATAGCCTAAAACCTTCCCCGATTAATGGTCTATTCAATTCTAGATGGCGCTGTCGCCATGTTTACATCAGCTCCGTAAATAAATTAGTTTAAAATTAGTAGTTAAGTTCTTTTAGACCTTTTGTAGTGCTTAAAATATTCATTTAGCTTCAGTGTATAAGTGCAAAAGAAGTGAACAAAAAACATTCATCATTACAGTGAAAAATATCTGTTTTTACATGACTTTCAAATTCCCGCCTTCAAACTGTTCGAAGTGAATAGAAATATTTTCAAAAGTGTTGTTTTACAATAAAAACTTTGTTAACTTACTTCCATACGTTTAAAATACGTCCATTTACTTGAAGAATTAAACATTACAGTGAACTTTTAAGTGTAAATAACCAGGAATAAACGAACACTAAGTGACGCTTCAAAGGTCATTGAACTATTTTTTAAATTTAATATTTGCACCAACATCTTTTGAAGTAAACAGTGAATATAGACAGTAAAAAAAAAAAAAAAAAACTTAAAAATAACCACTAAAGTGCAGAATAAATTTGTGAAAACACCAAACTATTCATAATTATTAATAAGTGACCAACGAACAAATTTCAAATTGTAAACAAACAGCAACCGTTTGTTTTTATTCAAAGTTGTGAAATTTTATGATAAAGCAAGCCCGTAAAAAGGTATGAGAGTGATTTATTAAATATAAGATACTATTAAGAAGAATAATATAAAATCGTATAAAAATACGAGAAATCCTAGAAGATAATATTTATTAGCGCCATCTATTGTTCCGAGGCGACAACAACTTTTACCATCGAATTATCTACAATAGTAAGGCTATTTCCCACTAGAGGCCAGGACTAGTAACAAAATAATAGTGAATTGTTGAAAATAAATGTTACAAGTCTGAATGGAATATGATACGCATTTTTTAACAATATAACTATAGTCATGATGGTGTGATGGTTGCGCATGCTACATGGAGTGAGGTGGGCCGAGCGTTCGATCCCGACCACTGCATCCGCGACTTTTTGTGAATGTTTCATAATTTCACAACATTATATAATATAATTATTATTTAACACTAAGATAAGAATACGTCATTTGCAAAAAAAAAGAGAATTCAAAATGGAATTTCTTCAAAATATTACGTTCCGTCGTGCACGGACTCAGTCTGATTCGAATACAAAATATAATAACAGCTGTAACAGTGTACTAAATGAAACACTTGACTGTAGCGACATGGATAGCTTACCAGATAAGAATATCGAAAATGACGATGAATTGGTAACAAGTTTAAAAGGACAAATTGAAAAACTTATGTACGATTTAAATAATGCTCACAAGAAGATCGAGTCTCTCTCCGCAGAAAACTGTAATCTTAAACAAATAAATGAAGATTTATTGAAAATAAATGATTCCTCTAAGACTAATTCCAATAGTCCATCTTTTAAACAAAGGAAGAATAAAACGCCTACTAAAAAAGGACAACAGCGAGGTCAGCAAACACAATCGACTGAAAAGGTTTCTACGAATATGCTTCAACATGAAAAAGCCACTACAAAATATCCA
This sequence comes from Trichoplusia ni, assembly GCF_003590095.1. Lineage (NCBI taxonomy): Eukaryota > Metazoa > Arthropoda > Insecta > Lepidoptera > Noctuidae > Trichoplusia > Trichoplusia ni. Next base: position 5,652,922 of record NC_039480.1, read on the forward strand.
GTGAAAAAGCAAGAAAGCGAGCAACTACAGCAGGAAAAGCGCAATAGAAAATTATGTATTCTCAACGGTTGCAACTACAACGGTACATTGAATATAATAGACCACACTTTTGGACAAAAGTTTAACTACTGTCAATATATGAAACGCAATAGCAGTTTGAAAGAACTCATGTCAGGTATCAAGAATAAGCTCTCCAACTTTGATGTTGATGATTATTGTATTATTATGATAGGTGAAAGAGAGTTTAGAAAAAATGTGGATTCAAATGAACTTGTAAAATTAATTAGAGAAACGCTTATTGAAATAACTAAAACAAATATTATTATATGTACTCCTACTTATGTATTAGGAGCACCAATATACAATTACAGAGTAGAAATGTTTAATAACTTACTCCAGAAGGATATTGATGAATACAGATATGCATATCTCTTTGATACAAACTATGACTTGACTTATGATATGTTATCAAATAAAACAGGCAAAATTAATAGGTCCGGTATAAAATGTATATTTGGAAGTATCTTTAATCGTATACTCATTGACTTAGAAACGTATTTTAATACACCAACAGCAATTACAACTGATAGCAGCAAACAAATCAGCTTTTTTCGGGACATCGAGTAAAATTTCATCTCATGATATCAAACAACAATTTACATTATTTCACCAAAACATAGCAGGCATATTAAACAAATTAGAACTTTTTGAAATAGTAATGACTGACTTAAGAAAGCAGATTGGTGATTTAGATTTTATTTGCTTAAGCGAAACGTTCTTACAATTAGGTCATGAAGGCAACTTACATCTACAAAACTACAAGTTAGGTGCCAATTTCTCAAGACTTAATAAAAAACGAGGCGGGTCGTGCATACTGGTAAAAAAAGGTATTGATTTTATTCCATTGTCGGTAGTAAATGATTTTGCGACTACATTTTGTTTTGAATGTTGTGGTATAGAAGTACCAAACTATAATCTTTTTGTGATTTGTATTTATAGGAAACCAGATTCCGATGCACATCTATTTTTAAAAAAGTTGGAACTGTTACTATCCATTTTGACTCATAATAGCAAAAACCAAGTAGTCATATGTGGCGATTGGAATATAAATGTACTAAAAGAAACCACACAGAAGAAGGATTTAATGTCAGTGCTCAAGAACTTTAATTTATCGGCTCACATAAACTTGCCGACTAGAAAAAAAACTAGTATTGATCAAATAGCCAGCAATATTTCATCTAAGGACGTAAATGCTAATATACACAACCTTGCTCTCTCAGATCACGATACTGGTCAATCACTTACATTCTATCTTCCAAGTAATAAAAAAAAGGTTGAAACGGTAAAGTTTTGGTATGAAACTGTCAGAGATTTTAACAAAAGTAACATCAATAAATTCTTAGAATGTATATCAGCTTTAAACTTTGATGAAGTGTACAATGAAATTTGCTGCAATAAGTCATTTAACGTTTTTCACGACCTTTTCACTCTTTTTTTCAAATTATGTTTTCCCGAAATACGCGTTAAAAAAGGCAATAAGCCAGTAAAGAATAAATGGATAAGTAAAGGATTGAAATTATCATGCATTAAAAAACGAATATTATATTATAATTATCAACATGATGCTATAAGTAAAAATTATTATAAAAAACGCTACCAAACATACTCTAAAATACTAAAAAAATGTATATTAAAATCTCAACAAATAAATAATGATAAATTCATTTCTAACTCGAAAAATAAATGTAGAGCAACATGGTCCATTATAAAAAACAAATTTGATAATTCTGCTGATAAAAGTAATATTGAAAAATTAGTACACAAAGATAAAACTATTAATAATCCTAATGATATATGTAATCATATTAACAACTATTTTATAGAACTTACACATAAAAATAATTTTGATGAATCAATTAATGACTTGAGTAATATAAACATTACCGCACAAAGAGATAGTCTGTTTTTAACCCCAGTAACTATGAACGACATAATAAAAATCATTAACTCTTTGAATAATACACCCGCTACCGGCTATGATGAACTCACAACAAAAATAATAAAACTAAGTGCTAAGTATATAGCGAGTCCACTTAGTTACATAATTAATTTGTCGTTAGAACAAGGAGTATTCCCTGATAGATTAAAAGTATCCGTAATTAAACCTCTTTTTAAGAAAGGTGATCGTTCTAACGTTGATAATTACAGGCCAATTACATTAATACCAATCATAGCAAAGATTTTTGAGAAAGTAATGCATGATAAGGTTAGTAGCTATATCAATAAACGCAACATTCTAGATGAAAATCAATTTGGATTTAGAAAGAAAAGCTCGACTACACTCGCCTGCTTTACTTTAGTTAAACAAGTTACAGAAGCTCTTAATGATAAAATTTCGACGTTATCAGTATTTCTAGATATGAGCAAAGCTTTTGACTTTGTTTCTCATAAACGGTTACTATTTAAACTAGAGAAGTATGGAATTAGAGGAAAAACACATGACTGGTTTAAAAGCTATCTATCGAAACGGCACCAAACAACAGTTCTCTCAAAATTAGAAAATAACTTGAATATTACATACAAATCGAAACTGAAGCCTAATAATTGTGGAGTACCTCAAGGCAGCATTCTAGGACCACTCTTATTCATAATTTATATTAACGATCTTTGCAATAACCTAAAACATAAATGTACATTGTTCGCTGACGACACAACCCTAACCATAAGATGCATAAATAAAAATAAACTAGAATTTGAAACTAATAAGGAATTACAAAAAGCAGTGCAATGGCTGGAACAGAATAATCTACATGTAAACTTAAATAAAACTAAATTAATAGAGTACCAAACTAAAAATTCAACTACCAATCATATTTCAATTCAATATAATGATACTATTTTGCAGCCAGTAGAATCGACATTATTTTTAGGTATATTAATTGATAGCAAATTGAATTGGAAGGCACATGTAGATAAAGTATGTAATAAATTAGACAAATTTGTATTTGCACTTCGTAAACTAAGACTCACAGCTAGTAAAGCAGCAGTCCTAAACGCATATCATGGATACATCTCGTCAGTGCTGCGCTACGGCCTAGTTATATGGGGCAATTCAGTAGATGTGGACAGGGCATTTAAAGCACAAAAAAAATGTATCCGAGCCATATGTGGTGCTGATTATTTAGATCATTGTAAGCCATTATTTCAAAGGTTAAAGATACTTCCACTTCCATGTCTTTATGTTTTTGAAATTTGTTTATTTGTTAAGAAGCATTCACACCTCTTTCCTATAAATGAGCGTATTTCCAGAAGAGTCCGAGAAAGACGCCCAAACGAATTAGAGGTGCCAACTCAGAGACTTCAATTATATAGCCGTAACGCCCCTTGTATGGCAATAACAATTTTTAATAAGCTGCCAACCCAGATCAGACAGCTGCCTATAAATAAATTTAGACGTGCAATATTTACTTGGCTTTTAAATATGTGCTTCTATTCTGTTAAAGAATTCATAGATTATAAGTTTGATAAAAAATAGTTATTGTTAATTATTTCTAAATATAACTTTCGGAATAAGTATGTTAATATAGAAATTCTAAAGTAGTGTTTATTGTAAAATTATAATATTTCTACACCTGATACGGTAGTATATGTGAAACTATAATATAAAATTGAAACATCTGTAATACCATGTACTAAGAAATAAATGATTATTATTATTATTATTATTATTATAATGCAAAAAGATTTTTTCAATTTGAACCAGTAGTTCCTGAGATTAGTGCGTTCAAACAAACAAACTCTTCAGTTTTATATATTAGTATAAATAGGACACATTGATACATTTTCGGTTGGTCGATTTTAAATGCTGCCATGTCTCGCTTGTTGCTCGTGGCTAAGTGACTCGATCACAGGTTAAGCTACGCTTGACGCGGTTGGTCCGTAGATGGCATGGACTATCTTTGTCATAACGAGTTCCGTGTTTCGGAAGGCAGTCGTTACAGGTAGTCAGAAGCTTGAAAGTCTGACAACCAGTCTAACCAAGGGGTATCGTGTTGCCCAGGTAACTGGGTTGAGGAGGTCAGATAGGCAGTCGCTCCTTGTAAAACATTGGTAGTTAGCTGAATCCGGTTAGACTGGAAGCCGACCCCAACATAGTTGGAAAAAGGCTTAATAATGATGATTTTGGATTTTACAATATTTCTTCTTGTTATAGAACCTCCGCGACCCTGAAGGTCGGCCGCTCTCCTCGCAGCAGTACTCCCTGCAGCAGGCAGCTGACGGAAACGTCGTCCTGGTGCCCAAGATGCCGCAACACCAAGGTCAGTTCATATGGACTAATGTTTTACGACTTTCAGTAATGAATCCTTGTGTCTTGGGTTTCACAAACATTCAAGTCACATGCACAAAGACACCCAGACTCAGAACTGTTAGAAACCCACTTTCTTGTATGTTTGTCGTTCCGGTTGGATTTTTGCAACTCAATTTTGAGGCACTTCCCGATAAGCTAGCCGGCTGAAATTTTCAGGGTAGCTTCAAACCCGATGACGATGCAATTTGTTACTATAAAAACGGCTAGAACGATTTTGATAAATAAAATTGAGTGATAATAATAAACGTGGGTGTTTAGATTTTTTTATCTATTTTTATAATAATATTTATTTCCTTTTTATTACCAGATCACCCAATGAATCGCACATCCGATGATGACATGGACAGGAAAGCGAAGAACTACGAACAGTGACATCTACCCTCATATACACACTGGTAACAGGTGTTGCCACACGAGAAAATACAAAATTAAATCATGCAATTGATTCTTATGTACGGTTTTTTAATACATCGGGATTTTTTTCGTCAAATATCCATAGAAAATATTTTTTCTTTTATTATGAGGAAGTTAAATTTGGAGAAACCTCTTTCAGTGACAGATGTCAGTTTTGACAGCTGTCAAATCATTTTTTTTCTTGTCGATATTTTTTTATTTCACGTATAGTTGTTTGAAATTGCATTTTCTATACGATTTCAGTTTTTAATTAAATTCTTTGAAAATTATAGTTTTTTAGGGATGTTTGACGAAAGCTTGTTGATTCCCGATATTAATTTAAATGTATACATGTCACCAATAAGGTACCACAAATTGAGAACAAAAATGACGTTTCGTAGCGTCGGAATACCAAGTAAATCTAATATGTATCTATATTTGTACGGTCAACAAAAAAATTGTATGTTTACATACAAAAACTTAAAATGACATTCATTTTGAACTTTTGTATGTAAATTAGAGCCGTCAAATATTTTTTATTTGTGTCAAATTGCCTGAACGTTATCAAGAAAACCATCTTTCAATGAAAAATCTTTGATATACACAATCAGTGGTCACTCTATATATAAAAATAAATTTGTCTGTCCATCAGAAATATCCTTTTCCATACAAATTACAACTGTCACTCAGATAAGTGACGTTACTTTAAACAATAACAACTAAAATCACTAAAATATATGAAAATGACAGATCTAAGCGAAAGATTTATAATAGAGAAATGTCATTAACATACATTTTAGGCTATTTGAATGAGATTTGTATAAGATTTGTAGAAATATGCCTTTGTTTGTGAAACCACTGATTCTTAACTTATTTTTTTCTTATGATTTTGAAAGAAAAAAAAAACACTTGGAATAAAAATTGTTTGTGATAAAAAAATATGATTCCATTTTGATATAGAGAATTGTTAGTTTAAATTGAGCATCTGCGTTTAGACTAGAAAGAAATGTGAAAGTTAGAAACTAGTCGGGCGATCCCGATAAATACGCGTGAGTAAACCGTTACATCATTTAATAAAGAATATTTTATATTTTCGAAAAAAATAAAACTCTGAATTTTAACAATCTTTTTTTCGGGGACAAATTCCATATTTTTTTCTAGTCTAAGCCCTTTTTATTATTTACAAAAATCTTCAAATCTTTTACTTTTTGCTGGAAAAATAAGATTTTTGTAAATAATAATAATCTTACTACGTTTTTTGTTTGATTCAACAAAATTATTCCAGAGACAATTAAAAAAAAACTATTTACCGCAAGCGACTGATAATACTTACCATAGATTAAAGAGAAACGTGTCTATGACGCGATTATGTTGCAATAAGTAATAATAAGTTTTTTTGTAAAATATTTTTTTTTTGTTTACCATAACATAGACAGTTGTTATTTTTTTATTTAATTAATATTAATTATAAGTTTAAGGTAGGCACAGCTTGAACGATTGACCAGTTTTAGGTAATTATTATATTATAGGTTAGGTTTTTTACTGCACTAATTTACGCTGAATAATTAATGGGGTAGATGGGAAAATATGTCCCACTGCAGGCCTCTCATACAGAGACCGAGCATTGATCACCACGCTTGTGAGCTGCCCCACAGTGGGGTGCCATTAACGAAATTACAAAATTTGTTCACATATTATTCTCATTTAATAATACCAGCTGTAAGTCCCACTGTTGGGCACAGGCCTCTTCCCGTATAGGGAAGGTTTGAGCATTGATCACCACGCTACCTCACAGCGGGTTGCCGATTTCAGATTCCAATATTTGGAATCAAAATCAAATCAAATCAAAATCAAAAATTGTTTATTCTTTAACATAACCTTTTACATTCAGTCTTACATAGGGACCTCCTTTTAAGTAAACATATACCTGTGTTAGGAGGCCCCGCTCTTCAAACTATAAGGAAACTTGGTAAAAGTTGTGTACAAAGAATAATATTTGTAAATACAATCAAAAATTAAAAGTAAGCTTAGATGTAGGATAAAATTAAATGAAAACAAAAACTTAAAAATAACTTCTAGAGATAGTAAAAACACAATAAAACTTCTAAAATATACGAAACACAGTAAAACTTAAAAACGAGAGTAATCATCAAAATTTTTTTGTAGTTCTAGTATAGTGTGTTCGTATGTGTACTGTGTATGCATGTTTTAGGTGTGTGTGTACGTGTGTGTGTAGTGTGTTTGGTGTGTGTGTGCGTGTGTGTGGTGAATGTGTATGTGGGTATGTATGTTAGTCGCTTTTACTCATTTTAATGGAAAAATAGTTCTATATCCTCATACGACTTTGGTTTTAGCCATTGAACAATAGCCTTTTTGCAATCCCTTATACAAAGAGGATAGATATTTATTAACTTATTTATTTTATTATACAGGGCTGTCGATTTTGAGGGAAATTGTCAAAATCAAGTGTAATAATACTTGCATTATTTTAATACTTCTGTCTACCCCTTTAAATTTAAGCGTCTTTATACATACACTGAACAATCATTAAGCTGTATTTAATTCTATGTAAAATATATTATATATTTATAAGTAATATAATTATGATATTTCTCAAAAAAAAAAAGAAGAATACTTTCAAAAACTTGAAAAATAAAAATAATTGAGAAAAAAATCGTGTTTTTTTTTTCGATAAATATCGTAATTATAACCTCGTCTAGGAACGTACATATTTAAAAAAACAAGTACAAAATAAAAAAAGAAAAACATTTGTAAAAACACTTTTCAAATTAAGGTTACAAATGAAATGAATAAAAATGTACAAAAGTGCAGGTCACCCGTCATTTTCTAAACCTCAGCGAACGTCGCTTACCATTACATATGTAATCTTAATAACAAAATATATGTAGTTACCTTCATAATTTTGTTTTATTTGTGTATGCAACATAAATAAAAAAAAATGAAAATATTTAAAATAAACTCCAGATACCTATGGTACATCATAAAATTATCAATACTATATGTATTATAATTATATATGTAAAAAAAAGGGTAAAATTTTAATATTTTTTTTCATACATATATGTATTATTTTTTTGTATATGTTATATTACACAAATATAACGAAATATAAAATTTGGTTTCTGAAAGTCTGATCGCTGTAATAAACCGATCAATTTCATGATGGGTTGAATGAAAGACACAAACATACACACATTTGATATGGAAAATTAACTAATTATCACGTCGATCAACTCTTCAGAAACTAGAATTAAATACATACATACTGATCTATAGTTTTAAGTATCATTGTAAAACAATTTTTTTAAAGACAACATTTTTTTATCAAAAACTACCAATTTCTACCATTGAATATGGAAAACGGTTTAAATATCTACTAAGATAATAAAACTTACTATTATTTGTTAACTAGTTACAGTTTGTAACTATCCCACTGTTGGGCAAAAGTTGAACAGAATTTAAAATGGTTAAAAATTTAAATGTTGTCTTTAAAAAGATACAAAAATACACTATGGTGCATATTTTTTTTATAAAGAAAACGTCGTGCGTAGAAATCAGCTTTTTTTAAAACTAAATGATTTAAAAAAACATATTTATTCATATAGGAAAATGAACCTACTAGGTCTTGTATTTATTTCAAATATTTAATTATAAAAATATTCAATAAAAAACGTTTTTTACGATATATAAATGAATTTTTAATCATTGAAAACAACGCCATCTATTGGACATACACGAAACTATAAATTAAACAGAAATAAAATTGCGAAGACAACCTTTTCTGTCTTCTATCTCTTTCTACCTTAATACAAAAGAAAGAGATGACTATATTCCTGAATATTTTTATAAATAAATATTCTTTAATTTAATTACGCCTTTACAGATTTAACTTAAGTATTAGAAGTATTTGTAACAAATGAAACGGCCATTTTGTCCGTATTTTAATACACAGTGGTTTATAATAAGCTTTCGTTTAACATAAAATAATTTATGTTTTGACGGGCCTGTTGGTCTAGTGGTTAGTGACCCTGGCTGCTATACCGGAGGTCGTGGGTTCGATTCCCACCCAGGGCAAATGCTGTGTGATGAGCATGATCATTTATTCTGGTGTCTGGGTGTAATTTATCTATAATATGTATGTATTTAGAAATATATAAGTAAGTTTATCAGTTGTCTGGTTACCATAACACAAGCTCTGCTTAGCTTGGGATCAGATATCCGTGTGTGAGTGTCCCAGGATATATTATATTATTTATTCCTACTTTACACTAGCGCCAATTCGCGTATCCAATACTTTTGGAAATCTGTTGGTCACATGCAATGTCATCATTATTAAACGTAGAATTGACGTAGCGGCTACGAAGATATCGTAGCAGCTACGAAAAATAGAATTTTGAAAGTCACTTGCCTTAGTTTTAACTGCACGGATAGCCGAGTGGTACAAGTCACCTCGCCAAACCAACTATGAGCAATGTGTCATGGTTTCGATCCCCGCGTAGGACAAGCGTTTGTGTGATCCACGAATGCTTGTCCTGAGTCTGGGTGTCTTTGTGCATGTGACTTGAATGTTTGTGAAACCCAAGACACGAGGATTCAATTTCTTAAAGAGAGAGTAGTTTTTTACTAAATGAAATGTATTGTTATTTCATACTGTTTGTTTGTTATAAGCCACTGTGTATTATTAAACATATTTTAAGCAAATTATGTCGGAACGGGTAGAGCATTTTTATCTTAATTTTTACTTGCCGCGCTGTAAAAATGGCTGTGGGGTATATTAATAGATGAAAAAGACACCATTTTGACCATTCAAACTATTTTTTTTTATGTATACTGACCAAATGTCGGGCAAAACACAATTTTATTCCATTTTTTTCCTTTTCGGTGCTTCTGCAAGATAGAGGTATGATTATTTAGAAAATGATTGACAGATTGTTTAAAAACCCACGTTTTTAAATGTCTCTCTGTTCAAATTTTATCAAAATCGGTCATGAATGGTTAGAAATAGTGTTTTATTAATCTTATTTTAATATTATAAGATTATGTATCAAAGCTTTTTGCCTCAAAAAGTTTAAAATATTGAATTTGAAGTGAAAAACTACAACTAAACTTGTCAAATTGGTGATTTTAATTAAGTTACTAGCTGACCCAGCAAACGTCGTTTTGCATGATAAATTATATCTAGTTGGATGTATTTTTAATGCTACATTAGAAAAAAGTAAAAACAAAAATATTAATATAAAAATAAAGTTTAGTGTGGGCAACCCTTGTCACTTAGAGGTATGACAAATAGATGTTGTTCTATTCTCAGTCCTACCCAATATGTATACAAAATTTCATAAGAATCGGTCGAACCGTTTCGGAGGAGTACGGTAACTAACATCGTGACACGGGAATTTTATATATTAGAAGATAAAAATTGCCGTTGTTTTGCATAAAAATCAATTTTAATATAGATAAGAACAACAAACCATAATTATTTGATTTTACTTCAAATTTAATGTTTTAAAACATATTTAAAATCAATTTTGTCACCATTTCATTGATCTTTGCTCCTATAAAAGCGCTTTTTGCACTTCATGCATTCAGCGTGTCTTCATTTTCTTTAAGAAATGTAAATATTTCCTTTTTGCCGGTAAATCTGTTGTATAATAACTAGGTTTAAGATATTTTATATTTTAATTTAATTCTAAGATATGTAAGGTAACACTAGTAATTAAGGAATAATATAAACAAGAGGAATTTCAAGTTTCGTTTTTTATTATAATATTCCCCTATTCCCTATTATAATATTTTATGCCTACGGTACAGTATTCGTAGCAAAACAGGATTTCGCAGTAAAACAGGATTCGTAGCGAAACAGGATTCGTAGTAAAACAGGATTCGTAGCAAAACAGGATTCGTAGCATGACACATGTAGCAGACCAAAAAACTTTCATCCGCCCACACTTCACTACTACTTTGGATTCTAAAGCAGATTTTAGCATCTTCTGTAGCGAAAATTTTTAAAAGACGCTTTAGACGAAGCTACACAAAATTCGTAGCTAGCAACTTACATAGCCGGCTACGTACGTAGACTTTGATAAGCACACTCTTGGGAGCACTCGCTCCTCGTGTACAGTGTTTGGTTAGTCGATGAAATAAATTTAAATCTTATTTTCTGGCCTGTTGGTCTAGTGCAGACTGCTATACCAGAGATTTGGCTTCGATTCCCACCCAGGAGGGTTTCTATGATGATCATTTATTTTGAATCTGGTTGCAAATTATGTATGTATTTAGAAGTGTATAAGTATGTTTATCAGTTGTCTAGTACTCATAATACAAGCTTTGCTTAGTTTGAGACTCGATGGCGTTGTGTGAAAGTTGTGTTTCCTCCGACACCAAATACTTACCATCCAACATTAGGTGTTTTCCATCGAATACCAAGGTTTTACATCTGCAGATTAACCCGGAAACATTGCTATTACCCACCCGGGATTGGGAGTAGGACAATTACAGGTTGATCCCTACTAATATAATAAATGCGAAAGTAACTCTGTCTATCTGTCTGTCTGGCTGTTACGCTTTCACTTAACCACTGAACTGATTTTACTGGTACATAGATTGAGTTGACTTCGAGAAAGAACATAGGATAGTTTTTATCCCGGACTTTTGAAGAGTTCTCTTGGAAACGCGTTATAACCGAACTCGACGCGGGCGAAGCCGCGGGCGAAAAGCTATATCAAATAAATAAAAAGACAAATTTAAATAATATTAATTTAATACGTAATATAAAATGTTACATAGTCATAGGTTCTCATAATAATAGTAGCGTCTACTTCTACAATATTAAAACGACGATCAAACCATCAAACCGTTTGATCAAACGCGCTTATGATTGAGTCAAACAAAAAGCGGTTTGAAAGAAGTTTAGTGGTAGACATGGTTTGATCTAAGTCAACTTGTATTTATGTCAAACGAAGATTGTTTGATTCAAACGGTTTGACTGTTTTAGAGGTTCTTAATAATTAAAGCGATGTGCAAATGACGAACAAATTGTAACTCAGTTTATCCTTGACAAGTATTTTATAATTATCCTCTTAAAAGAGACTGATAAAAAAAATAAAGTGACAGTTTTTGACAGTAAAATTGATAAAACTATTGAAAGAAAAACAATACAATTATATTATCAATACTGAAAACAGGATTTTCAATTTCAGCTTTTAAAAAAAGCGACATTAGCCTATAATAACAGTTCTTATAATCTTAACTAATTCCTTCATTTTCATAAAAATTATATATATAAAAAAATGACAAAAAGCTGTCATTTTTTGTATTTAACCGCCATTGCTCATTTCATACTCTTTGCCCGCCATTTGCACAACACGAGAATTTCTTAGTTTATATTATATTAAACTATACACGGTGACTTTTTAGTCGTCTTACAAAAGTAGCCCAGTTCATGTATCCGACGTAAAATACCCCTAGGCGCGATTATTATTTTTTATCATCAACTAAGATAATAAGTACGAAGAAAAATTAAACAAGAGAAATTTTAAAATACTCTTAAAAATGATAAAAACGCCCCCGCCCGCGCCCCTCACCATTGTTACAAGGCTCGGACCGCGCTCGCAACAGAGCTGTGTTTCTAAAAAACTACGAATTGCATCATAATATTGAATAAAAATTGCATTTTTAATTTATTCAAATCTCATAAATACCTATTTTTTTATCATGAACGTGTTCTAGTCATTGGATACATGAACTGGGCTGCTTTTGTAAGACGACTAAAAAATCACGGTGTATATTAATATAAGGCTTAAGAAATAAATAATAACAGGTTTCCAAAGCACTGATTAACAGATAATACACAATATTACTTAATTTGTCAAGTCAAGTCAAAGATTGACTGCACTGATAGCCGTGTGGTTGAGGTCGCCAAGCCAAACCCACTGAGCGCGACGTGTTGATTCGATCCCCGCGTAGGACAAGCATTTGTGTGATCCACGAATGCTTGTCCTGAGTCTGGGTGTCTTTGTGCATGTGATTTGTATGTTTGTGAAACCCAAGATTAAACTCCTTACTGAGGGAGTCGTTTTTTAATTAAATAAAAAAATCCAGTCCTTTATATTAAATCTTTGGCTAAAACAATTAAAACCGCGATTAGTAAGCTGACACCCGTTATATATTTTGACACTAGTGTTATACAGTGGCACTATTTGGTACTTTTCTTGTAATCTAACTTCCAAATAGGTTGCCTCGAACGTTTAAATAAGTTCTCGAAAGTTACTGGCGTATATACCAAGAAGTCGCGAGTTCGAATCCTGTCAGTGGTAATAATTATTTCATAGTATTATTTGTAAATATATGGAAATCAGGCTTTAAGAAACCAATGTTTTAATGGAAATTGGAATTACATCTTTAAAAAATACTTAAAATAATTAGATCTATTATCTAAAGCGTCTATTTCTAGTCATACAAAAGTCATGTCTGTTTCCGATAATCTCTTAAATGTCTGGACTAATTTCTAAGGAATTTTAAAGATATAAAGGGTAATTTTTTAGGCGACGATAGACAATATGGAGATGGTAAATGCATTAGACATTTTTAACTTAAACTATAATTAATCTAGTTATATAATTGATCAGATATAATAAAACTAGTTATGTTTTTAACATAATGTTGCATATACATAAGACTTTAGCTGGGGAATACTGTATTATTTAGAAAACTGTTACTATTCGCATTCGTTCTGTAAATTTTTAAACTAGTCGCTTAGTTATTTTGCAATTTGCAACTATTCATTCGATTCAGATGACATTTTAAATCTTAATTCCGTAGTATTCTGCAACTAGCCTCTATAATCGGGCTTTATATTGCAACGGATCAATATAAAATAAATCCTATAAATGTAAATACGCTGATTAAGCCATACAATATCAACTCCGCAGCATTATACCGCAACTACTCCTCCAAACTGTACAATATTTCGCAACTAGCCCCGCAAACTCGACAATATTCCGCAACTAGTCACTCCAATTACACAATATTCCGCAACTACACCCCCAAACTCGACAATATTCCGCAACTACTCACCAAAACTTTACATAAATCCGCAACTATCCATCGCCATCTAATTCATAGCGTGTTGCGGGGCTGAAGGCGGCGGGAAACACCTCACATGTTCGACTCCCGCCCTCTCCTCGTCCGCGGCTAGGTGACGGGCCAGCACTCCGAAGATCTGAGAGTTCAATACTTGGAAACGACGAATCCTATCGACCATGCGTTTGAGAGGCTGTTGAAAAGGAAACATAGGAAATTAGTTAGTTTTATTTCAATGTTACAGTGGCCTTGAGGACCTGTGGAGGGATTTATATGCATGAAGTGCAGGTTCAAAACCAAAGCAGGCAATGTATTAATGTTGGTTTTTATTATGTTAAATGCCAACATAAATGCATTATCTTAAGCTTTTTTTGTACTTAGTCATCACAATTATTTTGTGAATTAAAATCATCATCATCCACAGCCTGAGTACTCCCACTGCTGGGCATAGGCCTCCCTTTTCTCGTGCATATTTCTACGGTCCTGTGCCAGCCTCATCCAGACTCGACCCGAGACCTTTACTATGTACTATGTGACATGATTTTTTCAGTGTAAGTTTTGTAGTTTTATACACGGTGATTTTTTAGTCGTCTCACAAAAGCAACCCAGTTCATGTATCCGACGTAAAATACCCCTAGGCGCGATTATTATTTTTTATCATCAACTAAGATAATAAGTACGAACAAGAGAGATCTGAAATATACTCTTAAAAATGATAAAAACGCCGCCGTCCGCGCCCCTCACCATTGTTACAAGGCTCGGACCGCGCTCGCAACAGAGCTGTGTTTCTAAAAAACTACGAATTGCATCATAATATTGAATAAAAATTGAATTTTAAATTTATTCAAATCTCATAAATACCTATTTTTTTATCATGAACGTGTTCTAGTCATGGGATACATGAACTGGGCTGCTTTTGTAAGACGACTAAAAAATCACGGCGTATATAATAATGAATACGTATTTTTTCATAAGTCCTACAAACATAAATTGGTCAAATTACAACGGACGAAACTTAGAGCAACTCTTGAATGACGTGATAAAATGAAAAATACATAATATATGTATAATATTTTTGTAAATCTATCCGACGGACTTAACACATTTCTATATCACCAATCACCTTCTTCTATATCACCAAAATGGCTGAACAATAAATACTCACAATGTCCTTGACCATTTCGTCCTTGCCGTCGACTCGCTGGACCCTGAGGATGTGGTAGCAGAAGTCCAAGGCCTCAAAACGCCTCTGTTGGCCTAACAGGGCTATGATGGTACAGCCGGCCCAATGGAGGCCTTCACCGAACAACTCCCTAGAAACAAAATAGTGTTTTTATACACAGACTTTTCTTGTTTCCTTGTTTGTCGTTCCGGTTGAATTACTGAAATTGAATTTTGAGGGGATCGTCCGA
Organism: Trichoplusia ni; assembly: GCF_003590095.1. Lineage (NCBI taxonomy): Eukaryota > Metazoa > Arthropoda > Insecta > Lepidoptera > Noctuidae > Trichoplusia > Trichoplusia ni. Next base: position 5,668,195 of record NC_039480.1, read on the forward strand.
CTAGTTTCACACCCAACCGGAGTCATTAATCATGAGTTGACGCATCGACGGAGTCAGGAAAAGTAAGCCGTTGCATCATTTAAGATAAAAAGAATCTAAAAACCCAGGTTTTGTAATGTTCTAAAATTATTATTTTAATCTTTGTTGTTTGTCTGATAGCGAATAATTTGAACGAACACGAGCAAATTATTTTTCGATTCGACAAAAGTCAAAGTCACTCCATTCAAATTTTATCAAAACCGGTCCTGATGTTTTTATATTTGTAAATTGCATTGTCATCGGTTTTGAAGCTACCCTGAAAACTTCAGCCTGCTAGCTTATCGAGCCTCAAAATGGAGTTGCAAAAATCCAACCGGAACGACAAACAAACAAGAAAAGTGAGTGTATAAAAACGTGGGCAAACGTAAACTCAATTAAAATTAACTATTACTTACTCGACAGTAAACTGCGTTTCCCCAACCGGTATACAGTATAGGAACTGTAACGCCGACCACAGTCTGAAACAGTTAGACAGGTTTAAATTAGGTTAGGTGGGAAACAACACTTTGCCCAACAGTGGGCTTGGTAGTGGACGTCGGTGGGATGGTTAAACGTATAATAGTTAGTTGAACTGGGTTTGCCCACATGTGGGCTTAACTATGGACACCGTTGAGTGATTGGATATGCTAGTAACCCAGTATTGTGTGTACTGGTGTCGTGGGCTAGATTCAGTAAGAAACTTTGGGGAGCCTAAAAACTATTATTTGCCCAGCGTTTGTCCAGCAGCGGGGTTAGCTCTTTCAACCCATAAGTGGTTTTATCAGACATAATTATATGTAGCCTAGCGCTTGCCCAGCACTGGGCAAAACTAAAAAACTCCCATCCATCTTAAACAGAAACACACAACTTCCCAAACCATGCCCAACGTTGGGCTTACCTGTGGAACTCGTTGGTATCATCAGTGTGGGTCGGGGGGGCGGGCCACTGCGGCGCGGAGAGGCAGCCTCTCAGACGGCGGAGTACCACAGAGAACAAGGAGAGGCCACAACAGAGGCGCTCGCGGGTCAACAGGTCACCCTCACGAGATAACTGGCCTTGCTGTTGGGGAAAAAGTTGGGAAAATATATGTTTTTTTTTCTCTAGCCCACTGTGTCCCACTGCTGGGACAAAATATATGTTAAAGTAAGATAAAAATGTTTGTTACCGTCACATGCGATTGGAGTAAAACTATTATTATTTTAAAAACGCCTCCCGCAGGAAGGAACTCATTTCCTTGTATCGCGGAGTGATTCACAAACATTCAAGCACAAAGACACCCAGACTCAGGACAAGCATTCGTGGATCACAAAAACGCTTGTCCTACGCGGGGATCGAATCAACACGTCGCGCTCAGTGGGCTTGGCGTGGTGACCTCAACCACTCCGCTATCGTGCCATTTAAATATTTAATAATCAACTTTAATTATTGAATAATTAAAATAATATTGTAAATTCAGAATGGGACGGTACACTCAAGGTCAATACAATGAATTTTCAGAAATTAAACTAATTTTACTGATTTTATCGCGGTTCTGCTCGTGACCATGGTACCTGCAAAGGTGTCGAAACGTCGGAAACTAAAATCTAAAATTAAACCGCGATAAAATCCGTATAAGTAGTTTCATTTCAATACGAAAACTGACATTTGAGGCCAATTTTCATTAATTCATCGGCCTTTGTAAATAGCAGAATAGGGATGACGACAATTTTTTTTGCAGTGTCCTTCTTGTAGTTTTTTGTATAATAATAGATACGTATTTTTTAATTTGTCCCGAAAACATAAATTGCCCAAATTACAGTGAATGAAACTTACGCGTGACGTCACTATTGTGTATAAATTTTACTCTATTGTTACGTCACAAGCTCTCCTAAACTTTAAAGCAGTTAATCTTTGTCAATTCTAGTTTTTCTGAAAAAGGAAAAAAATACGTGTCTCGTACTTTTCAGTTATCTAACTGAGGGACTAATGAGATTTTTTCTTTTTATACCCAGTCATCATCCATATTGGGGCCCTGTATCTAGGGAGCTACGTAACTACGCCACTTACCTTAGCTGTCCCATATTTATCAACATTTTGCACAATCTGTAGCGCCGCGTACTTCGCTTCCAGTCTTTTCTGCTTCGATTCCGGTTTTTCACCTTCTAATATATAAAACAAAACATTCAAATTTATATACAGTTGATTTTTAAATTATCTTAGGGCCGATTTTTCAATTATCAGTTAATTTCTATCCGAGGAAAAAATATGGCCGTTTGACACATTTTCTATACAAAAGCTGTCAAAACGTCAAACATATCCGTCAGATAAAAGTTATCTGGCGATTGAAAAATCTATACTAGTAAGTCTATACTAGCCGTTGCCCGCGACTTCGTCCGCGTGTAAGTAAGTGTTTAATTTATAGATAAATAATTACAGCAAAAAAATAATATCCTACTAATATTATAAAAGCGAAAGTTTGTATGTATGGATGTTTGTTCCTCTTTGACGCAAAAACCACTGAACGGATTTATACGAAACTTGGTACACAGATAGTTTATAACCAGAATTAACACATAGGATAGTTTTTATCCCGATTTTATGTTCCCGTGGGATCATTTCCGATTCGTATTGAGTTTAACTAGTAAAGCTTAATTTATGTTGCTTTATGTTTTTTAATTATCTTTACTTAATCAATATCTTGACTTTAACCTGTGCTTACATATAAGAGATAGTATTCATCATTGGCCTAGCCTTTTCCCAGCTATGTTGGGGTCGGCTTCCAGTCCAACCGGTTTCAGCTAAGTACCAGTGTTTTACAAGGAGCGACTGCCTATCTGACCTCCTCAACCCAGTTACCAGGGCAACACGATACCCCTTGGTTAGACTGGCTGTCAGACTTTTTCAAGCTTCTGACTACCTGTAACGACTGTCAAAGATGTAGGAATAATAGCCGGTGCCTTCCGAAACACGGAGGAACTCGCTATGACAAAGATGGTCACCCATCTACAGACCAACCGCGTCAAGCATAGCTTAACCTGTGATCGAATCACTTATGCGGTTATAGCTTAGCCACGAGCTCCTCATAAGAGATAGTATTATGAGTAATATATTTTTTTATCCTTTATGCACAACGTGTACATATATACAATGTATAGGTATGTGTATCATCTTATATATAAAAATGAATTGCTGTTCGTTAGTGTCGCTTAAACTTGAGAACGTCTGAACTGATTTGGCTAATTTAAGTCTTGAAATATTCATAACAGTCCAGGGAAGGTTCAAACGGTGAGAAAATCTGGAAAACATCGAAAAAGAAATACTTCGTGGGTGAAACCGCGGGAAACAGCTAGTATATTATATATTTTATCGGGTAAACGCAGGCGGATCCGCGGGCAACGGCTAGTAAAATATAGAATGGTGATGGTGCGTTGTGATACCACATACCTGCGGCGAAGGGTCGCGGCAGAATGTTCTGGAAGGGAGCCGCGTGAAGAAGATCAGTGACTTCTTCTTGACTGAGCGCCTAGAAACAACAAGACATTTTAATATTTGACAACTTTATAGACTTTTGAAACGACTCCCGCATTAAAGAATTTAGTCCTTGTGTATCTTAGGTTTCACAAACATACAAGTCACATGCACAAAGACACCCAGACTCAGGACAAGCATTCGTGGATCACACAAATGCTTGTCCTACGCGGGGATCGAAACCGCGACAGGACGTGTACAGTGGGTTTGGCGTGGTGACCTTAACCACTCGGCTATCCGTGCAGTCGCAATTAAATCACTCCTGAATTAAAGAATAAGATGGAAAAGGCTATAGTAAGGCCAACGAGACGAGATAAAGAATGTAAACAGATTTTCAGGGGTTCAGAACATTTTTATTCGAATAAACTATTATGAAGTTCGAATTTTAACAAAAATGAAAGAATTAACTTGTTCACAACATGGCGGAGCAAATGTTGACAACTGCCGTACTGACTGCTTTCTTGTACCACGAAACACATAACGGCAGCTGTCATCGACCAACTCACGCCATATATGCGCGTACGAGTGATAAGGACAGGGATAATAATCCCTCGCTATCGCAATGTAACTCAGTAACGGTCCGCTTGTCTCGTTGGCCTTAGTATAGGATAATAATAATTTTAAAACCACAGAAGTATCACCATCTTTCATTCATTCATCTAATCATCTCTATTTGTGAACATAGGTGATAGAATACATGAAGGGTCTTATCTCCACACTCTTTCTTCTCTTCTACTTCTCTTCTATTCTCTTACCTGCTCGATCAGCATGCAGAAGAGTATGATGTTTCCAAGTTCCCGGAAAGCATGGAAGAGTTCTGTCCTGGCGTCCGGGTACTGTACTATGTCTGTCAGCTGAGCGTGGTAATAGCCTAGGACACCTGCCAACAAAATATATTGTTAAACAACTTTCACACAACGCCATCTTGCGTCAAACTAAGCAAAGCTTGTATTATGAGTACTAGACAGCTGATAAACATACTTATATATTTCTAAATACATACTTAATATAGATAAATTACACCCAGACACAGAACAAATGATCGTGCTCATCACACAAACATTTTTGCTGGGTGAGAATTGAACCCACGACCTCCGGTATAGCAGTCAGGGTCACTAACCACTAGACCAACAGGCCAATCAGTTATACAGGGTTTACAAAGAAACACAGACACAAATTATTTTCAAATCTGAAAGTTTAAGTTTCTAGTCATATATTTCAGACTTAGATTTTAGTTTCCTTCAGATTATTTTTACACTCTTTTTAATATTTATTAGGTTTAGTCAAAAAATCTATTAATATAAGACCTTAATAATACTTACCATTACCATTCGATCCTAAATACCGTATCACACAATATAAAACCTTAATACAACTCACCATTAGACCCATAATCGTATCTCGGCAGTTTACAATGCCTGGGCATGGCGGCAGCGAGCGCGCGCGTGAACTGAGCTATGGTACCGTGTAGCAGTCCGCGCGCTACGTCGAGTAGCTCCGAGACTACGACGGCTACGCCCTGGTAGCCCAGCAGGCGGACCAGGGCGTGTAGGTGCTGGGCGCCTACGAAACCTGGGTAATATGGGAAAGAATATGTATTTATTAACGTAATATATAATAATGAATTGGATTAGAACATCTAAGTAACCACGTTTTTTTAAAAAAAAAAAAAAGGAATAGCCGTTTTTAATGTTGTGAATTGCATTGTCATCGGGTTTGAAACTACCCTGAAAATTTCAGCCTGCCAGCTTATCGGGAAGTGCCTCACAATTAAGTTGCAAAAATCCAACCGGAACGACAAACAAACAAGAAAAGTGAATCTATAAAAACGTGGGGAAATCCTTCTCATCACACAGACATTTTTTTTTTAATGACTCCCGCAGTAAGGAATTTAATCCTTGTGTCGCGGAGGGTTTTCCAAACATACAAATCACATACACAAAGACACCCACCTAGACTCAGAACAAGCATTCGTGGATCACACAAACGCTTGTCCTACGCGGGGAACGAATCAACACGTCGCGTTCAGTGGGTTTGGTGTGGTGACCTCAACCACTCGGCTATCCGTTTATCCCCTCGGAACCCGCGCCCTCTGAACAGCAGTCAGGGTCACTAACCACTACACCAACAGGCCTACTCACCACTATACTGTGCGTATTGCGCGGAGTAAGCCAGGCTGAGCTGTTTGGACCCCCACAGGAGCGCGTGGCCGTACTGCTGCGGCTTCTCCCGGGACACGCCCACACCGAACTGGATGCCGCGGCATTTGACGAACCTGGACAGATAGGGAGGGAATGTAGACCTTAAGTGCAAAGAGTTATGGTTGAGTTTTGAATGTACTTTGTTGTTTCATGATATTGCATAAAGACGGGGGTTTGTAAAAATAATTAATGTGAACCTTGATTTTATTTGATCATGGTTGAATATTGAATATTGTTATTTGATGAAACTGCAGCAAGACGGATCAATTTGATTTTAAAAATTTCAAAATAATGGTATTTAAAAAAAAATGCGTGGAGAGCGTCCGTAAACCAGTTCTTAAGAAACGCCAAATATTTTGATTTTAGACTTTTCCTTATTCCCGACAGAAAACCCTTTCATTTGATACCCATATCATGAGGGTTGATTTCAAACAGCCAGTCCACCATCTTGGGGAGGCCGCCATATTGGATTTGTAATGACTTAACTATTCATATATTTCCATCAGAACTCAGAGCGTGTGCAAAATTTCATCCTGAGCGAAGACCGCAAAGTGGGGCAAATTAAGATTCCAAGATTTTCTTACACAGTTTCAAGTGAATTTAATATCATTCATTATTGGCCTAGCCTTTTCCCAACTATGTTGGGGTCGGCTACCATTCCAACCGGTTTCAGCTAAGTACCGGTGTTTTACAAGGAGCGACTGCCTATCTGACCTCCTCAACCCAGTTACCTGGGCAACACGATACCCCTTGGTTAGACTGGTTGTCAGACTTTTTCAAGCTTCTGACTACCTGTAACGACTGTCAAAGATGTAGGAATAATAGCCGGTGCCTTCCGAAACACGGAGGAACTCGCTATGACAAAGATGGTCACCCATCTACGGACCAACCGCGTCAAACATAGCTTAACCTGTGATCGAATCACTTATGCGGTTATAGCTTAGACACGAGCGAATTTAATTTCAAGTGAATTTAATAAAAGAGTGTTGAAAAAACTCACCGATCCGTAGCAGCGTTATAGCAATAATTCGGCAAAAAATCAAAATTTAACTCCCAGAAAACGTGCAGAGTGATCCTTCCGTACGGAGCGAGGACACCGTGGTCGCTCTCTCGGAGTATAGCATCGAAATCGTCAAGAGTCAGGTAACGACTCAGGAGCTTGTGACAGAGGCGGTTGACCGAGATCAGACCTTCAAGTTCCTGAGGAAATATTTCAAGATTTACAAAGCTATCTAGTCAGACAAGTGATAAATATACTTATGTATTGAAAAAGATATGTTATAAAGATAAGTTATAAAACAAACAAATAATAAAATCACACAGACATTTGTTCTGGGTGGGAATCGAACCCACGACCTCTGCTATAAAAGTCAGGACCACTAACCACTAGCTGATTAGTAAGGCTACACTGCTAGTTTATCTATAAATTTATACTAACTAACACAGTTTTGGTAAATTCAATGACAAATGTCAAAATACACAAAATGTCTGTACTAAGATTTGTTTGAACAAGCTCATCTCAGAAATGACTGGTCCGATTTGAATAAATATTTTAGTGTTCTTGGAGAGATAAGAAGTAACATAGAGTTCGTTTTACTTGACAAAAAAGAACAATATTTTGATTTACAACGGCGCTGCGGGAGATCGCTAGTCATCATCATCCTAGCCTTATCCCAACTATGTTGAGGTCGGCTTCCAGTCTAACCGGATACAGCTAAGTACCAGTGTTTTACAAGGAGCGACTGCCTATCTGACCTCCTCAACCCAGTTACCTGGGCAACACGATACCCCTTAGTAAGACTGGTTGTCAGACTTTCTAACATTTAATCCCGGCATTGCCATGGAAACGGGAACCACCGCGCTGTGAACTGAAGTCCACGCGGACGGAGTCGCGGGCAACAGCTAGTATTATATATTTGATTGCAATACTTACAACAACACCAGTTATATCGCCGGCTTCGAACTTAGCGACCGCCGCGTCGAGAGCGCGATGCATGTCCGAATTAATACGCTGTGCCACCTGTACGGAAACAATATATTAATTAAAATCGAAAGTTTAATCCTACAGTAATTTTCGTTGGGTTAATCTATACTAATATATAAAGCTGAAGAGTTTGTTTGTTTGAACGCGCTAATCTCGGGAACTACTGGTTCAAATTGAAAAGTTATAGACCATTCATCGATGAAGGTTTTAAGCTATAGAACATCACGCTACGACTAATAGGAGCGAAGATACAATGGAAAATGTGGAAAAAACAGGTCAGATATAAATCATAACTTATATCCTCTAACCACGCGGACGCAGTCGCGGGCAACAGCTGCTATATAATTGCTGTTCGTTAGTCTCGCTAAAACTCGAGAAAGGCTGAACCGATTTGGATAATTTTAGTCTTGGATGTCTGGATAATTTTCTTAGCAGTCCAAGGAAGGTTAAAACGATTATAAAATATTGTACATCAACTATTTGGCACTATGTAATAAAACTACAGTTTCGGAAATTAAACATTTTAATGGGTAAACACTCCAGTTAGGTCCGCGATCCCGATAAATACGCGTGAATAGACTAAGGAAAAGTTATAAATCATCATCATCACCATCATCATCATTCCCCTGCCCTTATCCCAATTATTTTATTTGTGGCTGGCGCAAAATGTCATCTTCTTCCATACCTTCCTATCGGCCGTCATCTCACAAGAAACACACATTACAGCCATATCGTCTTTCACACAATCCATCCATCGTTTCTTTGGTCGTCCTCTTCCCCTATATCCATCCACATCCATGCTTAACGCCTTCCTTAACACATGATTTTCATTCCTCCGCATGACATGCCCATACCACGACAGCCGGTTACCACGTAGTTTCTCTGTAACCGGTGCCAATTTCAAACTTCCCCTTATATACTAATTTCTTACTCTATCCGCTCTCGTAACACCACACATTCCTCTTAACATTCTCATCTCTGCTGCATGCAATTGTCTTTCATTCATCCCTTTCGTCGCCCAGCACTCTGATCCATACAAGACAGCAGGTATATTAAGTGATGAATTTAAGTAAGTGTTACAAATTAATGCACGTTTCTCAACAAAATAATGAGATCTGAAAGTAAGTCTGAAAAACAAGACAGAAAACTGAAACTTTCAAATTTGAAACATTTAAAATTAACATATTCAAGCACTGCATGTGTGTGTATGTGTTACCTCTAAACACCAAAACAGCTTGAACAATTACGATGAAACTTGACAATCTTTTCATTCTTTAAAAGTGGGTGTTTTATTACACTTTACTTGTATTTTAAAATTGTCTGGACTTTGAAAGAGACTGTGACTCCTGAGTTTGTTTCGACATTTCTTCTCAGGGTAGTCAGCTAGGAAATGTCGACTCAAACGTTCTCAAAATAGATAAATAAAAGTGATGATTTAATATCCTATTTGCAGAATAAATGATTTCATTTCATTTCATTGCCTTATTAAATGATACAACGGTTTACTCACGCGTATATATCGGGATCGTCCGACTAGTTCCGGACCCAACCGGAGTCCTTAATCATGAGCTGACGCGGCGGGATCGCGAGTCGAAAAATTCATTGCCTGTCTCAAATGATGTTTGCGATCATGTGTCGTGTGGCAGTGTTAGTACCACCTGCCCCTGGTACTCACCAGCGCGCACAGGTCCACATGCCTGCCCAGCAGCGCGACGTGCCTCTGCCTCAGCAGGGACGCGTAGCGCCCCGCGCCTGCGCCGGTACTCGCGCCTCTGGCCGCGCATTCGGCTCGATAACGCTTGTCTAGTAACATGCTGGGGAACATCATTTAAGGTGAAATAGTTGCTATTTGGTCACATTAAAGTCGCTTAACGTTGTGCACCTAGACACGGAACAACTTTTTTATATATATAAATGCGGACAACATCACATACATTGTTCTGAACCCAAAGTAAGTTGCGAAAGCACTTGTGTTATGGAATTCAGATACAACGAAGGTACAACAAACACCCAGACCCGAGACAATGTAGAAATGTGATTTTTTACATTGACCCGACCGGGGATCGAACCCGGGACCTCAGAGCTAGCGACACCTTGAGAGTCTTGAGACTGTGCGTACGCCACTCGACCACGGAGGTCGTCAACAAATGATCGTCCTCATAACACAAACGTTTGTCCTGGGTGGGAATCGAACCCACAACCTCCGGTATACGGTAATGATCTACTACTCATAATCCAAGGTTTGCTTAGTTTGAGACTAGATGGCGTTGCTAATATCATAAAAACTTAAAATCATCTCACCTGGCAGCCAACTGCTTATAATGCGCATAGACTTGTTCAGACAGCTTATAGACGAACTGATCGAAGCATAGATTGACTTCCGCTTCCACCTCATCATAGAGGAACTGTTTCCGGAAGACCGTGAGCGCGTATTGGGCGGAGTCGTTGTATAGATCTAGGGGGTAGAGGACGTATCTGTGGGGGAGAGAGAAAGAATTATATAGATGTCTCGGTTTTGTTTGTCAGACGGAAGGACGGATAGACAGATAGGTGAATGGACAGTCGGATAGGCGGTAGTCGAAAGGATGGAGAATAAATCTAACAGTTTGACAGTCGGTTGGGTGGCAAGGGAGGAAGGTCGGATGGGCGGAAGGGCAGATAGGCGGATCGGCGGATGGACGGACAGAAAATCGATAGGACGAACAGATGGAAAGTCGGATGGGCCAATGATCAAATGGACAGACCAAAGGATGGACGCACAGTCGATTGGGGTGGATGGGCGGATGGACGGATGGACGGATGGATAGACAGACAGTCTTGATTGTTATTCAGATTGGACGAACAGTTGGAGTATCCGATAGGAAAATAATCGGATGGATGGACAGATAGACACATAGAAATATAGACATAGTCAGATGGGCAGATTGGAAAGATGGACAGAATGAAAGACAGTTGGACGAAGGGTCGAACAGATTAAGGGTGACGAAAGCTCCAATCCCCACTCACTCCATCATAGCCGGCTCCTTGGTCCTCAGGATGTGATCAGTCAGGATCCAGGGCATGGACATCTCGATGGGGAACTGGATCCTCTTCTCCATGGTCACCAGGTCGTTGCACTCCTCGTTGTGTTGATGGCGTACCATGCATTTCTGTGAGAGGGAAGGAGAAAGAGTGTAGTGTTGTCTTTGTCATACAAGGTTCTGTGGTATTAAAGTAAACATAACATAAAGAAAAATAACATTTTTTTCTATCAAGTCCCACTGTTGGACAAAAGCCCAGCGGACACCTGTTGTAGAAAGAAGGCTGTGCCCAGCTGTAGGTTGCATAAAGGCTAGTTCATTATATTGTACAAATGATTGTCCTAATCGGGGATCGAACCCACAAAACTGTATTTGGTAGCGGACTTAGCATTTAATTGAAATTTAATTACCACATACTTAAGTAATTATTAGCACATAACCAGAAATCGCGAAAGATAGAGAGGTCTGGATGAGGCCTTTTGCCTAGGGGATCTCAAAAAGGCTATATAATAATTAAAAAATTTAATTAAGGACACATTTTTAAAATTTTAATCAATATCGGTCAGCCGTTTTTGTAGTTGTAAATTGCATTGTCATCGGATTTGAAGCTACACTGAAACCTTCAGCCTGCTAGCTTATCGAGCCTCAAAATTGAGTTACAAAAATCCAACCGGAACGACAAACAAACAAGAAAAGTGAGTGTATAAAACGTGGGCAAAATAAATACTCACATTAACTTTCCTTCCCATCGTCATCTCGAGATAGAACTCTCTGTACCACAGCTGGGATAGATCGCAGCACTTCTGCAGGGAGTCTGTGGGCAAAATTATAATGTGACATAGTTTGACTCAAAGTCAGGAAAATTTGAATCAAACCGACTCTTGGTTTGACTCAAAACAAGTGTACAAAATTTGGTTTGTTTTTATTTTATCCACTTCCGAGAGAATTTTATCAAAAATTTTAAGTTTGAAAATACCTCCCAAACTTTCAACCAATTTGATCAAACCATCAAACCGTTTTATTAAATCATCAAACCATCAGTTTCATAGAGCCATCAAACTATTCCATCATACCACTTTGATCAAACCTTTAACTCTTTCAAGCAAACCTTCAACCAATATGATCAAACCTTCGACCCTTTCACGCAAACCTTCAAACCATTTTTACCAAACCATCAATCCATCAAACTACCCCATCGACCAGTTTGATCAAACCATCAAACCGTGTTGTCAAAACCATCAAACATTTTGATTAAGCCATCAAACAGTTTGATCAGACGATCAAACAATATTTCTGACTCACCAGACAAGTTCAGCAGGTAACTCCAATAGAAGCTCTGCCTGTGGAACATCTCTATCTGAGTCAGGGTGCCCGCGTCCAGGTCCCTGCGAAGAGTCCTATCCAGACTTGTCCGAGAACCATTCCGTCAGAACATCAAACAGTTTGTTCAAACCTTCAAACCATTTCATCAGACCTTCAAACTATCAAAACATTCCTTGAAACAGTTTGATCAATCCATCACTCGATTTTATCCAGCCATCAAACCGTTTGATCAAACCGTTTTACCTATACTATATTTCTGACTCACCAGACAAGTTCAGCAGGTAACTCCAATAGAAGCTCTGCCTGTGGAACATCTCTATCAGAGTCAGGGTGCCCGCGTCCAGGTCCCTGCGAAGAGTCCTATCCAGACTTGTCCGAGAACCATTCCCTCAGACCATCAAACAGTTTGTTAAAACCTTCAAACCATCATCCCTTTCAATCAAACCTTCAAACTATCAAAACATTCCTTGAAACAGTTTGATCAATCCATCACTCGATTTCATCCAGCCATCAAACTGTTCCACCAAACCAGTTTGATCAAACCGTTTTACCTAAACTATATTCCGACTCACCGGACAAGTTGAGCAGGTAGCTCCAATAGAAGCTCTGCCTGTGGAACATCTCTATCTGCGTGAGGGTGCCCGCGTCCAGGTCCTTGCGGAGAGTCCGTCTTCCACCAGACTTGTCCGAGATCAGGGCTTCCAGCTGAGTGCGAACCATGTACAGCTGGGTCGATGATGGGCCTGGGGAAAAAAATATAAGATCTATGTATATTTTTCATTTTGTATTGATTTAGTTTTAAAAATGTAAATATTAGTTTAGTTTAATTTATTGTAAAATATTGAAATGAAACTACTCCTATCAATTTTATCGCTGTTTAATTTTAGATTTTAGTTCCCGACGTTTCGACACCTTTGCAGGTATCATGGTCACGGGCATTTTTAAGTTGATGTCATCATCATTGGCCTAGCCTTTTCCCAACTATGTTGTGGTCGGCTTCCAGTCTAACCGGATTCAGCTAAGTACTAAAGCACTGTGACCTCCTCAACCCAGTTACCTGGGCAACACGATACCCCTTGGTTAGACTGGTTGTCAGACTTTCAAGCCGGGACCCACAATTTAACGTGCCTTCCGAAACACGGAGGAACTCGTTATGACAAAGACGGTCACCCATCTACGACTGCCACGAGCTCCTCTGAGATTCCGATCTCACTAATTAGAGCCGTCGGTCGTCCGGGAGCAAGATGGGTCGATGACATAATAAAGGTCTCGGGTCGAGTCTCGATGAGGCTGGCAGAGGACCGTAGAAATAGGCACGAGATAGGGGAGGCCTATGCCCAGCAGTGGGAGGACAAAGGCTGTGGATGATGATGATGAAAGAGTTATTAGATGAGCTTATTAAATGATGAATCATTCTCACGATAGTTACTATCATAAGAGCTAGCTATATACTGACCCACATTCCTCCTAGGCACTTTGATGGTGAAGCTAGCCTCTCCGTCCTTCTTCCCTCGCAGCGCGGGGTCCTGCTGGGGCTCGCAGCCTCGCGCCCAGTCGCCGCACGTTTCGCGAACTGATACTATGATACTGGGGAAATGTTATAACAATCATATAATATTAATATAATATTGGACAACATTCACACTACGCCATCTAGTCTCAAACTAAGCAGAGCTTGTGTTATGAGAGCTAGACAACTGATAAACATACTTATATATTTCTAAATACATACATAATAAATAATAAAATAAATAAATAAAATTATCCCACTGGCGGGCAACGACAAACTCTATAATTCCTGATGCTGAGCTTTTGTCAAATCTAGACTGATTATAATTATTTTTTTAAACCTCACCTATGGTATCCCACGGCTGGGCAAGGGCTATATCATATTGCCTTATACTAGCATTTTGTCGAGCCTCGCACTGAATGGTAATATTTTTATAGCCTGCCTATAATCGTGTCCCACGGCTGGGCAAAGGCCTAACCTACCTTGACATGTCTATCAGATTGGAATTAGTTTTAAAAGAAACAAAATGTACCTCAGGCAGAAAGACACTAACTTTGGCTCAATATACAGATGACTGGATATAAAAAGAAAAAATCTCATTAGTCCCTCAGTTAGGTTAGGTTTGAAAAGTATGAGACACGTATTTATTCCTTTTTCAGAAAAACTAGAATTGACAAAGATTAACTGCTTTCAAGTTTAGGAGAGGGGGCTTGTGACGTAACGATAGAGTAAAATTTATACTCAATTGTGACGTCACGCGTAAGTTTCATTCACTGTAATTTTGTCAATTTATGTTTGCGGGACAAATTAAAAAATACGTATCCATTATTAAACAAAATATCACAAGACGGACACTGCAAAAAAAAATTGTCATCATCCCTATTCTCGGCATAACAAAACACACTTCTTTCTAAAAAAACATTCATTTCATCAATTAACAAAATCAAAATCAAAAGTTTTTATTTCAAGTAGGTCGTTTTCCAGGCACTTTCAAAACGTTAAGGTGATGGCTCTAGTTGCGCGGTACCAAAGTGTCACTATTATGGATGAGAACCGGCAAGAAACTCCATAAATTAATTAACCCTCAACACACAACACTCAAATTTAAATACCTTCTAATCAAGTCCTTCTTATTCTTAATAGCTTTCCTCAGTGGTTCCCTCAGAACGAGCTGTACGAAGTCCTGTAGCTCTGCGAAGACTCCTCTCCTGGCCGCATCGGCGAAGACCGTCTCCATGCGAGCCATGAGGACCTGGAGACCCTTGATCATGGCTATGACTTCAATCATGGCGAATTTCTCTTCGGACGTGTAGTTGTAACGGGTTGCCTGTGAATGGAGATGTTATTAGGGATCCGTGTTACAGATAACTTCGTTTAGTGTTGTATTTTATTATTAGCGATCCGTATATTTTTCATGACATACAGCTTGGTGACGGACGGACGTACAGACAACATAGCTTCAGTAATAGAATTCAAGTTTTAACTTCAAATAACTCCTTTTGCTTTGTGTTGAGCAGAAGGGAGTATCATACTTCTTCTTCTAAAACCTGGGTGAGTTTGTTCCTTCCATTGCCCTTCGTGTGCCAGGGCCAAACACACAGATAACTTACAGGTATAACAAGAGAAATCCAAGGGAAGTCGAACCTGTGACTTTTAATTTATTTATGTATTTAGTCACCAAGCTGTATGTCATGAAAATTCAATGCGCTATTGGATATACCAGTAAAGAAACAGAGCTTTACAGACTGATTATAATTTATTTGTGCATGTTACAACACTTTATTACTCACGAAATGTGATTAAAAGTCGTAACATCTTAGCTCATGCCAGCCCTATTTTAGTTTGGGGTGTCATAAAAAAGAAAAGCAAAAAAAAAAAGATTCTCAGACCTCCGTACACAGAATTTCACGAGAATCGATCGAGCCGTTTCGGAGGAATTTAATTACGTAGACCGTCACACGAGAATTTTATTTATTAGATTAACTTTACCCACCTAGCTATATAGGCTATAGTAGACTCACCCTCTCATACTCCTCAGCGTCTGGTGGGCAGCGAGGGTTGCTGGCATGGTCAGTAGGGTGCAGCAGCTTCCAGGAACACAACTCCGTCAGGACTGAACACCATGACGACAGGAGCTGGAGTCCTCGGAGACAGAGCTCAGTCACGGCTTTGTTCTCGGCGTCAGAACCGGCTTCTTTGAAAGTCGTTGTTACCTTTGAAAGAATTAAGTTTAAAATGGCTAGATTTAAAAAATCTAGACTAGGCACTAGTGGGTATAATAACCCAGTGGGTTAAATTAAACTTAATAATAATAATATTCACACAACGCCATCGAGCCTCAAACTAAGCAAAGCTTGTTATGAGTACTAGACAACTGATAAACTTACTTATATATTTCTAAATACATACATAATAATATAGATAAATTACACCCAGACACAGAACAAATGATCGTGCTCATAACACCATCTTTCATCATTTGTCCTGGGCGGGAATCGAACCCACCCAAATCGACCTCCGGTAACAAGAGTTTTTCCCACATTTTTATAAACTCACTTTCTTGTTTCTTTGCAACTCAATTTTGAGACACTTCCCGATAAGCCAGCGGGCTGAAATCTTCAGGGTAGCTTCAAACCCGATGACAATTCAATTTACAATTACATAAACGGCTGGACCGGTTTTGACAAAAAAATTGAATCAAGTGACGTCGTCATCCCTATTGCCTTACCTCATTGCTATACCGAGCTAGTTCCGAGATATAATTCTGGTGTTCCTCCCTGATCTGAGGCAGGTGGACCATCAGGTCTGCCTGAGGAGACAGCGGGGTGGGGCTCGAGGATAGAGGCCACCTGGAGACAAACATGGGAAAGTTTTATAAACGACTCCCGCACTATAAACTGATGCAACGGTTTACTCACGCGTATTTATCGGGATTGCTCAACTAGTTTCGGGTTTTGTCGCGTCAGCTCATGAGTAAGGACTCCGGTTGAGTCCGAAACTAGTCGGACGATCCCGATACAAACGCGTGAGTAAACCGTTGCATCATTTAATAATGAATCAGTCTCACGATAGTTACTATCAAAACTCTCTCACACCCAGACTCAGAACAAGCAGTCGTGGATCACACAAATGCTTGTCCAATGTGGGGATCGAACCCGCGACAGGACGCTCAGAGTGGTTTTAGCGCGGTGCCACCACTCGGCTGTCAGGGCAGTAATCTATACTAATATATAAAGCTGAAGAGTTTGTTTGTTTGAACGCGCTAATCTTAGGAACTCCTGGTTCAAATTGAAAAAATATTTTTGGTTTGAATAGACCATTGATCGAGGAAGGTTTTAGGCTATATACCATCACGCTGCGACTAATAGGAGCGAAGATACAATGGAAAATGTGGAAAAAACAGGGCAGATATAAATCATAACTTATATCTTCTAACCACGCGGACGAAGTCGCGGGTAACAGCTAGTATTATACATATGTACTCACTTGCTAGGATCGTAATGTTTTGATCGCTTAATATAATTAAATGGCGCTATCTGCATATCACCAAACAGAGGCACAACTTCTAAATTCTGTAAAAAAAATACAAATACAAACGTATTAATTAAATGAGTTAAAGATAAGGTAAAGGAATTTTGAAGTAAATAAATTTATTACTTCAAACTTGTATAAAAGATTTTTTTTCAACAATTGTATCAAATTTACAAATTGCTGAAACAACTAGGTCAATTAACGGCTACGAACAATTATGAAATGCAGTCATTTATAATCATGTACTAGATGTAGCCCGCGGGAACATAAAATAAGGATAAAAACTATCCACTGGTTATAAACTATATGTGTACCAAGTTTCATCAAAATGCGTTCAGTTATTTTTGCGTGAAAGAGGAACAAACATCCATACATACAAAATTTAGCGTTTATAATATTAGTGAGGAGATTTGTGTCAAAATACACACTTACATTGAAATTCTTACTTAAAAGACATTTTTTTTTAATTTTTAGTACTTTTTCTAATAGAATAGTATAAAAGATTTCTTACCTTGAATATCCTGTCAATGCGATCCAAACGTATCTTTTTCTTCTGATCGAGACGATTGATGTTGCAAACTTCGGAATCCATTAGAAACAGACCGAATCCCATCACCTAGAAAAAAGTGATTATCATTATTTGTTCAGAAATTTAGATACTTCGTGCCAAGTGATCAACTGACTGTTGGTCTAGTGGTAAGAGACCTTGAATGTTATATCAGAGGTCGTGAGTTCGATTCCCACAAAGAACAAATGTTTGTGTTATGAGCATGATCATTTATTCTCTGCCTGGATGTCAAATTTCGTATATATAACTTCACTTATCAGCATAGTTTGGGCGATTTCGGATTCCAATATTTAGAATCTTTGCTGTCTTAAAATAACCTAGGAAAGATCACATTGATACTTTGCCCGCGTTGGGGTCGAATTTGGATCTCCTCCATAGAAAACAATGCATAGAACCGTAAAGACACCACACAATAGAAATATAACCATTATTTAAATGCTACCTCACTGGTATTCATGGCCTACGTTCAGCAGTGGACGGCAATAGGCTGAGATGATGATGATGAAGATGATGATGATGATGATGACAATGATGATGATGATGATGATGATGGTATTATTTCTTACATTCAAATACCCTATAGCTATCGCTGTTTGCTTGTTATATAGTATACAATACTTACTTTGACAAGCATATGTTTCTCAGACGGAGTCAGATACATTTTCGTTTCGAACATATGCACGCATATGTTTACGACGTCGGCTAACAGATCCTCGTAGCCTAGGAAAGGAGAAGAACAATTAAAAATAAAGAAAAAATAAAATTAATAGTAAAAAAATCTAGATTCCCACGTTTCTAAATGTCACTCCATTGAAATTTTAACAAAATTGGTTCAGACATTTTTCCCATGTTTCTATACACTCACTTTTTTATTTGTTTGTTGTTCCGGTTGGATTTTTGTGACTCAATTTTGAGGCACTTCCCGATAAGCTAGCGTGCTGAAATTTTCAGGTTAGCTTCAAACCCGATGACAATGTAATTTACAACTATAAAAACTTTCAAAATTTTACATTCAAAAACTGTCACTACCCGTTCCAACGAGGGAGTGGGTGTCCATGAAGATTGCCCCGCCTTTACAAAAATAAAAAAAAATTGATTCCTATACATACCATTAATCTTTTCCAGGGCATCTTTAACAGTGTCTCTTATTTTGTTCTGAGTGGCGAGGAACATGGACAGGTTCTGCGACTCCTGAAGGCTCTGGCTGTCAGACATCACCTTGAGGAACTGCGCGGCCCTGGGGGTCAAAGATCAAAGGTCAGATGATAGTAAGGTTGAAATAAGGTCAGTATGCCTATATGAACATGTGTCATATAAGATTACATCAATTAGTAGATATTTAGGTCTATCTTAACCTGTTCGAAATTTAATTTATAACATTTTCTGTATGTTAAAAACAACAGGAAAGGAATATATTAAATGCATAAATATTTTTTCAGCTGATACCGGTGAAATATAATGGTAGTTTTTGGTACTGGGCTGTATTTAGTACTTATACACCGTGATTTTTTAGTCGTCTTACAAAAGCAGCCCAGTTCATGTATCCAATGACTAGAACACGTTCACGATAAAAAAAATAGGTATTTATGAGATTTCAATACATTTAAAATGAAATTTTTATTCAAAATTATGATGCAATTCGTAGTTTCTTAGAAGGGCGCGGGCGGCGGGTTTTTATCATTTTTAAGAGTAGATTTTAGGATTTCTCTTGTTTAATTTTCCTTGAACTTATTGTCTTAGTTGATGATAAAAAAATAATAATCGCGCCTAGGGGTATTTTACGTCGGATAAATGAACTGGGCTCCTTTTGAAAAACGACTAAAAAAACACCGTGTATATGTATGTATGTTCCGTGCTAGGTTTTTCGACAAAGGTGTACTTTATGTAGTGTGTGTGTTAGTGTGTATATCCGAGTCTTTGACAATCCAAGTGACTTATTTTTTACATATTGTAACCTACCACCCTTACGAAGCACAGTGCTATTTCATTTCCCAGGATAGGAAACCGTAAAACAATTTGATCGAGAGACCTTTAACAAACAGTGGGACACTGTAGGCATAAAAAAAAACTAAAAAACCCCCATCCACCTACCGTCTATAAGTCGAATAATCATTCTTGACGGAGCTCTTCATGTTCTTCAGCTCGTCAAGAACAGCGAACATGTTGACAAACTTGCCGAGGGTCAGCAGGTATGCCTCGGACACGAAGTCGCGCCGCTTCTCAGCGTGGCAGAGGCGACGGACCTCGCCGCAGAAGCGTTCGATAGCTTTACGCTGGGAGAGAAGGAAATGTGTCAAAAATATTGCACGGATAGAGTCGTTGTGATCATCAGGCAAAAGTGACTGTAAGCAATGTGGAGCAAGTTCAATCCCCGTGTAGGACAAGTATTCGTGTGATTCGCGAATGCTTGTTCTGAGTTTGGGTGTCTTTGTGCATGTGACTTGAATGTTTGCGAAAACCCCGCGATATAAGGATTTCGTCGTCAAGGGAGTCAAGCTAAAGACAATAAACTCAAGCTACTCCGTTCCAAAAAAAAATTGGTGAAAGTTAAGTATTCATTTCGGTGGCATCTCCTAAACTAACAAAAACACACAAAGTGAAATGACATCCATTTATTCATCGGCCATTGTAAATAGCGGAATTGGAGCTTTGGTGCAATATCTTCCTTCATCCCTACTAATATTATAAATGCGAAAGTAACTCTGTCTGTTACGCTTTCACGTCTAAACCACTGAACTGATTTTAATGAAATTTGGTACAGATATAGAGTTGACCTTGAGGAAGAACATAGGATAGTTTGGAAACGCGATATAACCGACAACGACGCGGGCGAAGCCGCGGGCGAAAAGCTAGTCAAGAAATAAATGAATTATTAGAAAAGGCACTCACCTGAAAATACATAAACTGCAGCAGCTTATCGACTTCAGGAGCCAGTACTTGTACAGTCCTCTCGTATATGTGGACCCTGTCCGGCTGCTCGTTGGACCGCGGCTGGGGGATGGCGCGGCTGCAGCAACGCCACGTGTACAGCATGACGGCGTGAGCGTTGCCTTCTTCTAGAAGTTCGTTCTGAAGACAATATGAGTTAAGTATTAGATAGAATATTCTTTATCGCACACCACGTACTTACAGGATTGGATACATATAAGTATGCAGTTCTGCCAGAGTCGCGCAAAGCTGGCGCGAGCTATCCCGTGACTCTGGCTAAAGCAATAGAAGGGGCTCGGGGTGGTTTTTGGAATGTTTTAATATTTATTCGATCCCTGCAAAGGACAAGCATTTTTGTTATCAACATGCCAGTCCTGAGTCTGGGTGTCTTTGGGCATGTGACTTGAATTAAAAACCCACACGATACAAGGATTAAATTGCCTCATGCGGGAGTTGTGATTTCATTATTTTATTATATTCACATACCAGGTTGGCATGCACAGTTGCCTCCTCAATGTACTTGGCGATACCGGTGACGAATCCATTGCGGTCCTCAAAGTTTGTGTCGAAGTTAGCCTGGTATAATATGGAACATGGTGCTGCTTCTATACACGGCTGTTCATCTGAAAAGTATTTTAAATTTCTTCATTATTATACTCATCATTGTAGACTTCTGTCTACTATGTCGGTGTCAGCTTTCGGAGTTAACCGGATTCAGCTAAGTACCAGTATTTTACAAGGAGCAACTGGCTATTTGACCTCCTCATCCCAGTTTGGTTTAAACTCCTGGGCAACACAATACCTCTTAGTTAGACTGGTTGTCATACTTTCTAGCTTCTGACTAATCATAATCACTGTCAAAGATGTGTAGATAACAGCTGCGGCCAGAATTTAATCCACCTTCTGGTTTGTCCAAAGGTTTGTCTGAAGTACCAATGTGACTTTACTAAAGTTACATGTATTTTCTAAGATGATGTTATAAAAGCAGAGAATTTAAGCATTGAAAGCATAGCTGAAACTAAAAAAATTTGGATTTTCTCCAAATAGCATGTTTCATGATAAATAATCAACCTTTTCCTGAATAGAATGTATGCCTTGGCAGTGGGAAAACAAGCCAATACTGTTATTTATATCTCAAGTTATTATTTCTTCTAATTTCCTCATGTTATCTTAACATATATAGGATCATATAACTTTATAAATGTATAAATTCTGTGTGATCTGCCTTGTGTAGCTTATAACGGAGTATGGACCTCTTATTTAATTAATCTAAGGTATTTTTTTATATAGATTTCCCATCAGCAACTACGTTCAAAACTTTAATAAGAAAATTAACACAAGTATTCATCAACTTCATTACATTGTGAAATCAACTTTACAGGGTATTTACATGATAATCTTGTTGTTACATTGACTAATAGGATGTATTCTTCCGAAATATATATAGGAAGTAATATTTAAGTATATATAATCATCCCATCCTTATTACGAATAATGATAGCAGACCCCACCTAGTTTCAGTGACTACTGAAATAAATAGTAGTTTTTATCAAAAATATGAATTTACCTGGCAAAGTGAGCTCGTCTAATACATCCACATTGCTCAAGGCATCGGATAAAGATACTTTTTCACTCACAGACATGGTTAATCAATGAAAATAAGACAAAATACGAAACTAATTAATCACACAGGATATCGACTATTACGGCTTAAAACTACATAAATGTTCACTGTAACTGACGCGATAGTGTTAATAGTTAGTTTTAAATCCTTTTCTAAGCACAGGAAGGGATATTTTTACGATAAATAACGAAAAATTCCAATATTATTGCCTCAACGCAAATGGCGTTTGACAACTAAACATAGTATAAGGATGTAGGAACCCACAGAGTATATATTTTTCAACATAATCGGTTAACCGGTTTTTGCAACATTTTAAGATGGAGGCAGATCATACGCGCCCAACGTTGCTTGGCACTGACCACGATCCTGAATGGAATCCACGAATGAGAGAGACCGATATGAAGAGAAAAGGAAACGTTTTAAGCAATTAATTATCCTGCAGAGGAACTAATTGAATGAACATTAAGGGTGTTTGGCAAGAGGTTGCCATGATTTTAATATTGGTGACAAATAACGTGATTTTAACAGTATTCGAAAGGAGAAAAAAAACATTTGTCAAGTTAAGTTTTGTTTGTTTAAAAAATCTACTCCCGCTGTAAGGAATTTAATCCTTGTGTCGCGGAGTGTTTCACAAACATATTAATTACGTGCACAATGGCACCCAGACTCAGAACAAGCATTCGAGGATCACACAAAGGGGATCGAACCCGTGACATGACGCGCACACAGGATTTGGCGAATTTGGACCGTCAGGTTACAGAATTTTAATACCGTTTACGTGCCAAATCCTCTATAATATTAAATTCAAATTGATCCACCGTACTTTTCCGAGCCGGCAGCATGACAAACTTTCAACTTAAAAAAAAAAGAACAAGGGCCGATTTTTCAATCGCCAGATAACTTTTATTCGTCGAATATGTTTGACGCTTTGACAGCTTTTGTATAGACAATGTGTCAAACGGCCATATTTATTCCTCAGATAAAAGTTATCTGACGATTGAAAAATCGGGCCTTAGGCGTTTAGACCACAAGTAGGAGTAGAAAAAAAAGTCATAATTAAAAGAATGTACATTTTTAATACTTATAGTATATCATTATATTACTGTACCAGCGTATACATATTATTATAAACTATGTTTTATATTCCAACAATAAAACACAGATCTTTAACCAGTCATATATAACTACAATACATACTAATATACAACTAAGAAGGTCGTTTGAACGCGCTTATCTCAGAAACATGGAAGAGATTTGTGGACGTCCAGGAAGAGTTATTTAAATCTTACGTCAATTGAAATCAGGAACCAGAATCGACTTGGTACCGTGTCATGTGTTTATTATGTATTTAAAAAAGAGAATTTTGTATCAGTTGTCGAGTATTCATAATACAAGGTTTGCTTAGATTGAGACTAGATGGCGTTGTTTGAAGTTGTGTATGATTAAAAAATACCGTGGCATTTGACAAATGTACCACTTAATCAGACATTTGCAAGCTAGTTGCAATTAACATCTGACTGGTAGTTACGGAGATAAGCGCGTCCAAAACAACGAACAACTTTATTACAACAGTAATTTTAACAATTAACATAATATTTAGGATGAAACAAGAATAGAACATTATTTTAACAAAAATATAAAGTGCGTTTAAAAAATTAAATGATAAGTCAGTTTCTAAGTGGTCAATTATAACCTGCATATAACATAAAAACAATATGATTTTTGACAAAAAAAGTCTGTTTGTTCCGTCAGACAGGTTTCCAAAAAACATTGGATACACATTTTTCTTTTATCTCGTAAACAAAACATGAAGGCCATACAGTGATTTAAAATCTCGTGTGACGTCACTTACCAGTACGCTTTTTACTAGCAAGTGATGTCACTAGCCCCCACTACCATACATTTCATGATCTTAAGTGCTTTGAATCTTCCTTATTTACTTATGATGTGATAAGATGAAAAATACTTATTCAATATTGTTTTGTTAATCTGTCTGACGGACTAAACAGATTTATATAAGAAGTCAAATACCCTATTGGAGTATACCCTATAGCACACTGGTCATTTTGTTGTAACTGCTAAAACTTAAAAGAAAACACAACAGTATTAAGGAACAAACATAATTTTACTCTGAAAATATACTACATAACCGAACTTAAACAACCGAAAAAAAGTATAAAAAAGACGTGTTTTTTTTCTCCGCTCCTCTCCGCACGACTCCGCTTGTACTATCCGGGGACTACAGTCTGAGGGTAGCGAAGCAAACCTCGTTTGTCAAGAGCCTTATTTAATTCACGTTAGTGTGTACTTTTATAGCTTACCCCTTATTTTTTTAATATGCTTAATACCTCAATTATTGATTTAGAAACAATATTAAAAATGAGTTACATCATCTGTCATTAGAGGAGCGGAGCGGGGCGGATTATCACGAAATGAGAAAAAACCTTTCTTTTACACTTGAAACGGCTTCAGAAGTGACATTATCCATTAAGGCCGAATTCCCCTCGACACTACCCCCACTCTGCCCAATTCCGCTTGACTCCGCCTCACTCCGCTCGACTCCGGCAAACTCCTCAAGACTCCGCAACTATGAAAACGCACCCACAATAACTCAATTGCAGTTATAATAATGACATATGACAACAGATGTAAACTTTAAACAAGAGATAAAAACATAAATCTAATATTATAATTAATATATTAACTACATAAATACTATATAACTACATAGCCTTTAATTTAAGGGCCATGAATATACATCTATATGTTACAAAACTTACAAACCTTATAAAATAATCCAATGGGATGTCGAATTATTTTTCTTTATCGAATTTGTGAGACTGATTCATTATTAAATGATGCAACGGTTTACTCACGCGTATGTATCGGGATCGCCCGACTAGTTTCGGACCCAACCGGAGTCCTTACTCATGAGCCGACGAACGAGCGAGTCATACAGGGCTCGTCGGCTAGTAAATAATGGTCGGTACATAAATTTGATAAGTGACAATTGAATTGCAAATTAGTTTTTCTTTAGCCCAATAGGGATGATGACAATTTTTTTTTGTGTCCCTCTTGTAGTTTTCTGTATAATAATGGATAAGTATTTTTTAATTTGTCCCGCAATCATAAATTGGCCAAATTACAGTGAATGAAACTTACGCGTAACGTCACGATTGAGTATAAATTTTACTCTATCGTTACGTCACAAGCCCCCTCTGATAAACTTTAAAGCAGTTAATCTTTGTCAATTCTAGTTTTTCTGAAAAAGGAAAAAATACGTGTCTCGTACTTTTCAATTATCTAACTGAGGGACTAATGAGATTTTTTCTTTTCATACCCAGTCATCATCGATATTGTATGCCGAACGGGACTGTTTCGCGAGTCTGACTATCACTTAGCCGGATGTTTCAAAAGAAAGAAGTATATTACCATGAACAGAACCGGCATTTCAAATTTGACCAGGACTTTAATAAACTGAATACAGTACTATAAACTATTATGGTTATGACTATCCAACATTTTAACTAAACAAATATTAAGGCAAGGCGTAATTGCAAGGCCATTTAATGAGAGTTGGGTAAGTAGGGACATAGTAACGGAAATTCTGCAAATACCCCGTGTCCTTAGCTTCTAGCAGATAATAACTAACAGGCATGGCAGGAATATAATTATACAATCGGACATTTGCTAGCGGCTTGGCTCTAGTGAATGATAGTCCCATATATCCGTTTTTAGACAGAAAATTACCTATTTAACAACTTTTTTTTTCAAAATCAGTTTAGTAGTTCAGATGTTTAAGGTAACAGATGGTCGATTTTAATCCGCATTTTTTAGATGTATCTCGCTGCACCTCCTGAATCTTTTATGCCTCTATCAATCCTAGCTGTCTATTTCAAATGAAAATTCAGTTTCAGAGAGACACCTAAATTGAAATTTTGGAAAATGAGAGAACGTAGCTGATCGATTCTAAGATAATAAATACGAATGCAATGGTCCATCTGTTAATCTTATCCTACTACTATTATAAAGGCGAAAGTTTGTAAGTATGGATGTATGGCTGTTTGTTACTCTTTCACGTAAAAACTACTGAATGGATTTGAATGAAACTTTACCACAATATAGCTTATACATCAGAATAACACATAGGCTACAATTTTTGAGGTTTCTAATGTGTCCTGAAGTCCACGCGAACGAAGTCGCGGGCAAAAGCTAGTAACAGATAAACTTATAAACCGATTTCGACAAAATTTGCTATTTAGATGGCTTTCAATTCAAAAAGGCATTTTGCCTTAATAATTAGCATCCACGCGGGCAAAACCGCTAGTAAAAGCTAGTATTTAAATAAAACATATTTCAACGTACCCTAAATTAGAATAACTACTTAAATATACATACAACAGGTTTAGTTAACGAAAATTAGAACTTTTAACAAGGATTAAAAAGAACAGTCAGATTAGGAAGCTAATAGCGATTAAAACAAAATAAAATATAAAAAGGGTATTTGACTTAAAAATAGTCCAATTAATACGTCAGATAGATTTCCAAAAATATATTTGATACTTCTTTTTCAGTATTTTCAAATGCATCAACGATACTCAAACGAGTAGAAGTGGCGGGTTGTTAGGTCATTTGTCAGTAAGAATAGGGATGATGACAATTTTTTTTGCAGTGTCGCGTCTTGTAGTTTTTTGTATAATAATGGATACGTATTTTTTAATTTGTCCCGAAAACATAAATTGACCAAATTACAGTGAATGAAACTTACGCGTGACGTCACAATTGAGTATAAATTTTACTCTATCGTTACGTCACAAGCTCTCCTAAACTTTAAAGCAGTTAATCTTTGTCAATTCTAGTTTTTCTGAAAAAGGAGAAACTACATGTCTCATACTTTTCAATTATCTAACTGAGGGACTAATGAGATTTTTTCTTTTTATACCCAGTCATCATCCCTATTATACTGACAAATGACGTCACAGGAGACTTTAACTTTCTGAAATAGTTTAATTTATTTTATGCGCGAGAAATGAAAATACTTATCAAATGATAGTAAGAAATCTATATGACGTATTTATTAGATATTTATACTCAAATACCCTAAAAAATATAATTATTGCTGAGAAACCTTATTTTGTACGACTTGATTGCTATACAATATGAAAATATCAATTTATAGTGAACATTTTGTTGTGCTTTGCAATTGTTAAGTACTTAATACCTCGGCTTTATTATAGTTTAGGTATCAGCAGACAAACACCGTCATCTTTTAAAGTATACTAAGGCCAACGAGACGAGATAAATACGTAAACAAGCGGACCGTTACTGAGTTACAGTGCGATAGCGAGGGATTATTATCCCTGTCCTTATCACTCGTACGCGCATATAGGGCGTGAGTTGGTCGATGGCAGCTGTCGTTATGGGTTTCGTGGTACAAGAAAGCAGTCAGTACGGCAGTTGTCAACATTTGGTCCGCCATGTTGTGAACAAGTTCATTCTTTCATTTTTGTCAAAATTCGAACTTTATAATAGTTTATTCGAATAAAAATGTCAGGAACCCCTGAAAGTTTGTTTACATTCTTTATTTCGTCTCGTTGGCCTTACTATAATATAATGATTGTGGAAGCGAGAGAGCGCATGGCATAGAGTGCCATCTCTTTCCCACATTCGTGATAATATTCTCTTAATAGTTGTCTCGTTAACAAAGCATATTCTTACTTACTCAGTATGGCTAAATTTCACGTTTTATAAAGGGTGGCTGATGATTAACTGGCCTGGTGGTCTAGTGGTTAGTGGCCCTGACTGCTTTACCAGAGGTCGTGGTCGTCCACCCAGGACAAATGTTTCTGTGATGAGCACGGTCATTTGATGAGCACGGTATTTTTTTCTGTGTCTGGGTGTAATTTACTTTTAGCATGTGTGTATTTAGAAATAAGTATGTTTATCAGTTATCTAGAACTCGTAATACAAGCTTTTCTTAGTTTGAGGGTAGATGGCAATGTGTGACAGATGTGGAATATTTTTATAATATTATTATAATTTAAACATCTGCAAGGATAGCCCCGTGGCATAGGTGGTGTTGGTGTCTTGTATAGAAACCTGAATGTTTGTGAAAATCCCCGCGACACAAGGATTCACAGATACGTTGATGGATTTTTTTTTCACACAACCCCATCCAGTCTCAAACTAAGCAGTGCTTGTATTATGAGTACTGGACAACTGATAAACATACTTATATATTTCTAAATACATACATAATATAGATAAATTAAACCCAAACACAGAACAAATCATCGTGCTCATCACACAAACATTTGTCCTAGGTGGTTTTTAACCCACGATCTCCGGTATAGCAGTCAGGGTCACTAACCACTAGACCAACAGGCCCGTCATTTTCACACATCATGACTGGATTCTCGCTTAATGTAACCATACTATAAACAACTCACTTCACTGATCCAACCGCCGTTGCCATGACAACACACAAACACTTAAAACTCTATAGGTACTTCTTGCACAATAATTTTATATCCTAAATTATGTAACGGTGCGAATTCATCTTGAGCGGTGAAACTATCATACTCTCTCAACTCGACCACGGGCGCAGGGATCTCAAAATCGACATTATTCATGTAATCCTCATTCTCTCCTATACTCAAATCGTCGAAACCACTTTGGGAGACCTCGTGGAGGTTTTCAAAGTGTATTTCTGGTCTCGCATCCTCAAAAGGCATTTCTGGGTGGTTCAGACGGATACATTTGTGGGTTTTCAAGAGAGAGGGCCATACAAAGATTTCTTCGCAAACGCTGCATTGTAAGCTCTCGTAATTCGAGTGTTGCGTTTCGATGTGACGGTTCAAACAGTAATTTGATGAGTAATATTTGCCGCAAGTCTGCAAAAAATATATTTAAGTCAGTGTTATTCAGGGATTC
Source organism: Trichoplusia ni (assembly GCF_003590095.1). Classification (NCBI taxonomy): domain Eukaryota; kingdom Metazoa; phylum Arthropoda; class Insecta; order Lepidoptera; family Noctuidae; genus Trichoplusia; species Trichoplusia ni. The sequence goes on from NC_039480.1 coordinate 5,697,342, forward strand.
AAAATGTACGTAATTCGTTAGATTTTCCAAACAATATTAAATTCGGACAACATCACATACATTGTTCTGAACCCAAAGTAAGTTGCTTAAGCACTTGTGTTATGGAATTCAGATACAACGAAGGAACCACAAACACCCAGACCCGAGACAATGTAGAAATAAGAATTTTTACATTGACCCGACCGGGGATCGAACCCGGGACCTCAGAGCTAGCGACACCTTGAAACCGGTGCGTACGCCACACGACCACGGAGGTCGTCGTTCGTATATTGAATACGTATATTTCATTTTATTAAATTATCCAGAGTTAAGGAAGATTAAGAGACGAGCACTGAATATGACGAAACGTATGGTAGTGGGGGTCAGAAATGTCACTTGCCAGTAAAAATGGTACTAGCAAGTGACGTCACAGAAGATTTTATTTCACTGTATCGTTTTAATTTTGTGTTTCGGAGATAAAAGAAAAAATATCATCGGCCTAGCCTTTTCCCAACTATGTTGGGGTCGGCTACCAGTCTAACCGGTTTCAGCTAAGTACCAGTGTTTTACAAGGAGCGACTGCCTATCTGACCTCCTCAACCCAGTTATCTGGGCGACACGATACCCCTTGGTTAGACTGGTTGTCAGACTTTTCAAGCTTCTGACTACCTGTAACGACTGTCAAAGATGTAAGAACAACAGCCGGGACCCACAATTTAACGTGCCTTTCGAAACACGATAAAAGAAAAAATACGTAACCAATATTCTTCGGAAATCTGTCGGACGAATCAAATGTTTTTTTTTGTGTCAAAAACCCCTTTTCATTGTATTATTAAATTATGAATCATCTTCATGGAAAATATAAAATACAATCTATGACGTCAGCGTTCTTATCAACGGCGCGCGAACGTCACAAAGGCGGCTATATTTTTGGCAATCAATATGGCTTCGGTATGAAACGAATTAATAATTTTCCACAGTCGCATTTTGTAATTAATTTTTAAGACTTTTGCGATATACTTGGGAATATGGTAGAAAGCGGAAAACGAAAATTGAAAGTAATAAAAAACGTTTTTGGACCAGGAGTGGTCAGGGGCGAATTTGATGTTATCCAAACTAGGCTTTCCAGGGATGGCCTCCCATACTTGATATAAAGCATGAAACAATTAATTAACTATAGGAATTATTAATAATGTAATAGGAAATATGCGTTTAGAAGACAACTACAAAAAAAATATTTTAGCAAATTCTGTCGCCCTAGGCATATTCGCCCTGAATACTAATATACCCCTTGCAGTGAAAACATAATGGCTTAATATAGTTAACTATTTAAAAAATTCAACCGGAGTCCTTAATCATGAGCTGACGCGTCTGCTCATGATTAAGGACTCCGGTTGGGTCCGAAACTAGTCGGGCTACCCCGATAAATACGCGTGAGTAAACCGTTACATTTAATAATGAATCATTCTCACGACAGTTACTATCAAAATATTAAAAAAATGCTTACCACACATTGAAATTTGGAGATAATAGTCTTTTTACTCCTTGGATCAACGATAGGCTTCTTTATTTCTCCGCTCTCTCCAATAATTGCTACAACATCTTCCATATTGAGTGGTGCTGGCCTATCCACTTTTTTTTCAGGTTCCGTACCAGCAGTATCGTCCACCGCAACCTCTGGTGTCATAACCCTCTGCGGTACTTTCACTCTTTCCAATACCAACAAAGGCTGCATATAATCTGGTATTGGTTCTCCGTACTTGTACGTAGTCTTCATCTTATTGGATATCCGTTCTTGTGAATTATCGCTTGTTTTTAAGTAATGCGACCATTTGTGCTGCATCATATCGGTTTCCGTATCAAATTTTTTAAGACATTGGTCACAGAAGTAATAGTCTTTGTATCCGGTCATTGCTTTACTTGAGAGATCCGGTAATGATTGTACGTGTTTCTCTAAAACAGCACGTTCTACGGAGCTTTCATCACAGAAGTTACATAAGTACAATCTCTCTTTACCAAGTGTACGCATATCAAACAACGTAGTAGGTCTATTATTTGAATGTAAGAAAGCCAAATGATGTGATATAGCACACTTCGTTTCAAACTGATCTTTACACACATCACAGACGTAACACGTAGTGATATGTTCGTAACTATGATCTTTCAAGTCCATAAATTTGAAATACTCTTCATTACAGGTACGGCATTTATGGCGTTTCAATACTCTACATACGTTCCGTCTATGCTCATTATAATCATATTTGTTACGTAGCAACAGTCCGCAGACATCGCAGTGCAGTTTAATATGGATTTTAAAGAACAAGCGGTCAACGAATTTCTTATTGCAATAGTTACAGATGTAACATTTTCTCTTTTTATGCAGCTGTTTCATATGAGTCTTGAGAAATTTGTAGTCAATGAAGATCTTCGGACACTTCCTACACTTGTGGTACTCTTTGACCTCATGTATAATGACATGGTCGGAAAACGACACCTTTTTCTGAGGTTTGCTATAGTTTTTAAACACAATATGTTTATTTTCCTGGTGTTTTCGTAGTTTTTTTTCGTTGGAATACAGTTTACCACAAGTTTTACAATTGACGCTCGTCATGGCGTCTTTTTCGCCGTCCGATGATGATGAAGAGGTGCTCCTACGTAATTTTTTTGATAGAATTCCTCTCTTCAAGTTACCGATGTCCTGTTTTGCTATTTGAACCGAACACAAAGCTGTCAATTTGTGTATATGTTTTTCTAATGTATCTACACTTCGAATCCGGCAGTCCTTGATGGATGCAGCGGAGGTTTTCAAGTACGGAGTTATGTCGTAACGAGCAACGCGAACCAGAGGCACTTTCTCGAAACCCAGGAAACCTTTTTCGGGCGGTATATCTTCCCAATCCTCGAAAGAAGTGTCTGTAGCACTAGTCTCCAATAACGCACCTTTAGAACACTCAGATTTTTTTGTAACTCCATCGCTTGGGGACATTAGAGTTAATAATTAAAGCGGGAAAATAAAATAAAAAAGAAAAATTAAAAGGATTGCTAAAATTGTCAACAACGCAACATGACATGCTATCAAAGCTGTTTTTCTGAAGACCACAGATTTCAAACGGCTTTCGCCATTATGGTTTGGTGTCGAAACCGATCTTTTCCGATAATTTATTAAAACATTATTTTTGCCTCATTTAAAATTACTAATGCCCTGACCAATTAATTGTTCGATAAGCCTTCAAGAATGTTTTTTGAAGGGTAGATGTTTTTTAAGAGATTAAGATAAATAATTTGAGAACAAAGAAAAATCTGTTTTTCAAATACATATTTAGCCTGTGGTAACTGCGTTCAAACGCAGGTGATCTTTTTTCTACTGTCACTATAATTTTTTTCATGTTTTTTTATAATTTTAATTCGCGCTCCTAGTATTTTTTTTCATGACAATCATAAAAATATAAAAATACTGGATACATGTATCATTTTTGCAACCACCCTAATGTTTTATTTTTTAGAAATCTATTAAATTGGTTTATTTTATGGTACGAGCTTCGGAACGCAACTGTACAGTAGTTCTAGTAAAACTATTATGTTTGATAAAATTCCGCATCCTAATATGGTCTTTACTTTTTAACTCCTACAGACTAAAATAGCATACATAAAGTTATCACAATTACGTAACATGTGTCATACTGTTTATCTAATTTGATTTTTCTTATCCGGTACATAGGTAGGTACATCAGTCAAATAAGCACGCAAAATAATCAATTCCCGAGATTTTACGTAAACAGATTATTTTTAAACAACCGCTGTGAGCGTTTACTGGACGAAATGTTCCCGCCGACTCGCATACGAAGCTGTCTTCCTGTTATAAATCCCATGTTTAAACAGAGATTGCGTCCTCACAGACCATTTAGACAAACATCTACGCTTCATAATAAAAACCAAACAAAGGTTTCTCAGTTGCAAAAGAATAAATGGATGAGTTTTCGGTCTATTATAACAAGATGGGTGCCTTTGGGCAGTGCTATATACGTCGGCTGGTGTTACATCCGTGCGAGTATCAACTATGAAGTGTCAAAGATCGAGATTCTGTTCTACGAAATGTTTCCGTTTCGTGTCACAAGCCGTATTTGGGGGAAAATCGCGGCGTACGAGCTTCCGACGTCGTTACGCGGCTTTGTGTACGGTACGTACATCAAAATGTTCAATGTTAACTTGAATGAGGCGGCTGTGACTGATCTAAACTATTACAAAAGTTTGTCAGCGTTTTTCACAAGACCGTTAAGAGACGGGGCTCGGTTTATATCGCAGTCAGCTTGTGTGTCACCCTGTGATGGTGTGGTTCTGAACTGCGGGCCAGCAGACACGGACAAGATAGAACAAGTCAAAGGAGTAACCTACAGCCTTGAGGAGTTTCTGGGAAAAAATAACTGGACAAACAAAAAAGATGACGATTACTATAATTCGTTACTGACGAATAAAGATAATATTCTACATCAATGCATCATTTACTTGGCCCCCGGAGATTACCATCGGTTCCATTCGCCGTGCGACTGGACAGCTACATTCCGAAGACACTTCTGCGGTAAACTTTTATCTGTGAACCCGTGGTTGGCACGATTGATACCCGGTCTGTTCACGATAAACGAACGAGCGGTATACGTTGGCGAGTGGAAACATGGTTTCTTCAGCATGACAGCGGTTGGAGCAACAAACGTTGGCTCCATCGAAATTTATAATGATCCAGAACTTCGAACGAATACGAAAGGAAAACGGACAAGAATCAACGAGTTGAATCTAGGACAAGTTCCTTTAAAGAAAGGGGAGTTATTCGGACAGTTCAACATGGGTAGTACGATAATATTATTATTTGAAGCTCCGAAAGACTTCAAATTCGACATGGCGTCCGGAGACAAAGTGCTGATGGGGCAAGCGTTATCGTTAGCAGCTAAAGAACAATCACGGTGACCTGTTTTTAACGATTTAGTTCACATTGCCCAGATGGTTATGTTCTTGTATATTATGTCAGTGCTGCTGTGAATGTGTGCGTAAACTTCTAACCAACGTCTGGTACGTAGTATATAATTTATGTCTTCCAACTTGAATAATTATGTGGTTAATTTATTTCCATTCGGTAAACTCACTGTACACTTTAGAAATTACCAGCTAATTGTTTCCCACTTTTGGGCAAAGGCCTCTCATATGGTGAAAGATTAAGCATTGATAGAAGACTCAGTACGGTGTATTATTGTCTATGAGTGAACTTGTTTATGGTCTGAAAACTAATTGTAAATAAATAGAATCTATGGATGGAAATTGGTCTATATTCTTTAAGAAACAAGATTTTGTTAGATTAAAAAAACAGTCTTGTAAGTCACGTACATAATAATACCAGCCTATATATACATCCCACTGCTGGGCACAGGCCTCTCGCATATAGGGAAGGTTTGACCATTAATCACCACCCTAGGCTCACTGTGGGCTGGTGATTACAGATTTCAATATCTGGAATCCAAGTGTCTTAGAATTATTAAGAAAGTAAATAGTCACATTTGACCTATGCCTGTTCTGGAATCGAACCAGCACCTCGTATTTACAAATCTGTACATAGAAATTCAAGGCCACCACAACTCGTAACTGCATAGATCTTTTGACAGTTCGGTACAAATTCGCTGAAAAATTATATATGAAACAATAAATTGGTCACCCATGAAATTTATGACCGTACCCGGCTTTTCACAACGTCCATGTTCATTTCCATTATTTTTTTTTAAAGCGACATCATAATTACATCTCACACAAAAATTCAAGCAATTCTTGTTACATGTTCATGAGACAACGCCGGTAACAAATAAACAGACAGCGGAGCCTTATTAGGGTTCAGTCTTTACCAATGGAAAACGAAAAAAATAACGACACACAAACGACTGCAAATTAAAACTACTAAGCTAAACTTGATATTTTTCGTAGGACCAAATGACAGCTAGCTATTTCACGTTAAATGAATGAATCAACAAAATCGGTATATCTACTCCGAAGTTACGAGATAACCAACATAAAAAGAAAACAATAAAAATTAATTGCTTAAAAAAATCTAAATACCTACGTTTTTAATTATGACTATTCAAATTATCAAAATCGGTCCAACCGTTTTTATAGTTGTTAATTGCATAGTCATCGGGTTTGAAGCGACCCTGAAAATTTCAGTCTGCTAGTTTATCGGGAAGTGCCTCAAAATTGAGTTACAAAAATCCAACCGGAACGACATACAACCGAGAAAGTGTGTGTATAATAAAAAAAACGCGTGGAAATATAGATAAATTGCGAAGTTTCAAGTCGGTTGAAAAAAAGCTAAAAATCAATATAATCTAATATATAAAATTCCCGTGTCACGATGTTAGTCTCTGTGATGTACTAAACGGTTTTTTTGTCAGATTCTATTCAAACTAGCTTCGTGCCCGTTGATTCGCTCGCGTACTTTTCAATATACGATTTCTTTGATCATCATTGGCCTAGCCTTTTCCCAACTATGTTGGTGTCGGCTACCAGTCCAACCGGTTTCAGCTAAGTACCAGTGTTTTACAAGGAGCGACTGCCTATCTGACCTCCTCAACCCAGTTACCTGGGAAACACGATACCCTTGGTTAGACTAGCTGTCAGACTTTTTCAAGCTTCTGACTACCTGTAACGACTGTCAAAGATGTAGGAATAACAGCCGGGACCCACAATTTAACGTGCCTTCCGAAACACGGACGATACGATTTCTTTGATATCGCCAAAAATCATAGAAACGCGCCGCAGTAACGGGCTAAAAATACTTCAGTCGTTTTCAAAATTAAACGACTACGATATTACACTTGTTTAAGCTTAAGATATTTATAAATACTCAGGTATTCAGGAATTTAATCCTTGTACCGCGGAGGACTTCACAAACATTCAAGTCACATGCACAAAGACACCCAGACTCAGGACAAGCATTCGTGGATTACACAAACACTTCGTTTATAATCATTGCAAAGGACAATATTATTTTAAAGCTTTTTTTTTTCTTATGAATCGACCGATGAGAAGCGGTCAAGATCAACAGGTCAAATATATTGATCCTTGTTGTAGCTACATACTCAATATGCTTGAGACTAATAAAAATAACACCAGCCTGTAACTGTCCCACTGCAGGCCTCTCATACAGAGAACGAGCATTGATCACCACGCTTGTGAGCTGCCCCACGGTGGGGCGCCATTACCGAAGCTGTTAATAACACCAGCCTGTAACTGTCCCACTGCAGGCCTCTCATAAAGAGAACGAGCATTGATCACCACGCTTGTGAGCTGCCCCACGGTGGGGCGCCATTACCGAAGCTGTTAATAACACCAGCCTGTAACTGTCCCACTGCAGGCCTCTCATACAGAGAACGAGCATTGATCACCGCGCTTGTGTGAGCTGCCCCACGGTGGGGCGCCATTACCGAAGCTGTTAATAACACCAGCCTGTAACTGTCCCACTGCAGGCCTCTCATACAGAGAACGAGCATTAATCGACTGTTTTTAGCCCCACTGCAGATTCACAGAACACCATTCGGTGCGCTGTCATAACAAATGTCCTGTTGCGAAAGATTTAAGACCAATTTTCATTCAAACTCCATCCCTCGAATATTTAATATAAAGAACAAAATTTACAATTCAACTTAAACTCCAAACGTACCCGATCAAATGCTGAAACTAATAACCAGACTGCCATTCTTTTTATCTCCTATTAAAAAAATACTTACTCTTAGCATTTAGTTATTGAAAGTTGGTTAGGAGTTAGTTTATTTAGGCTTTTAAAATCGGATAATGCAATGTATTTTTTTCTGTCTAACTAGAGCTTATGATGTACGCTATCTTTAAAAAGGACTATTTAAAATAGAATGCAAATCAATGGTAACAAATCAAATGAAATACATCTTCGTATCTGAAACCATGGGATATCTGAAACGGAGAGTTTCATATAATTTCGGATAAGGAACGAAACGTTTTATGTTTCTGAAATCCGAATGAATAATTTGCTCAACCGAATATCTGTATTTGAAACTATTCAAAACAAAATAAAAAATAAGCAACGTGTAAGTTGTCAAAGTTTCGCGTCACTGATTTGACCGTCAAGAATAATATTTTATTGTAATCACACTAGCATTATTAAATGATCCAACGGTTTACTCACGCGTATGTATCGGGATCGCTCGACTAGTTTCGGACTCAACCGGAGTCCTTAATCATGAGCTGACGGTGAGATCGCCATATTTATTAATACGCAGAAAGTGCTGAAAAGCAGATAATATTTGCAATTAAATACAAATAATATAATGGAAAAAATTTAACCTCCATACTGACTGACACACGTCCGCTATAAGATGTGTCATAGAACGATGGACAAAATTGAACCATCGGTCAGTCACCTCGTCGGCCAGCATAGTTGGTAAAGTGGCTGGTGCATTGAGCCAGTAGCTGCGGATTCGAGTACTTTCAGAGGTTATTTTTGTCCATTGTATTTAAGACAAATACTTTTCACGACTAATACGATATCCCAGCCAGTTTGAAATTCATAAAACTGTGATTTTGCTTATGAAAGTTATCCTTTCCAACTATTGTTACCATTGGTATGCATTCTTTTATTTCAATTGACGCTTGCTGGCATAAAGATAAATTATGAACGAAACTAACAGCTGATTTGTAAGCCTCATCGACATAATAATGACGAAATACTTTTTGACTAGTCAATTTAGTCCAATTGCGATTAATGTGAATCCAGTCGATAATTCAAAATGGCGTCAATTCTTGACAGTTCTTTAGTTTTGTCTCTTTCTGTCGGTGTCTGTTGGAAAGAGATAGATGTTGTGCGATCGATGTGTCCTTAGCACTGGCCTATTGGAATATGCTGGACTGGATACTTACAAAATAACAGCTATCCACTGGAACACGTTGTAAAGGTTGGATATGACACCCTAAAGGGGTTAAGTGTCATGAGTGATTTTATTACAAATTGCCGGATTTTATTGTCAAATGAACTGCGTCTCAAAGTTTGAAAGTAAATTTTATATTAATCCAACGTCTCAACTACCTTTGTAGCATATTTTATAAAAAAAACAGTTTAGTTGTTTGTTCGTGTAGTGAAACTGAACATACATACAGTCGGATATACTTTTACAAAATGTTTATATAATACCAGCTGTTGCCCGCGGGGTCAACCCCTACAAATCTAATGAGAGACGTCTAAGTCCGTTCAGTGGTTTTTGCGTGAAAGAGGAACACATAAATACAAACTTTCGCTTTTATAATAGTAGGATTTGCTTGATATACGTTTTGATGACGCTTAGCTCTTTGACAGCATCCAAGATGGCGATTTTTGCGATAAAGAAATTTAAGACAACGACCAGTCCGAGCCCAGCATATTCTCATTGAGGTCATTATTTTTAGTGTATTCGCGACTTCACCGCCATTATCTAGCAATGCAGATCTCTCGTATGAACGACAGTCTTCGTGTTACTATTCTATGAAAATAATTTCTGATTACCGCACATCAGGATAAGTCCGGTTTAAGAATAACTTTTTGACAGGAGATAAAATTGATACTTGATACTTTTTGGTAAACTTTGAAACCTGTCAAAAGGTTCTTCTTAAAGTGGACGGATTGTAACAGCTTTATGTAAGATTATAAATGATGTCACTGTTGTGCGTAGATTTTGTAAATGACTTCTACCCTCAAAATCATTTGATGAAAAAATGACGGTACTTCACGATTTTACACAAAGTACCTCTGTCTAAACATGCTGTATGACTTTTGTACATAATCGTTTTTAAAATGACTATTTCTTGAAAATTCATCAAAGTGGGTAGAGTCGTTTAGTACCTAGATAGTTAACAAATAAATGTCGTCTTCTGTAATTTAAGTTGATTTTAATAGATTTACTATAGATACGAACAAAGATATATTATTATTAATTAATTATAAAACATCGGCTATGTCGATCAAAAATATTGAAAAGCGATTTTTGCTGTTTCTTTTGTAGTATTTATAAGAAAATTTATGAAAAATTAATGTTAGTATGCGCATAAATGTATAATGTTTAAGGCTTTTCAAAGCTGATTTGATTTAAAAGCCAAAAGTATAGCATCACACCGCATGCCAAGTCACGTCGTAAACTATGCGATCACGCTGACATCGTTTCACAAAGACCACACCAAGAGCCTGTAGATATTGAAATATCTACAATCATTAACAATAATAGTAAACTTATTAATATCAATAGCCCTTATTAGTTATAGACATTACAATTTGCAATAGTTTTGTAGCTACCTTGGGCCGTCCATGTTTGTTCTAATAGAGCAGGGGTGGATGATCCCTAGTAGATACCCCATCACATATTAAAGTTCTCAACAAGGCCTCTACATGTTGGACCTGTGTCCCTGTGCAAACCTTTGAAAATGACCGGGTCTCGTCACATGAAGTGATCTCGTGACTGTAAAGAGATACAAATAATAGTAAAATATTCCTCCGAGTGCGAATGCATCGCTCAAATGACGTTGATTCGTCATTTGAGCGATAAGTTACAACACTTGTCGAAAATAAATGTAATTTCCTTACATTTGAAGTTTTTGTGTCTACGCTATTTCTATGTTACACTGTCTGGTAATATGTGTTTATACAAATCAAGCCTTAGTGATTGCAATTGTCTGCATTTCCAATTATTGCGAAGATTTAAGCATAAAATTGTAACGCAGTTTTCACTATCTGTGAGTCTTAAGGGTCAATTCTAACTACAGCAGAGCTGAGAGAGCATAGCATTTAATTCTTCACAACCAAGTCATTATTTTGATCTGGGGGTGGGTGTGGGATGTCTACTTTCAACTAAATGTACAAGTTAAGCGGTTGGGTGTTGATATTGCACTACTGTCAATAACGACGACTCTCTTCCAAAAAATCAACTGCCTTGCTTTAAAAGATGTAGATATACACTCCCAGTAGAAATATCAGCCTTATGCTGTTGAGTTACAGATGACTTTACAGTATTAACTCATGTATCCATTTCTAATGTGCATAGACTAAGCGGTAATATGAATTGATTCTTAGACTTACCGCATTTCGAAAGACGGTTAAAATGCTAAATTACCGTCAGATAAATCTGACGGAAAAATTAATTGTCCGTCAGGGCTTTGGCAGAAATACCTTCACTAACAAAACAGCTAAAAACCGTTACAAAAGGCAAGAGGAGCTTACTGAGCTAAAAAACCTGTATTATAAATGATACAAGGAATGAAAAATTACGCATTAGCGTTTTTAAAGCAATGTTTTAGCATAGACTTATAGCGAAGCTATAGATAGTTTTGTCATGTAAGAAGTTGAGTTACCGAATAAAAAACGAAACTTGTTTTAACACTAAAAATGTTCATTAAATGCTCTAAGCAAACATTTGTACTTTTTTAAGCGAATATTATAATAATTAATGAAAGTTTTGGTCAAAGATTCAAGTGTATTTAGTGCGAGTACGAGTCGAACTCGCGATAATGAGGGTTCTGTACAAATAGGCTCATGAAAAACTTTCTTTTTGGTTGAGCAATAAGGGTCCCCATCCTCAAACGTGCCCAAAGGGTTTCTTTTTTACCCTTTGTATACATAACCCTAAATATGTTACTTTCCTCACGTTACTTAACGTGTTCCCAGGACTAGTTTTCAGCACTATTTAAGAATTTAGAACCGCTCTCTGGGGATTGTTTTTAAGTTTTTATGGTAACTCAACTGAGTTTGGCTGTATAATATGTATGTATTACTAGAGTATTTAAATGTATTTGTGATCAAAATATATGGATGTTCACCCAGAATAGTATGTGTATTTAATTTAATAAAAAGAACTAAAAATATTTTGCTTTTTTATTTTGTACCTAATGGTTTTTGTCTACAGTTTGTTTATCTAGCCCACTGTGTCCCACTACTGGGGCAAAGCTTCTCTCAAATCCTTTCACCATTCTCTATCCTGGGCCATATGAAACCAGACCACTGAAATAATAGGCAAACTAACAGTTGCACCTTAAAAAAAAATACATTATAATTAAATTAAAATAACATAGTGGACAAAATTTAACCTGTCAATCACTTTGCCAACTAAGGTCACTGACCGAGAGTTCTAATTTTTCCATTGTATCATTATCATTCACTTGTCACGGCAGACTTGATGTGACGTGCGGTAAGACATAACACATTGGGATTACGCTCAACGGGCGGATAACGACGAGGTGCACAGCTAGATATAGATACGACTTTCCCAAGCCCCAAGCTTCCGCAGTTAGTCCAAGCCCGTAATTTTTTTAGGTCGTCTGTTCATCGGGCTGGGTGCGATCTATAGAACCATTTTAGCACCGAATTAAAATTCAAACAGTTCTCGGGAGTAACTCTGCGGTCTTAAATACAAATAGTAACAATTATTTTTAAGAGTAGAATACGGAATCTCGACGCACAAAATATCGATGAATGATATTACGATGCTACAAAATTGCGATGCACGTTACAGCGAAAGACCGTGTCTGCGAAGCCACTACATTTCAAGGCATGTTACCGCGATACATCTTCACCGCGATACTACTAAACTTCGATGCACGTTACCGCGAAAACCTAGCTAAGAAACCAATTGTAATAACGGCGTTATTACTGATATTAATTGGTACAAAATTATAAATGAAAAATCAAAAAGAAAAACGGAATACTATAAAAAACTCCAAGAGCATATTAATAAGATAGGTGACATGGATATGGTAACATATTTAGATGGTCTTGCGTATTTATGCTACATTAAGAAATAAACCAATTTTCCCTACGATTTATTTGTTTTTCATTTATAATTTTGTATGAGATTCCGTATTCTACTTTAAATACCATTGACATAATATAGACCAATTGACACGCCATCGAGATCTATCTTCAGCTGCTCACATCCAGCTCCTGCCAGCCATCTTGTGCAGACATGTTCTTTTTAAAAATAAATAAATGCGGACAACATCACATACATTGTTCTGAATCCAAAGTAAGTTGCTAAAGCACTTGTGCTATGGAATTCAGATACAACGAAGGTACCACAAACACCCAGACCCGAGACAATGTAGAAATGTGAATTTTTACATTGACGCGACCGGGGATCGAACCCGGGACCTCCGAGCTAGCGACACCTCGAAACCGGTGCGTACGCCACTCGACCACGGAGGTCGTCAATGTTTGCTATATCTTTTAACAAATAACAGTAAAATCAAGGAGTTTAAATTATTTATATAACTGGCTGTTTTCTGCGGCCCTGCCCGTTACTAATCGAAAATGAACTCGCGGGAACAAAAAATCGGGATAAAAACTATCCTATGTTTTAATCCTGGTTATAAACTATCTTTCTACCAAATCCGTTCAGGGGTTTTTGAGGTTTATTTATGGGGATAGTTCAAGTAAGTATTTCGGGACAGTTTCATAACCAACCGGAGACCTAAATCATAATAATTATGAATATTAATAATACGTTGACAGCGTGCTGCTGGGGAGTTTGTTGCGCCGTTTCTTCTCTGACAGCTAAAGCACTTAGGAAGCGGTGACGGGTGGGCAAAACTGTGTGCTGTCCAATGTAATTTGACCTTCAAAAAGTGCTACTTAGTAGCCTAATTTGAATAAATGACTTTTGATTTTGATTTTGCAATTTAACGATTACGAAATTATATTTATTATCATAGAGAACGCGTAAAAACTGTTGTTTTAATCCTATGGTTATTTGTGGAGCAAAAAGGCATGAATCTAATTTATTGTTAACTAGTTTTTTTATAGTTATAATAACTTTAATGGCGTGTCGCCTGTAGAGTTAGTTGCATTTCTATTTCACAGATAGAAGCGATGCATTAGTCAATGCATTATCTAGTATACTTAACTTTGTCAAAAGTCAAGAGATATTTATTCATTTGCAAATATGGGTAATTACATGTACATGTACAAAATTGGCCTAAAATTACACTTTTCGTATTCTCAGCATTTCTCCTACACAAAAATTGGAAATTCAGTATGGGCCGGTACACTCAAGGTCAATACAATGAATTTCAAATGATTGTCGACAAAATCCTTAAGAGAATAGGAACAATTTCAAATTTAATCCAATGCTAATTCATCGGCCGTTGTAAATAGCAGAATTAGGGCTCTGGTGACAGACGTAACGACAATCATTCGATCCGTTTTCTTAAAATGGGTAGAGAAACAACAATGTATTATTATAAGTCACATGTTAACTCATGTGTTTTAACAGTATTCAGTTGGTTAGCAATAGAAATATCAAGACGGAACTATTTACGAGTTGATAACTTATCAGTCACTTATCGTTTGATGACCTATATCGTTTTCTAATCAAATAATAAACTGTGGAATTATATTCGCGTGGCAACTAGGATAGCCGAGTGGTTGAGGTCACCACGCAAAACCCACTGAACGCGATGTATTAGTTTGGACAACCGCGTAGGACAAGCATTTGTGTGATCCACGAATGCTTGTCCTTAGTCTGAGTGTCTTTGTGCATGTGACTTGATTTTTACATGTATACATCCCGGATTAACACAGATTTAATGTTCCCATGGAATGATTTGATTGATCCCATGGAATAAATTACCAGATAAAATTAAAAATGAACAAAAATGTTACATATTTATAAACAATTTAAGACATCAAAAATGTTATTATAGTATAAAAGAATATTTAAGTGATAAAGTAAATAATTGAAACAGAAATAAATAGTGTTAATTTATATAGAATAGTAATAAAATGTTGTAGATATGAATACCAAAACCAAATGTAGAAGGGGCCCGGGGTGGTGTTAGTCGGTGGAAGTCCGCCATACCCACGCCGCCGTGCCCTCGACGTGGGTTGAAGTCATTAGCGTTTCACCCCGAAAAAAAAAGGCTTGTGGGCCAATCTGCTTGTACGAATAAGATTCCTAGGCCTATAGGCCATTTCTCAGGCACTTTTAATAGGTAACAAATCAAAGTGTGGAATTCCCCGAAGAGCGAGAAAAGTTAAAAAAAAAGACAGTCGCCCCACACGCGTCTCAAACTTCTTATCATCTGAGCCTATTTAATTACATATTAATCTATAACATGTAAGCTATTAAATACCTACCTGTCATTTAGATTACATCTTGTGGGTCTTATCATGTAATAATATTGTTTTTGTAATTTCTAATCTATCAGCTGATGTCTGGTTAACGTAAACATACCGGGCTTTTTTTTTAATTTACCTAGTACGTTTAGCATTGATAGTGTATGATTCAGCCAATAAAAACGTAATTTGACAGATAAAAATGTCACGCGATTTTTATATTAAATTATCTGGTTGATTTATATTTAATTAGGTAATTATCAGGTCAAAAGTGTTTCATACAACACATCAATCATGTTTGGTTTGAGTAGAAACAGAATTTGAATAAAATTTAGGTTGGGTTGAGTATTAACGTGTTAAATAAAATTCTATTAAAGTAGCTTTTTAAATGGTTTTCACTTGTATAGTTTACATTCCTGCGGAAACCGCAAAACAAACATCAATATAGACTTTATAAATACACTAGCCCAATGAACTTCAGTAAAACAGTTATGGAATTTAAACATACATTAAAAATAACCTATCATTAACAAAATATTTTAACTCTAAACGACAAAACACGAAAGCAATTAATCTAATAATATACTTTCGAAGTGATTTATGGCTGTATAAACAGTGTAATAACAACCTTTCCTTTAAAAAACCTTGAAAAGAATCTTTGACCGGCTGAATACATCGTACCATAGCCTGATACGAAAAATGTCATTAACCTCTATTCTGACAGAAAGCAGGTGGCGCGGAAAATGGAGCGAAAAAATACGATCGTTTTTACATTTCATTATATCAATAAGTATATTATTATTAGCTTTTTTATGAGTTGAGATTTAAAGAATTAAACATCTTCCTATTAAAACAGTGGTATTAGGAATAATTATGGGTATAATTTTGAGGGCTCTGGTTTATCTATTCTCGAATGAAAAATTTATACTTACAAACCGAGTTCATTATTTTTTTGATAGAATAAATATTTCTAGTAATTAAATTAATTACTTAAAAATAATTACTAATTATTTTAAAGTAGTTGTATTATGATTGACCCAAATACAATGAAAAACCCGCGCCCCATTTTCTCGAAATTGTTAGAAATAATAGTTCAAAAACATTAGGAGCAAAAGCAGTGCAAACACAAAGAAGATTTTTATTAGATAATATCATTTAACAATCATCTGTATCTGACTCATGATCCTATGTCTATAGCTACTCGTATTTCCTGATATTACATGACAAAGTGCGACAAACCGACACATCGTTTTCTAATGACTGCACGGATAGCCGAGTGGTATCTTGTGTTCGATCCCTGCGTAGTACAAGCATTTGTGTGATCCACGAATGCTTGTTCTCAGCCTTTTGTTTTGTTAAGGCGGGGGAATCATGAACACCCACTCCCGCGGGGGAGGAAATGGGTAGTGTCAGACTCTTACTGACTAAACCAGAACCGCCGTGCTACGTCATCCGCGTTTTTGCGTCGGTGTATGGCAATGCGTTGCAATCAAAGACTATAAAATATTCTCTTTGGTTGCAATCCTTCAATTAAATAATGCTTGTTCTCAGCCTGGGTGTCTGTAGATTAGACTACACATAGGTTGGTTTTTATCCCGATATAATGTTCTCTATTTGATCCATTATGATTTGTTGCGATCGGAATCAGTAGCAACAGCTACAAAACAATAAAAAAAATGTTATCAAATACCTAATCATTGAAGCGCAGAGATGTTTGATTAGATTCACTATTTTCTCGACACTTTCCTGTTGAGATATGATTGTTTACGATGTCTCTGTTATTTTTCAAGTTTATCATACTTCTGAGTAAATAAAAACATGGGAATTTGCAAATTAAATAAAAAAAAGTGAAAATAACTCCCGCACAACTATTTATATCGGTTTATGAGGCATAGCCGGTGACAGACGGATGGAGAGGATGGGCAGACATTATATTTATTATCTTACCCTTTTGATAGGCAACTCCTATAATCCAAAGTTGATTAAGTGAGATAAAGAATCATTGATATCCTACTAATATTATAAACACGAAAGTTTGCATGTATGGATGTTTGTTCCTCTTTGACGCAAAACCACTGAACAGATTTAGACGAAACTTGGTACACAGATAGTTTATAACCAGGATTAACACATAGGATAGCTTTCATCCCGATTTTATGTTCCCGAGGGATAATTTTCAATCACAACAGCTATTCGTTTATAAATATAATTTTATCCTATTTTAATATCTATGACTAATTCCCACATTCCTTATACATTATTCGTCCTTGACTCCCCACAGCATGTTATAATCTATTTTTATATTTAAACAACGCACTTACGAACGCGTACTTTGTGAATCTATTTTTATAATAATTTAGACAGTTATTTCGGGAATCACGTGGAAGTAAGCGAATTAATTAAGATTAGTATGAATAAATACAATGTAATTTAAACTATATGGATAGAGTAGTTTATTTCACAACGTCAAATCTGTCGACGTGTCGCGGTTTCAATCTTGTACCTATGTCAAGTATTTGTGTGATCTAGGAATAGGGATGATGACAATGTTTTTTTGCAGTATCCGTCTTGTAGATTTTTGTATAATAATGGATACGTATTTTTTTATTTGTCCCTAAAACATAAATTGACCAAATTACAGTGAATGAAACTTACGCGTGACGTCACGATTGAGTATAAATTTTACTCTATCGTTACGTCACAAGCCCCCTCTCCTAAACTTTAAAGCAGTTAATCTTTGTCAATTCTAGTTTTTCTGAAAAAGGAGAAACTACGTGTCTCATACTTTTCAATTATCTAACTGAGGGACTAATGAGATTTTTTCTTTTTATACCCAGTCATCATCCCTATTCTAAAAGTAGGTAAAGATCAAATTCCTTAGCAGGAGTATTTTTTTATAAAAGAGATAAACACAAAACTACAGATAAGTGGTTGTTTGTATATTTGAAAATACACGATATTTACAAAAGCTATTTTCAGTTTAATGTTATAATTGTGATAATATGACGACCTCCGTGGTCGAGTGGCGTACGCACCGGTTTCAAGTTGTCGCTAGCTCTGAGGTCCCGGGTTCGATCCCCGGTCGGGTCAATGTAAAAAAATACATTCCTAAATTGTCTTGGGTCTGGGTGTTTGTGGTACCTTCGTTGTATCTGAATTCCATACCACAAGTGCTTTAGCAACTTACTTTGGGTTCAGAACAATGTATGTGATGTTGTCCGTATAAATTATATTCAAATTATTATTTTTTATTACTGGATGTAACCACTAAGTGCTTCTAGCTAAACTACAACTGCACAGGTAACTAGACTGAGTTGGTCAGACAGGCAGAAACTTGTAAATCAGTGGTATAATATAAAAAGTCGAAGGGTTTATTTAGATGGTCACTGTGCGCCACGTGTCAGGGATTCGATAGCCGCACAAGAAAAGCATATTATCTGTATCCTTTAATAGAAATGCTTTGATTTGATTTGAATGTTTGTGACGACAAAAAGAAGCTGAAAAAGACAGCATTAACTGGTGTTCTAGTGGCTAGTTCTCCGCCGCATCATTCCACAATCACTTGGGTCCAAAACCGCAAACATCCTGCAATCCCGATACATACGCGTGAGTAAACGGTTATCAAACAATACTGGATTATCTACTTTTATTTACACACTATCTAAATAATATTATATACCTATAGAGTATATTGAATACATACACATAACACCAAATAAAAATAAAGATACACCCTTGTAAAAATAAATAAATAAAAAAGTAAAATACCAACATAAATACATATAATTATATTTCTTACATATGATATATAAAATTATAATGTGCATTTATTAATGTAATACATAAAAAGATAAAATAAAATTTTAGATAGGCATATGTACCATGTATGTATATGAGGCAATTTGTTACTGCTTCCTCTCTCCTAAGATATTTGCTGTGCCCGACAGGGTCCATAATGGTTCTGTATTATTAGATTTTAAGACCTTAATGTACATTATGGAACGCAATAAGATAATTGAGTATTGAATTTTTACCATGACAATTTATAAAGAGTTTTTTTATCTACCCAGTGGTTTCCTTTTACGTTAATCTTTGTTTAAAATGAGTCAGCGGCGTAAACCGTGTTTGTTTCATTGGATCTGTAGCGTGACTAACGATACATGTTATCACGGCTGCACGTGGCAATTGATATAGTAAACATTATATACAATGGGTTTTATATAATCAAAGCCATGTATTGTGTCAGTGCACTGTTACCACTTTGAATTTCAAATAAAACTTATTGCTCAGTGAAACTTCGTGAAAAATCGTTATATTTTTGGCTTATAATCGATATGGAATAGACAGATATCGGAATTTAATTGTTTTCCCGCGTTTATATGACACCATGGCGGTTTAAAGGCTCTGTATTTTTTTTAATATGTCATCCATTCTAAGGTATTTAATCATTAATCCGTGGATGATAACAAAAACGTTTTTATCACTGCATAGAGATATTCAGAGCTATTCATACCTAAAAATAGGTCTGTGGTTATAATTTCATTCATAAACTATATTTTTTTATTTACAATGCAACAAAGTAGAGTTTCCTTCCGTCTCGCGGTCTGAGTTTCAAATAATATATACCGTGTTTTTGTAATCCGATCTCTGCGTCTGTAGACGCATCTAAAGCAAAGTATCTTAGTATTTATAACAATCAGGCAATGCAGGAGAGACTCGTGCATTAATAAATGATGCATTGATTGTAAAAAGTTAAAATCAAAGGTTAAAATGATAATACATTTCTCTGAATAGGTCAGCTTGCGTCTATTGATTACAACTGTTGGTTATGCAAACAATTGCGTAGTAAATTGGAAGAATCAATTTATTAAGTGTTAATTTTAAACTATAACTCATATTCATCCTTAATGTCCGACGAGTTTCGAACGAAATCCTGATTAGTAATTGCAAGTAAACAAATGATTATGAGTCGGTCTCACGAAAGTTATTTTGATGAAATTTGAAAGTTAAGGCTGAAGATTTTTTATTCTGTTTTATAGAAATATATACATACAAGATATCTTGATCATGAAATAGCATAGCGTGTAGGTTTACGAGGAAAATCGATAAATAGTTACGGTTCTTCTTATTTTTTTTACTAATAGCAACACAGTCACGTTATAATCTGTCGACTGTTGTGCTGCATTGTTGTTGTATCATGTCAAAATTGACAAATATTGTTAATTTAAGGACGCGTTTATTTTAAATTTATTAAAATAACGATATAAATAAACAATTAGGTGCTAATATAAATTGTAAAACAAGCTTTTGAACCGTTTGAGGATCTAACCTCAAATGAGTTCAATTCAAGAAAGGCTACAAATGAAGCGAGTGCCTTTGGATACATGGAATGTGCGGGAACAGTTATGTCTGGCGTCTGCCGTCGTGCGAAGCGGTGATCAGAACTGGATGTCAGTTTCCCGCGCTTTAAAAACCATCGGAGAACCTAATCGACCACCAGATTGGTATTCGCAGAAGAGGTTTGTTGTTTATTTGTGTCTTGTTATTTTTACGGTATTTTAAGTCAATTTTGTACGTTTTAACTAATAATTTAGCCTTTTTTGTGTCAATTCTTGCGTTATACAGCTGATGAATCGTACATACAGACTCAATTGCTTTTGTTTAAGAAAATAAATTCATGTAAACATTGATCTGAACGGACAATTTGTTTACTATGTGTACCATGGTGACCACATCTTAAGTTGTAGGAAAGTAATAGGCGTATAAATGAAATGAAACTATAACATTACATAACAATTAAAATAAAAATGGTAAATGATCTAGTGGTTAGTGACCCTGACTGCTATACCAGAGGCCGTGGGTTCGATTCCCGCCCAGGACAAATATTTGTGTGATGAGCATGATCATTTGTTCTGATGTCTGGTTGTAATTTATCTATAATATGTATGTATATAGAAATATATAAGTAAGTTTATCAGTTGTCTGGTTACCATAACACAAGCTCTGCTTAGCTTGGGATCAGATAACCGTGTGTGAGTGTCCCAGGATATATATAAAAAACAAAAAACAAACTCCCAGCCTCAATTTGTTTCTTACCTAATTTCTTACCTAAATTCCTCTCTTCCAGGCAGTTTTCTTATACTGAAAGCTACTATTATGCTTAACTCTAAACATCTGTAACAAATTTCCAGCTGCGCAGCTCAATATGGAGCATTACTTGAACATGTGGAAACTCCAAAGCGCAAGAAGCGAAGCTCTGAGGGAGCGGTGGAGACACCACAGGAGAGCATCCTGAAGAGACTGACGCAGGAACGTATTGTGGAGATACAGAAGACACTGGCAGAGATGAACCAGCAATATGAGCAGTTGAAGGTGAGAAATAAAACAAATGACTGCATTTAAAAATAAATTTAATAAATCTAAATATAGCTACAAATAAAAATGTTACCAGTGGTGTAGCCTGGGTCACCGACGCCCAAGGCGGAGTCCCAATTTGCCGACCTATTGACGTCATACAAATAATAGGTAAAAGGCAAAAAACGAAATTTTAGTTTTTTTAATAATAAAAATATCAGCTTAGCTGCTTTTATATTAACATAGAAGATATTCGGGGATTAACGTGAATTTTACCTTGATTAGCCCGACGTTTTAAATTCGCGTTAATCCCCGTATTTCTTCATGTTAATATAATTATGCAACCGAAAGTTTAAAATATTAGTTCAGCTGTGTTTTTCGTTAAAATAGAAATGAAAAAAAAAAACGATTAAATTTTACACGAAGTTACAGCTATTAGTTTATGAGGGCACGCGGAACAACGAAATTTTACATTAAAAAATTCATATCTCATAAAATATTGGTTGTAGAGACCAATTTTTTTGTTTTTTTTTTTCTAAAATTTTTTTCCAAAAAAATACTCAATTCGCCGCCTGGTAGTGGCGCCCGGAGCGGTACTCGCCTCCGCCTCCCCCCATCGCTACGCCACAGGCTGGATGGCCAAATTATGATATTACTGACTGTAGTATTTATGCATTATTTGAAACCAATATTAAGTCTCATCGCTTAAATATTGTTCTTCTCCTAAAAGAACGAGATAACCGAAGTCCGGAACCCGTCGACTTCGGAAGACCGTCTCCGCGAGGTCTGGTCTGCCATCGAGGCGCGGAACAGGGCGAGAGAGCGAGAGGCAGCAAGGCGGGCAGCCTGGCTGAAGGAGAGAGACGAGAGACGAGCGAGGGTGGACAGGGCGTGGAGACCGAATATGAACCAGACAGTCCCTACTACTGGTAAGTTTCATTATAATAGTTGTTGCACGCGGTTTTACTCGGGATGGATTATACATATTGACTGCACGGTTAGCCGAGTGGTTGAGGTCATCACGCCAAACCCACTGAGCGCGACGTGTCGCAGGCTCGATCCCCGCGTAGGACAAGCATTTGTCTGATCCACGAATGCTTGTTCTAAGTCTGCGTGTCTTTGTGCAAGTGAATTGCATGTTTGTGAATGTGAAAGCCTCACGACACAAGGATTAAATTACTTAGAGCGGGAGTCGTTAAAAAAATAAAAATAATATTAGATGTAGGTCCTCCTTTAAGGAGTCTGCCCACTACATCTTTCTATACCATGACCATGCTATGAATGCGTCAGGCAAAATAATAATCTCTGTATTAAAAAGACGACGGTGCTGGTAAGAATGCATAATCGCAAAATGGAGGTTTCGAGATAAACGCAATTTAAGTAGTTTTAATGCAAGTACGGCGTAAATCATTACACGTCTTGAAATATTCGTGAAAGTCCAGCGAAAGTGTAGACGGTTAGAAAATATAGAAAAAATAATAGATTTAAAAACCCATTTTTTTAAATGGCAAATTTTACCAAAATTTGACAGATTTTAATGATATTATATTTATAAATTGCATTGTCATCGAGTTTGAAGCGGCTCAAATTTCAGCCGGCTAGCTTATCGGGAAGTGCCTCAAAAATGAGTTGCAAAAATCCAACCGGAACGACAAACAAACAAGAAAGTCATTTTATAAAAACGTGCGAATAATATAAAAACTGGGAAAATTGCGGCGAACACAAAAAAAATGATTTATTAATTTACTTAATTATCACACTAATCTACCATTACAGGTTACTTAATGCGGTAGCTAGGACTAAACAAAGGTCTAAGTATTTACGTGAACTAGGGTTTCAAAGATTGAATTATTATGCACATGATGATGTTTATTAAGGAGAAAACCGCAAAATTACCACGAGACTCGCATGAAACCACGGGAAACAGCTACTTGTGATACATTCTGACTGTTTGTCTGTTTGGCAGCCCCCTCCCCGCTGCCGCCGGCCTCCCCGCTGCTGACGTCACTGCTGAAGTCCTCGCCGGTAGTCACCACTCCACAGCACATCTCACACCCCGCCAATGTAGTCGGTGAGTACATAGTAACTGTGGTCTAGCGGTTAGTGACCCACAAAGTGTAGGATGTGGGTTCGATTCCCACCCTGGACGACTGTGCGTGACGTGTCGTGAATGACCGTGTAGGATATGCGTTTGTGTGATGCACGAATGCTTGTCTTGAATCTGGGTGTCTTGACTTGAATATTGGTACAAACCCTCGCGACACAAAGATTAACTTCTATAGTGAGGGAGAAGTGTTTAAAAAATATACCAGTATTGCCAGTTAATGTTTTAGGGATTTTTAACCATGATCATAAAGACTCTACACAACTAAAAAAAAACTAAAATAAAAGTGCTGGCAATAAAGAACCCCTTTGTCAGACTGGTTGTCATCAATCCACCTTCTGACTACCCGTAACTACTATCAAAAATGTATAAATAACCAGAACCCAAAATATAACGTGTCTTCCGAAACACTGAGGAACTCGTTATGACATCGATAGACACCCATCAACTGATCGACCGTGACAAACACAGCTTTACCTGTGATCGATCAACTTGTGTAGTTATAACTAAGCTAACCTTAAACTATAAATTAAATTTAAAAACCTAACTTATATCTCGATATATGTCTGTCAACAGAGACAGTGAGCCCGTCAGTGACAGCCCCAACCCTGTCGATGCTGTTAGAGAAGTCAGCGACATCAGGGTCCAGTCAACACGAGAGCAAGCACGCGGCCATAGAACACATCAAGAGTCAACTCGTGCAGATAGAGCAACAACTTAAAGGTATTATTAAATGATGTTACGGTTTACTCACGCGTATGTATCGGGGTAGCCCGACTAGTTTCGGACCCAACCGGAGTCCTTAATCATGAGCGGACGCGGCGGGATCGCGAGTCGAACTGACGTCAGCGGACGCGCACCTCGCTGCGTAGCGCCGCGCTCGAATGAATCATTTTCACGATAGTTACTATCAAAATTTAAAGTTATGTTAATTTTAACTAGCTGTTACCCGCGGGCCTGCCCGATAGAAATCGAAAATGACCCCACGGGAACATAAAGTCAGGATAAAAACTATCCTATGTGTTAATCCAGCTTATAAACTATCTGTGTAACAAGTTTTGTCTAAATCCATTTAGTGGTTTTTGCCTGACAGAAAACGACCATTCATACTCATAAAATTTCGCGTTTCGCGATGCATTATTGGAAATTGGATTAAAATGACATTAAAACTAATACATTTTGCTAATACAATAATTGAAAATTTTGTATGGGGCGGAACATTTCTGTATGTACTGTCAATTCAATTAATAGTTTTCATTATCCAATCGAATTACTTAATAAATTTCTTAATACGTACTAAGCTTACGAAAATTACCCATGACCTGAGTAAATTTATTAAATATACATTTTTCTATAGCCAACACCCCTCCAGTCCTATCAACGGGTGCGCCGCCCCCGCAAGTCCCACCGCTGGACATCGACGATATCGAGATCAAGGCCGAGGATGTGTACGCGTTCCGGGATATAGACATACACATACCGCCCGTCACCGCCATGCACAAGCCCAGCAACAGGTAAGGATGTTGGGGATGTTGGTTGCCCAATGTTGGGGAAAGTATTTTGACAGTGGTGTAGAGATACAGATATACCGTCCATCGTCGCTTTGCCTAAGCAACAGCAACAAGGTTGTTGCCCACTATTGGGCAAAGATACCGTATATTCTAATAGAGGTTTATAAATAAACAAATAGTCAGTCACCGCCATACATAAGAGACGAAGTGGGGCCAAGACTTCTATTAAAAAATGGCGAAATAGACTTGGACTTTATCCACCGTTATTGCCATGGCAATATTCTAACAAAAATATATCTGCCCGACTGTTTATTAAACATAACTTACACCAATTACCAAAGTTAATAAAACCTGCCTGTAACTGTCCCACTGCAGCCTCTCATACAGAGAACGAGCATTGATCACCACGCTTGTGAGTTGCCCCACGGTGGGGCGCCATTACCGAAGCTGTTGATAACACCAGCCTGTAACTGTCCCATACAAGTCTAGATACTTTCAATATTAATCATCTTGTATGTTTATCAGAACGTTGGAAAAGCCGCCCGCTAAAAAAGATGACGTCGAAGAATCGAACCCCACACTGCCTGAGGAAACGTCTAGCAATGTTGAAGACCAAGCCATTAAGGTAATTTCATATTTAATGAGATGAAATGTTGAAACAAACTCAGAGTTGTAGATATTATTGTTGACTGGCCTGTTGGTCTAGTGGTTAGTGACCCTGACTGCTATACAGGAGGTCGTGGGTTCGATTCCCACCTAGACTGGTGTAATTTATGTATATTATGTATGTATTTAGAAATATATAAGTATGTTTATCAGTTGTCTAGTACTCATAATACAAGCTTTACTTAGTTTGACACTAGATGGCGTTGTGTGAAAGTTGTGGAATATTATTATTATATTGTATGTTTATAGGAGGAACCAGTTGTCCCAGAACCAGTGCAAGAGGAACTTCCACAAGAGGAAATGGAGACGGTATAGTTAAACATTATTTTTTGAAGAAAAATATATTGTACTAGCAGTTGCCCGCGACTTCGTCCGCGTGGTTGGAAGATATAAGTTATGACACCTTGGGTTACAATATCGCAATTTTCTTACGGGACCCTAATATTTTTGAAATAAATTATAGCCTATGTTCAGGGGGGATAATGTAGCTTCTCAACAGTGAAATATTTTTCAAATCGGTCGACTAGTTTCGAAGCCTATTCGTGACAAACAAACAATCAAATATTTCCTCTTTATAATATTAGTATAGACAAATAATAATCTTATACAGAGTTAAATATCGGTGGACGATATTATTATTAAAAAAATATATTTATTATTTAAAATACAAGTTTATTGTTAGGAAGGTTCTACAGGACTGATTAAAATTAAATAATAATTAAACATGAAACTTATAGCTAAATCTGCAATATTGATGACACGCCGTGGTCGTCCGGTGCTCGGTCAGCAATCGAGGGGTTGACGCATGTTACCCGATTGCTTAGCTACAGTAGTGGCGTTTCTTGTGCTTTTGCAAGAATTTATTTTCACTACTCAATCTATATTTAATTCAATATGAAACTTATATGCGTTTTTTTATATATTTTTCAATATTATTCTTTGTAAGTATAAACCATATGTATATTATCGATTCAAAAGAAATACTCTGCATTAGTTTATTACACTTTACTCGCATTTTAAAATTGTCTGGACTTTAAAAGAGACTGTGACCCCTGAGTTTGTTTCGACATTTCTTCTCAGGGTAGTCAGATAGGAAATGTCGGCTACAGCTTTCTCAAAAAAGACAAATAAAAGTGATGATTTAATATCCTATTTGCAGAATAAAGATATGTCTCATAGAAATTAGATCAGTCATTTACGAGATTGAAGTTTTCTATTGCATTATGTATAAATGCGATGTATCGGCCCTCAGATAGCAGAGCCTCCGACGCAGCGACCGGAAACGATAACCAAAGAATTGACACCGGAAACGGAAGTGAGAATCGCTTTCCCCGAAGTCAAGTTCCCGACAACGGAGATCAAAGTTATACAGCCAGAAGTACAAAAGGTATGTATGTCTATTTATGAGGTTTTCAACAATTATCTTCTTCTTCTTATCTTCTTCTTCTTTCTTCTTATATATAAAAATGAATTGCTGTTCGTTAGTCTCGCTAAAACTCGAGAACGGCTGAACCGATTTGGCTCATTTTAGTCTTGAAATATTCGTAGCAGTCCAGGGAAGGTTTAAACGGTTTAAAAAAAGGAAAAATTGCAAAAAAAAATTGACATCAACTGCTAGGCGATACTTAGTTCGCCGGGACAGCTAGGAGTAGATAAAATCATTTTCCCATGTTTTTATACCCTCACTCTCTTGTTTGTTTGTCGTTCCGGTTGGATATTTGCAACTCAATTCTGAGGCAATTCCCGATAAGCTAGCGAAACTATAAAAACTGACAAAATTTGATAAAACTTGATATTTAAAAACGTGGTCATTTAGTTTTTTTAATCTATTGTTTTTTTTTGTAACTGTCGTGAGAATGATTAATTATTAAATGATGCAACGGTTTACTCACGCGTATGTATCGGGGTAGCCCGACTAGTTTCAAGTTTTGTCGCGTCAGCTCATGATTAAGGACTCCGGTTGGATTCAAAACTAGTCGGGCACCTCCGATAAATACGCGTGAGTAAACCGTTACTTCAAAATCTAAAGATTTTTTTCAAGTAGGCCGTTTTTCAGGCACTTTTAAAACGTTAAAATGATGACTCCCGTTGCACGGTTCTAAAGTGTAATTCTTATGGAGGAGAACCGGCAAGAAACTCCATAAGTTACTCTTTTAAAAATAAAATATTATAGTATATGAATGTTTCCATCATTTAAATATCATCATCAGCCTTGCCCAGACACCCACTGCTGGGCTTAGGCCTCTCTTTGCTAATGCCAAACATATCTGTCTCTTACTCTTCGCATCCATCTTATTCTTCTGCCCATCCTCGGTCATCCAAGTCTTGTCAAACATTCAGTTATATAGCATTTATAACTTCTTTTTTATATTTTTAGATTAAAGAAGAGATAAAAGAACCGGAAACGCCGACAGAACCGGAAACAGTTGAAGAGGAGATTATAGAAGAACAGGAACCGGTTGCAGAAGTTGAGAGGTGAGTAGCAGACTTACTATATATTTATTTATTTATTTAATAGCTGTTATAAAACGTATATACACGGATAGCCGAGTGGTTAGGTCCCCACGCTAAACACACTGAGCGCGTTGTTAGTTCGATCCCCGCGTAGGACAAGCGTTTGTGTGATCCACGAATGCTTGTCTTGAGTCTGGGTGTCTTTGTGTATGTGACTTGAATGCTTGTGAAAACCGAGACAAATATTAAAATCCTTACTGCGTTTTATGAAAAAAGTGTTTTTACTCCCCTTTACCGCGAAAACACACTGAAATCGACCTTTAGCCATTTAATCGTACGCATTAAATGTCTACCGAGACCATCGAACAAGTTTAAAATTGAATTACATAATTGATTCCGCAAGTAGTCTACAACATCACTTATTTTACGTATTTTAGTCGACATTTCCTATCTGACTACCCTGAGAAGAAATGTCGAAACAAACTCAGGGATCGCAGTCTCTTTTGCCGCGTTTTCATACACCCACTTTTATGTTTGTCGTTCCGGTTGGATTTTTGCCACTCAATTTTGATACACTTCCCGATAAGCTAGCAGGCTGAAATTTACAAGGTAGCTTTCAAACCCGATGGCGATGTAATTTACAACTATAAAAACTGTCAAAATTGGATAAATTTGACATTAAAAACGTGGGTATATCGATTTTTTTTTATCTATTAATTATTTTAAAATTAAGATAATTGTTAAAATGCGAGTATAAGTTGACTCAAACTGTCTGACAGCCAGTCTAACCAAGGGGTATCGTGTTGCCCAGGTAACTGGGTTGAGGAGGTCAGATAGGCAGTCGCTCCTTGTAAAACACTGGCACTTAGCTGAAACCGGTTGGACTGGTAGCCGACCCCAACATAGTTGGGAAAAGGCTAGGCCAATGATGATGAAGTTGACTCAAACTATAACGTGTTTCTTAAAACCGGTTTGTAGCAACAAAACAGCTGTTTTGAAAGCTTTGCTCGCAGCTGCTCAAGATATAAACAAGTTCTAAATTCGCGAGGGGGATTAACAATACTGCCCTTAAGGCCGGCCTTTTAAATCATACTTGCGTCTTTAACACAGATTACTCTGAAATCTAGGTAAGATTTTAGTTGCGATCTGTCTTGTGAGTATAAAATGGCCGATTTTTCAATCGCCAGATAACTTTTATTCGACTTATATATTTGACGTTTTGACAGATTTTTTATAGAAAACTAGCTGTTGCCCGCGACTTCGTCCACGTGGTTAGAATTTTCCCTGTTTTTTCCACATTTTCCATTGTATCTTCGCTCCTATTAGTCGCGGCGTGATTTTATATAGCCTTTAGCCTTCCTTGATAAATGGTCTATTCAACACAAATAATTTTTCAATTCGAACCAGTAGTTCCTGAGATTAGCGCGTTCAAACAAACAAACTCTTCAGCTTTATATATTAGTATAGACGTGTCAAACGGCCATATTTATTCTTCAAATAAAGGTTAACTGATGATTGAAAAATCAGCCCTAAAATATTTTATCTGCAAAATAAATGTATCTCAGTAGCAAAATTGTACGGTTTTCTATTTGTGTGATGAAATAAAGATTAAAAGATTATTATTATTTTGAACCGACTTCAAAGAAGAGGGAGGTTCTCAATTTATCTATATTTTTCATGTTTGTAATCTCATAACTTTAGATTGGATGTACGGATTTTGTTAATTCTTGTTTTTATTTTAACGAGAAATAGCTTTCGTTTTGTCCAATAAATTTTATCAAGTTTGGCTTTAGAAAAAGTTATATTGCTATATTTTAATCCTTGTGTCTTGGGTTTCACAAACATTCAAATCACATGCACAAAGACACCCAGACTCAGGGCAAGCATTCGTGGATCACACAAATGCTTGTCCTACACCCGGATCGAATCTGCTACAAATCGCGTTCAGTGATTTGTTATGATGACCTCAACCACTCGGCTATCCGTGCAGTATTAATTACTAATTAATCCCTTTTTTTCAGTTCCGTACAAGAAGAGAAAACAGAAGAAATTCCTCAAGAGCAAGAGATAGTAAGAGAGAGTGAAACAGCAATAGAACAGACTTCAGAAGTAGAGTTACCGTCTGAGGAAGTGGCGCCGGAAGAGATACCGCTTCCGCCGGAACCGGAACCGGAGCCAGATGTGCGGCCGGATGTGAACGTCGAACCGGTGACGGATGTGAATGTTGAACAGGAGGTAGCGACGGTTGTTGGTGAGTTGATGATGATGTAATTTGTGGTTTAGTTGAGTTTGTTATCGGATGAGGAAATAGTATAGTTGATTATTCGTATATTTAGAACTTAAAATAGTAATAATCACGGGCATTGATAGTCATATTGCCAATAATGTGTTATGCGTTTGATTCCCGCGTAGGACAAGAATTTTTTTCTGCGTGAATGTTTGTTTTTGGTCTAAGTCTCTAATGCTTGTGACCTTCAGCAACACAAATAAAGTGGCTATTATTAAAATCCCTTGAATTAAAGTGTATGATTTATACAAGTAATAATTGTAAATAATAGTACCTCCTACAATTGATTTAGAAATCCACCTGTTGAGCAAAGGTTTATCTAAAATTGATCATGGATGCACGTTGCCATTTTGATTAATCCCATTGCTGGGCAAAGTGGGCAAACGTCTCAACGGAATCCCAACCACAGCGCCACCGCTACCAGTTGAAGAGGAAGTGACGCCACAACCGGAAGCCCAGACTGACAGCATAGAACATAAGCTAGCAATGATGGAGAAAGGAGAAGAAGAACAGAAGAGCGTAGAACAGATCAAGAAGGAGGAAGAATCTGAGGTATGTGGGTATAAGATGTGGGGTTCACTATAAGGTTAGAGACGAAATAATTATAAAAATTGTAAATTATATAAATCCCTACTAATATTATAAATGCGAAAGTAACTCTGTCTGTCTGTTACGTTTTCACGTCTAAACCACTGAACTGATTTTAATGAAATTTAGTACAGAGATAGAGTTGACCTTGAGGAAGAACATAGGATAGTTTTTATCCCGGACTTTTGAAGAGTTCTCTTGGAGACGCGATATAACCGAACTCGATGCGGGCGAAGCCGCGGGCGAAAAGCTAGTATTATATAAATAAGTAATTATAAATAGGTATTTTTAGACATTTGTCTACACGGATGGTTGAGGTACTAAACCCGCTTTGCGAGTGTCGCGGGTTCGATCCCCGTGTAGGACAAGCATCTGTGTGATCCATGCATGTTTGAAGTTAAATTTGTAAAATTTTAGATTGTATTGTTTATAAACTATCTATTGACAAAATCAAAATATCTTAAAATCTTTAAAACTGTATGGGACAGAAACGTGACGCCATATTACTTTTCGTTGCATTGTCGTCAAGTTTTCTCCTAGTCGAGCCTAAAATGCAAATAAAAAAATATTTAAGAAATTAGTAAAGAATGTTAAATTAAAATATAAATAACAGACATTATACAATAGAACTAGCTGTTGCCTGCGACTTCGTCCGATTTAAACTGTCCTATCTCTCAAGTCGGATCGAACTGCACATGGTGTGCGAATTTTATTATAATCGGTCAAGTGGTTTAGGAGTCCATTGAGGACAAACATTGTGTTTATATATATTAAGATTAATTAAGTTGTAAAAGGTGTTTGAATTATATTCACTACTAGCTGTTGCCCGCGACTTCGTCCACGTGGTTAGAATTTTCCCTGTTTTTTTCCACATTTTCCATTGTATCTTCGCTCCTATTAGTCGCAGCGTGATGTTATACAGCCTATAACCTTCCTTGATAAGTGGTCTATTCAACAGAAAGAGTACTTTTCAATTCGAACCAGTGGTTCCTGAGATTAGCGCGTTCAAACAAACAAACAAACTCTTCAGCTTTATATATTAGTATAGATTCTCCTTCACAATCAAAGCTTACGATCTCATTTCTCTGATATCCAACATAAATACAAGTACAATAACAAAGACACATTCTTTCTTTAATACATACTGTATATCAATCTCTTACCAGGACTCCATTCCTCTGAAGGAGATGGTTCGAGAGGAGTCCGCCACAGAAGCAGAGGTCAAAGAAGAGATCGTAGAAGATACACACACGGAGACAGATGACGATACTCCTATGGAGGTAAGAATAACTGCATAAGGTTAAGCTACGCTTGACGCGGTTGGCCCGTAGATTGGTGACCATCTTTGTTATAACGAGTTCCTCCGTGTTTCGGAAGGCACGTTAAATTGTGGGTCCCGGCTTATATTCATACATCTTTGAAAGTCGTTACAGGTAGTTGGCCTGAAAAGTCTGACAACCAGTCTAAGTAAGGGTTATCGTGTTGCCCAGGTAACTGGGTTGAGGAGGTCAGATAGGCAGTCGCTCCTTGTAATACACGGGTGCTTAGCTGCATCCGGTTAGACTGGTAGCCGACCTCAACGCAGTTGTTAAAGGCCAGGATGATCATGATTAAATGATGCAACAGTGTACTCACGCGTATGTATCGGGATTCCCCGACTAGTTTCGGACCCGGAATCCTTAATCATAGAAGCGAAGTTGCGAGTCGAAACTAGTCGGGCACTCCCGATAAATACGCGTGAGTAAACCGTTGCATCATTTAATATGAATCATTCTCACTATAGTCAATACGTGTTCAAGAATTCATGTTCTGTAGTGGCTATTTGACTGGTCTGTTGGTTAGTAGCCGTGACTGTTAAACCGGAGATCCTGGGTTCGATTCCCAACCAGGACAAATGTTTGTCTAATGAGCAGGAGTGAAATTCAGAAATTAATTAATTAACAAAATTCATTTTTTTTCCTTTTTACATTAAATATATTATTTGAAACACATAAAAACATACATAGTTACATCTAAAATAAAATCTTTTTATTGAAATTATTTGTTTTCAATTTCAGTTAAGTCGCGAAGAAGAGAAGGACGGAAAGAAAAAGAGAGATTACTCTCGTAAGAAGAAGAGTGATTCTAGAAGTAAGTACAATAATTTATTTATTTATTTATTAGGTATACCAACAGCATAACATACATATTTAACAAATTAGAAATTAAGTAACATAGTGTCTCGTATGCATGCCTATTATAGGTACACACAGCATTTATATTATAGGTGTACTAAGGTTTTTCTTACATGAATTTATATTAAATTAAAATTTACTTATACAAATAAAAAATATAAATATACTAAAACTAGGGGTAATAAAACAAGTTAGACAACTAGCTCTATAGTTAAACAAAACTTTTGTTATGAAATATAACTTTAAAATCTTGAACACAAGAAATAAAATAAAATAAAACAAACAGTATTAAACTGGAAAATTGAAAAATTGAGCAAAAATCATTATGGTATAACGAAATCTATTGATTTGAAAAAAATATTTCAGAAACCTGCGAAACTATGTCACTATTTATTATTGCGAAATTATGTTGTGCAAAAAAAATGAATACGATATACGACTGCACGGATAGCCGAGTGGTTGAGGTCACCACACCAAACCCACTGTGCGCGCCGTGTCGCAGCTTCGATCCCCGCGTAGGACAAGCATTTGTGTGATCCACGAATGCTTGTTTTGAGTCTGGGCCCCCCCTCCCCCACGATACAAGTCATAAATTCGTTAAATCGGGAGTAGTTTAAAAAAAAACATTGGCATCCGAATAAAACATTAACATAATAAATATTTTTTTAACGACAAAAATATACATCCGACTTAAAAATATAAATTACTCATCCACTGAAGCCAAAAAAGACGATGTTTTTCAACTTGTCAAGTTATTATTTTTTATGATATACCGACCTCTATGCGACACGAGAAAGTTACCTATGCACCGTGATTTTTTAGTCGTCTTACAAAAACAACCCAGTTCGTGTATCCAATGACTAGAACACGTTCATGATAAAAAAATAGGTATTTATGAGATTTGAATAAATTTAAAATGCAATTTTTATTCAATATTTTGATGCAATTCGTAGTTTTTTAGAAACACAGCTCTGTTGCGAGCGCGGTCCGAGCCTTGTAACAATGGTGAGGGGCGCGGGCGGCGGCGTTTTTATCATTTTTAAGAGTATATTTCAGATTTCTCTTGTTTAATTTTTCTTCGTACTTATTATCTTAGTTGATGATAAAAAATAATAATCGCGCCTAGGGGTATTTTACGTCGGATACATGAACTGGGCTGCTTTTGTAAGACCACTAAAAAATCACCGTGTATACCATCCACATCATCATCTCTGTTTTCCTACTTACTTTACAACGTTATGTCCTTCAAGTCAAGCACATATTGATATAATATATGTCTGTTCTCCCGTACAGCCTGCTCAGGGTCGGAGAGTGCGGCGGAGGCCAGCGCCCCCGAGTCCCCGAGCACCAACGACGCGGAGAGGCAACACCGGCTGTGGAAGAAGTCCGTCATGCTGGTCTACAGCAGGTCTGTGTAGTCCCACGGCGGGGACCACACTCGGGGCTATGGATGTGGTCCCAGTATGAGGCGAGGAGGCCGACGTGTAAAGAGCGTCGGCCTCCACGCAACACTAGAAAGTGACTTCACACTACTGGCCGGTAGGAGGGATGTATGTACAAAGCATTACGACCTCCGTGGTCGAGTGGCGTACGCACCGGTTTCAAGGTGTCGATCCCCGGTCGGGTCAATGTAAAAAATCACATTTCTACATTGTCTCGGGTCTGGGTGTTTGTGGTACCTTCGTTGTATCTGAATTCCATAACACAAGTGCTTTAGCAACTTACTTTGGGTTCAGAACAATGTATGTGATGTGATGTTGTCCGCATTGCCGTACACCGAATGTTTGTGAAACCCAAGACACAAGGATTAAAGTCCTTTGTGTTTCTTAAAACTTTAATTTATATCGATTGCAAGAAGTAGTAGGTTCTTAATGTGTTTTTTTTATGTTTATTATCTCAGAACTTCAGCCTGGATAAGCCGATTTTGTTGTTATTTTTTAAATTCAACATCAAACACATCACCTGTCACTCAGTCTCATATAATTTCATCAACTTTCGCTCAGTACTTTAAATTCGCAATCAATTAAAAAATACGTTTTTGTTTTTTTTTTAATATTCTTCCTCACATCTTGCAGACTATGCGCCCACAAGTACGCGTCGCTGTTCCTGCGGCCCATCAGCGACGAGGAGGCTCCCGGCTACAGCCTGGTCGTCAAGAGGCCCATGGACTTCAACACCATACGGAAGAACATCGACTCGGGAGTTATAAGGTAGGAGCGATGTGTCCTGCCCCACGGTGGGGCGCCATTACCGAAGCTGTTGATAACACCAGCCTGTAACTGCAGTCCTGATATTTACAATTGCCGATGAATGAATGGAAATTGGATTTAATTTGAAACTATTCATAATCTAAGCATTTTGACATAATAATTGGAAATTCAGTTGCCGGCGGAACGCTTAATGTCAATACAATGAATTTCCAAATTTTCAATGAACAAATGCTTAAAAAACACGACACAAGAATTCTAATTCCTAACAATGATCACAAGGCAACAAAAATAATTTCTTTTCTTGTAATTTTTCCATAGTTTCTCACCGTTTAAACCTTCCCTGGACTACTACCAATATTTCAAGACTAAAATAAGCTAAACCGATTCAACCGCTCTATTCGCAAATATTTAGTCTTCTTATCTAGATGACTGTACCAATATAATATTCGTGTACGTCTGTCCGTGTGTTCCAGGACGACAGCTCAGTTCCAGCGCGACGTGTTGCTGATGCTGTCCAACGCGCTCATGTACAACAGCAGCGAGCACAGCGTCTACACCATGGCCAAGGAAATGCACGCTGAGGTAACATACACATACTAAATATTATATGTGATGAAAACTATCATCATCATCCACAGTCTTTGTACTCCCACTGCTGGGCATAGGCCTCCCCTATCTCGTGATTATTTCTACGCTCTTGTGCCAGCCTCATCCAGACTCAACCCGAGACCTTTACTATGTCATGGACCCATCTTGCTCCCGGACGACCGACGCACACACACCGATGACTATTAATTAACTAATGAATGTTGTGACACTCCAGGCTCTGGGCCAGCTGGGCATGTTGCTGGCCGCGCAGGCTCACGCGGGGCTGGTGCAGGTCCCCGCCAGGAGGAAGAGGAGGAGGGACCACGCCGGGGGGCAGCCTCCACACAAGCGGACTCACTAGGGGGGGCAGCCGGGCAAGTGGATATACTAGGGGGGCATCATCAACCAGAGTCACGTAAAGTATGTGCGAGTGATCCCGTGACTCTGGCTAAAGCAGTAGAAGGGGCCCGGGGTGGTGTTAGTCGGTGGACGTCAGACATATCATCACGCCGTGCCCTCGACGTGGGTTGAAGACATTAGCGTTTCACCTCGGAAAAAAGGGCATCATCATCATCATCCACAGCCTTTATCCTCCCACTGCTGGGCATAGGCCTCTTCTCTCGTGCCAATTTCTACGGTCCTGTGCCAGCCTCATCCAGACTCGATTCGAAGGTATATTCTGGGTACTATTCTGTATTAGCGATAACTATAGACGCTTGAGAATATAGTGTGTTATAGTGACTTTAATGACGATGACTCATTATTACATGATACTAGCTGTCCCGGCGAAATAAGTACCGCCTAATAGTCGATGAGAACAATGCAGACAATTTCTTTTTGCAATTTTTCTATATTTTATCACCGTTTTAACCTTCCCTAAACTTTCACGAATAATTCAAGACTTAAATGAGCCAAATTGATTCAGCCGTTCTCGAGTTGTAGCGAGACTAACGATCTATTATATGTACACAGCAAGAGTTTTATATCTTACCAACGCTTTAAGATAAGAATATTCTGATAAAGAAGTTATTTTGCAAAATGTTTTAAGCATAAATATTTTGATTCCGTTGAGTTAGATTTCAATTTATGATTTTTCTATTCAAACTAACAGCATTAATGGTATTGAAAAAATTTTTTCAAATTTTTTTTTTGAAAACACATACTAAAGTCTAAAAATAATAATAAATAGTTAATAATTAACTCATTGTGGTAATGGATGACAAATTTCATACTTCAAGTCATCAGCCGAAATAGCTCAGTTGGGAGAGCGTTAGACTGAAGATCTAAAGGTCCCCGGTTCAATCCCGGGTTTCGGCAATTCTCTTTTTGCATTTTTGTTAATGTTTCTTTACATATTTTGTTACCTTTTATCATAAATAACTACTTAATTATTCACTTGAAATTGTTAAATACATTTTAATGTATTATTTCATTGTAAAAATGCCAATTTTTTTTGTAACTGAAATAGAAAATTTTCATCAATATAAAAAATACTCCGTCAAAGATTGTCTGTGCGTTTGTGTTGTATGTCTTATACTCAATCAATCCCACTCATGACAAGCTGATGTGACAACAGATTATATTCATCTACTTTAAGATATAAGCACGACGAATCACTAACACTAACATGCAAATACGAACGTTATTTGTATTAAAATGTAAATTTTCATCAAAATTCTCGTTTTTGTGACCAATATCGTTGTTAACTAGCCCAGTTACCGTCATATCTTTAAAGTAAAATAATTACTATAAGGCCCGATTTTTCAATCGCCAGATAACTTTTATCTGACGAATATGTTTGATTTTTTGACAGCTTTTGTATAGAAAATATGTCATACGGCCATATTTATTCCTCAGATAGAAGTTAACTCATGATTGAAAATCGGCCCTTAGAAGTTTTAGGCATTCAGAAGAGTATATGTGACTTGAATAAAAAATTGAGAAAATTGACATTCTTTGTATAAAAATATCTGTCTAGTAATTTAACGAGAACGCGAGCGGTGGTGAAATAGGCCTTTTACACAAAATATGTAGCCTTTTAAATGTTAAGTACAAGAACGATATGAATTCCTGCGCCTTCTGGTCGTGTCTCTTTGATATAGTTCGTAAAGTAATTATGTATTTTTTCTAGTAAATAAATGACAATAATGCACTGGTTTGTTTCATTTTGCGTTTTCCGTTTTTTCTTCTCTCGCGAAAGCACTTAGGAAGCAGTGAAGGGTGGGCGAAACTGGGTGCTGTCCAATGTAATTTGACATTCAAAAACTGCTGCTTAGGAGCCTCATTTGAATAAATGACTTATGATTTAGATTCACTTATGTCATGTAATTTTGCCTGAAAAACAGGTTGACAGTCCATGACACAGTCCTGGCAGGATCATGAATCGGTTCAAAAAACCACGTCCCATTTGATACTGACATGTTTATTTGTCTTGGTGATACAAATTGAGAAATTTCCGTTTTGAATATAATATTTTTAAGAATCAAAACTGAATAGTATACTAATCTTAACTCAATAGTAACTTTTCTCCTACATCAGTAACTAGTCTATGCCTAGGTTATTGAAGCATGGAAAAAAAGAAATTGTTTGCATTTCTGATAAAATTCAAGTCTGATAATATCCAATAAAAATCCGTCTAACCGATTCAGCTGTAGGATAAACAACTAGAAACTACAGAAGTTCAAGAACACTCACCCAACAACTGCCTCTGTTAAAAATCATAATAAATGAAACACAGCACTCATCTATGATAATGTATTTTACTTAGTTTTACATCATACAACCTGATAACGAATTCAAGTGTCCGACAATCTAAAGTAGCTTACACAGCGGCTCACCGCTCACACACACGGCGACACGTCGACGACTCGGCGAGCGCTCACAGAGACAACAGTTCCAATCCGTCTACAAAATATATTCAGACAACATCTGACACCCAAGTCAAGTATTCAGAAGTTTTGTCTCATATAGACATCATTCGTCTCTTTCTTTGGACAATACAGTTTCACCCCCGTTTACAAAATATATTAAGACAACCTCTGACACCCAAGTCAAGTATTCAGAAGTTTTGTCTCGTACAGACATCATTTGTCTCATTCTTTTGACACAGTTCCTTTCCTTTAACAAAATATATTAACACAACATCTGACACTTATAAAGTCAATTGGTCAGAAGTTTCATACAATTCTTTCTGACAGACAACTCTTGTCTCCAATGAGCACTCGCATATACAATCCCTAGACCGCTTGTGTCTGATCGACGCCTATCATAAATATGAAAAACATCTTCCTTTACTACAATTTTGAGGAATCGTTTGCAAATTTCGGCGTCGGGAACACTCTTGGTATATAATGGCGGTCAAAAGATTGTTTTTAATATAATGTTATATCACATTATTACTTATTAACGTCCAACAGCGTAATAAACGCCACGTCATATGTTCTTAGTATCAAAAAATGTCTTTATTTATATAAAAATGTCCGTTCTTCCTTACAACAATCAATTTATCCCTTTTCTAATGCGGGATGTTTTGTTTTCGAATTGTAACTAATTACAATTGGGTAAAGTGCAAAATTCAATGCCTCCGACACTTATTATATATTTAGGCAGTTTTGCTATTTATTCCTATAACGTTAAGGGTTATATTTGTTTTGTTAAGTCAGAGTAAATACAGCTGTTTGAACACAGCTCTGTCATCATCTTATAAAATTTGGACAACAATTTGCCAAATTACCAATTCATATTCAGAAATTGGATTTTTTCTAGTATTTTCTTGTATATAGCTAAACTTATTTATTTAAAATACAGAGAAAATGCTTTTAAATTTTGTTTCTAGTATTTATGAGCACCAGTGATGTCATGTATTCCACAATTTATAATATTTTTATTTTCCCTTCTGTATGGGAAAGTCTTTGCCCAGCAGTGGGGCATTTACAGGCATTTTAACATTGAAAAGACATTTTACACTTTTAATAATAAATAAATGAGTTTTCGCTATATTTACATAGTCATATCCTTGATTAGTTTCAAGTAAGGTTCAAAAAAGTTTATGGTAAGAATTATAAAAAAAAATAGTTGCGTCATTTGAAAAAAAACTCGTTTCAAAGATTCCTTTAAGAAATTAAACATCATTTTTAATTATTAACCATAACACGAGATAAAAGTTTTAAACTAAAATAATTCAAACAATTAATAATTAATATACCTTAATTCACAATTACAGTATTTTTTTAACTCTTTTTAAACTCATTCAAACCTTACTTAAATAACGTCTTATACTGGAATCAAACGTCAATAAGTTTTTATTCACCTTTAAGTAGTATGCTGTCTCTGTCACTTCAAGGTGTAAAGTGGCAGATAGTCATTTGAAAACGTGTTTAACTCACGTTGCCTTTTTTTAATTAGAGGCTAGTCTAAGCATTGTCATATTTTTAGTCGATTAATATACATTAAATTTTTAAATTGCTTACGAAATTTGTTTTTATAAGCTAGTATATAGCTTTATTTTCCAAAACGGGTTGTAATCTTAATATTACATCTGAGAAAGTGTCTCTTATTTCCAGATTTATTTGTCACTTTCACAATTGGTAAGTGATCAAAATGTTACAAATTATGTATTTTACTTTCCAAAAAAAATCCAAAATTATAAATAATTTGCAACTAAAATTTTGACTATTGCTAAAAGAACACACTTTCATTACAATACAATCATATTACCTTAACGAAATAATATAATTTGAAGGTGTGGCAGTACGAAAATCATTTTATTTATAAGTCCGATATCCTCGGTAAGTCATATCCAATGCGTATGAAAGCTCTATGAATGTTAATAGCTTTAGGGCCGATTTTTCAATCATCACTTAACTTCTATCCGAGGAATAAATATGGCCGTTTGACATATTTTCGATACAAAAGCTGTCAAAACGTCAAACATATCCGTCAGATAAAAGTTACCTGGCGATTGAAAAATCGGCCCTTAGTCCTTCGAAGTCGAAACGTGTAGGAGAGCTAAGAATGATATTCCATCATGTATCCAGAGCCTAAATCAAATCAATTTAAACAATATATAAAAAATAAATTTCTATAAGCTTTCAATATACATATCATGTTATATAAATCCAAATAATATAGAAAATTAACACACATTTTCGACTAGCATTTCAAATGGATATCTATCAACTTTTTAGTATATTTTTACATCATTCTATGTTTCCCTTTGTTTACATATAATTTTAAATTCTGTAATTGCTCTAAGTATATGCAGGCAAAATGCGAGTTTATTAGTTTTAACACGAATGTAATCTTTCGTCAATTTTGTTTAACATTATACGTATACTTGATTTTTAATATTTAATACGCAGAATATGCTGCAAAGCGGATAGTATTACAATCAAATAAAAATGATACAATGGCAAAAATTTAAACCTCAAACCAGACTCTAACCTGCGACACTTGTTACAAAGCACTAGTTGCATTGCCCACTTTTTGTAGTTTCCAAAATATGAATATATATGTAAATCGAAAATTTATCACTGAATGAATTAAAAACATAATGTTACATATCACAAGTAACATTACACCTTGAAATATAATATAGTTTTACCTTTTAAATAATATAATATACTATAGTTAATAAACTCACATTTTACCCATTTATACATAAAAACATACAAATTTACTCATGATATAATTATTGATTTAACAACAGTTTACCCACGCGTATGTATCGTGATCCCCGACTAGTTTCACATTCACATGGGCTGACTAGTGAAGGGTACTCGATAAATACTCGTGAATAAATGTGTTATGAAATCAATAATAGGATATTTGACAATAAAATAAATGTTTAATCCGTCAGACAGATTTTTGAACAATATTGGATACGTATTTTTTTTCTCGTAAACAAAAAATGAACAACATCACACGAGATTTTAAATCTCTGTATCCCCAGTGAATTAAAATCTCACATCATTTTAATGACGTGATAAATTGAAAAATACAAATTAAATATTATTTATAAATCTATCTGACGGACAAAACAGATTTGTAATATTATATTTAATCAAATACCTTATCATTAAGTCTTTTCATGAACATTTTACTTATGATTCTGCCTCAAAGCCGCGGCTATGTCCCTGACGTCAAGTCTGACTTTCGGCTTA
The DNA here is from genome assembly GCF_003590095.1 of Trichoplusia ni. Lineage (NCBI taxonomy): Eukaryota > Metazoa > Arthropoda > Insecta > Lepidoptera > Noctuidae > Trichoplusia > Trichoplusia ni. The sequence goes on from NC_039480.1 coordinate 5,739,548, forward strand.
TGTTGCGGCGGTTCGAAATAGAAGTCGAAACGTTTGAATGATTCTATCTCTCTCTCTGAAACCTCCAGAGACGAGAGGTTGGTTATGCTCGAGTCCGGGAGGAACACGCTGGATTCTGTAATGAAAAGATTAGATTAGTTTGTTGTGAAATAGAAAAAAAACTAGTTTCTCGTCCGGTTTGAATGGTAGAGAACGCCTATGGTATTAAATCTACTATTATACTTATTTTTATAAGAAGTATCAATAAATAAAGAACAACAAAGTAATCTTGTTTAAACTTTTGAAAGCGCCCTAGGAGCTTGAAACAGTTAATTAACAGCTATATTTTCATAAGAGTATATGAGCATAGCTCCTAGCTTCCAATTTCAGCTATACTAGAAACTAAATATTTCTATCTAAGACCCCAACCCCAGCTATTAAAGAATCTAACTTCGGTCATCTATGACCGCACAAAGTGAGTCAAAGATTAGGTAAAGTCAAGTGATGTTTCACTTGATTATCCGTGCAGTCATAGCTCAGTGGGCTCAGTGGGTTTGTCGTAGTGAACATCACCACGACAAACCCACTAGGCGCAATATGTCACAGATTCGATCCCTGCGTAGGACAAGCGTGTGTGTGTGAACCACGCATGCTTGTCCTGAGTCTGGTTGTCTTTTGACAATTAGTAACATATCTTTGAAATAAAAATTATAATTTTCTTTTCATAGTCAGTGCTCATCCCTATTTCCTGTCCCTATAAGACAGCTGTAAGCTAGGTATACAGTAGTGGCTCACCGGTGTCGTGTTGCGCTTGCTTGGCTCGCGCGCCCACGGGCCCGAAGCGCGTGTCGGACGCGCCGCACTTGCCGCACGACCCCGTCGGGGACACCGGGCCTGACACACACACACACAATATTATAGTACGTACAGTTGGAACAGGAAGAAAAGAATAGAGTATTTATTTATTTGATTAAATAAATATATAAAAATCAAAGATTCGTCTTGATTTAGGCCAGGGAAGGTGTAAAGGGTGAGAAAATATGGAAAAATTGTTTAGAAGGCAAAAAATACATGATTAATTTGTCACGTAAACTACTCTATAGTCCGATTTTTAATTCGAGGCAGTAAAATGACAATTGCAACTGTCATTTATACAAAAAAGGGTGACCCGTTACAATAGTGATGTTTGGAAATCTTACTACGACGATGACATTTAGTCATGCTTTATTTTATTATGTATCAAAAATTACTATTTCTATTAATTGAGCTTCTATAATTGTAAGTTGATATTAAATTTGTTTTTCATCCAACCACTGCATAATGTTAGAATTCATCCAGTTTGGTGTTGGATGCGCTCGACTTTTCTTGCATGGTAAGGTGCTTCATCTTATACCAGCACCGCATTTGGCTTTAATTTTATAAATTTAAATTAATATTTTTTTGTTACATTTAAAAACAGTCACCGTGCATAATATTATCTTTTGACTAATTGTCGTAAATATATTTTTTTATACAGAGCTAATTTGATATCTGAATAAAAAAATGTAAGCTCGACTAACTTTTGATTGTAATAAGTCGATTCTAACACATCACTATTTATTTGGAATTAAAAACCTGCCACACTGGAAATGTCATTTTACTGCCTCGAATTAAAAATCGGACTATAAGTCACTTTTCTTTTAAACTTATGTATTGTGTTGGCTGTCATATAAATTTAAAGAAGCCTGATGTTTCTTACGGAAATCTCTTAAAATTAACACGAGATCGAGTACTACGCAGGTGAAACAACGGGAAACAGCTAATTTAGATAAAGATAGTGACAATATCATCATTTGCCCTTATCCCAATTATTTTATTTGGGGTCGGCGCAAAATGTCATCTTCTTCCATACCTTCCTATCGGCCGTCATCTCACAAGAAACACACTTTAAAGATAGTGACAATATGTGACATAAATAAGGTCCATAATAATCTGCTGTTGCCAACGTTTCAGCAATTCAAGCGAAAGGTCTAAAGGTTCCTCTTAGAACGGACAGCATATAGTACCGTTTTAAATAACTTGTGAACAACATAGACATTTTTAAGCTCTGGTTAAACAACATTATATTTCTTTTGTTCAACTTTCGTGAAAGTGGTTCATAATATAATTATAATGTATAGTTACCGGCGTCTGGTGGTGGCTCGTACAGTTGTGACGGCCACGCTGGCCGCCCGCCCGGGCCTACCTCACAGGGGTCCTGAGAGAAAACAACAAAATATAAATATAATACAAACATTGCAAAAATAAAAATCTAATCCATAAAATGTTACAGCATTTGTTAGCTAGATAGAGTTTAAGTGAAATAAGTGTCGCAAATGATTTTATTTTATGTCAAAATGTTAAAATTTATATAAGATGTCGGTTATATCGCGTTTCCAAAAACTATCCTATGTTCTTTCTCAAGGTCAACTCTATATCTGTACCAAATTTCATTAAAACCAGTTCAGTGGTTTAGACGCGAAAGCGTAACTAACAGACAGACAGACAGAGTTACTTTCGCATTTATAATATTAGTAGGGATTAAGTGGGTACGTCAATTAACTTCGTAACCAAAATGGTGACTACGTATGTCGGGATTCGGGGCATTCGTTGTTGGCATTTTGTACGAGATACACCGGTGATCTCGATAAACTCTGATTTGACGGAAAAGAACATCGTGTGAGATACAATAAAGCATTGTGAAAAGACTGCACGGATAGCCGAGTGGTTGAGGTCACCACACCAAACCCACTGTGCGCGACGTGT